>NC_082707.1:78858177-80214427 GCF_030144855.1 Hypanus sabinus | reverse complement strand
CCAGTTGCTCCAATCTTTCAACATATGACAGTCCCGTCATTCCGGGAATTAACCTTGTGAATCTACGCTGCACTCCCTCAATAGCAAGAATGTCCTTCCTCAAATTTGGAGACCAAAACTGCACACAATACTCCAGGTGGGGTCTCACCAGGACCCTGTACAGCTGCAGAAGGACCTCTTTACTCCTATACTCAATTCCTCTTGTTATAAAGGCCAGCATGCCATTAGCTTTCTTCACTGCCTGCTGTACCTGTATGCTTGTTTTCATTGACTGATGTACAAGAACACCTAGATCTCATTGTACTTCCCCTTTTCCTAACTTGAGTCCATTTAGATAGTAATCTGCCTTCCTGTTCTTGCCACCAAAGTGGATAACTTTACATTTGTCCACATTAAACTCCATCTGCCATACATTTGCCCACTCACTCAACCTGTCCAATCACGCTGCATTCTCATAACATCCTCCTGACATTTCACACTGCCAACCAGCTTTGTGTTGTCAGCAAATTTGCTAATGTTACTTTAATTCCCTTCATCTAAATCATTAATGTATATTGTAAACAGCTGCGGTTCCAGCACCGAACCTTACGGTACCCCACTGGTCACAGCCTGCCATTCCGTAAGGGACCCATTAATCGCTACTCTTTGTTTCCTGTCAGCCAGCCAATTTTCAATCCATGTCAGTACTTTGCCCCCAATACCATGTGCCCTAATTTTGCCCACTAATCTCTTATGTGGGACTTTATCAAAAGCTTTCTGGAAGTCCAGGTACACTACATCCACTGGCTCTCCCTTGTCCATTTTCATAGTTAAATCCTCAAAAAACTCCCGAAGATTAGTCAAGTATGATTTTCCCTTCATAAATCCATGCTGACTTGGACTGATCCTTCTACTGCTATCCAAATGTGTCGTAATTTCCTCTTTTATAATTGACTTCAGCATCTTTCCCACCACTGACGTCAGGCTAACCGGTCTATAATTCCCTGTTTTCTCTCTCCCTCCTTTCTTGAAAAGTGGGACAACATTAGCCACCCTCCAATCAGCAGGAACTATTCCTGAATCTATAGAACATTGGAAAATGATTACCAATGCATCCACGATTTCTAGAGCCACCTCTTTAAGTACCATGGGATGCAGACCATCAGGTCCTGGGGACTTATCAGCCTTCAGACTCAACAGTCTATCTAACACCATTTCTTGCCTAATATAAATTTCCTTCAGTTCATCCTTTACCCTAGTTCCTTTGGCCACTATTACATCTGGGAGATTGTTTGTGTCTTCCCTAGTGAAAGCAGATCCAAAGTACCTGTTCAACTCATCTGCCATTTCCTTGTTCCCCATAATAAATTCACCCGTTTCTGTCTTCAATGGCCCAATTTTGGACTTAACTATTTTTTTGCTATTCACATACCTAAAGAAGCTTTTACTATCCTCCTTTATATTCTTGGCTAGTTTACCTTCGCACCTCATTTTTTCTTGGCGTATTGTCTTTTTTTGTTATCTTCTGTTGCTCTTTAAAAGCTTCCCAGTCCTCCAGTTTCCTGCTCATCTTTGCTATGTTATACTTCTCTTTTATTTTTATACTGCCCTTTACTTCCTTCGTCAGCCATGGCCATCCCTTTCTCCCCTTAGGATCTTTCTTCCTCTTTGGAATGAACTGATCCTGCACCTTCTGCATTATTCCCAAAAATACCTGCCATTTTTGTTCCACTGTCTTCCCTGGTAGGGTATTGTTCCGTTGAACTTTGTCCAGCTCCTGCCTCATAGCTCCATAGTTCCCTTTGTTCAACTGTAATACTGACAAATCAAATTTTCCCTTCTCCTTCTCAAATTGTAGGTTAAAACATACCATATTATGTTCACTACCTCCTAATGGTTCCTTTACCTCGAGGTCCCTGATCAAATCCGGTTCATTGCACAACACTAAATCTAGAATTGCCTTCTCCCTGGTAGGCTCCATTACAAGCTGTTCTAGGAATCCATCTTGGAGACACTCCACAAACTCCCTTTCTTGGGGTCCAGTACCATTCTGATTCTCCCAGTCTACCTGCATGTTGAAATCCCCCATGACAACTGTATTATTACCTTTGTGACATGCCAATTTTAACTCTTCATTCAACTTACACTCTACATCCAGACTGCTGTTTGGGGGCCTGTAGATAACTCCCATTAGGGTCTTTCTACACTTAGAATTTCTCAGTTCTATCCATACTGACTCTACATCCCCAGATTCTATGTCTCCCCTCGCAAGGGACTGAATATCATTCCTCACCAACAGAGCCACCCCACCCCCTCTGCCAGTCAGTCTGTCCTTTTGATAAGATGTATATCCTTAAATATCCCAGGCCCTGTCCGCTTGAAGCCATATCTCAGTTATTCCCACAACATCGTACTTGCCAATTTCCAACTGAGCCTCAAGCTCATCTACTTTATTCCTTATACTTTGTGCATTCATATATAATACTTTTAATTCGGTACTCCCCTCTCCTTTCATATTAATTCCTATTTCACTTGGCCATACTGTATGATCTCTTCTTGAGTTTTCTACTCCATTGATTCTGTTGTCCTTTTTAACTTTTCGTATTTTCACTTTCCCTTTAACTCCATCCTTATATTTCCAGTTCATCCCCTCCCCCCCACTATTTAGCTTAAACACATCCATGTTGCAGTGGCAAACCTGTCTGCCAGAATGCTGGTCCCCCACCTATTAAGGTGCAACCTGTCCCTTTTGTACAATTCATCCCTACCCCAGAACAGATCCCAGTGGTCCAAGAATGTAAATTGCTTCCTGCACCAGTTCCTCAGCCACACATTGAGATCCCATATCTCCCTGTTCCTGCCCTCTCCAGCATGAGGAACTGGAAGCAAACCAGAGATAACCACCCTGGAGGTCCTGCTTTTCAGCCTTCTTCCGAGTTCTCTGAAGTCCCGATGCAGAATGTCCTTCCTCTTCTTCCCGATGTCATTTGTGCCGACATGCACTACCACTTCCGGCTGTTCACCTTCACCCTTGAAGATTCCCTGCAATCGGTCCGTGATGTCCTGGATCCTAGCACCAGGGAGGCAACACACCATCCTTAAATCTCACCTGTTGCTGCAGAAACCCCTTTCCGTACCTCTTACTTTGGAGTCCCCTACTACCAGGGCTCTTCCTGATGTCTGACTCCTCGGCTCTGCTTCTGCACCAATTTTCGGCTCGCAGACCTGTCCGCCTCTCAGACTGGCAGTATCTTCTGTCCTGACAGCTTCCAAGAAGGTGAACTTGTTTACAGGAGGTACATCCCCTGGGGTCTCCTGTACTTCAAGCATCCTTTCCTTCCTCATTGTTGCCCCCTTTCTCTCTTCTGATATCCTCGGTGTAACGACCTCACTTTAGGTCCTGTCCAGAAAACTCTCATTTTCGCAGATAAACCTGAGGTCATCCAGTTCTTTCTTCACTGCTGCAACATGCTCCTTCAGAAGTTGAATCTGGACACACTTTCCACAGCCGTAGCAGCCAGGAGGCACCATCAGTATCCCTGACCTCCCACATCATGCACGTAGCACACTGAATCAGCTTAGCGGTCATGTCTTCACTCTCTGCAATTGTGCCTGGCATAGTCTCCTCACTGAAGACTCTCGAGCCAAAGACTAGAACTTTTCACACCAGGCACTTCCCTCGACCAGGCCGCTTCCCGACTGGGGAAGCATTGATTCCATGCTGGCTGTCAGAGCAATTCCTGTCATTCTAACGCTGTACCTCATAACATTCATTCTTTTTTTCCTGCCAGATATTCTATGGATAATTTATAGTCATCAATTAGCCTACAAGACAACACATCTTAGGGTTTTGAGACAGAACTGAAGAACTTAGAGAAAATGTGGTTGCATAGAGGACATACAAACTCAACATCAATTTGGACCAGAGGTCAAGATCAAACTTGGGTTCTACAAGTTGTGAGGCAGCAGCTGTACCTGCTGTGCCTCTGTGCCACTGTCACTCTGCATCCACCTCCCAACCCTTGCTGCCTCTCAGATTTGTATCATCAGTAAACACAGATATATTATCAAGCCTATATAGGAATGCACCTCCCCAGTTAACAGGGATCACTTGCCACTCATTTCCAACTCATCACCTGCAGCCTATTTAAACCCTGTTCTCATTCACAGCCCTTATTCATTCATCAAACAGTCAGTCTCAATCTGTTGCTCCTAGCCTTCAGTTACCTTGTTGATTGTGGTGTTTAGTACTTGTTTTTTTTCTTATTTCATGCCCCTCATGACTTATAAATAATTTTGCAGTTTTTCATTAAAGTTCTTGCTCACCACTAAATCATCTCCACTGTTTTGTTTTTGGATGAAGCCTCCTCTAAATTTCCTGACATACAGTATATTACATAATAATTTATGGGCTTTACTGGACAAGATATTATTTGCTTTCTGTGGTATTAAAAGAATTGCAAATGTATTATAAATTTCAGATCCTTCTTCAGTTATTTCAGTACAGCATTATTCTATTCAGGAACATTCTAATTAATACCATTAATTTTACCATGTTATTTGCTCTAAAATTCCCTAATTATGAACTAGGCTCATATGTACCAAATCTTTCAATATAGCCAGCTCAACCCTAAGCCAACATGTTACTGTTCTTGCTATGAAACATTTCCAGCCTTTACAATTTTGTTTTCCATGTGCTTTTCATTCTTGGACCTATCTAAAGAGGACCATGAAAGGACAATGGACCTTGAAAGAGTTTTGAGTGGTGTTGGAAAGTTTAGTTGAAAGCTAAATTTCTGATTACTGCAGATAGGGTATTGGAGGTTTGATGGAAGTGCTTTGTATTGACATCAAGTATACAGTACATTAATTGGAACAATAGATTTAGGATTATTGCAATGTCAGGTTTTGAAACATACACATTTTTTAAAGCTGCCTTCTCAAAAAATTGCAACTAACATTTGTCTGTATAGCTGCTATATTATATAACCATACTAATATATTAAGTATTTAAGATCATATTTGTACCCTGTCTCCATTTTCTCTGTCATCACAAGTTCATGGAGACACAAGAGACTGCAGATACTGTAATCTGAAGCAAACAAAAAAAAATTCTGGAAGTCCTCAGCATGATACATGGTCCCATCTCTCTGTCTCCACAGGTGTCGAGTTCCTCGAGTATTTTGTTTTATATCATAAGTTTCTTCTGGATTCAAAACTTACCCATGTTGTTAGTAATCTCAGCAGGAAGTTAGTTCTTTGAATGAACAATTGCATGATTTCTAACAGCCCTTGGTGTCTCTTTATGTTCATATACTGTTTTGTATGGAAAGACGTGTTAGGCCTAAGACCAAAGCATCTGTGGAAATGTCATTTCCTCACAGGGGGCTGTGTTTCACAACAAAAAAAGTACATAATAGAAGAACAAGGCCCACTTACAACTCACCTGGCAGCTACATATCAATTCCAAGGACTGTGTAGTCTTTGTGCCAGATTAAAACTCCATGGGGTTATTGATAAGATTAGCTGGCCTGTGAGATAAGTGGTCAATAGAAGTTTACACTGTCTCATTGAGGAATCCACTACAGCAGTACATGGGGTGGATGATGGCACAGAGACATCATGGGAGATGTCATTGTCACCCTAATCATATGGTAGCAATAGACTTTAAGACTTGCACTGAAAAAAGTAGGTATTTCTAGCAGAAATGTTGGTACCCTGCTGGAGATTTTGATTCATAGCCTCTCTCATATGTGGACATATTGGCCCTGATTTTATGGTATCAATGATTATGAAGCTATTATTGTTTCATATCATAAGCCCATAAAAACAACAGCATCTCCTGAATCCAACAGGTCATACTTTTTGCTGCCTTCTCCATGAGCACGGTAGTGTTAGTGGTTAGCACGATGCTTCAGAGTACAGGCAGCCTGGGTTTAATTCACACCACTGCCTGTAAAGTGTTTGCATGTTCTGCCTGTGACTGCACGGGTTACCTCTGAGTGCTTTGGTTTCCTCCTACAACCCAAGGATGTCTCGGTTGGTAGGTTAATTGATCATTGTAACTTGTCCAGTGATTAGGTTGTGATTAAACTGGTGAGTGGTGCAGCTTGAAGGGCTGGAAGGGCTTATTCCATACTGTATCTCAATAAAAATGAGGAAAAGCAAGTGAAATTGCTTGTATTCATGTGACATTAACTGGTTGAAACTAGTCATAGAAAACATTATGAAAACCTTTCTCTTTGTTATATTATTTCTAAATGAGTTTTTAATCAAAAAAAAACAATCCAATCTTATACTTACAGTCTGGTCCTATAAATGGTTTTATGTAGGTTTTAGAATTATTTCAACAAATAATTTTTAAAATGCACTTTATTATACTGCATATGGTTTTATTTCATTTGCTGTCATAATCATATAACTATATATAAAGGTGCATTTTATTCCTTTGTATGTTGTCTCTATAACAGGATTGGCTGCTCAGCTAAACTGATGATAACACAGATGCTAGACACTGGGAATAAACCTTCAACTGAATGCAGAAGCAGTCAGTGCAAACAATGGAAAGATTGTGCTTGGGGAAGTTGTAAATCTTTGGGGGAAATTTATTCAGGTTCAGTGACAGCTGAGTGCAAATTCCATGTTGTGGTTTTCAGCTCACTTCACTCTCAAATGGTCCCTGCAGCGGGACAACAACACGTGAGTCAACTCTTTGATAGTTGACAGCCTTTCCAGAGAATTTATTCTCATGATCTTTCTATTTGATTCTGTTTGGGAAGTAACCACATATAATTACAATGGGATTTGATCATTAATATTTTTGTTTTTGGTGAATACAATATATGCTTTCCCATGTGTGATAATTATCATGGAAAGCTGCATTGTAGTAACTTCCAGAACTTAAAAAAAATCAAAATTATGCTTAATTGAAGCAATGTTTAATAACTCTGTCAAACTCAGATATTTATTCCCTTTTACCTTAGCTACTTCAGTGGCCTCTATTATAGTACCAAAAATCCTTTTTGTGTTTAAAATCAGAATTGTAAATTATTCATATTTGCAGAACATTGCACCAAAACAGTGATTATTATTTTACCTAGGAGGGATTTTTCAAAGTTGTTAATGAATTGTCCTTCCTCCAAAGCTAATCCTTCATGACTTACTTTCTTTCTGAGCTTTTCCCCCATATATTTCATCATTGTCATTATTCATCTGGATAATGAGCTTTTATCAGAAAAGTCAGAGCAAACAAATGATAGAAATTTTATCTCAGCTTCCCAAAGCTTTTTTTTTTTTGCATTCACCTATTCCTTAATTGCTGGAGTTTTATCTTAAAATGAGTCTTGTATATCTTGGAAGGACTGTCAAGACTGTCATAATGGAAACTAATACTCTGGGTACATGTAGAATACTGAGAGGGGATCTTGAGAGGCATAGATAGGGTGAAATCACTCAATCTTCTTGACAGAGTTGGGCAATAAAGAACCAGACTGCACATGCTTCAGGTGAGAACAGAAATGTGTATGAGGAACTTCAGAGTAACTTTTTTTTATAATACAAAGTATGGTATCTATATAGAATCAGATGCCAAAGGAAGTGGCTGAAGCAGGCTAAATACCAACTTTTAAAAGCTGGACAGGTATATGGATGAGGACGGCAAATTGGATTACCGTAACTTGCATAGGACATGGAGCCATAAATCAAGGAGCTTGTTTGTCTGCTGTACAATTTTGTTACTCTACTCACCCAGACCTTCACCCCAGCACACAACACTGAAACAGAACAAACTCTGTTTACCAGAAATTAATCACTCTTCTCTTTTCCCCTGGCATGGGGGCCTTGCTTTGTGTTAGACAACCTCCAGAATTTTCAATGCTGTACACCCAAAATACTTTATTAGTATTCTCTTTCAACAACAGTTCTGCACCATTATACCTTGATTCCATTGCTTCTGGCTTATCTGTTGCTAATATACCGTTCTCCCAGCAGTAGCCAGAAATGGAGTTCAAATTACAACGTGAGATAGAAAAGGCATGTCAAAAGGGCAATACTACGATGGTGATGGGAGATCTCAATATACAAATAGATTTAGAAAATCAGGTTGGTGCTGGTTACAAAGAGAAGGAATTTGTAGAATTCTCTTGAGATGGCTTGTTAAAGCAGCTTGTGATTGAGCCCACAAGGTAAAGGAAATTTCTAGATTTGGTGTTATGTAATGATCTATTTGATTAGGGTGCTTATGGCACAGGAACCCTTAGGAGACAACGATCATAATATGACTGAATTGACCCTACAGTTTGAGAGGGGAAAAAACTACAATCAGATGCAACAACATTACAGTGAAGTAAAATGAATGACAGAGGCATGAGAGAGGAGCTAACCAATATTGATTGGAAGGGTACACGACCAGGAATCATGATGGAGAAACAATGATTGAAGTTTTTCAGAACACTTCAGAAGGTGCAGGATCAATTCATTCTAAAGAACAAGTATTCAATTAGGATAGAAAAGATGAAATATATAGGTAAGCTAGCCAATAATATAAAAGAGGACATTAGAAACTTTTTTCAGTACATTAAGAGTAAAAAGAGGCTGTAATGGATATTGAACTGCTGGAGAAGTAGTAATGGAACACAAGGAAATGGTGGACAAACTCAATAGGTTTTTTACGTCAGTGGAAGACAAAATAACTTCAAGAATACTAGCAGTATGCCAGAAATTGGAGAGTGTCGGGGGCAGAAGTGAGTCTAATTGTTGTCACCAAGGAGAAGGTGTTTGGGAGCTGAAACATCTGAAGGCAGATAAGTCACCTGGACCAGATAGATTACATCCCATGGTTCTGAAAGAGGTAGCTAAAGAGATTTTGGAGGCATTATTAGTGATCTTCCAAGCATTACGAGATTCAAAAAATAATTCTGGAGAAGTGGAAAATTTCAAAAGTCACATATGTTGGAGTCACATATTAAGACTGAGGTTTTGGTGTACTTGAAGGTACATGATAAAATAGGCCAAAGTCAGCATGGTTTCCTTAACGGGATATCTTACAGACATGTATGTTAGAATTCTTTGAGGAAATGACAGGCAGGATAGACAAAGGAGAGTCAGTGGATGTTACATACTTGGATTTTCAGAAGGCCTTTGCAAAGTGCCACACATGAACTACTAAACAAAAGCCTACGGTATTACCAAAAATATACCAGCATGGTTAGAGAATTGACTGATTGACAGGAGAAAAATGGTGAGAATAAAGGGATCCTTTTCTGGTTGGCTGACAGTGACTAGTCATGTTCTGCAGGAGTCTGTTTTAGAACTGTTTCTTTTCATGTTGTGCGTCCATGATCTGTTCAATAGAATTGTTAGCATTGTGGATAGTACACAGATAAGTGGAAGGGCAGGTAGTGTCAAGGAAGCCATCTGTGTGCTTATTCTCCTAATCTGTTTGACTCTGCAATATTTGAACAGATTAGAAGAGTAAGCAAAGAAGTGGCAAGTGCTGGGAAGCGTATGGTCATGCACTTTGGTAGAAGGAATAAAGGTGTATATTTTTTTCTAAACAGAGAATAAATACATAAATCAGAGGTGCAAAGTGAGTTGGGAGTCCTAGTGTGAGGTTCCCTAAAGATTAACTTGCTGGTTGACCAGTGGTAAGGAAGACAAATGCAATGCTAGCATTCATTTCAAGAGGACTGAAACATCAAAGCAAGAATGTAATGCGGATCCTTTATAAGGCATTGTTCAGGCCACCCTTAGAGAAACGTGAGCAGTTTTGGGCCCTTTACGTGCTAGTACTGCAGAGGCCCAGAGAAGGTTTAAGAGAAAGAACTCAGGAATGAAAGGGTTAACTTATAATGAGCTTTTGATGGCTCTAGGCCTGAAGTCTCTGGAGTTTAGAAGAATGAGAGATTGACAGGCCTAAATATAGATATGCAGAGGATGTTTGCTATAGAGGGAGAGTCTAAGACTAAAGTGCACAGCCCCAGGGTAAAAAGATGTCATTTTTAGGACAGAAGGAGGAATTTCTTTCACCAGAGGTTGGTAAATCTGCAGAATTCATTGCCACAGACGGTTGTGGGGCCAAATTATTGGTTACATATCAAGCAGAGGTTGATTGGCTCTTGATTAGTCAAGGTGTCAAAGGTTACAGGAAGAGGGCAGGAAACTGAGGTTGAATGAAATAATAAATCAGCCATGATAGAATAGAAAAGCAGTCTTCTTGGGCTGAATGGCCTAATTCTGCTCTTATGTCTTATGGTCTTGTCTGGTCAGCTTGTGTCCACTTTTCATTAGCTCTGGCCAAATGCTTCAGGCAGCATTACCTCTTTGCTCATCTCCCAAAAAATCCCTTGCCTTCCACTTTAATCTTCTGTAATCCTGCCTGGGTACTTCTCTGTCTTACTCACCAGTTATTGAATTCCTCACTTATGTTTCTTCATGGACTTTTGTAGACTTGACTATAGCAATGCAGTTCTGTCCCATTTCCCATGTCCTGCAATCCTAAAGTCATCCAAAATTCAGGTATCAACCTCTGCAGCTTTGATCCTCCATTTGTTTCTTTCCTGGCTCCTTGTCAGGTGTCTCTTCCTCCTATCATCTTTAAATATTTTAGCATCCTTCTGTTCTAGCATACTCATTTAATTATTCTGCTTTCAGTGATCCAGCCCCAAGACTTAGAAGCCCCTTTCCAAATCTTTCCATTTTGTTTTCCTTTGAATATGTCTTCAAAGGTTCAAGGTTCAAAGGTCAAATTTAATGTCAGAGAAATGTATACAATATACATCCTGAAACGCTTTTCCTTCACAAACATCCATGAAAACAGAGAAGTGGCCCTAACAATGAACGACAGTTAACCATGAGAACACCAAAGACCCCCCCGGCTCCCACCTCTCGTGCTTAAGTGGCAGCGAGCAACGATCCCCCTACCCTCACCAGCAAAAAGAAAATGTACATCGATAATATCACCGAGCCCAAGCGTGTGCTAAGCAATAGCAAAGGCACAGACCAAAGTTACCCCAAAAGCTTCACATTTCATTTGAAATTCAACAAACCATAGGTTTGTAGCTTCTTGTTGCTCTTGAATAATTTGGGCTTCAAAATTATGTAATACATATTTTAACTTGCTATCCTTCCTCACAAAGCTTGCTCAAAGCACAAGTAATTTATTCAGTTAATTTGTAATCACACATGTATTTTCAAAATTCATTAACTTGAAATTATTAAAAGAACTTCCAAAAAAGAAGAACACCAAAGGTGGTTGGTGATGTTCATAGTTGATATGATGTGGGCTTAGAATACAAAATAAAATTTCACTTAAGAAAGACATGATGAGCAAATCCATCTATGCTACATTTCTCGAAAGAGTTTCAGAGAAAATTTCCCTCAGGAAATTTCAAATGTTTACATTCATTTTTGCCTGTAGTTCTATTATTCAGGGCACTTATCCGCCATGGAATAAGATCATGAGATAATTTACCTCCATTTATGACAGGGCATCTGTCCCCTTGGTTTACCTTTGCAATAAAAGTGACAACATCTCAATCTGTTCTGCACTCCTTCCGCTTACAAGGGAAGGTCAGCCTGAATTAAGTGTTATAGGCACTGCAGTGAGGTTTAAACATATAATCTATGTCTCAGAGGGTTATGAGCTGTCAAATATAGAGAAAAAATTAAATCCATATGAAATGTGTTTGGTTAAGGAATGATGCAGAGGATGAAAGAAGATAATATTTTTCTTGAGTTGTAAGAATTAAATTAATAGTTAGACAGCCACAGGCATTACAAGCAGGTACCGTCTAGTTTCTCTTACTCCCACATTTGAGAAGAGTGCAGAAAGACCCCATTCTCACACAGACAATTCAAAAGCTCCTTATTGAGGGCATTAGCCCTTTGAGATATTCTGATCATTTGTTAAAAATAACATTTAGAATCAAGGCTTTAAAAATTATAACATATTGGTGTTACTGCCTAGCCTCACCACTCTATTTATCACCTAAGCACTTGTGATGTTCCTCATCACTTGTCAGTGAATTTATATTGTTGCTGCAGAAATGTCCTGCCTGTTAGACAACAAACAACTCTAAAGGCAAAGAAATCCATTGTTACTTTATATAGAAAAAATATTATCAGATTGGATTCCCTCACACAGTGAAATTTACCTCCTTCTGTCAACTTCACTATTGTTTCCATGCTTTCTCACAATAACTACAGTCTAAAACTGTGGGCATTGTTTTTTTCAGAGTAGCTAAAATAATATTTGATAGCCTTGTTTTCTAGTTGTGTGGGGCATCAAATGACATGGAATAGACTTCTCGTTGCAAGTATTTGTATTTGAATCCAATCTGCTGCGCAGGTAGAAATATCTATTCTTAGTTCTCATTTCAGTTGAGAATAAAACAATTAAATTGTATGGCAACAACATTTAGCTCCATAGCAGGCAGTTGTTATTCATTCTCCTACTAGTGATATACATATTTCTTTGGTGTAACTGTTAAAAACTGAACAGTGATGTTAAAACAGCAAGCTTCCGGCTGTACCCATGTTTGAAGTTGGCAAAATTCTTTTCTATTAACCATTTTGAGTGATTTTATATTCAGCAACTGTTTTCCAGCAGGGCATAAGCACAAGGATAGTTGAACGTACATCAAGAACTTTCAAGTAGAATACATAGCTCTTCACTCTGCTCTGGACCATGTGGACAACAGGAACACATACGTCAGGTTTATTTATTGACTGTTGCCTGATTACACACTATCATCCCATCCAAACAAGCTTCAAGACTCGGGCCTCTGCATCTCTCTCTGCAGCTGGATCGTTGGGTGCCTCATCAATTTGTGAGGATTGATAATGTCTCCTCCTCGCTGACTATCAATGCACATGCTCCTTAAGACAACATGCTTGGCCCTTTGCTCTACTCTGTATGCACACATGACTGTGTGTCCAAGCACAACTTCAGTACCATCTTCAATTTGTTGGCAATGCCACTGTTGTATGTATCACTAATGGCAATGATCAGTGAATGGGAATGAGAAAGGCTTTAGAGGTGCTGCAATAACAAACACACTTTAAATGTCAGTGAAACTAAAGTTGTTGACGTCAAGAAGAGCAAGGAGAGTAAACATGTGCCCGTGTACACTGGGATATCAGCAGTGGAGAGGCTCAATGGCTTAAAATTCCTGGACATTTACTCTCTTAGAAGGTAAGGAAGTTCTGCTTGACACCAAATACTCTAGCAAACTTCTACAAATGTATTGTTGAATGTGTCCTGACTGGCTACATCATGGTCTAGAATGGCAATCTGAATGTGCAAGAATGTAAGAAGCTGCAGAGATTGGTGTACTTAGCCCAATACATCATGGGCACATCCCTCCTCACCACTGGTAGTATCTACATGACACACTGTCTAAAGATCTTCAACATTCAATCTTCTCTCAGCTACCATCAGGTAGAAATAAAGTAGACTAAGGTATTACACTACCAAGAATAGCTACCTTTTCTTTGTTCTAATTGTATCCTTTGTTGTAAAAAGGGTGTATAATTTATTTTTTTCTTGTGTATGTTGCTTATCTGAGGTTATGATGCTCTTGCAAATAGAACTTTCATTGTACCTATGCATCCATGTACTTGTACATATAACAATAAACTAGACTTTGAGCATGCTTGTTCATGATGGAATAATTAGCTTTCACCCACTGGTCATGGCCAGCTTTGTGATGCTGATGGTACACTTCTGGTTAAATTTTGACTGGATGATCAAATGAAATCACAGTACGATGTGATTGATTGAATGGGGAGATGGAATATGAACCAGTCTTATTTTGGTCTGGATCAATTGCCTAGAATTTATCTCTGGATATTAACATCTACCATACAATACGGTTGGTATCTGCACATTGTACTCTGTATTTTAAAGTTATTCCACTAACCTCCATATTTTGTTTTTGTTTCACAAAGAACTTACAAATTCGTCGATCAAGCTATCCAGTTCATTATGTTTCTCTGTGTATTATAACCTTTGTATCTAAACTTCATGCGTACTTATGATACAGATTAAATTCATTCAGCTTCAGGTAGCAATGTGGTGAATTCACTCTAGTTTTCTCATCAAATTAATTCCTGCTTGACTTGTACAGGTAAGCTTTAGTTTGAACTGTCTGTCCTTTTTTCCCCCTTTTCTCTCATAAAGACCTTTATGAATCTTATATTACCTTCTTGACACTTACATAATTCTGGTTGGTTTTTGAAATAATGCATTTTGCTTATAAGGAAAATAAAAATCAAATATTTCTTGTCCTATTCTGTCCCTACTCTAAAATAATCACACTTCTATTTCAATGAGATCCTCATAATGTATGTGTATAGAGGTGAGTAATACTTCTTCCATAACATTTCAAGTCTAGTAATCATCCTAAATTGAAGAACAGTATTTTCCAAAAATGTTACTGCCAAATTTCAGGTGAGACTCATTTAAGTGAGAAGGAATTTCTTTGGTTAGTGGGTGGTGATTCTGTGAAATTTATTGCAGCAGATGACTATACAAGTCATTGGGTACATTTAAAATTGAGGTTAACAGGTTCTTGATTAGTAAAGATGTCAAAGGTTACAGAAGACATCAGGAGAATGGGATTGAGAGAGAAAATAAATCAGCCATGATTGAATGGCAGAACAGACTCAATGGGCCGAATGGCCTAATTAAGCTCCTCTATCTCTTGGCCTAATTTATTCAAATTGGGTCTAGTTTCAGATGGAGTGCAAGAGGTTAATGTTCAATTCAATTAATTCTATATACACCGGCAGATGGAATTTACAAAAAAAACCCTTGGGTTAGAAAAATCATTGAAAACATAATACATAATCCACCAGTTTCATTCTTTCCTTGGCTTATGTGCAACCAAGATCTATATCAAAAGCTGGCGGGTAGTTGAAAAACTCCCAGAGGAAGTTAAGCTTCAAAGACAGCCAAGAGGCATCATTTGTAATAATAATAACAATGCAGGTTACAATTGAATCCTCTGACCTTGTTATGATTCCGGGCAAACATAAAAGGGCAGAGACAAATGAGCGACTACGTTCTATCAAAAGACAACAACAGTTCTGGGATCTGTATCTGTGAGTGGAAAAAAAAGGGGAGGTGATGAATCACGTCTGAATGGGAGCAGATGGCTGGTTGGCTAGCCTGGTGGCAGTGATGCATATACACTTTCATGCATTATTAAGAAACCACCAACTATGTAATTGTGTTCACTGCAAAATGTAATTTGTTGGCCGTGCAAACCCAAAGTAATTCCAACACCACTGTCAATGTTAATTTTTCATGCATTGTACGTCCTAATCTCACTGTTCTTTTTTGATATTATATCCACCTCAGGTTATTATGCTTACAATAATGGTGCTGAACACAGTAATGGAGGTCCAATGAATTTGCAAAGAGTCACAACATAGTTGTGTATGGAGCTTTCAATGGGCAGAACGTATTAGAAAGTTTGTGCTCAGAATTAAAACTAATCTCCAGTCAATCAATATTTCATTCTTCCCACAACAATTCGTACTCCATCAAATCCCCATTGAAAATTGCAGCAGAAAGCAGCTAATGTTCATAGCTGACACCCTTTAAGGGAGTGGAATCTATGCAAATTGCCCTGAGTTTTGTCTTAAGAGAGAGGTTGCTCACAGCATGCAGTATGAAATTAGTTTCCTTTTTAATCAAGTTTGGACATTGCTTCTCTGAAAAGCAGCTGAAAGTGTGAATATTGTATTTTAAAGTTATTCGCACTAGGGACTTAGCTTTGAAATACTTTTAAAGCATCTTGTGGGTATTGGGGATTTCTACACAGCTACATTACCATATCACAATTTAGGATAATACGCATGTCTTAGTTTTGGAAATTGGTGAGTCACATCCTTGCATTAATTTCAGATCATGACTTTTTAATCTGGACAATCTTTTCAAATGCATTCAGGAAAGTGTGAGATGTTGCAGTTTCAGTATTCAAAAGAAAGTGTACAAATTAAATTAGTAAATTGATTTATTAGTGCCATATGTACTGAAGTACAGAAAAATAACTTTGTTTCACATCACATCCTTACAGATGACTTCATTACAATGGTGCATTGAGTTACTATAAGAGAAAACAATAACAACATGCAATGTAAAGTGTAACAGAGAATGTGTACTGCAGACAATGAGTTAGAAGATCAGAATGAAGCCCATAGATTGTGAGGTCAAGAGTCCGGCATCAATCCAGAGAACCAATCTATATTTTATTACAGCATGTCAAAGTTGTCCTTGAGCTTAGTGATATGTGCTTCTGCCTGATAGGAGAGGTGAGAAGAACAAATGTCTGGGATAGGTGGGATCCTTGATTATGCTGGCTGCTTTACAGAGTCAGTGAGAAGTATAGACAGAGTGCATGAAGGGGAGTTGGTTTTCATGATTTGCTAAGCAGCATTCCACAACTCTCTCTAGTTTCTTATAGTCATGGGCAGAGCAGTTACCATACCAAGCTATGATGCATCCAGATATGATGCTTTCTATGGTACATTTATAAAAATTGATAAGGGTCGATAAAGACATGTCAAATTTCTTTAGCCTCCTGAGGAAGTACTGTAGAGGTGCAGGTGGATTTTCTTGGTCATGGTGTCTTCAAGTTTGGACCAGGGCAGATATTCACTCCGTGGAACCTATTGAGGTCTAGATCTGCAGCATTCAAATCAGGTGATCTGATGCTTATTAAAAAAAATAAGACACAACCTCCTTCAAGCTATCAGAGATGCCAAGAAATGATTAAAGTATAGAATCGAGTCCAGACCAGCTGTCATTTGTAGAATGACTTATATACCATAATGGGCTTCAAAATGAAATTGGGCTGCCTTGCTGATAACAGCACATCCTTCTGTACATTTTGAACAGGAGGGGTTTGATGAGTTACATCCCACCCTGACAGCTTTTGCCACATCTGAATCCACAGACACAGCTGCAGATATAAGGTGACTTTTCTGGAGAGTGAACCCATGGAAAGGATTGGGCTTGGATGTTGTCCCTGGCTGTGTCCTTATATCCTGCACAGATCAGTTAGTAGGTGTATTTGCAGACATTTTTAAACACTCCCTGCTTCAATCTGAGGTTTCCAACTGCTTTAAGAACCAAGGTGGCCTCTATCATCCTGATACCTCAGAAAAACAAGGTAATGTGACTTAATGATTACTGTCCAGTGGTTCTGTTACCCACGACATGCTTTGAGAGGCTATTCATGGCACACTTTAACTCCAGCCTCCAAGACAACATCGACAACTATAATTTGCCTAATGCCACAACAGTTTGACAAAGGTCACCATCTTCCTGGCCCCACACACATCCCTGGAGCATCTTGTCAATAAAGACACTAATGTTAGACTACTGTTTATTGATAAAAGCTCCACCTTCAATACTATAATTCCAACCAAATTTATCATCAAACTCTAAGACCTAGGAAGCAGCACCTCCCATGTAAATAGGACTTCCTTACCAACAGACCTCAATCAGTATAAATAGGTAGCAACACCTATGCCATGGTTGTTCTCAACCTTGATCAAGGCCCTTCATTTACCTGATACACAGGGTTTCTGCAGCAGTTTGTGTTTGGCTCTCTAAATTACTAATCTGATAATTCAACCACAATGTCACAGTTATACATAACATGTTGCATGTGGGTTTTCTGGATAATCCCAGAATAATTAAGGTGTTCAGTTGGCTAGATTATGTCATCCTGTAGAAATAATTGGGATGCACTGCATTCTAGCAAAGTTTTAGTATCACAGCTAATACTTCATCCATTTTCTTTGTCCTTAACATTTTTCTCTATATTACTGGTTGTCATGTTTCCATTCAGTTAAGCTGATAACAATCATGAATATTGACTTTGTATTTCAAATATTCTTTCGTAGAGGCTAGATTCAGCTTGAGGCTGTAGTTTTTCAATAGCAAAAAGGTGATAAGGCATATTTCTTGTAAAATCAAATTTAAATAAGCAAAAATATTTTCAACTGTTGTAAATGATTAATTATACCCATGAGGCATGAGGAAACTATGTCTCACTCTTTTGACAAACTGGAAGATATTGCAGCATTTTGTAAAGGAAAATCTATGAGATAAAATGCTGAAGGAAGATTTGAGTGGCTCTGTTTCGCAAAGACTCATCATGATATACTTTTATTCAGAGAATTTTACCAGAGCAAACAGATTCTGAGACCTTTTCAGAATCAGAGATTTTTATTTCATGATGATTTCTATCTTACTATTAATATCAGTAACCTTAATGATGTTTCAAATAACATATGAAATTCATAAAAAGCCATTTAGCCAGCTGCATGTGAAGTCCTGATGTAATATTGTATTGTAGGCTCCCATTATCTACCGCTCCTTGAGGAATGCTAAATTACTACACCTTCTTCATGTGGAAAAATATCTGATAATGTCAATAACTATGAAAATCTTCATTTCCCTACTCCACTGATATTGATCCAGTTCCCACTTGGAAATATCAATTGATCCTGATTAAAGCATTATCTAGTATCCAGTCCAAAAATAGTTTTCTAGGCTCATCTTGCACAAGGACAGTAATTTATGTGCCCTCTTGGCTCAGAGAATGTTGTTTCAGCTTCAGTCAATTCATAGTCTGATAGTGTGCTTTCCACTGTCTCTTGCTCTTCAAATGTATGCTATTTAACACACATCAATGAAGAATTACTTTTGGTTCATACTGTATACTGTAGAACACTATTATATTCTCAGTATGTCCCCCAAGAACTTCACATACATTGAATGTGCTAAACACTGTGCTGAAGTGACTTCTAAAAAAAACATGGCAGCAAAATTCTACCCAGTAAGTTCAAAATTCAAACTTCGAAGTATATTTATTATCAAAGCATGTTTACTTTATGCAACCTTAAGATTTGTCTCCTCACAGGCAACCAAACAAAGAAACCAAATAGGACTCAATAAAGGCAAGGAAGAGTGTCAAGCACCTAATGTGCAAAGAGAGAAAAAGAAAAACAAATTGTGTCAACAAATGAGCAAGTGAACAACATTCAGAACTGAAGTTCACAAAGCCGGCATCCAGAAGTCCACTAGTTGCAGGCCATAGTCTTAGTCAAGCATAGAGATGAGCAAACTCCACAGAGCAGCGAGCCAAACTGGACCATTCCTCATCTCCAACCCTGACACCCTGAACATTTCAATCTGGCCCGGTGCTTATATCATCCAAACCTCAGATCATTCCTCACTTCCTGACACTTCAATACACCCTTGGGCTCCACTGCCACGATTCAGCCAGTACCCGACCTTTCCAATTGGGCTTGGCTGTTAAATTGATCAAACCTCGTGATAGATTGGCGTCCTACCTGGGGGCGAGTCTCGTACTCTCAGTTGCTTCGCACCACAGAAACCAGCATAAGCACCTACCTGATGAGCCTATAAGCTTCAGGACAGACTTTAACTTAACTTTAATTTGATCAAACCTCAGATCTTTCCTTGGCTTCGCCTCATTTTGGTTCCACCACATCAAATTGCTCCCAAGTCTGATCTCGTGACTCCAGCCCGGACATGCTGCAACCATCCTGTCTCTCCGAGATCCCAGCTTCCAACATAAAAATGCCAAGTCGTACAGGCGACTCAGCTCAGCTCCAACAGGGAAGCCACAGGCCACTGTTTGCAGCCATCATTTTCAGTAAGAAGTGCGAATAGCAAAGTATTTAGTTATTTCTTTGTTTTATTAGCCACCAGCAAGAAGTCACTGAACTTCAGCAGTGCTATTTTAAAGCAGATCCCACATACAACAATTTTAATGAGTGAGTAATTAATTACATTGTAGAAGTCTGAAAGAGAAAGGTTAACCAGGAGGCTATGACCATATAATCATTTATTCCAACAAAAAGGGCATTAGCAGCTGTGTTCCAGAATATGTCTTTCGTGCAGTAAGCCTCATACAGTAGTCATTGACCTAAACGAGAAAGACAATCTCTGCTTTGGCGGAACTGCAATGGTGTCATCTTCCTGCTCAAAGCCATTTCTGTACTCACTGTCAAGTACACATGTGATGGCAGGAACCTGTAAGCATCAGAGAGCGACACCAGAAAAATCCGAGACTATAAAACTATTGTAAAGCATTTTGACAGGAGACCAAACTGTACCACCTGGTTTAGCCAGCTGTTAAAAACTATGAATATTTATTTTTCTCTGATATGCTGGAAGATCTAATAAAAATAATTTTAAAGAAGTCTAAAATTTAGTCTGCTGTTAAAAGCTATGAATATTATTTTAGTCTGATGTAAAAGAACATCTATTAAAATAACATTTTAAAAGTACTTGAAAAGACACACTAAAGCATGCTTAAAATGTTTGAAATAAATTAACTCAAAACAATGCAAATTACTTAGCTTTGTTCCACATAGCAGCCTTACTGCATTAGAATGAATGGAGTGGTCGTGGTTTAGTAAGCAGATGTCTTGGAATGTGCTGGGAGAGGAACTGATATATGTTTGCACTTTGACAGATGCCATGTGCTCTGTCAGAGGACAGTGGCGGAAAAGTTTATGGAGAACACTCAACAAGTTGTAGATGACAGAGTTCAAGTGAGCATATGTACAAAAATGTTGGCATTCCCTGCTAGCTTTAGAATTTTCTCATCAGTAAGGCTGTATTAGTTCAGTCACAGAGCACATTCCTTAAAGATTGATAGAGTTTTCTCTCTGGCTATCCATCCCATAGGATGATGATGTTTCCTTTCAGTCAGTTAGTGGGGTTTGATATGCTCATCCTGGAGTGGCTGTACAGGCCGATCCTTGACAGGCACTGCTTGCCACATACTTGGCAGGTGAGGCCTGGAGGGGCAGCAGGGGCAGAAGCTCTGTTGTGGCACTTCCTGTGCCTTTCCTCTGTTGCCTCTATGAGCTTGTTCTCAGCAGCGTCCACACCTTTTCTGATGGCGTCCCTCCACTGTGAGCGATCTTGAGCCAGATCCTCCCATGTTGATAGCGCAACGTCAGCTTTCTTGAGGCTCCTGTGCAGAACATCCTTGTACTGTGGTCGCTGGCCTCCTCGTTTTCGGATACCACTGGACAGTTGGCTATACAAGATGTCCTTGGGCAGACTTCCGTCAGGTATTCTGACATGTCCTGCCCAGCGCAGTTGGGCTGACATCAACAGGGTTGAAACTGCTGGCATTCCAGCTCGAGAGAGGACCTCAGTATTGGAGACCTTGTCTCGCCAGGTGATCTTCATCAGAAAACGTAAATGATGCTGCTGCAGTTGGTCAATCTGGTGTAAGTGACTCTGATATGGGCACCACGTCTCACATCCGTATAGCAAGGCTGATATGACAATGGCCCTGTATACCTTGCACGGTGGCCAACCTGATGTTCTGTGACCAAACTCAATCTTTCAGCTGACCAAAGGCAAAGCAGGCTTTACTGGTTCTTGACAATCTCTACATCCAGAGAAGCTGAGGATGTTATTACGCTGCCCAGGTAGCAAAACTTGTCGACAGCATTGAGATGAGTGTCATCAATGAGGACAGTTGGTTCTTCATGGCTTGAACCAGGAACCGGTTGGTACAAAACATCAGTCTTTTTCAGGCTGATTGTCAGTCCGAAGCTTTTGGCTGCAGTGGCAAAGCGACTGATGATCTCCAGTAAATCTTCGAGAAAGTGGGCAATCAGTGCACAGTCATCAGCAAACTTTAGTTCATACGCCACAATGTCCCTGACTTTTGTTTTTATCTCGGTCTTCCAAGATTGAGGAGCCTGCCATCAACCCTCATTTGTAGGAAGATCCCTGACTTCAGGTCTGATGTGGCATCCTGAAGAACAGCAGCGAAGGATAGTCCAAACAGAGTAGGAGCCAAAATACAACACTGTTTCACGCCATTGCTGAAGGGAAATGAGTCTGACAACTCACCACACATGTTGATGCAGCCTTCCATGCCTTTGTGGAACTGACGGATGATGTTAGTTAGGTGTGGGGGGGGGGGCAACCAAATTTTAGTAGGAGCTTCCACAGGCCATCTCTACCATCAGTGTCAAGCGCTTTGGTTAGATCAACAAATGTGACATAGAGACTTCTCTGCTGCTCAACACATTTCTCTTGGAGCTGCCTCAGTGAGAAGATCATGTCCACTGCACTACAGCCTGTTTGAAATCCACACTGGCTTTCTGGAAGGATGTCATCACTGATGTTGGACACCAAGCATCTAAGGATGATCTTTGCGAGGCATTTTCCCGCAACTGACAAAAGCGAGATGCCATGGTAATTGTTGCAGTCTCTCTTGTCTCCCTTGTTCTTGTAGATGGTCATGATTGATACGTCTTTGAAGTCTTGTGGTAGTTCTGCAGCTCCCCACAACTTTGTGAACAGTTGGTGCAGGCATGATGTCAGTGTGTTACCCCCATACTGGTAGATCTCAGCTGCGATATCGTCAGGTCCTGGTGCTTTGTTGGGTTTTAGCTGTTTGATAGCTTTGATGACCTTGTGAAGAGTAGGGGGAGCATTTAGCTCGAACTGTATGGGTCAAGGGTGTACTCAGCCCAGTGCTTCATCGGTGATGGTTCCTGGTCTATTCAGCAGCTCGTGGAAGTGTTCTTGCCATCTTTTCATGTGCCCTGACTTCTCAGTGAAGATGGATGTGCTGTCCTTGCTCAGGAGTTGTGCAATGCCTTGTTTTGATGGGCCATACACAACCTTGATTGCTTCATAGAAGCTTCTTGAGACATTACAGTCAGCGAAGGCTTGTAACTCCTTGGTCTTGTTGGCTCACCACTGGTTTTCATAGATCTGAGCTGCCTCTGCAAAGTTGATTTTGCACTAAAAAAAACATGTTTATTGGAACTTGAGTTTGGGTGTCAAAGAACAGCCTGGTGTGCAGCTGCCTCAGCTCTTATAGTTTTAGATATTAAGGGAATCAAGGATATGTGATTAGTGCAACAAAGTGGCACAGAGATAAAGGATCAGCCACAGACTGCTGAATGGTTGAACATGTATGAGGGGCCAAATGATCTACACTTACATCTATTTCTTATTCATATGTCAAAATTGTTTAGCAAGAAGCAAGGCAGAATATGTTGAGAATATTCTTGTTTAAACAGAAGTCTCTAATGGCTACCCAGAGAGCTTGTTGAATCAAAGGATGGGAGCATGGTTAGTCAGAGTAAGACACAATGATGTGAGAAGATGTAAAGATCAAAGAAACAAACAATGTGAAGGACAAAGTGGGAATGTGAGTAGAGGTGAGGATGATATGGTATTGCAGCTATAAACTGCCTAACCCACATTCCTTGGGTGCTGTCTGTGTTGAGTTTCTTACATTCTTTTTTCAATCGTGTGGATGTCTGTTGGGTGTTTTAACTTTTTCCCACATCTCAAAGCTACCTTTCTGGGTCAGTTAGCCCCTATAACTTACCCCTTAGTGTAGGTCAGTGTCAAATAGAATCTGAAGATAGTTGATCGGCATGCTGCTGGTGAGATGAAGTAATATATGCAAAGTCTCAAGGTTATGCAACTCAGTTAAGTAAGCAGAAATAATGAAAAGCTTTTAAATGAGGGGATATTGGAAAATGCTGATTTGAAAGGGAACTTGGTGTCCTTGTATACAAGTCACTGAAACCTTACATGAAGAGGCAGCAGTCAGTTAGGAGGACAAATTGCATATTTGATTTTATTATTGGAGAAATTGAGTGCAAGAATTAAAATGGTCTTACCTCATCTGGAATACAATCTTTGCATGCAATTTTGGTTCCTTTACTTAAAAATAATGTATTTACCATAGAGGGGGTGCATTACTGAATCACCAAACTGGTCTTCGGGATGACAGAGGCATAACATGAGGATTGAATAAACTCAACTTCTATTCTCTAAAATTTTGAAGAATAAGAGATGACCTCATTTCTAAGAAATGTATAAGATTGTTGGAGGGCTCAACAAGATAGACAGATACAGAAAAGAATAATAGACAATGAGTCTGGAATTAGGATCAGAGGCTTATAATAAAAGGTAGGCCTGTAATGAGGAAAAACTTCATCTACTGGGTGGTGAAATTTTATAATTGTTTACCATGGGGTGATGTGGAAGTTCAGACATTGACTGCACACAAAGCAAAGTGTGGTAGATCTCTAGATAGTTGGAGATGGAGGCAGAGTTAAGATGGCACTAAGCGTCGACTCCTTTGCGTGCATCTTCAGAAACAGCTCTATTTCCATCTTTAATATCTTTATTTTTCCCTTTCAGGGTTCTTTTGAAGAACCTGATCTGGAGTTACATGCTGATTTCGGTTCTTTGCAGGAGTGGGATTTGTATTCAGGGTTTCAGGACTGGCCATTGTTCAGCATGCCAAGGGTTTGACCTGAGAGTCCAGCTTGTATTTGGAAGCCTAAGATCTCAGGGCACTGGATACAGGTGAATTGAGGGTCGGTGCCACGGCAGGAGACTCGTATGTCATCGGGGGAGTTGGAAAATCTATGGTCTGCCTGAAGACACGAAATCTTTGTGATCTTCAGGCACAGAGCTCGAAAAAAATGACGTAATGGACTTTTGACATCGTAAACCAGCGAGTTGTTTGTTATGTCTCCCCATGTGCTGGAAAAATGGAGACACCTTCTCCTCCTTATTAAGAGAGAACCTGTGGTATGTCGAATGCTGGTGTGAAACACAAGTCTTTGGGGTAAATGCAAGTCTGTGTTTTTGCTATTGCATTGCTCATGCATGAGTGCGATGTTTGCTTTTTGTGCAGGTGGGGAGGGGGATTGTTGCTCATTGCTGCTTACGTGTGGGAGATGGGAGATGGGGGGACTCTGAGGTTCTCATGTTTGACTGTCGTTCATTCTTTGGGACACTTCTCTGTTTTTGTGGATGTTTGTGAAGAAAAAGCATTTCAAGATGTATATTGTATACATTTCTCTAACATTAAATTGGACCTTTGAACCTTCGAATGAAAGAAGATGGGCATAGGGTAGCACTGTAGAAAATGAGTTAGAATGTCAACAATAATCTATTTAAATGGATGAACAGGTTCGAAAGAGATCACTGGCTACTCCTTATATTTCTTATGTTCCTTTTGACCACCTACAATACTTTGTAAATGTCTTAGGGTGCCTTAAGACTTGTAGAGTACTGTAGATTGTGTCTTTCCATAAAACTTAGTAGTACTGAGCTAGTACAAACATAAGTACTCTAAGTACTCGTATTTCTATTTCCCAACCACCTTCCTATTTTCATCAATATACAGAACTGTGCCTAAGTTTTAGACACCCTATGTACATATATCGGGTGGATGGCGCTCGTCAGCCTGGGAAGGCAGTCCACCTAAGAGATAGAAAACTCTGATTTCAAACTGTGGGTAAGTGGGAAAAGGAGGATGAAATGAGAAAACTGGGGGACAATAAGTGGAAGTGGTACAGGGCTGAAGAAGAAGGAATCTGATAGTGGACCTTGGGTGAAAGGAAAGGAAGAGGAACACCAGAGGGAGAAGATGGGCAGGTGAGCAGAAGAGATGGGTAAGAGGGGTGCCAAAATGGGGAAAGCATAAAGAGTGAAGGGAGAGATATAATTGTTCATGCCATCAGATTGGAGGCTACCTAGACGGAATATGAGGTTTGGTCCTCCAACCTACAGATAGCTTCATCATGATCATTGACAAGGCCTTGGACCAACATGTCAGAATGAGATTTGGAACTAGAATTAAAATGGGCAGGGAAATCTACCTTTGGTGTTAGTGCTGGACAAAGCAGTCCCTCAATTTATATCGAATCTCTTTTCTTCTTGTTCTTCTTCAGATTGCTCTTCTTCAGCCCTTTACCTCTTCCATCTATCATCTCTCATCTACTCACTTCAACTCCCCTTCCTTCACATCCGTTTCCCCTCACCTGGTTTCATTATCATCTTCCAGTTGTGTTCTTTCTCGTCCTGATGAAGGGTCTTGGCCTGAAATGTTGAATGTTTATTGCTCTCCATAGTGTTGTGAGTTCAGAAGCGCCAAGCCCTGGACAAGGTCAGGGGGTGTGTTGAAGTCGAGATGTTTAATCACCAGTCAGCAGTTAGAGGTAAAAAGATACAAAGGGCAGAAGGCTGCAGCAGGATGTTTAAGAAGAGGAGGAGGTGTGAAGCAGCTGGGATTGTAACCAGAGGCAGCAGGGGCCATAGCCTGGTGAAGAGCAAGCTTCTGATCTTTCCTTGGAATGCAAAAGGTGAAAACCGATGGTTAAAGCCATGGATATGGCAAAAGACAAGGTGTTGGAGAAGTCCATTGAGGGTAGTGGAGAGCAATGGGTGAGGAAGAGACGGGGCCCACAGGTATCTCCACTTGGTGTTGAAGTTGGCACTCAAGGTCCAGCAGGAGAAGCAGTTAAGGGAATGCAGGTACCTGGGATTCTTGCTGGGGCTTACCTGTGAGGTCTACCTGCTGAACTGTGTCTACGCCCACCTGGACAAGCTGGCGAGCTCTGTGAGGGTCATGTTTATTGACTTCTCCAGTGCGTTCAACACCATCTGCCCTGCTCTGCTGGGTGAGAAGCTGGCAGTGATGCAGGTGGATGCTTCCCTGGTGTCATGGATTATTGATGACCTGACTGGCAGACCACAGTATGTGTTCTTGCAACACTGTGTGTCAGACAGTGGTCAGCAGCACTGGGGCTCCACAGGGGCCTGTCCTGTCTCACTTTCTCTTCACCATCTACACCTCGGACTTCAACTACTGCACAGAGTCTTGCCATCTTCAGAAGTTTTCTGATGACTCTGCCATAGTTGGATGTACCAGCAAGGGAGATGAGGCAGAGTACAGGGCTATGGTGGGAAAGTTTGTCACATGGTGTGAGCAGAATCATCTGCAGCTTAATGTGAAAAAGACTAAGGAGCTGGTGGTGGACATGAGGAGGGCTAAGGCACCAGTGACCCCTGTTTTCATCCAAGGGGTCAGTGTGGACATGGCGGAGGATTACAAATACCTGGGGATACGAACTGATAATAAACTGGACTGGTCAAAGAACACTGAGGCTGTCTACAAGAAGGGTCAGAGCCGTCTCTACTTTCTGAGGAGACTGAGGTCCTTTAACATCTGCCGGACGATGCTGAGGATGTTCTACGAGTCTGTGGTGGCCAGTGCTATCATGTTTGCTGTTGTGTGCTGGGGCAACAGGCTGAGGGTAGCAGACACCAGCAGAATCAACAAGCTCATTCGTAAAGCCAGCGATGTTGTGGGGGGGTGGAACTGGACTCTCTGACAGTGGCGTCTGAAAAGAGTTGCATGCCATCTTGGACAATGACTCCCATCCACTTCATAATGTACTGGTTAGGCACAGGAGTGTGATCAGCCAGAGACTCATTCCACCGAGATGTAACACTGAGCGTCATAGGAAATCATTCCTGCCTGTGGCCATCAAACTTTTCAACTCCTCCCTCGGAGTGTCAGACACCCTAAGCCAATAGGCTGGTCCTGGACTTATTTCCACTTGGCATAACTTACTTATTATTATTTAATTATTTATGGTTTTATATTGCTATATTTCTACACTATTCTTCGTTGTTGCGACTGTAACGAAACCCAATTTCCCTCGGGATCAATAAAGTATGTCTGTCTGTCTGGAAATTGAGCTGGAAGTCAATGTGGCAGAAGATGGCAGTGGATGTAATTGCCCAGGAAGGACATGTCACTGTGGAAGTGAGTCTGGGTGAACATGTGGCCAGAGAACAGCAGAGATTACAGACCGAGAGAAGTGACAGAGGATCTTTCAAAACTCCCATCAGGAAAAGTGAGAGGAGGGAAACTTTTTCAGTGTGGGCATACCTCATTGAGACTTTGCAGTTGGGCAGCTAACTAGAGATACGAGAAAGACTACAGAAACTGGAAATTTGGAGCAACACAAAATGAGAATACACTATCCTGGGGTCAATATTTTGACATAAATTGTGGATAGGCAAATGGACAGAAAACAGAGTGGAAATAATTGATTTATTTTTGGGTTGGGACTTTATTGCTGGTAGGGTAGCTGAATCCCAACTCTGTAGAATCTCTATGAATGATCTGGATGAGTGAGATTTATGCAAATTTGCTAATGATAGAAAACTGATTAGCAATATGGGAGATAATATGTAAAAAGTAGATAGATGGAATATAATGTAGGAAAACATGAGGTTATCTATTTTAGTGGAGGAGAAAAGCAAAAGCAGAGTATATTTTATATGCTGAGAAATTAAAATGAGTTAGTATTCACAGGGAACAGGATGTCTTTGTTTCTCAATAACTGAAAATTAACATACAGATTCTGCAAACAATTAGGAAAACAAAAGGGATGCTCCCATTATCACAAAGGGGTTTCAATCCAATGGCAGAAATACCTTTCAGCAAGATGAAACTACTTTTCCAATTAACATACACAATTCTTAATATTATCCAGTGTCATCAAGGTTATTTTTCTTAGAAGACTAAGGCTTAAAGCATTAAGTCCTTTAAAAATGTATGCAATAGAACTAACAATAGTGGCTACAGAATTTCAAAAGCAGAAACAGGTACACAAGGCTGGCAATGTATTTCTCTGATTGCATCAATGAGTTGTCAGTTTATTCAACATTGTAAATTGTAGTCTGAAGCTCCTTGCCAACTGCAGCAAGTACGGTGAATTAGTGGATGACTCAAAGGCAAAAAAAATGTTTTCTCTTCCCATCTTTAATTTGTTTTATTTTATATAAATTTCTGCTATTAGACTGACTTCCTAAATCTCTGACTTAGATCACTGCACCGTTAGTATCCCAAGTGGCCTTAGCCTCTGCAATTTCCTTCATAAACCTCTGTGACTCCCTTCCTCTCCTCCCACCCTTGTCATGTGCATTGAAATGTATCTCTCTATCCAGTTTACATTCATCTCCTTTCATAGATCAATGTCAATTTTTGTTTGGTCAAACTCCTATGAAATGGGTTGGGGTATTTAACAATAATAATGATTCCACATAAATGTAGGCTGTTAAAGATTGGTGAATACATTCTTGTGTGTAAGGCAAAAATGTTGAACAATATTGGAGTTTTAGACAATATTGATGATACTAGGGTGGCTTCCATTTTTCTGGGCAACCCCTCAGGCAAGTGTAAGCCCCCTGGTAGCTAGTTCCAATATTTTCAAGAATTCTCTCATGCCCAGGTGCAAGCAGAGTAAATGGATTGATATTCTCATGTTGGATTCGCTAACCCATCATTGTTAGAAGGTAAGATCAAAAGGGATAAAAGAAAGTCCTTTAAATGTGCAGCCCCATTGTCATTTTCAGCCACATCCTTTCTCCACCCACCTTATTCATTCGGCATGCTTGATTCTATACATTAAAATCTTCTTTTTCACTCAGTCACCATATCAATGAGTAATGAGTCTATCAGCAATGAGCTTTCTAATACTTTCATCTCAATATTATATTTCTATGTGATAGCCTTCATTAGACAAAGTCCAGGTGACTTTAAATTTCCCTAACAAATGCTTTCCATGAAAAATAAACATGATTTTCATGCTCCACTGAATGATTTATACCATATATCAGTCAGGATGTAATCAAGGTATAATTTTACCTAATATTTCTCCTTTAAGAAGATAAGCCTGGCACAAGGGATAAAAACACTCTGTTTAAATTATTGGATTTCCTTTGTTAAAAGATACTCATAAATTTTTTATAAGGTTATGGATTTTACAAAAGGATCGCAGCTTTGAACTATCTATAATTACAGGGGTGCCAGACAAGAGTAATTAAGCCCTTATAGCAGGGTTGGAAAATTTATATACCATCATTGACTTCTATGTTGTGCTGTTTTCCTTTTCTGGGAGCTATTTAATGCCATGTGCTAGAAATCTAGTTCATTATACAATTTGGTGGTTGATATATCCACTTCCGAATTTCAGTCCTGACAGATTTTCAGTAATCTTCAGCTACCTCGGAAAAATATTTCTATTAATGTGGAATTCCAGGACAGAAATAATTGCTATTATTACTGTAGAAAACAGCAACATCATATCATAATTACTAATTAAAGTTCATAAAATATATTGACTGTTAACCTGTGACAATACACTGGATTCACTTGTTTAATCACATGTCCTGAACAACATTTCAACCTTTAAACTCTTTCTTCAAGCAATTATAATTGCTTTTGATTTAATGCACTACATTTATAGTGATACCTCTAAATTAGTTGACAGTTTTCCTAAATACTCATTCAGGTTTAAATTATCACTTGGCTAGAAAACTCTTCACTCACCACCACTACCACCGCCATCTCAAACCAACCCCCTCTCCTAACAACTGTGATAAAAGAAAGGGTCTTAACTAAAATATTAGCCAACTTCTTGTCCTTTCAAATCTTGGAACTTGTGTAGGTTTGCAATGTTCCATTTTTTTTCAAACAAACAATCTGGTGAAAGAATATAGTGGGGCAAGCAGCATCTGTGGCGGGGTGGAGGAGTTGTCAGCATTTCAGCTCAAACCCCTACATTAGGACTCACTGCCACAGTCTTTACAGCTGTTTTAATACATGAATGGCATGTGGATCACTAAATGCTCTTTATGCATTTTGCTCTCCTTCCACTGTATAACAAGACTTTATCATTATTTCCATCTCATTTTCTGATTTCAATTGCTGTTATTACACCACCGCAGTTGTTATCTGTAATGCCAAGTGAGGATGTTAGATCTTTCATAACTCAAAATCAGAATTAAGACAAAGGTTAGAAGATAAAATATCATTGTCCTTAAGTGTTAACTCCTTTTCTCTCTCCACAGATGACTGAAACCTGCTGAGCATCTCCAAATTTTTTTGTTTTACAAGATCCTTCCTATTTTATCTCACATAGATGTACATCTCTGCGGCAATTGCAGATGGAGACGAGAAGGCTTTCAAGTGTGAGATACACCAGCTAGTTGAACAGTGTTGCAGCAACAACCTTGCACTCAATGTCAGTAAGACCAACGAGCTGATTGTGGACTTCTGAAAAGGTCAGATCAGGGTCACCCCAATCCTCATAGACGATCAGAAGTGGAGAGAGTGAGCAATTTCAAGTTCTTGGGTGTCAATATCTCTGAGGATCTAACCTGGTTTCAACATACTGATACAGCTATAAAGAAGGCAAGACAGCAACTATATTTTATTAGGAGACTTGGTTTATCACCTAAAACTCTTGAAAACTTCTACGGATGTACAGTAGTGAGTACTCTATCAGTCTGGTACAGATGGAAGGGAGGACTATTGCACAGGATCAAAGTAAATTGCAAAGAGTGGTAAAATTAGTCAGATCCATCAGTAATACCATCCATAGTATGTAATACATCTTCAAGGAGCAGTGCCTCAGAAGGCAGTGCCCATCATCAAGGAGACAGACCAGCCAGGACACGCCCTCTTCTCATAGCTACTATTAAGAAGGAGGTACAGAAGCCTAAAGGCACACACTCAATAATACTGGAACAGCTTCTTCCCCTCTGCCATCGAATTTCTGAATGGACATATTACCTATGATCACTGCCTCACTATTTTCTTGTTATTTCTGTTTTTGAACATACTTGTCTAAATTTAACAATCTAATATATATATTGTACTGCTGTTCCAAAATCAACAAATTTCACAATATGTGCTGTCAACATTAAACCTGATTCTGATTCTGTTCACATTTAATATGATAAGTCTGGCTATTTTGGCATGACGTCCCAGGGCATCATATCTGCGGCCCTATGGTAGAGCATATTATTGTGCACAGAAACTTTTCCTCAGATTCCCAGCTTAGTGGCATGAATCACATTTTCCCTGCATGAATGTGTGGGTTATGTTTTGTTTCTCTTTGGAAAGAAAGGACAGGTAATATGCCTGATACTCAAGCAATGCTGCAATTTTACTGAAATAGCACCAACGGCCATGGAGATTCGACTTTTAGTTAGTTAGTGTACTAGCTTGTAACTAAATCCCTGCTAAAATGATTCTGCATATGTTGGAAATCCAGAGTAACAAACACAAAACATTGGAGGAACTCAGCAGGCCAAGCAGCTTTTATGGATAGGAATAAACAGTCAACCCTTTGAGGCGAGACCCTTCACCAGTACTGGAACGGAAGGAGGAAGACGTCGGTATAAGAAGGTTTGGGAAGAGGAAGGAGTATAAGCTGGCAGTTGTAGACAAAACCAGGTGAGGGGGAAGTTAGGTGGGTGGAGAAAGGGGGAATGAAGTGAGAAGATGGGAGGGTGTAGATAGGTAGTTGGGGACAGTAAACCTCTACCAGTTTTCTTGGAAACATTTTCTGTGTCTCAGTGCATTGTGAGTTCATTACACTGGCCATTGTGCAGAGAGCAGTGAGCAGCAGGCTACATGGTGAAATAATTGAGCTCAGTGATTAGAGCTTGAGCAACGTGAAGATTGAGATCAGTGGAAGACTGAGCAGAAAACAGGAGAGTTCCTGGAAGAATTAATATTGGTGAAAAAGTGGGGATTACAGGCAAAGTCCATGGAGCATATTAATTGGGTATGGAAACAGATCACGGGACGGGCAGGAGAATTCCCCAGTGGGCATTCACTGCAGATGAGAAGATTTAAAAAGGAAGTTATTTTAAGAAACTTGATGTCTCAGATTCCTCAGAAGTGGGTCCTTTAATGCTTAGGAAGCCATTAACACTCTGATTTTACAGTGCTTCATATAACCAAGCTTCATGCTATCCATAACCACAGATGCATTTGAGAAATGTGATATGTTCACACAATCAATTTCAGCAATTTACAATTTTCAGATGAAATTTACTTGCATTGCATATAACAATATTACTTTACAGGAACATATTTTGGAGCTGTTATGTCACTCCCACGCTCTTCTGCCTATCACCTGCCCTCACTTGGATCCACCTATCAACTACATGCATTTGCTCCAACCCTTCCCTCCTCCTTTGTCATGCTGGCTGTCATGCCATTTTATTCAGTCAACACAAAGGGTCTCGAACTGAAATGTTGACTGTTTATTGCCTTCCAAAGACATTTGCTGATCCACTGAATTCCTCCAACACCACTTTTGTGTAATGTCACATTAGTGATGTCAGTCAAGCACCTTCTCCAGAAAAGGACCTCAATCTAATTTGGAGAAATGTGATATGTCTCCACAATCATATTAAGCATTTAATCATTTTTAGATAAAATTCACTCACTGTGTATGTCAAAATGTTCTTTGCAGGAACACTTTTTTGAGCTATTATTTCTTCTATAAGAAAAATGAATAATTTGCTTACAATATCAAAATCAGAGTTGGTGTTATTATCGCTGTTATATGTTGTGAAATTTGTTGTTTTGTGACAGTAACAATACAATACAATACTGTGACAGTACTTCTTTAAAATAAGCAGTAAAAGAATCATTGGTTGAATACAGTAAACTGGCTTTTTTAAAGTAGTAATGGTACAATAATGGATCATTTATCTATTATGAAAGCTTAATGTTGCAATTATCTGATTACTCTGAAGGAAAATTATAGGGCTCATAACAAATTGTTTTACACTTTTAGATGCCTTTTTCTGCTTTGATGAAAATTGCTGATGAACCTGAACGTGTGTTGAGAAAATAAATATTGTGTTGTGACAAGAAAACAAATACTGATAGCACAGCTTTAATTCCCAGCCTACATTTTCAGAAGAATGCAACATTGAATACTGAATGCAATGCATCTTGCTTGTGTCCGGGGTGGCTGTGTCCACCATTTGAACGAGTCGTGCGGCTTTGAATATTGAGTGAACATTTTTCATTCTAGTCATGGACCTGAATTCTGAATGCACACCTTGTGAAGGCTGATCTGACTTTGTATGCTGATGGTAACATTTCAAGAACATTGTACCTGACATTGATAGAGTCCGTACTTTGCCTTCCATGCATAAAATAAAATGCACATTGTGTTATCTTAATACTTGTTTTGTGGCTTAACTATATTATTGATATCACTCATTTTGATAGGGGTCTTTTCCAGGTTGCTGAGCAAATCCTGGATTTTAATGGAAGGGAACAAGCAGAGTGAATGTAAAATATTTCTCTTCATATATAATTTACCAGCTTGTCACTTCACTCCGTATGCATTGAATAAAGAGCTGGGGAATGGGATTTCTTTTGTTTCAATACTTCTTGACCATTGTAGTTATCCCCCAAATATATGATACATTAGATGTGGAGCAAAACTCTCATTATGTTTTCTTGTTCTTTAATCTGATGGAGAGACTTAATGTACGGATTTGCTGCTGTTGAAAGGTGTGTTGCGTATGAAGCCCCTTACTGGGCTCATATGCAAACTTGGCTCATTAGTTTGCTCTGCTAACAGCCACGTGACTCAATGGTGAGAAGACCACCTTCCATAAACAATATGTCTAGAGTTGGTAATGATTTGGGGTTCAACCAAACAGGAACGTTGTGATGTTCCGATTAAAGAAACCTCTATCTGAGTGAATGTTGTGTAAATACTGCCCATACACAATTGTTGCTCAGCAAGAAATAACAGATGACAAACCACACAAAATTATAAAGTAGGTATATTTACTAATTTCAGCTTTATCAAACGGCTATGAAGAGAAAGAAAAGAAGGAGCCCATTGCTGTTAAACCCGTCTAAGTATGGACACAACATTGGAGCTTGTATCTTCTAAAGCTGGGGAGTCAGGGGTGTATCTCCTACTCATGCTATTGACCCCTGTTCTGCATGGAAATACCTGCCTCCTTTCCAAACGCCCCTTGAAAACCAGCTTGAGCAAGTGGGCTCTCTCTCTCAGGAATATCTCCCTTCCCTTTGGAGTCATTCATCTGCACAAAGCACTTCTTGCAACGGGGACTCTCCTTCCCATGGCATTCTGAGGCATCTTCCCTCCTGAAATCTTCACAGCTTCCACCAAAAGACCCCAAAACAAATTACTATCAATCACAAATCACTCTCCAGCCACTCTCTCTAGAACTTACTCCTGATTCCACCATCCTGACTAGCTGACACAACATTCCTAAATTGAACAACAGAGCTTCTTATCATTAGCCAAAACCAAAATGTTCTGCCAGCAGGACATACTGTATTTGCAGAAAATGCTAAAATGCAATACCTACATCATAGCAATAGAAATCTTAACCTGGGCATTACACACATTTGCTATTGAGAGAAAGAAAAGACAAAACAAATGAAGAGGCCCATGACAGTTAAATCAGTCTAAATATGCACACAATATTGGAACTTTATCTTCTAAAGCTAGGGAGTCAGGGGTGTTTATCCTACTCATGCTATTCTCTTCATAGCAAATAGCATTGTAACAGGCCATTCTGTCCCAACAAGCACTATTGCCCCATAAGTCTTTGAAATGAAAGCAGAAACCAAAACACCTGGGGGAAGCCTATGCAGTCTCAGTCAGAATGTACAAAACTCCTTACAGCCACATATCATCCGCTAGTACACAACTTCATTGGTGTTGAATAGCTTACTGAAATGAGAGCATGAAGAAACTTACTTAAGTTCAATTTATTACTCTTATTTGTCAGCAGTGCTAATGCCTGGCTGCTCAGAAGGTTACTGATTCTGTGTTTCTGGGAAGATGCCATGTTTCAGATCCGATGTTAAACTGTATCTCTCTGTCCATTCATTGGATGTAAAAAGCCTTTTGTCAGGACACTGGAGCAGGGATCCAATCGCAGACCCAGTACTGTGCACACAGTGATATAAACTAAGTAACAAATCCCGAGGTGCAAACAAAGTTGATGTCAAAGTTCAGACAGAGATCAAAACATCCAGAGAAATCCAAAAACCAAAATCAGGAAACAGGCAGAGTCGATATTCAGACATATAGAGTACAGATACAAATGCTGGAAAGGCTCAGGAAAATTCACTGGCACAACCTGGCAACAAACAGGTGAAAACACAGGACTGAAATACACTGAGCAATAAACAGAGAGGCAGCTGATAGGTGGAGCACAATGAGACAGAAGTGGCAGCAACACAGGTAACAATGAGAAACAGGTGAGGGGCATACACCTCAGTGATACAGTGGTCAGAGCAGAGCAGGATCGGGGACAGGAGCACATGGGGCATGAAAACAAACAAGAGCACATGGCAATATAAAACCACAGACTGACAGCTAGGAGGAGACATTTTAACTAGAGGTAATGACACCTTTAGCATCATTTAGAAGAATGAGAGGGGATCTGATTGAAACATATAATATTATTAAGGGATTGGACATGCTGGAGGCAGGAAGCATGTTCCCGCTGATGGGTGAGTCCAGAACTAGAGGCCACAGTTTAAGATTGGGTAGGCCATTTAGAAAAGAGATGCGGAAAAACTTTTTCACCCAGAGAGTGGTGGATATGTGGAATGCTCTGCCCCAGAAGGCAATGGAGGCCAAGTCTCTGGATGCTTTCAAGAGAGTGTTAGATGGAGCTCTTATAGATAGTGGGGTTAAGGGATATGGGGAGAGGGCAGGAACGGGGTACTGATTGTGTATGATCAGCCATGATCACAGTGAATGGCGGTGCTGGCTAGAAGGGCCGAATGGCTATTGTCTATTGTCTATTTTGCATAAGACCACAGAAACCACCCAATGTTAGTACTGATCCCTCAGTCAATCCCATTTTAAAAACAAGTTTATCTGGCCCTTATGAAATTGCTGCTCATGAAAGCTTGTTACATCTACTTTGGTTGCAACATTCAAAGATTCAAAGTACATTTATTATCAAAGTACGTATACAGAATATATACAGTAGGCTGCCAGGAAACAAACACCATGGAGCCCATTCAAGGAAATATCAAACACCTATTTCACGAAAATAACACGCAAATGGCGCAAATCAAGTGAAAACATAAAATATTTCATATAAGTGACCTTGCATCTGGTAGTATTTAATTTTCTGTGGAATGTTTTGATGAATACTTGAAGTTCTAATGTAAATGTTGGATAAAAACAGATAACATTGAGGTTAATCGCTAGATCAGGGAGCGTCTTAGGAGCAAGCAATAAAGCTTTACATCAATTAAAAACCAAGTTCTAATTAATTATATGTTCTATCTTTGGCTCAGTTTATCTGTCTTCATCTACCTTTGTTTAGTTGACTGGATTTATCCAATCATTTTTAAAAAAACAAATCTTTAGCTAAATGAAGTGACTAGCAATTTACTTAATAAATTACAGCTACATTAATAATGACAATAAAATAATACCTGCACATCCAATTTTTTTTTCAAAAGGTGCTTGCTCTCTCCTTGAGTTGTTTGGTCATGTCTCTGAGAGGTATATTTTTATGTATTCAGAAATAAATGAATTTGGTCAGTAGTCATGCATAAATCTGCCTTATTAGTTCTCCTTAGTAGAAAAGATTGCACAAAATGCATCACCACAGGTAAATAATAACTTTTTTTACAAAAATTAAGTAGCTCTTTACTGTTTTTCCAGCATTGTCAATTAAACTGAAATCTTGAAGTTCTAAATGTCTGTGATTCTTTCTTTCACATGTGGTTTTGGATAGAGTTCTGAGGTAATCTCAATGCATGCTGTTCAGGTTATGACTCCAGTGAAAAACAATATTGCTCATGACATTGGTGTATAAAATGTTAATTGTATTGCACAAATCTGTGCCACATTGTCCTATGTCATATAACTCAATTATTCTGTCAAAGTCAAGAGCTCTAATTGTGTGCTACAGAGAATTATTTCAGCTTGTCTTGCCTGCTCCCTTACTTCTGATGTCTCCCAAGGCTACACATATTGAGGCCCCTTTTAATTCTCATCTACTTCCTGTGTCTACTTTCGGCTTCATTCTTTTTTGCTGATGATGCCCAGTTCTGCACTGCAATCACCACTCCAGATTCCATTAACAACTTTAAGTAGTCAGATTTCTTACTCAATAACTGCTGTTAAACACACAGTAATTTCCAGCAGCCAAACAAAGAAATAATTATACATAGTATTTTTGCATTATACCCAAACCATCATTCTGCCTTTCTCCCCATGACTGATTCAGCCTTCACACAATATTATGGTCATATCTGAATCCAAAATAAGCTTTGGATCATATTTTGAAACAACCCTTTATTCATTGATTAAATCCTCCCTGCCTCATACTTGAAACCTTGTTCATCATTTTGTTAATTCTAGATAATGTTTTTAATACACCGTTGCACCTGCTTTATCCACCGCAGACCAGGAGAATCAGAATACTGCTGCCCAGGTCTGAATTTGCATCACACTCACACATTTTCTCTGCACTTGAGGAACTATGTTGATTCTTAATTAATCAATAATTCAATTTCACAATCACTTCAGAGTCTTGTTGATCCCCATTCTTGTAGCCTCCTCCAGCCCTCCAAATGTTCTGAATAATTACTTCCTGTTAGTTGTTGGAGATAAGTGAAAGAGCAGAAAATCATCAAGATTATAGATTGTATTGAATGACAAACTGAAAATGACAGCAGAGTCTGACCATCAAATTGTGCAGGTTTACAATAAATTCTTGCTCAAAGAAAAAGAGATTTCACTTTGTTCACTTAGCCGAGATTCTGAAGCATAGTCTAGACGTACATGAAACACGCTAGCTTCCTTGGCTGCATAAGTCTAGGGAAGACAACCTCTGACCTCACCAAACTTTAGAGACTGAGATGCACTGGATCTCACCGCAGACCCCAGTTTGTGTGGACGCTGTGTCATTTGCTACCCTGTTACAAATTAATGCCACAAAATAACAGACAGTACACTGCATATGATTAAAGGAATTATATTTATGAATCTTAACTGAAGGGTTAGTAAAGAACAACAAAAAGAAAAGGGCCCATTCTAAATAAGTAATCAAATGTGCAAAGTTGGAGCTCATCTTGAATTTCTGCCTATCATTCACACGCTGGGTCTTTGGTTAACATGAAAGCATACACCACCTTCCAAATGTTGTTCACAATCCATCTCAAACAAGTGGGCTCCCACTGGATCGTATGCTATGATCAGTTCTCCCCAGCATGTTCTCTCTTCATCTCCTCTTGAACAAAAGCCCAAGACCAACCTTATTGTCCGTCACCAAGAAAGACCTCCAGCTAATTGGATGGCACACATTCCACATCATCCCTTATCTTCAACAATAAACCAAATAGGCTGAAAACAGAACAAACCGCTCTTACAGAGCTGCTGAATGAAATACCTACAGCATAACAGTAAAGATCTGAACCAGGGCATTGCATACAAATGATGCAGCATGGACCCATACTTAGCATTACACACACGACATTGTACATTATTGTTTTGGTTGTAATATGAAGAATATTGAGATAATCTCAGTGAAAGACATGCACTGCAATAATTCTCCATCAGAACGGATGAACAACATCTGCTGTTAACGTCAAACAACATATTACCTGATTACATTAAGTTCTTATATTTGTAATTCAATTAAAATTTAGTAGAATAATTTCTCAATCTACAGTCATGTTTTAAGTTTGGATGAGTATTAAAATGGGATGGTAAAGCATAGAAGGTATATTCTGCATGCACAGTTACTGAGGAGATGTTGGATTGTGCATAATTAGGAACTTGGCAAGGGCCAATAAAATGAAGTTTGGTTTAAGCAGATTGGCATTGTGTGAGTGGGTCGGTGTTAGTGAGTGGAGCAAAGACTCTGATTCATAGAGGCTTCGGTGAGGAGAAGCAAAGGCTGCAGGTATATTTTTTCTTTCTTTCTTATTGGAACGTTAGAGCAGTGGAGATGCCAGACAATAGAATGGAATGTTCCTCTTGCGGAATGTGGGAAGGCAGGGAGACCTCCAGTGTCTCTGACGACTACACCACAAGAAGTGCATCCGAATGGGCAGCCAGTGCAGAGAAACCCTGTGGCCGTTCCCCTCAGCAGGTTTAGAAACTTTGTCTGATGAAACAGAGGAAAGCCACAGCAATCAGGACTCTGGCACTGAGTCGTTCTGTGCCTCAGAAAAGAGGTGGGGTGGGGGAGGGGAGAGGAGTGCAGTAGTGACAGGAGATTCTATACTTAGAGCAGATTCTCTGGATGTGAAAGAAAAACCCGGATGGTATGTTTCTTCCCAGGTGCCGGGGTCAGGGACATCTTGGATCAGGTCCACAGCACTCTAAAGTGGGAGAGTGAGTAGCAAGAAGTCCTGATATATATTGGTACCATCAACGTAAGAAGGAAAAGGGGGAAATCCTCAAGAAAGAATATAGGGAGTTAGGTAGAAAGCTGAAAAGCTGGGCCACCAGGTTATTCATCTCTGGATTACTGCCTGTGTTACACACCACCGAGGGTAATAATAGGATGATTCGGCAGGTGAATTTATGGCTGAGGAATCGGTGCATAGGGCAGGGTTTTGAATTTCTCGATAATTGGAATCTCTTCTACAGAAAGTATGACCTGTACACCTAAACCCGAGAGGGACCAATATCTTTCTGGGATCACCCCTAAGTGGTTGGGAAGGAGGATGGGAACCAGGGTGATACAGATAAGGATGGAGTAGTTGGTATACAATGAGGAGGAACAGGCAGATAACAGAGCAAAATTGCAGTCAGTTGGATGTGAGGAGTCGCTTAAAAGACCTTATTGTATCCGCTTCCACCAACGTTATTGGCAGCCCATTTCATGCACTCACCACTCTCTGTGCAAAAAAAAACTTATCCCTGACATCTCCTCTGTACCTACTCCCAAACACCTTAAAACTCTGCCCTCTTGTGCTAGCCATTTCAGCCCTGGGAAAATGCATCTGACTATCCAGATGATCAAAGCCTCTCATCATCTTATACACCTCTATCAGGTCACCTCTCATCTTCTGTCACTCCAAGGAGAAAAGACCAAGTCCACTCAACCTATTCATGTAAGGCATGCTCCCCAATCCAGACAACATCCTTGTAAATCTCTTCTGCACCCTTTCTACAGTTTCCACATCCTACTTGTAGTGAGTTGACCTCAACTGAGCATAGTACTCCCAGTGGAGTCTGACGAGGGTCCTAAATAGCTGTAACATTACCTCTCGGCTCTTAAACTCAATCCCGCGGTTGATGACGGACAAAGCACTGTATGCCTTCTTGGTTACAGTCAATCTGCATAACAGCTTCGAGTGTCCTATGGACTCAGACTCCAAGATCCCTCTGATCCTCCACTGTCAAGAGTCTTACCATTATCACTATACTTTGCCATAATATTTGACCTAACAAAATGAACCACCTCACACTTACCTGGGTTGAACTCCATCTGCCACTTCTCAGCCCACTTTTGCATCCTATAAATGTCCTGCTGTAGCCTCTGACAACCCTCAACACTATCCACAACACCCCCAACCTTTGCATCATTAGCATATTTACTAACCCATCCCTCCACTTCCTCATCCAGGTCGTTTATAAAAATCACGAAGAGAAGGGGTCTCAGAACAGATCCCTGAGGCATATCACTGGTCACCGATCTCCATGCAGAATATGACCCATCTACAGCCACTTTTTGCCTTCTGTGGGTAAGCCAATTCTGGATCCACAAAGCAAGGTTTCCCTCGATCCTATGCCTCCTTACTTTCTCAATAGGCCTTGTATGGGGCACCTTATCAAATGCCTTGCTGAAATCCATATACACTGTATCTACTGCTCTACCGTTATCAATGTGTTTAGTCATACCCTCAAGAAATTCTAATAGGCTCGTAGGGCACAACCTGCCTTTGACAATGCCATGCTGACTATTCCTAATCATATTATGCCTCTCCAAATGTTCATAAATCCTTCCTTTCAGAATCTTCGCCATCAACTTACCAACAACTGAAGTAAGACTCACTGGTCTATAATTTCCTGGGCTATCTCTACTCCCTTTCTTGAATAAGGAATCAACATCTGCAACCCTCCAATCCTCTGGAACTTCTCCCATTCCCATAGATGATGCAAAGATCATTGCCAGAGGCTCAGCAATCTCCTCCCTCACCTCCCACAGTAGCCTAGAGTACATCTCATCCAGTCCTGGTGACTTATCCAACTTGATGCTTTCCAAAACCTCCAGCACATCCTCTTTCTTAATATCTACATGCTCAAGCTTTTCAGTCCACTTTAATTTATCCCTACAATTGCCAAGGTCCTTTTCTGTAATAAATACTGAAGCAAAGTATTCACCAAGTACCTCTGCTATCTCTTCCAGTTCCATGCACACTTTCCCACTGTCACACTTGATTGGTCCTATTCTTTCACGTCATATCCTCTTGTTCTTCATGCTTGCAGAATGCCTTGGGGTTTTTCTTAATCCTGCTCACCAAGGCCTTCTCATGGCCCCTTCTGGCTCTCCTAATTTCATTCTTAAGCTCCTTCCTGCTAGCCTTATAATTTTCTGGATCTCTATCATTATCTAGTTTTTTGAACCTTCTGTAAGCTGTTCTTTTCTTCTTGACTAGTCCAGCCTTTGTACACCTTGGTTCCTGTACCCTACTATCCTTCCTCTGTCTCATTGGAACGTACCTATGCAGAACGCCACACAAATATCCCCTGAGCATTTGCCACATTTCTGCTGTACATTTCCCTGAGAACATCTATTCCCAATGTACGCTTCCAAGTTCCTGCCTAATAGCTTCATATTTCCCCTTTCTCCAACTAAAGGCTTTCTTAACTTGTCTGTTCCTATCCCTCTCTATATTGTGGTGTTAGGCAGTACATATGGTGACTAACAGGAGATAATAGAGTAGTGCTGTTGTTGGTGTGTGGAGGTGTTGAGCAGCCTCACTGCTTGGGGAAAGTAACTGTTTTTGAATCTGGTGCTCCTGACATGGATGCTGCCTAGCCTCCTCCCTAATGGGTGTGGTGAAAGCTATCCTTGAGCAGAGTGGGTTGTATTGTTCTGGAGGTGTAGAGTTCTTTGGTACAAGGATAATGGGAGAATTACTGCTTCTCACTGGAATTGTAAAATTATATATTTTAAAAATCTGACATGATTTTGTGTCTAGCTGACTCCGTGCACAGACCATTTATCTGATAATATGGGGTTCTATAAACATCTCAATTAGTGGTTGTGAACAATGCCTTATAGGTGATATAGTTTCCCTGTAAGCTCTGTGACTTTTGTACTGATTGGTCTTTCTAAAGATGATTTAGGTGAGCTGTCAATTAGGATTGTAGCTTGTAGCTGGACTTGAGTGTCAGACCTAATTTGCCAATAGTAACGCCCATTATTTCTGTGCTGAATGAAGTTCCTTTACATAGTGGAAATCAATTTTTAACATCAGCCAGGAAACACATTTTTAGCTTTTCTTTTGAGTTTTTACACTGAAGAGTTGAAAATGTCAATTATACGTATATGGATCACTTCAATTCAATCAGTCACAAAGAATAGAAAATTCCAGATAATATCAACTACAGTCTGTTCATCCAGTGGACTGCTATTGCAGTCTTGGAGTTTGAATGATAGAGAAAAAGCAATTTGCAGTTCAAATATGACTGTGTTATTCTACACCCTCTATGTTAATAGTGAAATGTTTCGGAATCAAGTTGATTTTCTACAGCAGCATCTTCACTGTAGTTGGAATGAGCTGATAAAACTTTTAGTGAAATTGTCTCTCTAAGCTGAATGACTACACACAGAAAGTGCAAGATGTTAATATTCTTAGTGCTGCAACTGAATGTGAGTTGACTATTCTGTTTTATACTGTAGCTTGTCCTGAACTTGCCTTCACATCTTAGTGGATATGTTCATTAATCCCTCCAGACAAATGTTTTAAGTTCAAGTTTATTATCATTCAACCATATACGATTATAACACCAAAGGAAACAACATTCCTTTTTATAGGAAAGATAATAGCCTGGACAGAAGATTGGCTGTCTGCAGAAGCCTTTTCTGGTTGTCTGTAGGGGTCAGTGTTGGGACTGCTTGTGTTTATATTATATGCCAATGATCTGAATAACAGAATTGATGACTTTGTGGCCAAGTTTACAGACAATACAAAGATAGTTGGAGACACAGGTAATGTTGAGGGAGTAGTAAGTCTGCAGAAGACTTGAACAGAGTAGGAGAATGGGCAAAGAAGGCATAGATGGAATACAACGTAAGGGAATGTGTTGTCATGCACTTTACTAGAAAAGATAAAGGCACAGACTATTTTCTATGTGGGGAGAAAATTCAGATTCAGAGCTGCAAAAATTCCCTGACGGTTAACTTGCAGGGTGAGTCAGTAGTAAGGAAGCAAATGCAATGTTGGCATTAATTTCATGAGAATATAAAAGCAAGGATGTAATACTCATGGCTTATAAGTCCTTTGTCAGACCACACTTGGAATATGGTGAACAATGTTCAGCTTCTCATCTACAAAGGATATACTGGCGTTAGAGAGATTCTAGATGATGTTCACGAGAATGATCCCAAGCATGAAAGGATTAACATATAAGGAGGGCCTGTACTTGCTAGAGTTTTGAAGAATGAGAGGGGATCTCATTGAAACCGGTGAATATTGAAAGGTCTAGATAGAGTGGAGGTGGAAAGGATATTTCCTCGAGTTGAGGAATCTAGGACCAGAGAGCCTAGCATCAAGGCATGAAGACATCAACTTAGAATTGAGAAAAGGAGGAATTTCTTTAGTCAGAAGATGGTGAATCTGTGGAATTCATTGCAAATGATGGCTGTGGAGGCCAAGTCATTTGATACATTTAAAGCAGAGGTTGCTAAGTTTTTGATTAGTAAGGATGTTAAAGATTACAGGGAGAAGGCAGGACAATAGGTTGAGGGGGTAATAAATCTGCCATGATAAAATGTGAAGCAGACTTAATGGGCTGAATGGCCTAATTCTTTTCCTATATCTTATAGTTTTAATATTTACAAACAAAATGTTATATCTGTCAAAGGATTACGTATCATTTCCACTCTTAAAACTTGTTTATTTAGTTCCTGCTCTGCCTCAGTTTATGTCCTATGGATACACTCATGAGTAACTTTATTACCATAAGCTTGATATTCCAGCACAAACTGGCTGAACTCCAGTGTTATGTACTCTGTCAACAAAGTTATTCTAGGGTACTATTCGTATTGCTAAGGGTCCAATCAGAGGCATTCAGATCTGGCAAGCAGGTAAGATACAAGAGGTCCAGCTTTGATCTCTGGAAAACCATCTCATGGGTGCAGTGGCAATTCGGGACTAAACTTGAGTCTATGATAGATGCTTGATAGCTGCGTTAGGGCTTGACTGCTATCACCACTTACAAAGTGAAATCAGTGCTATGCCTCCAGCTGAGCTCTTGCTTCAATGCTTGCTTTGACAGTCAAAACATGGAGGAACCTTCACACACACCCACAGTCCCCAGTGACCCTGTGATTTCAGTTTCTGAGGTCAATGTGAGAACACTCTTCAGGAGAGTGATCCAATAGAAAGCAGCTGCCGTGGATAGGGTACCTGGCCCAGGATTAAAACATGAGCTGATCAACTGGTTGGAGTGTTCACTGAGATCTTTAACCTCTCACTTCAGCAGTCTGAGGTACCTTCCTGCTTCAAGCAGGCCTCAATCATATAGGTGTCTAAGAAGAACGTGGTTAGCTGTCTCAATGATTATCATCCAGTAGCACTTAAATCCACTGTGATGAAATGTTTTGGGAGGTTGGTGATGGAACACATTAACTCCTTCCTGAGAAGTGATTTGGATCCACTCCAGTTTGCATACTTTCACAACAGGTCCACAGCAGATGCCATTTCATTGCCTCTTCACTCAGCCGTGGAATATCTGGACAGCAAAGGTGTATACATCAGGATGTACTATTGACTACATCCTCTCAAAACTAATCAACAAGCTTCAAGACCTTGATATCAACATCTCCTTGTGCAACTGGATCCTCAATTTCTTCATTTGCAGACCTTAGTCCGTTCAGATGGCAATAACATCTCCTCCACAATCTTCATTAGCACAGGTGCAACACAAGGCTGTGTGCTTAGCTCCCTTTGCGCTACTCGCTTTACACTTACGACTGTGAGGCTAAGCACAACTGCAATGCCATATTTAAGTTTGATGATGACACCACTGTTGTTGGCCGAATCAGCATATAGGAGGAAAACTGAAAATCAGGCGGAATGTAGCACAACAACAAGCTCTCTCTGAATATCAGCAAGACCAAAGAGCTGATTATTGATTTCAGCAGAAGAAAACAAGACGTCCATGGGCATATCTTCTTCAGGAGATCAAGGTAGAGAGGATCAGCAACTTTAAATTCCTGAGTGTTATCATATCAGAGGACCTGTTCTCTGTATTTATTGCTTAGTTATTTTTACTCTGAACTTTTATTTTCCTCTCTTTTGTATTTGCACAGTTTGTATATTGGTTGTTTGCCCACCCTGTTGGGAGCAGTCTTTCATTGATTCTATTATGTTCCTAGATTTACTGAGCATGCCTGCTCAGAAATGAATCCCACTGTTGTACTGTACATGGCGGCACATATGTACCTTGATAATACATTTATTTTGGACTTTGAACGTCCAGCGTTCTGACTAAGGGTTAATGACTAATACCTTATCTGTGTTTCTGTTTCCACAAGTGTTGCCTAACCTGTCGTGTCTTTCCAGCATTTTCTATTTTTTTTCAAAATTCCAGCATCTACAGTTTTTTTTTCCAGTGACCTACTTTGTTTAAACAGTACCCTAATTTTCAAATTTTCATCTTCGCTTTTTGGTCTCTCCATGGTCTTGCACGTTTCTAGCTCTGTAATCTTCTGCATCCTAGAATTTTCTAAGCTCTCTTATTCTCATGAAGGATGAGCATCCTTCATTTTTATTCAGTTCCAAAACTTTTTTGGGTTACTGCTTCCTTGGCTCCCAGATACAGCCCGAGCTCTCCACTCTTCCTTTCGGGCCATTACATATAAACTATATAGAATTTTGATTTGGGATGCACAGTGAAACAAAATAGGAATTGCAAATTCAATGCAGTGGCAAATAATTGCAAAATTATTTAAATTTATTAAAGCTACAAATAATATCATGTTTTACCTAATTACAGTAAAAATAATTTTCATCAACAATTTTAGAGCATATATTAGTAGTCCATCTATTCACTATTTCATTGCTTTTTCACTTTTCAATGATTTGGATGGGCTTGGAGCAGTGATAACAGCTTCTCAATGTCAGGCTCAATGTCACTCAGAAGGAGTCTCAGGTCCCTATATTCAAACATTCGCAGTCTGTTTCGTTACTTTAAAAGAAGTTTGACGAGTGCACTGAAACCACTCTCTACTGAATATGATCCTGGAACGATAACAAAGAACATGTTGCCCTTTTTTCCTCAGTGTATGATAACATTCAAAGACTTCTTTCTGCAGCCAAAAGACTTGACTTGAGTTTTCGAACCTTGGCTTCAGCTCAAAGTCATCTTGTAGCAAGATCAGTTCCTCCTCCATGTTTCCAGTTAATTCCTCATTACAATTTTTCAGGACTGGATTTATTACCCATACTGGAACTGGGATCAAAATAGTATCCTGAAATTTCTCTGATATGTCTTTATGCAGCTGACCCAGGCTGGCACAGTATACCTGAAATCATCATCTAGTATTCTTTCTTTCTCTTCCCACTCAGAGATGATTGGAGACTGGTAAAGCTCACAACGGCCAAAATTGCGCTTAAATAAGCTTAACTTGGATGAAAATGTGGAGATGATTTATTTGACTTTAATAAGATTCACACCATTTCCTTATGGTTGAAGATTGATTTCATTATACTTTCTGAATAATTCTGACAAATAAGCAATATTATGCCTAATATTCCTGTTGATTACTGAATGAAGCACTTGAGTCTTTAAAGAATTTTATCTCAGTTTCAAAAAGTGTATAAAAGCATCTCAGACAGTTTCTTTTTGAGAGCCATCTGATTTCTACGTGCAACAGCAAGCATTTAAGCGATACATCATTCTCAATGCAAAGCTCTCAAAATAGTCAAGAATTGAGAGCATGGACTTTATTTACCACTGTATTTAATCATTTGTGTAGCTGATCACTTAACAACACACACAATGCTGGAGGAATTCAGCAAGCCAGGCAGCATCTTTGGAAAAAAATAGATAATTGACATTTTGGGCCTAGACACTTCTTTGGGACTGAAAAAGAAAGGGTAAGATGCCAGAATAAAAGGGTGAGGTCAAGGAAAGGAGTGTAGCTAGAAGGTGATAGGTCAAGGGCTAGAGAAGAAGGATCTAACAGGAGGGAAGAGTGAACTATAGGTGAAAGGGAAAGAAGAGGGCACCTAGAGAGAAATAAAAGGCATGTGAAAAGAGGTAAAAGGTCAGAGGGGAGGTTGTGAGTTTGTTTACCAGAAGGAGAAATCGATATTCATGCCATCAGGTTGGAGGCTACCCAGACAGAATATAAGGTGTTGACTGCTATGTCAAGCACCTCCACACCAACTAGCACAAGTGGGACTTCACAGTGGCCAAATATTTTAATTCTGATTCCCATTTCCATTCAGACACATCAGTCCAGGGTCTCCTTGTGCCGAAATGAGGCCACCCTCAGAGCGGAGGAACAACAGTTATATTCTATCTTGGTAGCCTCAGACCTGATGGTATGAATATCAATTTATCCTTCCAATAAACAAATTTCACTCCCCTCCTTCCTCTGTTCCCCATCCACCTGGCTTCACCTATCACCTTCCAACTAGCCTACTTCAAATCTCCCCAACTTTTTATTCTGGCATCTTCCCCCTTCCTTTTTAGTCCTGACGAAGGGTTTCAGCCTGAAGTGTGACTATCTATTCATTTCCATGGTTGCAGCCTGACCCTCATGAGTTAGAACATAGAACACAGAACAGTACAGCACAGTACAGGCCCTTTGGCCCACAATGTTGTTCCGACCCTCAAACCCTGCCTCCCATATAACCCCCTCCACCTTAAATTCCTCCATATACCTGTCTAGTAGTCTCTTAAACTTCACTAGTTTAAGAGACTAGTAATCTGCCTCTACCACTGACTCAGGCAGTGCATTCCATGCACCAGCCACTCTCTGAGTGAAAAACCTTCCTCTAATATCCCCCTTGAACTTCCCTCCCTTTACCTTAAAGCCATGTCCTCTTGTACTGAGCAGTGGTGCCCTGGGGAAGAGGCGCTGGCTGTCCACTCTGTCTATTCCTCTTAATATTTTGTACACCTCTATCGTGTCTCCTCTCATCCTCCTTCCCTCCAAAGAGTAAAGCCCTAGCTCCCTTAATCTCTAATCATAATCCATACTCTCTAAACCAGGCAGCAGCCTGGTAAATCTCCTCTGTACCCTTTCCAATGCTTCCACATCCTTACTTATAGTGAGGTGACCAGAACTGGACACAGTACTCCAAATGTGGCCTAACTAGAGAGCTGCATTATTACATCGCGTCTCTTAAACTCTATCCCTTGACTTATAAAAGCAAACACCCCATAAGCTTTCTTAACTACCCTATCTACCTGTGAGGCAACTTTCAGAGATCTGTAGACATGTACCCCCAGATCCCTTTGCTCCTCCACACGACCAAGTATCCTGCCATTTACTTTGTACTCTGCCTTGGAGTTTGTCCTTCCAAAGTGTACCACCTCACACTTCTCCGGGTTGAACTCCATCTGCCACTTCTCAGCCCACTTCTGCACCCTATCAATGTCTCTCTGCAATCTTCGACAATCCTCTACACTATCTACAATACCACCAACCTTTGTGTCATCTGCAAACTTGCCAACTCACCCTTCTAACCCCACATCCAGCTCGTTAATAAAAATCACAAAAAGTAGAGGTCCCAGGACAGATCCTTGTGGGACACCACTAGTCTCAACCCTCCAATCTGAATGTACTCCCTCCACCATGACCCTCTGCCTTCTGCAGGCAAGCCAATTCTGAATCCACCTAGCCAAGCTACCCTGGATCCCATGCCTTCTGACTTTCTGAATAAGCCTACTGTGTGAAACCTTGGCAGATGCCTTACTAAAATCCATGTAGATCACATCCACTGCACTACCCTCATCTATATGCCTGGTCACCTTCTCAAAGAACTCTATCAGGCTTGTTAGACATGATCTGCCCTTCACAAAGCCATGCTGACTGTCCCTGATCAGACCATGATTCTCTAAATGCCCATAGTTCCTATCTCTAAGAATCTTTTCCAACAGCTTTCCCACCACAGACGTAAGGCTCACTGGTCTATAATTACCCGGACTATCTCTACTACCTTTGTTGAACAAGGGGACAACATTTGCCTCCTTCCAATCCTCTGGTACCATTCCTGTGGACGAGGACATAAAGATCCTAGCCGGTGGCTCAGCAATCTCTTCCTTCGCCTCATGGAGCAGCCTGGGGAATATTCCGTCAGGCCCCGGGGACTTATCTGTCCTAATGTATTTTAACAACTCCAACACCTCCTCTCCCTTAATATCAACCTGCTCCAGAACATCAACTTCACTCATATTATCCTCACTATCAACAAGTTCCCTCTCATTGGTGAATACTGAAGAGAAGTAGTCATTGAAGACCTTGCTCACTTCCACAGCCTCCAGGCACATCTTCCCACTTTCATCTCTCGGTCCTACCTTCTCTCCTGTCATCCTTTTGTTCTTCACATAATTGAAGAATGCCTTGGGGTTTTCTTTTACCCTACTTGCCAAGGCCTTCTCATGCCTCCTTCTTGCTCTTCTCAGCCCCTTCTTAAGCTCCTTTCTTGCTACCCTATATTCCTTAAGCATGCTGTGGGTGTTGTTTTGAATTTCCAGCATCTGCAGACTCTTTCATGTAGCTGATCACTTAGATTTTTTTTGTGACAAAAAGCTGTCTGTGAATTACACTCTGAATGGTAAATATGTGAAGTGCAGCTTTTTTTCAAGAAAATAATAACCCCATAGTGGTGTCCCATCTGTTGCAAAAGCAAGAATGTTTTTGAGTGGAAAGTCTTTTTCTGAAAAATTTGCTAAGAACCCAATTAATGACACCCCTTTGAATCTGTTTCTACCCTTTGTAATTCATGATTCTTGAGCCACGCTTTCTTCTTTTATTGAGTGAACATAACATAATCAAGAAGCAAAGATTTGTTGCCTGGCAAAGTTGACTCATCCAACTGCAGAATAAGTTCTGGTGTTCTAAATGTAGTATGTTGCGTAATGTGTCTTCCACATTCTCGGACATTTCATTGAACAGAGTTGTTGCTGAGCAGAATCACTTTAAATATTTGATCTGGTAACTTATGTAAAACAGTACTCAGAACAGTAATCAGTTCTTCTCTAGTTGTATTGGGATTTCCAGATGTAGCAATGAAATGTTGTATGAAGCATGCAAGCCATCACTGTTTTGTTTTAAAGTGCTGGTAAACATGTTTTGAAGAATTTTACTTCTCTAAAAGTTCTCATGGAGTGGCTGAAGGTAAGTCAAGTTCTTGTTTGCTTTATCAGAGTGCTTTCTGTTCAAATGTTCAAACCTGGATGTTTCATTGCCTCATTTGAAAAGAAAACTTTTTCAGACAACAGACACATCGGCTGCTATAAATCCACATTTCAGATGTCCCACATTATACTGTCGGCACTTCTTTTGTATTTGCTCTGTTTCTGCCGTTTTCATTACGGATTATCAAACATAGTCAATCACCTATTGTTTAAGTCCACTCTCAAACGATCAATAAAGGGAAAGTTATGACATCATAATAATTCAGGTAAAAACCTTACTCTCTTCCTGAAGGTACATAAAGTGGAGCAGCAATATCTCAGTTTGGCTACGAAATAGAGAAGTACGGTCAAGACCATTTGAAAGGGCAGATTCTGAACTTTACCCCATTGAATGCCATATCCTAATTCACAAGAATTGTGACTGCATATTAAAGTACGGAAAGCATACTTGCTAAGACTGTTCTACAGTAGTGATTGTGAATAACGTGCGGACCGGGTGCAGAAATTACACGATTTCTTCAGTCCAAATTTCTCATGATATGCCAAATACAGAAGTTTCACATTGTTTTTCAACACTATAAAGTGCTTCAAACAAATTCTAAGAGAACAGTGAGTTAGCATGAGATGAGGTGATTACGTGATCATTGCAATCAATTATGAGGCATTGAGGATTAAATGCTTATAAATAATTAATTTCTTATATTAAGCCTCTAATCCCTTAGCTTTGCCCTTGCTACTGAGCGCCTCCCCACTGCTCGCTTTATTTTTCACCTCCTTAGAATCTCCCACTGCCCCCCTGTGGAGGTGTGAGCAATATCAAATGTTCTAAGGTTCAAAGGTTGAATTTAATGTCAGAGAAATGTATACAATATACATACTGAAATGCTTTATCTTCGCAAACATCCACAAAAACAGAGAAGAGCCCCAAAGAATGAATGACAGCTAAGAGTGAGAACCCCAAATTCCACCCCCCTGTTCTCCCCCCCATGTGTGTCAGCAAGTAACGATCCCCCTCCCCTCACCAGCAAAAGAAAGCACATCAGTACCATCACTGAGCCCAAGCGTGTGCTAAGCAATAGCAAAGACCCAGACCAAAGTTACCCCAAGGGCTTCACATTTCATCCGACATTGGACAAACCACAGGTTCTCTCTCTCCCTAATAAGGGAGAGGGAGGTGTCCCCCATTTTCACAATGAACAGGAGAAATAACAATATCCTGCTGGTTTATGATGTTAAACATCCGTTTGGTCGCTTTTTCCAAGCTCTGTGTCCGAAAAGACCTCGGGTCTTCGGGCCCACAGTGAAAGATCTTCTGGCCTTCCTGACGACACACGAGTCTCCTGCTGTAACGCACACCCTCGATCTGCACGTGTCTCCAGAGCCTTGAGATCCTAGGCTTTGAACACGCTCAAGACTCTCAGGCCAAATCCTTGGCATGTCGAATAACGGCCAGTTGTGGTACCCCGAGAATGGGTCTCATTCCCACAAAGAAGCAAAGCTTGCATGTAACTCCAGGTCAGGGTCTTCAAGAGAACTCTGAAAAGGAAAAATAGAGATATTAAAGATTGAAATAGAACTGTTTCTGAAGATGCAAGCAAAGGAGTCGCCATTAGGTGCAATCATCCCTCCTAAGCCCAGCCTTGTTTGAGAACCACTGTTCTAATTACTTCAGAATTGGATACCAACGGTTTCTGCTGATAAGGTTATAATTTTGATTATTCTCTTCCTAAACATCTCTTGGTCTTTACTCTCATTCCTATTTTAAGTAACTCATTTGTGTTAACCATGTTTGACCAAACTTTTTGTCAACCGCTACCCTAAATTTCAGTATGAATGGAATGCCAAATTTTATAGTGTAATGATCCTGAAAATGTACATGGGCAAAGGTGTTATAACAGCACAGGTTGTTGATGGTAGTGCGCTTTCATTGGGTATGATTTTCTTTAACCCTACCCTGCATTCAGAAATTTGAAAATACATTTACTTGCATTTTTTAAATCAATACCGTCAAATTGAGTTTAATCAAGTCAAGTTTATTGTCATATGCACAAGTACAAGTAGGTGAGAGACTTACCTTGTAGCAGCATCACAGGTACATAGCACCACATAAGTAGCATTCACAAGTAAAAACCTAAATTAAGGATTAAAAGGTTTGAAGTTTCAAAAGTTCAAGGTTCACTTGTTATCAAAGTATACAACTCTGAACAGCTTCTCCAGATAGCCATGAAACCAAGAATGAAAAGAACGGCAACACAATCATCAACTCACCCCCAAATCCACCCCCCCCCACACACAATCAATAAAAAAACCAGAAAGATCAGGGGAAAGTCACAAATATAAAAAAAAATAAGACTGGAAATATTTCTATAGTCCAAGTTCATATCCAAAATGCAGAAAACTTCCGTAACACTTTGGCAGGCTACACAAGCTTCCCTCTCCAGCAGCAGAGTAATCTCACTAGCGAACAAAAGGCAGTCTCCACTTTCCGGTAGCAGAGGGAATCCCATCAATGATGAAAAGACTGTCAGTCACCTTCCTTATTTTCCTCGATGTTTCAATCTCCCTCATCGCTTTAATCAGCGAACAATGGAAGCTTTAATCAGTGAAATGGAGTGAAACATTGGCTTGTGCCCTGTCCAGCAGCCCTCTCGCTATGAGGCTCACCCACATTGCCTCTGCCTCCTGGAATCCTCTCAGAGATTGCAGAGAACTAAAACAGCCAAACGATCTCCGAACTGCAAATCACAGGCGCCAACAGTTGGAGACTCACATTTAAGATGAAAAACAAATGTAAAAGACATAAAAGAAGTGAAATACAGTGGCATGCAAAAGTTTGGGCACCCCGGTCAAAATTTCTGTTACTATGAATTGCTAAGCAAGTAAAAGATGACCTGATTTCCAAAAGGCATAAAGTTAAAGATGACACATTTCTTTAATATTTTAAGCAAGATTACTTTTTTTTTATTTCCATCTTTTACAATTTCAAAATAACAAAATAGGAAAAGGCCTAAAGCAAAAGTTTGGGCACCCTGCATGGTCAGTACTTATTAAAGCCTCCTTTGGCAAGTATCACAGCTTGTAAACTCTTTCTGTAGCCAGCTAAAAGTCTTTCAATTCTTGTTTGGGGCATTTTTGCCCATTCTTTCTTGCAAAAGGCTTCTAGTTCTGTGAGATTCTTGGACTGTCTTGCATGCACTGCTCTTTTGAGGTCTATCCACAGATTTTCGATGATGTTTAGTCGGGGGACTGTGAAGGCCCAGGCAAAACCTTAAGCTTGTGCCTCTTGAGGTAGTCCATTGTGGATTTTGAGGTATGCTTAGGATCATTATCTTGTTGTAGAAGTCATCCTCTTTTCATCTTCAGCTTTTTTACAGACGGTGTGATGTTTGCTTCCAGAATTTGCGGTATTTAATTGAATTCATTCTTCCCTCTACCAGTGAAATGTTCCCCATGCCACTGGCTGCAACACAAGCCACACAACACGAGCATGATCAATCCATCCCTGTGCTTAACAGTTGGAGAGGTGTTCTTTTCATGAAATTTTGCCCCTTTTTTTCTCCAAACATACCTTTGCTCATTGCGGCCAAAAATTTCTATTTTAACTTCATCAGTCCACAGGACTTGTTTCCAAAATGCATCAGACTTGTTTTGATGTTTCTTTGAAAACTTCTGACATTGAATTTTGTGGTGAGGATGCAGGAAAAGTTTTCTTCTAATGACTCTTCCATGAAGGTCATATTTGTGCAGGTGTCGCTGCACAGTAGAACAGTGCACCACCACTCCAGAGTCGGCTAAATCTTCCTGAAGGTCTTTTGCAGTCAAATGGGGGTTTTGATTTGCCTTTCTAGCAATCCTATGAGCAGTTCTCTCGGAAAGTTTTCTTGGTCCTCCAAACCTCAACTTGACCTCCACCATTCCTGTTAACTGCCATTTGTTAATTACATTACCAACTGAGGAAACGGCTACCTGAAAATGCTTTGCTATATTTTTATAGTCTTCTCCTGCTTTGTGAACATCATTTATTTTAATTTTCAGAGTGCTAGGTAGCTGCTTAGAGGAGCTCATGGCTGCTGATTGTTGGGACAAGGTTTAAGGAGTCAGGGTATTTATAAAACTTTGAAATTTGCATCAGCTGACCTTTCCTAATGATGATTGTGAACAAGCCATAGCCTTAACAAACTAATTCAGGTCTGAGACCTTCATAAAAGTTATCTGAGAGCTCAAATCTCTTGGGGTGCTCAAATTTTTGCATGGTGCTCCTTCCTTTTTTCACTCTAAATTGTACAAAACAAAAATATTACAGTACTTTGCTTAAAATGTTGAAAAGAATGGTTCATCTTTAACTTTATGACTTTTGGAGATCAGTTCATCTTCTACTCACTTAACTATTCACAGTAACAGAAATTTTGACCAGGGGTGCCCAGACTTTTGTATACCACTGTATTTATTACAGGTAGATTGGTGAGAATAACATTCAGTAGGTTTAACCCCTGATTAGATTCTGCACTGACTGTCATAAATCTAATCTGGCTGCCATGTTCTCTCTGGCAATGAATTTATATGGTTTCATGGTTTATCTCAAAGATGTCCACTGTGGGAGTATTGTATGCAGGTGTCATCTTGACCAGAAGTTAAATGAAAGACAAATTTACATGTAAATTACACTCAATTTTTACATAAAAGAACATAATTAAACCTAAATATAGCTAATTGTATTTGTATTACCGAATGGCCAAAGTTGTCATATTTTTGCTATACTAAGTAGTGATTAGGGTTGTGTATGTTGGATCAAGAACAAAATGGTTAAAAGGAAGCAGCTGTCTTGAACCTGGTGAGTGGGACTTCAGGCTTCAGTACCTCATGCTTAGCATTATGCATTCTTTCCATCATATTAAAGCTGCCAGTCTTAACCCAATATTTATTTGCCTTCCTAAGTTGAGGTTATGCATTCAAATCCTACTGAAGAGCCTTGAATACAAAATGTTTGCCGATTGTAATTTGTGCTCTGACACGGAGCACACCTTTGTAATGTGTGTGTAAAAGACTTCATAACTATACAAGGAGAATGGCTGCAGCTCTCTTGAGTGTTCACTTTTATGCATTCCTCAAACAAGAACATCAGAACATAATCAAATAGGAGGAAAAATAGGTTATTCTGTCCCTCAAGCATTCACTGCAACTATATACCTACCTATCTATCTATACAGTATATAGATAGATATATAGATAGAACTCCCCTTCTGTGGCAGTTCCCTGCAGTCCACAATTCCCTGATGTTTCACAAAATGTACCCACTTCCTCCTTTGATTCTCTCCATAACCATCTAGGGTAGAAAATTCCAGTGATTCAGCACCCTCTGCTTAAAATGCCTACATTCCTCAGTTTTAAATGGCTTCCCCCTAATTTTGTAACTGTGACTCTTTGCTTGTAATGTGTCCATTAGTGGAAAGATACAGGTAACTATTTTATTTTTTCATTCATGATAGGACAACTCCCTCATTGGATAACATAGCTCATGGTAGGACAAGAATAATTAAATGTGTAATCTAAAACTTAAGTTATTGCCCTCTGTGTGAGCTTGCTGTGCAGGAATGACTATAATATTTCCTACATTGTAAAAGTGCATATAATTGAAAGGCAATGGAAGGCATTAAATAGATGTAAGTCTTGTCTTTACAAGACAGATAGGCCATTGAAAGCAACATTTTGTTGATATTGAATAACTAAACCTTCGCATAAAACAACTGCAATTTGTACTTAGTTGAAGCTCCAAAGCTGCTTAATATTCCAATATGTTTTAAAGTAGTATTTTTTAAAGTACAGAGCAACTTAAGAAGCTAATGCAGTAAATGGTTCAATGTTTGATCAAAAATTGAGGTTTTAAGAACCATCTTACAAGGGATAGAGAGATTAAGATGGTTTGAGACTTAGAAAGGTAAATTCAAATTGAGGCGTTTTGAACTGGAGGCACATCTACCTTTCAGCTTAGAAGATGACCAGGATATTGTTAGGGGTTGGAGAACTTTACATGTCATGAATGGCAAGACATTATAGTGACTAGAAATCACAGACCAGAATTTGTTAAACAAAATTTAATGTAATTAGGAGCTATTGTGAATCTGACTTCTGATGAAAGGTCCAGGTTCTGAAATGTTAACTGTTTTCCTTTCGAAAGTCACTGTCTGACCTGCTGTGTGTTTCCAGCATTTTCTGTTTTTATATCAGATTTCCAACAGCTGTAGTATGCATTTTTATTTTCCATTTACCTTCAGACTTGGAGGTTATTTCCAACTAACCTTGAACAACTGTGACTCGTCGATTCGTTGCAATGTTTCCACAGGATGTAAACAGTCTGTGCTACTGTGGGGACTTAGATTTTTCGTTCATTTGTGAAGTGGTTGTTTTGTCTCGCTGTTATACAAATCTGTGCTCCAACATCAGAGGGCTAACACCTCAGATCAACACTCAGTCGTATATCTACACCTAAAGGACATGGGACGCTCCTTTGATAATAACAATGTGCATACTTTAGTCAGGGAGAACAGGTGGATCGAAAGAAGGGTCAACCAAGTCATCTTTGTCAAACTGGGAAACCCACCTCTGAACAAAGGGGGAGAAGTATGGCACCACCTATCAGCTACTTACAATGTAGTCCTATCTTTGTCCCAGCATCTTCACGACAGTTCACACCACCATTCATGCAAAGGTAAAGCTGATGATCCTCTCATTAGCTCTATGGGTCTTAATGACCCTCATGTTATTGCTATACCTTTAAACAACTCACAGAGTTTATAAGCCAGAAAACAGCCCATCAGTAATAATAGAACATAGAACATAGAACAGTACAGCACAGTGCAGGCCCTTCGGCCCACAATGTTGTGTCGACTCTCAAACCCTGCCTCCCATATAACCTCCTACCTTAAATTCCTCCATCTACCTGTCTAGTAGTCTCTTAAACTTCACTGGTGTATCTGCCTCCACCACTGACTCAGGCAGTGCATTCCACGCACCAACCACTCTCAGAGTGAAAAACCTTCCTCTAATATCCCCCTTGAACTTCCCTCCCTTTACCTTAAAGCATGTCCTCTTGCCCTGGGGAAGAGGTGCTGGCTGTCCACTCTGTCTATTCCTCTTAATATCTTGTACACCTCTATCGTGTCTCCTCTCATCCTCCTTCTCTCCAAAGAGTAAAGCCCTAGATCCTTTAATCTCTAATCATAGTCCATACTCTCTAAACCAGGCAGCATCCTGGCAAATCTCTTCTGTTCCCTTTCCAATGCTTCCACATCCTTCCTATACTGAGGCGACCAGAACCGGACACAGTACTCCAAATGTGGCCTAACTAGAGTTTTATAGAGCTGCATCATTACATCACGTCTCTTAAACTCTATTCCTCAACTTATGAAAGCTAACACCCCATAAGCTTTCATAACTACCCTATCTACCTATGAGGCAGCTTTCAGGGATCTTTGGACATGTACCCCCAGATCCCTCTGCTCCTCCACACGACCAAGTATCCTCCCATTTACTTTATACACTGCCTTGGAGTTTGTCCTTCCAAAGTGCACCACCTCACACTTCTCCGGGTTGAACTCCATCTGCCACTCCTCATCCCACTTCTGCATCCTATCAATGTCTCTCTGCAATCTTCGACAATCCTCTACACTATCCACAACACCAACAAATTTTGTGTCATCTGCAATCTTGCCAACCCACCCTTTTACCCTCACATCCAGGTCATTAATAAAAATCATGAAAAGTAGAGGTCCCAGGACAGATCCTTGTGGGACACCACTAGTCTCAACCCTCCAATCCAAATGTACTCCCTCCACCACAACCCTCTGCCTTCTGCAGGCAAGCCAATTCTGAATCCACCTGGCCAAACTTCCCTGGATCACATGCCTTCTGACTTTCTGAATAAGCCAACCATGTGGAACTTTGTCAAATGCCTTACTAAAATCCATGTAAATCACATCCATTGCACTACCCTCATCTATATGTCTGGTCACCTTCTCAAAGAACTCTATCAGGCTTGTTAGACTCAATCTGCCCTTCACAAAGCCATGCTGACTGTCCCTGATCTGACTATGATTCTCTAAATGCCCATAGATCCTATCTCTAAGAACCTTTTCCGACAGCTTTCCCACCACAGATGTAAGGCTCACTGGTCTATAATTACCCAGACTATCCCTACAAGGGGACAAGGGGACAACATTCACCTCCCTACAATCCTCCAGTACCATTCCTGTGGAAAACGAGGACATAAAGCTACTAGCCAGAGGCTCAGCAATCTCTTCCCTCACCTTGTGGAGCAGCCTGGGGAATATTCTGTCAGGCTCCGTGGATTTATATGTCCTAATGTATTTTAACAACTCCAACACCACCTCTCCCTTAATATCAACATGCTCCAGAACATCAACCTCACTCATATTGTACTCACCGTCATCAAGTTCCCTCTCATTGGTGAATATCGACGAGAAGTATTCATTGAGGACCTCGCTCTCTTCCACAGCCTCCAGGCACATCTTCCCACTTTTACCTCTAATCGGTCCTGCCTTCACTCCTGTCATCCTTTTTTTCTTCAAATAATTAAATAATGCCTTGGTGTTTTCCTTTACCCTACTTGCCAAGGCCTTCTCATGCCCCCTTCTTGCTCTTCTCAGCCCCTTCTTAAGCTCCTTTCTCAATAGACTCATCTGATCCTTGCTTCCTAAACCTCATGTATGCTGCCTTCTTCCACCTGACTATATTTTCCATCTCACTTGTCACCCATGGTTCATTCACCCTACCATTCTATATCTTCCTCACCAGGACAAATTTATCCATAACATCCTGCAAGAGATCCCTAAACATTGATCACATGCCCAACGTACATTTCCCTGCAATAACATCATCCCAATTCACACCCACAAGTTCTAGCCTTATAGCCTCATAATTTGCCCTTTTCCGATTAAAAATTTTCCTGTCCTCTCTGATTCTGATTCATGGTGATCTTTTCCATGATAATGCTAAAGGCCAGGGAGCGGTGATCTCTGTCCACCAGATGCTCTCCCACTGAGAGATCTGTAATCTGACCTGGTCCGTTACCTAATACTAGATCTAGTATGACATTCTTCCTAGTCAGCCTATCAACTCCTGTGACAGGAATCCATCCTGGACACACTTAACAAACTCTGCCCCACCTAAACCCTTGGAACTAATCAGGTGCCAAACAATATTAAGGAAGTTAAAGTCACCCATGATAACAACCCTGTTATTTTTGCACCTTTCCAAAATCTGCCTCCCAATCTGCTCCTCAGTATCTCTGCTGCTACCAGGGGGCCTATAGAATACTCCCAGTAGAGTAACTGCTCCCTTCTTGTTCCTGACTTCCACCCATACCGAATTAAAAGAGGATCCTGCTACATTACCCACCCTTTCTGTAGCTGTAATAGTATCACTGACCAGTAATGCCACCCCTCCTCCTCTTCCCCCCCTCATCCCTTTTAAAACACTGAAATCCAGGAATATTGAAGGAATATTGAGAATCCATTCCTGCTCTGGTGCCAGACAAGTCTCTGTAATGCCCACTACATCATAATTCCATGTATGTATTCAAGCGTTCAGTTCATCACCTTTGTCCCTGATGCTTCTTGCACTGAAGTACATGCACTTTAGCCCTTCTGCCTTACTAACTTTGCATCCTTTATTCTGCTTCTCTTTCCTCAAAGCCTCTCTATATGTTAGATCTGGCTTTACTCCATGTATTTCTTCCACTGCTCTATCGTTCCGGGTCCCACCACCCTTGCAAATTGGTTTAAACCCTCCTGAACCATGCAAGCAAACCTACCTGCATGGATATTGCTCCCCCTCGATTGTGCTCTAGGTTTTCTATGTTTCTATGAGTTAGAACTAAAGAAGTCTCTTGGATGAGTGCTGAAATGTCTTCTGGACAACTCAGCAAGTCGAATTTCCTTGGTTTACAACTGCTCAATCCTCTTCCTTTAGTTTAGCTGGAATGATATTTTATGTTTTCAAATCTTCAAATACAAATGTTGTTAATTCATCATACAAATGAGAATATCCTAAATGTGCAGGAGTACAAATTGCTGAGTGATGAATAAACTTTTCTAATCAACACTCAAATCACAAGAATTATGTTTCTTTTAATCTAAATTACCTAACTTTATCTATTATAATGATATAACATATATCCGTATAACAATTACAGCATGGAAACAGGCCATCTCGGCCCAAACGCTTACTCTCACCTAGTTCCACCAACCTGCACTCAGCCCATAACCCTCCATTCCTTTCTTGTCCATATACCTATTCAATTTTACTTTAAATGACAATATCAAACCTGCCTCTACCACTTCTACTGGAAGCTCGTTCCACACAGGTACCACTCTCTGAGTAAAGAAGTTTCCCCTCATGTTACCCCTAAACTTTTGCCCCCTAACTCTCAACTCATGTCCTCTTGTTTGAATCTCAATGGAAAAAGCCTATCCATGTCAACTCTATCTATCCATCTCATAATTTTAAATACCTCTATCAAGTCCCCCCTCAACCTTCGAAGCTCCAAAGAATGAAGACCTAACTTGTTCAACCTTTCTCTGTAACTTTGGTACTGAAACCAAGGTAACATTCTAGTAAATCTTCTCTGTACTCTCTCTATTTTGTTGACATCCTTCCTATAATTCGGTGTCCAGAACTGTACACAATTCTTCAAATTTGGCCTCACCAATGCCTTGTACAATTTTAACATCACATCCCAACTACTATACTCAATGCTCTGGTTTATAAAGGCCAGCATACCAAAAGCTTTCTTCACCACCCTATCCACATAAGATTCTACCTTCAGGGAACTATTCACCATTATTCCTAGATCACTCTGTTCTACTGCATTCTTCAATGCCCTACCATTTACCATGTATGTCCTATTTTGATTAGTCCTACCAAAATGTTGCCCCTCACACTTATCAGCATTAGACCCCATCTGCCATCTTTAAGCCCACTCTTCTAACTGGCCTAAATCTCTCTGCAAGCTTTGAAGACCTACTTCATTATCCACAACACCACCTATGTTATGCATACTTGCATACTTCCTAATCCAATTTACCACCTCATTAATGATCCAGATCATTAATGTATATGACAAACAACATTGGACCCAGTACAGATCCCTGAGGCACACCACTTGTCACCGGCCTCCAACCAGTCAAACATTTATCCACCACTACTCTCTGGCATCTCCCATCTAGCCACTGTTGAATCCATTTGACTACTTCAATATTAATACCTAACGATTGAACCTTCTTAACTAACCTTCCAAGTGGAACTTTGTCAAAGGCTTTACTGAAGTCCATATAGACAACATTCATTGTTTTACCCTCGTCAACTTTCCTAGTAACCTCTTCAAAAAATTCAATAAGATTTGTAAAGCAAGACCTTCCATGCACAAATCCATATTGACTGTTCCTAATCAGACCCTGTCTATCCAGATAATTATATATGCCATCTCTAAGAATACTTTCCGTTAATTTACCCACCACTGACATCAAACTTACAGGCCTATATTTGCTAGATTTACTCTCAGAACCCTTTTTAAACAATGGAACAACATGAGCAATACACCAATTCTCTGGGACCATCCCTGTTTCTACTGACATTTGAAATATTTCTGTCAGAGCCCCTGCTATTTCTACACTAACTTCCCTCAAGGTCCTAAGGAATATCCTGTCAGGACCTGGAGACTTATCCACTTTTATATTCCTTAAAAGTGCCAGTGCCTCCTCTTCTTTAATCATCATAGTTTCCATAACTTCCTTATTTGTTTCCCTTACCTCACACAATTCAATATCCTTCTCCTTAGTGAATATTGAAGAAAAGAAACTGTTCAAAATCTCCCCCAACTTTTTTGGCTCCACACATAGCAGTCCACTCTGATTCTCTAAGGGACCAATTTTATCCCTCATTATCCTTTTGCTATTAATATAACTGTAGAAACCCTTTAGATTTATTATCATCTTACTTGCCAAAGCAACCTTGTATCTTCTTTTAGCTTTTCTAATTTCTTTCTTAAGATTATTTTTACATTCTTTATATTCCTCGAGCACCTCATTTACTCCATGCTGCCTAAATATATTATAGATATCTCTCTTTTTTCCAAACCAAGTTTCCAATATCCCTTGAAAACCATTGCTCTCTCAAACTTTTAACCTTTCCTTTCAACCTAATGGGAACATAAAGATTCTGTACCCTCAAAATTTCACCTTTAAATGACCTCTATTTCTCTATTACATCCTTCCCATAAAACAAATTTTCCCAATCTACTCCTTCTAAATCCTTTCGCATCTCCTCAAAGTTAGCCTTTCTCCAATCAAAAATCTCAACCCTGTGTCCAGTCCTATCCTTCTCCATAATTATTTTGAAACTAATGGCATTGTGATCACTGGACCCGAAGTGCTCCCCAACACATACCTCCATCACCTGACCTATCTCATTCCCTAACAGGAGATCCAACACTGAGACTTCTCTAGTTGTTCCTGACCTGCCCCTAGTATTTCAGTGCCTGCATCCTGCATTTAAGTCCAGTCTCCATGTCCCCTTGTGACATTAGGTGGTCTATAATACACCCCTGTAAGTGTTACTACACCTTTCCCATTCCTCAATTCCACCCATCTAGCTTCCCTAGACAAGCCCTTTAATCTATCCTGCCAGAGCACCACTGTAATATCTTCTCTGGCAAGCAATGCAACACCTGCCCCTCTTGTCCCTCTGATTCTATCACACCTGAAGCAACAAAATCAGGAATATTTAGTTGCCAATCACACCCCTCCTGCAACCATGTTTCACTAATAGCAACAACATCATATTTCCAGGTATCAATCAATGCTGTAAGCTCATCCACCTTTCTTAAAATGCTCCTAGCGTTAAAATAAATGTATTTCAGAAATTCTCCACCTCTTACTCTGTTTCACTAACGGTGCAAACAACTTTACTATCTTTTTCTGTCTTCCTCCCTCCCATACACCTGTTCCTACACTTTAGTTCCCCTCCCCTCGTGTGTCTAGTTTAAATCCACTGCAGCCTCTCTAGCAAACCTACCCACAAGAATATTTGTCCCCCTCCAGTTCAGATGTAAATTGTCCTGCTGGAACAGGTCGCATCTTCCCTGGAAAACTGCCCAATTATCTACAAATCGGAAGCCCTCTTGCACCATGTCTTCAGCCACATGTTGATCTGCCCTATCTTACTATTTCTAAACCTGCCTGCACATGGCACTGGTAGCTATCCTGAGATTGCTATCCTGGAGGTCCTGTCCTTTAACTTGGTGCCTATCTCCCTAAACTCACCTTTCCGGACCTCCTCACTCTTCCCACCCATGTCATTGGTCCCTACATGGACCACGACAGCTGGCTGTTCTCCCTCCCTCTTAAGAATACTGAGAGCTTGATCCAAGATATCACGGACCCCGGCACCAGGGAGGCAACAGACCATCCAGGATTCTTGATCTCTTTCACAGAACCTCTTGTGTGTCCCCCTAACTATCAAATCCCCTTTCACTACTGTTCTCCTCTTATCCCTCCTTCTCTTCTGAGCTGAGGGTCCAGTCTCGGTGCCAGAGATGCGACCACTGAGACTTGTCCCTGGTAGGTCATCCCCATCAACGGTATCCAAACTGATAGTATTGGTGGGAACGGCCACAGGGTTGCTCTGCTCATTCTGTCTATTCCCCTTCCCTCTCCTGACAGTCATATTATATTGATAAAGAATGATATCAAGGACCCTTCCAGAATTTAAAAAGGCGATCTTCATCCTGTCTCTGTACATGAGTTTCTTGCGCAAAGATAATATCTGCATGAAGAGTTTTTAATTTCTTAATCTTTTTACGCTCGAATAGCATGAATCATCTTATTATGATTCATGCTATTCAAATTCCAAGAAATTATATTAATTTTATTAGCATCCATGTTTAAGATTTAATTTTATATTTTATAAAGAAAGCTATTGTGCAAGTGCTAACTAGATCCATTGGGGAAAAAACAGCACTGACTTGACCAGATGTGACAACATGATTGATAGAAAATGTGACATCTCAGAACTGCCCAGTCGAGGGAAAAAGAATTATTCTAACACCCCTCTCCCCCGAAGCCTAAGTAGCGACCCAATAGGAAGGTCGCATGCTAGACCTATGACCTTGACCCCAAACCCATTTTGCAGCTGTATTAACAAAGTTATACACTTACCCCACTGATTTTAGACATAATAAAAGAAATGAACAAATTTCAAATTTTGTAATGTTACGTCTAACAATAGTTACAACGTAACTGGCGACGTCCATCTTAAATTCATCTGAAGTATATGAGTCATGTATTCAGCAAAGTATAAATCCAAGCAAATAGATAGACTAGATGACTAGGAGCTAGATAGGTATCTTATGGATAGGGCAATAAAGGGATATGGGGACAAGGCAGGAACAGGGTATTGATAGTAGATGATCAGCCATGATCTCAGAATGGCAGTGCAGGCTTGAAGGGCCGAATGGTCTACTTCTGCACCTATTGTCTATTGACTGAAGTTTTTTTTTAAAAAACTTAAAAATCATACAAAAAAATAAGTAAATATATATATATATATATCCAACCCAAAGCTATGTTAATATTAAGACAAGCAAGAAAAAAAATTAAATCAAACCAGGTCCTGTGCTGACATCCATAAAATGTGGAACAGATTTTCTTCAAAGCAAGCATAAATATATACTAATTATTAACAAATTAGAAAAAATTATATCAGCCAAGTCCTGTACGGGCATCCATAAAACATAGAACAGACTTTCCTCAAGGCATATATAAACATCTCCCAGCTCAGAATTACCTATAACGGAACGATGGCCGACATTTTCTTTTATACAATTCAGTCATCAATTTCCAGCATTTCCTTCTTTCGGCAAAAATCTCAGGAGCGAAATCTTCCACTACATAAATTTCTGTTGTATTATAGATTAGCTTTCCTCTTTTTCTTGCCTCTCGGAGTATAGCTTCTTTGGTTGTAAAATATGGCAAGCAAAGTATGAGTGGTCATGGACGTGGTTCGGTTGAGGGTCAAGATCTCAGAATTCTGTGCGCTCTATCGAGTACAAAAGTTACAAACTATTGGAGCTACAGGAGTAACAAGGATTTTTAGTCTTGTAGGAGCGAACTCCAGACTCAAATTTAAGTTTGAAATGTTAGATGTGTAACAGGTTTAGGCAGATGATAGTCCTGTGAGATTTTGGATTTCAGGGTACCTATGAGAAGTGCACCTAACTTTGTTTCCTGACTGACAAGGTCAAGAACCTGGAGCTGGAGATGAATGAATGCACTTATGATTCAAGTTCTAGATGGCAGCACAAAGCAGTTTGCAGCAGCCTCTCCAGAGTTGATATCTGTTATTTGTCAAGCGAGATGCTGTGTACAATCCTAATCTGATGAAAAATGGACATGGGAGCACAGAGGAACATATGGAAATCTCCAGGAATGCCTCTGCTCTCCAGGAAGCATTGCTGCTGCTGTTGTGAGGTCTGGATCTCTGCTGAGAAGAACAGGCCCCCAGTCCTCAGGGTCGCGTTGCCGGGTGACCGGCTGCCGGGGCGTCATTGTGCGCTCGGCAGAGGACGATGCTCGGAGAGACTGTGCTGGAGGGGATGGTCAGAGGCTCGGAGGTTTGACGGGGTCGGAGTCCGCTGCGGTCGGGGCACTTTCACTGTGTGCTGCATCTGTGAGGCTGGGTCCGGCAGTGCCATGCAAGTGCATAGCGGGGTTATTCCCTTCTGTCGCCTGTGTGGGATGACGAGTCTATCGGGATCCTGAGGACTTGTGGAAACTGTGTGGTGGTTTCTTTCAAACTTATAGTCTTTTAACATCTTTAGACTATTTTTCTGTGCCTGTGGTCAGTTTTTTTTAAGCAATTATGGTATTGTCTGCACTGTTGTAACTATATGTTAACTTGTACAAGGCCTTGGTGAGACCGCACCTAGAATATCATGTGCAGTTTTGGTCCCCTAATCTGAGGAAAGACATTCTTGCCATAGAGGGAGTACAGAGAAGGTTCACCAGATTGATTCCTGGGATGGCAGGACTTTCATATGAAGAAAGACTGGATCGACTAGGCTTATACTCACTGGAGTTTAGAAAATTGGGGGTAGGATCTTATTGAAACATATAAAATTCTAAAGGGATTGGACAGGCTAGATGCAGGAAGATTGTTTCCGATGTTGGGGAAGTCCAGAATGAGGGGTCACAGTTTAAGGATAAAGGGGAAGCCTTTTACGACCAAGATGAGGAAAAACAGAGAATGGTAAATCTGTGGAATTCTCTGCCACAGGAAACAGCTGAAGCCTGTTCATTGGCTATATTTAAGAGAAAGATATGACCATTGTGGCTAAAGGGATCAGGGGGTATGGAGAGAAAGCAGGTACAGGGTTCTGAGTTGGATGATCAGCCATGATCAAACTGAATGGCAGTGCAAGCTCGAAGGGCCAAATGGCCTATTCCTGCGCCTATTTTCTATGTTTCTATAACTATATGTAACTATGTGGCTTTGTGTAGGTCTTGTAGCTTTAGTTTTTGGTTTGTTGGGTGGTAGAGTCTCCTGACTTGGTGTGTCTGGGTAGTCTTGGGGGGATTGGAGCTCCTTTCCAGGGAATGCGCTAAGATGGTAGCACAATATTAATACACAGCAGCCTCCCTGGACTCTGGATTTGGGGATTGCCAAACGTCATGTGGATTTTCTGGTGTAGTCTGTTTTTGTCATGTGCTTTTGTGATATCATTCTAGAGGAACGTTGTCTCATTTTTTAACTCCATTGCATTTGTGGTTTCTAAATGACAATAAACCGAAATTCAATTCAATTCAATTCAATTAACCAGGAAGGTTGAAAACTCATAGATGAAATTTTTACTGAGGTTGGCACACACAGAGGGCAGGATTCAGATGGTAGATGGGTGATTACTAGGAAAAGTAAGGGGAGTAAGCATTTAGTGCATGGGTCCCCTGTGGCCATTTCCCTCAACAACAAGTAAACCCTTTTGGATACTACCGGGTGTGAAGGAATGACCTGTCAGAGCACAGTAGCAGTAGCCAGGCAAGTGGCACTGAGGCTTGGCAAGGAAGATTAAAGTCATGTGAAGCAATAGTGATAGTAGGTGGAAAAGACAGGTAAGGAGCTTCTGTGGCCGTAAAAGAGAAACTAGGATGTTGTATTGTCTCCCAGATGCTAAAGTCCAGGATGTCTCAGAGTGGCTGCAAAATATTCTCAAGAGGGAGGGTGAGCAGCCAGAGGTTCTGGTGCACATCAGCACCAATGACATAGGTAGAAAGCAGGAAGAGGTCCTGCACAGTGAGTAAGGGAAATTAGGGAAGAGGCAGAAGAACAGGACATCCAAGGTAGAAATCTCCGAATTACTCCCCGTCTCTGTGCTAATCAGGGCAGGAAGACGATGAATGAGTGGCTGAGGAAGTGGTTTCTGATTTATTGATTACTGAGGTCTCTTCTAGGGAAGGTTTGACCTGTACAAAAAGGATGGGTTACACCTGAACCCAGGTTTGCTAGAGCTGTAGGAGAGGACTTAAACTAATTTGGCTGGGTGATGGGAACTGTAGTGAGGGGGCTAATGATGGGACAGTTGGAATACAAGTCAATGCATTGTGTAGTGAGACTGTGAGGAAGGACAGGCAGATGATAGGGCAAAATTACAGTCAGTGGAATGAGGTGAAGGGTAAAACGGGGCAAAATCAAGAAGTGTGATGAATAGAGGACTGAAGGTGTTACATTTGAATGCATGCAGTACACAGAACAAAGTAGATGTTCTTGTAGTGCAGATTGAGATTGACAGGTATGACATTGTAGGCATCACTAAAATGTGGCTGAAAGAACTTCACAGTTGGGAGCTTGTCATGCATGGACTCAACTTCTATTGAAAGGACAGGCATGTAGGTAGAGGGGGTGGAGTGGCTCTGTGGGTAAAAAAATGGAAATCAAATCCTTAGAAAGATGAAGAATCTTTGTGGGTAGAGTTAAGGAACTGCAAAAGTGAAAAGATACTGATGGAAGGTGTATACAGGCTCACCAATAGTAACCAGGATATGGAATATAACTCACAATGGGGAGCAGAGAAGGCATGTAAAAAGGGCAACGTTATGATAGTCATGGGGGATTTCAATATACAGGTTGATTGGGGAAAATAAGTTTGGTAGGGGATCCCAAGAGAGGAAATTTTAAAATGCCTACAAGATGGCTTTTTAGAGCAAATAGGGGAAAAAAGCAATTCTGTATTGGGTGTTGTGTAATGAACCAGATTTGATTAGGGAGTTTCAATAGGTACATTTAACGTCAGAGAAATGTATACAATATACATCCTGAAATTCTTTTTCTTCACAAACATCCACGAAAACAGAATAAATGAGAGTAAAATGTTAGAACCCCAAACCACCCCCCCACCACCAGCACAAGCATTGGCACCACCCCCCACAGAGAACTCAAGCATGCAGCAAAGCATCAATAAAGACACAGACTTGAAGTACCGCAAAAAATACTTGTTCACCTGATATTTGACATAGCCCAGGCTCTCTCTCTCTCCTTAAGGGAAAGAGGGATGTCCCTGTTTCACAGCGAGAGGGGAGACATAACAAAACAACTTGTTGATTAAAGGAGCCCTTAAGAGACAGTGATCATAATATGATAGAATTCACCCTGCAGTTTGAGAGGGAGAAGCTAAAGTCAAATGTTCCAGTATTACAGTGGAGTAATATTGGGTGGAGCTACTATGACACTCAACAGTGACTTCTTCAAGCTCATCTGCGTAAACAGCTTAATTTCTACCTCTAATGGCTCTCTATTTCTTTTTCAAGGTGGATGGAGTTCTTCTGGAGACACTGACCAAGAGCTACACTCAATCTTTGGTAAGTTATGGAGATGGGACCCACTCCCGGGGCTCACCGACCGGCCATTTTTCAATATCCCAAGGCCGCAGCCCAGAAGACGAGTGTGCCTTTGGGGTTCTGAGGCTTTGCAGCTCAGGGGATGTGCCGATTCAATGCCAGTGCCACCAAATGAAGCATTGTGAGACAAAAAGGAACATCGGGAATAACGGATCAGCCGTCGGGGGCTCTGTACTCAGATCGCACTTTCTCTCTTTCTCTAGTTAGTGGGGAGAGTTTTTTGCCAATTCTTGAGTTGCAGAACTTGGAAAAAAACAACGCAGCAGACTTTAACACCATAAATCAGTGAGTTGTTTGTTTTTGTTGGTCTCCAGTCTTGCTGTGAAAGGGTGACACCTCTCTGTCCCTTTATTAGGGAGAGAGAGAGAGCCTGTAGTATGTCAAATTGTGGGATGAATGATTAGTTTTTGTTGTACTGCAGATCATGGTCTTAGGGCAGGCATGGGCAAACTACGGCCCGCGGGCCATATGCGGTCCATTAAGCTTTTTAATCCGGCCCGCAAAACTTGATGAAATTATATTAATAAACCTTGTTAACGTTTTTTCCCCGCAATTCTGGCGTTTTCCCAATAGATGACGCACTCTATATACATTTGTGGCGACCCATTTCCTGGCACATCCGAACCAGCTCACAATTAGCCAGCATTCCGGCTAAGGGAGATAGCCTGCGGAGATTTGCAAGCACAGAGCTTTGGAGCCTCTGCGCCATGGGGGGCAGGTTGAGGGAGGCTTAAAAGTGAGGCTGGGGATTTTGAATAAAGTTTTTTTCTTCAACTGCAGTTACCGACTCTGTGTCATAATTTTAGCGCTGTATGTAGCATACCGTGACACATTGACCTTTGTTGAGGTGCAGCATATTCCTCCACATTTGCACTTTACTCTTTGTTCGGCTTGACCTATTTGTGTGAACAGGCGTTCAGCGTCATGAACATCAACAAAGCCAGCCACAGATCCAAGTTAACTGACCAACACCTCAGATCCATCCTGAGAATCGCCACAACAAATCTAAATCCAGACTTTGATGCGCTGGCTAAAAAGGGAGACCAACAACACTGTTCCCACTGAAATTAAAAATAAGTTTCTTCGTTGTGTTATGTAAAAAATGCATTTGAAAATATTTTTTTCAATAAGCCTTACATGTTACATGTCATTTCTGTTAAGTGATGGACATGAGTATTGCGCAGGTGCACGTATGTCCTCAAAATGAAAAATGCGCTCCAGATCAAATAACACGCACCGCATACTGGCGCGCTGTCGGTGTTCTGTCCTTGTGCTGGTCGTTGTTGAGTTTTGGCACAGGGGACAATTGAATAAGAAGGAGCAGGACAAGTAGACCTGTATCTCCTACCATTTTTGAAATAAAGACAGGCAGGAGGAGAGTGATGATGATAATATCTTGAAGGATAACAGAATTTTCAGTGCTTTAAAATAATAACTGTTACTATTAAAAAAGATGTATTTTATTCATTTAATTTTCAGTGTTTTAAAAGTCATTTCAATAAATAGCTAAATACCATGGGACTTCAAAGACAGATATTTTGTTGTAATGCATTTGTTCATTTTCAATTGAAATTAAAGCACATGTTTTCTATATACCCATGATATTTTATTTTCTCTTATGAGGTGTATTACCAAAACACTCCGTCCATCTGCTCCTGGTCCGGCCCCCCTGTCAAATTTTAGAACCCTTTGTGGCCCACAAGTCAAAAAGTTTGCCCACCCCTGTCTTAGGGGATTTGCTATTGCTTGCTTGGTGGGTAGAGGGTGATAATGCTTTTATTTGCTGAAGTGGGGGAGGAGTGCTTTAATTTGCTACTGTTTGTACATGGGAGAGGGGAGTGGGAGAACTTTGGGATTCTAACATTTTTACTGTCACTCATTCTTTGGGACACTCCTCTGTGTTCATGGATGTCCGTGAAGAACAAGAATTTCATATTGCATATTGTATACATTCGCAGATATTAAATGGAACTATTGAACTATTGACTAAAGGGAGTTACAGACACATGAGAGAGAAGCTAGCCAAAGTTGAAATCATGTTCTGGTCCGCAAATTCTGCATTCAAGTTCACGGTCCAGTCCGTCATTCTTTATTCCAGGTTTTCTGGTTTTCCCTTGTTCTGTTGGGTGCTCCAATTGAGGCACCTGATTCTCATTTAATGCTGGCTACATAAATAGCTCCTGGGTTCTACTTCATTGGCTTGAAATATGCTATAGTATGATAAAAAACCTGAGTGAAGGAAGTCTGGAGAAACTACTGCTTCTGTACAACAAAGTCTGGGATGAAGGGAGAATATCAGGGAGCTGGAAAGAGGCAATAATTATTCCAATACAAAAACCTGGAAAAGATGCCAGCAGGCCAGAAAATTACAGGCCAATTGCCTTGATGTCTCATATATGTAAACTTATGGAATGTATGATAAATGAGAGGTTAGTGTACTTTCTGGAAAGTAGAGGTATGGTGGTTATGTATCAAAGTGGGTACAGGAAAAGAAGGAATACTATGGATCCAGTGGTGTGTCCAGAGGATGAAATAAGAAAAGCACAAGTAAATAAAGAGACAGTGGCTGCAGTTTTTTTTTTGATGTTGAGAAAGTTTATGATATGTTATGGAAGGAGGAGCTCCTAATCAAGCTGCATTTAATGGGAATTGGGGGCAATGTTCAATTGGGTTAAGGACTTTTTAAATGGGAGAACTATTCAGAACTATCCTATAATTATAGGATCAGAGCTATCAAGCAAGTATGTTGTAGAAAATAGGATGCCTCAGGGGAATGTAGTGAGTCCAACTTTATTCTCCATTTTGATCATTGATATATTTGTAAATACACCAGCAGAAGTGGGGAGGTCATTGTTTGGAGATGATGGGGCTTTGTGAAAAAGAGGGAGAAATATTGAACATATAGTTATGAAAATGCAAGATGGAATTAATCAAGTTGAAAAGTGGGGGACAAAGTGGGGTGTTAAATTTTTCGGTAGAGAAGACAAAAACCATATTCTTTACAAGGAAAAAACTCGGGACTTAATCTGACTCTGTATGGAAGTAATGTGGAGAGAATTGAAAGATTTTGGTTTTTGGCAGTGCACTTTGACTTGAGATTAACATTGAGAGAACATGTTAGATATGTAGGTGCTAAATGTGATAAATGTGATAAATGTCATGAGGTGTCTTGCTAGTTTGGAATGGAGTGCTGGTTTTGCAACACTGAAGTATAGTGTAGCATTAATAAGATCAAGATTAGATTACGGAAGTAATGTATATGGGTCAGCAGCAAAATCTGTATCAGCAGAATTGAATATTGTGCAAGCTCGGGCTCTAAGCTTGGGAGTGGTTAGAACTTCCCCAGTGTGTGCACTCCCAGTTGAAGCAAATGAAATGCCATTGGGGCTGTGACGTAAACAGCTGGAGGCCAATTTAAGGGGGCATGGTGATAGCCATCCTACAAAAAGGGTGTTGGAGACATGCTGGGAGAAGGAAAGGACATAAGGTTTTGGCTGGACAGGAGAGAAAACAGGAAAAGATATGGGTGTATATGATAAAGTTTTGTCCAAGTATGGTGTGGCCTGTCAGACCTTTATGGGTATTAGAAAATCTCTCTGTAGATTTGGAATTGCTTAAGATTAAATGCAGTAATAAAATGGCTGATATACTCTGTGAATATCATAGGTATAGGGAATGTAAATATAAAGGTGTACAGATTTTTACGGATGGATCAAATGATCCAAAACCAGTGCAACAGGGTCTGCAACTGTTGTGCCAAATTATCAAGTGGAAATTAGCAAGAGAACGCCAGATTGCTTGTGTGTTAATGCAGTTGAAATGTTTGCCATATTGTTAGCACTAGGATGGAGTGAGCAGGTTGATTGTAGTAATATTGTGATATGCAGCGATTCTATATCGGCCCTTGCAAGCATCAAGGTGGGTACAGCTAGAGGACACCAGGATCTGCTTTATGAAATCCTGTTTGTAAATTCAAGACTGGCTAGACAAGGCAAAAATATCGCATTCATGTGGGTTCCAGCACATTCGGGTATTATGGGAAATGAGACAGCAGATAAGTTGGCAAAAGCAGCAGTCAAAAAAGATCTGTAGAGGTCAATATTAAACTATCAAAATCAGAGGGGAAGAGCACAGCGTGGAGAAGGATAAATCAACAGTGGCAGCAGCATTGGGATAGAGCAATAAAAGGAAGACATTTACATTCAATTCAGAACAGAGAGTAGATATGGGAAGGAGTAGAGGAGTAAAGCGGAAAGAGCAAGTAATTATAAGTAGACTGAGAATTGGGCACAGCAACCTTAATGATACTCTGGCCATCCTAAATAAATATCCGACAGATTTTTGCGATCTATGTCAGGAGACTGAAACAGTAGAGCATATCCTTATTTCATGCAGGAAATTTGCACAGGGAAGACAACAAATACGACTGGTAGAGAACAGTGTTAAAGGTTTATTGGAATGTGGGGAGAGTGATCAGGGGAGGAAATGGTTGTATAGTTTTTTTAAGGCTGACGAGACTGGAAAGATGACATTAGGCAGTCAAGTGTATGGACAATGAGGGACAGTAAATCCTGAAGATGGCAGTAATGCAACAGTGTGGATGCCAACTGCTGTAAAAACTCAAGGAAGAAGCTTCATTGGCTGGACTGGTCCCTTCACCTGCCTCTTGAAGCCTTGCCTGGATTGTTGGTAAATTCTACTGCTAGAGCAAGACTGCAGCCTTGCTGTGTCTCGATAAGGAACTGTCTATTGTTTGGAACTGTCTCTGGTGTCCACGCCTTTGCTAGTTAGGTCTGACTGTTTGCTGCTACCTTGTGTTGGGAACTGTCTCCCTGTGTTCTGTGTATGAGTCCTGGACCCATGCTCTGCTCCCTAGAAGGAGTCCTGACTTTGTGAAGAGCCCTGGCCCCGTCCTGTTCCTAAGGAGGGGTACTGGCTCTGTCTTCCTTGCCCCTATGTTCCCGTCCCTGTGTCCCAAGATTGAGTCAAGGTTTCAAGTTCTTGTCCTGTCCATGTGCCTTGTCCTGTGCAGGACTTCCATGACTAGTCCACCATGACCCAAGCCATGTCCAGTCCTGCAGCTATGTCATGTCCTTGCCTAATACTGGGGTCTGAGCCAAGATCCAGGTTCTGGGTCTTTGTCTAGTCTGTGGCTTGGAATCCAAGCCCAGGCTCCTAGTTCCCAGTTCTTCGTCCTGATCCTGCGTTCCTAGCTCAAATCTGTGTTCCTGTCCCAGCTCCTAGTCTGTCCTGTCCCATCATTAACTCAAGTCCAGTCCAGTTCCTAGTCCTTCAGTGTCTGTGTCTTGCATTTGGGTCTGGTCCCAGTGCCCGCCTTATGACAGTTGTTTGGAAAGGGACAAGCAGGGTGATGGCAGAACAGTAATGGCTGTAGTTTCTGGGGGCAGTTTAAAAGTCACAGGATAGATACATCCCAAAGACAAAAAAGTATTCTATAGGGAGGGTTAGGCAACTGTGGCTGATAAGGGAAGTCAAGAACAGCATCAAAGAAAAAAGGGCATATAATAGACCAAAAATTAGTGTGGTTAGAGGAATGGGAAGCTTCTAAAAAACCAACAGAAGGCAACTTGAAAAGATAGAGAAAAAAGATAAAATAGAAAGGTAAGCTAGCCAAAAATAACAAAGGATACCAGAAGAGTTTTTTCTCCCCCACCCCCCCAAACCCCAGAGGATAAAGGGTAAAAGAGAAGCAAGAGTAGATATCAGACTGCTGGAAAATGATGCTGGAAAGGTACTAATGGAGGACAAAGAAATAGTGGACAAACTTAAAGTATTTTGTGTCAGTCTTCACTCTGGAAGGCACTAGCAGTATGGTCAGAAATTCGAGAGAGTCAGGGGGCAGTAGCAAGTGTGATTCTTATCACTAAGGAGAAGGTGCTTGGAAAGATGAAATGTCTGAAGATGGATAAGCCATCGGGACCAGATGGACTACACCCTATGGTTTGAAAGAGGTGGCTGAAGAGATTGTGAGAGGCATTAGTTATGATCTTTCAAGAATCACTTGACTGAAATGTTCTAGAGGACTGGAAAATTGTTAATGTCACTCAACTCTGAAAAGGAGAGGCAGAGCAAAGGAATCATGGGGCAGTGAGCCTGACTTGGAGTCCATTATTAATGATGATGGTTTGGGTTACTTGGAGATGCATGATAAAATAGGCTGAAGACCTATTGTTTCCTTAAATGGAAATCTTGCCTGACAAATCTCAAAGTTCAATGATTCAATATACTTTTATTATCAAAGTAGGTATGCAGATGAAGCTTTGATATTTGTCTTTGTTTCTTTGCCATAAAACAAAGAAACACCCTGGAACCCATTCAAAGAAAGCATCAAACATCTAACATGCAACCAAAGTACAAATCACACAAATGGTTTAAAAAAAGAGCAAAAAATGTACAGAATATATTATTTAAAACAGAGTTGAGGATGAGCTTCTTCTCCCAGAGAGTTGTGCAGGTGTGGAATGCACTACCGCGGAAGACGGTGGAGGCCAATTCTCTGGATGCTTTCAAGAAGGAGCTAGATAGATATCTGATGGATAGGGGAATCGAGGGATATGGGGACAAGGCAGGGACTGGGTATTGATAGTGAATGATCAGCCATGATCTCAGAATGGCGGTGCAGACTCGAGGGGCCGAATGGTCTACTTCTGCACCTATTGTCTATTATTATAATATTAAGCTGCAGTCCTTGAAACAGTCTAGGAATGTTGAATTCAATTTAGTACTGTCATTCATTGACTGCTGACCACGGGACCAGTCTGCCCTGATCAAAATCATGGTGAAGAGCAGTTAAAAAAGGAATAACTAGAAACCCAAACCACACAGAGCATGCACTGCAGAGTTCTCCAAAAAGAAGTCTAATCCTCAAACCTTGACCAAGATCCAATACTCCTGTACGTCCTTACAGCAGCAGCAACAAGACCAGGCATGCAGCCCTGAATACACGCTTGCCTTCCTCTCTTGTCCTCATTAACTTCAATCTTGCTCGATGCTTTAATCAAAGAGTTGGTCGATAATTGGAGCCAATCATGTGTTTGTGTTGCCAATAGGCTGTACACTTTGTTTTCAAACTTGCTCTCAACCACACAGAATTCCCTCAGATATTAAAAGTGCTAGATGATTCAGTTAACCCAAAAACACATTATAAAAATGTAAATTATAGATACCAATCACATACAAATTAGTAGTAGAAGTGTGTTTAAAAGAAGAAGTAGTAGTTTCATGAACTTTCTGCAGGACATCGCTATTGATTACTGGCACCATCTTGCCATCAGGTGGAATCTGTTGGAATTGTTTGAGGAAATAACAGGCAAGATAGACATAGGAGAGTTAGTGATGTTGTTTACTTGGATTTTCAAAAGGCCTTTGACAAAGTACAATACATGAGTCTGCTTAACAAAGTAAGAGACCAGGGTATTGTATGAAGATACTAGCATAGATAGAAGATTGGCTGATTGGCAAGAGGCAAAATGTCTGAATAAATGGGGCCTATTTTACTTGGCTGCCATGAACAAGTGGTGTTCTGCAGGGATCGGTATTGGGACACATCTTTTGTGTTATATGCCAAAGGTTTTTAGATGGAATTGATGGCTTTGTTGCCAAGTTTGCAGACAATAGGTGAAGGGGAATTTAGTGCTGAGAAAGCAGGGGGTATGTTGAAGGACTTGGACAGATTGGGAGAACAGTCAAAGAAATGGCAGGGGGATTATAGTGTAGGGATGTGTATGGTCATGCACATTAGTTTAAAAGAAAAAGGCACAGACTATTTTCTAAACAAAAAGACAATTCTAAAGTAAAAGGTGCAAAAGTACTTGGGAGTCTTTGTGTTGCATTCCATAAAGTATGTAGGTATTGATACTGAGCTTTTGTAAGCCATTGGTCACTCCACACTTGGAGTACTGTGAGCAGTTTTGGGCCCTTTATAGGAACAGACTATTTAGATAGATACTTTATTCATCCCCAAGGGGAAATTCAACATTTTTCCAATGTCCCATACACTTATTGTAGCAAAACTAATTACATTCAGTATTTAACTCAGTATAAATATGATATGCATCTAAAATCACCCTCCCAAAAAGCATTAATAAATAGCTTTTAAAAAGTTCTTAAATAGTTTACTAAAGTGCATTGAGTGGTAACTTAAGCTCAGTCCTAACCCCAGCACTTTAACATGTCTTGCCCCTGGTGGTAGAGCCGAATGGCGTTGGGGAGTAATGATCTCTTCATCCTGTCTGAGGAGCATTGCATTGACAGCAACCTGCCGCTGAAGCTGCTTCTCTGTCTCTGGATGGTGCTGTGCAGAGGATGTTCAGGGTTTTCCATGATTGACTGTAGCCTACTCAGCGCCCTCTGCTCTGCCACCGATGTCATACTCTCCAGTTCTGTGCCCACGACAGAGCCCGCCTTCCTTACCAGCTTATTAAGACATGAGGCGTCCCTCTTCTTAATGCTGCCTCCCCAGCATGCCACCACAAAGAAGAGGGCACTCTCCACAACTGACCGATAGAACATCTTCAGCATCTCACTACAAACATTGAATGATGCCAGCCTTCTGAGGAAGTACAGTCGACTCTGTGCTTTCCTGCACAGGGCATCTGTGTTGGCAGTCCAGTCTATCTTCTCGTCTAACTGCACTCCCAGATACTTGTATGTCTTAACCTGCTCCACATATTCTCCATTAATGATCATTTAGAACCGAGATGAAGAGGAATTTCTTTAGCCAGAAGGTGCAGAACCTGTGGAATTCATTACCATGGACAGTTGTGGAGGTCATGTCACTGAATATATTTAAAGCAAAGGTTGACGGTGTTTTGGTTAGTCAGGTCATCAAAGGATATGGGAAGAAGACAGGAAAATGAGTTTGAGAAGAATAATAAATCAGCCATGATGGAATGGTGGAGCAGACTTGATGGGCTGAGTGGCCTAATTTTGCTCCTATGTTTTATAGTCTTATGGTCTTGTAATTCATTCAAGAGTAGTTTTATAATAAACTTTGGTACAGCGACCTATCAATTTCTCATTAACTAAATAGTTTCCCAGGTTTCAAAATCCTAAGTCAAGTTTACAGTTATAATTTCTGTTATGTTTTGTAATTTCAAAACATTAAATTAATTCAAAAATATACCATCTCAGATTGCAAGACCCTGCAGTGGTTAGTGAGGTCAGCTGAGAAGATCATTGGGGTCTCTCTTCCTGCCATCACGGACATTTACACCACACGCTGCATCTGCAAAGGAAACAGCATTATGAAGGGCCCCATGCACCCCTCATACAACTCTTCTCCCTCCTGCCATCTGGGAAAAGGCACCGAAGCATTCGGGCTCTCACGACCAGACTGCATAACAGTTTCTTCCCCCAAGCTATCAGACTCCTCAATACCCAGAGCCTGGACTGGCACCTTGCCCTATTGTCCTGTTTATTATTTATTGTAATGCCTGCACCGTTTTTGTGCACTTTACACAGTCCTGTGTAGGTCTGTAGTCTAGTGTAGCTTTCTCTGTGTTGTTTTTTACGTAGTTCAGTCTAGTTTTTGTACTGTGTCATGTAACACCATGGTCTTGTAAAACATTGTCTCATTTTACTATGTACTGTACCAGCAGTTATGGTCAAAATGATAATAAAAGTGATGACTTGATGACACCTTTCCAGACAAGGGAGATCACTCTGCTTGGCAGGTGAGACTTGTAGCTGTGAAATTACCCTAGGTTATAGGGCTTCCTCTATGGTGTTTGTAGGAGTTGACTCGGATACTGTGATACTGACAGCTCTAGGCACCTTCTCCTTTTCTCTCTAGATCTATTTCAATCTCTTTCATTTCCTTTCTAACATTCCTCCTCTCTTTCACATCAATCTTTCTCATTAACATTCTTTCTCTCCATCTCTTCTCTTTTTCTTCTAGTTTGTGGATCTTGATCTTGGGAAGGTCCATCTTAGTTCACTGAAGTATCTTCATTAATCTTTCTATTGCTCTCTTAAGATCTGATCTCTCCTCTTGGTTTCTTCATCCTCAACATCATCTAACGAATCCTGTTTTCCTATCTCTATTGATTGCTTTCTTTTTGGAGTTTCATTTATACAGTTGAGTTTTGGACTTTGCATTTACCTTCACAGGCAGCTTTTTGTCTCCCACTTGAAGTTCATGGAATAACCTTAATGCACACAGAATAGATTCTATTTCTTTGTACTCACAGAAGATAAATGCTTGCTACTTTTTTTTTGAAGCTTGTTGAACTCTCTTCCAACTTGAAACCAAGACACATTTCTCAAGTAATTGCCCAATTAACACATCAAAAGCTTTCTCAGATATATTGCATATGGCAACTGTTGTCGTCAGACCACTCTTTTTATTTCTTTCACACTTCCTCTGGGCAACATTGCCCTTCCTGGGCCCAATATGCTTTCCAACAAGAGGCACAGAAGTTGGCACCAACAATTGTTTGACCTCTGTGTGGTGGCTTATGGTGTACAGCATGGAGACAGTGTGGCATCATCCAGTACCGCTCCAAATTTACTTTCAGTTGGCTTCATTGCTGGGGTTGTGGTATGCAAATGATGGATCTCCAATCAAATTGTAATTGCCTCTGGCAATCCCGATTCCACAATGCTGGTCCTTCTGGTTTTTTACAACATGCAAGCTCAATGTGGCTAGTTGGTTGTGTACTTCACTGCTATGGATGTCATTCAATGGGAGTTACCTTTTCTTCAGTACAAGGTCTTAGTTGGATATCTGCAGGCATCAGTTTGGTTATTTTTGAAATATCATGAAAACTCATTTTGTAGAATGACTGAAACAGCTGAGCCAGTGTCTAATTCCATTTTAATTAATTTACCATTCGCTTCTGGAGTAAGCCATATTGCTTGTCAATTGTTAATTTTCACACTGTCATTCTCAGGGCTACACAATCCTGTCACTCTCATCATTTTCATATTTAACACCAGCAGAATGCAGATTAGTGCTCTTGTTGAAACTCCTACTTGACGTTTCCCTAAGCAGTCCATTTATGTTTGTCTACCCAACATACTCTTTATATGTTTCCTACTTTGTTACATTTTCTGCAAGTTTTGCCTTTAAAAGTGTACTTGTTTAATGTAGGTGAACCCCTGCCACAATAGTAACACAATTCTTTTCTGCCAGGCCAGTTTCTGTTTAGACACTACAATTCTGCTCATGCTTTCATTCCTAACTGTAACTCAATTGTGCCTCTGTCTGCGATATCTACTGCTTGTTTGTATTTCAGCTTTGCTTCAGTTAGGAGGCACTTCAAATGCTTTATTTTAAGATTCCACAAAGTAAACGATCTCTGAGTGTATCATTAAGCCTATTACCAAACTGACAATGCTCAGACAATCTCTTCAATTCAGCTACATATACTGAAATGGTCTCCCCTTCTTTTTGACCCTGCATGCAAAACCTAAAGTGTTCTGATATTAACAATGGCTTTGGCTGTAAGTATTCCTGCATCACTTTACAATAGCAGCAAAGCTCATTTCTGATGGTTTGGCTGGAGCGGTTAAACCTTGAAGCAAACTGTTTACATTTAAACTTAATATACTTGGCAGAATTGGCACTTGCTTCACATTGGTTATTTCATTTGCTTCAAAGTACTGTTCCAATAGCTCAGTATATGAGGTAATTGCCCAATGTGTAATAAAACTCGTCAATCTTTCTGATGTAGCCAGCCGTTTCAGATTTTTGTTAATGATTAGTATCTCCTGGTATTCACAGTTTATGAACCCTGAATTCTTCTGTTTACTGCCTTAAAAAAAAACTCAGTCGTGTATTTCCTTCCAAAGAACATGTGCTGGCTGCTTTCATTTTAAACTTGACCCTCTACCCACGTGCTGCGGTGCCCTTTTTAACTCGCTGAAGTGCCAGCTGTGTTTTATTTTATTTCAAACATCTCACACTGCTTAACGGATTGGTAGCTGTGTCGGATTCATTTTTTTTTAAAGAAACTACATCACCAATGTTATAGCTTGCAACTTCAAAACATTAATTCAAAGGAAGACAGGGGAGTCTGGAATACAGGTGCAACTTCAAGCGAGGCATGCATGTATATGTGGTAGCGTGATGATATATGCAATTAACATATTTGTACATATAACCTGCAATTAATTATTTAAATGAATAAGAATACTTAATTAGATGATATATTGTGTGTGTGTATGTATGTGTATATATATGTATGTATATATATATATATACATACACACATACACGTACATATACACACAAGATATCTCAAATACTAAAATATTATTAAAATATCAAATACACAACAGGCACATATACATAAATGCACAGATATAATGAAAACCTTACTTGTAGCAACATCACAGGAATATAGCATATAAGTAACGTTCACAAAAAATACATTAAAATTAAATTATACATTGTTTTTACAAGGAAGAAGACAACTAAAGCTGAAAATCAATTAAATCCATTTTAGTGCACAGTGATCGAAATGGTTACAGTGTTGCTAAGCTGTGGGACTCTGTAGCTTCAGTTAGTGAATGGTTGAAGGGAAGAATCTGCTCTTGACTTGCTGGGGTGGGAATTCAGGCTTCTGTACCTCCTGCACAATGGTAGCTGTCTCAAGCACAAAGAACATTGTACGCTTTTGTGATTAGCTGCTGTCCAAACTCTCCATACCCTCATCCTTCAGCTCTGCACTTAAGCTAACATGGACTTGTTCTAATATCATACAATCTTGGATTCTGCTTATATTGTATAGTCTGTAGATCAAGATGATGGATGCACATTTCATTGTTTACTCAGATCATAATCTTTCCACGTTTGGATCTCTATGGCAGGCTTTTTCTTGCTGTACAGTGCATGCTTGAGTTAGATTATATCTTAATTTTAGGCTTGTTCCTATATCAAGAGAAGAACAACACTTCTATGCTCTTGTGTTTTGTCTATGATAATTGGAATGCCAACATAGATGGATTCTTCAGTTGTATTAAAAGCTCCTAAAATAAGGTATATCCTAATTAATGCCATCCCCAGATAATCAAATGTTGTTTACCTATTTCTTAGGTGGTGCTTTGGATTTCAAGCTTGGTTCCTTGCATTATAAAGTGGCTGATGAAATTAACGTGAGACCTGCAGATTTTGTCCTTGCTGGAGAAGGAGGAGATTGATGGAAGGGATGACTATTATAGGCGATGGTGTGCTCCATCTACTTTTTGTCACCAAACGTCTCCATGCTTCTGACAAAGATATTTGAGGTACTCAGTGCCATTCCAGATAGACCTCCATTCTGAGCAATCATAGGCCAGGAACTTCTGCATGCCTGTGAGAATGTTATGTTTTTAGGAATGTTTTGAATACTTAATGAATTTCATCTGTCTTACAGTTATTCTGTTATTCTTATGGAGGACTTGTTTTCTGAGTTTAATGCTGGGTGATCAAGTGATGGGACCTGCTCATTGGAGCTGAATTGAAATTTGAACCTCCAACCTGGAAATGTTGATCTGGGAAGAGTATGTATGTGGAAGCCATAGTTTGCCTGCAAGCTGGTTTGTACCTGTTTACTTGCTTCACGAACATATCCTGATGAATCTCTCATCCTCAATTGATGTACATTTTTAATGCTCATAGCTGTATTGCTGCATGCACTGAGTTACTGCTTGATGATGAGGAAGCAGGTATTGGAGGTGCTAACAGCAAAATCCACTATTGAATTTATTACATTACAGTCAGACTGTCAGCCTCTGGCTTCAATGGAAAGTAATTGGTTCCTAAAACCCTTCAAAAAGCAACTTTAACCTGTACTATCTATCACTCTGCAATCAACTATCCATGACAAAGCTCCCTTGGCTATTTTTTTAAAGTTCTCCACTGACTTAATAGTTTGGATGGCTGGTAGGAATCTAATGGCATTTCCAATGACCTTCTATGCCAAGGCATGATTGATTAACTTCATCTTCATTTGGATTCATGGTCTCCAGGAGATGCAATGCATACTTCAAACACTTTCATAGCTGTTTTCCAAAGATACATCCTTTTTGATTGGTCATTCAATCAATATACTGAACTTCAGACCCTCTGCCCCCTCTAGTCTTCAAACCTTCTAAATTATGCCATTTCTTGAGAGGCCTTTTGCACCACTCCCACAACTCCCTAGTTGAATCCCATTCTCTGAAGGTGCATCATGAGTATCTGGCTAGATTCTGCTCAAACTCCATCTTGAAGTTTGCAGTTGATACTGCCATAGTGGACCATATCTCAAATAGTCATGAGTCAGTGTACAGAAAGAAGACAGAGAGCCTAGTATCTGTGATGAGAGACCTAGGTGAGAATGGTAAGCACTCTGGTGCTAGAACATCTGAGACTAGAATTGAGACACAATATGAGACTGAGATGAGAATGGGGTTCTAAACGAGATGCTGAACGAGAATCCAAAGTAGAATTGATGATAGAGCTCTGAATTTCAGTTCAGGTGCTCCTTAATTATTAATATTCTCATGTCAAAACATGGCTGCCAATTAGTGGGACATGCCTGAGTTTTTAAAGGGGCCAGACCAGCTTTCTATTTCCCAGAGAGATGCAGTGTCTAAACCCCAGTAGCTGGCACAGTCAAATGCATATGGTAACAGCACCGCCTCCCCTACAGACAAGTCCTGATAGCCCTGGCTGCTCAGAGTTGATGGTGGAAGGCATAAATCAGAGTGACAGAGCAGATAGTGGAGCAGGGATGAAAATAAATGATGTTAAAAGTTCATGCAAAGTCACAAATGGAAGGTTTGAGTGTGGTGGTAATAGTCTTCTGAGGTGTGTCTATTTCAATATGAAGAGTACTGTAGGGAAGGCAGATGAGCTGAGGGTGTGGATTGACACATGGAATTGTGACATTTTTAGACATTAGTGAAACTTGGCTACTGGAGGGGCAAGACTAGCAGCTTAATGTTCCAGTGTTCAGATGTTTCAGATGAGATAGAGGCAGAGGGATGAAGGGTGGGGGGGGGGGGTGGCATTGCTAGTCAGGGAAAATGTTGCAGCAGAGCTTGGGCAGGACAGATTAGAGGGCTTGTCTACTGAGGCCATATGGCTGGAGCTGAGAAACAGGAAAGGTATGACCACATTAATAGGGTTGTGTTATAGACCACCCAATAGTCAGCGAGAATTGAAGGAGCAAATCTGCAGAGATAGCAGACAACTGCAGGAAACATGAAGTTTCTCATCCCCTATCACTGCTGCCATCCTCTTCCATTCCCTACCCTTTTGAGCCACAGGCCAGACTCTGTGCCAGAGGCACAACCACTGTTGCTTCCCCCAGGTAGACCATACCCCCCCAACAGTACTCAAGCTGGAATACTTATTGTTAAAGGGGACAGCCACTGGGGTAGTCTCCAGTACCTGCTTCTTGCCCTTCCCTCTCCTGACTGTTACCCACTTCTGTCTCCTGTGGTCCTGGGGTGACTACCTGCCTATAGCTCCTCTCCATCACCACCTCACTCTCCCTGACCAGACGAAGATCATCGAGCTGCAGCTTCAGTCCCCTAATGCGGTCTCTAAGGAGTTGCAGCTCGACGCACCTGGTGCAGATGTGATCGGCGGGGAGTCTCCAGGACCTCCCACATCTGACACCAAGCACAGAAAACCAGCCTCACACACATACTCTGTCTTTATTTTAAACAGATAAACCTACCTGGCTTCGTTCCTTTATCGCTGAAGCCCCATTGAGCCAAAGCCTTGCTACTCTGTTTCCCACTGCTCTGTAAATCTCTCTTCCTTTTAAACTCTTCCTGTTGTTCTCACTGACCTCCATGCATTTGCACAGTTGTGCCCTGTTCAAACTGCCGAAGAAATAACCCTGAGATCTGAAATCCTTAACCTCTCATTTCATAGTCTGAGGTATCAGCCTACTTCAAGCAGACTTCAATCGTACCGGTGCCCAGTGGAGAATGTGGTAACCTGCCTCAATGACTCTCATCCAGTAGCACTTACATCCGCAGTGATGAAAGGTTTTCAGAGTTGAGAGGTTGGTGATGAAACATATCAACTCCTGCTTGAGAAGCTACTTGGATCCACTCCAGTTTGCCTACCAGAGCAACAGCTCCAAGCCACATGCCAGCTTATTGGCTCTTCACTCAACCCTGGAACATCTGAAAGGCAAAGATGCATATATCAGGATGTTCTTTAGCAATTACAGCTCAGCATTCAATACTATCATCCCCTCAAAACTAATCAATAAGCTCCAAGACCTTGGCTTCAATACCTTCTTGTGCAAATAGATCCTCTATGTCCTCACTTACAGACCCCATTCAGTTTGGATTGGCGACAGCATCTCCTCCACAATCTCCATCTGCACAGGACACTACAAAGTTGTGTGCTTAGCCCTCTGCTCTACTTCCTTTACACTTATGACTCTGGCTAAGCACAGCTTCAATATCATATTCAAGTTTACTGATGACACCACCAAATCAAAGGTGGTGATGAATCAGCATATAGAAGGGAGATTGAAAATCTGGCTGTGTGGAGCCATAAAAATAACTGCTTTCTCTGTCAGCAAGATGAAGAAGTTGATTATTGACTTCAGGAGGAGTAAAACAGAGATCCATATGTTGGTTGACATCAGAGGGTCAGAGAAAGTCAGCAACTCATTCCACAGTGTTATTGTTTCAGATAACCTGTCCTGTGTTCAGCAATAAGGAAAATTATGAAGAAAGCATGACAGAACTTTTACTTCCATAGGAGCTTGTGAAGATTTGGCATGACATCTAAAACTTTGATAAACTTCTATGGATGTGTAGTGGAGAATATATTAACTAGCTGCATCACAGCCTGATATGGAGACACCAATTCCCTTGAACAAAAGAGCTTACAAAAAGTAGCCCAGTCCACCAGGAGTAAAGTCTTCACCACCATAGAGCACATCTACAAGTAGCGTTGTCGCAGGAAATCAGCAGCCATCATGAGAGACCCCAACAACCCATGTCTTTTTTCTCTTCTCACTGCTGCCAGCAGAATAAGGTACAGGAGCCTTGGGACCCACACCATCAGGATCAGGAAAAACTAATAACCCTCCAACATTAGGCTCTTGAACCAAAGTAAGTAACTTCACTCAGCTTCATTTGCTCAATCACTGAAATGTTTCCATTACCTATGGACTCAACTTTCAAGAACTCATCATCTCGTGTTATTTATTGCTTATTTATTATTATTTTTTCTTTTTGTAGTTGTACAGTTTGTTGTCTCTTGCACACTGGCTAAGCAGCCAAGATAGAGCAGTCTTTCATTGATTCTATTGTGATTATTGTTCTATTATGGTTTCTTTGAGTGTGCCTGCAAGAAAATGAAAATTATTTACAAGGAGTGATTGATAAGTTTGTGGCCTAAAGTAGGTAGAGTAAATTTTAGAAAAACTAGCCCATTTATTTTTCAACCTAGTCCCCTCCTACATTTATACACTTAGTCCAGTGGTGGTGGAGCTTATGGATCCCCTATTTTGTAGAAGTGGTTCACAGCAGGGGTGATTGTTAAGTTAGTGTCCTAAGGTAGAAGGAGATGAGTTATACAGCTCTCGTTACATGCATGAGCAGTTCAACGCTTTGAGTGAAAATGCAGAATGTTCAAAGTCAATAACTCATCTCCTTCTACCTTGGGCCACAAACTTATCAATCACCCCATGCTGTGGACCACTTCTGGAAGTCCAAGATGCTAAATTCTACAAAGAAGAGGTCCATATGCTCCACAGCTGCTGCACTAAGTATGTAAATGTAGGAAAAGTAAATGTGCTAGGTTTTCTAAAATTGACTTTCTACCTTAGACCACAAACTTATCAATCACCCCTTGTACTTTCATAATAAATTTGTTTTGAACCTTAGATTAAGTTTTTCATTTGTATATGTGCATACATATATTTGTGCACAAAAAATAAACTTGACTTTGATTGAAGTTGAAAAATGCGTGCATAGATATTTTCAGAACCCACACCTCCTAAATACTGTGTAGACATTAAAGAAATTAATACCCAATGCAAGTACAGAACCATCAACAACTTGTACAATTGTACCTTTTCTTAAATGTGTTTTTGGGATCATTAATCAATAAAATTTAGCGTTCAATTCATTCAGAAATCTTAGAGCAGAAGTTGACAAAATGTTTGGTCAAAGGTGGTTGATCTCAATGAGTTACTTAAAATAAGAAAGAGTAAAGAGACAGACATGTTTGGAACAGAATTACTGAGATTATGACCTTGTTAGAAGAAACCACTGGAGACCAATTCTGAAATTATTAGAATTAGAGGTTCCCAGGAGTCTAGAATTGGAAGAGCATAGAGTATTGTAGGGCGAGAAAAATCTACTGACATAGATAGAGCATGGCCATGGAGAGACCTGAAAGCCAAGATGAATGTTTCACTTTTACTCTTAACCAAGGTTGTTTTCCCCCACATGCCAAATTTCTGTGGGGTGGAATTAGCATTTTCTGTAGAGAGAGATACAAAATATTTTCAATTCCCCAAAGTTTGAAGTTAAGTGCAAAAATAATAAAATTCAAATATAAAGCATTAAACTCATTTGACCTTTGAACTACTGGAGAAAATTTAAATTCAGAAATTCTGTTATAATATTTAAGGAAGGCCAACTTCTGAGATTCTGACTGTTGGATCTTGCTTTATTTTTGTCTGCCTGACATGCTCTTTGTATGTGACCTACTTTATTGCATTCACTGTAAGACTCACCTTTAAACCTACATTTATTTGTTGTATGTGAACCCCTGCCACGACGGTAACATGATTTGTTCGGCCAGATTGGTTTCTGTTCAGACACTGCAATTTTGTTCATGCTCACTTTCATTCCTGTCTGCAACTCAATTGCATTTCTCTCTGTGGTTTCAATTCAGTTGCTCGTTTGAATGTAAGCTGTGCTTCAGTGAGGAGCTGATTTGAATGTTCTCTTAAGATCCCACAAACTAAACAATTTCTTAGTGCATCATTACGAACATTAGCAAACTGAAAGTGTTGAGATAATCTCTTCAATTGAGCAACATACAATGAAATGGACTTCCCTTCCTTTTGATTCTGCTTATGAACCTAAAGCGTTCTGCAATCAACAATGGACTTGGTTTGAAATGTTCCTGCATTATTTTGCAACAACAGTAAAGCTTATTTCTGCTGATTTTGTTAGAGCAGTCAAAGTAAACAGTATGCCTTTAAACCCAATGAACTCAGCAAAATTGGCATTCGCTTCTCATTGGTTATTTCATTTGATTAAAAATACTGTTCCAATATCTCAGTATGTATGAGCTAATTGCCCGTTCTGTAATCAAACTTGCCAATCTTCCTGATGTATCTGATTTTTAAAAAAATGATTATCATCACCCAGTACGCGATCTTTATGAGCCATAAATTGTTCCGCTTATGGACATTTTTTTTTAAATGTCTATCTTTATGAAGTCTAACTCTCTATGGGCTCACTTTAACAGGTCAGTAGCTGTCTCAGGTTTGTTTTAATAACACCTCATCACCAATGTTATGTTTTGTATCTTCAAAACATTAAACTAATGAAAGTGAAGATCATGAGTCCAGGAATTCAGGTCTAATTTCATCTTTTATTTTAAACAAGGCATACACATATCACATGGTAACATGATGACATATGAAATTAATGTATTTTTTTTACACTTAACACATAATGAATTATTTAATCAAACAAGAATGCTTAAACAATATATACAAAATTACACAGATATTAAATACTCAACAGTTTCATTACTATAAATGTTGCACTATTGTAAAATTAAGTAATGGACTGCATCCTTCATCAGCTGTACCACATCACCCAATGATGCACAACATTCTGTTACATTCAGTTTGACATGATAAGGTGCCGAGAAGAATAAATGCATTGTGAATCTCAAGCCTGAGTCTGGAAGTTTATTTAACACAAAGTGCTCTTCAAAGTGACAGATCATTAGAATGGAGGATGGAAGATGCAGGTTACAAGATAAACAACAAAATTAATGAAGGACAAGTGAGAATTCAAACTGCTGACACATTTTAGACAGTGCAAAATTAACAGCACAAACAAAAACCACCAACTATTCTGATTGGTGTTGGAAGCTGGGAGTTTCAACACTTAAATAATTTGAATAAATTATGGTTCCAAATCTTTAATGAGGTACGTGGTTGATATGAGAAGCCTCAGTACAAAATTAAATCCTGGTTGAGACCGTAAGACCTAAGAGCAGAATTAGACCATTTGGTCATCAATTCTACTCCGCCATTCCATACAGCTGATTTACTATTCCTCTCAATCCCATTTTCCTGCCTTCTCCCAGTGACCTTCGATGCCTTGATTAATCAAGAATCTATCAACATCCACCTTAAATATATCCAATGACATGTCATGCACAGCCATCTGTTGCAAGGAAATTCATAGGTTCACCACCTTCTGGCTGAAACATCCTCTGTTCTGAATGGACATCCCTGAATTCTGAGGCTGTGCCCTCTGGTCCTAGAATCCCCCTCTATAGGAAATATCCTCCCCACATTCACTCAATCCAGACTTTTTAATATTTGACAGGTTTCAATGAGAACACCACCCCCCTCATTCTTCAAAACCTCAGTGAGTACAGGTCCAGAGCGAACAAATGCTCCTCATATAATAACCCCATTATTTTTGGGATCGTTCTTGTGAATTTTCTTTGGACGCTCTTCAATGCCAGAACATCCTTTCTTAAATAAGGGGCACAAAACTGCTCACAATCCTCTAAATGCCATCACACCAATGCTTTAGAAAGCCTCAGAATTACGTCTTTGCTTTTGGATTGTAGTCCTCGAAATGAATGCTAATTTTGCATTTGCCTTCCTTACCACTAACTCAACTTGCAAGTTAATCTTTAAGGAATCCTGCAAAGCACTCCTTATGTATCTCAGATTTTTGAATGTTCTCCCTATTTACATAATAGTTCAGGTCTTTATTCCTTCACCCTGCTTCCTCAACACTATCTGCTATTCCACCTATCTTTGTGGACCTGCAAACCTGTCCACAAAGCCATTAATTTGTTTCTCCATAACATTGCAGTACAATGTGAAAGGAAGCAATCCCAACACCAACACCTACAGCACAGCACACCACTAGTCACTGGCAACCAGCAAAGCCACCTTTATTTTCACACTTAGCTCCTGGCTATCAGCTAATCATCTATCCAATCTAGTCCCTTTCCCATAAAGTGCATCACCTTGTCAAAAGCCTTCAGAAAATCTAAGTAAACAAGATCTACAGACTCTTCTTTGTCTATATTGCCTGCTATTTCCTCAAAGAATCCCAACAGATTTGTCAGGCAAGATTTCCGCTTTAGAAAACCACGCTCACTTTGGCCTATTTTATCATGTGCCTCCAATTACCCCAAAGCCTTCTCCTTAATAATACTCTTATTTCTTCAAGCACTGAGCTTGGGCTAACTGGCCTATGATTTCCTTTCCCTTCTTAAAGAGTGGAATAACCTATGATCCCAGAAAAATTATTACTAATGGCTCCACAATCCCTTCAGCTACCTCTTTCAGTACCCTGGAGTGTAGTCCAGCTGCATCCAGGTGATTTATCTACCTTCAGACTTTTCAGCTTCACAAGCAACTTCTCCTTAGTAATAGCAACTGCACTCACTTCTGTTTTCCAATCCCATAGCTTCCCATTATTTTTTGTTCTATTATATGCACTCCCTTTTGCTTTTATGTTGTTTTTTACTTCCCTTGTTGCCTCATCTTCCATTTTGAATGCTTCTTCATTTTTTGGATGTGTCTATCCTGCGCCTTCCAAATATCCCCCAGAAACACCCGGCATTGCTATTCTGCAGCATTCCAGCAAGTGTCCCAGACCAATCAACTTTGGCAAGCTCCTCCCTTATGTCACTGTAATTCGCTTCAGTCCACTATAACACTGATACATCAGATTTTAGCTTTTCCTTCTCAAACTGTAAGATGAATTCTGTCATATTGAAATCTCTGCATCCTAACAGCTTGTTTAGAACAATAAAACATTACAGCTCAGAAACAAGCCTTTTGGCCCTTCTTGGCTGTGCCAAACCATTTTTCTGCCTAGTCCCACTGACCTGCACCTGGGCTATATCCCTCCATACACCTCTCATCCATGTACCTGTCCAAGTTTTTCTTAAATGGCAAAAGTGAGCCCACATTCACCATTTCATCTGGCAGCTCATTCCACACTCACACCACTCTCTGTGTGAAGAAGCCCCTCCTAATGTAACCTTTAAACTTTTCCCCCTTCACCCTTAACCCATGACCTCTAGTTTTTTTCTCCCCTGGTCTCAGTGGAAAAAGCCTGCTTGCATTCACTCACTCTATCTATACCCATCATAATTTTATACACCTCTATCAAATCACCCCTCATTCTCCTACGCTCCAGGGAATGAAGTCCTAACCTATTTAACCTTTCTCTGTAACTCAGTTTCTCAAGTCCTGGCAACATCCTTGTAAACCTTCTCTGCACTCTTTCAACCTTATTAATATCCTTCTTGTAATTCGGTGACCAAAACTGCACATAATATTCCAAATTCAGTCTCACCAATGTCTTATACAACCTCACCATTACATTCCAACTCTTATACTCAATACTTTGTTTTATAAAGGCCAATGTACCAAAAGCTCTCTTTACGACCTTATCTTCTTGTGACGCCACTTTTAGGGAATTTTGTATCTGTACTCCCAGATCCCTCTGTCCTACTGCACTCCTCAGTGCCCTACCATTTACCTTGTATGTTCTACATTGGTTTGCCCTTCCAAAGTGCAATACCTCACACTTGTCCACATTAAACTCCATCTGCCATTTTTCAGCCCATTCCTCCAACTGGTCCAAATCCCTCTGCAAGTTTTGAAAACCTTCCTCACTGTCCATTACACCTCCAAACGTTGTATCATCAGCAAATTTGCTGATCCAATTTGCCACATTATCATCCAGATCATTGATATAGATGACAAATAACAATGGACCGGCCACTGATCCCTGTGGCACACCACTAGTCACAGGCCTCCACTCAGAGTAGCAATCCTCCACTACCACTCTCTGGCTTCTTCCATTGAGCCAATGTCTAATCCAATTTACTACCTCTCCATATATACCTAGCAACTGAACCTTCCTAACTAACCTCCCATGCGGGACCTTGTCAAAAGCCTTACTGAAGTCCATGTATACAATATCCACTGCCTTCCCTTCATCCAGTTTCCTGGTAACTTCCTCAAAAAACTCTAATAGATTGGTTAAACATGACCTACCACGCACAAAGCCATGCTGACTTTTTCTAATAAGTCCCTGTCTAACCAAATACTTGTAGATCCTATCTCTTAGTATTCCTTCCAATAATTTACCTACTACCGATGTCAAACTTAGCAGCCTATAATTTCCCGGCTTACTTTTTGAGCCTTTTTTAAACAATGGAACAACATGAGCTAACCTCCAATTCTCAGGCACCTCACCGCTAGATACCAACATTATAAATATATCTTCCAGGGCCCATGCAATTTCAACACAAATCTCCTTCAAGGTCCGAGGGGGTACCCTGTCAGGTCCTGAGGATTTATCTACTCTGATTTGCCTCAGGACAGCAAGCACCTCCTCTTCTTTCATCTGTATAATTTCCATGACCTCCCTACTTGTTTTCCTTGTTTCCATAGACTCCATTCCAGTGTCCTTAGTAAAGACAGATGCAAAAAATCCATTTAATATCTCCCCCAATTCTTTTGGTTCCATACATAGTCGACCACTTAGATCTTCAAGAGGATCAATTTTATCCCTTACTATCCTTTTGCTCTTAACATACCTGTAGAAGCTCTTAGGATTATACTTCACCCTGACTGCCAAAGCAAACTCATTGTCTTAGCTTTCCAGACTTCTTTCTTAAGTATTTTCTTACTCTTTTTATACTGCTGAAGCATCTTATTTTCGCCCTGTTGCTTATACATGTTATACATCTCTCTCTTCTTTATCAGAGTTCCAATATCCCTAGAGAACCAAGGTTCCTTATTCTTATTCATTTTTGCCTTTAACCTTGACAGGAACATACAAACTCTGCACTCTCAAAATTTCTCCTTTGAAAATCTCCCACTTACCAATCACATCCTTGCCAGAGAACAACCTGTCTCAATCTACATTTTTTAGATCCTTTCTCATTTCTTCAAATTTGGCCTTTTTCCAGTTTAGAACTTCAATCCAAGGACCAGATCTAATTTTATCCATGATCAACTTGAAACTGATGGTGTTATGATCACTGGAACCAAAGTATTCCCCTACACACACTTCCGTCACCTGCCCTAACTCATTTCCTAATAGGAGATCTAATATTGCATCCTCCCTAGTTGGTACATCTATATATTGATTTAGAAAACTTCCCTGAACACATTTTACAAACTCTAACCCATCTAGACTTTTAACAGTATGGGAGTCCCAATCAATATGTGGAAAATTAAAATCCCCTACAATTACAACTTTCTGTATCCTGCAGTTGTCTGTTATCTCTCTGCAGATTTGCTCCTCCAATTCTCGCTGACTATTGGGTGGTCTATAATACAACCCTATTAATGTGGTCATACCTTTCCTGTTTCTCAGCTCCACCCATTTGGCCTCAGTAGACAAGCCCTCTAATCTGTCTTGCCTGAGCACTGCTGTAACATTTTCCCTGACTAGCAAAGCCACCCCCCCCCACCCTTCATCCCTCTGCCTCTATCACGTTTGAAACATCGGAACCCTGGAACACTGAGCTGCCAGTCCTGCCCCTCCTGTAGCCAAGTTTCAGTAATGGCTATGATGTTATAATTCTATGTGTCAATCCAGGCCTTCAGCTCATCTGCCCTTCCCACAATACTCGTCACATTGAAATATACACACCTCAGAAAATTATTACTAGCACACACAACCTTACTATTTGTGACTTTGCATGAACTACTAACATCATTTATTTCTACCCCCGTTCCACTATCTACTCTGGCACTCTGGTTCCCATCCCCCTGCAAATCTAGTTTAAACCCACCCCAATAACACTAGCAAACCTCCCTGCAAGTATATTGATCCCCTTGTAGTTCAGGTGTTACTCGTCTCTCTTGTACATGTCCCACCTGCCCCAGAAGAGGTCCCAATGATCCAAAAATCTGAAACCCTGCCCCCTACACCAGTTTCTCAACCACGTATTCATCTGCCAGAAGATCCTACTCTTACCCTCACTGGCACGTGGTACAGGCAGCAATCCAGAGATTACTACCCTTCTGGTCCTGTTTTTCAACTTCCTGCCAAGCTCTCCGTACTCACTCTTCAGGACCTCCTGACTCTTTCTACCTATGTCATTGCTACTGATGTGTACCACAACATCTGGCTGATCACCTTCCCACCTCAGAATGCTGTACGCGCGATCAGAGACATCCCTGACCCTGGCACCCGGGAGGCAACAAACCATCCGGGAGTCTCTGTCACAACCACAGAATCTCCTGTCTGTACCTCTGACTATGGAGTCCCCTATCACTACCGCTCTCCTCTTCTTCCTCCCTCCCTTCTGCACTGCAGAACCAGACTCAGTGCCAGAGATCCGGCTGCTGCAGCTTGTCCCAGGTAAGCCATCCCCTCCAACAGTATCCAAATCGGTATACTTATTTTGGAGGGGAATGGTCACAGGGGAACCCTGCACTACCTGCCCTTTCCCCTTCCCTTGCCTGACGGTAACCCAATTACCTGTGCCCTGTTCCTTAGGTGTAACTACCTCCCAGAAGCTACTATCTATAAACTGCTCAGTCTCCCGAATGATCCGGAGGTCATCCAGCTCCTGCTCCAGTTCCCTAATGTGATCTGTTAGGAGCTGCAGCTGGATGCACTTCTTGCAGGTGTCGTTGTCAGGGACACCGGAGATCTCCCTGACTTTCCACATCCTGCAAGAGGAGCATTCCAACATCCTGCCTGGCATTTTCTCTAGTCTGAACAAATAAAAGAAGAAAACAGAAATTTACCGGAACCTACCCTCGCCTCTGCCTGATTGAGCCAAAGCCGTCCCACGCTGACTCAGTCCACTCCAAAAATGGTCACTGTATATGGTGGTGTTTCTTTTAAACCTTGGTGCGCTACATCATGCGCCTGCGCAGTCTAGCCTCTCTTCCCCGACCTGTTAAAAAAAACGACCTTCTCTCTGCGATGCCTTCAATCTTCCACTCTCCGCCTCTGGCTTCGATTGTTTACCTTAAGCTTCCTAATCAAATCTGAGTCATTACATAATACCCAATCCAGAATTGCCATTCCATTAACTGTTCTAAAATGCCATTCTACTCATTCCCTCTCTTGGGATCCAGCACCAAGCACATTTTCCCAATCTACCTGTGTCTTGGACAATGACTCCCATCCAGTCCATAATGTACTGGTTATGCACAGGAGTTCATTCAGCCAGAGACTCATTCTACCGAGATGTAACACTGAGCGTCATAGGAAGTCATTCCTACCTGTGGCCATCAAACTTTACAACTCCTCCCTAAGAGTGTCAGACACCCTGAGCCAATAGGCTGGACCTGGACTTATTTCCACTTGACATGATTAATTTATTTTTATTTAATTGTAACACTTACCCAAACGGCTGGTATATGTCTAGGGGAAACGGAGTTCCAGCAACTCACCAACCCACCTCCCGTACACGCAGGTGCTGTGAGAATCGAGTTTATGCCTCGCGCCCGCCAACAATATCAAACCCACAACAAATACCGTTATGAAATACACTTTAAAGAGTTTACTAAAATTAAAAGAGTAGTAGGCAATACTATATATATATATATATATATATATATATATATATATGTAAGGAAAAAAAACAAAAGGCGCCAACTTATCAAAGTTCAGTCTGTTTAGTGTACTTGTTGGAGCTCAATCAACGAACCAATCGACCCATCCAACCGCATGACCGCCACGCCGTCGCACCTGGGATCACCCTGGTGGTCTTACAAGCAGTCCAGCGCACGTCCACCTTCCTCGGCATCTTCTTTGGCCTCCCCCAAGTTCCCAGCATCACAGGACACAATAACATTCCCCATTGATTAACAAATGAATACAATTACCATATCAGCCATTCTAAAGTGAAACAACGGCGAGAGAAACACTTATCCGACAAAGAAGCATTCCTGCTCATAACAAACCAAAGAAGCCATTTTGAGTAACGTACACAGGACATTGTACATAATTATTTATAGTTTTATATTGCTATATTTCTTCACTATTCTTGGTTGGTGCGGCTGTAATGGAACCCAGTTTCCCTCGGGATCAATAAAGTATGTCAGTCTGTCTTTCTGTATTGAAATCCTCCATGATTATCATAACATTGCCCTTTTTACATGCATTTTCTATCTCCCATTGTAATTGGTAGCTACATCGTGTCTGCTGTTGAGAGGCCCACATATAACACCCATTTTTACCCTTGCAGCTTTTTAACTCTACCCACTACAATTCTACATCTTCTGATCCTTTCTCAATTCTTTCTGTTGATTTGATTTCATATTTTTACCAATAGAGCCAACTTACCACTCTGCCTATCTGCCTGTCCTTTCAATATAATGTGTGTGCATGGCTGTAAGCTCCCAACTATGATCTTTTAGCCATAAGTCAGAAATGCCCACAATCCCATACTTGGTCATTTCTAACCTAACTACAAAATCATTTACTTTATTCCATTTACTGTGTGCATTCAAGTTTAACACATTCAGTCCTGTATTCATCACAATTTTTGATTTTGACTCCCTGTTACACTTTAACTCATCTCACTGACTGCAATTTTGCTCTTTCATCTGCCTCTCCTTCCTCTCAGTCTCGCTATACACTGTATCTATTTGCATACCAAATGCCCCATCCTCAGCCCTATCATTCCAGTTCCTATTACCCTGCCAAATGACATGAACACCCTACCTACAGCTCTAGCAAATCATGAAGGGAAAAAAATCTGAAGAGGGATAAGGGGTGATATATTACCATAAAGACTACTGTACTCCGTAATATTTTGTCCGTCAGCTTCTAAAACTTAAACCCTAAATTGCTCCTGACTCTGCCTTTCTTCTTTTTAACAGTTACAACATCCCACATAATGTGGCACCATTTAAAATCATAAATCTTATGATCTGATACCATGATGTTGTGTCAATAGATGAATAATTTGAGGAAAACACTTGGCTAAGGTTCATTTGCAATTATTATGAATGAACTTCCAGCCACAGTAACTGAGAGTCTTCGTGGAAATACTTCCTGACAATTCTCTGAAATAATTTAAAGCTATTTAAATGGTTGCTTCTTTTAAGTGTTTGTGTATGCAGTCTTTTACCTGAAGCTAGTATGATGTGTTGCTGTGGAAACACTGTTCCCAAATAAGGAAGTTTTAGAAAAACACCACAAAAATCGAACTTGAGTGACAACCACAATTAAAGACGTGTTTCGATTTATGAAATAGGTCACAGTTCAACATCAAATATTTCATTTCAATTAACAGACAATATTGAATTTTACAGGAAGTTATTGAATAACTTTGCTAACTACCTCACACCCATGCTTTACAACAAATTGCTATTTTGTCTGTAGGTGATATTGATGGCTTTATCTGTATTTTGCAATGACAATATATATTAAACAAGAAAAGGCACAATAGACTTGATTACATCTCATGATTAAAGCAGTTGTTGTGGGATTACTTGATAATATGAATCTGTAAGGCCAAAGTTTGCAGGTGACTGAAACTCCTTGGGAGATTATGGAAGGAAACGATACGTTCAAATCATTTTGGCAAACTAATAACAAATACAAATTATTTTGATTTTTCATTCCAGGGAGCATCAAATGTATTGTTGATGGCCCAGTCCATTGTACAAAATGCTGTATTTCTCAAACGTTAAAGAATTCTGTAGCTCATAAATTTAAAGCTGACCTGCCAGGCAACACTCTCTGCCCTCACTTTTCACTCCAGGTCAGTAATATGATTCAAAACAAAATAGATCCAGCACAACCACATTGACCATGATGGCTATAAAGATGAGGGCCCGGATGTACATGGCTTCCAGGTCTTCAGCTCTTCACAACCAAGCGTCAGCCTGAGTCTCAGCACTGAATGAAATGACAGACCAGGAGTTTAGATCTACTAACCTCCAGCCCAACTTCCATGTTGCAATACAAAGGCACAGAAGTCAGGATTCAGCTGGCATGTACTATTTGTCTGGCCAACAGTTCTCTGTGCAGTTAATGAGCAGCATTATTCTGCTAGTTGCATTTGTTTCCTCAAAGTGCAAAAGTTCAAAGTAAATTTATTATGGAAGTACATATATGTTACCATATACAATACAGGGATTCATTTTCTTGTGGGAAAATCTATAGAATAATAACCAAAACAGAATCAATGAAATATCAACCAAACTGCAAAAGACAACAAACTGTGCAAATAAACGAGATAATGAGATAAAGAGCTCTTGGTTGTGGGAACATTTCAATGATACAGCAAGTGAAGTTGAGTGTACTTATCCCCTTTTATTCAAGAGCCTAATGGTTGAGGGGTAGCAACTGTTCTGGAACCTGGTTGAGACTCCTGAAGCTCTTGTACCTTGTACTTGATGGCAGCAGTGACAAAAGAGCATGGCCTAGCTGGTGGGGATCTCTAATGATGGTTTCTGGTTTGCGACGTCAGCAATTCATGTAGATGAGCTCAATCATTGGGAGGGCTATACCTGTGGTGTATTGGGCTGAATCCATTACCTTTTGTTGGATTTTCAAATTCAAGGGAATTGGTGTTTCCATACCAGGCTGTGGTGCACTCTCCATTACAAATCTATAGATGTTTGTCAAAGTTTTAGATGTCATGCCGAATCTCTGCAGACTCCTAAGTGGAGGCACTAAGTTGAAGCTTATTGATTGGTTTTGATGAGATGATGGTATTATATGCTGAGGTGTAATCAGTAAAGAGCATCCTGATGTTTGCACCTTTGCTCTCCGGATGTTCCAGGATTAAGTGAACATCCAAGGAGAAGGCATCTGCTGTGGACCTGTTAATCCTATTGGTAAATTGGAGCAGATCCACGTCACCTATTTGGCAAGAGCTGGACCATCCAGCAACTTGACAAAAGTTTCTACACCTGGGTCACATTATTACTGATCTAAAGCTCTGCATGCATTTGCTGCAAACTCAATAATTACTCTCACTGTAGTCTGTTGCAGGATTAAACATGACGTGATACTTATTTCAAAAAATTGGAGAATATTTCTAAGGCCATAAGAAATAGAAACAAGAGTAGATTATATTGAGACAGCTCCGCCCTTCCATTCAATAGCATGGCTGAACCTAGACCCTGTCTATACTTCCACAGATCCCCATATCCCTTAATCACAGTCAATCCACAGGAATACAAGAGAAGCAAAGTCTCATTGCACTGTGCATGTCATTGTTGAGTGCTTCTAGACTCCCTATACACTGTCTAAATAAAGAGTGCACTCAGTGACCAAGTTCTGTCTGTATCAACTTTAATGAATTCCACAGCTCTTCAATCCTTTAAATAAAGAAGTTTTGCTTCATTTGCTAAATAGCTAACCCTCGCTCAACAGCCAAAGGAAACAAATTTTCAGTATTTATACTCAGCTCTCAGAAATTTAAATATAGGGTTTTGTATTGATTTCATTTAGCATAGGTTATCACTCTTTAATCATCCCACTGGTCACCCTCTCTTTGGTGAAGTGGAGCTGGTTAGCCTGTCCACACTGACTCCTCAGAAATTATATCCTTCAATGTGTATAGAAAACAAACCATGTAGAGCGCTCCAGGTTTCAACTGACCAAAATCTTCTCATAGTGAAAGCCAACACACTTTTCGCCTTCTTAATGGGTGGTTTAGTTGCATGTGAACTTTGTGTTTCATGATTCAGTGAAGACACAAATTACAAAAGGGCTAAAATCAAAATCTGAGAGAACCAGAGATTGTAACAGAAACTGGGATGAATGGCATACAATTCATGAAATCCTCCCATGTGCTTCACCTAAAAATACATCTATTCCCATAATGTATGGATCTAACAAGTTCTTGAATGTTGGAATGAGGAGATCTCTTGAGTTTAATCTTCACATGTTCCCTTGTGATAGGATGTGAAATGCAGTTATATCTTTTAGTACAGGCTTTATAATCCAAATTTTGGAAAATTGTTTAATTTTAATAAGATTTGAGTTCCATAAGAATTACTGAGCATTAAATGGAGCTTCTATTTGCTAATACACCTTAAAGCAAGCAGAGTTGAAAATATATTATAAAATAAAAAATGGAATTTAATTGCCCAAGCAATTTTTTTTATTTCTTCAACAATTTTCGAAAACGAGGCCTCCAATGCCATAAAAGTGTTAGGTGGGGACAACACCACTTCCAACTCAAGTGCAATCTGACTTGGATGTAGTTTGATGTCCACAAGGCCATTTGAAATTTGTTTTCAAAACTACACAAGGCCCCTGAATGCTTTGCAAATGCCATACACTTTGAATTATAATCACAGGCAAAACACAGAAACATAGCAGCCAATTTGTGTTTAACAATTATGTGGAGTGAGAGATAATGAAACAGCTACCAAGAAAAAACAGCAGAAATAGAAAAGATAATAGTTTTAAAATTAAAAGGTCATAGATATGAAAGGCTATTAGAAAATTTAAATGCGCATTAAGAAACCTGAACTAGTCAAGTCCTCAGTCCAGAAAATGTGAAGAGTTCTGAGCTATAGCATTTTGTGAAGCCATATAGTTTTACACATTTCAGTGCATTTAAATAAATGTAAAAAATCTTAAAGTTTTGACTTTCAAATGCTTAAGTTTCTTCGTTTTACAAACTTTTGGTTAGACTGATCTGTAAACATTGAATGGCGGCACAGTCTCTTAGGGTTAAGAAAGTTCCGAGGTTAGGAAAGCAAAATCGGGAGATCCATAAAATGACCATCTGCCTTTTAAAGCAGCCGTTTAGCATGGGGCAGCATGTAGCATGGCGGTTAGTGTAATGCTATTACTGCACCAACAATCAGCAATTGAAGTTCAATTCCCACTGCTCTTTGTCAGTGACTGCATGGGTTTCCTCCAGGTGCTCCAATATCCTAGCATGGACCAAAGATGTATGAATTAAGGTTAGTAAGTTGTGGGGCTTGTTGTATTGGCGCCATAAGTGCAGTGACACTTGTCTGCAGCACTAGCACATATTTAGATTCTGTCAGTCATTGATACAAATGATGCATTTCATTGTGATCTTTAACATCCTCATAAACACAGAATCTGCCCCAATGTGAATCTATTGCAATCCTTAACATATTCTCTGTTAAATATTACAAACTAACAATATACTTTAGATGCAATTTGTTGTTTCAGGTCTCACTCTGCAACAGAAGCTGTCCTTCTTTTGTGGGTGGAGCATTTTTGACAACAATACATTTTTTTTCCAAGTCAATCAAAGATTTTAATTATATTTATAAACAATTTACTGATTCCCTAAATTTGCCTGGATAAGTCCAATATTGTTTTAATCAGGTAGATTCTCTATTTTTGCACAGGCATCATGACATTACCTTAGGGTATGCCTGGAAAATTATCTGGCTTTATAATATCAGGGAGCACAGAAAAAGGAAACAAAAAGCTTTCATTTTTTTCATGTAGCTAAATTAACCTCAAACAGTAAATCACACATAAATTTGATAACCAGGCTATTGGAAATGCCAGTGTCACTGTCTTGTATGGATATATTTAATTCAGAGAGTTATTTTTATCCATAGGTATATCTGTGAGGTATGAAGCTTGTATAACCTTATTGAGCTGTGAGAATAAAAATAATTCTCATGAGGTCTGGTCACTGATGTTTCAGAACTCAACCATGATGTATTAGCATTAAATTTTCATAGGCATTTAGAGTAGCCATTAAATTTCCTTTCAAATTCTATGCTGTTTTTTGAATTCTGAGATAAAATAGCCTTAAACCAATATCGTGCTGACAATAATATATTACAGTAAGACCATTAAACAACAGTGGTGAATTAATAGAATTTACCAACTATGTAACTCTTTCTTAATTATAATTCATACAATATCAAGAAATAAAACAGGTTTTGTTAAGTACCATCAGTACCGAATACACATTTCTATCAATAAAAAGCTTTTTAAGTTTTATTGAGTTGTTTCACTAAATATACATAGTCAGTCTGCAGTATTGAGAGAAGAGCACAGAAACATGGAGTTTAAAAGTGGGAAAATAGTCTCTGGAATTAGTGGCTTTAGAAAGGGATTCTATACTGTGATCTGAGTCTCAGTGCTGTCACCAGTTCCTGAGCAGAGTCAAAGGGAGATACGGGAAACTGATATTGTTTGGTATTGTCCAAGATGTAGAATTCAACCCAGTTTCATAGATAGCTTGGAGCAAAGAGTAGAGGTAAATGCAAAAGCTGAAATCAATCATTTGAGAGTTACAATGAAAACTCATAATGAATCTTTTCCTTATTTTGCTTTTGTTTCCTTTCCTTGTTTTTTTTTATTCCCAGCCTTGATACCTGAGTACATTTACCATTAAGTAGCATTATTGATTTTGGTAAAATAGTGTGAAAATCTACATTTGTTGTATACATTACAGTATATCAATTATAAGTTATAGGCAACAACACACACAAAATGCTGGTGGAACACTGCAGGCCAGGTAGCATCTATAAGGAGAAGTACTGTCGATGGTTTGGGCCAAGACCCATTATAGGCATCTGTTAGTCTCGTGAGACCATGGATTTGTGCCTTAGAAGGTTTCCAGGGTGCAGGCCTGGGCAGGGTTGTATGGGAGACCGGCAGTTGCCTAAGCTGCAAGCCTTCCCCTCTCCACACCACCAATGTTGTCCAAGGGAAGGGCACTAGGACCCATGCAGCTTGGCACCGGTGTCTTCGCAGAGCAATGTGTTGTTAAGTGCCTTGCTCAAAGACAAAACACACTGCCTCAGCTGAGGCTCGAACCAGTGATCTTCAGATCACTAGACCAATGCCTTATCCACTAGACCATGCACCAACGCAGTATATCAATATATACCTATTCAAATCAGTTGCATCAGTTTAAGATTGCACTACTGAAACTGGGTGACCCCTTACTAGTAGTTAAAGAGGCAAGAAATATCATTAATAATACTTTTTATGAGGTAAATTGTTGAAATCTATCACAGCAAACAATGAAGAGGCATGTGGAGGTGAAAATGATTCGAGGGATGAGTCACGCTGGTGTGTTGCGAAGTCAGAGCATGTTCAAGATGGTGTCACTGTCAGAGATGGAGTTGGAGCGAGTGATTCAGGGAGGAGTTGAGGCGGAGGAGTTTTGATGTCCATCTACCTAAACCAGGTGGAAGATTGGATTGCTTTAAGCACCAAGCCAGTTTGGAGAGGTCAAGAATGGCTTTGAACTGGGCAGCAAGGTCTAGGCCTGGAGATTATTTTAGACTGCAAGATCTAAGTAGGGAGCATATTGCTGGATGATGGGGTACACGTCCAAAGTGTATCGCTGCGGTGGGGCCTGGGTCCCAGTGTGAAGCACTAACTCGTATTTGGATGGTATAAACGCCAGCACAAGCACACTGGAAAGACAGAGCATCAGGACTGGAGGTGAGGGTCGGGCTGATGTTGCACACTCTCCTGCAATGTTCAGCCCTCTCTCTGCACTGCTGAGGCTGTGAGACTGCTCCCGCTGCTACATGCTTTGTGATTGTGGCCTTCGTGACAAGTTGCCCCACTGTATGATGAACTGAGACCAAGGCTTTGGACTACTTGGGCTGCTCCAGGGATAGAGGGTTTATGGACTCAATATGGTTTGGAATTCTGTTGTTCGCTGCTATTGTTTTTTTATGATTTGTGTTTTTTTCTCTTTCTCTGTGCATTGAGTGTTGGTCTTGCTTTTTACAGTTGAGTTTTTTGAGTATCTTGCTTTGTGGCAGCATGTAAACAAACAAATCACAAGCTTGTGTAATTTATACATATTTTGAAAACAAATGTACTTTGAATCCTTTGAAACTTACTCATGCTTGACTAATCTATTGGAGTTTTTTGAGGATGTAACCAAGAAGTTAGACAAGGGAGATCCAGTGGATGTAGTGTATCTCGATTTTCAGAAGGCATTTGATAAGGTCCCAAATAGGAGATTGATGGGTAAAATCAAAGTTCATGGCATTGGGGGGAAGATATTGACATGGATAGAAAACTGGTTGGCAGATAGAAAGCAAAGGGTAGCGGTGAATGGGTGTTTCCCTGAATGGCAGGTGGTGACTAGTGGGGTGCCACAGGGCTCAGTATTGGGACCACAGCTGTTTACGATTTACGTCAACGATTTAGATGAAGGGATTGAGAATAACATCAGCAAATTTGCTGATGATACTAAGCTGGGTGGTAGTGTGACATGTGATGAGTGACACACTCATCAGAGTGACTTGGATAGGCTGGGTGAGTGGGCAGATACTTGGCAGATGACGTTTAATGTGAATAAGTGTGAGGTTATCCACTTTGGGAGTAAGAACAGGAAGGCAGATTATTATCTGAACGGTGTAAAGTTAGGTAAGGGCGAAATACAAAGAGATCTAGGAGTCTTTGTTCATCAGTCACTGAAGGTGAATGAGCAAGTGCAGCAGGCAGTGAAGAAGGCTAATGGAATGTTAGCCTTTATTACAAAGGGAATTGAGTACAAGAGCAAGGAGATCCTCTTGCATTTGTACAGGGCCCTGGTGAGACCACACCTGGAGTATTGTGTACAGGTTTGGTCTCCAGGTTTAAGAAAGGACATCCTTGCTGTAGAGGAAGTGCAGCTTAAATTCACAAGGTTAATCCCTGGGATGTCAGGACTGTTTTACACAGAGAGGTTAGAGAGACTGGGCTTGTACATGCTGGAATTAAGGAGATTGAGAGGGGATCTGATTGCAACATATAAGATTATTAAGGGATTGGACAAGATAGAGGCAGGAAATACTTTCCAGATGCTGGGAGAGTCCAGTACCAGAAGGCATGGTTTGAGAATAAGGGGTAGGTCATTTAGGACAGAGTTAAGGAAAAACTTCTTCTCCCAGAGAGTTGTGGGGGTCTGGAATGCACTGCCTCGGAAGGCAGTGGAGGCCAATTCTCTGGATGCTTTCAAGAAGGAGCTAGATAGGTATCTTATGGATAGGGGAATCAAAGGATATGGGGACAAGGCAGGAACCGGGTATTGATAGTAGATGATCAGCCATGATCTCAAAATGGCGGTGCAGGCTCGAAGGGCCGAATGGTCTACTTCTGCACCTATTGTCTATTAAACTTACCTGTTGCATCTATATGCTTTATAGTCTTGAAGAGAGCATTGTGAAGAGCATGTACTTTCAATTATGTTATTTACATTATCCAGCAAATTCTGGATGCTAAACAGTTAAGGTGGCTATCGTCATTAAACTTAAGACTTAGAAATTATTTTTTTGAAAGCTCTCAGATGTATACCATTGGCTCCATGTGGTCTGTTGATTTAGTTCCCAATGTCAGCAACAGAAAAATACTAGAGCCAGAAGAAAGGCAAAAAATCAATTTGAGGTCTTATTAATGGCTCCACTGTAAACATAATAGGGATTAAAAAATCAAAGGTATGTGTACCTCTTTGCTGTGTTTGACGTCACTCAGACCTTCTGCACAAGGGAACAATGAGGTTACCGATTCACAAATTAATGGCCATATATTGCTTGAGAAAATCATACTGAGGGGCAGGAGATTCATACTTGGGCATGCAGCTAAAGACAGTGCATACACGTTATACTTTGCTTCCAAAAAGTTCAGTTCCACAGCACTTCCGCAGAAGTAAAGTTTCAACATATGGTGACTATTTTGGACTTTGGTTCTGTGACCACACAGAAAAAAATTCTATCCCTGATTAGCTTCACTAAATAATGGCGATAAATCCTTGATCATGTGAGAAATTCACAAGATCACAAGACAAAGGAGCAGAAGTAGGCCATTCGGCCCATCGAGTCTGCTCTGCAACTCCACCATGAGCTAAACTATTCTCCCATCTAGTTCCAATTTCTGGCTTTTTCCCCATATCCCTTGATACCCTGACTAATTAGATACCTATCAATCTCTTCCTTAAACACCCTTAATGATTGGGCCTCCACAGCTGTATGTGGCAACGAATTCCATAAATCCATGACCCTCTGGCTAAAAAATTTCTCCTCATTTCTGTCTTAAATGGGTCTCTAATTCTAAGACTGTGACCTCTTGTCCTGGACTCACCCACCAAGGAAAACAGCTTCCTTGGTGGGTGAGTCCAGGACAAGAGGTCACAGTCTAAATAATAATCTGCCCGATTGTTTCTTCTTCCAAAATGTACAACTGTACATTTTTCAACATTGTGTCTCATCTGCCATTTCTTTGCCCACTCTCCTAAACTGACCAAGTCTCTCTGCAACCTTTCTGTTTCCTCAACACTTTCTGCTCCACCTATCTTGGTGTCATCCGCAAACTTAGCCACAAAACCATTTAATCCATAATCTAAATCGTCGATATACATTGTAAAAAGAGGCCCCGACACCGACCCCTGCGGAACACCACTAGTGACCAGCAACCAACCAGAAGCGGATCCCTGTATTCCCACTCCTTGCTTTCTGCCTATCAGCCAATGGTCCAACCTTTCCAATATCTTTCCTGTAATTCCATGGGCCCTCATCTTATTAAGCAGCCTCTTATTCGGCACCTTATCAAAGGCCTTTTGGAAATCCAAATACACGACATCCACAGCCTCTCCCTTGTCAATCTTATTTGAGATTACCTCAAAAAATTCCAATAGGTTGGTGAGGCAGGATCTTCCCTTCATGAAACCATGTTGGCTTGGGCCTATTTTGTCATGCCCCTCAAGGTAATTCTTAATCGCATCCTTGAGGATCGACTCCAATAACTTTCCAACTAAATTGACAGCAAATAGGGTCAAAGAGAATAACTGGCTGATGGCTGCTCGTGACTCAGGTTCCTTCACTTGTAACAGAAAAATAATTATTTCTGATGGACAATGACTATTGCAGTCCTAAGCCTGTTAACATATATCAATTAATGAAGTAAATATAGAGTTGTAAGCATGTAGGAATAATTTCACAACCACAGCATGTATGTAACATTTACCCAACAGGCTGGTATATGTCTAGGGGAAAAGGAGACCCAGCCACACACCAATCCTACCTCCCGTACACGCAGGTGCTGTGAGAATCAAGTTTATGCCTCGCGCCCGCCCACAGTATCAAACCCACAACAAATACCATTATGAAATACACTTTAAAGAGTTTACTAAAATTAAAAGAGTATTAGGCAATACAATATATATGCAAGGGAAAAAAAAACAAAAAGGCGCCAACTTATCAAAGTTCAGTCAGTTTAGTGCACATCGTTGGAGCTCAAACATCGAACCATTCGACCTCTCGTCGCTTGCCTCCGACCTCCACGTCTTCGCACCTAGGACCACGCCGGTGGTCTTCCGAGCAGTGCAGCGCATGTCCACCTTCCTCGACGTCTTCCTCCCGCGCGCTACCAAAAGCCCGCGAAAAAACCCTCTCCCAAGTTCCCAGCTTCACAAGACAATATAACATTCCCCATTGGTTAACAAATGAATACAATTACCATATCAACAAGTATAAAGCAAAACAACTGCGAGAGAAACACTTATCAAAGAAGCATTCCTTCTCTTAACAAACCAAAAAACCCATTTTGAGTAACATACACAGGACATTGTACATGTATACTGAATCTTGCTATACTGAATGATACAAGAACACAACTTGAAAATGATCTTGATTTTTAAATGTTTAATCCCAGAAAATTAAATAATATTAATCCAGTTCTGCATGGATTGCATAACTATATTTTCAACATGATTTAAATGCCTTGTCTGTAAACCATAAATACAATCAACTTTTCTTCCCAGCTATAATTGAGTGTCTGACCTATTTAGCATCATCTTAATGATTTTGGAGAGTTTATTACAGACCCACAGAGAGTCATCTTATTCCTTTATTTATTTTACATTTTCTTTATTTTTAGAGAAGTCAGCATTACAGGTAAGGATCGCATTTATCAAATTTGAATTTAATTAATTTAAGTTAACTGCCATTAATACCCAAAGCCACAATTTTGCTACATGAGGTTCAAATTCCCCAATACACACTTTGTCAAACTTCTTTAATTTCTCCAAGTATAAACTCCCATTGACTAAACTCTACTGTTCATAATTCAAAGCAAGTGCTGAAAATCTGAAATATTTGACCTGTCAGGAAGCATCTGTGGAGAAATAAATAGAGTCAACATTTTGGATTTGTCAGAACCTGAAAGGTGGAAAACTAGATAAGTTAAGTTGGAGGTTAGCAAAAGCAAACTAAATGTCTGTGATTGGATGGATGACAAGACAATACAGATAATATAAATGCTATTGGGTCCTCTAGGTGGAAGTTTGTTGATCAGAGTTTATCTGTGAAAATGAGATGCAAATAAGTGACATTTTTAGAGAGAGAAAGACTGAGTTTATGTTACTGCTTGAGGACCTTATATCAGAGCTGACTAATTCAGACACAAACAGTAAAGATTGGTCATCTGAAATATTTTAAGTTAATATCGGGTCTTGTCGTGGTTTTTTGTGCCCCACAAACGACCAGGAGATGCAGAAGATTCTTCAAGAAGTATTAAACTTTAATTTGCAAATCAAAGCTGAGACAGTCATTGAGCTAGTCGCTGATTGCCCACCGATCCTTGGACATAGCATTTTTTATAGCAATCTCCTGGTTTAGTTGCATTAGCATACGCAATCGGTCTATAGTTGCGTATCACAAGTACATCCGCCACTATTGTTTCTACCCATTGACTTAATCATGTTCTAATCTACATCTCTTAGCTACCTCTCATTAACACACCATTGTCTTCTACATTCTTAATATTTCATTTTGGATACATGCATAGCAAATAGCAAGTTTCAAAGCTGACTACATAGTTTCGGTTACACAGCAAATAATGCAACTTTTATACTCCAATAGTCTCAGTTTGAAAGTGCCTAGATGGAAGGTGACATCTGATCCCCTGAGCTTATGTTGGATTTTGATGGAACATGAATGAGAACAAAGAACGGTCTGAGTGCAAGTGGACTGAAGAATGAAGTGACAGTAAATTAAGTGAATTAAGTTACTGAAATAGAGAAGATTGAGTTACTGGCTTGGTCATTTGCTACAATTCATAATCATGATAATTTAAGTGAAGAGACTAAACAATCTAGGGTAAGATTCTAAGTGAATACCCTGCTGTGTTGGAAGCCAGCTGTAGCAATGATAGTTAGAGTTTTCTTTGCATGAATTTAAGAAAGCTATTAATAGTACAGGTTAGATGGCTTCAGGAAAGGATGATATATGTTATTGTATGTTTAAACATATGGCTGACAACCCTCTTGAGATAAAATTAAAATATTTGAATTATATTTGGAGTTTAGACCATCTTCCCTTCTTATGGAAAGGAAGGCCATATAATTTTTTTTCTGAGTTTTTTATTTGGATGATCTGTGCCAGTAAGGGTAGGTAAGGTGAGAGATAGAGAATGGGTGCTACAAGGCCATATTTGTAGCCCTTTATTGTTTAATATTATGATTAATAATATTTTCTCTGAGATAGGTACTGGGGTCAGTAAATCACTTTTTTCAGATGGAGATTTATAGATCAGAGGTAGAAATTTCAATTAAACTGTATTTAGGATGAAATTAACAATTAATAAGGTCGAACAGTGGGCAAGTAGATGGGGTTTTAAGCTTCCAGTAGCTAAAACACAAATTATATGTTTTACAAAAATGGTCCCACACAGGAGATTAGTGTGCCAACTTAAAGCACACAGTATTGGGGGTATGGTATTGATGTGGTTAGAGATTTGGTTGGCAGGCAGGAAGCAAAGAGTGGGAGTTAACGGGACCTTTTCAGAATGGCAGGCAGTTACTAGTGGGGTACCCCAAGGCTCAGTGCTGGGACCCCAGTTGTTTACAATATATATTAATGATTTAGACGAGGGAATTAAATGCAGCATCTCCAAGTTTGCGGATGACATGGGTGGCGGTGTTAGCGGTGAGGAGGATGCTAAGAGGATGCAGGGTGACTTGGATAGGTTAGGTGAGTGGGCAAATTCATGGCAGATGCAATTTAATGTGGATAAATGTGAGGTTATCCACTTTGGTTGCAAGAACAGGAAAACAGATTATTATCTGAATGGTGGCCAATTAGGAAAAGGGGAGGTGCAACGAGAACTGGGTGTTATTGTACACCAGTCATTGAAGGTGGGCATGCAGATACAGTAGGTGGTGAAAAAGGCAAATGGTATGTTGACAATCATAGCAAAAGGATTTGAGTACAGGAGCAGGGAGGTTCTACTGCAGTTGTAAAAGGCCTTGGTGAGACCGCACTTAGAGTATTGTGTGCAGTTTTGGTCCCCTAATCTGAGGAAAGACATTCTTGCCATAGAGGGAGTACAAAGAAGGTTCACCAGATTGATTCCTGGGATGGCAGGACTTTCATATGAAGAAAGACTGGATCGACTAGGCTTATACTCACTGGAATTTAGAAGATTGAGGGGGGATCTTATTGAAACGTATAAAATTCTAAAGGGATTGGACAGGCTAGATGCAGGAAGATTGTTTCCAACGTTGGGGAAGTCCAGATTGAGGGGTTACAGTTTAAGGATAAAGGGGAAGCCTTTTAGGACTGAAATGAGGAAAAACTTCTTCACACAGAGAGTAGTGAATCTGTGGAATTCTCTACCATTGGAAACAGTTGAGGCTGGTTCATTGGCTATATTTAAGAGGAAGTTAGATACGGTCCTTGTGGCTAAAGCGATCGGGGGTTTGGAGAGAAAACAGGTACAGGGTTCTGAGTTGGATGATCAGCCATGATCATACTGAATGGCAGAGCAGGCTCGAAGGGCTGAATGGCCTACTCCTGCACCTATTTTCTCTGTTTCTATGTTTCTACAAAGAGGATCAATAGACCTGCAGTTGGTCATGAAGGTGTGTCAGTGGTAAGATTTCTTGGCATGTACCTGGATAATAAGCTGGCATGGAAGCAGCATATCAGTAAAATAATTGATAAATGTGAAGGGCATTAGGTGTCTATGTTGGTAGTCTTGGAATGCCTTATGAAAATCTCTGTTGACCATTTATATTTGTTTATTTGGATCTGTACTTGATTATGGCCACGTGGCATATGAATCAGCTTCATCTTTATATTTAAAATGTGATGCAATCACGTACTTTAAGTGTGTAGTGAAGCAGTAAGGTTGTCTCCTGTTTTGGTTTTATTGGTTGAAATGGGGCAATTACCCTTACAGTTGCAGAGGTTGAAGTTGATGTTAACATACTGGATTAACTTGTTGGGGGCAGAGAAATGATCATCTAGTTAAAAGTGTGCTGGAGGTCTGATGGGAACATCACAAGAAGAGTGTTTTCAGTTTTGTGGGGCTAGGTTCTTATCACACTAGGAATATGAGTTTGCTGGATTACCTAATACGTCCCACTGTAATGCCACCTTGGATTTTTCCCATGACTTTAGTTGATTTTAGGTTGTAAGTTTTAATGAAGTCCTAAGATCCTGATACGCCTGAGAATGTGTTAGTTCATCGATCTATTAAGAAAAATTATTGTGATATGTTAACCATTTTTACTGATGAATCAAAAGATAATTAACTGGAAACATTGGTGTGGCTATTTTTGTGTCTGAGTTACAGGTAAACAGTAATGAAATGTATTACTAATCATCTATCAGTATATACTGCAGAATTGGTTGCCATCATTTTGGGCTTAGAGGAAATTTTTCCTTGCTAAGTTGTGATTTGTTCAGGTTCTTTTGTGGTTTTGACTAGTGTTAAACCACGTAATTCTAGCAGTAGGTGAGATTTACTGCTGGAGACCCTTCAAACTTTATTTCATATTCAAAGTATTGTGTTACATGTCTACTTCTTATGGGTCCCTGCACATAGGGGTGTTGAGGAGAATGAGCAGGTTGATTGTTTGGCCAAAATAAAGCTGTTAAAAGTTCAACTGTAGGTTGAAAAGTTCAACTTAATGAATCCGAAGTGACAGGGTTGGTGGTGCCAAGAATTTTAGGATCATGGCAAGACTTGTGGGATAATGGGCATAAGAGGAGATACCATTACAACGCACACAAAACTGTTAGATTGATGGGAGAAAGATATAAAACAAGGAAAGGAATTATATTGGCTTGACTTAGAATTGGGCATACTATGCTTAAGTATTCCTTAAATCTTGTTGGAAAACATCATTCTGGGACATGTAGGTCTTGTCATCATTAAGAAACAATTGAACACATTTTTTTACAATGTGAAGAAAGTTGAAATAAAGCAAGTGCAGACTGCACTACTATCTTTGGTGGTTGATAGTTTTCATTAAAAAACTTTACTAAGTTATGGAAGTGTCTTTAATTTAATTCACAATATTGTCTTTCATTATTTACTATCTATAGGACTTTTGGGGTAATTTGGTATTCATTTGATAAAGATCTAGTAGGGGTTTTATTTCCAACCTGCTACACCACTCTCTAGTCCAGCTGTGACAGTAGTGCACCTTTAAGCTGGACTGCCAACCACCATTAAAAGTCAGAATAAGTCATCGCAGAGTCACCTTGCAAACTGAACAGGTGTATTCCATGAAGTAGTCAGTAAATCACCATTTATTTTTTTCTTTATGTAGTGGAGACCACAATATGAGTGCCGAACTGAAAAAGCATGGACATACTTATTTCATCTAAAAGGACTGTTTGACTGGAAGGGAAATGCAAAAAGGCCAGGATACATTTCTTGTTTTTGCTAGAGAAAGTGTCATGAGAAGGGTTTTGGAAAGACTTGTGTGCTTACCAAGGAGTTGTGGATGGAATGTTCCCTTCAGAATGCTGAAAGGGGTGGTAATGGGCAGATAAATGTGATAGTGGAAACTCATTGAAGGTAATGGGAATTGTGGAGACTGTGGGATGAATTCCTCTGGCTGAGAAAAAGTGAGAAAAAGAGAGCAGAAAATTGAAAGATATGGTGGAAAGTCAAGTTAACTAGGTCTGCTAGGAAGCTGATGTTAAAGAAAAGTGAAATTGTCCTATAGACTTAGGTAAAAGTCATACAGGTATTGTAGGGATCTGTTAGCCTATCACTGAAGAGATAGAGAAGTCAAAAAAGGAAAAAGAGGAGTCAGCTACACCAAAGGGGAAGTGAGGGCAGAGTAATACTGGCAGTAAAGAGAATGAAATTCATTAATTAAAGAGGAATTTGGAAATGAGAATGACAAAAAAAAAATAATTTTTAAGGAGCTTTTTCGATTCTTAGAAGTGCTTGGACAGCTAATGAATGACATTTTTGGAGTACAATTGCTGTTTTGTTTCAATATATAGTGAATCCAATTTACTTATGATCATATTTCCAAAATAGCAACATTAACATTTACACATTAACTTACTTGACTAGTATTTTTGAAATGTAATCATTGGAAAGAATGTTTTATTTAATTGCTTAAGCAAATTCAAAGTTGAACAGGCCAGACCTTACTTTTATTTCTTATGTGAAAGATATCATATCTTGCAATGCCTTGATGCCATTGAGTTAGCCAACTTACGTTCTTATCTGCTGGGCTTGTCCTGAGGGTCTCAGCATTCCAGACCCTGAATTTCATATTGCGGAATGGAAGTTTGTTATGTCTGGATCGCTTTCATATAGTGCACCACAGAAGGCATAACAGAGCAAGGATTTAGACAATACTTGGAGTGGAGCCTCCTCATAACAATTACCTTTACCCTTCAGAGGAATAAGCACAAGTCTTCATGGCAGTACTTGCACCAAAGCTCTGAAGTCTGTTAATTGTACAAAATCTTAAAGATGCTTATATCACCCACACTATGATAGGTACTAGAAATAGTTCAACTGACTACTGCCTAATCTACTATTATCTCCATCAACCAAAATCCAAAAAAAATCAGCGTCCAAAACACCATTGCCATGGGAGGAAGGTTATAGGCACCTCCCGCTCCATATAACATACAGCTGGGGGTTGGGAAGTGACCTCTGTGGCCTCCAACTAATCAAATTATGCCAACTCGGGAAAGACCCATGTGTTCCCACTTTTTGCTTTCATGTTGTTAATCATTTTGTTAAACAAATTTTTTTGAGGGGTCTTATCAAAATATTGTGAAGATCTAAGTGCAAAAAACCATTTGGATAACAACATGGATAGTAATGATTTAGAGGGATATGGGACAAGTGTGGGCAATTGGGACTAGCTTGGTAAACATATACGGGTTGGACTGAAGGGTCTGCTTTTGTGCTGTTCACTCTTTGACTCTTCCATGTCTATCAGTTCTCCATTATTCATTCTAAAGTCACATTGTCAAAGAACTCTGCAGACTGTTAAATGTGACTTCCCATTCATAACTCTGCGCTGATTGGCTTCGATTTCAATATTCTTCTCCAGGTTTTCTGTGACCACATCTACACTATACATTCCACCATTCCCTTCACTACTGGAGTTGAATAGCAGGGGGGAGTTACCTGATGCCGAAGATGGCTCCTAAAAAAGCCTGGCATGAGGTGATTCCAGCTGTCTCCTCTCCCTCAGGTGTGAAAAAACCCATACATTTGAGCAAAACAGAAATAAATTGACATTCTCACATGATATGTCAGGCTGAACTGCAGCTATACTGAAAGCAGTTGTTATGAGCTTGGTTCAGGGAATTGTTCAATTGCGTGTTATGATCAGTGCAGCTGGTCCTGCAAAGGAGGGTTTTTTTTGTCATCTTGGTTCTCTTGAATAACTTCTGGTTAATTATGTTTGAGCTAGTATTGCTCTGTGGAGGGGTAACTTTATGTGAACAGGCTCCCTGTGAACAATCCCAAATAATGCCTATGCATACAGTACATAACATAAGAACATAAGAGATAGGAGCAGGAGTAGGCCAATCGGCCCCTCAAGCCTGCTCCGCCATTCAACAAGATCATGGCTGATCTAATCTTAACTCTAGTTTTCACCGAATCCCACAAGGCAACAGTGCCAACCAACAGGGCACCATGCCGCCCATTTTATTTTATTATTCATCCCACCCAAACCCATGTGATCACCCGGGAAAAAAAAAACGATTTGCCAATTGAGGAGAAAATATCTGGAAAATTCCTCTCCGACCCATCCAGGCTATCGAAAACTGGTCCAGGAGATCACATGGCTGATCTAAACCTAGCCTCATGTCCACTTACCTGCTCGCTCACCGTATCCCCTAATGCCATTTTTATCCAGGAAAATGTCTATCTCCGTTTTGAATTTATTGAGTGTAGTAGCTTCCACAGCTCTCTGGGGCAGTAAATTCCACAGCCCCACTACCCTCTGAGTGAAGAAATTTCTCCTCACCTCAGTCCTGGAACAGCATCCCCTTATTTTAAGATTATGCCCCCTAGTCCTAGTTTCACCCATCATTGGGAACATTCTCCCCGCATCCACCCAATCAAGCCCCTTCACAATCTTATATGTTTCAATAAGATTGCCTCTCATTCTTCGGAACTCCAATGAGTAGAGTCCCAATCTACTCAACCTCTCATCATACATCAACCCACCCATCCCCGGAATTAACATAGTGAACCTTCTCTGCACTGCCTCGAGAGCCAGTATGTCCTTTCTTAAGTGTGGACACCAGAACTGCACGCAGTACTCCAGGTGTGGTCTCACCAATACCCAGTACAACTGCAGTAAGACCTCCCTGTTCTTATACTCCATCCCCCTAGCAATAAAAGCCAGCATTCCATTGGCCTTCTTGACCACCTGCTGCACTTGCGTACTAACTTTTTGTGTTTCCTGCACAAGGACCCCCAGATCCCTTTGCACAGAAGCACTTTCCAGTTTATCTCCATTTAGATAATAACTTGCCCTATTATTTTTTCCTGCCAAAGTGCAAGACCTCACACTTGTCAGTATTATATTTCATCTGCCAAATGTCTGCCCACTCAGCCTATCTATGTCCCCCTGCAGAGATTCAATGTCCTCCGCACTCATTACACTCCCTCCCATCTTTGTGTCATCAGCAAACTTCGATACGTTGCACTTAGTCCCTTTCTCCAAATCATTAATATAGATCATAAAGAGTTGGGGTCCCAACACCAACCCCTGCGGAACACGACTAGTCCCCAACTGCCAGTCTGAGAATGAACCATTTATCCCAACTCTCTGATTTCTGTTAGAAAGCCAATCCTCCACCCATGCCAGAATATTATCCCCAATCCCATGATTTTTTACTTTAAGTAATAATCTTTGGTGTGGCACCTTGTCAAATGCCTTTTGGAAGTCCAAATACACCACATCCACTGGTTCCCCTTTATCTACCCTATATGTTATGTCCTCAAAGAACTCCAACAAATTTGTCAAACATGACTTCCCTTTTGTAAAGCCACCTTTCTCCTTCGGATCTGTTGGAAGATAAGGCTGGTGGTGCTCTTCTGTGACTTAAAGTCTTTGTACTCCAGCTAAAAAAACAGGCTGTTCAGCCCATTTAGTTAATGCTGGCTTGTTTGTTTTCTGCCTAGCGCCATCTACCTGCACCCAGACCATAGTCCTCCATACACTTCTCATTCATGCATTTATCCAAACTTTTCTAAATGTTACAATTGGACTTGAATCCACCACTTCCACTGGCAGCTCATTCTGCACTTACATCACTCTCTGAATGAAGACTTTCCTCCTCTGATTCCCCTGAACATTCACCTTTCACCCTTAACCTATGATCTCCAACTCTAGACTCACACAGCTTGAGGGGAAAAAAAAACCTGCACACATTCACACTATCTATACCCCTCATAATTTTGTACACCTCCTCATCATTTCCCCTCATTCTCTTGTGCTCCAGGGAATATAGTGCCAACCTAATCAACCTGTCCCTGTACCTCACGTCCTCAGGACCCAGCAGCATCAATGCACATCTTCCGTGTACTCTTAAGCTTATTGATCTCTTTCCTGTAAGTAGGGGATCAGAAATCAGAATCCAGCATATGTGGTGAAATTTGAAAATTTGAAATGCACACAATACTCTAAATTTACCCTCACCAATGTCTTATACAAGGAATTATGGATCTGTGTACCAGGTAACTTTGTTATACTGCAGTAGTCAGTGTCCTGGCATTCTGAATAAGACTTCTGCTAGTTTGTTCTCCAAAAGTGCAACATCTCTCAATTGCTTGCATTGAACTCCATTTACCATTTTTAGCCATTTCTCAGTGCTCCAGATCCCGCTGCAAGCTTTGACAGCCTTCCTTACTATCCGTTACTCCTCCAATCTTGGTGTCATCCACATATTTGCTGATCCAGTTTGCTACATTAACATCCAGATAGTTGAATAAAGTGACAAACAATAATGGACCCAGGACCAATCCACGTGACACAATGTGAGTCACAGGCCTTCAGTCAGAGAGACAACCATCTACTGCCAATTTCTGGCTTCTCCCATGAAGCTAATATAGAATCCAATTTACTGCCTTATCCTGAATGGCAAGTGACTGAAACGTCTTAACTAGCCTCCCATGTGGAACCTTGTCAAAGGCCTTGCTAAAGTCTACATGGACAACATCTACTGCCTTTCCTTCATCAGCTTTCCTAGTAAACTCCTCGACAAACTGTATAGATTTGCTAGACATGACCTTCCATACACAAATTCATGTTGACTATCCCTAATTAAGCCCTGACTTATGTATCCTGCCCCTTATAATCCCTTCTAATATTTTCCCTGTTTCTATAACATCAAGCTCACAGGTCTATACCTGTCTGTATTATTCTTAGAGACTTTCTTAAACATAAACAACATTAGCTATTATCCAGTTCTTTGGTATCTAACCCACAGCAAAGACATTTTAAATATCTTTGTCAAGGATAACTGCAATTCCTCCGCTAGCTCCCACAAGAAGCAAAGTAACATCTTGTCAATCCTTTGGGGTTTATCCACCCTCGTTCACATCAAGTTAGCAAGCAGTTCCTCATCCAGATATGGTCCATGATCTTATCCTGAATGGATCCTTTGCCTCTGTTCAATAGACACCGTGTCTATTTCCTGAATCAATACAGATGTAAAAAAATTCTCCCCCATCTCTTTTGGCTTCAGGTATAGATGGCTACATTGATCTTCCAGAGGACATTGCTAGTGTTTTGCTCTTAATATAGCAACAGAAACCCTTGGGATCCTCTTTCACCTTGTCTGCCAGGAACATACATACATATTTTGTACTCAGCTTCAGTTTTGAAAGTCTGCCAATTACCAAGTATCTCTCTTCAACCGTCTGAGGTAAAAGAGGTGCTGTTGTGCCTTTTTCACCACACAGCCGGTATGTACAGATTAGATGAGATCCTCGGTGATGTTTATGCCAAGGAACTTAAAGCTGTTTACCCTCTTAACCCCAGATCCATTGATGTCAATAGCCCATCTCTATTCCTCCTGTAGTCCACCAGCTCCTTTGTTTTTGTGACATCGAGGGAGAGGTTGTTTCCTTGACACCACTATATCAGGGTGATGACTTCTTCTCTGTAGGCTGCCTCATTATTATTAAGATTAGACCAATCAATGTAGTAATTAGCAGATTGGAGCTGTGGGTGGCAGCACAGTCATGGGCATACAGAGAGTAAAAGATGGGGCTTAGTACACAGCCCTGAGGAGCACCTGTGTTAAGGGTCAGAGGGGTGGAGGTGAGGGAGCCCACTCTTATCACCTGCTATCGATCTGACAGGAAGTCCAGAATCCAGCTACACAAGGCAGGGTGAAGGCCGAGTTCTCTGAGATTATTGTCGAGCCTGGAGGGAATTATGGTGTTGAATGTTGAACTGTAGTCCAGGACCAACATTCTCACATAAGCATCCCTCTTTTCCAGGCATGTAAGGATGGTGTAAAGAGCTGTGACTATTGCTTTGTCTGTTGATCAGTTGTGTCAGTAGGTGAATTTGGGGGGGGGGGGGGGGGGGGTCCAGTGTGGGTGGTAGCATGCTGTGGATGTAGTCCTTGACCAGCCTCTCAAAGCACTTGCTTATGATTGAGGTGGTCGCCAGGACGCCAGTCATTCAGACATGTCACCTCGGTCTTTTTAGGTATAGGGATGACTATGCAAATATGAGAGATATTTATGTACAATACAGAAACCGATGTTGTCCTGTATGTATTGTTGCTGGAGAATTTGCAGGTGGGAAGAAGTGTAGTGTTATTTGGAAGCTTAACATTTTAAAGTGACATTTAGCAAGCAAATCACATATGGACGGTATATAAAAGCTCTGGCAAGAAAATCCTTCATTACTCACTATAGGCCCACTATGTATGTTTTATGAGAATGAAGATTGAAGACAGTGAAAATGATCAAACCTACAGGAGATCAAGGTTCTTATTGACAATGCTTTGTTAGCTTTTAAAATGAACAAGGCTATATATAAAATTCAGTGCACACGTTGTCACTGAGCAAAAATTTGCACAGCACAAGATTTTTGTGCACACAAGTTATTACAAATTTGAAGGAACATTGCTTTTCCTGTAGCCTTGATCATCCTTCTTCCCTCTCACTCCCATTCCTCATCAGCCTGTTCCTCATCTCTTTCAGGCTCTGAGTCTCCAGGTTGCTATTCTACAAGCATTGACCATCATTTATTGTTGGCTAGATTGGCATACAATGCTAGATCTTTGCATCTGTTGGGTGTATACCAAAGGGTGTCCTGGACAGTTGCAAGCAACAAAAATCAATTTTTCTAGACTGCCAATGGTGTGTTTCATGAAAATCTGGGGGTCTGATTGTAGTGTTCCTCAGCTTCCATTCATCAAATTGGACTGCAAATTGATGTGAATAATCAGGGGAGCATTAAGGCCCAGGTCCCATCCCTGCAGTCAGCACTGGCAGCTGGAAATGTTGGGCATTGTGAGGTCTCCTGGAAGACAAAGGCAGCAAATGGACTTTATCATTTTTGAGGATAAAATCCAAGTTTTCACAGGTAGTGGTTATGGGCACTTGAATGCAGTCATTGGCTATCTGCACTCTTGTCATGTCTGCAATGCTGGTGAATCTCACTACCCTCAAAACAGCCTGTTCCTCAATAAAGTCACAGTGACTCCCTAACTCTGTGGTAAGCAGCAAATTGGGAGACCTGGTTGAGATACTTTGTAGCTGGATAGAAAGTTCCTGGGAAAAAGGAGTGTCAGCCTGACCTTAACCTTCAGAGTGAGAGTGATCTCGTGACAAAAACATGGCTGATTCTGAACTACCTCCAGCATTTTAATATCTCAGTTAAGATAGCTTTTGAAAGCGCAAACTTGGAAACAGAAACTGAACATTTTTCCTAAGAGAGCTTCAAGCAGTTTATGTTGTCTCTGAAGATCATCTGCATGCAACCTGTGTTCACTGTCTTTTATACTATCCAGAGTTTCATAAACCATGTGAATATAATGACACCACTAGTGGAAAATTGCTGCCAGAGGTATAACCATTGTGGCATTTATTGATTAACTCAGCTTCTAAACACTAGAGAAAGCATTTCATTGTTGTCTGAGTATACTGCGAAGACTTTGGATGGTGCCTGAGCAGCCTGTAGCCTATTCTGAAACCAGCCCATCAAACCTCCCCACACCAGCAGAGTATCCCTTTAAACAGCATTAAACACAGCACGCTTCCATTTGCATAACGGCATAGTGAAAGTAAGTTGCATCCAAAGCAACAATTTTAGATAGTAAGGACAGAAAGGGGCGTGGCATGCATTGGGACGTCATTAGGAGCACGTCTTAGGGCAAAGAGACATTGAAGATACAAGGGAATGTCTGGTATTTAATTTCAGGAGTGCACTCACCCAGAAATGTGCATTTGTATGATAAAAACTGGTTTCAGTCATTATGCGGAAGAGAAACCAAATTAATGTTTCTGTCCAAGTTCCTTCATTCTGAAATTTTAGCTCTGTTTTTCCTCCCACACATGCAGCCTGGCATGTAGAATATTTGTAGCATTTACTATTTTATTATACTTCCAACTTTTACAACATTTTTTGAGTTTAATTTTTTAATTTGTCAGCTTTATGCCTGATTTTCACATTAAAAACGATATTCCATTTTCTAAGTAAGAAAATCTTGCTTTAAGTTGCAAATGAAGCTATGAGCACAGTTAGTACACTCTAAAATCACAGAGGGGCATTCATTGAAATATCATACTGTAAAGGGGGTTTCTTCTTTTTTCTTTGTTACTGTGTATGTAATCAAAATGGCTTCTTTGTTTTGTTAAAAGCAGGAATACTTCTTTGTTGCGAGAGAGTGCTGGAAGCTTGTTTGGGTTAAAGTTCACTGATAATGAGAATTGTATTCCTTTGTAAACCAATTGGGATTAATGTTGTTCTTTCTTCTGAGTATGTAAACTATTGCTGGTGGGCTTTTGGGGAGATTGGTGCGAGGGTTTGAGAGAGGGAACGCGATGCTGGGTGAGGAACGGACCCCAAGCGGGGGTCTGAGGCCAGGAGGTACTCCGAGGAGGGGGGATGAAGCTGGATGTGCTTGGTTGACCACATCGGATGGTCCTAAGCTGCGAGTCGAGGAGTTCGGAGGGGATCGAATGGTGGCCAGAAGACTTCAGTAATTGAGCTCCAATGGTTGTGCACGAAGTGGTTTGGACTTTGATAAGTTTGGCGCCTTTTCTTTATTTTTTTTTCTTCATATATACTGTATCATTATTAATCACTTAGTTATAGTAACCTTTATAAATTGTACTCATTTAATCGCATATGGTGTACTGTCTGTTTTGGGGTGAGGTGGGGACATCACACAGCATCCACACCAGCTGATTACCCAGTTTGGCAGGGCCGAAGGTTGCTCCCCCTAGACAAGAACGAGCTGAGCGAGCCTGAGGTGACCCAGGGGGTTACATTGTGGGTGCTCGTCCGGGATTGATTTCTGTGGAAGCTGTGTGATCGCCCTCTATAAATTATGTCTGCGGCGAAGAGCTGGTGTGCCTTTGTGGGTGTGCGATTGCTGGTTATCTCTGCATGTGTGTTGGGTGGGGTGGTTATTGGTGCCCCTGTGGGCATTGTTCGAGTTCCGACTAGAGTTGACGAAATGGTGGTGGGACCATGGGTTGTCCATACTGTTTGGAGAGTGAGGAGTGACAGGTTGGGATATTTCAGCAGTGGTGAGCTCCGCCCGGTTGTTGGAATAATGTCCAGCCCTAAAGGGGCGGAGGCGTGGGTGGAGCAGACCTCTCAGTTGTTGGGTGAGTGGCAGTGCTTGGCTGAGGGAAAGCGACAGGGACTGGTTGAAAGTTTGAGTAGGCGGGCCGGTGACGTTGTTAGAACTGTCGGGCACAATTACCTAGAAGTGACAACTGCCAGTTCTGGGAAAGTGTGGGAAAATGCGTGTGGTTCGACTGGAAGTCAAATGCTGCAGCTGGGGGGCTTATCATATCCGTGGCAGGAGATTGGTGGAAAGTTTTTAGGCTATCCCTTTTGGCTAGGGGGGCAGATAAATTGCTTGCGGTGCCAAGGGGATCTGTCAAGGGGATCAGTTGTTCCGTTGATCCGAGAGGTGTCGGGAAACTTAGAGGAGGCCCAGTGGGGGAACGGCTTGGGATCTCTGGGGGAGCACATTCCCAGCAATGTACCAAGGAACTCCCGAAAGGAGCAGACCCTATTCCTGAAGGCTTAGAGGGACCAAGCGCACAGGTGTTGTTGCGGATGGATGGAAATCAAGTTAAAGCCATCCTCGGCACCGGGGCACCAGTTAAGTTGCTGTACAGTTTGTTTTATAACCGTTATTGGAAGCATTTACCCTTGACGACATTGAGGACACTGGACATTTGGGGTACCAGTGCCGGTGATTATCCAGAAGACGGTTGTTGGTCAGTGAAAATGGAGTTCTTAGAGGCAAATGTGGAGGTGACTGAGGTTCGTGAATCGTTAATGCTGATGTGTCCAGACCCTGTTGAGACGGGCAGCGTTTCTGTTCTGGAGAGAACCAATATCCTGCTGGTGCGCTTGGGGGCCTGCCCGGAGGAGGCGGGTGAGTGCTGTTTGGAGGCATTGTTGATGCACCCAGAGTTTCGAGCTGCTTGTGCGGACGTGTGTAGCAGCATTGGGCCGATACCGAATTCAAACAAGAGCCGGTGGTGGTATGGCCTGGGAGAACTATCTGAGGGTGAGACCCTCTTAGTGGATGCTGCGAAATACCACGAGGGAGGGGAGTCAACCGCTGAAGACACCTCGGAGAGAGAGAGGTTGCGGCGACTGGCCCCTGAAGCCGTGGAAGACGTAGGCAACATGTGTGTGGATTATATTGCGCTGAAGAGGCGCACTGTCAGTGACCAGAATATGGCCCTGAGGGCCGAAGAGGCGATGGCCTGTATGAGTGGTGCGAAGTGGTATAAGGTGCTGGATCTGAGGAGTGGATGTTGCCAGATCCCAATGAGTGGGGCCGACAAGGAGAAGACGGCCGTTATAAATTCCCTAGGAGTCTTCGGGTCCGAAAAGATGCCACAGGGCATATCTGGAGCCCTTGCAACCTTCCTGCGGGGCAGGTGGAAGACCATGGGGGATGTGGAAGTGTTTGGAGTTTTGGTATTTGTGGATGATCTCCTGGTATTTGGATTTGCCTCAGGAGAATATGAAGTGAGGTCGTTGCAGGAGCAGCTGAGAACTACAGAGTTAAAGTGTTTTCTGGACACGTGCCAGGGCTGGCGAAGGTCGCAGCTCGTGAGTGACTGTCTCTACAGAATCAAGTTTGAAATGAAGACAGAGAGACTGGAGAAAGTTGATCTGGAAGAAGTCATGAGGAAGAAAAAGCTGGAGAGAAGTGCCGTGAATACTGAACAGGAGGTTGAAGAAACTGCAGGAGCAGTGCAGGCCACTTGTTTCCGTTTGGAGAAGATCAACAGCAGCTACCGATCGCAGAAATGAGGAAGAATACGGATTCAATGGATAATGTGCTGGATGTATGGTACATGCTGCCTTTTGCTGACTTTCCCTCGATTGAGGAAGAGACCTTTGGCCCTTCTCCCACTGAGTTAGGTGTAGTGGGGAGGGTTAGCTGTGTGCAGTGGGGGGCATGAGTGAGAGGTTGAGAGAGGAGTTGGTAGTGGGCCCAAGGTATCCCCAGTTGTGTCCGAGCCTGAAGGGTTTAGGTGAGGGGGTACAGAGGTCTCAGAAGGGTTAGGGAACTCCCAGATAGTTGGCCTATGTAGCGTCTGAGGAACAGGGTGTGAGGTTTACTATGTGGGGAGGAGATGTCACTGTTTGTGCTTGGGTTACGGTGTGCTGGCAGGAAAGGTGGCGAGTTATTTAATAGTCATGAGGACATGACTTTTATTTGGTGGGGGGAGAATGTAAAGGGGGTTTCTTCTTTTTTCTTTGTTACTGTGTATGTAATCAAAATGGTTTCTTTGTTTTGTTAAAAGCAGGAATACATCTTTGTTGCAAAAGAGTGCTGGAAGCTTGTTTGGGTTAAAATTTATTGATAACGAGAATTGTATTCCTTTGTAAACCAATTGGGATTAATGTTGTTCTTTCTTCTGAGTCTGTAAGCTATTGTTGGCGGGCTTTTGGGGAGATCGGCATGAGGGGGTGAGAGAGTGAGGACGCGATGCTGTAAGCTGGGCGAGGAACGGACCCCAAGCGGGGGTCCGAGGCCAGGAGGTACTCCAAGAAGAGGAGATGAAGCTAGATGTGCTTGGTTGACCACTTCAGATGGTCCTAAGCTGCGGGTCGAGGAGTTCGGAGGGGATCGAATGGTGGCCAGAAGACTTCAGTAATTGAGCTCCAATGGTTGTGCACAAAGTGGTTTGGACTTTGATAAGTTTGGCGCCTTTTCTTTATTTTTTTTCTTCATATATACTGTATCATTATTAATCACTTAGTTATAGCAACCTTTATAAATTGTACTCATTTAATCGCATATGGTGTACTGTCTGTTTTTGGGCAAGGCGGGGACATCACACAGCATCCACACCAGCTGATTACCCAGTTTGGCGGGGCCGAAGGCTGCTCGCCCTAGACGAGAACGAGCTGAGCGAGCCTGAGGCGACCCAGGGGGTTACAGTACAAATAATTATTTTTTATACAGCTTGGAATCAGTCAGGCTGCCTTCTCCACAAATCAGGAAAAGAAAATGTGATATTTGAACATACAAGATTCTGAGCAAAGTTCTTAATCAACTCTCACTCTTTCTGTTGTAGAACTTAGCACAATTTGCCGAGTTGTCTTTTTTAATGTTTTAAGTTTGGATGCTATTCTATGGCATCTTTATCATGCATAATACAACTATTTTGTTCCAATACTTATAGTTACTTTTAGGGAAAAAATAGGCTGAGCTATAAAGAGGAAAAAAAATCTTGCATTATATAGAGCATTCAATAACCCCAGAACACCCCAAAGCACCTTACAGGCAATTATGCACTTCTAAATACTGTTGTAACATTAGAAAAATAGTAGCAATATATCTACAGATGCTCATATACACAAGCAATGTGGAAACAGCCAAATAATACATAATATAATTATGCTATAGGGAGGATAATATTGGCTGAGGGGCCAAAAAAAATTGTCTGTGCAGTAGATTGCTATGACATTGAAGTATGTGCCTGGAGCAAAGTGGATACAACATTTGAAGCTCTACCTAATATTGGCAGCTGCTTTCAAGTCATGAGCTTTAAAGCCCATATTAAATATACTCAGTCAATTGCACCTAATTTGATTAGAGGATCACATTCAAGTGTATCTTTCTTTTTCATACATCTGTTTGAAAAGAAAGGATTATACATTAAAGAGCCATTGCCTGGTCATTTTTAGTTTATCACTTCACAGATACAGTATGTTAATGACCTGTTCAGATAGGCTGATGTCTGAGGGAATATTATTTGTTCAGAAGTTCCCAATTCACCAGTAATGTAGGACTTTACTGGGTCAATGCCAGGGTATCCGTATGGTTTTAAACTTTTTCGTATTTTAATACAGCTGTTAAGGTACAAATGGACTGCTTGCTATGCTACTTCAGAGGACATACGTTGCTCTTAGACTACAGTTACGTATGGGCAAGACGGGGTATGAAGGTCATATTTTCTCCCCGGTGGAGATGGGCTTTTTGATGATCACCATGATTTACTTTATCTTTGATTTAAAAATCTGCATAATTAGTTGACTTTAACAACTCTTCCTGCTGTGACGGGATTTGTCTTCAATCTCTAGGATTACTCGCTCCTCCATTCTTCTGCTTATGCATTTTCTCTGCAGTGCATTTGACCACTTAGGGGCGACATCTCTGATTTCGGAAACTGTTTTTCACCCATAATAAACAATTCACCACTTTCCATCCAGAGAAATACACCCTCGCAAAATATTCATTTTACATTTTGTCCTGTATTTTTCTTTTATGATATTCCTCTAATTTCAGGAAAGCAAACTTCTATAAAGCAATGAATGTCTGTAATTTAACAATGACTTAACCATTGGACCACCATATGCAGGTAGGACATGTCAATGGAGATACTGTGGTGTGGTAACTTTACTGATGGTTATCCCTTTGGTTCCTTCACTGAGATCCTTAACCCACTTGGGTGATCAGTTTCAATGACACTTGTAACATCTTTCCAATAGGATGGTGCTGTGCTCGAATGTAGGGGTCTCTCTGGGTCCAAACAAAGATATGACTGCTTGTCCTTTACATCTTTTTCACAATCATAAGACACTGCTGGTTACTAAGAACATCAAGTATGGCAGATCTATCCCACTAGCAAATTGCCGGATGGCGATGGAGCAGGACTTGCTGTGCACGGCATTGCAGCCTACTTCAGCCACCCAAGGAAGAAGGTGTCAGTGATGGCACATGGAAACAGTGCACAATCCAGCGGACAGTGTGGATGCTTTTGTTGTGACCACAGACCCTGTTGGACTTTGGTAATGTGGAATACCATGAATCCGATTCACTAGTTCATTGGTGAGACCAATAGCAGGGGGAGCAGTAGCTCCTCTGTTGTGGCACGGACCAGGCCCTCATTTATGCCTCAGGGTCTCCTGTTGCGGCCACCAAGGAAGCCATTGTGGGAGCTGGGTGTGTGCTGCTGGATTCCGTCCTGGGTTGGAAGCTGTTCCCTCCCAGTGTTTTCCCAGGGAGAGCAAAGCTGGATTGCCTTTGTCTGTGGCTGCACGGTGTGATATGAGGAACTGCTATGGGCTGTTCTTGCAGAAACATGGCTCCAGGACAATATCAATGCACTATTATCTACAGACCATTGCACTCTGGAACTGGGGTTTCATTATCATTTTTTAATATCATTCTTTGTAACTAAGGTTTTCTGCTATAATAACTGTATGTGTTATCTGTGCAGTGTGCTTTGTCTGATTGTCGATACTGTGTTTTGCAGCTTGGCCCCATAGCTCTTTCATTTGCCTATATTCATGTGCACAGCTGAATGACAATTAAACTTGAACAGGAGACGTGGTACTTATCCATGAGCATACGAATGACCTGAAGTTATAATCAGTCTGAATGTTACAGTAAGTGAAAATTATACAAAAAAAAAACAACTGCAGATACTGAAAACCTAAGATAAAGACATATACTGATTCTGCTTGCCTCCAACAGTAATACTACAAAAGCATTATTGAGTGAGATTTTCAGCAGCTAAAATCAGGTGAAAGTTGATGAAAAGGCTGCGAATGGATGATTAGTGATTGCTAGTGTCAATGAACAATAGAAGAAAAGATAAAAATACTATCATGGAAAATACACCGAAGTCCAGTTTTGCATGGACACAGTGTCACCCAGAAATGATCACAGGCACAATCAACTCTTCACAAAATTGATTTATTTGCAATTAGTGCTCAAATGTGTGCACTAACAGATCCAATATCTGGACTGTTTTGTTGCACAACCTACTGTATTTTTCCCATGTTTCCAGAAAGAAATTGGGAATATATTTCTTAAATCTTTAATTATTATAGATATTGCCTGAATCCATGCAATACTCATGGGAAAAAAAGATCACCAATGGCTTTGATTGCACTGGAAAGGGATGTCTGTACAAGACCATGAGATCATAAGATATAGGAGAAGAATTAGGCCATTTGGCCCATCGAGTCATCTTATCATGGCTGATGCATTTTCTCTCTCAGTCCCAATCTCTTGCCTTCTCCCCGTATCCTTTCATGTCCTGACTAATCAAGAATCTTTCAACCTTTGCCTTAAATACACCCAATGATCTGACCTCCACAGCCAACTGTGGCAACAAATTTCACAGGTTCACCATTCTCTGGCTAAGGAAGTTCTTCCTAATCTCTTTTCTAAAAGGATGCCCCTCTAGTCCTAGGCTGTGTTCTCTGGTCTTAGACTCCCCCACCATAGGAAACATCCTCTCCACATCCACTCTATCAAGTCCTTTCAACATTAAAACCTATAATTTTAATGAATTCGGTGCTGGGCCATTCTTGTTACACATGCACAAGCCTTTTATGCTCCTGTGGCTTCTAAGAAATCAATGATCATCACACCAACTTCTGAATAAAATCAATAAGCTAAGCTAGCAAAAGGTAGCAAGAAATGCAGGAGATTTAGTTGTTAGTATCAGAAATATCCATTCCTTATTATTCAGTTATTGATATCTTGCTCTTCAAAATTGGGTTGAACGTTTCACTGCAATTTAGTAAAGGTCAAGTTTAAAACACAAACAAATTAGTGTGAAAAGAATTTTTGTTCTATGACACCACTGACAAATCTATTTTTAAATGTCTATTCATCAACCATTGCATCAAATTCTATGTGAAGTACAAAGCTTTCTAGTGCCAAAACTGTATACGTATTTTAAATTGATTTTTTGTGTGTGTGTGCAAGCAAAGAACTTCAATATCCCTTTGTGATTTCCTTCAGCTTGAAAGCAGAGACAAGCTATTATGCCAGTTTTGCTTAAAGTTTGTCTCAGCAACAGTCAATGGCATCATTATCTCCCTGGGCAGTGTCATCATTTAGTGAAAATAGTTCAAAGCACTAGAAATGTAACTCAAAACTAAACGAAGTAACAAAAGGTGATCAGGGGTCACAAGAAATATGTAATTTGACTCCATAACCTGTGTATCCAGATAATTGCCTGATGAATACATCATATTGGCAATATGTTCAGATTTTCCTTTTGTTTGATGGTTGCTTGAATAACAAAGTTTATGGTGTGCATGTAAAAATTTAAATGGAATATTTACCCCTGTTTTACAGTACTTGGATCTGTGGGAGCAAATTGAAAGATCACATGGAGTTGGTGCTCGAATAATGAGCGATTTATTAAAAGCTGGTGTGCATCAGGATACCAGCTGATCTACCTGAGCATGAGTTTTGTGCAGTTTTTACATTCTCAGTCAATGAGATTATGGTAAAACTGTATTCTGATACATAATGGTGGCTAAGGGAAGAATTAATTAAGTGGCAGGCTAGGTCCTGATTGGTGAATAAAATGATTATCCATAGGTCCAGCAGTAAATCCAATTTTCTATTACCGCAACGGGCGCATGTTATAACATAATTAGTGAAATTACTGAAACTTGAGCGTCATTGCTCTGCATTCCATGTCTCTACCTTTGTCTGCAGTTCCTGTTACCACATTAGCACAATCCACATTTCCATTTACTAACTATTAGCCCTCAAAATTCTTTTCCCTACAACTGTCACCTCTCTGGGCCCTTGGCCTAGAATGGCTAATGGGACCTAAAGATTAGATCCATAACTGGCCTCTTGTTTGGCCAACAAAATCACGATTCCCTCCAAACACCAATGCTTTACCTGCACACTAAAATAACAATGGTCATTAAAACAATCAGCTGTATAACAATGATGAAAGTCGGATTTGTATGTTCAAACCCCATTTCCAAATAATGTCTCAAAAGGACAAATTCTCTTGAGCCACTTTGGTTTTTTCTAATGATCCAACACTCCTTTTGAAAGTGTGTCCCATTTCTTAACAATTTCCTTATCCTCCCAGATGATCTTTTCCCAGTCAGCCACTCTCATAAACAGCAAGCTCCAGCTCCAGTATCCCTTCTGCAGCTGCACCAGGTAGGCTCTGCCATGCAATTATTAAATCAGATGAGACATCGCCAACTGCCACATTATAATCAGTCCCTTGTAATATATTCTTGCTGATGTCACAGTGTAGTAGATGTTGTTCACCAAAATGTACTTCAAAGGTCTTCTTTCTAACAGACAATATGAACAGACAATATGAATGACTATCATATATAAGAAAACCATGTTCCAGTGAGGCTTCGTGCAGTCTCCTCTGAACATGCCCGATGATGCCACCTTTTGTGACACTGCATCAGGTTCAGTTCCTCTTGGACTCGTGTAAACTCCATTGCATAGACCAGTAGGTTGCACAGAGATATCCAAGCTCTCCCATGATGTTTTCTGACATTGTGTGCTCTGATAAGAAGGTACTTCTGATTGTCACCATCTTGGGAGTGCAGAGTCCTGCTGCGACATACGGTAGACTCTTCTCATTGTAGCAGACTCCCTGAGTGAGATCTTGAATGTAGCACACAGGGGTGTCTTTGCCTACTCATTCTTTCAGCTGGTTGTCTGAAATCCAGTCCATACCTTCTACCTGTAGAATATTTTTCCCAACTACAGGCAAGAGACAGGAAACATATGTTGTGACTATATGTTGTACAGGTACTCTCTCACTTCAGCCCCTTTCTTCCCTATTCTGCTTTTTTGTTCTAATTTTTTCTTATGATCCTCTTCAACTTTTGTTTTGCATATTTATATCTACAATATCTTAAGTATTAATTGTTGGATGCACCCAATGAATAGTGTGAGGACAAGTTTTGCTAGGTGGATGAGAGTGGTGGTGGAGGGGAACTGGTTGGGTCTGGTGTCCATAAAGAAACGTAGAGCTTTGAGGCCTTCCTGGAAAGGGATGGAGGTGTATAGGGACTGAACAACCATAGTAAAAATAAGATGATGGGTGCCAGGGCACCTGAAATCATTGACAGAGCATGTGAAGTGTCACAGATTTAGGCAGGAAGAAGGGTCTGACCTGGGGGGATAAGTCAGAGTTGAGGACTTCTACACCTTGTTGACAATCAACACTGGCGGACCTCAGGGATGAGTGCTTAGCCCACTACTCTACTCTCTTTACACCCTGACCACATGGCTAGCCACAGCTCAAATACCATCTATAAATTTGTTGAAATACAACCATTGTTGGCAGAATTTCAGAGAGTGATGAGAGAGCACACAGGAGTGAAGTATATCAGCTAGTTGAGAGGTGTCACAGCAACAACCTTGCACTCAATGTCAGAAAGACCAAAGAACTGATTGTGGACTTCAGAAAAGGTAAGACAAGAAAACACACACCAGTCCCCATAGAGGGATCCGAAATGGAGAGTGAGCAGTTTCAGGTTCCTGGGTGTCAATATCTCTGGACCCAAAATATTGATGCAGCTACAAAAAAGGCATGACAGTGGCTAAATTTCATTAGGGTTTGAGAAGATTTGGTATGTCTCCAAAAATACTCAGATACTTCTGTAGATGTACCATGGAGAACATTCCAACTGGCTGCATCACCTTCTGGCATGGGAGGGAGACTACTGCATTGGATAGAAGTAAGCTGCAGAGAGTTCCATCACAAAGACTAGACTCCAAGGAATGATGTCACAAAAAGGCAACATCCATCATTAAGGACCCCCTCACCTAGGAGATGCCTTGTTCTCTTTGTCTATCAGGAAGGAGGTACAGAAGTCTGAAGTCACACACTCAATTATGCAGAAATAGCCTCTTCCCCTCTGCCCTCTGATTTCTGAATGGACGTTGAACCCATGAACACTACCTTACTACTTTGTTTTGTTTCTATTGTGCGCTACATATTTAATTGAACTATTTAATATATATATACTTAATGTATTTCAGTTTTTTTCTATATTATTATATTTGGCATTGTACTGCTGCCAGAAAGTCAACAAATTTCATGATATATGCCAGTGATATTAAACCTGATTCTGATTCCGCACCCGCCCCCCCCCCCCCCCCCAGTGCCCTTATTGCCAATACCACAAAGTGATGCTCTTGTCGTAACAGGGGCCCCTGAGAGATCTATTTCCAAACAGAGCAGCCCAGTCATATTGCCATACAAGTTTCATTACTGCAACTAATTGTGAAAGAGCTGTTGGTTCCATGTTTTAGCATGGCAAGCATTAAATCCCCCTCTCGCACTTCCCACTGGATATCCTGTGAGCACTGTGCAGTTTTAAAATGTCCATTTTGCAGCACCTCATATTGTCACATGTCCCATGTAAAACTGCATACAGCTTTCTTCGCTATTCCCTCAGTTTACAGTATGCGTTTTGTTCGCTATCAAGTGAGAATTTAAAAGCAGTTCAGCAACACCTTTGGGGCCATGACAGAAGATGAAAAGAAGAATAAAAAAGAACTAACTGTGATGTTTCAGTGGAATTCAATAAACTTCTGCCACTAAACTTCTGATTTTACTTGAAACATTGCTTCTAACATAGCATAGACAATTGCGTATTCAATCTCTGAGACCTCTAGTTGTACTTTTTTGGGGGATAATCCCAGTTGCAAAGAAAACCCTATCCCACAGATTAAGCAGTGGGTCTTTTGCTACAAGAAAATGATGCCTTCCTTCATACGGTATCTGGAAAGCTGAATAGTGACTTTACAAGTAACAGCTAAAGAGACTCTCCAACTATCCAGGGCTATCCAGCAAGTTCCACCACACTTAACTGATTCATTGCTTAAAGGTGCTTGTGACCAGTTAGAAGCATGAATTGTGGAAAAGGTGGTTCCAAAATCAGCCATAAAATCTAATAGCTAATGTACAGTCAGTGGAATAATGGATTCATAAATCTTAACAATGGGCAGAATTGTAATTGAAAAATTTTTCACTACAGTTCGGAAAAAGGGTTATTTTAAGTCAACTACGTTGTCTGAGGTTCAGGTGACGATGGAGGCAAAATCTAACTATTATCAAAATTGCCTTGGTGCTGATGGCATCTTTGAACCCAGAGGTCAGGCTATCTGCTAGCAAACCACACCCCTCATGAACATCTCCCTCTTTTACCCCTACCATACCCACCACCCCATTTCCATGTTTGTTGAATCAAAAAGCTGTAAAAACCGTACATTCAGAATAGCATTATCTAAATGGTAAACTATTCTGTTCAATACAAAAAGAATACCAGTCACAAATAGGCCTTTAAGCTGAATGTACATAAAGCAGGTAATGTTAAAAGAAGTTTACAGTGAAATTGTAAGCAGAATGATAAGCCAAAACTTGGTTTCTGTCATTTTAGTTAAATATAAAACAATATTATAAATTAAAATAACATCCAGATTGTATGTGGCAGCTGTCACAACTTCTTTTAAACAATATCTACAATATTCTGTACCCATCTCCCTAAGCAGCTTTAACTCTCTGATGGTTTAACTAGTTCTGACAATGAACACTCAGAATTCTACTTTTGTCATCCCACACAAACATCATTACACGTTTCCCTTAAGCAAGGTTGCAACACAATTACCATAACATTTATTAAGATGAGCATTCCCTCCTCGAAGGTTAATCTGGAATACTTCTGAAAACCAGTACACATGTGTTCTATGTATTCATTAACATCATGGCCTTTTGTATGCCACTGTGTATCTCATTGCAACCTACAGCCCAAGGGAAACATTTTCTTAAAGCTTCTATTAGATAAGTTCAAGGTACATATCTACCAACCTTTCATCCATCCTCAGCCTCTAGTATCAGTTGTTTCTTTTTAAACATAGAAACATAGAAAACCTGCAGCACAATACAGGCCCTTCGGCCCACAAGGTTGTGCCCAACATGTCCCTGTGCTAGAACTTGCTAAGCTTACCTATCACCCTCTATCTTTCTAAGCTCCATGTACCTATCCAAAAGTCGCTTAAAAGATCCTATTGTATCCGCCTCCACCACCTTTGCTGGCAGCCCATTCCAAGCACTCATCACTCTCTGAGTGAAAAACTTACCCCTGACATCTCCTCTGTATCTACACCCCAGCACCTTAAACCTGCGCCCTCTTGTGGCAACCATTTCAGCCCTGGGAAAAAGCCTCTGCCTATCCACATGATCAATGCCTCTCATCATCTTATACACCTCTATCAGGTCGTCTCTCATCCTCCATTACTCCAAGGAGTAAAGGCCGAGTTCACTCAATTTATCCTCATAAGGCATACACCCCAATCCAGGCAACATCCTTGTAAATCTCCTCTGCACCCTTTCTAAGGCTTCCACATCCTTCCTGTAGTGAGGCAACCAAAACTGAGCACAGACCTCCAAGTGGGGTCTGACCAGGGTCCTATATAGCTGCAACATTACCTCTCGGCTCCTAAATTCAACTCCACGATTGATGAAGGCCAATACACCATACGCCTTCTTAACCACTGAGTCAACCTGCGCAGCTGCTTTGAGCATTGTATGGCCTCGGACCCCAAGATCCCTCTGATCCTCCACATGGCCAAGAGTCTTACCATTAATACTATATTCTGCCATCATATTTGACCTACCAAAATGAACCACATCACACTTATTTGGGTTGAACTCCAACTGCCACTTCTCAGCCCAGTTTTGCATCCTATCAATGTCCCACTGTAACTGTTGACAGCCCTCCACACTATCCACAATATCTCCAACCTTAGTGTCATCAACAAACTTACTAACCCATCCCTCCAGTTCCTCATCCAGGTCATTTATAAAAACCATGAAGAGTAAGGATCCCGCAACAGATCCCTGAGGTACTCCAATGGTGACCGACCTCCATGTAGAATATGACCCGTCTCCAACCACTCTTTGCTTTCTGTAGGCAAGCCTGTTCTGGATCCACAAAGCAAAGTCTCCTTAGATCCCATGCCTCCTTGCTGCAAGTTGTCACTATTATCACCAAGGGTCTTTTCCATAGTGAATAGTGAAGTAAAGTATTCATTAAGTACCTCTGCTATCTTCTCCGGTTCCATACACACTAGCCTGCTGTCACATTTGATAGGTCCTATTCTTTCACGTCTTATCCTCCTGCTCTTCACATACTTGTAAAATGCCTTGGGGTTTTCCTTCATCTTGCCTGCCAAGGCCTTCTCATGGCTCCTTCTGGCTCTCCTAATTTCCTTCTTAAGCTCCTTCCTGTTAGCCTTATAATCTTCTAGATCTCTAACATTACCTAACTCTCTGAGCCTTTTGTAAGCTTTTCTTTTCTTATTACACCCTTTATGCACCACGATTCCTGTACCCTACCATAACTTCCCTGTCTCAATGGAATGTTCCTATGCAGAACTCCACACAAATATCCCCTTCTGTACACCCACAGGCCCTGAAGCCTGCCCAAGGTACTTCCGTTTTGTTTTTTGCTTTCCACCACTACCTTCCATTTCTGAATACATTTATGACGAATGTGAATGCCTACCTTGACTACTCCAAATAGCAGAAAGTTTATGTTTCAAAAGTAGACTCAAGCCTTTGCTCAAATGTAAGCTGCCTAGGGCTTGGGACCAGGGAATAATTTCATTCTCCCATACAACAAAGTCAAGGGTTATCCTCAGTGGAGCTTTCATTAAATGTAAATGCTGAATAACTGGACTCTGTCAACTTGCCCTCGTTCCTCAAATACACATTATTTACTTATGCACAAGTAGAACAGCATGGCCCCTGTCACCACACTGCTCTGAAATTGAACAAAGAAGTGCCATTCTTGTTGAGAAACTCACTAGTTATATAGAAATAATAATCCAATAGAAATGCTGTGCATGTCTGAATATGATCGTTTGTGTATTTAAGTACAATCTGTGTTAATAGCCAATTAAATCTACTTGTTAAAGGCCAGTTATACTTGGAAATTAGTACAATAACTGTCCAATGGTAACAGTTACCTTAGGATCCTTTTTTTGCATCTTTATCTTGTCTTGGTATGCTCTGTGACCTTGGTTCCCAGGTTTGAACAAAAAAGCTTTCAAGGACCAAATTTAGCCTAGTGACTACAGTATGTTTGCACTCTCTGTCATCTTACAATGTTGAGCTGTTGTCTTAGTGATCTTTAACACAGAGAAATGCTGTAAAAAGTGTCCCACCTTCCCTGAACACCCAAACCTTGCCCTCTTCCCCTTTCTGATCAGAGTTTTAATCATTGCTTGGCTTAACCATTCCCTCTGACCTTCCCTTACCTGAGTTGGAACATTCTGTACCTTTGTCCCCCTTTGCCCGTACCTCAGTGAGTCCTGCACCCACCATGATGTCGAGCTCATCTTTTGTTGCTTCCATCTCCAAGCCTACTCCTTTTGCAAGAATTCCACACACTACACTGATAGCACCTTCTCCCATCTTCTCCTCCTCTTCTTGGACACCCCACTATGGTTCTTTGACTGTTCTGGATCTTTTCATTTTGAATTGCTGATGAGACACAAACTGTCTCAACATCAGCACTCCTCCCTTCTCCTTGAAACTTACCTCCTCTCCACTCCCACTGCACCAATCCCAAACTTACCGTAAAACCCACAGACAAAGGAGGAGCTGTTGTACTGTGCACATTGACTTCTATTTTGCTAAAGCCAGCCAGCAATTCTCAGACACCTCCTCATACCTACACCTTGAAGAGGATCCCACTGTGGTCCATCAAAAAGTGGTCTCTGACACTATCATCAGCTCTGGAGAACTCCTATCCACTGCCACCAAGCTCATAGTTCCTTTATCCCAGACTGCTCGCCTCTACCTCGTACCCATAATATGCAAGCCCAACCATCCAGATAAGCCCATTGTCTCTGCCTGCTCCTATCCCACTGAGTCCCTTTGTCTCCACTCAGGATGCAGCTTTCCACAATATCAGAGATGTTCTCCTTCTTCAAAGAACGTGATTTCCCTTCTTCCACCATTGATGCTGCCCTCATCCACATCTTGTCCATTTTCCAAACATATGCACTTGCACATCTTCCTGCTGCCTTAATAGTGATAGATTTCCTCACATCCTTACCTACCATACCATGAGCCTCCACATCCAACACATCATTCTCTGCAAATTGCACTATCTCCAAAGAGATGCTACCGCCAAACATAACTTAGCCTCCACCTGCTCTCCACTTTCTGCAGGGATGTCGGCCTCTGTGATTGCTTTATCCGTGCATCCCTCCCCACTAATCTCCCTCCCAGCGCCTATCCCTGCAAGGAACCAAAGTGTTGCACCTGCCCATTCACCTCCTCCCTCTCTTCCATTCAGGGCCACAAACAGCCTTTCCAATTGGGGCAGCATTTTATCTGCAAATCTGCTGGGGTCGTCTATTGTGTCCATTGCTTCCCATGTGGCCTCCTTTACATTGGTGAGACCCAACATAAATTGGGGAACCACTTCATCAAGCAGCCCTGCACCATCTGCCAAAAGCATAAATTCCCAGTGGCCAAAAATGTTAATTCCAGTTCCCATTCCCATTCCGAAAATGTCATGATGAGGCTTCTGCCATGAGGAGGTCACCTTCAGAGTGGAGGAGCAACACCTTATATTCCATCTGCATAGCCTTCAATCTGATAGCATGAATATTGATTTCTCCTTGTGGTACAAAAGATTTCCCTCCCTCTCCCCTCCTCTACTCCCCACTCCAGCCCATTACCCCTACCTCCCATCAGGTCTCTTTCCCTTTCTCCTATAGTCCACTCTCTTCACCTATAGGATTCCTTCCTCTCCAGCCCTCTACCTTTCCCACCCGCCTAGCTTCTCCCCAGCTTTTGATTCTGTTTTCTTCCTCCTTCCTTTCTAATCCTGAAGAACGGTCTCTGCCCAAAACATCGACTGCTCATTTCCTGACCTGCTGAGTTCCTATTATTGTATCTATTGATAAAGTGTTTGCATTCTGTTCAGTTAGCACACATTTTTATCCTTGCTTTGTTGAATTTTTCACAGTTTTACCCCTAGAATGGGGCAATGACCCAGTAAGGTTTATCTGAAATTGCTCCCTTGGGCCTTTAGGCCGTGGCTGATAAACATTGGATTTTAGCCTTTTTTTTTCCTGGAAGCGAGAAGTGGATCAGATGAGGAGTAGATGATCGACAGCTGGAGATAGATGGTGGAGAGAGCTGTGGAGACAGCAACAGAGAAAGGGAGTTGACAGTGGAGACAACAGCTGAAGATTATGAGATAAGATAAGAAAGGAAGGGAGAGATGTGAGGCAAAAGAGGAACAGTGGGTGGAGGGGAGAGAATAGGAGACCAAAGGGATGGAATCTGTGGGTGATAGGCAGAATGGTGGGTGGGTGTGGGGTAGGAATTAGGAAACCAGTAGCTACGGAGCGGTGGTTGGAAAGTAATGGGACAGTACTATAGGAAACAGGCCATTCAGCCCGTGCTGACCCAGATGCACATTCCAGCTAGTCCCATTTATCAGCTTTGATCAATAAACTTTCCAATCCATGGATATGTCAAAGTTGGAAATTCAAAGCAACTTTATTATCAAAGTACATATACATCACCATATATAATCCTGAGATTCATTTTCTTGTGAGCATAATCAATAAATCTTTTGAATAATAACCAAAACAGAACCGCTGAAAGACTGTCAAACTAGAACCTTCAACCAGAGTGCAGAAGGAAACAAACTGTGCAAACACAAAAGAAGAAATAATAATAATAAATAAATAAGCAATAAATATCAAGAACATGAGATGAAGAATCCTTGAAATTAAGTATTTTGTTTGTGGGAGCATTTCAGTGATGTGACAAGTGAAGCTGAGTGAAGTTATCCCCTTTTGTTCAAGAGCCTGATGGTTGAGGGATAATAACTGTTTCTGAACCTGGTGGCATGAGTCCTGAGTCTCCTTTATCTTCTTCCTGACAGCGAATGCAAGAAGAGAGCATAACCTTTGTAGTAGTTCTTGATGATGGATGTTGCTTTTCTGTGACAGTGTTTCATGTAGCTGGGCTCAGTAGGTGAAAGGGCTTTACCCATGATGGACTGGACATTATCCATTACTTTTCTGGAGGATTTTCAAGGGCATTGGTGTTTCCATGCAATGCTGTGATGCAGCCAGTCAATGCACTCTCCACCACGCAGAAGATGTCAAAGTTTGCCTGCTAGAAGCTTTTAATGTATTTGTCACAACCACTTCTTCTGGCAGATCATTCCACGTACTGTACATACAATATGTCAAAATGGTTAATCCTCAAGTTCCTATTACGTTTTTTCCCTCTTGCCTTAAACCTGTGTCCTGTATTTCATCATTCCCCTACCCTGTGAAAAGGACTGAGTTCATTCACACTACCTCTGCCACTCATGATTTTATACAGCTCCATATTTACATTTATTTCTTACACTCCAAGAAATAAAGTCCTTGTTTATCCAATCTTATGCCAGTCAGAAGTTATTTCTGCTTCCTGCTGTTCAGAATGTGACAGACTGGCAGGAGGCAAAGTGTGGGAATAGAAGGAGCCTTTTCTCGTTGGCTGCTCAGGACTAGTGCTCTGCTGGGATTGGTGTTGAGACCGCTTCTTTTCATGTTATGTGGAATTGATGACTTTGTGGGGGGACAGGTAGTGTGAGGAAGCAGGGAGTGGACTTAGACAGATTAGAAGAATGGGTAAAGAAGTGGAAGGTGAAATAAAGCGTATAGTCATACACCTCGGTAGAAGAAATAAAGGCATTGACTCTTTTCTAAATCAGGAGCAAATTCAAAAATTAGAGTTGCAAATGTCCTTGTGCAGGATTCTCTAAAGTTTAACTTTCAGGTTGAGTCGGTGGTAAGGAAGGCCCCCTGATCTGAGAAAGAATCCTGGAGAGCATTGGAGATGTTCCAGAGGAGCTTCACAAGAATGATCCCGGGAATGAAAGGGTTAACATATGAGAGTGTTTCATGGCTCTGTGCCTATGCTTGTTGGAGCTTAGAAGAATAAGTGTTGGGGGAGTGGGGGAATCGTGTTGTAACCTATTGAACATTAAAAGGCCTAGACAGAATGGACAAGGAGAGAATATTTCCTATAGTGGGAGTGTAGGACCAGAGGGCACAGCCTCAGAATAGAAGCTTGTTCCTTAGAACAGGGATGAGGAGGAATTTCTTTTGCCAGAGAGTGATGAACCTGTAGAATTTATTTCCACAGACAGCTGTGGAGGCCAAGTCATTGGGTATATTTAAAGTAGAGAGTAATAGGTTCCTGATTATTAAAAGTGTGAAATGTTACAGAGGGAAGGTAGGCAAATGGATTTGAGAAGAGTAATAGATTAGAAATGATGGAATGGCAGACAGACTGATGGGCCAAATGGCCCATGCAGTTTCCACCCACAGAGTAACTGTCAAGCTTAACACATGTTACAAATGACTAATCCTGTCTAAACTACAGTAATATTTTTTTCCAAGGACATTTGTTGCCAAGGATATGGCTCCCATTGGATGTTTTCTTTCCTGGTGCAGAGGGGGGAAGGAGAACAACAAAATGGTATCACTCCATCTTCCAGATCAGGACAAGGGTCCAAGATGAATTGCATGCCTGCTCCAAGTTTTCTGAGAGCCCAAATGAACAAGTACGAATGGGATCTATATTCTTCACCCAGAATAGAATTGGGTTCAACTCTGCTTTATTTATCACAGAAGAGAAGACCCTTCAGATTTTTAACTGACAAGCCATGCAATAATTTTTTCTGTTTGAACCCTTCACTTCCTCCCCTTCTCTCTTTAACCACTCTCCATTCAGACTTACTTCTTAACCCTTCTCTTCCCATCACCTACCAATCACCTCCCTTTGGTGCCCTTCATCCCACTGTCCACTCTCCTCTCCTGTCAGATTCCTTTCTATTCAGCCTTTTACCTTTGTTACCTATCACCTCCCCACGTCTCACTTCATCTCCCCTCCTCACATGGTCTCACCTATCACCTGCCAGCTTGTATTCCTTCCCCTTTCTTATTCTGGCTTCTTTTCCATTCATTCCCAGTCCTGCTGCAGGGTTTCGGCCTGAAACATTGACAATTTATACCCCTCCACAGAAGCTGCCTGACCTGCTGAATTTGTCCAGCAATTTGTGTTGCTTTACTGACTTGTTAGAAAGATTATAGCATAAATGCTCAAATGGAATTGTCTAATGTTTTATATTGTCTCTAATTAATAGATCCATAGATGAAGAAAACCATGTGACATAATATCTTGCAGCAATTTTACAGCTCATTTATGGCAACAGAGCTTTGGGAACAAAACTCTTGAAGTTTGTATACATACAAATCTCTTTAAACTAGTTGGCTTTGAGGACTGCTTTGCAAAATTACTGTTCTTAGATTCAAAACCAATGCTACTACAGTGCTAGCAACCCAGGTTCAATTCTGCTGCTGACTGCAAAGAGTATGTACTCCCCTTGACCGCACGAGTTTCCTTCTGGCATTCTGACTTACCCTGACATTCCAAAGACATGCGGGTCAGTACAATGTTCTCTCCAAGATGTACGCTGTGTGCGCACAAACATCTTTTTGCTACCAGTGAACAAAATTAAACTGCGCACAAAACCTCATTGGCAAATTAAGTATATTTGACAATTAAACACAATCGCACTTCCTTTTTCAACTTCCGATGTAAATAGTGTTCACGTGGTAAACTATGTGTATACCTGTCTGGACACGCCCCTCTGCTGACTGCTCCTGTGGCTCCTCCCGCAGACCCCTGTATAAAGGCAATTGGAGGCACTGCTCCTCCCTCAGTCTCCAAGATGTTGTGGTCACTTTTGCAGCTAAAAAAAGCCTATCGTTCGCCTCCCGTCTCCGAGAGTTATTGATGGTGCATCAGTTGGCAACATGGTTTTTGTGACGATATGTCTTCAGAGTTTAAAAGTGGCTTATTGATACTGTTTTTATTAAAGAACTTATTGATTCACTATGTTAAATTCCAAAGAAGCAAAAGGTGTGAAGTGTAAAAGAACTTGAAGCAGAATGGCTTAATGAAATGGTAGAAGCTGCTACACTGAAAGTTCATGAGGTCAGGAATGCACAGCCATGAGAAATATTTATGTACAATACCGAAACTGATGTTACCTGCGAGTATTGTCATGATGCAAAAGTTGCCGGAGAATTTGCTGGTGGGAAGAAGTGGACTGATAATTGCAAACTTGACTTTTTAAGTATTATTTAGCAAGCAGATCATACATGTACATTGAGAAAATCCTTCAGTACCCACTACGAGCCTGCTACATATGTATTGTGAGAATGCAGGTGAACAAGAATAAAAATGATCAAACCCAGGGGAGATCAAAGTTCTTATTGACAATGCTTTGCCAGCTATTAAAATGAATATGTCTGTGTATAAAATTCAGTGTGCGCTTGCTGTCACTGGGTGAAAAATTGCACAGCACAAGAATTTTGTGCACACTGGTCATTTCAAATTAGAGGGAACATTGGGTCAGTAGGTTAATTGGTTACATGGGGATAATTGGGCAGTATGGGCTCATTGGGCTAGAAAGGGCCTGTTATTGTGCTGTATCTCTAAATTAATCATAGAATAAAACCACAACTCCTCAAAATTATGCAAGGAAACAACATCGCTGGTAGTACAATAATGAAAGTGAATGGATATGGGAGAGTTGATACCCTAACATTTTAAAATCATTTACTTTTTGTCAGTAGTAGCATATCTGTGTAATTCTTTTTGAAGGCATAGCTATTAAGTTACATTTGGAAAGTAGGACAAGTGTGAAAATGGCCTTTCAGCAGACAAGTTAAATTCACCATATCCAAGTTAACATATAATCATCCTTCTAACAGACTTGAAACAAGATATGTTACTTTGAAAATTCCCATTTGATTCTCTAACACCTCAGGACAAGGGATTTTCATGGGGATTAAGTTGTTTTTCTTTGGCAGATATGAAGGTTTTTTGTTTAAAGAAGGAAGCAAAGTGAATGATCAAAGCTGAAAGTGTGGGAAAATGAAAGAAAAAAATCAAGCCAATGAGGTGAATACGAAGATACAATTAAACATATCAAGCCTAGAGATTTCAGTGTTCCCATTAACCTCTTCCTGTTTCGGGAAATATAGAGGAGGTTTGACCTGAATGAAGAGCAGAGGAGATGATTTAGCGGTGAACGATGATTTTAATAATAAACTGCAAAATAATAAGCAACGTCGGGCCCCAAAACAAGACAACAAGATAACTGAAGTCTCAGAGCAACTAGATGAGGCTGGTAGGTTCGAATGAGCGAACAAGTATTGTGGATGAGAGCTGGGTTTAAATAGGCTTTAGGTGATGAGCTAGAAATGAGTGGAAAATGACTCCTCTCAGCTGGGTGGTGACTGGGAGGAGCCTGTCTGTGCAGGCCTGATAGGACATCCTCCCTAAGGCTGGCAACAATGGTACAAGATGATCCAGATGTGTCTGGTGGAACTCCTTGATAAGCTAAGCATCCAAGATGAAACAGAATGGCAAGATCTCTCCTCCAGACCATAACCTTCTCAGTTAACCAGGTACTGCACACCTTGTCCACAACAACAAGAATCTATCAACCAGGAAACAATGTACACTGGACCACTTTCCATCATGCTACGTTCTGGGTCAGGATCAGGTGGGTTGAGTGGTCCATGGACAATGAGCTTGAGGCAGGACGTGTGGTAGGTGGGTGTGGTCCTAAAGGATGATGGCAGCTGAAGACAGTAAGCACTGGATTGAAGTGGTGTGTAATTTTGAAGGGATCAATGAACCAGGGTGAGAACTTGTGGGAGCCAGTGCACAGAGGCTGATCTCAGGTGTGTAGCCAGATACAGTTCCCAGGCCGGAGCAGTCTGGCTGGGCACTCCTGACAGTCAACCTAGTAATAGTTAGCAGCTGGGAAGGCTTTCTGTGCCCTCTTCCAAGCACTCCAGCAGTTGTGAACCAAGGCCCTGGAGGTTGACAGCCATGAAGCACATCAAAGTGTGATGTACCCATGCCACATAAGTTGTGTAGACTGTGGGACGGCTCGCCTGGAGCGAATGTTTCTTCCACGTGGAAGGGTTAGAGACGGCAAGGCATCACAGAAACTTCTTCACTTGCGGTTTGGCCCTTTCTGACATCCATTGATCTGTGGATGGTAGCCAGAGGACAAGCTCACTGAGGTGCAGAGGAAGGCGCAGAAGACATGCCAGATGAATTAGGGGCTTGTACTCAACAAAATGTCCTGGTGGAAGCCATGGAGGTGAACTACTGTTCAAGAGCAAGCTCCACAGTCTCAGCAGCTGACAGAAGTTTGGGGAGGGCAATGAAGTGGCCACATTGAAAAACCTGTCCATCACTATCATGATCACTGTTGCCCATGTAACTCATGTAGCAATCTAGGGTGATGTGGGACCATGGGCCTTGAGGGCCCAGTAGGGGCTGCAGGAGTGCAGAGGACCACTATTTGGAGAACATTTCAACGGATGCTGCCCGACCTGCTGAGTTCATCCAGCTTTTGTACATGTTGATTTGACCGAAGCATCTGTAGTGTACTTTGTGTTTACTATTTGGAGAAATTGGCCTGGGCACAGTGAGGGCAGACAGCGATGAACTGATGTATATCTGCGATTGTGTTGGGATGCCAGGACCACCGTCACAGAAAATCCAGCATCCATCATGAACCTGGATGGACAGAGATGAGTGAGAAATGGGCCCACTGGAGTATCTCCAAGCATATGGCCACTGGCATGTACATGTGATTGTCAGGTGAGACGACTGGAGCAGATTGTGTTATAGGGCCTGGCAACCTGGTTTTCAAGGTTACAAATGATCAGGACTAGGATCTGTGAGGATGGAATGATGGGCTGAGGGTTGACCTCCATTTCAGTTGGGTCAAACTGTCATGTCAGGGGCATCTACCTTTGTATTGTTGGTATTCTTAGAAGTAGGAGATGGTGAAGTTGAATTGCTCAAAGAAGAGTGCCCAGGAAGCCTGATGTGGCTTTTGTTGGAGGGTCTGCTGAATGGATATAGGTTCTGGTTGTCAGTCCATATAAGGAAGAGCTTGGTGTGTCCCATCAGCCAATATCTCCATTCTTCCAAGGCCCATTTAATGGCAAGTACCTACCTGTCTCATACTCCATAATGGTGCAGTGTAGAGTTGAACTTGAGTGAGAGGAAGGTACGTCTTCTAGTCTGGGCCTCACTGGGAGAGGATGGCCCTGGTGCTCACGTCAGATGCATAGCAATAGGTCTGCGCTGCTTCATCACCCCCCCCCCACCCCCTCTACTTCCTGGATGGCCAAAAACACAAAGAATCTCAATAGTGAATTCCTCATATTTATTGCAAATGGCAGTTTTATTGTCTCAGTTAGTTGCAACGCAAGTCAGAGCTCACCCAGTCCAGAGAGAAATGATGAAAACAATCTTCTCTCGGTCCATAACATACAAAGGTGGCTGGAACTTGAAGTGTAAGTTGCACTGGGAGAGGAAGCTGTGGCATCATGTTGGGAATCCATCAAAGCACTTAGGGCTACAAGGCAGGAGTTTGATAGGTGCAGGGTTGCAGTACTGAGGCAGTGAGTGAGTTGAGAGTAGCAAGCAGATAATCAGTACTTTCCTGTTACTTCTGGATCATGTTCTCATGTTGACAGATGACTTTCTTTAGGCAAGCAAACTCTGCTTGGGTCAATCGCCGGTTCACTCATCTTGACAGAGTATGTAGAGGAGGCTTGACCCGAACACGGAGCAATAGACACGATTTAGTGGTGAGCGATAGCCTTAATAATAAACTGTAAAATAATAAATAGTGAGGGGAGCCACGAAACAAGAGATCAGTCCTTAACATGACAAGGTAACAGGAGGCTAGAAGGAACTGGCTGAAGATGGCTAGTTCAACTGAATGAACAAGGATTGTGAATGAGAGAAGTGTTTTAATAGCCTTCAGTTGATGAGAGCTGGAAATGAGAGGCAGGTGACACCCGTTAGCTGGGTGAAGACTGAGACATGCCTGACATCCTGTTCAGGTGACAGGGTCCACGTGTATGCAAGGTAGAGCTGAAGAAATATTGCAGTTTTTCCAGTACCAACTTTAAATAATAAATACATAAAATAATTGTGATACACTTCTTGCGGGGAGACATAGTGGACATTTTAGCTGGTTGGTGGGATGCTGATCAGATATATGACTTGGCTGGAGCCAAGTTTCTAGAGTGTTGTTAGAACTGTATCATCAGAAATGAGAAAAAGATAGGGAATGGCATTTTTAATGTTTAGGGACAATAATTAGAGAACCGGAGAAATGCTGGCTCTGCTGCTATAGATATGCAGCCCTCTCACCGGGCTCATAAACAAACTTGGCTCGTTAGCTAACTCTGCTAGCGGTGAGAAGGCCACCTTTTATAAGCAACACATGTCCAGGGTCGGTGTGATTTGGGGTTCCAGAATACAGGAAAGTTAGGATGTTCTGACTGAGGAACAGTGATTGTGTCGAATGCTGTGTAAATTCTCCCCACACACAGATATCGTTCACCAGGAAATAACAGATCCAGATCATACACCAGCACAAATCTACAAAGGAAGGATATTTACCACATGTTCAAATTTAATGAACAGTTACAAAAAAAGGAAATAAAATAAAAGGGCCCATTACAGTTAACCTGCCTAAACATGCACATAAATATTGAAGCACATTTCTGTAGTAGCTCAGTGTAGCACTTTACACATGGCGCTGAATTCCTATCACCAATCACTTGTAGGATTGCCTTCTCAGAATCCTTCGTCTCGCAAACCACTCCTTGCATTAGAGTTTTTCCTTTGGATGGGGTCCTCCAGGCGTCTTCCCCGGTGCTCTTCTCTCTGTACCTCCCACCAAAAGACCCCAAACCAGACAACTGACCTTCAGAAATCTCATCCCGCCCAGCTGTCTAGGATCTTCTCTGCATCCCACTGGACAGAAAGTTACAACACATACCCATATGGTCCTGTCTGACTGACACAGTATTCATAAAATGGACAACATGACTCTGTATCCTTAGCCAAAGCTTAAACACTCTGGTGCTCTTCTCCCTTTTCTTTCTTGCATGGTCTTCTGTCCTCTCCTATTAGATTCCCCTTTCTCCAGCCATGTATCTCTCCCATGAATCAACTTCCCAGCTCTTTAAATCACCTCTCCCCGCCTATCACCTTGTGTTTTACCCTCCCCTCCCCCACCTTCCACCTCTGACTCCTCATTTTTTTTTCTCCAGTCCTGCCGAAGGGTCTCAGCCCGAAACGTTGACTGTACTCTTCACCACAGATACTGCCTGGGCTGCTGAGTTCCTCCTGCATTTTGTGCATGTTACTAACAGAATACACTGCTTTTAGAGAAAACTGCTAAAATAAAAATACCTCATAGCATAGCAGAAGAAATCTTAACCAGAGCATTACAGATAAAACAACAGAAGGTTATGTCCAGAAATTCAAAATAATTCAAGCATTGCACATATTTTTTGTGATACATGATATTGTATTGCCCTTCCACATGACCTAGGATTGCATTAATGAGAAATCTTGTCAGGTACATTAGAAACAATTAAAACAGTTGGCAAATTTCCAAGACAGTAACTCAAAATGAATTGTGTAGCCTATAAAACAGTTGAGTTCATCTGCTGCCTTTCTCATTAGCTAGTCCATCTGAAAATGAGGTTTTGTATATCTTATCAGATATATCAAATGATTACAAACAAGAGAAAATCTGCATATGCTAGAAATCCAAGTAACACACTGATGCACCATCAATAACTCACTCTGAGATGTAAAGGCGAGATATCAGCTTTTATTGACTGGAAGAAGGAACAAGCAGTGAGTGACCACCATACTACATCCTGGAGACTGAGAGGCCGGGCTCCGGCCTCGATCGCCTTTATACAGGGGTCTGTGGGAGGAGCCACAGGAGCAGTCAGCAGGGGAAGTGTCCAGACAGGTATATGTAGTTCACCACACACACACACAAAATGCCTGGAGGAAATCAGCAGGCCAGGCAGCATCTATGGAAAAGAGTACAGTCGATGTTTCGGGCCAAGACCATTCAGTCCTGCTGAAAGGTCTCAGCCCAAAATGTTGACTGTACTCTTTTCCATAGGTGCTGCCTGGCCTGCTGAGTTCCTCTAGTATTTTGTGTCTATTGCATATCAAATGATTACTCCAATTACTTCCACAAGCATGTTCTCACTGATGTTACAGGTACCTTTAAATAGAACCATTGCTCATGGATTTCTCTCACACCTTTAATAGTGTGGTTTTATTATCAAGAGATACCTGTATGCAATTTTGTTGTTGTTGCTATTGATATATATATATGTATATATATTTATATATTGATTTGTGACTGCCTTTAATATACTGATATATAGTTCCACATTATAACACACACAGCTTTGTAGCTTGTGGCTCTATTAATGTCTTAAGTGAAAGGTGATGCTAACGGCAAAGCTAGCATTAATGGCCATCTTTAACTGCCCTTGAGAAAGTGGTGGTGAGGGACATGCTGTAAGGTTGCAAATTGTAATGGATTACAATTCTATTGCTAACAGCCCACAGCCTGTTATAAACGCTCAGTTTAGATCTGTTAGCTCAGCTATGAATCCACCCTAGTGTTGCCTTATGATTATATTGTAACTCATCTTTGATGTGAAGAAGAGACTCAGAAGTCCAAAAGGACAACCAAAGTAGTCTCTCCTACCAATATTGATATGCATAGATGCAATGGAGGACATACTGTAATGAAATCGGCCTTCCACTGGGTCTTCCCAGATCCATTGCAGGTCCAATTAAATCAGTCTTGTCTCAGTAATCTTTGGTGGTGCTGGAGCTAATGATTCATGCATGATGGTGAGTGACACTGTCAAGTTCAACCCAGGGACAATGTTTGCTTCTATGAATAGGCCTTTAAAATTCTATTCAATATGGAAGCACAGATTCATCAGTCATAGGATGGCAGTGGGTAACAGTCATCTGAGCATTTAAGCTGAAAGCAATTGAGAGGTCAAGTTTAATCCTGACTTCCAGTACTATCAGTGTGGATTTTGAATGCTTCCTCTGTGACCAGTTTGGCTTCTTCCGAGTGTTTTGACTTCGTTCCACTTCCCAGGTGAGTACTGCTTTGCATGGTAATTGATTACTGATGTAGCGGTTCAGTGGGGAAATGAGGGTGGAGTTAATGTGCACATGAGAAAGAATGGATTACAGGGAAGTCAGCAAGTGAGTGAGATTGATATACTTGTCCTGAGAACTGCCATAGACTGACAAACCAAATAAACCCATTCTATTTTGTGTGAAAGTTTGAAAAATGTAAAAAAATTCATGGGGCCTAGAGTTAATGTTGATGATACTGAGCACCCAGTGCCTATGTTATTAGTCTACTGATCCTGAAATCTAGACTAATGGTCTAGAGACATAAGATTTAGTTAACTAAATCTCAGAGCAAAAATCAAATATTCACAATGGAGACAATGAAAGTATTCCACTGTATTAGTTCACCAATGACCTTTGGAGAAGCAAGTGTGTTGAATTGGTCTAGTCCAGGCATGGGCAAACTACGGCCCGCGGGTCATATGCGGCCCATTAAGCTTTTTAATCCGGCCCGCAGAACTTGATGAAATTATATTAATAAACCTTGTTAACATTTTTTCCCCGCAATTCTGGCGTTTTCCCAATAGATGACGCACTCTATATACATTTGTGGCGACCTTTTCTCCTGGCACATCCGAACCGGCTCACAATTAGCCAGCGTTCCGGCTAAGGGAGATAGCCTGCGGGGATTTGCGAGCACAGAACTTTGGAGCCTCTGCGCAGGGGGGCAGATTGAGGGAGGCTTAAAAGTGAGGCTGGGGATTTCGAATAAAGTTTTTTTCTTCGACTGCAGTTACCGACTCCGTGTTGTAATTTTAGCGCTGCATGTAGCACACCGCTACACATTGACCTTTGTTGAGGTGCAGCGTATTACTCTACACTTGCGCTTTACTCTTTGTTCGGCTCGACCTATTTGTGTGAACAGGCGTTCAGCGTCATGAACATCAACAAAGCCAGCCACAGATCCAAGTTAACTGACCAACACCTCAGATCCATCCTGAGAATCGCCACAACAAATCTAAATCCAGACTTTGATGCACTGGCTAAAAAGGGAGACCAACAACACTGTTCCCATTGAAATTAAAAATAAGTTTCTTCGTTGTGTTATGTAAAAAATGCATTTGAAAATATTTTTTTCAATAAGCCTTACATGTTACATGTCATTTCTGTTAAGTGATGGACATGAGTATTGCGCAGGTGCACGTACATCCTCAAAATAAAAAATGCGCTCCAGATCAAATAACACGCTCCGCATACTGGCGCGCTCTCACTGTTCTGTCATTGTGCAGGTCGTTGTTGAGTTTTGGCACAGGGGACAATTGAATAAGAAGGAGCAGGACAAGTAGACCTGTATCTCCTACCGTTTTCAGTGCTTTAAAATAATAACTGTTACTATTTAAAAAAGCTGTATTTTATTCATTTAATTTTCAGTGTTTTAAAAGTCATTTCAATAAATAGCTAAATACCATGGGACTTCAAAGACAGATATTTTGTTGTAATGCATTTGTTCATTTTCAATTGAAATTGAAGCACATGTTTTCTACATATCCCATGATATTTTATTTTCTCTGATGAGGTGTATTACCAAAACACTCCGTCCATCTGCTCCTGGTCCGGCCCCCCTGTCAAATTTTAGAACCCTTTGTGGCCCTCAAGTCAAAAAGTTTGCCCACCCCTTGTCTAGCCTGTAATTGATTCCAGACCCTCAGCAATGAGCCTGATTTGACTGTCCTTTGAGATGCGAATATATTTAAGGACATTGAGAGTAGGTAATGAGATGAACACTAATTGCTGATCTTGCAGGTAAATCACCTATTATGAAATAAACAAAAATATCCCTTCTACACTGTACCTTTATCTCTGGTAGATCTGTGCTGCAAATGGGAGAGAATGGATTCAGGTTTCTTGAGAAAATCCAATAGTATGTTTAAATTGAGATTATGACAGCCTTTAGTCTGTGGAATACTTTTGTTTGTTTTCAACAGAACTTCTGAGACCTGCACGAAGAAGAGTTGCAGCATTAATTGGGAATTCCACTCTGGCAATTAGGTTTGAGCCAGATACTGCAAACAGGTTCATTATTATAAGAAAATTGATGTGGTAGTATGTTACCTCAACCATACATTTCAACTGAAAGTAACTGAGACATCAAGAGGGGCTGAGGCTGTGAGACTGCTCCGGCTGCTACGCGCTTCATGTCTGTGAACTTCACGGTAATTTTCCCCGCTGTGCAATGAACTGAGACTGAGGCTGTGGGCCTACTTCGGCTGCTTCAGGCTCGGGTCTACAGGTTCAGTTTGGTTCCGAATGCTGTTGCTTGCTTTTACTGTTTGCATGCTTTGTGATTTTTTTTCTTTCTTTCTGCACATTGGGTGTTGGTCTCTTTTTTTAAAAATTGGGTTATTTCAGGTTTCTTCAGGTGGCTGCCTGTTAGCATATAAATCTCAAGATTCTATAAATTATACATTATTTGATAATAATAAATATACTTTAAACTTTGAACCTTGTGTGTAAGTCAGAGAGAGAGAATTTTGGCCTTAGAAGCAATATCTATGCCTCTTGAATAAAAAAAAAACTGAAGAAAACAATTATTCCTCCTTTCAAAGAATTTCCATCTCCCCCTTTCCTTTGTTGCTCATTGATTCATCATCATCGTCCAGCCAAGGGTGGCTCCAGGTCTTGCTGGAAACCATTTGCAAGCTCCTCCACTGCAAACATGCCTCTATCAAATAGTCACACTGCAACCAGTGGCTGGAGAATAGTTATTCAAGGGTTGGCATATCAATGATTAGCTGACCATTATGTTTTTTGTCATGACAGAGTGTATAAATAGGGTTTAAATGCTGATCTTGTTTTAGCTTATTTTCATCAATTAAGTTTGTGCAGATGCTGAGATGATCAGTAGCAAAGGGAAGTGAAGATGGATCTGATAAAAAGAAGGAATAGTGTATATTCCCTTTGTAATATAAATGTGTCACTGGCAGATTATATAATCATTTCTATTCTCTGATTTTCTTGGAGATCATAGATACAACATGGAAACATTTTGTCTCAATGAGTCAATGTTGTTATAATGAATGAAGCAAACCCAAGCGCAGGACACGGGCATGGAGATTTAGTTAGGATGCAGACGCGGGCGTGAGCATTGAACGGCAAAGAGGAGGAACAACAGGAAGGCAGGAGACAGCCAGAATTTATCTTGACACGGAGAGACTGGGTTTCACAGGTAAACCTCAGAACTGGAGTAGAACTTAAAAAACTGATCTTGACACAGAGAGACTGAGTGTCACAGATAAATCTCAGTATTGAAGCAAAACTTAGGACACACAATCCTAAATGGCCGGTAAATGTTAATTACCAAAATAGCAAAACAAATGATCTGGCAGCTAGTGGGTGAAAAACCGGAGTTCTTGTGCTGCAGGTCTCGATGAAAACCAGGTGTGCCGTCATCAAAGGGAATTAGGAGAAAATGGGGAATTAACAGTTGGGACTGCGACAAATGCAGTTTGTAAAGTGCCCAATTTTACACTAAACTTATCTTAACTAGTTTCATTTTCTCCATATCCTAATCAAAATCCTCTCATTCCCACAAATTCTTCCATACTAGGTTCGATTTATAATAGTCAAAATAACCTGCTAACGGGTATACCCAGAGGAAATCCATGAAGTCACAGGGAGGACTTGCAAACTCTGCACAGCTCCTGAGATCAGGGTTGAACTCCAAATTGCTGTGTCCATGGAGAAGTGGTTGCAACACTGTGTCCCAAGTTTGGTGCTATCCAGCTGTCTGCATGAGCCATTGCTGTCTTGTACTAAGGTGCTTCTAACCCACAATGAAGTTTGCTAAGGAGCAAAGCGTGGAGATACTGGTGTACCTTTGAGCCCATTGTTCTTGTCTTCATCTTTTGTAAGTTTGCCTGGTACTTTCAAGTAAACTTTCGTGGATTTCAGCTTTGGATCTTTTGAATAATACAAATACAACCACTGAAACCAAGAAGGAGTGTTAGCATTCTGTACCGACGGAGCTGGTTCTCCTGACATTTGAATGGCCCATTGATACTTATTATGCTGAACCTGAATGCTGTCCACTTCATGATGTTTGCAGACACACACTGATTCCTAGACCCAGCTCAACATTTTCTTTACTAAAAGTGGAATGACGTAAACCTCCCCCATAAAGAGGTTTCTGATGTCACTTCCCTCTCTCCGTCACACTTCCTGCTTCACCAATGTCAGCAAGAGCTGAACATTCAATATTGCCAGGTCAAGCATGCTGAGTGCACCAAGGATGCACTTGATCTCATCTGAAGTGCACTGTTAAGTTTTATAACTCCAGAAAGGAATCAAAAGGAAAACACAGGAACTGGGATATTTGCCTACTCAGTTTTTCTTTCTTTTTTTCTTTCATGAGCTCACATATGAAAGGGGGCATAATGATGTATGCCAATCACTTACTTCTTACATATGACCCATAATGAATTATGTAAACAAACAATGCTTTATCAAACAATATATTTACAATAGTACTCAATTATTACTGAAATATTAAATATATTACACTCCACCCTGCTTAACTATAAACTCCAACTCAATATAGAATGCATCTTAACTAAAATATGTAACTAATTGCTCTCTAATCATATATATATGTGCAGTGTACTATATAATACAACTATTATATAGACATCCACAGCATAGTAAATTTTAAATTAAGGCCTAAAGATTTAGTCATTGTGGAGGATTTCTTACCCTTGTGGAATAACATCTTTCCTGATAAGGTGGGGGTGGGGGAGTCTTGTGGCTGTGAAACAATCTCAGGTTCCAGAGCCTCCGATGTAGTGTTGTGGGAGTCGACACTGGGACTGCAGGAGGTGGTTCTGACAGCTCTGGCTACTTTCTTCTTTAACAGTTGACATGCCTCCTCATTTGACGGAAGGCTGAGGGAAGATCTGATAGAGGTTTGCACGATTTCGAGAGGCATAGATAGAATGGAAAAAGAGTATCTGTTTCCAAAGGTTGAGATGTCTAATACCAGAGGACATGAAATGAGGGTGAGAGGGGATAGGTTCAAAGGGGATGTGAAGGGTAATTTTTTTTACTCAGAGCTGTGGATGCCTGGAATGAGCTGCTGGGTGTACCATTAGAGAATGCATTTAAGGCTTTTAAGATATGTTTAGAAAGTCTCATGGACGTAAGGAAGATAGCAGGATATGGGCATGGTGCATGTAGGAGGGATTAGTGTATTGGTGTTTTTGTTTTGCTTTTTACCTGGCTTGGCACAACTTGAGGGCTGAATGGCCTTTTCCTGTGCTGTTCTATGTTCTATGTGTGATCTCCAGATGATTTCAGACACAAACTCCACTGTGTACAAGTGTGGTTCAGATGCTTCTCAACCCATCAGCAGTGTGTGAGGCTGTAATGGAGGCTATTGGGAACACTTCCGACTATTTTAACAAATAGTCATGCCTCCCCTCACCTGATGGAAGGCTGAGGGGAGATCTGATAGAGGTTTACAAGATTATGAGAGACATAGATAGAGTAGTGAGCTGCATCCACTACTAACAAGAAACTTTTTGCCCATGAGTGGTCTGGCAAAATCCACATGATTCATCTGCCTGGGCAATACAGACCATTTCCAGGGATGGAGAGGTGTTGCTCTTGGCATCTTCCGGATGTTTTGGTATCCCAAACATTGCAAGGCAACCTCCTCGATCGGCTGATCTATTCTATGCCACCAGACAAAGCTTCAAGCTAACACTTTCATTTTGACCTTGCCTAGATGACCAGCATGTAGCTTCTCCAACATTTTAGCTCTCAGTTTGGATAGTAGGACAGCTCTCAATCCCCACATAAGACAAACCCCGTCAAGGACAAGGTCATCCTGGCACTGGGAAAAATGGGGAAACTGGAATTTCTGCTGCACATTCCAGCCGGTTGGGTTGCCATGTAGACCTGGGACAGTGTGGGGTCTTTTCTGGTTTCTCTTTGGATCGTCTCCACCATAATAGCAAGACCTTCTGTTTGCATTAGGGAGAATATGTCAATAGCCTTGTCCTCTTTTATAAATTTTTCAGGTATTTCCTTTTCCAGGGGTAAACAGCATAATTTATCAGCTTTTCCATGATCAGTCATCCTGTTCAATTCAATCTTGTAATTGTACCCTCCAAAAAACAATGATCATTTCTGCATCAGTGCGGCTGCTGTTGATAGAACACACTCCTGCGGATTGAAAATGGACTCTAGTGGTTGATGAATAGTAATGAGAATGAACTCTGTCCCATCCAGTGTTAGGAATGTCATTCTTACAGCAGCTATATTTCTCCAGTATAATTTCTTAATTGGATATCTGCAGACTTCAGTTCAGTATCTTTTAAATGTCATTCAAAGTCATTTTGTGGAATGACTGAATCAACTGAGCCAATATCCAATTCCATTTTAATTAATTTGCCATTCAGTTCTGACGTAAACATAAGCCATATTGCCTGTCTATTGTTAGTTTTCGCATTGTAAATTTTAAGTCTACGCAGTCCTGTTTCATTCTCATCCTTATCAGATTTTTCATCCACAGTAAGCAGATTAGTGCTCTCTTTGAAATAGTAACTTGACGTTTTATCTTCTTCTCTTCCCTGAGCAGTTCATTTATTTTTATCTGCCTGATATATTATTTGTATTTGTCCAACTTTGTAGAGTTTTCTGCAAGTTTCACCTTTAAACATGCATTGGTCTGGTGTATGTGAGCCCCTGCCACAACAGTATAGCACAATTTGTTCTGCCAGGCAAGTTTCTGTTTAGGTGCTGCAGTTTTGTTCATGCTCACTTTCATTCCTGACTGCAACTTAGTTTTGTCGCTGGCTGCTGTTTCCATTAATGCAGTGATTTCAACTGCTCTTATAAATGTGAGCTGTGTGCTTCAGTTAAGAGCCCATTTTGAATGCTTTCTTGCAAGCTTCCACAATCTAAAGATTATCCCTCAGTACATCTTTGAGCTCATCACTGGACTGAAAATGCTCAGACAATTTCTTTGGCTCAGCTATATAAGCTGAAATGGACTCCCATTCCTTTTGATTCTTCTTATAAGACCTAAAGCATTCTGCAATCAATGATGGTTTCAGTTCTAAACGTTCATGATATCGCCAAAGCTAATTTTGGGTGGTTTGGTTGGAGCAGTTAAACTTCTCAGTAAATTATATGTATTTCCACCCGTTGCACTCAGAATCACTGTCACTAGCTTTTCATCGTCTATTTCATTTGCTTCAACATCCTGCACAATTCATTCAACATACATCATCCAGTTATTTGTGTGTATGTCTATATTTCTGACGTAGCCAGCCATTTCTGCTTTTTAAAACATCTATTTATTATCATTATCACATGTACTCACCGTTTATGAACTCCTGGGTATGCTTATTGCTTATTAACTTTGTCCATATTCTGCTTTTTTTTTAAAACTCAGATGTCTCTTTCTTCCCTTCAGAAGAAAAACATGCTGCACTTCAACAGGTAGGTAGTTATCTCAGGTTCATTTTCAAAGTTCAGCATCACCAGTTTTTAATTGAAAGAAAAACACAGCAGCCGGGATAGTTGTTCCTTCTTTTTCCCTTTAGTGAGACACTCACATATGATATGGTGGTGTAGTGACGTATGCCATTCATATACTTCTTATAGGTAGTATAACCCATAAAGAATGATGTAAGCAAACAAAGAATGCTTAATGAAACAAAGTATTTACAATATCACTCAAATATTACTGAAATATTAAACACAATACATGCTCTTCAGGGCAGTCCAGGTGTCAGGACATTGGTTGAACACTGCAATGGTTTTGTGACGACTCTTTTTGCATGAATCATTTTAGGAGAACTTTCCTCTTGTGGTATGACTCTGTTACGATGTCAGGAACCAGATGAATTTAGGATTGGCCTTGTGTCCATGTGTCTGCTGTGGTGAACTTCCTGGATCCTTCTTGGGGTTTCGGACCATAAAGAAAGCTTGCAGATTAATTTAATCAAGCTACATGTCAAGAGTGTGAAGCATCTTGCTGCCAAGATACTGTTCCAGATTTCCATGCAATATGCTTCAGGCAATAACATTCTGTGCCACTAGGAAGCCTGTAGATCTGCCAGATTGCTGCTTACACTTCTCTGGCAAGGACAAAGGAAACGGATTTGCTTATCCCTGTGTGAAAGCTCCCCAGCTCACAGAAGCAACAGGGCACTGACAACGGTGACTGATGTGCCAGCACCATATTTTGGAGACAAAGAAATTCAAGTTCACAGTCAGCTCAACAGCCGATGACTTTGCATTGTACACGTCCACTGCTGTACATTGTAGATTTTGACCCATATCCCTTTACTCAAGTGGATGCTCTTGAATTTTGCTCCATGATGCTCACACTTGAACACGTGCTTTGAATGGTGCTTCCTTCTCTCATAGGATAGAACAGCACAGGAACAGGCTCTTCAGCCTATGATGTTTTGTCAATCAAAGTAAATTAATAATCAAATGACTCCCTTCTGCTTACACAATGTCCACATCACGCCATTTCCTGCACGTTCATGTGCCTACCTAAGGGCATCTTGAACGCCTCTATCATATTTGCCTCCACCACCACACCACATTACTCTAAGCACCTCTCACTCTGTAAAAAAAAATCTGCCTCACACACCTCCTTTGAACTTAAGCCCTCTCACTTAGAATGCATGCCCTCTGATATTAGACATTTCAAATCTGTAAGAGATTTATGTGCTTTATCTACAGTATGTACCTCATAATCTTACAAATTTCTGTCAGATTTCCCCACAGCCTCTGCCTCTCCAGAGAAAACAACCCAAGTTTGGCTGACCTCTTCTTATAGCAGATGCCTTCTGATCCAGGCAGAATGCGGCACCCTCTCCAAATCCTCCAAACCTTTCTGAAATGGGCTGAACAGAATGTAATGAAATTCTCCAGATGCAGCCTAGCTAGGGTTTTATAAAGCTGCAACATAACTTCTTGGCTCTTGAATGAATTTTCTCTTCTAACAACTGAAAGCATGCTATATGCCTCCTTTACCATCTATTAACCTGTTAAGCCACTTTCAGGGACTTGAATGCCATGATCCTCTGCACATCAACATTGATAAGGATCTTGCTTTTGTTCTATTGTGTATGTTCTGGTTTAAGATGTCACTGGTGATGCCCAGTGATTACGTATCAGTGACAAAATACAAAACAAAGAAACACCTAAACACCTTCACACAAAATGTTGGTGGAACACAGTAGGCCAGGCAGCATCTATAGGTAGAAACACTGTCGACGTTTCAGTTGTTAATGGTAGGAGGCATGCATCTGTTCTCTATTTGCATTGTATTCTGTGGTGCACGTTTATTATGTTTATTGTGGTAACTGCTCTCATGAATAGGAGTGAAGGGACTAAGCCTACGTCCACACTAGACTGGATAATTTTGAAAATGCCACTTTCGCATAAAAACAATAAGTGTCCACACTAGTCATTCTTGAAAATGCTTCTGTCCACATTAAAATGGATATTTTGGTGAATCTCCTCCTCATGTGCAGGACACATCTACCGAAAACAAGCAACGTGTTTGGTGTTGAATCTCGCCGTGAAAGACTTGGTGCGCATTTGTTCAGTTACAGACTAGAAAAACTTAAACGGTGGACATCTGTTGGCTCTTGTGCAGGAGGACTTAAAACTAAACAAAACAAATACTCGAGTGTAAGAATGCAACTGACAGGGAGTTCACGGACAGTATGACCCAGCTGATGACGAACATTGAAAAACTGACAAACTCTGTTGCATTAATAAAGCCCCTTGTTAAATGTAAAAACATGTCTGCATCAGTATTATCTTGTATTTCCATACAATGTTACATTAGGCTGTTACACATCTATTGTCAGAGAAGTACTTGCATAAATAGGTAAACCACCTTCATATGAGCAAGGACAGAAAACAGAGCAAAGTGATAAACTTATTTATTCAGTAAGTTATGGGTTAAAGTATTTGGTGAATACATTTCCAACTCTTCTGGCTTTGGTCTCGTTGCTGTCTGTTCTGAAATTGTTAGGTTGCGTTCAAGAAAACAATGAAATGCCGCGCTGCCGTCACCATCTGTTCTGGCACATCATGACAGCGTTTTTAGATTTCTCCGGTTACCCTGTCCACACTGCTCCGGACAATCTGGTGTTTTCAAAATTACACACTCTGGAGAGCATCTCTGAAAATCTCCATTTTTGAAGGATGAAAACGCTGTTTTAGTGTGGATGGAGGGTCAAAACATATAGAAAAAGCTTTGGTTACGAATTTATTCAGTTTAGTGTGGAAGTAACCTAAGTTACATTTTCATGCCTTGTTTGATGCTGGGGGCCAACATATGTTGTATTTTTTGTTGACCGCTCAACACTTCATACGCTTAAGTTTGATTACTTCAAGATTGCATGTTTGCTAATTGCTAATAAAGGATCGAATATAGTACATACCTTTAACATGGAACAATTGTTATTGGAGCAGAGGGTGCACCACACAGTATAACAAATCCATTGATGCACCAGCAGCGGCAATTTGGTTTGGTTAGTATTGGCTGCTACCTTAACAGTTTGTTAATAATAACCACTGCCAGCAATGGAGAGGGATACAGAGGCAAAGCTAGACAGGCAGAGGTGGAGGCAGAGGCTAGGCATGCCGGAGGCAAGCAGATGCAGGAACAAGGAAAGACCCGATATCGGATCAGTTCGATTACTGGGCCCAATTGGAAATGTTGGGTATGGGCCAAATCATGACGGCAGACCCCAGGCCCCAGAGCTGTCCAACACCAAGGACTGACCTGATGTTTGGACAATTTAAGCACTGGGGCAGTTTATAAATATTGGGGTGTCAGGACCAGAGGAGAGGGACGGCCAGCTCTATCTGATTCTGCTTATCGCTCTACATGCTCACTTGGCTCTGTGATGAACTGAGGCTGTGATCTACTTGAGCTGCAATGATGCCTGGCTTTGCATCTTTCATCAGACTCCAGTTCTGAATGTGATTTGCTGACTTCAACTGTTCTCATGATTTTTTTTTCTCTCTATGCACCGGCTGTTTGATAGTCCATTTTTTTGTGAGTTATTTTGTTGTTTTTTGTTTTGTGGCTGCTTGTAGGGAGATGAATCTCGAGGTTACATAATATATACATTGATAATAAATTTACTTTGAACTTCATAGTGTCCTTTTACATTTGACCTCCCAAAGATGCAACACTGTGTTAAACTCCATTTGGCATATCTCTGCCCATAGCTGTTACTGATCTATAACCTTTTGTATACTTTGTCAGTCTTCTGAGCTAATCACAACACCACCAATTTTCAGTTTTCATTGAGGTCATATATATTAATGATCATAGACTTCCAGCCAGAATGAGTTCAACTGAGCACTATTCTCTGTCTTCCAAGAGCAAGCCTGTTCTGAATACAAACACCCAATTCACAATGAATCAAATGCATCTTAATCTTCTCCCTGAGCCTACCATAATGGTCTTTGTCAAATAACTTACTAAAATCCATGTAGACAACATCTACGGCTCTATCTTCATCAAACACCATTGTCGTCTACTAACAAAACACAATGAAGTTAATAAGACATGATTTTTGCCAGCACAAAGCCATACTACCTGTACCTAAAAGGCCATAGTTGTCCAAATCCTGTCTCTAAGAATTCTATTTAGTAAATTCTCTACCACTGACATTGGACTCATCAGATTTTCATTTCCAGAATTATCCCTATATCTCTATTTGAGTAATGGAACAATAATAGCTACTCACCAATTCTCCACACCTAGCCTGTGGCAAGACAAAACACAAAGATATGGTCAAGGCCCCAGCAATCTCATTCTTGCCACTCTCACTAATATGGGGTGTATCCTATTAGGTCCTGGGGATTTTGTCCACCTTAATGTTCTTTAAGAAACACAACACCATCTCCTGCTTTAACTTGAAATGCTCTAGTATATTAGCGTGTTCTGAATTGATTTTCCTATCTTCCATATCCTTCTCCTTAGTCAAATCTGCTGCAAATTACTCACTTAGGACCTCACCCACATCTTCTGTTTCCAACATATTCCTTTCTTTGTCATTGTAAGGTCTTTTTCACTGCCTACTTATCCTCTTGCACTTAATGAATGTAAAAAGTGCCTTGGGATTCCCTTTAATCCTACTTGCCAAGGACTTTTCATTGCCCCTCCTGTTCCTTCTTGACTTCTTTTCTGGCTTTGTTATAAGCCTCAAGGGCTCTGTTTAATTCAAGCTTCCTAAGCTTTTCATACATGTCCTTTTACTCATCGACTACATTTCCCATTTTTCTGAACGTCTAAGGCTCCCTTACATTGAAATCCTCGTCCTTCCTTCTTACTGGAACATATCTGTCCTTTACTCTGAGTAGTTGGGCTATAAACACCCTCCAGATGTCACATGTCAAAAACTGTTTTCCTAATTAACTCTTGCTCTTTTCTGCTCAGTACTCTTGTAATTTGCCTTGATCCAATTTAATTATCTCCCGCAAAGTCCATAATTATCTTTATCTACAGTTATCTTAAAAATCAAGAAGTTTTGGTTTCTCCTTGGTGACAGAAAGGTCAGTCACCAGGCCAGGCTCATTACACGACTCTAAGACCGGCCCCTCTTCTTGTTGGACTATCTACATACTCATTTAAGAAAGCCTCCTGGATGCATCTATCAAATTGTGCCCCATTTAAACCTTTTGCTTTAAGGGGTGCCCAGTTTATATTAGGGAAGTGGAAGTCACCAACTTCAAAAACACTGTTGCGTTTAAGACACTTCCCTAATCTGCTGGCATATTTATTCCTTGAAGTTCCAATAGGGATACACAGCTGGAGAAGGAAAAAAGATCATGGGACAGGAGGACTAGGAAGAAAGAAAGGAGGAGGGGAGCGCCAGAGGGAGATGGAGAGCAGGCAAGGAGTGACTGTGAGAGGGGCAGAGAGAGGAAAAAAAGAGAGAAAAAAGGGGGGAATAAATAGATAGATAGATAGATAGATAGATGAATAAGGGATGGGGTAAGAAAAGCAGAAGTTAGAGAAATCAATGTTCATGCCATCAGGTTGGAGGCTACCCAGACAGAATATAAGGTGTTGTTCCTCCAACCTGAGTGTGGCTTCATCTTGACAGTAGAGGAGGCAATGGATAGGCATATCAGAATGGGAATGGGACGTGGAATTGAAATGTGTAGCAACTGAGAGATCCTGCTTTCTCTGGCAGACAGAGCATAGGTGTTCAGTGAAATGGTCTCTCAGTCTGCGTTGGGTCTCACCAATATATAGAAGGCACCAGGAGCACCGGACACAATATATCACACCAGCCGACTCAATGGTGAAGTGTAGCCTCACCTGGAAGGACTGTCTGGGGTCCAAAATGGTGATGAGGGAGGAAGTGTAAGGGCAGGTGTAGCACTTGTTCCACTTACTCACTTGTAGCCTCCAACCTGATGGCATGAACGTTGACTTCTCTAACTTCCGTTAATGACCTCTCCCCTTCTTACCCCATCCCTTATTTATTTGTTTGGTTGTTTGTTTATTCATTCATTCTTTTCTCTCTTTTTTCTCTCACTATCCCTCTCACAATCACTCCTTGCCTGCTCTCCATCTCTCTCTGGTGCTCCCCTCCCTCTTTCTTTCTCCCTAGGCCTCCCGTCCCATGATCCTCCAGCTGTGTATCCCTTTTACCAATGAACTTTCCAGCTCTTAGCTTCATCCCTCCTCCTCCTGTCATCTCCTATCATTTCGGATCTCCCCCTCCCACTCCCACTTTCAAATCTCTTACCATCTCTTCTTTCAGTTAGTCCTGACGAAGGGTCTCAGCCCAGAACATCGACTGTACTTCTTCCTATAGACACTGCCTGGCCTGCTGCATTCCAACAGCATTTTGTGTGCGTTGCTTGAATTTCCAGCATCTACAGATTTCCTCATGTTAAGGCAGCATAGTTTCCTTAAGGGAAGACTTCACTGAAAAATCTGTTGGAATTCTTCGAATAAATAACAAGCAGATAGACAAAGGAGAATCAGCTAATCATGGGATAATTTACAATAACAATTCACCTACCAAATGGTAGGTCTTTGGACTGTGGGAGGAAAGCAGATCACCAGAGGAAACCCACGTGTTCACATGGGGAATGTGCAAAATCCTTGCAGGCAGCGACGGAAATTGAACCTGCCTCTGTTATATCTGCCCAGAGTTGCTGAACTTGATCTCACATATTATGCTAGCAATCTAAGGACAAGAACGAAGATCATGAAAGCATATCTTTATTAATTTAAGCAGATTTTCATCGACTCTTCCTAATTTCATGTACTTCTCACTTAAGGGATGACAAATGTTACATTATTAGAGGGAAAAGACAACCAGAATACCTTCTGCTCAGTATTGCAGTAGCTGTTCTGTTCTCCATCCACCTAGAAAGCCAGCACTAAAATCTGAATCCCAACTGTGCTGCATCAAAGCAATTTAGTTCAAATGTGTGAATGTTCCTAAACATGCATATATTTGGAATGTGATCCTGTGAATATGATTCCTAATGGAAATACAAGCTCCAGGAATTGGCCAAGTCACGTAATTCACTGATTGGAGTATATCTTGTATTTATTTGTTTTTTTTTTGCTTTATTCAATTATTTTTATCTGTAAACACACTCAACAAAAACTCAGAATGTGATTCAAGCCGGTTTATGATGGCACTGGTTGTGCCCAGAGACCACTTGCCACCAACAAAATGCAAAACAAAGAGATTATTAAAGACCTTATTAATAACACTGTTAGTAGCTATCACCAGCAATAATGGTGCGCAGAGGCAAGGCTAGGTGAGTGGAGGTGGGAAGCGAAGGAAGAGAAGGTAAGGCACAGCAGAGGTAAGCAGAGACGGGACCGAGGAATGTCCCAATATCCGATCGATTCAAGCGTTAGACAGAATTGGAAAGGTTAAGTATGGATGGAATTGTGGCGGCGCGATCCAGTCCCCAGAGCTGTCCGCGAGTGAGGAATGATGTGTGATATTTTAACGATTTAAGTAAAGTACAGGGATAGGGTATCAGGACGGGACTGCCTGGTTTTACTTGCTGCTCCACAGCATTTACTCAACTCTGCAATGATGTCTGGCTTTGTGTGTCTTATAACACTTAGGTTCTGAATGCTACTTGCTTACTTTTATTGTTTGCGGGACTTCTTTCTCACTGCATGTTGCATGTTAAGGTCTTTTTCTTAAAGGGTTCTTTTGAGGTTTCTTTGGTTTGTGGCTGCCTGTAAAGAGACATATCTCAAGATTGTATAATGTATACATACTTTGATAATAAATATCAAATGAATATGATATCTCTATGTTCAATATTGACAAGGTGTGTGAGCTATAGTTATCCTCCATTTTCTGGACAGCAATCAATGTGATCAATGTGAACTGAAGCCACACTAGCTTGATAGGCATACACACAGGGCCCTCTCTCATTAATGTACACTGGATGTTTGCTTGTGACAAAGATGCACAGACCCATCACTCTAACTCGCTCTGATGTAATGTTCCTTTTGGCTTTTTCTAATTAAGATGCAGTGTTTCCTCACCACAACACATATTGAAGTATTGCTTACAGCACTCCGGGAGAGAAGTACAGTTCATATAGACTGATAAAGTAACTCTTGTGGCTATTTTGGCAAAAAAAAACTCCTTCTTTACTAGAACAGACATTACTTGTGGCTTTTCTGACAGAAGTAGCAAGCTGGTGGAACACAGGCATCTTGATTCTTGATGTTATGAATTTTCAATTCATGAGGTGTTGAATCAGCCAGTGCAATTGGTGAGATGAAAAACTTAGTATGAACCCAAAAACTTCCAGTTTTAACAAGAAATGCTAACCATTTCTCTCTCCATAGATGCTGCATATTCTACTGAATATTTCCAACAATGTCTGCTTTTAGATTTGTCAAGATTAATTCCTTAGAGTGGAAGTGTGTGCTGAGTGATAGTCTCCTAGTGTGGCTTTTACGTAGTTTAAACGTGAATATTCAGTGTTTAGAAATGTAAATAAAGCAAGTATTTTTCCCATAACATTTAATTACAAAATAGTAAAAGGAGTTAAGGAGAAGCAGCATCTTTATGTGCAGATAAAACTATGTTTTAGCAAAAAAACTGAGATTATTATGGAAAGTGGTTCCATTTCCATTAGAAATATATATACCATATTAATACAAATATATACCATCAAAGTTCAATAAAAGAAATTATGTTTGCCATTGCAATAACTGCAAACAGATCTCAGCCCAGTTTCAAAATTAATCATTTCAAGAAGAATCAGAATTAGGTTTAATATCACTCACATATGTTCTGAAATTTGTTGTTTGGCAGCAGCAGTATAGTGCAATACATAAAACTATAGCTGACAATAAGAAACATATATTAAAAAGTTAAATTCAATTATTAATGCAAAAAGAGAGCAAAAATAGTGAGGTGGTGCACATAGTGTATATTCATTATCCATTCAGAAATATGATGGAAAGGGCAAGATGTTCCTAAAATAGGGTGTGTCTTCAGGCTCCTGTGCCTCCTCCATGATGGTAGCAATGAGAAGAGGGCATGTTCTGGGTGATTTGAGGTCATTAATAATGGACGCTGCCTTTGTATGGCATCGTCTTTTAAAGATATCCTCAATGCTGGGGAGGCTAGTGCCCATTATGGAGCTGGCTGAGTTTGCAACCCTCTGCAGCTTTTTCCAATTGTGTGCAGAGGCCCCTCTATATTAGACTGTGATGGAACCATTTAGAATGATCTGTGGTGAGACAGCAGCCACTGTGCTAAGAATACATTGAATGTATTCCCAGCACAGAATGAGGAGACATTGAATTACACAGAGGGAGGGAGAGTTTAAAAGAAGCAAGCAGGGGTGGTCAGCACATTTTGAGCACTACAATTCCTGGAGAAACATTAGATTGAGCAGATGGAGAGTGAGTGCAAAAGAAATGAACAAGGGAAGTCAGCACATGATGTGCACCACAGTTCCCAAGGAGACATTGGACCATGCATCATTAGGGCTTGGCAAGATCCAATAAAAAGAAGTTAGGTTTAAACAGAGTGGCCATTGGGTGAATAGGCTAGTGTTAGAGCAGATTGAATTCATAGCATTCTTAAGTGGGAGGGTGAACAGTCAGAGGTCGTGGTCCACATTGGTACCAATGGCACAGGTAGGATGGGTAACAAGATCCTGCAAAGTGCTACATTTAAGGACAGGACCTTCAGGGTTGTGATATCAGGACTGGTACCCATGCCACTTGCTAGTAAGGCCAGAAATAAGAAGATCATACAGTTTAACACAAGTAAGAGATGGTGAAGGAGGGAAGGCTCTCTTTCAGAGAAGGTGGGACCTCTACAGAAGGGACAGCTTACACCAGAAATGGAGGAGAACAAACACCCTAGCGGGAAAGTTTGCTAGTGCTACACGGGGTAGGGTTTAAACTAGAGTTGCAGGGGGTTGGAAATCAGAGCATCAGGACAGATAGTGGAGTATTGTGGAAACAGATGTTATTAAGCCAACGTACAAAGACAGGAATCAAAACATTGAGCACTAATGTGCTGAGGTGCATATATTTCAATGCAAGGAGTATTGTAGGAAAAGTGGATGGGCATAGCACATGGAATTATGTCATTGCAGCCATTAGTGAGACTTAGTTGCAGGAAGGGCAGGACTTGCAGCTCAATATTCTGGCTTCCCATTGGTTTATATGTGATAGAGTAGGAGGGATTAAATGGGGAGTGAAGGTATTACTAGTTGGAGAAAATATAATGGCAGAGCTTAAACAGAACAGACTGCAGTGTTCAGCTACTGAGGCAATACGGGTGGAACTCGGGAATAAGAAAGGTATGATCACTTCTATGGGATGATATTATATAACAGTCCGTGGGATTTGGAGAAGCAAAGTTGCAGAGCAATTGCACACTGTTGCAAGAAAAATAAGGTTGTGAAAGTAAGTGATTTTAACTTTTCTGCTATTAACTGGGACTCCCAGACTGTAAAAGTGCTGGATTTTAAGGTGTTTGTCAAATGTGTTCAGGAAAGTTTTCTCAATTTGTCAGGCATATACTGATATGCCTGACAAATCTGCAGAAATTCTTTGAAGTAATAACAGACAGGATTGACAAAGGAGAGCCATTGGATATTGTTTATTAAGATATTGTTTATTGGATTTTGTTTGTCACAAAATGTTCACAAGAATTATCCCAGGAATGAAAGGATTAACATATCAGGGGCATTTGATGTCCGGTACTTGCTAGAGTTTAGAAGAATGGGTGTTGGGGGGGGGGGGGGGACCTCTTTGAAGCCTTTCGAATATTGAACAGGTTAGATAGAGTGGATGTGGAGAGGATGTTTCTTTTCATTGGGGACTTAAGGACTAGAGGGTACAGCCTCAGAATTGATGGATGTCCATTTAGAACGGAGATAAGGAAGAGAGTGATGAATCTATGGAATGTATTGCCACAGACAGCAATGCAGGCCAAGTCATTTAAAATGGTACATTTAAAATGGAGGTTGATAGGTCATTGATTAATCAGGGCATCAAAAGTTATGGGGTGAAGCCAGGAGAATGGGGTTGAGGGGGATAATAAATGACCCATGATGGAATGATAGAGCATACTTGATGGGCTAAATGGCCTTATTCTGCTCCTATCATCCTACGGTCCCAACTATAGAGAGTATGATAATTAGATCTCCTATTAGGAAATGACCCAGGGTAGGTGACAAGTTTGTGTGGGAAAAAATTTTACATCTAGTGATCAGAATGCCATTAGTTTCAGGAAAATTAGGGAGAAGGTTAGGTCTGGTCCTAGGGATGAGATAATAAATTTGAGAAAGGCCAGTTTTGAAGGGATCACAAAGCAAATTCAATGGGCCAAATGACCTAATGCTGCCCCTATGTCCTATGGTCTTATGCTTTGGCATGTATGGATTGGGTCAGGTTGTTTTCTGGCAAAAGTGCACTTGGTGTGTTGGAGAACTTCAAAAGTGAAAAGAGAGCACAGGATTTGTATGTTCCTGTCAGAACAAAAAAGCAAGTGTAACAAGTTTAGGGAAACTTATTTTTCAAAATTTATTGGGGCCCTAGTTAAGACAAAGAATAACATGAATAGCAGGTATTGACAGGTAGAAACAGTTAAGATACTTGAGATGTATAAGAAATGCAACAGAATACTAAAGAAGGAAATCAAGAAGGCTAAAAGAAAGCATGAGTTCACTCTAGCAGACAAAGTGAAGGAAAATCCCAAGGGCTTCTACAGATATATTTAGAACAAAAGGATAGCCAGGGACAAAATTGGTTCTCTGGAAGATCAGAATGGTAATCTATGCGTGGAGTCAAAAGAGATGGGGGAGATTTTGAAATGACTTTCTGTGTCTGTATTTACTTGGGAGACAGACACAGAGTCTATAGAGTAACAGCAAAGAGGAGTTTGCTGTCTTGATGAAAATTAGTTTGATAAATCCCTAGGGCCTGATAAGGTATTCCCTCTGACACTGTGAGAGGCTAGTGCAGAAATTGCAGGGGCCCTAACAGAGATATTTAGAACATCGTTAGCCACGGGTAAAATGATGGCAGATTGGAGGAAAGCTATTGATTTTCATTATTTAAGGAAAGGCTCTAAGAATAAGCCAGGAAATTATAGGCTGGTGAGCCTGATTTCAGTAGTAGGAAAGTTATTGAAAGATTTTCTAAGGGACCGTATACATAGGTAATTGGATAGACAGGGACTGATTAGGAATAGTCAAAACTGCTTTGTGTGTAATACACACAAAATGCTGAAGGAACTCAGCAGGCCAGGTTGTATCTATGGAAATTGACATTCAACATTTTGGGCCAAGACCCTTCAGCAGGGAAGGGTCTCGGCCTAAAACCTCAACTGTACTCCTTTTCATAGATGCTGCCTGGCCTGCTGAGTTCTTCTAGCATTTTGTGTGTGTTGCTTGGATTTCCAGCATCTGCAGATTTTTTCTTGTTTGTGAATTGCTTTGTATGTATTAGGTCAAGGCTAACCATTCCTATAGAGTTTTTTTGAGGAAGGGCCTGCTTCTTGTCAAAGCAGTTCTATGATTCTATGACTCTAATAATTTCATAGAACACTCAGATGAGATATCATTAATCTGAAAAAATAGTTCTGTCCTTCACAATTGCTGCTTGACCAAAGTATATTTCAATGCAACCTGTTGTTTCCCCTCTTTTATTTCTTATCGTCCTTTGTTTATCTTTCTCTTTCACTGAAATTTTTCCAATCATATTTAATCTAATCATGAGATACAGTTTATATTTTCTCTATATAATAAAACATCATGGAGAAACATTTACTCTTAAGTTCAATTTTGAGCTGCAGTACATTTTCTTCTATTAGCTAATGGGCATTAAACAAAGACCAAGAGTCGATTATTGTTCATTTCTACAACAGCTAAATACATCAGCCCACTGTGTTCACAGGCAATGATGTAGTTATTTTACAATTTTTAATGTAGGAAATGATGTTGACCCATTCAGGAGTTATCTATTATTAGAACATGAATGAATCAAACCAAGACTAAAGATTTGTGAGTCAAATCCTCAAACCAAACTTCGCACCATTTCCTGTCTCATCTGTACACCCAACTCTTTTTAATGATCAGCAAACAGCATCTGTTGACTGCTCAACACATTCTTTGAAAGCAACGTGTCAGTGAGGCTTTCCCTCTGACTGTTGTTGGTCCTTGCATTCTCTGCAATTAGTCACAATTGATCTGTTTTTGATCAGATGTCAGATATAATTGAGAATTGCTGCCTGTTAGGACTCTTAAATACTCCATTTTCATGTACATTTAAGCTTTATTGTCCTTTTTTTATGTCATTTGAACTTAACTGCACAGCAAGGAAAGATGCTTTAGTATGAGTTTCCAAACCATTAATCCTGGTTATTACTTGGGAATTATCTCATTTATTGATTTGGGAGGCTTAAAATGAGACTTCTGAGAAAATAAAATGTGCTAATGAAAAGAAGCAGGGCTTTCACTTCCCAAAATTGAAACATTATGAGTGAACAAGGGTGCCATATGACCATATCATTTTGCCTATGCTAAAAATATTTCCCTTCCATTATGGGGAATTAAGTCTAAGCAGGTTTTTTTCTATGACATATTTCATCTAAATAGCCCTCGGGGTTATGGTGGTGTAGCATTTTTTGGGTTAGTTGTTGTAATCTCATCATGGTAGGTAGAATTTTAAAAAGAACTATGAAAAGGTAAGCCTAACATCACTACAATGGTCTTTGACTCCATTGAACTTTAGTTATAAAATATACTATTTCTCGCAATTATACAACAGGAAGGAAACATGCTGTCCTTATCTTATGCACGTTATTCTATTGACCACCCTGAGCTGGACTATGGGATGGAAACATATAGCGCCAGTCAGAGTCTAGCACTGGCAATTCACTCTTAGGACATCTAAGAACTTGCATTCAGGCCTTGGCCCGAAACATCGACTGTACTTCTTCCTTTTGGTGCTGCCTGGCCTGCTGCACTCCACCATCATTTTGTGTGTGTTGCTTGAATTTCCAGCATCTGCAGATTTCCTCGTGTTTGCATGTTTAAATTCACCACTGCAAAGACTCTTCCAGTGATGCCTGCACTGACGAAGTTTAAATCTTCTCTTTGACGGGAGTTTAGTGAAACCCTCTCTCACTGCTCCCCATCTATAATTTCTTCGGCCCTTCAACTTCTTGAGTCCTGATGAAGGGTCTCGGCCTGAAACGTCGACGGTACTTCTTCCTATAGGTGCTGCCTGGCCTGCTGCACTCCACCAGCATTTTGTGTGTGTTGCTTGCATTTAATGTTGGTCATGACAGTAGAGATCAGATCCCAAAGATTATACACAGATAGACACATAAGCACTATCTAGAGAAACAGGAGTAGTTCATTTAACACTCATGCCTGTTGCACTCGTCAGTAAAATCATGTTGATCTTTCACCTAGGCACCATTCTTCTGCATTTTCTTGACTCTGTCAATCACCAAAAAAATCTCTCTATCTCTACTTTTGATATACTCAGCAACCACATCTGTCCTGGATTAAGAATTCCGAATTTTCACTACTATTGGCGAGAAGGGAGTTCTTCTCACCAGTTATTATGGCCAACCAGTCAGTGAATATTAGATGACTATAACTCTTAGTTAACAGTACCCTGTCTGTCAAAGTACATTTTGTTCATTTCAGCAAAGTATTTTTCATTCTTCAAAATTACAGTGTATATCTGTTTAATAACCCTTCATAGAACAAAACCCCATTCCAGGAGTCAGTCTGGTGAACCTTCATTGTACTCCTCCTTTCATCAGTCTATCCTTACAAAGGCACGGTCACCAGACCAGTTTCTAATGTTCAGACACACTCTTACCAAGGCCCTATACAATATCACTTCAATGCTTTACCCTTGTTCCACCTTTTCTTTTGGTTTTGCAATAAAAGCCTTAATACTATTTGTTTTATGTTTTTTTTTTTGTTTTCATAGTTGTCTCTCTCAATGGATGTGGTTTTTGTACTAGTATACTCCAGTCCCTCTGACCACTAAATTTTCAGTCTCTCATCATTTATAAACAATTCTGCTGTTCTATTTTTTATATCAATGTGTGTACCTCACATTTTCAAGCTCAGTTTCCAGATACTTCAAGTTCTGTGGTGATCTAATAATTCTGTTGTTTTCTATAACTCTAAGTTGATAGGACTAGGCAGGTTAATGGTTCAGCACGGACCAAATGGGATAAAGGGCTTGTTTCCATGCTGCACTGCTCTATGACTCTATTTACTTCTGTCTCTTTCACCAATCAACTTCCCAGCTCTTCATCCCTCCCCTTCCAGGTTTCACCTATCACCTAGTGTTTCTCTCTCCTCAGCCTCACCTTTAGAACCATTCCTCAGCTTTTTTCTCCAGTCCTACTGAAGGTTTTCAACCCAAAATTTCAACTGAACTCTTTTCCATAGATGCCGCCTGGCCTGCTCAATTCCTCTTGCATTTTGTGTGTGTTGCTCCCAACAGTCCCTGTCCTAATGTTTTGGTGCCTCCTAACTGATGGCAGGGGACAAAATGATTGTTGGACAGATAGGAGGGATGCTAAGGGCCCTGCATACACAACACTCCTGATAAATATCTCAGAGGATGGAAGATGATCCCCTCAGCAACCCTTTGTAGGGATTTTTGCCATTATATTCCATCTGCCATGCCTTAATCAATTCACAGAGACAGGCTTCATTATTCTGAAGCATCTGTGCTTTCTCCTCAGAATCATTACTGAGAACCGCCTTCATACCATTCGCAAACATGGATTATACTTGGCCCTCATACAATTCATTGATAAACATTGCAATCAGCAAGAGTTCCGGTGCCAATATCTACAGTACCTCACAAGTTAGAGCTGCTCAACCAAAAATACTGAGTTTATTCAAATTCTTTGTGTTTTGTTTAATGATCAGTCCTGAATACATTCCAGAGTATTATCATCCAATACCAACCTGTTACTGATCAGTCAACTAAGAGTGAACTAAGAAAACACCTTCTTGTGTGGACACTTGTCAAAGAGCTTCTGAAAGTTAGGATATACCATATGCTTCCCTTATCTGATTTGTCAATCATTATTTCTCTTTTAACTCTATCCAATCCCATTTTTCTTTTTTAGGTATCCTAAACCCACTTCTTTCATAAGTCATTTCCTTCCTTCTGATGTCAGGCCATAGTACTGCAGCTAATCTTCAATGTTCTCTTTTGTTTCAGATTTACAGAATCAGTTGTGCTGTACATGTCACAGTTCTTTTCTTTTTCTAATTTCTGGTGGACAAAGCAATTATCAACATGGATATATTTAGTCTCCACCCTATTTCTTTTGTTCTCTCCTTTGCTCTGCAGTTTAAAACATTTTTGTTTATCACTTTCCCTAATTCTGTCATTAACCTTAAATGCTGTTTCTCACTTTACAGATATTGCCTTGTCCCTATGAGAATTTCTGGAATTTTGTTTTATCATCAAATTTTCATGAATGCCATTTTCGGCTTACATTGATAATTTGTATTTCTATAATAAGCATATATTAATTGAATAAGTGGGCAAGAACATGATAGGTGGAATATGACAAGGAAAAGTATAGATATGTATTACTTGCCTCAGTTCCTTGTTGGCACTTTCTCTCTATTTTCTGTGTAAAAAAAGTATTTTTTTCTGATTTCCATATTTAATTTCAAGGTTTAATCCAATTTTCCTAAAATAACTAGATCAGCATGTGTAGATTTAGTTTTTTCTGTAAAGTTGATGATGTCTTCCTGGTTGTTTAATTTACCTGATAACCCAGCTGATGACAATTGACAACAATGTTCTCTATCGAAAGAAAACTGTCTGAGCTTCTCTGGAAGTGCTTTTAATTGGTTTCACTCATATATCTTAGAGAGAATTTTTTTTTTTGTTGGTCTTGGAGACCATTTTCCTAAGAGATACAATGTACACTTGGTATTGCTCAGGGAAGCAGTCTTGGTCCTCTACTCTTCTCCTTAATATTGCTCCCCTTAGGAGCCATCACTAGAGAGCATAATTAACACACACAAAAGGCTAGAAGAACTCAGCAGGCCAGGCAGCTTCTATGGAAAAGAGTAATTGTTGATATTTGTGCTGAAACTCTTCAAAGTCCTGCCAAAGGGTTTTGGCCCAGAACGTCGACAGTAGTCTTTTCAATAGGTGCTGCCTGGCCTGCTGAGTTTTTTCAGCCTTTTGTGTGTGTTGCTTGAATTTCTCTTGTTTGTGATTAGAGAGTGTAAACTTGATTTCCCTAGTTTTGCATATGACACACAATTGTAATTGTCAGTTGAGCCTGACAATAATAACACCCTATTTCTGTGACTCCTGATATGACTATAATAAACAAATGGATGAGCTATAATTTCCTAAAGCTAAAAGAAAATAAAAATGAAATACTTTTAGATGGTCCTGAATTCAAAAGAGATAAACTTCTTGATAAATTATGAACTTGGTTCCCTTTGCAAAATCAGAAGTAATGAGTTTGGATATTATCCCTGATTCAAATGTGTATGTTAAATCACACATAAAGTAAGTGACCAAAGCAGCATTTCTACACAAGAAATATTGCAGGCACATCCTTTTTTGTCATGTAATGATGCTGAAAAACTAATTTATGCCTTTATATTGAATATTACTGTAATGCACATTTTATTGGCCTTCCAAAGAAAGCAATCTATTAACAAACTTCAACTCATTCAGAATGCTGCTCCTAGACTTTCAATTAAAACCAGGATGAGGAAGTATATCACTCCTGTCCTAACTACCCTACATTGGCTTCCTGTATCTTTTAGAATTGATTTTAAAGTTCTCTTACTTGGTGTTAAATTTCTCAATGGTCTGCGACTGGAATACATCACAGACACGCTCTCGTTTTATAATACTATTTGAGCTCTTAGATCTTCTTCCACCAGTCTCTTAAACTTAAAAAAATGACAAGTTAGTTTTTTTAAACTATGATCCCAATATGATAAATACAATACCTAAAACTACAAGGGAGACAGACTCAGTTGACATTATTAAACACCAACTCAAAACCTATCTACTTAACCTTGCGTTTAACTAACATCATTTTGTATTTTATTTTTATGTTTGACTTTTGTCCCATTGTAAAGCACTTTGAACTGCATCATTTGTACAAAATGCTCTATAAATAGGTTAAGATTATCATTTTAAAACACATTTTTCTCAGCTCAAGCTGGTAAAACCTGAGGTCCAGGCATAGACAAGCACACTCAATTTAATTGCTAGGAACTTTCGAGCCATTCTAGTGACATTCAGTACTGTGTCCTTCTGGAGATTTACATAAATATTGCTGTGTAGGTCTAATTGTTTAAAGCTTTTGTGAAGTAACTTTGGGATGATACCAGTTGTAGATATTGCTATTGGGACAATGTTCACGTTCTGTAGCCTTTCAACTTCCTCTTTTAATTCAGCATATTTCTGTTGTTTTCACTTATTGATTTCTGTATGTGATGTGTTTTTGGAATTGCTATGTCTATTAAGTAAGTTGTTCTTGCTTGTTTATCCTGTAATATTATATCCAAATAGTTATTATGGATTGTGCGATATGTAGTAACAGATTGGTCATAACATAATTTGAGGAACTCTGACTCTAAAACTGGATCAGGCTTGTATTTATAGTGAGCTATGGTGACTTCTGTAAGTTTGTATTTTAAAGCAAGATTTTGGTGACTGATATTTGCCTCTTGATTGAGCCTGTGTATGTAAACAGATTAAGTAAAACTGCTGCAGGATCCTATAGTGTGTTGGATTACTTCAAGTTTCACTATGCTTTTTCTATATTTATCATATTGAATTTGTTGGTCTGTCATTATGTTTTTTGGTATTTTTTTAATGTTAACCACCTGGTCCTGTGTTGCCACAGGGAACCCTTCTGTTTCTGGAAAGAGGTCTCCAACTCTGAGTCAAGCATTTGACACTTGCTTTTCAGCATCTAGTGCTGACTCCTGTTTTCATCGATGGAAGTATATCCTGAGAAGTTTTATCTGACTGTTACATAGATTTTAATGTCTGTTATTTCTCTTCCACTTCTGTCCTCGGTAGTGTTAATCTAAAGCGCAATTGAGTGTACATAATGTCTTCTGAAATTTGTCAATTCCGTTCTTAGTTTGCTTTGTAAGTTTTCCAGATCAGTTTTGGGCAAAAATATTTTGCCAAAAGAATATGTTAATACTAGATAGATAGAGCGAAAGTGTTAAATGCCTTTGTTATATTTTTCCATTGAGCTCTGTTTGGAATATTTTCTTCATCTTCTTTTCCTTCTTCTTCTTCTTATTATTATTAGTGTAACCCCCTGGGTCGCCTCAGGCTCGCTCAGCTCATTCTCGTCTAGGGGGAGCAGCCTTCGGCCCCGCCAACCTGGGTCATCAGCTGGTGTGGATGCTGTGTGAAGTCCCCACCTCAACCAAAAACAAACAGTATACCATAGGCAATTAAATGAGTACAATTTATAAAAGTTACTATAACTAAGTGATTAATAACGAAACAGTATATATGAAGGAAAAAAAATAAAGAAAAGGCGCCAAACTTATCAAAGTCCAAACCACTTTGTGCACAACCATTGGAGCTCAATTACTGAAGTCTTCTGGCCACCATTCGATCCCCTCCGAACTCCTTGACTTGCAGCTTAGGACCACCCGAAGTGGTTAACCAAGCACATCTATCTTCGTCTCCTCTCCTCGGGGTACCTCCTGGCCTCAGACCCCCACTTGGGGTCCATTCCTCACCCAGTTTACAGCATCACATCCTCTCCCTCTCACCCCCTCACGCCGATCTCCCCAAAATGTCCGCCAACAATACCTTACAGACTCAGAAGAAAGAACAACATTAATTCCAATTGGTTTACGCAGGAATACAATTCTCCTTATCAGTAAATTTAAACCAAACAAGCTTCCAGCACTTTCTCGCAACAAAGAAGCTTTCCTACTTTCAACAGAGAAGCCATTTTTATTAACATACACAGTAACAAAGAAAAAGAAGAAACCCCCTTTATATTAGTACTATCATTATTATTATTATAAACGTTTGTTCATTAGTTGAGTTAAGGCCTTGAAGAACTCTAAAGTTAAATTATTCTCTTCAATGAGAGCTTAATTGCTAGGATTATTTCTATTAGTATTTGACCAATTTCTAGTTGTAAAAAATCCATGGCAAAATGTGGGCATTTGAGCTTTTGGGGGAAGAGGCAGGATTAATTGTGATATCTGATTTATGATAGCTAGATCATGTGACAGTTATCCTCTGGTGCCAATCTGAAATTGTATCAGATTACATAGAACAAAATAACCAAACTCCAAACTATTAGGCTCTTGCTCATGCCTAAGACATAATTAACCATAATATTTTATTATCAAATAATGAAATAATATTGGGTATGAATGAATACATTAAGTATTACTTTTTAACTCGTTTGAAAAACACTCACCTTTTATTCCCCTCAGATGGATAAATACTAATCACTGATATTTAGATAATTCAGACAGACAGAAATTCAAGAATAAATTAAATTTCCCAATGAATTTCAATATTATAATTGTTTTTTTTTCAAAAGCGATATGCTCCAATGCTGAACCTTTATGATTTTAGATGGATTAGTGCTCAGAAATTAACATGTGCTACCCTTGTATGTTAACTTACGAATTTTTTTTGTGTGTCAGTATCTGAGTTGCAATAATACTTTGTTGAGACCTCAGGCAGAAATGCAAAGACAATTATTTTTTTAGATTCAAACAACTGAAAGAGACATTTAGCCTGACCAACTTGTACTGGGTTTTATATGTTAAATGAGCCTTAAACTTTATTGTTTAAATTCTCATTAAGTGTAACTGTTGTGAACAACTCAACTACATATGATATAATGTTCTCCACTTCAACATTTCATGAGGTAAGCACAGTCTCAAAGATCCGGTTAATTTATGGATTAATAACCAAGGCAACATTTTACTGGACTAAAACAAAGGATATAGTCCTGAGGCATGAAATAGTTTACTCCCTTACTTACATGTAACAATTATAATAAATATTGCTACTAAGATCTACATGTAACAGGATGTGCAATGTAATGGAATGGTTCAGAGAATAATAAAAAGTCAGCAGGGCTGGTTTCTCTTATTCATTGCAGCAATTATAGTTATATACAATGTATGTGATGACAATAGACATTTTACCAAAGGTTAATCAAGCAAAGACAAATTCTGAGAATATAGCATGGTTTCAGAGATACATTTCATGAATGCTCTTAAAGGAAGAGAGGGACAGGAAAAGAAGGAAAGTGATATGGGTATGCTGGACAGTTTGGAATCATACAAATCTATGACACACAAAGAAACTATGAGGCTCGCCAAATCTAAAATGGCCCACAAAGGAAAGGTGTCTCCCACATTCTCAATTTCAATCAGCAAACATACTCATTGAAAGCTGGGAAGTAGGAGCCACCTGGATAGTTTGAAATTCATGGCTGTTCAGTTGCTCATGGAGGCATTATTTTAAAAAAAAGGATAACGGTTTCTGCCTCTACTACTCTTTCAGACAATGACTGCTAGGTACCAACAATTATTTAGCTTTTTTTTCCCTCTAGACTCCCTTCTAAATGGTTTATTAATGATCTTAAGTCTATGCCTCCTATTTATTGGCTTCTCTGTTAAAGAAATAGGTCCTTACTGTACACCTTCATTAAATCTGTGCTCCATCTCTTTCATCTTTTAGTACAAATCTAATACTATTGTCTCTTTTAGTCAGTTCTCAAAACTAAAATTTTCCAGTATTCTGTAAATTTAATTTAATTGTAATTTTTTTTTTTACTTTCAAGTGCTGTAAAATGTTCCCTGAGGTTTATGGTCATAACTGCACAGAGTGCTTGAGCTGTGGCTCAACTAACACTTTACATAGTTGTTCACATAGCTTCCCTGCTCCTGTATTCTGCCCCTCATCTTCACAATATCTACCTGCTCATATTATGTTCAAGACATGTGTACATGCTGACCATATTCTGTTCCTCTATGCTTCTTCAAAGTTCAAAGTTCAAGGTGCTCATGATATGGAATCCTGAAATTCATTTTGTTGCAGCGTTCACAGTAACTACCTGAAACACAATAAAATCAATGAAAGACTGCACCTAACAGGCCAGACAAACAATCAATAAGTAAAAGACAGCAACTCTGCAAATACAAAACGAAAGGGAAAAAAAGAAGTAATAATAATAATAACATTAATAGATAGATAGCTAATTATTAATAGATATTACAGTGTCACAGTATCATTACGAGTGCACAGATATACAAATGTACAAATATTAGAAGAAAAGTAAGAAATAATAAAAAACTAATTTACTGCGAACAGTTTAATAGGAGAGTGTCATCACCTTCCTTGCTATAGGTTGATTCATTATAGAGCCTAATGGCCAAGGGCAAGAATGACCTCATATAGCACTCACTGGATCAGTGCAGTTGTCTTAGTCTATTACTAAAAGTGTTCCTCAGTTCAGGCAAGGTAGCATGGAGAGGGTGAGAAACTTCGTCCAGAATTGCCAGGATTTTCTGTAGGGTCCTTTATTCCACCACAGCCTCCAGTGTGCCTAGTTTGACGCTTATAACAGAACCAGCCTTTCTAATCAGTTTATTAAGTCAGTTGGCATCACCCGTGTTGATGCCATTGCCCCAGCACACCACCGCATAGAAGATTGTACTGGTGACAACAAACTGGTAGAACATGTGAAGGAGAGGCCTGCATACTCCAAAGGTCCATAGTCTCCTCAGGAAGAAGAGGCACCATTGGCCCTTCAACTACACAGCCTCTGTGTTGGTGCTCCACTCAAGTCTGTCATCCAGGTGCAACCCCAGGTACTTGTAGGTCCTCATCACATCCACGTCTTCACCATCAATAGTAACAAGGAGCAGTGTAGGCTTAGTCTTCCTAAAGTCCATCACCATCTCCTTTGTCTTACTGAGGTTGAGTTGTTGATGAATCAGATTGCACCATTTGACGAAGTCCCCCAACAGGGCCCTGTATTCATCTTCCCAACTTCCCTCTATATACCCAAGTATTGCTGAGTAATCAGAGAATTTCTGCAGATGACATGACTCAGTGTTGTGTCTAAAGTCTGAGGTATACAGGGTGAACAGGAAGGGAGCCAATTCAATTCCCCGTGGAGCCCCAGGGCTGCTTAGAAACATGTCTGATACACAGCTCTGAAGCCACACAAACTATGGTCTGCCAATCAGCTAGTCCATTATCCAGGATACAATGGAAGTGCCAACCTACCCATTGAATGGAGCTTCTCCCCCCGCCCCCCGCAATGAGGGCTCTGTGCTATTGAAGGCGCTTGAGAAATCAGAAAAAACATGATCTCCACAGTGCTGCCCTGCTTCTCCAAATGGGATTAGGCTCTGTTCAGGAGGTAGATGACAGCATTGTCAACTCCAATGTGCTCCTGGTAGGCAAACTGAAGCGGATCGAGGGCTGATCTGACCAGGGGTTCTTGAACTGTTTCTGAACCTGGCAGTCTGGGTCCTGAGGCTCCTGTACCTCCTTTTTGATGGCAACAGTGAGACTAGAGCATGGCCTGGGTAGTGGAGATTCTTGATGATGGATGCTGCTTTCCAGCGAAAGTGCTCTGTGTAGATGTGCTCAATGGTGGGGAGGGATTTACCTGGGATAGACTGGGTTGCATCCATTGCTTTTTGTAGGATTTTATATTCAAGAGCATTGGTGTTTCCAAACCAGGCCATGATGCAACCAGTCATTAGCAAACTTAAATATGGTATTGGGGCTGTGCTTAGTCTCACAGTCATAAGTATAAAGCAAATAGAGCAGGGGCTAAGCACACAGTATTGTGGCACACCTGTGCTGATGGTGATTGTAGAGGAGTAGTTGGCATTTTGAACTGATTGAGAACTGGAAGTGAGGAAATCAAGGATGCAGTTGCACAAACAGGTATTAAGGCTGAGGTGTTGAACCTTATTGGTTAGTTTTAAGAGGGCAATAATGTTGAATGTCAAGCTGCAGTCAATGAAGACCATTCTGATGTAGCATCATCACTGTCAGTTGTCCAGGGTTCAATGAAGAGCCAATGAAATGGCATCTGCTGTTGTGATGGTAGGCAAATTAGAGTGGATCCTATTTGCTTCTAGTGTAGGAGTTAACATGTTTTATCACCAACTTCTCAAATCACTACATCATTGTGATGTAAGTGCTACTGGATGATAATAATTAAAGCAGGTTATCAATTTCTTCTTAGGCACCAGTATAATTGAAGCCTGCTTAAATCAGGTGAGTACCCCAGACTGCTGATGCAAGAGGTTCAGGATATCAGTGAACACTCCAGCCAGTTAATCTGGACAGGTCTTCGGTACTTGGCCAGATTCCCCATCTGGGCCAGATGCTTTCCGTGGGTTCCTCCTGAAGGGTGTTCTCATGTCGGCCTCAGAGCTGATCAGTCATTAGGGGCTGTGAGAGTTCATGAATGTGCCTCAATGTTTTGATGGTCAAAGTGAGCATAAAAGACATTGAGATCATCTTGGAGCAAAACCTTGGTGTCACTTATGTCACATGTTTTCACTGTGTAGGAAGTAATAGCATTCAAGCCCTGCCTCAGCTGTCAAGCACCCTTCAGTAATTCAAGTTTGATCCAGAATTGCCCCTCTGTATGTGAGATGGCTCTCTGGATATAGTACCTGGATTTCCTGTATTTTACCTGGTCACCAGACCCAAACACCACTGATAAGGGCTTCAGCAGATTGCCAATATCGTGGTTCATCCAGAGCTTCTGGCTGGGGAAGACTGAATAATTGTGTGGGGACAGATTCATTTACAACTGTTTTTTAACAGTAATATATTCATTCAGATCCTCTGATAAGTTCTTGAATATGGCTCCGTCCACCAACTTGAAACAATTGCATAGCCACTCCACTGCTTCCTGTGACCACATCTTTGTTGTCCTTACCTCTGGAGCCTTGCTCTTTAGCCTCTACCTATATGCAGGTAGGAGGAGGACAGGCAATTGATCAGATTTCCCAAAATATGGTCTAGTGATTGAATAGTGGGAATTCCTCACGGTAGTGCAGTGTGTTGGGACCCCTGGTGCAGCAGGTAAAACGTTGATAATAATTGAACAGAGATTTCTTCTAACAAGCCTGATTGATGTCTCCGACAATAATTTGAAGGGTGTCAAGGTAGGCTGTTTCTTCCCTTTATGATAAATTCCCATTCCCTGTCAGTTTTTTCCCAAAAACATTACCACAACATTCTATGGCCTGAACTCTATCTGCCACTGCTGGTTCAATAAATCAGTCAGTTGATATCCTCCTGCAATCCATAATTTTCTTGTTCAACAAAATCACTGATGCAAATACAGTCAATTTTGCTTGCTTCATTCAACTTCTTTACCATTGCCTCTTCCTCTAAGTTAATGTCATTGATAAATCCAACAAAAAGCTGGGAGTTTTGCTATAAATGCTGTGTAACTCCTTAGAATGCAGCCTTTCCACAGCTAAGTCCCTTTTGTTCATTAGCCTTTGCTTTCTACCCTGAGCTATTTTAACCAAATCTTTACCTTTCCCTTAGATACCCTGCACATTTACATTCATGATATCTGATAAACAAAAACTTTGCTTAAATCCATGTTGAATATATTGACTATTCTACAATCGTCAACCCTCCTTGCCAATGCCTCATAAAAATTAAATTTGACAGTCGGGTCTGAATTTCCTTTAATAGATCCTGAAGCTTATCCTAATATTCCTACACTTTACATTTGTATTCCTCAGAAAGTAGTCTAATTATTGCTGTTCTATTTCTCTCTGGATCTTATGGGGTCTTACAACATATCACTAGTAAAGTTTCTTTAGCTCAGCCCACATTTATTAATCTTTTGTGCACATTGACTCCTGTTATTGTTATATTAATCAGTACCACTTTTTCATAACACTTTTTATTTTGTCTGACTTTCTGTTCCTTTAAGCCATATTTCAATAATGATATTCCCATACACCTGTCTGCACTGTCAGTTCATCAACTGTTGCATTAAATTACATATCATTAAAGCACTGCAAAACATTCATTGCTTTTCTCTGACTGTTTTTCTTTCTGCCTTTGAAATGCATTTTTACCCACATTTAACATACAACATAGAGCAGGATAGCTCAGTACAGACTGCCCTGCACACAATGTTCCTTAGATGCCCCTAATATATCTGCCTCTATCACCACTCTTGGCAGGGCATTCCATGCACTCACTACTCTCCATATAAAAAGAGAACTCACCCCTAACCTATCCCCACTCCCACTTTCCTTCAATCACCTTAAAATTATGATTCCTGGTATTAGCCATTACCACTCTGGAAAAAGGCTATCCACTTGATTTATGTCCCTTATCATCTGATACACTTCTACCAAGTTGCCTCTCATCCATATTCATTCCAAGGAGAAAAGCCCCAGCTCACTCAACCAATCTTCATAAAACATGTTTTCTAATCCAGGCAGCATCCTGGTAAATTTCCTTTGCACCCTCTTAACAGCTTCCACCTCCTTCCTATGATAAGGCAACCAGAAACGAGCACAATATTCCAAGTGTGGTCTAACCAGAATTTTATAGAGCTACAATATTATCTTATGGCTCTTGAACTCAATCCCCCATCTAATGAAGGATAACACACAATATGCCTTCTTAACTGCCCTATCAACTTATACTACAGCTTTAATGGATCTATGGAACCCAAGATCCCTCTGTTCCTGCACACTGCTAAGAACCCTGCCATTAACCTTGTATTCTGTAATCACTTCGCATTTCTCCAGTTTGAACTCCATCTGCCACTTTTTAGCCCAGCTCTAGATCCAATGTCCCTTTGCAACCTACAGCCTCCCTCTACACTATCCACAACTCCACCAACCTTCACATCATCTGCAAACTCACTCACCACACCTTCCATTTCCTCATCCAAGTCATTTATAAAAGTCACAAAGGGAAGGAGTCCCTGAACAGATCACAATGGAACAACAATGGTCACTAGCCTCCAGGCAGAATATGCTACATCTACAACTGCCCTCCAGCCTCTATGGGTGAGCCATTTCTGAATCAACACAACCAAGTTTCACCGGATCCCATACCTCCTGACTTTCTCAATAAGCCTACCATTTGGAACCTTATCAAATGTCTTACTAAAATCCATATACACCATACCCACTGCTCCACCTTCAGCGATGTGCTTTGTCACATCCTCAAAGAGTTCAGTCAGGCTCATAACGCATGACCTGCCCCTTACAAAGACATGTTGACCATGTCTGATCAGACCATGCTTCTCAAATGCTCATAAAGTTTAAGTTTATGCTTAAGCTTAAAATTCTTACGAGTCATGCATTTATGCATCAGCTTTGTTCTTTCTTAATCCTCCATGCTCAGTGTACTCTCAATGATAATTTTTAATTCTATAAACTTAATTAGGTTATAAAGTTATTAATTTAGGTTTATATCAAGTATTCTTTTCTTAATAAATTATTTAAGTGAGATTATTTGGTATAAACCTAATCACAGATTCAATTGACATCATATTCAACAAGAACTGTTACATTTCTATTCAAAGCTATCAAATCTCTTGTTACAAAGTTCTTGATTTAGCTCTTAGCAACACCATTGGAATTAGCAAAATTATTAATATATATGAGCTGTGTGTCAGGAAATAACATAGTACAGAAATGAGAGATGGAATATGTATCTGCTTTCTCTGCTCAGATGTTCAAATGTTGGTCTATTATTAATGTAGAAACTAAGTTACACTTTACTTGGAATTCTAGGCTTGAAATACAAAGAAAATTTGAGCACTTAAGTTGATTATCTATCCATCTTAAAGTAGCAGGTATGAATAAATGTAATCGCTGTTTATTCACTGGCATCCTTTAAGAAGAAAACTTGCCACCTTACTCAGTTTGGTCTATATGTGACTTTAGTCCAACACCAATATGGTTGGCTCACTACAACCCTCTGAAGTGGCATAGCAAACAATTCAGTTGTATCAAGATCCCATCAATGGTTTAATTTCTCCCTTAATTCCATGGGAGATTTGTTGAGGAACAGTAAATCCTACCTCAATTAACAATAACGCAAGAAGATAGGAGCGGGGCACCAGACCTCTCAAGACAGACCCACCAGTCAATCAGATCATGAATCTATACTGGCCTACACTCCTCTTATGTTCTAGCTCCCCAAGACCCCTAATTCCCTCGTTGTTAAATATCAATCTTCACCTCAAATATATTGAATCATCTAGCTTCTACCACCTTCAGGGTCACAGAATTCCAGAGATTCACTACCCTCTGAGAAAAGAAGCTTCTATCCACCAGGTCTGAAATTAATATCTCTTTGTTTTTTGAGCATGGTCTTTTCTTCATGCCTCTCCCACTAGTGGAAATATTTCAGTCTCAACCCTGTCCAACTCCCATAATATTTGTCTGCTAATTTGTTTGTGATTCATAATCTAGAGCACCTGGACCCTCTGTACTTCACCCATTTGATCTCTGATCATTGAATCCTTGATTCTTGATCCTTGATTTGCAGTCTCACAAGTTAAACAATAATTCCCCTTTAGATTTCTCTTTCCGAGATGTATAAATTCTCACTTCTCCACATTAAGATATTGCATGTTTGAATAAGATCACCATTTCATCTTCTAAGCTCTATGGAATACAAAACGCAGCTTCTCTCATTAGAATAACTCCCTCTTGCTGGGCCTGTTAAGTCTCCTTTGGATTGTCACCAATGCCACTTTATTCATTCTTTAGGAAAAGAAACAAAAACGATATGTAGTCATCTAGGTGAAGCTTTAGAGTGCCCTGTACTGAAGTTTCTACAAAAATATCCGAGTAGTTTATGATTTCATATCAATACCAATATTTCCATTTTTCTTTTTTATATTCAAATGTCTATAGTTCAATAGTAAACATTGCTCAAAAAGCCGGAAAGGAAATTATATTCAAAGTAGTCTTTTAAAACGTTCATTAATAGATGCTCGATATTCTATAAACATGTTTACATTATATGAGTTTTCAAATACAATAGATTCAGTTTAATTAGACCATCAGTTAAATGGGGCAGTCACTTATTTGGGACAACTCTTAAAGAACAAAAACTAATGGAGAAGATAGTCCAGATACCCTTCAATTATTTCAGACACTAAACCGCTTAATTGGGACAGGAGACTATTGCTGAACAGTTTTTAACTGGCATCAGTCAGGTGCACTTGTGTGGCCATTAGACACCACACCATACTTTGAGTGAACAGTTTTAAATAGTATTAGTCGTATGTGTTTGTTTGCAAAAAGCAGTGATTTTCTTCACTGATAGTTGGCAAGAAATAAGCAGTAAGAGTATTCAAACAGTTTACCTACTGTGGTTTCAACATTCAGGCTTTGAGGTGCCAGAAACGACCAAGAGTGAAAAATGAAATGATTTCGCTACTCCAACAAGATAGGAACTACAAGGAATTTAAAAGTATTGACAATCATTTTGAATGTTACAATGAAAATGTGGATGTGAAGGATGCTATCGTCACAAGCATTGTATGAAGGCCAGTGTCTACACTGATTTTATTCATTTACAGTCAAAAGAACATGGCAATGTACACTGGATAAATTCCTCCAGCAAAAACTATTAGGAACTACAGTTTTATGATACTTTAGTAGTATTGTTAGTGTTCTAATTTATTTTCTATTTCATTTAAATACATAACCTATTACTCAGTTAAATGTTAGTTTGTCTTTTTATATGCTTTTAACTATTTCCATGAAACTTCAGCTAATTGGGGCAGATGCTTAATTGGGCCACAATGTGCTGGTCCCGATGTGTCCCAATTAACTATCTGCAGGTAAATATTGCAGCTCAGTTAGAAAGGTTAGTTGGATATTTCCATTATACTTATTAGAATTTACTGCAATAAAATTTAAATACATATTCTTTGTCAGCACTCAAAGTAAAGTAAATTAATATCTGCATGTCTGTGATTAGTATAGCTGGGCCGTGATAGTTCAATGAGATCAATCTAATCTGAACTCACCAGCAATCCATTGCTTCCCAATGTACTACAGAGTGGGGTCTGGGAAGTGTGTCAAAGGTTCTAATTCAATCAAGCGGTTAGTGTGACATTTTAAGTCATGAGGGTGGTAACTTAAATCATTTGCATTTATTGGCAAAATTGGCTTCATCTTGAGGAGCTACATTATTACACAGTTGGTGAGTTCTTCAATAAAAAAGATAGATTGAAAGAGTTGACCTCATTGAAGTTGGTCCATTAAAAGAAATGAAGTTCTTGATTGAATTGCTATTGTGGCATTGTATATTCTACATTAAATCTAAGCTACCTTGATTGTAAGGATTATGTTGTCTGCATTCTAAGCAAGTTTATGTACTGTGCTAACATCAACAAGGTTGTTTTTTTACAGCCATTCTTCCACGCCTTGGAGCCACATTCAGGCGAGACTGGGTAAGAATGACAGATTTCCTTCCAGTAAGGACATGTGAACCATTGGCTGAATTTTCACAATAATGCGATAGTACCATTTTTGGTAATAGGTTTAACTCAATTAACTGGCCTTTGAATTTCTCAGCTGTCATGAAGGAATTTGAACTCATACCATAAATATATAGGCTACACCAGTCATGTTCCTTTGTCAAACAGTTCAAGTCCCAGTTATGTGTGCACGAAAATGCACTCTGGCAAACTAGTAACTTATTGCAGGAATAATTTCTTGTCAGAGGTGACAAGCTTCACATGAGAGAGATGATGAGACAATGGTTTAATACTTCAGCCATGATGTCAAGCAGAAATGGAGCCTCAACTGCGGTGCTGAGGGGTGAGGCACTGCAAGAGGTGTCTTCCATTGGATAACAGCCCATCTTCCTTCTCAATTGAATGTAAAAGATCTCATAGAAAAAGAGTGGGCTTGTGGTTTTCTGACATTTATTTGTCCTTCTATCAACATCACTAAAATAGTCTCATCGTTATTGCTGTTTGTGGGATGTTACTGTGTGAAACTTAACTGTCATATTTCTTGTGTTACAACAGGAACTATTCTTTAAATGAACACCTAAAATGGATGTGACAGGCTCTATTCAAATTAATTTGTTCCCAGCCCACCAATTTTCAGCCAATTCATTTCTCATCACATCAAGAAACAGTTAAGTGTACTGGATACTAAAAGGTCAAAGCAGTATCAACATCCTAACTCTATAGCAGAACAAGGAACCTCAGCTTCTAGCTAAGCTGCTTCTCATCTAACTGGAGAAGGACCTCAGTTTGCCAGGGTCAGCCAGGGATGTTGCTTCCTAGCTGTCTACATCAATGTGTAAGCCAAGATAGTACAATATGGAGAACAAGCTGTTACCCATGTAGCAGGCTCCACCTCTCCACACAGCTGATGAATACAAAGGAACAGCAAAAGCTGTTACAGTTTGGCACCAGTGGCCTAACAGGGGTTGCCAGTTAGTTTTGAACTCAATGTAGCTCTGCCTTAGGGATCCTAGTTTCATATTTTTCCTCAGGGTTTATCCTGAGGCCGTCCCCATGAGTGGGTATAGCCACAAGGCAGTGGCGGCTTGAGATCAGAATTCTCTTTCTCCTAGCTGAACTGCCAACCATGGTTGGTGAGGTCCATCTGCCCGAAACTACAACATTAATATAACATTCGTATAACAGCAACATTGATATCTGCACAATCATAAGGAAACTTTTCCAAGGGACCATCACATCACAGGATTGTCAAAATTCACACACCTTCCCACATTAAATCACTCTTTTTCAGGATATCCAATTTGTACAATTTTTAATACATTCAGTTTCCTCCACATTTCTAAAGTCCATTATCAGCAAAATTTAGCTGTCACTTCTCAATCCTGAAGGTGATCTGCATATGGAAATAAGTTAGTTTTTAGCCAATTGTTTTACAGACTGCTAACAAATTATCACCCTTATTTAGCAGGAGTCAATGAGCAAGATGGACAAGACCAGTTTTGAAAGTGCTGTGAACTATAAATAGGATATACTTCCTGTCGTGTGTAGTCTGCCTTTGATTCTTGTGCACTGTTTTAAAACAGCTGTCTTAAAATTATCAATGTTCACCTACTCAAAAGAGTTCTATTAAAATGAATACAACATAAAAGAGTATCAGTAGAGCTCCATCAAAGTGGTATTTGAATCCTCTTTGAAGTGACTGAGAGCCTCAGTGAAGACTGTGATTATGTAAACTATTGAGATCAGTGGCTTGTATTTGGAAAGTCTCAAAATTACTCAAAATTATTCAAAATCATATTATCATTGATTGAAAGATACTGTTAATCATTTGTGAATGCACTTCCTGAGATTAAAGGTAATAACAACCAAGTCCAAAGCTCTCAATGATATCCAAAGATGCTGAAACAAGCATTATACTGAGAGTGAATACATTAACTGAAAAAAAAGATTTGAAATGTTTGCCCATTGCAGATGTATAAAGTGAACTAATTTGTTGGGCAGGATGGTTTTTCCATAACAAAAGAATAGCAACAAGAACAAGTTTGTAAGTAATGACTACCATTCTTACTATTTTGATAAGAATGTTACACTGTTAAGAAAAACAGAAACTTGAAATGTGGATATTATCAAATAATTTCAATCTCTTGTCATCCATTCTTTCAGTTCAAAAGTTGTAGATCATCCTTTATGTGACATTGTCATCTCACAAAGTCACTTTATCAAAAAAGATTGTCCATGATTCCACATTCCATTCAATGCTTTCATCAATCTGTTGTGAAGTGACAGAATTAAGGAATGGGATTGTTATCCATTTAACATAAGATGATGTTGATGAATTTACCTTGGAATCTACAATGCTTCTTTTGCCCAAATGTACAACATGCTCACTACTAGACAGTAATGAAAGTTGCACACAACATGCAACTGTTACTCCTGGTAGGACCTGATTGATCTGCACTATGAAACTGGACATTCAAGGATTTGAATGCATATTAGAATGGCTATTTATCTGGATTATTCCCATCTTGGGAATAAGGCACTGAGGAGAAGAAGCCAATTGTTAGGACACAGGCATACTGAGAAATTCCATATGTCCATCCTCAAGGAGTTGAAAGCCTTTTTGCAGTGTGGACCTGGATTGACCCAATATCCTCCAACCAAGGCCCAGGTTTACTGACAATTGTCTCAGCCTGTGGTGTACGTAGTAGGTTAATGGGTCATTCTTACTCAACAATCAGGAATCAACACACAGCTAGTGACATGCAGAAAGTTAACAGCATCTTCTGAAACTCTCCACACAGGTATTATCATAAGCTCTTCCTCCTCCCACCTCTCTTCAAGCTTAAATTCAGTTTGATTGTCATTCAACTGTACACATGTATATGGCTAAATAAAAAAATAATCCTCTGGGACCAAGGACTTAGCACTTATATTATCTGCAGAACATGAAATAATATTAACACAATAATGTTAACAGATAATAAATAAAATTTTGGTGATGAGCAAATTGACATAAAGTGTATATACAACATATAGGTAAATATAAAACAGTATAATGCTACACACACAAAATGCTGGTGGAATGTAGCAGGCTAGGCAGCATCTATAGGGAAAAGTGCTGTCGATGTTTTGGGACGAGACCCTTCATCAGGACTAACTGAAAGGAAAGATAGTAAGAGATTTGAAAGTAGGAGGGGGAGGGGAAATGCAAAATTATAGGAGAAGGCTGGAGAAAGCAGGATCTCCCAGTGGCCACACATTTTAATTCCATGTCCCATTCCCATTCCAATATGTCAATCCATGGCCTCCTCTGCTGTCAAGATGAAGCCACACTCAGGTTGGAGGAACAACACCTTATATACCGGCTGGGTAGCCTCCAACTTAATGGCATGAACATTGACTTCTCTAACTTCCATTAATGCCCCTCCTCCCCTTCTTATAGATTTAGCTATTTTTCCCCTCCCCTTTTTTTTCTCTCTGCCTATCACTCTGCCTGTTCTCCATCTCCCTGTGGTGCTCCCGTCCCCCTTTCTTTCTCTCTAGACATCCCGTCCTATGAACCTTTCCCTTCTCTAGCTCTGTGTCTCTTTTGCCAATCACCTTTCTGGCTCTCAGCTTCACCCCACCCCCTCCAGTCATCGCCTATCATTTCGCATTTTCCCCTCCCCCTCCTACTTTCAAATCTCTTACTTTCTTTCCTTTCAGTTAGTCCTGACGAAAGGTCTCGGCCCGAAACGTCGACAGCGCTTCTCCCTATAGATACTGCCTGGCCTGCTGCGTTCCACCAGCATTTTGTGTATGTTGCTTGAATTTCCAACATTTGCAGATTTCCTCGTGTTTGCAGTATAATGCTATTGGTGCTGTCATAAATAATCTGTACTGGGTCGCAGCAGATTGTTTAGAATTCTCTGCAGGTAAAAACAGTTAGCCAGCTACTAGCCCTTGTTCTTACACTGTGGTACCTTCTGCCTGATGGAAGGAGGTTAAAGAGATTGTGGGGCAGATGAGAGGGGTCCTTAACAATGCTGTAGGCTCAGCAAACACAGCGCTTCTGGTATATGTCCTGCATGGGCGGGGGGGAGGGGGTGAACGTGAAGAGACCCTGATGATTCTCTCAGTTGTGGTCACAATCCTTCGCAGGATCTTGCAGTCAGATGGCTTGGAATTCCCATACCTGACAGTGATGCAGCTGGTTAAGATACTCTGGATTTTTTAGGTGAGTTGTGCTCATTCAAAACCCTGCTGTTCCACAGCTACAAGTTACACCCAGGGATTGCTGACCCACTCCACTCCTAGTAAACACAGCTATTCCCCCACAGCTACCCCTTCTGTCCTGGGGCTCCTTTCTTCTGGGAGTGAGATGGTATGACTCAGATCCAGGAGAGACATTAGATCACCATTTTCTGCCAGTTTCCTGATTATCTGCTTGACCCACTAATCTGGTTAAGATGCAGACAGGAAGGGGCCACAAGTGTCCTGGAGGCAAGAACAAGATCTCAGTAGATCGAGGGATCCCTTCCCTGACACCCCTCTCCTTCAGAAGCCGAACATCCCGTACAGGTCCTCGCCTTTCCCCTTCCATGGATCAGCCTGGTTTTCATTTCACTGAAGATCACTCCATTCTTGGTTTACCACCAATTGGTAAATTGTTAGGACTGAGAAAGATTTAATAGCAACCAGGGCAACTTTTCCACCCAGAGAGTGGTATTTGCATGGAATGAGGTGCCAGAAGAAATGATGAATGCAGGTATAGCATCAATACTGAAACAATATTGGGACAGATGCACATTTAGGGCAGAGGTTCCCAACCTTTTTTATGCTATGGACTCCTACCATCAACAGAGGGGTCAGTAGACCCCAGGTTGGGAATACCTGGTTTAAGGGAGAAGGACAAAACACAGGCAAATGGGACTAGCTTAGATAGACATCTTGGTTGCCATGGACAGATGGGCCCAAGAGCCAATTTCTATTCTGTATGGCCCTATGACTATGCCTTGATGACTCAATGGTCTGGAGGAGATGTTTGAATGTATATGACTCTATGACTCATGCATCTAAAGAGGGTTTTCTGGAAAATCTACAACTATTTATTATGTACAAGAAAGGTAAGTATAATTCAAGCTAAAATGTATATTTATGTTAAGAGAATGGACAGCGCTGTCCTAAATCAGAATGTCAACCATTGCAATCAAGTTTTTTTGGCAACATAGTCAAGGACATAGTCAATTGTTCCTTCTGCATTGGAACAATTAGCTGAGATTATATTGAGGTAAAAGAAAATGTGCTTTTGCTGCTCACAGCAGCCAACAATAAGCATTCTTTCAAAGTTTGCACATTGTCAAGCTTCTTCCTCATTTCAAAATAAGAAAACAATGAATCCCTTATAGTTGAGAACAAATTCTCAGCTAATAAAAGTGCAATTGTGAAGCATAAAAGGAACAAAAGGACTCATCAATATATCAACATTTGGCAATTCTTTAAGATATTGGCCTCAACATTAACATGGACGCTCGCGCGGGTGCACGCACACACACACACACACACACACACACACACACACACATTTGGAAAGAGGAAATCAGGTGATCTACTAGACACCACATCCGTGCCTTTATTAATTATTTTGATTTTTTTTATGTAAGTAAGTGCTCCATCTTGGATCAACATCAGTACTTGATCTACATTAATCCCCACAGTGTAAAAGGATAATAATGTAAATTTCACTACTACTTCCCAGATTTCCCAGACCTCAGGAATTTGAGTAGTGAAAAAAAGTAAGCTGATAGTTACAATCACAGGAGGCTGCATATTGCTTGCAAATTTGGCCATTTGACTGGGAATATTTCATGTCATAAACTGAATCTGCTCCAGTTTGCCTACCGTCACAACAGGAATTCAACCTTGGAATATAGTGACAGTGAAGATGCATTCATCAGAATGCTCTTCATTGACTAGAGCTCAGCATTCAATACCATCAGCCCCTCAAAACTAATCAATAAGCTTCCGAACCTTGGTCTCAAACTTTCTCCTTGTGCAACTGGATCCTCAATTTCCTCACTTGCAGACCCTAGTCAATTCAGGTTGGCAACAATACCTCCTCCACGGTCTCCATCAGCACAGGTGCGCTACAAGAATCTGTACTTAGCCCCCTGATCTACTCGGTTTATACTTATGAACATGAAGTGAAGCACAGCTCCAATGCCATATCCAAGCTTACTGAAGACACCAGTATCAACAGATAAATCAAAGATGATAATAAATCAGCATGTAGGAGGCAGATTGAAAATCTGTCTGAGTGGTACTCTCACTATAAGATCAAGAAGCTGATTATTAGCATCAGGAGAGGAAACCAAAGGTCCATGAGACAGTCCTCATCAAGAGATCAGAGATGGAGAGTGTGAGGGACTTTAAATTCCTTTGTGTTATCATTTCAGAGGATCTGTGCTATGATAAAGAAAGCATGGCTGTGACTCTACTTTCTTAGAAATTTACGAAGATTCAGCATGCCATCTGAAACTTCATTGACTGGTTTGCATTACAGCCTGGTATGGAAACACCAATGCGCTTGAACAGAAAAGCCTATAAAAAATGGCAGATTCAGCTCAGTCCATCTCAGGTAAAGCCCTCCCCACCATTGAACACATCTATATAGGGCACTGTAGCACGAGAGTAGCATCCATCATCAGAGACCCCCACCAACCAGAGGGTGCTCTCTTCTCACTGCTGCCAACAGGATGGAGATACAGGAGATACAAGACTTACATCACCAGATTCAAGAACAGTTGTTGCCCCCTCCACCCCCAATCATCAGACTTTTGAACCAGAGGTGATAGCTTCACTCGTTTATTCACCCGAACACTAAACCTACGGACTTAATTTCAAAGACTCTTCATCCCATGCTTTCAAAATGTTATTGCTTATTTGTTCAGTATTATTATTTTGCTTGTTTTTTGTTGTTTCTTTGTAATTTACTGTAAATGCCTGCAAGAAAATGAATCTCTTGTTTGTATATGGTGACATATATGTACTTTGATTATAAGTTTAATTTCAACTTTGAAAATTGTAGACTTGATTTCTGTGTTAAGGGGCATCATTGGGTCATAGTGAGGAGTGAGGAAGGAGAAAGATTTTGCATGCATAGTAGTAATTGTATATGTGTGTTTGTGAGAGGTGAAGACATTGTATGTATGCTTCTTTATGACAGAGCAGTATTTTCAGTGGTTTTCTGTTCAACCTGATGCATCTTCTGAAGTCTAAAATTTCTATTATAACTTCCCATTACCCATGGATCTCCACTGCCATGGGAAACCATTGAAGCAAATTCTTTCCATCCCCTTGTACTGATCAATGGGTTTTGCAGTCCCCTAACACACTTGTTTCCCAGTCCCCCATCACACATCACCACCATCCAGCCATTCTTTAAGCTTACGGTATTAGAATTTTGATGTCTCACTCTGATAATCTTGGAACTCTCTTGCTCACCCCTGCAGCCTTTCTCTCCTCTTTGGCAGCTAGTGAATGCTACTGGTGTCTAGCTACCAATGGGAGTATTTTCTCATCTTTCTGTGATGGATGAGTGGCAAAGTACCAGGAGCTGCACTGAATTGCATCTATTCTTGTTAGGAAAAAATAGAGATCCATTTTGGTACTTTATTCCGTGAGTAAAACCACTCTAACTCTATTTGAAAAGACCTTTTAATCAATGTTCTGATATTATGAGGGAAGATTGATTTTCTGCCACTGTTAAACATACTAGGAGTATGTGAGCTCCAGTTTTTGGCCACATTTCACTGTTGTACAGCTCTACAATGGTCTCCATTTCATATTTTCTTTCATACTCCCAATAATAAAACAAAACTTTGAAATGCACAGTTTCTTTGGAGAAGCTGACTGAATTATAGAAATGATAGATTGGTTCCATTCAGGTTCACAGTGATTTGCTAACGAACAGTTGCTTGAAGCAGACAGAACAACTGAGAGTTTCTCAGCAATCAGGAGCCATTATGTTGAAATCAAAAGCCAGCACTGAGAAAGACCTAGTGAATAGACCTTTAAGTTGCAGCAAAGTCATGTCACTCTGTAACCTGGCAACATTGCAAACAAAGATTAATAAAATTATTAGGTGGAAGTTTCATGACACTGATAGGAATTCATTTTGTTTGGGCCTGTCCAAAAATTGAATTTTGTTGGCTAGAGGTGTCCCTCATGTTATGGGTTACAGAAATTTGCTCTTGCTGGACTTAACTTGCTGGACTTAACTTAAATCTTTACTTCTTCATTCATTCCTACCTCGACACATTTGTTGCTAGTCCTGCCTCCACTATTTCTTCTGGCAGTTCATTCCAAACTCCAATTACCCTTTGTATGAAAAATGTACCTCTCAGATTCTCTTTAAAACTCTCTTTCTTGTCTGAAAACTATCTTCTCTAGTTTCTCTAGTCACCTCTCAGCCTCCTTTGTTCTGAGCAAAACGAACTCGGCCTAATCACTTTATAATTCAAGCCCTTCAATCCAGGCAACATTTATATGAATCTTTTCTGAACCCTCCCAAGTTTAGTCACAACTTTTCCTGCGGTGTAGTAACCAGTAGGGCAATAATGCTCGAAAACTGATCAGAACCGCACACAATCCTCCAAATGCAGAATTGAATCTTCTCTCTTTTGATGCAATTCCAATCCTTAGCTGGTCCTTTTATACAAGACTGTAATAGTGATTTATGTCAGTTGAACTCTTTACATTTGTTCTGATTTGCTTCCTGACAAGAATTTTACATTGTATGATACTGTTAATTATATCTATAGATATGCCTATTGCAAACTCCACAATAACACTGTAAAGTAAGTGTTTCGCCCTCCACTGGACACCAAGAACTCAGGCTCTACATGTGGCTGGAACATTCAGGAATGACACGCTGTTGTTACATTGACATGTGGTAAATATTGTAAACATTCTGCTTGGACCACTTTATGAAAATAATGCCACATCCTATTCATGTAACTGTATCTTTTATAAGTGAAGTGTATTTTTTAAATCAAAGCATAACATATCATTTAAAAATAAATCACAGAAATGAAAAATGGTCAGAGACTGATGCACCATCAATAACTCTCGGAGACGGGAGGCAAACGACAACCTTTTATTAGCTGCAAGAAACAACCACACAACATTCTGGAGACTGAAGGGGGAGCAGTGCCTCCAACCGCCTTTATACAGGGGTCTGTGGGAGGAGCCACAGGAGCAGTCAGCAGAGGGGCATGTCCAGACAGGTATATGTAGTTCACCACAGAGACAGCCAGCAATATCAAAGAGGCAGGTTATGAACAGGGTTGGGAATGTGATGGAAGACATAGCAGAATGAAAAGGGATGGTGTGGGGGAAGGTTATGGTAATGAATTCCAAGCTGAAAGCCTGAAGCACTGTCAAAGCAAAAATGGATTGGAGAGAAGTGGAGGTTTCCAGTAAGATGGCAGTGCCCTTGGATGCAGCAGCCACTCCAGACCCAATCAAAGGTGCTTTTGTTCACCTTGTAGTATGTCTTTTTTTACGATCACAAGTCACTGGTAGGTGCAAAGGTGATCAAATTCTGAACGACTATCCTATCAGCGAGTTGCTCAATAACAATGGAGCTGGACTTATTCCGTACTGTTGTTGTGTTGTCACCTGGACTTGTGTACCATTGTGCTGAGAAGGTGTGTGGTGTAAGTGATTGTCTTGGACATTTTTATTGTGATCACAAGACTCTGATGGACCTTGCTAATGTAGAATATTTGCAAGTCCAGTTCGCTGGTTCATTGGCAAGATCAACGGAGAGGGAGGTTTGTGCCTCATTTATTGTGACTGCTCGGCAAGGTGGTCCGTGACAGTCGCCCGGGGGAGGAAGTGCCAAAGCAGTGCTGCTCTCCGGTGTTTGCTCAGTGTTGCCCTCTGGTGTTCTCTCAGTGCTGTCCTCCAATCCCCTCAGTGGAAAAACAGGCTGGACCCGGACAACTTACCATCAATCCAGTCACGCCACACAGAGACTTGGGCTATTTATTTTTCTTTTTGTGACTGTTCTTTTTTTTCTGAAATTATAACTATTTATAAAACGTGCAGTGTGCTGTGTGTCATTGTTTCCTTTGGCTTTATTTATGTCTAGTTGAATGATGATAAAACTTAAATTTGAACTTGAAATTGAGGTTGTAATTCATGAGAAACCAATGCAGAATGGGAGTGCAAAGAAGGAACAACATGGTGGGAAGCATATTAGGTAAATAGGAGGGTTTTTAAATTAATGACACAGGTACTAATAGGAAAGTGGGGGTAATTGGAATAATGGGACTGAAATACAGCAAGGCAAGGTTTGCAAACCACAATCTAATCTCATGCCATCACTGTGCATTTTTTTTCTGTTTCCCAGCTTTTAACTTGCACAGGCTGGAATACTGTAAGAGGTGCCCTGGAAATATTCCCCGGATTTTCTGTAATCCATTTGTATCTTTTTTGACTACTTTTCTTGTTTTTATTTTGTTAGCCTGATGACGGTTTTGGCTGCAGGTGCCAGACTGTGAGCTTTCGATCAGTCCATGATAGGGAGGATGTCTCCAGCAGAAGGTTCAGGAGTGATACTTTATGCAGATGGCTTCTTTGCTGGCTTCCTCTGACTCATGGGGGTTGTTACAAACTACCGCTGGCAACTTTTGCTTTTCTCTTTCACTCCAGGTGAGAGGAGCCAGTGTTGTAGAGGGTAGCTCCTATTGCCAAAGTGGCATCCCTCCAAATAATGCTGGCAATATAGATTCCCAAGAGAAAGAAAACCTATGGGGGCTGCCAGGAAGCATAGCAACGATTATTGAGAAATCTTCCCTACGATTGACCTCTCGTTGTGCATTAGTAGTGGAAATGCTTCTGAAGACCTGATAGAAGAGTATAATATGATGAGAGGCATGTGGATAGTCAGAGGCTTTATCCCAGGACTGAAATGGTTGCCACAAAAGGGCACAGTTTTAAGATGCTTGGGAGTAGGTACAGAGGTGATGTCAGGGTATGTTTTATTGCGCAGAGAGCGGTGAGTGCGTGGAACATGCTGCCAGCAACGGTGGTAGAAGCGGATACGATAGGGTCTTTTAAGAGACTTCTGGATAGGTACATGGAGCTTAGAAAAATAGAGGGCTATGAGTAACCCTAACAATTTCTAAGGTAGGGAAATGTTCATCACAACATTGTGGTTCAAAGAGCCTGTATAGATGATGCCTAGCCTGTGCGTTTGTCCAGGTTTTTGTGGGTGTTGCGAGTTTGTCCAGCATCTGCATGTACTCTTGTGTTTGGGAACCTGACTTCTCTGCGGATTTAAATTACATTTTCTACCAAGATAATGGCCTCAATCACATGCTGTGGCCAAATTTCTCTCACCTTTAAGTAGGCAAGCTGGTTTGGTGTGGTGTTATCCATCACAAAGTTGAGACTCCTTCTAATATGCTCAACAATCAACAGCAAGCTCTAGAAGCTGAAAGCATTATCAGGGTAAACAGCATACACAAAATACTAAAGCAATTTAGCAGGCCAGGGAGCATCTATGGAAAAGAGTAAACAGACAGTGTTTTGGGTTGAGACCCACTATTTTCTATAGATGCTGTCTGGCCTGCTGAGCTCCTCCAGCAGCTTGTGTACTTTGCTTAGATTTCCAACATCTGCGGATTTTCTCTTGTTCATCAATATAAACAGCCTGAATCTGGAGATCTTTAACATCATGGGTTGTATCCATTTACAGACACTATCCAGTGTAGATGCCATTATTTCACATTATTAATTTCCCAGAGAATGTACAAAATTAGGTATTGAATGAGATCAGAATAAGTTAATAGAAATGGACTCCTGTTGGTTGACTCATTAACTCTTGAAGATATTGTTAAAGGCACTAATTTCATTGCAAAACATTGTACAACATCAATTTTTCTTTCATTTTTTTTTCTTTTTGATGGCATTTTGCATTGAACTGATTTATTTCTGGTTGTCATAATACATTTCACACCTTGACTTATCACCCGTGTATTTTTACCAGGGAAGGACATGAGTTGAAAGCAGGGAGGCAAGGGTGTCAACTGTGTGCAGAATAGTAATGATCTTAAAAGACAGAATTCCTCCCCCTCCCCCAGCTCATGTTTCAAATCACCATCCTCAGCAAAGGTGCCCCCCACCCCCCGAGGGCTGTGTGCAGAGCCCATTGCTGTACACTCTGCTCACACATGACTGCACAGCCAAACACTCGAGCAATGAAACAATCACTTCATCATGCTCACTGATGACACAACAGTGGGGAGGGGGGAGCGGGGGCTCATCACCAGCAATAATGAGTCAGCCTACAGAGAGAAGGTGAAAGAGCTCGAGGCCTGGTGCAGGCAAGTAACTTCTTCCTTAATGTCAAAAAGAGAAACAGCATGGTTATTCACTTCAGGAGAACTCATACCACTCATAGCCCTCCTTATTGCATTGGAACAGCAGTGGAAAGATAGCCAGATAGATACTTTATTGATCCCAAAGGAAATTAGCGTCACAGTAGTATTACAAGTGCAAAGATATACAAATATTAGAAGAGAAGTAAGAAGTAAAAAAGTTACCTCAAACAGTCTAACAGGAGAGGGTGATCACCTCCCCAGTTATAGGTTGACTCATTATAGAGCCTAATGGCCAAGAGTAACAATGCCCTTATATAGCGCTCTTCGTAGTAGCGCAGATGTCATAGTTTATTACTAAAAGTACTCCTCTGTTCAGCCAAGGTGGCATGCAGAGGAGTGCAACATTGCCCAGAATTGCCAGGATTTTCCTTTGTTCTACCACAGCCCTCAGTGTGTCCAGTTTGACTCCTATAACAAAGCCAGACTTTCTGAACAGTTCATCGAGCCTGTTGGTGATGCTATTGCCCCAGCACACAACCACATAGAAGATTGTCCTGGTGACAACAGACCGGTAGAACATGTGAAGGAGAAGCCTGCATAGTCCAAAGGACCTCAGTGTCCTCAGGAAGGAGAGGCGACTCTGGCCCTTCTTGCACACAGCCTCTGTGTTGGTGCTCCACTCAAGCTTGTCATCCAAGGTCTTCACCACACCCATGTCCTCACCATCAATACTAACAGGGAGCAATGCAGGCTTAGTCTTCCTAAAGTCCATCACCATCTCCTTTGTCTTACTGATGCTGAGCTGCAGATGATTCAGCTTGTACCATTTGACGAAGTCCTCCACCACAGCCCTGTATTCATCCTCCTGCCCTGCCCTTATGCACCCAACTATTGCTGAGCCATAGTTTCAAACTCCTCAGAGTGCACGTCACACAAATTCTCATGCACCCAGAACACATCCCACACAGTAAAAAATGCTCACCAGCGCTGTGGCTTTCCGAGGAGGCTGAAGAGAGGTGGATTTTGCACTTCCACACTCACATCACTTTACAGATGCACAGCTGAGTGTCTTGACAAGCTGCATCTCAGCTTGGAGTGGAAACTGCACTCTACTGGCAGGAAGGCTTTACAATGGGTAGTCCAAACTGCTCAATGTATCACCAGCACTGTCTACCCACCATCACAGAGATCTATACAGAAAGGGGCTGGAAAAGGGCAGTAACATCATGAAGGATCCCATCCCCCCTGCTCATGGACCATTTGTCCCACTCTCATCAGTGAGGAGGCTACATAGCATCCACACCATGACAGCCAGACTCAGAAACAGTTATTTTCTAGAAACAGTAAGTCTGATCAACTCCTCAACCCACTAACTCCACCATTACTTTAATATTTCCTGTCAGTCGCCTTATGGACAGCCTAGTGTCACTTCATGGACACACAATCGGTCTAAATATATAAGCGATCCTATGTACTTATATTTATAGTGTTTTTTAAAATTATTATTCTGTTCTTTATCCTTTCTGGGTTTTTTAGCTGCATCAGATCCGGAGTAACAATTATTTTGTTCCCCTTGACACTCTGCACATTAAATTACGTTAAACTATCTTGAATCTTGAAATCTAGACACGATTGAATCTCAAACTTTGACTATAATCTCATTTGCATTCATTATAACAGGGATGGTTCTAAAAATGTAAATAAATAAGGCAGTTGGAAATAAATATTTAGGAACTATATATTGTTCCAATTATTTTTTTACCGTCAAGGAAAGAAATGTTGCATCAGCCAGTAGAGGTGAGAAGAATGAGACACTTCTGCCTTGATAAATTTTGGTGCACTTTCATCAGTTGAATGAACTTGAGAAATCTAAGATTAAAAACTGATTTCCCAGCTGAACTCTGTTAAGCAGAGTTTTGACTTCACTCATTTGAAATGCAAAACTTTCTGGTATAAATTCCAATTGTAAAAAAAATAACATTCAGAATGTGATTTGAATTCTGCCCATTGCGATTTCATTCATATGTAATTCTAATAAAAGCAAGACACACAGGCAAAGTCAGCAGGTCAGGCAGCATCTATGGAAATGAACATTTCAGGCCAAGACCCTTCTTCAGGACTGAAAAGGAAGGCGAAAGACACCAGAATAAAAAGGTGGGGCTATTAAAGAAGGTGATAGGTGAAGCCAGTTGTGTGGGAAAGGTAAAGAGTTGGAGATGAAGGAGTCTGAAAGGAGAGGAGAGTGAACCAGAGGAGAAAGGGAATGATGGGCTCCAGGGGGAGGTGATAGGCAGGTGAGAAAAGGTAAGAGGTCAGAGTCGGGAATAGAACAAGAGGGGAATGGGGGGAGGGTTTTTTTTTACTGGAAGGAGAAAGAGATATTCATGTCATCAGGTTGCAGGCTACCCAGGAAGAATACAAGATGTCGCTCCTCCACTCTGAGGGTGGCCTCATTGTGGCAAAAGAGAGGCCATGGACATGTTAGAATGGGAATGGGAATGGGAATTAAAATGTTGGGCCACCGGGACATTCTTCTTTTGGCAGCAAGAGCAGAGGTGCTCAACAAAGCAGCCCCCTACATTAACATGGGTCTCCCCTATGTTGAGAGGGCCACATCGGGAGCACCGGATACAATAGATGAACCCAGCAGATATTCAGATACAGTGTTGGCTCAGCTGGAAGGACTGTTTGGGGCCCTGAATGAAGGTGAGGGAGGAGGTGAATGGGCAGGTGTAGCACTTTAGCCGCTTACCGATATCAGTGCAGGAGGGATTTTAGTGTGGACAGACAAAAGGACAGAGGAACAGCGGATGGAGGGATCCCTACAGAAACCAGGGAGTTGGGGGAGGTAAACATGTGGTTAAGATCATAAGACCACAAGATATAGGAGCAGAATTAGTCCTTTTAGTCCACCATTGTAGTGGTAGGATCCCTTTGGAAATAGCAGAAGTTGCAGAGAATGGTGTGCTGGATGCAGAGGCTCATGGGGTGACAGGTAAGGGCAAGCGGAACACTATCATTGTCAAGACGTTGAGAAGATGGGGGGGGGTTGGGTGGTGCAGATGTCCAGAAAATAGAGGAGATGAGGGTGAGAACAGCATCAATGGTGGATGAAGTGAAACCCCAGGATGAACATAACTTCTATGAAGTCAACCCTCATTCTCCTTCACTCCAGCGAATAAAGATCCAGCATGGACAACCCCTCCCTATAACTAATGCACTCTAGTCCAAACAGTGTCCTTGTAGATATCATCTGCACCCCCTTCAGCTTGACAATGTCAACAGGGTAACAACGCTCCAAGTGGGATGTCACCAACAACTTGTATGATTGCAGCATCATCTCCCTACTCCTGAGCTCAATATCCTGACATGATGGCCAATGAGCTAAATGCCTTCTTCAACTCTGTATACATTTGCAGCTACTGCCTGCCAACTGTGCACCCTGTACTCCCTGGTCCCTCTGTTTTACAACACCTATCAGTGCCCTGCCGTTCACTGCCTCAGTCCTACCCTGGCTTGACTGTCCAAAATGAATCCACACACCAGTCCTTATTGAAAAGTGAAAAGAATGCAAAGTGAAGTATCAATGCCCGTTCAGCTTACCTTTACTGGGATGGGGAAGGGGTCAGGAAGGTAAGGTCAGGAGGGAGAGGAATCAACCCTGGCTAAGTGGATGGATGATGTACAAAGACACTGTTGAAGTGAGCTTTGAATCCCTAGTAATATTGCTAATTAAGACTGAAAGGGAGCATGGAGTCATTCCCTAGTGTGAGCCAGTAGCTTCCTGAGAGTGAATGAAAATAACAATCTTGCTCTTTATACATAAATGAACTGATATGAAATTAGTTGAAACAACCCTGTTACAATGATTTAATGTATTTTAAGACCTCCCATAACATCCACAAAACCAGAATAACAAATGATTTACTTCTGAGTGATAAATCAAGAGTCTACTGGGGAAAAGATGACTTGCAGGTTGCTTAAACTAGCATTTTTCTTCAACATGACATCTTGTAAATGGAGCAGTGTACAATGAGATAATCAGAGTGATGATAAGATTTGCTGCTACAAATGATCTTCAGCTTCAGCATGACAAAAATGATATATTTTCTTATTCAGTATTAATTCATAGCTATGCTCTTAAATCTAGACAGGTTTTGAAATTAAACAACTACAAGAATAACGAATCTTTTCAGAGCAGATTGTTCCTTGCCTGGTAGATAAAAGACTCAAGAAGGGGGATAGCAGTGAGGATATTAGAAACAGAATCAGGTTTAATATCATTGGCATGTGTTGTGAAGTTTGCTATCTTCGTGGCAGTACAATGCAATAGATGATAACATGGAAAAACAAAACTATAAATTACAGTAAGTATGTATATGTATATTAAACAGTTAAATTAAATAGGTAGTGCAAAAAAAGAAATAAAAGGTATTGAGGTAATGTCATGGGTTCAATGTCCATTGAGAAATCGGATGGCAGCAAGGAAGAAACTGTTCCTGAGTCACTGAGTGTGTGCCTGTAGGCTTCCGTAGCTCCTCACCGATGGTAATAATCAGAAGAGAGCATGTCCTGGGTGGTGGGAGTGCATAATGATGGACACCAACTTTTTGAGAGCAATTGGTAATGAAAAAAAGCTGTACATTTCTGTGAGGATTTGGGAATAAAAGAAGGGAAAGCAAACTGTCCTTAATGCATTGGGTTGAATCTCACCTGACACACCCGAACTTTTGCTTTTGCCTTCTTTGGAGTGCTTGCTGCCACACTTCCTTTTGGAGCTATTTTGTTTCCCATATCCTGGAGGTCTCACCACTCTGTCCATCCAAGTGAGGCACGACAGTCTGCAAGATCAGCCGCATGGTGTCCATTTATGCAAACTGAGCTCTGCCATCACACTATCCTGATAACTCCTGATAGATCTTTCTCAACCAACTCTACAGATTTCTGATGGCATTTGAAATGAGTTCAATTATATTTAAATTATCTGAAGTTATTGAAGTCGTTTGTAAATAATTAATAATAAATTTAGAGTTAAAGGGTCATTTAGCATAGAAACCAGCCCTTCAGCCCAACTTGTCTGCACTGAACAAGATGCTCAGCTAAACCAGTCTCAATTTTGTGTTTTTCATCCATAACCCTGTGTCTTTCCTCTTCATGGTTTAAATAATATATCTATTTATTTAAAAACTCTGAGTCATGGTTAAATTGCTAGAGGAACTCAGCAGTCATGCAGCATCTATCAGAAAGAATAAACAGTAAATACTTCAGGCCAAGACCCTTCTTCAGGGCTCAGGTCAAGACTCAGTCTTGAGGATGGGTCTCGGCCTGAAACATCGACTGTTCACTCATTTCTATAGATGCTCCCTGGCCTGCTGAGTTCCTCCAGCATTTTGTGTGTGTTGCTTTGAACTTACAGCATCTGCAGAGTTTCTCGTGTTTGTGATTTACTACTCCACTGCAAAATCTCTTCAAGGGAAGCCTACCCTGCAGAAGTTTAAATCTTCCTTTCGATGGGAGTTCAGTGAAACCCTCTTCACTGGTCCTCCTCTGTTATCTCTGCTGCACCCAGTCCTGATGAAGGGTCTCACCCTGAAATGTCAACTTCTTACTCTTTCCCATAGATGCTGCCTTGCCTGCTGAGTTCTTCCAGCATTTTGTATGTGGTACTTGGACTTCCAGCATCCGCAGATTTTCTTGTGTTTGTGATAGAGTCATAGAGTTGTACAACATAGAAACAAGCCATTTAGCCCATCATCTATGACAACCATCATGTCTGTCCATGTATGTCAATCCCAAGTGCTTACATTAGTTACCTATCCCTCTATGCCCTGTTCAGTCAAGTATCTGTCTCGATGTGTTTTAAACGTAGCTACTGTTCCTGCCTTCATCACATCCTTTGGCAGTTCATTGCAGCTCATTCATCGTGTGAAAAATTATCCCTCAGTTTCCCTTTTAACAGTTATCATGCACACCTTGTTGAAAGTATTTAAAAGGATTAATTTTAATTAAAGAACAAGCAACATTTATCTTCAGTCACCTATTGGAAAGAAAATCAGTGACCCTGGACCAATGTCACTAAATACAACAACCACGTCTAGTGTAAAACAAAGGCAAGGATACTATGTTTCTGGTCTCACAGCTCCTTACAGCTAGAAACTCTTACCTTTACCCTCACTACTGTTCCCACCATTGTACTTCCCATATAAAATGGCGACTCTATAATTGTTAGCTTTACATCCAGCAAATTAAGAATCTAACATTTTTTGTTGTTAAATTGCAATAGAATTCATGAAGTTGAGGAGCCATAGAGAAATACCACATGGGAACAGACACTTCCGCACTGATTTCCGATTTGTTTAATAACTTGAATTGAAATTCCCAGCTTCCATAGTAGGATTCAAATTCTGCATAAATGATCTAAAACTCTGACAGCTAATACATTGTTCAATGAAATATATGATGATGGGGAATAATTAAGAACTTATCAGCATTTTGAAAGGTTGGTGAATAAGCTTTATCCTGGTGATGATCTTCTTGTTAACATTGTAAATACTTTGGGGACAGATTGAGGTTGAATGGAACCTGTGGTACTGATGTGACAATCTTGCTTACAGCTTGACTGCAGCAGTTTGATGGATGGATAGATAGATAGATAGATAGATAGATAGATAGATAGATAGATAGATAGATAGATAGATAGATAGATAGATAGATAGATAGATAGATAGATAGATAGATAGATAGATAGATAGAGCAAATGGATTTGGATAAATTCATGTCATTGCATGATCAGTTATTTAGTAAATTCCTTGATCAAAGTGCTTACAAAATAATAGTCATGCCACTATGCCACTGTGTAAATATCTCCTTTCTGTCAGCTTATGGCTTTTTTCAAAAGTTTGTCATAGAACATAGATGTGGTCCCTTTAGCCCATCGAGTGTATGCTGACCATCAACGATGATTTTCACTAATCCTACTTTGATCTCATTTTGTTTAAACATCCTATTAGTTCTCCACAGAATGTTGGGAGACAACCCAGCATTTATGTGTGAAACTCTTTAAACAGAACTGCTTCATGGTGCAGCTGACAGACCCCCTTTAATGTCTGATTATTGAGTTAAACATGACTTGTTCAGGGATATTTGCATGGAGTTCCACAAAGGTAGATTCCAGTGAGACAAGGAAAGGATGGTAGGGTACAGGAACCATGGTGTACAAAGGCTGTTGTAAATCTAGTCAAGAAGAAAAGAAGATCTTATGAAAGGTTCAAAAAACTAGCTAATGACAGAGATCTAGAAAATTATAAGGCTAACAGGAAGAAGCTTAAGAAAGAAATTAGGAGAGCAAGAAGGTGCCATGAAAAGGCCTTGGCGGACAGGATTAAAGATACCCCAAGGCATTCTACAAGTATGTGAAGAGCAAGAGGGTAAGACGTGAGAGAATAGGACCAATCAATTGTGACAGTGGAAAAGTGTATGGAACTGAAGGAGATAGCAGAGGTACTTACTGAATACTTTGCTTCAGTATTCACTACGGAAAAGAATCTCGGCAATTGTAGGGCTTACTTATAATGTTCTGAAAAGCTTGAGCATGTAGATATTAAGGAAAAGGTTGTGCTGGAGCTTTTGGAAAGCATCAAGTTGGATAAGTCACCGGGACCAGATGAGATGTACCCCAGGCTACTGCAGAAGGTGAGGGAGGAGTTTGCTGAGCCTCTGGTGATTATCTTTGCATCATCAATAGGGAAGGGAGAGGTTCTGGAGGATTAGAAGGTTGTAGATATTGTTCCATTATTCAAGAAAGGGAGTAGGGATAGCCCAGGAAATTATAGACCAGTGAGTCTTACTTCAGTGGTTGGTAAGCTGATGGAAAAGATCCTGAGAGGCAGGATTTATGAACATTTGGAGAGGCATAATATGATTAGGAATAGTCAGCATGGCTTCGTCACAGACTGGTCGTGCATTACGAGCATGATTGAATTTTTGAGGATGTGACTAAACACATTGATGAAGGAAGAGTAGTAGATGTAGTGTATATATGTAACCCTCAGGCTCACCCAGCTCATGCTCGTCTAGGGGAAAACAGCCTTTGGCCCGGCCAAACTGAGAAATCACGTTGTGTGGCTGCTGTGTAATATACCACCCAGTTACAAACCCACAACGCAAAATATCAATTAAATGATTGAACTTTATGAATCTTAATCTGAATATAGTGTTAGTAATGGAAATAAAAAAAGGCCCAGTTGAAGGGAAAGTCAAAAGTGCACGTTGGAGCTCACTCAGTCATCGATGTCCTTCAAGCATTGCCAACCTTCGGACCCTCAGATCCCAGTCCACTCTATCCGGTGGTCTACCAGCTGTTTCCACACACATCTTCCCTCTACATCTCTCCTCCGACAAAAGACCATGAAAAACATCCTTCCAGATTCTCAAGACAGAGAAGCAATCTCTGATTGGCTAACATGCATCCCACAGTCTTGTTATCTCCAGCCATAACCCAAACATTGTTGCTACAGAGAAGCCATTACCTCAGCAGTGAACGTTACAGAGAAGCCATTACATTAGCAGTGAATCATTACAGCGTGTTACGTTTGGATTTCAGCAAGGCATTTGATAAGTTACCCCATGCAAGATTTATTGAGAATGTAAGGAGGCATGGGATCCAAGGGGAAATTGCTTTGTGGATCCAGAACTGGCTTACCCACAGAAGGCAAAGAGTGGTTTTAGACGCGTCATATCCTGCATGGAGGTCACTGACCAGTGGTGTGCCTCAGGGATCTGTTCCGGGACCCCTACTCTTTGTGATTTTTATAAATGACCTAGCTGAGGAAGTGGGGGGATGGGCTAGTAAATTTGCTGATGACACAAAGGTTGGGGGTGTTGTGGATAGTGTGGAGGGCTGTCAGAGGTTACAGCGGGACATTGATAGGATGCAAAAGTGGGCTGAGAAGTGGCAGATGGAGTTCAACCCAGATAAGTGTGAAGTGGTTCATTTTGGTAGGTCAAATATGATGGCTCAAAATAGTATTAATGATAAGACTCGTGGCAGTGTGGAGGATCAGAGGGATCTTGGGCCCAAGTCCACAGGACACTTAAAGCTGCTGTGCAGGTTAAGAAGGCATATGGTGCATTGGCCTTCATCAATTGTGGGATTGAGTTTAGGAGTCGAGAGGTAATGTTGCAGCTATATAGGACTCTGGTCAGACCCCACTTGGAGTACTGTGCTCAGTTCTGGTTGCCTCACTACAGGAAGGATGTGGAAACCATAGAAAGGGTGCAGAGGAAATTTAAAAGGATGTTGCCTGGATTGGGGAGCATGCTTTATGAGAAAAGGTTGAATGAACTCGACCTTTACTCCTTGGAGCAACAGAGGAGGAGAGGTCACCTGATAATGGTGTACATGATGATGAGAAGCATTGATCGTGTGGATGGTCAGAGGTAATTTCTAAGGTAAAGCCATGTTCAGCACAGCCTTGTGGGCTGAAGGGCCTGTACGGTGCTGTAGGTTTTCTATCTTTCTATGTTTGATGATGGTCTGGCTACAGTCAACCTGACGATTATGGGTCAAGCTTTGGACACCTCAGGATTCAGAAAGAATTGGAGGGAAATAGTTCTTCAAACAGATAGCAGAAGCAAGCAAGCCACATTATGAGGGGTAAGTATTTAGCTTGGGAGACGTAAGTGAAGGAAGGTAATTAAAGGCCATATCAGAGGTATGAGAACAGACTAATAAAGAAGCAAGCTTTGTACACTCTGAGAAAGCTTGCATCTGCTGGAGTGGCTTGTGATGTCTATAGGTGCAGAAACAACACCTAGACCCATGTTCCTCTGCAACAAAACCCTCAAGGTAACCTGAGTAAAATAAAAGATATAGTGTGTGAAGCTTACCGAACACCTCTACCCCTTTATTCACACATAAGAACTTAGTGAGATAACGGATTGCCATTGTTTTGTAGGTCTTCCTATATCTTATTGAAAATTATTGTAAGTCACTCAATGCAGTAATAATACATTCACTTTTACTATAGGATCCATGACAAATGAAGCCAACACATATTTGAGAAGGGATCATGGAAAGTTGATGTCCAACTGATATAAAGGGAATATTAAAGAAATTGCTATTACCAAAGATGCTACCTAATTTTATCTAAGTGAGCTGTTCAAAACATTTTAAGTGTGATGCTGACTCTTTTTCAGATGGTTTGATGAAACTACATACCATGAATCTTAATTAATATGCAGAAAATCTGTCATCACATCTGAGCATTTTCTGACTACAACAGCACTCGAAATTCTACCCAACGGACACAGACAGAATCAATGATTAGATGATAATCACACATCATGAAGGCATAGAAACTTAGGAGTTGAAAGTTACCAACAAACATATTTCATCTGTGGTTCAAACCAATTCTGAGACTAGTCACAGGTACTGTAACAAAAAAACTTACCTTTCTCCTAAATAATGCTTCTAAATATTATTTTTTTAGAATTGTCACAGACATTCACATAAAATGAACCAAATTATAATATCATTCTCTTCCTGAAACCGTCAAGTCTTTAGAGCATTTGCAATGCTCAAATCAGGGCTACAAAAGGATATGCCCCATTTTATTTCTGGATATGTTTGTCTCCAGCAAGCACCTTGACATCATCCAGAGTAAAGCAAACCACTTGACAGCAACCCCTCCCATTAATCACTTTAAATAATCTTTTCATCCAACTCTGGGACATCATGTCTGCAGTATCTACGATCTACAGAATGCATTGTCAGTATTCACCAAAGTTCAGGATCTCCCAACCCACTGAGGAAGACCAAGAATACCAGGAATGCACCAAGACATCTGTGAGTTCCTCTCCAACTCATAAGTTATCAAATATGAGCATGCATCACTAATTCTTTGTTATCTTCGGATGAAGAACCTACTCTAAACTATGTATGTTTCTTCAACTTAAATAGCAGATCAACAAGGCAGATCAGTGCCAACATTCCATGGGCAATTAAAGATGGCGATTAAATAATGGATTTGTTTTTTTTTAACTTACAGTTATATGCTTATTCTTTAAGGCAATTTGTGGTCTTTACATTTATGGGTTGTCCTTATATCAAGAAATATATATATAAATAATCTTAATATAGCAACAGTGTACAGTATTTGTGGTGTGTACTCATTTCTATAAATAGTATAACTAGTTCTCAGTTTTTGGTAAACAGTACTTTCTTCTCAGTCGTACATATTTTTTAAATTATTCTTTGTATCACTGTACGATTGTCATATCAAGAACAGATGGACAAGAACAAGGGTTGCAAAGACAGAGGAACACCACCAACTGAAGGATCTCCTTCTAGGTGCCCAGCTTCTTAAATAGAAAATATAACATCGTCCCTTCACTGTTGCTGGGTCCAAATTTTGAAATGACTTCCCCAAGAGTTCCTCCACCAAAAAGACTTCAGCAGTTGAAGAAGCAGCTAAACACAATGTTTTCAAAAAGAAAAAGGGACAGCAATAACAATGACCTTGTTAGCAAAACACAGGTCCAGAAAATCAGAATTTTTAAATTTCCACATGTAATATTGACTAATATTTCACATTAAGTAATATTATAATGCAGATGAGCAAATTCTTGGGCAATAAAAGAATTAATATCTTAAATGACTGTTGGGGAATGAAGAAATTAAAATATTTAGGGAATCAACTCCATAGCTTATATCCATACCCATGACCATCAGAAATGGAGTCATTAAAATCAGGGAACGGGTCAGAAAGAGGGAAGCGAAGATATCTCAAAGATTAAAACAAGTTAATGAGAAAGTAAAGGAGCATGGGTGTGGAGGCGTATGAAAACACAGGTAAGAATTTTAAAAACATCAAGGAGCTTGGTTAGGTCACTGCGTGTGAAACTAACGGACAAATAAGCACATTGTACATTAGGATGTGATCAAAGCCTTCACTGAGTTAACTATACATTAGACACAGACAACAATGGGCTTCCCTCTGGCATATCATTATGCGGTTTCGGTTTGTGTAAAGAACTGCTGAAAAGATCTGTTCTGAGGAACAGAAAGGAATACTTTTGGAGACAGATCAGTGTATGACGTGTAATTTACCACACAAAAAAAATCAGCCCCAAACAACTGGGATCTCGCTGATGTTCTGATGCACCTGGAAGTTCTATTTTCATATGTTTTGAGTTTAGAAGAACACAATGATCAAAAAGTCATTCACTATTTTGTGGAATATCAACTTGGCAGTGCAATATGACTTACATTAACTGATTTATCTGATGGGTTTCAAACTCCAGCCCTGCATTAATTAATATGTATCTGGCAGGTGGCTTGAATTATTTTATTTCACAAATAGCGGTTAATTGCAATAGTCATAAATTTCAACTTGCACATTTTTCAAAGGTGGTCATTTATACTAATACAGAGATGATGGTGCAGACAGGATTTATGTCAGGAAAGTTGAGCACTCAACAATGCATGAAAGACTGATTGGTTAAATGCCATAATTTATAACAGAGAAGCAACAATCTAACATGTGATATAAACCTAGTAATAAATTTTATATGACACCTTATTTCTCTTGCATCTTACAGACTGTGAACTTTTTAAAAGCTGGTTGAACGTGTGTTTTAATTCCACATAGCAGGAAACTAAACTTCTAACAAAAATAATGGGCTGTCAGTAATTTTTTCAACTAGTGGATTTGCTTTTGTGCACAAACAGCATTTATTTCAAATCAGAATGTGAAGTTATTCCAAATATGCAGCCAGTTTTTCCTGTGATTGAAAAAATAACATCCAGTGTAAATCAAACATGGAAAATCAGATATATGTTGTGTCTGAAGTAAATCAAACATGGAAAATCAGATATATGTTGTGTCTCAAGTGGAGAATTATTCCTTCTTGAGAGTGCCAATAAATCGGATTCTGTTGGAACATTCATCCACCTACAAGCGTAGGAAGCTAGAATCTCAGCTCAGGAAGCTATATCAAGCGAAGGAATCAAAAATCAAAAACAGCCCTTGAGGATGATAAAGAAGCCAGAAAAGAAATTAAGAAAAGAATTAGGACAGGCAGGAAGGCCCATGAGGGGCCAGGAAGGGCAAATAAGATTGAAGAGAATCCCAAGGCATTTTATACATACATCAAGAGCAAGAGCATAACTAGGAGAGTGTAGAACCATTCAAGGATAAAGGGGGAACACTTGCTTGGATGAGGAGGATGTGAGCGAAGTCCTTAATGAGTACTTTATATAAGTATTTACCAAGGAGAAGGACATGGAGAATATGGAGATCAGTGTCAAGCTTATTAACATGCTAGGGCATTTCGATGTTTGGTCTCTTAAAGAGCATTAAGATAGATAAATCCCAGGGCTTGCTGGAACTTACCCCAGGTTATTGAGAGAGGCAGAAGATGAGATTGCTGGGGTCTAGCTACAGGCAAGGTCCCAGGGGAATGGTGATTACCTAATGTTACCCCATTATTCAAGAAGGGAACCTGAGATAATCCTGGAAACTGTAGGCCGGTGAGTCTCCCATCTATGGTAGGGAAGTCACTGGAGAGAATTCATAGGGATAGGATTTATGAGCTTTTGGAAAAGTATGGCCTAATTAGGGAGAGCTGGTATAGTTTTGTTTCTTACTAACTTGACTGAGTTTTATGACTAGATGGTTGCTGAAAGTAGAGTTGAGGATGTTGTTGATGTGTGTCTTAGTAAGGCATTTGACAAGGGTCCCTCATGGGATGTTCAACCAGAAGATTAAGATATATGGGATCGATATATGGGCTGCCTGGATTCAGAACTGCCTTGCCTGAAGAAGACAAAGGGTAGTGTTTGAAGGAACCTATTCTAGCTGGAGGTATGTGATCCGTGGTGTTCCGCAGGGACCTGTACTAGTAACTCTGCTGCTTATAAGTGACCTGGATGAAAATGAAGATGTTTGGGTTAGTAAGGATCATACCAAGATTGGCAGAGTTGTGGATAGTTTAGAAGACTGGAAAATAATACAATGCACAATCGCTCAGTTGCGGATATGGGCAGAGAAATGGCAGATGGAGTTTGATCCAGATAAATGTAACTTAGTAAGGTCAAATGTAAAGAGACAGTACATTGTTAAGAGCAAGACCCTTAACAGTGTTGATGAGCAAAGGGATCTTAAGGAAACAAGTTCATAGCTCCCTGAAAGTGGCTACACAGGTTGATAAGGTGTTAAGAAGGCATGTGGTATGTCCTGACAAAGGGTCTCGGCCCGAAACGTCAACAGTGCTTCTCCCTATAGATGCTGCCTGGCCTGCTGTGTTCCACCAGCATTTTGTATGTGGTATGCTTGCCTTTATTAGTCCAGGCAATGAGTTCAAAAGTCAGGAAGTTATGTTACAGCTTTATAAAACTCTAGACAGGCCACATCTAGAGTATTGCATACAGTTCTTAAATGGGTTGCCCCATTATTGAAAAATTGTCAAAGCTTTAGAAAGAGATCAGAAGAGGTTTACCAGGATGCTGCCTGATTAGAGGGCATGTGCTATAACGAAAGGTTGGACAAAGTTGAGCTGTTTTCTCTGGACCAGCAAGATCCCTTGGACATAAGTGTATAGGTTTATGAGAGGCAAGGATAGACAGATGGTATATTTTCCTTGGATTGAAATATCTAATACCAGAGGGTATGCAGTTCAGGTGAAAGGGGATAAGTTCAGAAAAGAGTTGAGGGCTGTGGGTGCCTGAATGTGCTGCTTGTGGTGGCGGTAAAGGCAGAAACATTAGAAACTTCTAAGCGACAATCCGATAGGTACATGAACGTGAGGGAAGTGAAAGGTTATGGACATTATGTAGGCAGAAATGGTTAAACTGGTTGGCCATTTGTTTACTGATTTAAATTGGTTTGGCACAACATTGTGTGCCAAAGGGCCTGTTCCTGAGCTGTCCATTTCTATGTTCTATACTCTCTACATTGCACTGGTTTCTTCCACCTGTTGGAAGGTTACATGACTGTGGTAGACATAGGCATCCAAGAGAAAGATGATGCAGTGCAGCCAGAGTACAGGATGGCCTGGCAGGGCCTGTGGTGTCTCGGCTTAATACTCATCATAGGATGACATCTTCAGGCAGAAGAAGGATCGCCAAGTACTGAACTGAAGCATTAGCATGAATTTTTGTCCTCATATCTCAAAGTGGGACTTAACTTCATAAGCTTGAAAATCAGTGACCAACTGAGGCCTCATTCAGTCAAGTGTTTCGAATCTCTTCTCATTACAGTATTTTTATATCTAGTGGGTAAATGTTAAATTGTGATTGAACATTATAAGTAATATGAAATGTTGTTCATGCAGAGAGTAAAATGGATTTATGTACTGATTAGAAACTTTATTTTGGGTGCATAGCACTTATTTCCTTTAGTACATTTAACATGTATTCTGAAACATGGCTCTAAAATATGTTGGAGCATATTGTAAAATGTAATTGAAAAATGCAACTTTCTAAACAGTCTAGACTGGACTCTGCCTTGGGCCTGAAAAAGTTAAAATTCTTTGGTGTATATTCCATCTGCTACCCTCCAACGTGATGCGATGAATATCGATTTCTCCTTCCAGTGAACAATTGTTCCCCCTTCCTCTATTCCCCACTCTGACCTTTCACTTCTTCTCACTGGCCTATTTCTTCCCCTGGTTCCCATTCTCTGTTGTTTTCTCTTATTGTCCACTCTCCTCTCCTCGCAGATTCCTTCTTCTCCAGCACTTGACCTTTACACTCACCTGGCTTCACCTATCACCTTCCTGCTAGCCTCTTTCCCCTCCCCTTTTATTCTGGCATCTTCTCCCTTTCTTTTCGGTTCTAAAGAAGGGTCTTGGCCCAAAACATTAATTTTTTATTCACTTCCATAGGTGCTCCCTGACTTTACGTATCAATGATCCCAACATATTGATACAGCTTTAAAGAAGGCAAGACAGTGGCGAAATTTCCTAAGAGTTTAAAGAGATTCGGCTTGTCACCTAAAACACTCAATAACTTCTATAGATATATAGATTCTATAGAGCATTCTAACAAGTTGCATCACAGTCTAGTATGGGGGAGGGGGGCTACTGCACTGGACAGAAAGTTGTAGAATTAGTCAGCTCCATCTTGGGTACGAGCCTCTGTGTTATCTAAGACAGCCTCATGGAGTGGTGCCTCAGAAAAGTGGTGTCCATCATTAAGTACCCCCATTATCCAGGACATGCCCTCTTCTCATTGTTGCCAACAAGAAGGAGATATAGAAGGCCAAGGCACACACTAAGCGATTCAGGAACAGCTTCTTCCCCTCAGCCATCTGATTCTTAAGTGGACATTGAACTCATGAACACTACCTCACATTTTTTTTAATATTATTTCTGTTCTGCACTATTTTAATTTGACTATTTAATATGCGTATATATACATACTGTAATTAATTTACTTAATTTTTTTTTCTTTCTATATTATTCTTGTATTGCATGGTACAGCTGCTGCTAAGTTAGCAAGTTTCATGACACACACCAGTATAATAAACCTGATTCTGATTCTTCTGCCTAGTTCCTTCAGCATTCTGTGTGGATTTTCCTTTGGTCATTGCCCATTTTAACTTTAAGATCTGAAAAAAGTATGACACTATTCAGCCACTCCCAAGTCTAATTGCCAGCCCTAACCCTGTAACTCCTGATTACTTGATCAATTAAAAACCTATCTCATCATCCAAAGTAACTTTACAAATGCCTTGTTGAATTGTAGCAAGACTACAAACTTTTATACACCAAATAAAAACCAGCATTTATTTGTCCTCATTAATCAATGCATTTGCACATTGGCTTACTGTGGATCATGTACAAGAGCCTGCAAACCCCTTTGTGCTGCCGTGTTCTGTAGACTTCCTCCATTTGATCATTCTTCCTTTCAAGGTAAATGATTTCACATTTCCATACATTATTCTCCATTTGCCCATTATTCTCCACATTTGGCTTATTGATACCTTTTTTGAAACTATGTCATCCTCACCTTCCCACCTACTTTAGTATCATCCACAAAATTAGCTGCACTATGCTTGTTTTCCTCCTTTCATATTTACTGTAAATTGATGCAATCCATGTGGCATTCTACTGATGGTCAACTTGAACATGAAAACCGTGCTTGAAAAATACTGACTCCGAAAAATATCTGGTCCAGGAAAATTAATGGCCTCTCAATGCAATTTCTTCAGCCAATCTGGCAAATCTGTGGGTTTCATCGCCAGAGGTGGCTTTGGAGGACAAGTCATTTAGAATATTTAAGGCAGAGTTTGATGGGGTCTTGGTCAGTCAGGGCATGAAGGTATATGGGGAGAAGGCAGGGGATAGGGGCTGAGAAGAGAAATGGATCAGCAATGATGAAATAGAAGAGCAGAATCGATGGGCCAAATGGACTAATTCTGCAACTCTTATCTTATGGTCTAATACTTCGCCTAATACTAATTCTGTAGTGATGGTGATGATATTTCATTCTTCCTCTATATTCATGAGAAATTTGCAGTATCCTTATAAAGAATAGTTTAAAATGCATGTTTAACTTGTGATCAGTTTCTAGTGCCATACACCCTTGTCTCCAGTCTCATTCTCCTAATGGTCCATTCTCACTTCTTATTCCTTTATCCGTATTCAAAGATAATCTTCTTGTGAGTTTTTACTGTATATGTCTTGCATCTCTGCCCTTATTTATTTTTCCTTGATTTTATTTTATATTTTTGGTTCATTTGATGGATTCTGCATTTGCTTCATCTTTGTGCCAGACACAAATTGTTTGCACCTTCTGTGTTTTCTCCTTTAGCTTAATGCCCTCCTTAACTACTTCCGTAATTAAAGTACATTTATCCCTTCCACTCTCCCAAAGCTATACCTTCCCTGTTCATTTTTTGATATTACAATATAACTGGATTTAAATATGAGAAAGAAAGAATAAATTCACCAGGTAATGAAAGAACTTGTATTTATATGAAATCATTTTCTCTACTTTTGAATGGAAAACTCTCTGCTGAATTAAGGAACCGATTTGCAAATTCACAAACAGAAATCGAACATTGTAGTTAATATCAAATATTTTTGTCATTTTGACTGATAGGTAGGCATTAGCCAGGGACTGGGAAAAATACTCTTTAATTTTTTCACTTTTTCTGTACTGCCCATCTGAGAGGACTTTAACTTTCAGCTAATGTGACATGTAAAAGGCAGACACCCAACAGGGCTTTATCCAGAGTGTATTCAAATACCTGCCTAATATTTGTGGTCAAAAGTTTGAAGAGTGTCCTGTACTTAGAACCTTTGAATTAAGAGGCAAGTGTGCTGTGAACTGAGCCTGAGGTGACACTGACTGAAAGGAACAAAACAAATCTCTAATCCTCACTTCAATAAGACACTCCAAAACATTACATTGGAAATGCAGTACAATTTGAAATGTAATGAGCAATCAGGTAAGCAAAAATAAGGTGCCTGTTTGATACAAATATCTTAGAATCCAAACTTTTATCTCTGCTTCATTATATCATTGAAGTAAAACCAGTTTTCATATTGAGAACACTAATAAATGTTATAGCTGGTTAAATGATTTCATCATAGTGAAATCGAAACTCAGTCCTACTGAAAAAATTTGATTCATGCCTGAAGAAAATGGATAAAATTATTTTAAAGTGAAGCTGAATAATTCCTTTTTGGTTTAATTAGCAACCACCAATGAAAATGATCCTTCAGAAACTATCTATTTTCATGATGAAATGTTTGCTCAATATTTTGTCAATCTGATAAGGAAAAATATTTTCCTTACAAAGATTTTTATTAAGGGAAGAATCTCAGTTCTTAATTGCTGCTTCATTTTTAGTGACACCAAAATACTATAGCATTCATTTGGAAGAAAAAGAATAGTTGAACTTGCTAACTTAGCAGCATAGATATCATTAGATTTTACGTTTATGTATAACTTTAAAACATTAAACTAATCCAAAGGAACACACAGGAATCCAAAATGCAGGTCTAGCTTGGTCCTTACTTCTGGCAAACCAGGCATGTATCACGTGGTAGCATGGTGGTGCACGCAATTAATGTATTTTTACATACAAACCATAATTAATTATTTAAACCATCAAGAATGCTTAATCAACCAATATATATACAAGATTACTCAAATATTATTGAAATATTAAATACACAGCACTCCTCCCTGCTTAGCTATAAACTTTAACTCAGTAAAGCATGGTTTCTCAACCAGGGTTCCATAAGAGGTCGGTCGGGTTTCGGCAAGAGATTGTGATTAAAAATGTAAAAAACGTAATTTTTTGAACCTCGCGCAACACACAATGCTAGCACCTGCAGTGAAGGGCAGTGACCTAGTTAGCAAACTCACTAGAGGTCTCTCAGCCCAGTATGGCAGAGCAGGATGGCACCGTCTTTATGTGGTTGAGTCCATTCTCGGTTTTTGACTTGAGATAGGAGAAGCTGTTGATAACTGTTGAGTGCTGTGTTGCACAGAGGGGAGGCTGGTAGGCTGATGAAGAGCGTGAAGTACATTTTCCAAGAATTGAATGGACTCACCTGACTTAGGCTGTGATGTCAGCCTCTCCCTCTTACATGCCGCCAACTGACTTACGGGACTGAACAATCTCTATCAGTGTAGTAGAAGACTGGAGGGGAATTTTCATTCTAATGAAGTAATTTTTATGTGCTGTGACTCATCTGCTGGCCTGTTGCTTTGCTGTTGTTGTAAACTTTGTAAAAGGTGCATTGTATAGGTTAGAAGAGAACTGCATTGTGAAGTTTTTGTATTTTTTGTGATGTTTTCATTTAGTTACTTATTATACCATTTTTAATATATTTTACTTACCCCTGTGTTGCAGTAAGAGAAATTGAAAAGGTTTCTCTTTCAAAGGGTATGAAAAATCGACATTTGATGGCATGTCAGATGATGCAGAGGAGGTTTTCTGTGATAAACTGAAAAACAACAGTTTCTCTATCCAGGCTGATGAGTCAATAGATTTCACCAATAAATGTCATTTGTAAGATTTGTAAGTGATGGTGAAATTCAAGAAAACGTTTTCTGTTGCGGAGTTGCCCATAACAAGCAAAGACCAAGCTATATTTAATGTTTTGTCTTCATATTTGGAAACTAGAGGTCTATCTTGAGGAACCGTGTTGGCATCTGAACTGATGGTGCCCCATCAATGGTTGGTTCTGTGAGAGGTTTTGTTTCTCCTGAAAGAAACAGAAAATCCTGACATTGTCACAACACACTGATTTCTTCACAAAGAGGTGCTGATGTCAAAAACTCTTGGAGATGAAATGAAAAACTTACTGGATGTTGCTACAAAAATGGTTAACTTTATTAAACAAAGACCAGTTCACTGGAAAATGTTTAAAAAACTGTGTGAAATCCTGCACAAAGTGCACATCAATCTCCTGCTACATACAGAAATCCAGAAGAAGAGTTCTCAACAGGGTGTTTGAGCCGAAAGGTGAATTGCAGAAGTACTTTCAAGACGATAGTAGGCCAGATTTTGCTAAGTGCTTTAAAGCTGAAGAATGGCTGCAGAAGCTAGCCTAATTAGCAGACAGTTTTCAACATATGAACCAGTTGAACAAATCTCCACAAGACCTTGGAAAAAATGTTTTGACTTCAAGTGACAAGATTCTTGGACTTAGAAACATAGAAATATAGAAAACCTACAGCACAATATAGGCCTTTCAGCCGATGATCATGTGCCAAACATGCACTTACTTTAGAAATTATCTAGGGTTACCCACAGCCCTCTATTTTTCTAAGCTCCATATACCTATCCAAGAATCTCTTAAAAGACCATATTGTATCCACCTACTTCCAAGCACCTTAAAACTGTTTCCTGTCATGTTAGCCATTTGAACCCTGGGAAAAAGCCTCTGACTATCCACATGATCAATGTTGTTCATCATCTTATACAACCCTATCAGGTCACCTCTCATCCTCCATCACTCTAAGGAGAAAAGGCCAAGTTCACTCAATTTATTCTCTTAAGGCCTGCTCCCCAATCCAGGCAATATCCTTGTAAATCTCCTTTGCACCCTGTGGTAATCCATGTATAGCGGTCTGGACACGCCCCTCTGCTGACTGCTCCTGTGGCTCCTCCCACAAACTCCTGGATAAAGGTGATTGTGTCACTGCTCCTTTGACAGACATCCAATATGGACATGCTCCATTTTACTGCTAATAAAAGCCTTTGAGTAGTTACTCTACTTCCAGGCTTTTGGAGTTATTGATAGTGCATCACACTCTTTCTATAGTTTCCACATCCTTCCTGTAGTGAGGTGATCAGAACTGAACACAGTCCTCCAAGTGGAGTCTGACCAGGGTCCTATATAGCTGTAACATTACTTCTTGACTTTTGAACTCATTCCCACGGTTGATGAAGGACAATGCACCGTATGCATTCTTAACCACAGAGTCAACCTGCGCAGCATCTTTTTTTAAATTAATATTTATTAATATTATATTCTGCTAACATATTTGACCTACCAAAATGTACCACCTCACACTTATCTGCGTTGAACTCCATCTGCCACTTCTCAGCCCAGTTTTGCATCCTATCAATGTCCCACTGTAACTTCTGACAGCCCTCCACACTATCCACAATACACCCAACTTTTGTGTCATCGGCAAATTTACTAACCCATCCCTCCACTTCATCATCCAGATCATTTATAAAAATCAAAGAGTAGGGGTCCCAGAACAGATCCCTGAGGCACACCAACCTCCATGCAGAGTATGACCCATCTACAACCACTCTTTTCCTTCTGTGGGCAAGCCAGTTCTGGATCCACAAAGCAAGGTCCCCTTGGATCCCATGTCTCCTTACTTTCTCAATAAGCCTTGCATGGGGTACCTTATCAAATGCCTTGCTGAAATCCACATACACTACATCTACTGCTCTACCTTCATCAATGTCTTTAGTCACATCTTCAAAAAATTCAATCAGCTGGTAAGGCACGACCAGCCTTTGATAAAGCCATGCTGACTATTCCTAATCACATTATGCCTCTCCAAATGTTCATATATCCTGCCTCTCAGGATCTTCTCCATCAACGTACTAACCACAGAAGTAAGAATCACTGGTCTATAACTTCCTGGGCTATCTCTACTCCCTTTCTTGAATAAGAGAACAACATCAGCACCCTCCAATCCTCCAGAACCTCTCCTATCCTCACTGATGATGCAACAATCATTGCCAAAGGCTCAAAAATCTCCTCCCTCGCCTCCCACAGTAGCCTGGGGTGTATCTCATCCAGTCCTGGTGACTTATCCAACTTGATGCTTTCCAAAACCTCCAGCATATCCTCCTTCTTAAAGTCTGTATGCTCTAGTTTTTCAGTCCACTGTAAGTCATCCCTACAATCGCCAAGGTCCTTTTCCATAGTGAATACTGAAACGAAGTATTCATTAATTATCTCCTCTATCTCCACCAGTTTCATACACATTTTCCCACTGTCACACTTTTTGGTCCTATTCTCTTATGTCTTATCCTCTTGCTCTTCACATACTTGTAGAATGCCTTGGGGTATCCTTAATCCTGTCCGCCAAGGCCTTCACATGGCACTTTCTGGCTCTCCTAATTTCAGTCTTAAGCTCCTTCCTGCAAGCCTTATAATTTTCTAGATCTCTATCATTACCTAGTTTTTTGAACCTTTCATAAGTTTTTCTTTTCTCCTTAACTAGCTTTTCAACAGCCTTTGTACACCACGGTTCCTGTACCCCACCATCCTTTCCCTGTCTCATTAGAATGTACCAATGCAGAACATCATGCAAGTATCCTCCGAAAATTTGCCACATTTCTGCTGTACATTTCCCCTGAGAACATTTGTTGTCAATTTATGCTTCCAAGTTCCTGCCTGATAGCTTCATATTTCCCCTTACTTCAATTAAACACTTTCCTAACTTGTCTGTTCCTATCCTTCTCCAATGCTATGGTATAGGAGATAGAATTATGATCTCCAAAAAGCTTTCGCACTGAGAAACCTGACACCTGACCAGGATTATTTCCCAATACCAGATCAAGTACAGCCTCTCGTCTTGTTGGCTTATCTACGTATTGTGTCAGGAAACCTTCCTGAACACAGCTGACAAACTCCACCCCATCTAAACCCCTTGCTCTAGGGAGATGCCAGTCAATGTTTGGGAAATTAAAATCTCCCAACATGACAACCCTGTTATCATTACATCTTTCCAGAATCAGTCTCCCTATCTGCCCCTCGATGTCTCTGTTACTATTGGGTGGTCTAGAAAAAACACTCAGTAGAATTATTGATCCTGTTCCTAACTTCCACCCACAAAGACTCTGTAGACAATCCCTCCATGACATCCTCCTTTTCTGCAGCCATGACACTATTTCTGATCAGCAGTGCCACACTCCCACCTGTTTTGCCTCCCTCCCTGTCCTTTCTGAAACAACTAAAGCCTGGTACTCTAAATAACCATTCCTGCCCTTAAGCCATCCAGTTCTCTGTAATGGCCACAATATCATAGCTCCAAGTACTGATCCACACTCTCAGCTCATCTGCTTTGTTAATGATGATTCTTGAATTAAAATAGACACATCTCAAACCATCAGTCTGACATCCTCTATCACCTGCCTATCCTCCCTCTCACACCTCCTCTATTTGTGAGCCAACTGCCCCTTCCTCCGTCTCTTCAGTTCGGTCCCTCCCCCAGCAATTCTATTTTAAACTGTCCCCAACAGCCTTAGCAAACCTTCCTGCTGGGATATTGGTCCCCCTCGGATTCAAGCAAAACCCGTCCTTTATGTACAGGTCACGCCTGCCCCAAAAGAGGTCCCAATGATCCTGAAATCTCAATCCGTGCCCCCTACTCCAATCCCTCAGCCATGCATTTATCCTCCTCCTCACTCTATTCCAATAGTCACTGTCGCAGGGCACAGGCAGTAATCCTGAGATTACTACCTTTGAGGTCCTGCTTCTCAACTTCCTTCCTAACTCCCTGTAGTCTGTTTTCAGGACCTCCTCCCTTTTCCTACCTATGTCATTGGAACCATGACCTCTGGCTGTTATCTTTCCCACTTCAGGATATCGTGGATGTGATCATAAACATCCTGGACCCTGGCACCTGGGAGGCCAACTACCATCTGTGTTTCTTTCCTGCGTCCCCAGAATCACCTGTTTGACCCCCTAACTATGGAGTCCCCTATTCCTATTGCTGCCATCCTCTTCCTTTACTTCCCCTATTGAGCTATAGGGCCAGACTCTTTGCCAGAGGCACCACCACTGTTGCTTCCCCCAGGTAGGACATCCCTCCCAGTAGTATTCAAAAGGGAGTACTTATAGTTAAGGGGGACAGCCACAGGGGTACTCTCTAGTATCTGATTCTTGCCCTTCCCTCTCTTGACTGTCTCCCAAGGCCCCGGTGTGACTACTTGCTTATAGCTCCTCCCTATCACTTCCTCATTTTCCCTGACCAGATGAAGGTCATCAAGCTGCATCTCCAGTTCCTTAACCCAGTCCCTAAGGAGCAGCAGCTCGACACACCTGGCACAGATGTGGCCGTCTGGGAGGCTGGGAGTTTCCCAGACATTCCACATCTGACACCCAGTACAGAACACTGGCCTCACAGACATACTTCACATTCTTCATAAGAAGCTTACCTCACCTCGACTCATTATCACCGATGCCCCATTGAACCAAAGCCCTCCTACTCAGTCTCCCTCGACCTCTGCCCACTCTATAAAGCTATCTTCTTTTAAATCCTTCCCGCTGGTCTAACTCACTAACTTCCATATGCTTGTACAGTCATGCCTTGATCAAATCATTGAGGAAAATCTCTTCTCTTAAATCCTTTCCCCGGTCTAAATCGCTGACATCCATGTGCTTGCGCAGTCGTGCCTCAACTTGAAAGGAAACTGAATCTTTGGAAAAATCATATTGGAAAAGGAAATCTTGAAATGTTTCCACTGCTGCTTGGGCTTGAGAATAAGGAAGAGTATCAGAAAGTCTTGAGTCTTGTTGAAAACACGAATTTATTATGTTTGTCTCAGGAGTTTTTAAAATTTATGAAAAGGAAAGAAAGAGATTAATATCGAGGAAGGTAAGCTAAGCTTAGCTGTCTGTTTTTTTCAAGAATTGTTGTCTAAAAATTCATTTTCTGCTCAAAGGAGCATTGACAATTATTTTTAGGTTATATCTACAACTTATTGATCATGCTAATGTACCTTGAGATGTGTAGTAATTTCTTCTCAGGTGTTTCCTGATAACTGAAAATTATTTCAAGGGGTCTTCCAGGGCAAAAAAGGTTGAAAAAGGCTGCAATACAGAATGCATCTCAACTATATACAGAATATACTATATAATGCAAATACTTTATAGGTATCTGCAGCATAATAAATTTTAAATTGTCCCATTCAGGCCTAAAGATTTAAGCGCTGTGGAGGATTCCATCATTCCATCAGTGGCAAAAGTGGAAAGCAGAATGACTTCAAGACAGAAGTATGGGTCAATAGGTGTGTGACTAGAAAGTAAACTTCACAATTAACTGCAAGAAAGCATGCCAGAGTCAATACAGCCTTGTGCCATGACTGAGTTAGCTTGAAAGCATATTTACGTGAAATATTGAAGTCTTTAGGTTGTACAAAATATTCATTCATTTACAAGCAACAAGTAAAACTGACAATGATATAGCTGATTGCATTAATAAACCAAGATTGATGTATAATTGGCTGAGAAAGAGCGGAAAAAGGTGGTCAGCCTGGATGCTTCAAAAGCACACTTAGAAATACTGTTGGGAAAATATGCAAATATATTCCAGGCTAAATGCACAGATATTACAGGTCTTAATGCTTAACTAAGCAAGATGCACAAGCGATCTCATATCACCCTCAGCTTGTACTACATGCAATGAAGGTGATAGAAATTTAGATAAATAGGAATTGAAGAGACTTCAGCTGAAGGTCCAAAGCATAAAGTGAAAAAGTTAGTTAACTAGTTTTGTAATTATAATGTGGTATTGAACCAGGAAATTGACAGATTGTACCTATTGATGAGCAATTACATTGGTGAGAAAAATTCATTACCCACCACGATCCATATTTTCCATGGTATTCTATCCTCTCCTGTCAGATTCTTCCTCCTCCAGCCATTTGTCTCTATCACCAGTCAACTTCCGAGCTCTTTACTTTATCCCTTCCCCTCTCTCAGTTTCACATATCACCCGCCAACTTGTACTTTTTCCTCCCCTCCCTTCTCTTCTTACTCTGACTTCTCCCCTTCCCTTCCAGTCCTTAGGCAGGGAAGATGCTGCAAGGCAGGAGAAGTTTTAGAAAGGCTATAAATTTCCAGGAAGGATTTTGATATTTAAGACAGATGTTTCCCAGAATAACTCATGCCAAGATTATGGAAGTTTTTTTTCTTTATCCACAAATCAAATAGATCATTAATAATAGGCAATTCAAAGAACTTCTACTGGGACCAGAGAAAATCACATGGAAAGCATTCAAGGATGTTGTTGAAAATGTTCCTGGCAAATAGAGAGCACCAAACTATCTGCAGCTGGTTGACAACATTCTTCAAGCACACAAAACCATGAAGTGCAACATATCACTAAAGATTCATTTTCTGCATTCCCATTTAGAATTCTTCCTTGCACATCTTGGCGATGTCAGTGACAAGCATGGTGAATAGATTCTCTAGGACATTGCAGTCATGGATAAACAATGTCAGGGCAATTGGAATCCAGCAATGATAGCTGATTATTGTTGGACACTTAAGTAAGAAACCTCAGATGCTTAATACAAATGAAAATCACCAACAAAACATTTTTAGCTTAGTTGAACAATTGAAAAGCATCAGCTCTGTTATGCAATAAAATGTATTATATTCAATAAAAGTTAATATTTTGTTTCTCCAAATTTCTACATGATACAAATAGTTTGAAATTATATTTATGAGCAGCTTCAAGTGGTCAATCATAAACAAAAAGAAAACATTCTGAGGAAGCAATACTTCCGAAAAAAATTGTTGCCCTGTGTTAAACTGTATATTCTTTAACAGTGCTTAAATTTGGATTTTGTTTTAAGTTATGTAATCAAGGAAAGATCCAGTCAATTGTCCCAGAAATTCTGAGGTAATCACTTTGAATACTCTCCCCTGCATAAAGCTGTCTTCCAGTGCGCTCAGCATGATATTAACAGTTCATTTGGTATAGCCCATATTATGCCATCTCTCAACATTAAAAGTGCCAATTTTAAGTTCACTCCAAAATGTTGCCAGCTGCAGAAATGTTTTCCCAGTGCGTGCAATATCTAGCACACCACACTTTCACTATCATTCAAGATTTGAAACTAATTCAGACCAACTTTTCGTTTCCTGTTACCACAACAAATGGGATTAATTAGTGTTCATGTAAGAATGTCGTTCACAGCTGCTTCTGATTTCACTGAGTTATTTTCTGCTCTGGCCACAATGACTGCTGCAGAAATATATCTCGTCAAATGTTATTGATCCATGAAGTAATTGCCGTCTTTGTGCTGTGTGCTGTGCACCTGGTTTTGCTTCTTTTCCCCTTCCCCACCCCAATATATACCAATTGCATTTCTACCAAGTAAAGGGTTCATTTATTGACAAAGAATGTGAAAGAGAAAAAAAATAGCTTTTATGTTTTTACATGACAACATGCTCAGGATTTTTTCAGGATATTCCAAATCATTTTGTTGCCAATGACATAATTTTTGGGGTGTAATCATTATTGTAATATAAGAAGCACAGAGAGCAGTTCACACACAACCAACTCCTACAGACACCAATGTGATAATCTACAAATAACCAATTCTGATTTTGGCTCAAGTAATTCAATAGAAGTTCTACATTCACCTAAGAGAAGAAACTGACCCTTGGTTAAAGATCTTATCAAAAAAATCACTATCTCTGGCACTCATCACCTCAGCTCTTATCTGAAGGGCTGGTTTGTATTTTTTGTGCTCATAACTCTAGAGTGGGACTTGAAGCTAAAACGTTTTTATTCAAGATTGATAGTGCTCCTACAGCAACATTAGCTGTTCAATCTGTGATTCAATAGGCCTGTAGAATTTCTGCAGATTTCAAGTTACATATAATGCCTGTCAGTATTTTAATTATTATTTTATCCAATACAAAAGGTTAAAAAGAGTTTGATATTTCATTTATCATCTTTGGAATTTGTGAGGTTTATACTCAAGATTTAGCAAGTAAACTATGATTATTTTCTCCATATATTTATAGAATAATACAGAATGGATACAGGGGCTTTGGACCATCCAGTCCATGTCAACCACAGTGTCCACATATCTCCTCCCAGTTTCCCGCACCCAAGAGCTTCTTAAATGATACCATTGTACTTGCCTCAACCACTTCCTCTGGCAGATCATTCCATCTACTCACCACCTTCTGCATTATAAAGTTGTCCCTCATGTCTCTTTATCCTTCCTCTCTCAGAGTAAGTTTATACCTCTTAGGTTTTGACTTAAGTACCCGTGAAGAAAAGACTGTTACCATCCATCTTATCTCTGACTTGCATAACTTTAAACATTTCTGTAATGTTGCCCTTCATGCTTCCAAGGAATTAAAACCTAGCCTGGCAAACTCTCCCTATAATCCAGGCCCTCTAGCCCTGGCGAGATCCCCATAAATCTCTTTCTGCACTCTCTTCAGCTTAATTATGTCTTGTCAATGACATGGTAACCAAAACTGTGCACAGTACTTGAAGTGCAGTCTCACCAACAACATTTAAAATTGCAACATTATATTACAAATCCTATTCTCAGTGCCCTGACTCATGAAGGCCAATTTGCCTTTTCAACACGCTCTCTATCTGTGATGTCGCTTTCAATTAAAAATACTCTTGTACCCCTAGGTCCCTCTGTCCCATTACACTTCAGAGTTCCTTACCATTCATAATATAAATCCTACATTGGTTTCTCTTTCCAAAATGCATAATCTCACACTAATCCATATTGAAATCTATTTGCTCCGCAGTCCACTTCCCTAATTGATCAAGATTTCTTGAAATCATTGAAATCAACACCTTCTATTTTCATGTGATACACAAACTTACTGATTAAGTCCACTGCATTCATATCCAAATCACTGATAGTAATAATGAATACCAAGGGTCTCAATACTGAACTCTCTGACACACTACGAGTCACTGGCCTCCATTCTGAGAAACAACTTTCAATCATCACCCTCAGCTTCCTGCCTCTAAGCCAATTCTGAATCCACCTAAATAGCTCTCCCTTGATTCCTTAGGACCTAACTCGCCACAGCAGCCTACCAAGTGGGACCTTACAGAAGAATTTGCCAAAGTCCAAGTAGACAAACTCCACAAACTCCACTGCTCAATCCTCACCTACCTTTTTGGTTACCTCTTCAAAAAACTCTAAAAAATTCATCATGTATGACTTTCCATGCACAAATCCATTCCTCCAAATCAGACTTTGTCTATCCAAAAGCTGGTAGAACTCCCTCCAGTAACTAATTCACTGACGTTAGGATCATCTGTCTGTAGTTCCCTGACTTATCCTTGCTACTCTTAAACAACAAAACGATGTTAGTCACCTTTCAGTCTTTGTGAACTTCACCAATGGCTAACAATGAAGCAAATGCTGTAGCTCTGCAAGAGCCTCTGCAACTTCTTTGCTCATCTCCCACAAAGTCCAAAGACGTTCTCAGTGAAGTCCTGGGGATTTATCCACCTTGATGCGCTTTAAGGCTACAAATATCTCTTTCCTGTTCTATCCTCAGAATAATATTATTGTAACTGTCAACTTGCTAAATTGCTCCCTCCTCTCAACCTTTGATTCTCATACTTTCATCAAATCATCTACAATCAGGATTTTTTGCTGGTCTTCCAGTATTTCTAAATCTTCTTGTATGAACAGGCCAACAGACCTAAGTATATATTGTATTTGAGGTGTAAGCATATGTATACATCACTTATCACCAGATTTACCATGAGTGTGACATATTTAAGATAATTCCTGCTAGTATTTCAGGATCATTCTGGAGCACAGAATGCCTTGATTTAAACAACTAACCACAACTTGGCTCTTTTGTTGTTATATCTAAAACAAGACCATCTGCATAACACCTTCAGCACTTAAACACTTTCCTTTATTTCACTGCTTCCCAGCTTTTTCAATTCCTATTTGCTCTACTAAGTTCCAAAGCTTAGCTGTATATCAGAATCAGGTCTATTATCACCGACATGTGACATGAAATTTGTTAACTTAGCAGCAGCAGTTCAGTGCAATACATAATCGAGCAAACAAAAAAATTAAAAGAATACTAATAAATAAGCAAGTAAATCAATTACAGTATAAACATATTGAATAGATTTTAAAAACATGCAAAAACAGAAATGCTGTATATTTTTAAAAATGAGGTAATGTTCAAGGGTTTAGTTCCAATTAGGAATCGGATGGCAGAGTGGAAGAAGCTGTTCCTGAATCACTGAGTGTGTGCCTTCAGGTTTCTGTACCTCCTACCCGATGGTAACAGTGAGAAAAAGATATGCCCTGGGTGCTGGAGGTCCTTAATAATGGACGCTGTCTTTCTGAGACACCGCTCCCTGAAGATGTCCTGGATACTTTGTAGGCTAGTACCCAAGATGGAACTGACTAGACTTACAACCTTCTGCAGCCTCTTTTAGTCTTGTGCAGTAGCCCACCCTATCTAAAATATTCCCCATGTTCTTTTTACATTCATTTGGTTGACTGCCTATCCAATTCTTTCTGCTCTTTCTTTTTTGTGCAACTTTGCTCAATCACTCAGTTTTCTCAGTTTAAAAAATACTAACACCTATGATCCTCAGTGTATCCATTGTTTCTGGTTATCAATCTTGTTTTAATGATCTAAAATATAACAGCAAGTGTTGGCAATATACACCATGCCGGGCCACACCTATGGAAAGAGGAGATGAATTAACACTTCAGGTCGAACACTCTGAATCACTTTTTAATGCTGTTCCTGAGTTCTCAAATGTATCAACTCTGCTGAGCTCAATGTTCGTCATTGAAAATCTTTCTCTTTGATTTGCTTCAGTGCAACTTTGTCCTACACAAAGCACCAAGCCAAAATTATGAATCACGTTTCAAGTTATTGTGACCATGTTGCACTGGATCTTTTCACCTCTTGATTTTTTTGCAAGGTGTAATCCCCACCAAACAAGCTTTCTGTTTTACCCAGCTTTTTGCAGATTAATCTAATTTTTTATGAATTTACCTACTCCCAGAAACCAAGTAATTGTTCAGTTGTAGCTTATCCCTAAAGGAGAAGAATGAACAAGCTAGGTTTATATCCTCTGAGGTGTATACAAGTGGCAGCTGAGTTGAATGAAGAATGTTAAAATCCTGAGCAGTTTGACAAGGTGAACGTAGAGATGACTTTTCCTATTACGGGTGAATTTTGAATCATGGGTCCCTACTTCAAATTAGAGGTCACCTTTTTCAGTCAGGAATGAGACTATTTTTTGACTCTGATGGTCATGTATCTTCTGAATGCTATTCTTCAAAGGGCAATGGATGATGGATCTTTAAATATCTTTAAGGCTGAGGTAGTCAGATTCTTGATAAACAAGAGGCAATTGAAACATTACTAGAGATTAGCAGGAATGTGAAATTCTGACTAAGATCAGGGTTAAGCAGGTCCTACCCCTGCTCCTAATTCACAGCTTCCTCTCATTTTACCTGCAACCATATTGGAAGCCAAGCCTTCATCTAGCTTCAACTGCATAATCTTGCATACAACTCTCTAAATTTACATCACTGGCCACTTCTTTAAAAGCCTTCACAAAACTGCAAGTGTTGACCAAGTTGGCTGTCACTGCTTTTATGTCTCTTCATGACTCAGCAAATATGCTGAGATTTCATTAATCTGTTTTCATCCTCCATTTGGAAAGCACTTTGGATGCACTGCAAAAATCCAAAGAAATGGTGTCACAGAATTCATTATAAGTATTATATGATTATTTCTACAAGCTCTTGAAAGGTCATTTACCACAGGTAAATACTGCATATGTGATCACTTAAATCCTTAGGAATAATTTAAATGTAAATGTACAAATAATAAAAATATGCAGCAGTATTTACACAGCAGAAATCAAATTAACATTTGATATCTAGAAATACCTCAGAAATAATTATCTTCTCCCCTAACTATATTCAGAATTTTCCTTTTACTTAAAATTGATATTGCCTCAAAGTTGAAAGAATGCTTTTTCAGCTGGAATTCATATTATTGATGATGACCAGCTATTCAGAAGATTTAAAGGGTTTTTTTATTATGTTGTGAAATTTTATAGGAGTATTTATAATAGCTGGTAGAGGAAACTCCTTGCCTGTCCATAAGTCTGTCAAAAGGCCTCGTAGGTGTTACTATCATATGGACATTTACCATTTCCTTTTGTAGCATCTTCTAGGCACCAACCATTCTCTGTGTAAAAATTTTGCCTTGCAGTTATTTTTTAAATGTTTTCTCTTCTACTAAAACCTCTGCTCTCGACTATTTTTCCACAGATAGCATCCAGATTGAACTGGGTGACCTGCCTTAAAGACTATCATCCTGTTGCAATTACATCTACAGTGATGAAGAGTTTTGAGAGGCTGGTGATGAAACATATCAGCTCCTGCCTGAGAAGAGATTTGGATCCGGTCCAATTTGCCTACCGGCAGATGCCATCTCATTGGCTCTTCACTCAACCCTGGAACATCTGGACAGCAAAAGTGCATAGATCAGGATGCTCCTTACTGACTAGAGCTTAGCATTCAATGCCATCATCCCCTCAAAACTAATCAATAAGCTCCAAGAACTGGCCATAATACCTCCTTGAGCAATTGGATGCTGGATTTCCTCACTTGCAGACCCCAATCAGTTCAGATTGGCTACGACATCTCCTCCATGATCTCCATCAGTACAGTTGTGTGCTTAACCCACTGCTCTACTCGCTGTACACTTATGACTGTGTGACTAAACACAGCTCCAATGCCATATTCAGGTTTGCTGATGTTGTGGGTTGAATCAGAGGTGATGATCAATCAGTACACAGTAGGGAGATTGAAAATCTGGCTGAGGGGCGTCATAGCAACCTGTCAGCAAGACTAAGGAACAGATCAAAGACTTCAAGAGAGAGAAATCAGAGGTCCATGAGCTAGTTCTCACCGGAGGATCAAAGATAGAGAGTGTTAGCAACTTTAAATTCCTAGGTGTTCCTATTTCAGAGGACCTATGCTGTGTCCAGCATGCGAGTGGAACTGCAAAGAAAGCACGGCAGCACCTCTACTTCCTTGGGAGTTTGCGGAAATTCAGCATGACATCTGAAACTTTGACAAGCTTCTATAGATGTGTTGTGTCTACATCATAGCCTGGTATAGAAGCCAACAAAAATCAATGGATTTGACCCAGTACACCACAGGGAAAGTCCTCCCAACCACTGAGCACATCTACATGAAACACTGTCCTAGGAAATCCAGGAAACACTGTCCTAGGAAATCCAGTATCCGGGACCCCCCACCACCCAGGTCATGCTCTCTTCTCACTGCTGCCATTGGCTAGAAAGTACAGAAGCCTCAGGACTCACAGCAGCAGGTTCAGGAACCATTACTACACCTCAACTATCAGGCACTTGAACAACAGGGGATAATTACACTCAACTTAGCCTGCCCCATCATTGAAATATTCTCAGGACCAATGACCTCACTTTCAAGGACTCTTCATCTCATGCTCTCATTTATATATATTTGTCATGTTCTTATTTATTTATATTTGCATTTGCACAGTTTGTTGTCGTCTGCACTCAGGCTGATCTTTCATTGATCCTGTTATAGTTACTATGCCTCAGATTTATTAAGTATGCCCACAAGCAAATAAATTTCAGGTTGTATATGGTGACATATATTTCTTCTTCTTGCACCCTTAGCTCCCAGAGGAGCATAAGCTCTTGTCTTGATAACCTCTTGTCTCCATCGCCCAAAGTTGATGGTATGGTTGGAGTTCATCAATGTTTCTGCAGTCCATTGTATCCATTGTACAGGTGATTGGCCTGTGCAACTTCACCGGAGCCCTGTTGACCAACCTTACCCATTTCCACCTTTCACAACAGAGATTTAGTGTTGGACTTTGAGAGGCAGTGACATACATGAACTTTGTACCTCGAACTTTGAACTTTGATTTGACATTGGGAAAAGAGTCTAACATTTCTACCTCTTTCATAATTTTATATGCTTCTACCCAGACACTGGTGCTGGATGCCTCAGTCACCAATGCTCCAGAGAAAACAATGCAAGTTTGTTCAACCTCTACTTGTAGCTTCCAGTTAGGCAACATGCTGGTCGACCTCTTTTGCACCTTCTCCAAAGCCTCCACATCCTATCTATAGGGTGGTGACTAGAAATAAACACAGTACTCCAAAATGGCCTAACCACAGTTTCATACAACAGCAGTATGCTTCATAACTTTTATACTCAATTCTCCTACCAGTACAGGAAGTGTGGTAATTGATAGGTTTATTATATATATATATCTTTTATTTATGGTTTAGTTATTCAAATGGGATTATCATATTTCCATACTATTCATTAAGCAAAGAGAATGAAGTAATTCAGTATCCTGATAATCTTATAACATTCAACACTCACTCACTTGGTTGGATCTGTATAAATCTCTCCAACAAAACTCTTACACAACTTGTGCTCTAATTTCTTTGAGCTCCTGACTTCTCTTTAGAATCTGAGCTATATTAATTTGGATGCATTTCGAAACAAACCAGAACTTTGTCAATGTTTGTATCGTTGAAGAAATATAATACGATCCACATTGCATGGGGCATTTAGTTTATTGATGGATTTTTTGCTTGTCAAATTGATGTATAACAGGTCTTGGAATTGGAGAATTCTCCACTCTGTGTAATTGCTCTTAACATCAAGTGCTCTTAGATCACATGTGTTAGATAAAGGATAAAATTCTCTCCGTTTTCACTAAGCACTATTCACAATTTCATATATCATTCCCTCCCTAATTGCAGTAAATCAGCCTTATAATTTCTGATATTATCGAAGTCATACACATGGTGTAAGTTTAATTGTGGACAACTTGCATTATTCCAAAAAACGTTTAGATCACTCTATTCCTCTGTGGAACCTGATCGACATAAATATTGATTAAATAAAGTATCCCTTTATACTCCTACCATCCAATGGCTCTACATTTTTCAGTCTATCTCCTCATGCACTCCTCATGCTTTGTTCCAACATTGTTTTTGGCCTACTCTGCCTCTCCATTTTTCCCTCTTCCCTTGAAGTGTTCCCATAAGTCTGCACTCTTGTGGCACACATCAGCTCCAGTGTCTTTGGTTTGATGTCAGGTTTCGTCTGATTATACTCCAATGAATCATGTTGAATATTTTACTGTAAAACTCACAATATAAAGGCAAGTTGTTATTGCATATGTCTACCAATTTTACATGTCTGATAACTGCACAACCTATTGAAATCAATGGTATTACTTTCACTAAATCTTTTATTATTGATATCCATGAATCTGCCATTGGCCATCAACTTAACTGCGTGGCCAAGTGGCTAAGGCATTGGTCTAGTGATCTGAAGGCTGCTAGTTCAAGCCTCAGCTGAGGCAGTGTGGTGAACTACGTGTGCCTGTCTGGACACGCCCCCTGCTGAATGCTCCTGTGGCTCCTCCCACAGGCCCCTGTATAAAGGAGATCAAGGCCTGATGCTCGGCCTCAGTCTCCAGGATGTAGTTTGGTGGTCATTCACTGCTGGTTCCTTTTTCCAGTCAATAAAAGCCGAAATCTGGCCTTTACATCTCAGAGTGAGTTATTGATGGTGCATCAGGCAGCATGCTGTGTCCTTGAGCAAGGCACTTAACCACACATTGCTCTGCGACGACACCAGTGCCAAGCTGTATCAGCCTAGTGCCCTTCCCTTGGACAACATCGGTGGTGGGGAGAGGGGAAACTTGCAGCATGGGCAACTGCCAGTCTTCCATACAACCCTACCCAGGCCTCAGTCAACATCGAAACCGATGAATAGCCGAAGAAGAACTGGAGAAACCACCTATATATGGTGGTTAAAAGAACAAGTCAGAGGCTGGGTAATTCACAGCAAATTAATTTACATCAAAAGCTTTCTATTGCCTACTAGGTACTCAACTGGATGAATATATATCAAAAATACTCAAAAAATTAAAAAGCATACAGGATAAATAAACCTACTTGACTGACAGCTCGCCTACCAGCTTAAACATTCATTCTTTGCTAACCATAGTTGTCTCATGTTTTCAAGATGAAGAGAGCAAAGAATCGAAGATCCTTCTAGGCCAAATTCCAAACCCATGACTCTACCAGCAAGAGGAGCAAACGTATCACCGTCTCCAAGTTCATTCAGACCCTGTACTGTTCTGACTTGGAAACACATTACAATTCCCCCTTCATCATCACTGGGTCACAACACTGGAACTCCTAACGTAAGACAATGTTGGAATATTTTCTCTATAAGAACTATGGTAGTTGGAGAAGGCAGCTCACCACCACTCTCTCAGGAATGGTCTGTTCCTGTTATTATTCCATTTTTATTAGCCTGTTACAAGTAGAAAGTTAGCAATTTAAAAAGTTTCAGAAAATGTAAATATCATATATCTTAGAGACTCAACCATTTCATCCCAATTATCAGAATTAGAATCTAAATCAGGTTCAATATCACTGGCATATGTTGTGAAATTTGTGAAATAAAAGAACTATACAACAAAATAAGCAAATACATTTTTAAAAATAATATTAACCAAAACCCTTTGAATGGCAATGACAGCAAACCAATCCTTCTACTATGTTCATCTACAGAAAAATACATCATCAAAACTTTGGATTTCATATAATCTACTCTTTCCGAGGGTTGTGGTACATGTGGTCAGACAGGACCAAGTGACCCATTTACTTGATAATCCACCATAGTTGCTTTAGTTTGGAACAGAATAGAGTATTGTTGATCCTATTTTTTAAAAACTGACAAAATAATAAAAAGTCAGAAAAACATTTATAAGTCAATGGATTTGTATTGTCTCATTTAGGTCACCATGTTCCATTCTCGTTACCTCAATTTAAAAAGAATGCTAACCTTCAGAATGGGGGATAAATAGTATAAGTTATGAGTGTAACTGAAAACTGAAGCTGAAAATGTTCTGATCTGAGTTTAAAGAGAAGATTGGAGAATTTCAATAGAAGGTATTCAAAAACACACAGGATTTGAAATCAATAGAGGGAAAGTATTCTGAATAGCATTGAGGATTATGAACAAAAGTTTTAAAATAATTAGCAAATGGTTTGTGGGAAAATGAGAACAAACAATTTTACTCAGTCACTTGTTAACATCTTGAACTATGACACTAGCAAGTCCTACACTAACTTTAAAAGGGGAATTGGGTATCACTTTAAAACTAGAAAAGCACTATTATGTTGTAAGGAGCATCGTGGGTACAGCCCTCTCAACCACTGAGAGCATCTTCAGGAAACACTGCTTTAAAAAGGTGGCATCTCTCATCAAGAATCTTCACCTTCTGGGTCATGCCCTCATCTCGCTGATAAGAGGAACAGAAGCCTGAAGTTCCACATCACCAAGTTCAGGAACAGCTACAGTCCCTATAAAAAGTATTCACCACCCTTGGAACTACAAATATAAAACACAAAATAGATGATTGTATAAGTATTCACCCCCTTTAATATAATACACCAATTAGTGCAGCCAATTGGTTTTAGAAGTCACATAATTAGTTAAATGGAGATCTGTGTTCTCAAGGTGTTTCAATGTCTTGTCCATACTGCACCAACCACCACTATGGGACTATAAACGTGCAGGAGCAGTGTGTTCTTACTCAAGGACACACATGCTGCCTCGGCTGAGGCTCGAACTAACAACCTTCAGATCACCAGTCCAAAGCCTTAACCACTTGACCACGCACCAACAATACACCTGTAGCAAAAATACATCTGTATCTGGAAGGTCCAACTGCTGGTGAGTCAGTATCCTGGCAAAAACTACACCATGAAGACAAAAGAACACTCCAAGCAACTCTGCAAAAAGGTTATTGAAAAGCACAAGGAGATGGATACAAGAAAATTTCCAAGTCACTGAATATCCCTTGAGTACAGTTAAGTCAATCATAAAGAAATGGAAAGAATATGGCACATCTGTAAATCTGCCTAGAGCAGGCCATTCTCAAAAACTGAGTGACCATGCTGGAAGGGGTCTAGTGAGGGTGGCCACCGGGAGACAGGGGGGTGAATACGTTTTATAGGCACTGTGCTTTCCTACAGTCATCAGGTTCTTTAACTGACCTGTGCAACCCTAATCTTGCCTCAGCAACAGAACCCTACAGATCATTTCTTGCAGTACTACAGAGTTGTCTCTTATTCAGCATCATCAAAATTAATTTCAGGATCTGTTCTGGGCTATGCCATCCATTCACAGCAACCATCAGGCAAGAAATTCAGAAGCCTAAAATTCCATACTAACGGATTCAAGAACAGTTACTTCTCTTCAACCATTCAGTTGTTGAACCAAACAACAAAACCCTAATCACTACAGTTTAGTCACACCATGACCACTTTGTTCACTTCATACTAAAAGGGACTTCAGTTACTTACGTTCTAATTGCGTTTTCTTGTAATTTTTTTCATATAATTTATGTTTTTCTTGTGAATGCTGCTTACATGAAGCTATATGCCTGCGATGCTGTGACAAGTTAGGCTTTTCAATACACCTGTGCATTCACGTATTTGTGTATATGACAATAAGCTCAGCTTTGACTTTGATTTTGATTGTGTTTTTCTTTGCACCAATGTCTTATTTTGCAGTCTTTCTTTTCCTTCACTGTTCTGCATAATCTATGTTAAATTTATGTTTTGTATGTTGTATGAACCTATTTACTTGTTCCATTTCCTGCAAGCATGTTTGTCATTGCACCTGTACCTCACTGTATTTATGCATATAACAATAAGTTCAACATGACTTTAAACAAAGAACTGGGGCCACTTGAACCAACACAGACCAAGGATGAACATGCTGTTGCAAACTTTTTATATATGCATATCCCGGATTCTGCATACATTTTTACACAGGATGAGACCACTTCCCAATCTTTTTACCTCTCCATATGTACCCAATGAAACCTCTGCCTGAATGGGAGCAGACAACTCTTGCGTCAGCTGACTTTCTTGTGAAGGGAGAAGGTATAATTATAAATTCACCCAAATTCCTCTCAGTTTCCGTCTCATGCCTTGAACAAAGCAAGTATGCTTGCATATTTTTGTGGGCATTTTGCAACTTAAAAGATTATTGGTTAATCATTTTTTTCTAAGAACTCTCAATTCTCTCTTACATATTCAAGTAACCCTTTCAACCATTTCTTTCTCCATCACAATCCGTTCCCTTCCTGAACTCATCTGCAGCTGTCCATAAGCTTAGCTCACCTCTTTTATCTCTAACAAACTGATAATAATTTCACATGTTTAAATTCTTCTGACTGATTTCTCACCACCTCCCTTTCCTCCAGTATTCACAGCTGTGACTCTTGTACTTCCCTCCTTCAAAGCCTGCTTAAGCTTAAGTTCAAAATGGTCCAATGAATCCAAGTTCATTGCTAGATCATAGACATTAAAATACTTATCAGGGAATATAGTTGTAAACTCTGTTGTTAGTCAAGCACATCGCCACAATCAACATAGTTTTTGTTCTGTTAAAAAATTGCCATATATAACAAAAGTTCTCATAAATGTAGATGCCCTAATTAATATATTAATACATGTTGATATGTAATTTTTGAATTCAATTACTTAACCAGTCTTCAATGGAACCTATGTGTGACAGCCATAACCTCCTTTCTCTCTCTGTCTTTCTCTCTGTTGCTTTATTTGAAATAATCTTTATAAAACAGAAATAGTTCCATTCTCATAATTATTATGTCAAAACAGAGTTTTTAATCAGTAGGAGTACTTTCCATTCAGCACATATTGGTTAAATCAAAGAACTGTTTGGAAGTAAGTTGACAGCTGTTATAATGTTGCCCAAAATGTACATACTTCAAATAAAATGAAGATCTGTGTTGCATGAGATCAGCTGAAACACAACTTGACTTTTTCCAGAATAGAAACCCTGCGTAAATGGTGTTATTGAATTACTTGGTGCAAATTATTTTCAATCAGTCACTGGCAATTTACTTGACATATCCAGTTTATGTCACCAACTGTCATGCTTCTTCACTCCATTCTAAAATGGATCCCTTCTGACTAGGTAAAAGGGGCAAAATTTAATCCACTTCAGATATACTTTGTTTCAAAGATCATCTCCTATGTTTTATGTGATGGTCCTCATGTTTCACGATGCTGGTCAGTTGTATACCTTTACTTTGGTATGTTTTAATCTATACAATCAATAACTAAGTTCGTACAGAACTGGCCAATTCGTTCAGCAATACACAACTTCATAAGAGTTTGGAAATAATACTGACTAATCCATTATTTTATTGCATCAATTGAAAATATACTAAACCAAATTATCTTGAAATACACACACAGTTTGTAGTGCTGAATGTGCATTGTGAGTCACTTCAATGGAACTGCATTTCAGAGGCAGTCTTCACTGTTGTTACAACATAACAGGTTTAGAAATAACATCCGAAAATGCTTTTGTTCATACAGAAAGCTCTGAATGTTGGAGTAAGATCGAGAAATTCAATTGCTTTAGAAAATGTGGACTTCGGTAAAGAAACCTAAAGAACCCCTGCCTGTTTGTCCTAGTGTTAGTCTTAGCAGAAGAGTGTTGATTGTAGCATTTAAACTGCACAGTCTTTTTTGTTTTACATCACAACCATGAAAAATAACTTAATGTAACCCTAGCACCAAGTGAATATGACTGGGACAGATGGACATCATGCTAATCAGTGGTGATTGGTGCATCCAGCCATGTGGGCAGTCATGATGCAAATTTTGGAGTACTCACTGATGCAACATCAAAACGGAAGTAGGCAATACCAGGCTGATAAAGAGTATTAGTGGAAATGATGGAGATCATGAGAGTTCCTAAACACTTCAGCGCCCAAAAAGTATACAGAAACAAATTGACATGCAGGGATGTGGAATAACCAGAGAGATGCATTCCAGGAGCAATGCCAATCCCAAAAGAAAATTGATGTGTTTGGTCACATGATCAAATACATTGAATGTGCCATCAAATTGCATTCACCAATTAGTACCATGAGAACAGTTTTCTCAGAATAATCTCCTCGATTTCACCATTCTCATTTAAGGCAAAAATCCTAGAGATAAATACTTCTCTTTTGAATTCTTCGTCATTGATTACCCAGAAGCAGAAGTTTTCAAACACTTTCACTTAATCAAAGATGGCGTGCAACAGAGATGATAGAGAGGACAGGCAGGAGATGAGGCATTATCACAGCCATTGGGATGAGTTTCAGGGAAATAGAGGCATGGTACAGTTAAGCAGAAAGCAACAAATACTGGTCTGAAAGGTTATATTTGAATGTACGTAGCATATGAAATAAAATGGACAATCTTGAAATTCAGCTACAGATTGGCAAGTATGACGTTGTGACCATCTCTGAAACTTGGTTAAAGGATGGCTGCCATTGGGAGCTGAATGACCAAGGATATATGGTGCATCAGAAATTCAGGTTAGTAAGCAGAGGGGGTGGTGTGCCCTGTGTATAAGAAAAAATATTAAATCATTAGAAAGGGATGAGATAGGATTGGAAGGTGTAGAGTCTCTATCGGTTGTGTTAAGAAATGGCAAGTGTAAAAGGACTCCAATGGCAGTTGTATACAGCCCTCCAAACAGTAACTGGGATGTGAATTACAAATTACAGCAGGAGATAAAAAGGGCATATCAGAAGGACAATGTCATGATAATTGTTGTAGATTTTAATATGAAAGTGGATTGGGAAAACCAGGTCAGTACGGGACCTCAAGAGAGAGGATTTGTAGAATGTCTGAGGGATGGGTTTTTAGAACAGCTTGTTGTTGAGCCCACTAGGGAATGGGCTGTGCTGGATTAGTTATGCAGTGATCTGGAGTGACAAGAGAGCTTAAGCTTGAGGAACTGTTAGGGAACAGTGATTACAATATGATCGAGTTCACTTTGAAACTTGAGAAAAAGAAACTGAAATCGAATATGTGGTATTTCAGTGGAATGAAGGAAACTACAATGGCATGAGGGGGAAACTGGCCAAAGTTGACTGGAAAGGGACACTAGCAGGAAAGACAGCAGAGCAGCAATGGCTGGAGTTTCTACAAAAAGTGAGGGAAGTGCAAGACAAATATATACCAAATAAGAAGAAATTTTCGAATGGAAGGACACTACTGTGGCTAACAAGTGAAGTCAGAGCCAAAGTAAAAGCAAAAGAGAGGAAGTACAAGGAAGCCAAAGCTAGTAAGAAGATAGAGGATAGGAAAGCTTTTAAAAACTTGCAGAAGGAAACCAAGAAGGTCATTAGGAAAGAAAAGATGAATTATTAAAGGAAGCTGGCAACTAACATCAAAGAAGATACTAAAAGCTTTTTTTTAAGTATATAAAAGGTAAAAGAGGGTCAAGGATAAATATAGGACCAATAGAAAATGACACTGGAGATATTGTAATGAGAGATGCAGAGATGGCAGAGGAACTAAATGCAGAGTTTGTATCAGTCTTCACAGTGGAAGACATCCACAATATACTGAACATTCAAGAGTGTCAGGGAAGTGAGGTTTGTGCAGTGAAAATTACAGCTGAGAAGGTGCTCAGGAAGCTTAATGGTCTGAGGGTGGATAAATCTCCTGGACCTGATGGAATACACCCTCAGGTTCTGAAGGAAGTAGCTGGAGAGATTGCAGAGGCATTAACAATGATCTTTCAAGAATCAATAGATTCTGGCATTGTACCAGATGACTGGAAAACTGCAAATGTTACTCCATTATTTAAGAAGGTTGAGAGGCAGAAGAAAGAAAACTATAGACCCGTTAGCCAGACATCCATGGTTGGGAAGTTGTTGCAATTGATTGTTAGGAATGAGTTTATGGAGTACCTGGAGGCACATGACAAGATAGGCCAAAGCCAGCATGGTTTCCTGAAAGGAAACTCCTGTCTGACAAACCTACTGCTATTTCTGAGGAAATTACAAGCAGGGTAGTCAAAGGAGATTCAATAGATGTGGTGTACTGCACTTAGATTTTCAGAGGGCCTTTGACGAGGTGCCACACATGAAGCTGCTTAGCAAGATAAGAACCCATGGAATTACAGGGAAGTTACTAGCATGGGTGGAGCGTTAGCTGGTCAGCAGAAAACAGGGCGTGCAAATAGAAGGCTCCTATTCTGGTTGGCTGGCGGTTGCCAGTTGAGTTCCACAGGGGTCGGTGGTAGAACTGCTACTTTTTACAATGTACGTCAATGATTTTTGATCTATGGGATTTGTGGCTAAATTTGTCGATGATACAAAGATAGGTGGAGGGACGGGTAGGGTTGAGGCAACAGAGAGACTTAGGGCAAAGAAGTGGCAAATGAAATACAATGTTGAAAAGTGTATGGTCGTGCTCTTTGGTAAAAGAAATAAACAGGAAGTATATTATTTAGTTGGGGAGAGAATTCAAAAGGCAGAGATGCAAAGATACCTGGGAGCCCTTGTGCAGGATACCCTAAAGGTTAATCTCCAGATTGAGTTGGTGGTGAAGAAGGCAAATGCAATGTTGGCATTCATTTCTAGAGGTATAGAATATAAGAGCAGGGTGGTGACGCTGAGGCTGTATAAGGGACTCGTGAGACCATACTTGGAGTACTGTGTGCAGTTTTTGGTTCCTTTTTTTTTAGAAAGGATATGCTGACATTGGAGACGGTTCAGAGAAGATTCACGAGATTGATTCCAGGAATGAAAGGTTTACTGTATGAAGAACGCTGGCAGCTTTTGCGCTGTATTTCCTAGAGTTCAGGATAATGGCGGGGGGGGGGGGGGGGGGGGCGGATCTCATAGAAACATTCCAAATGTTAAAAGGCCTGAACAGATTAGATATACCAAACATGAGGAAATCTGCAGATGCTGGAAATTCAAGCCATACACACAAAATGCTGCCCGGCCTGTTGCGTTCCACCAGCATTTTGTGTATCTTGTTTAGATATGGCAAAGTTATTTCCTGTGATAGGGGAGTCTAAAACAAGAGGGTACAACTTCAGAACTGAAGGACATCTATTTAGAACAGAGATGCAGAGAAATTACTTTAGTCAGTGGATGGTAAATCTGAGGTATTTGGTGTCACGAGCAGCTGTGGAGGCCAAGCCATTGGGTGCAGTTAAGGCAGAGGTAGATAGGTTCTTGATTAGCCAGAACATCAAAGGGTACAGGGAGAAGGCAGGGGAGTGGGGATGATTGGATCAGCCCATGATTGAACGGTGGAGCTGACTTGATGAGCTGAATGGCCTATTTCTGCTCCTATACCTTATGGTCTTTCTTGAGAGATCTTCCAGGTAATCGCTCAGCCTACTATTTTCCTGGATAAACCTTTTTGAAATGAAATCCATGCAGCATAATCGTTGCTGGCCTCCAGATGTTTTCTACAGTCCATAGTTTCTTGTATTGTTCTTTATTTCTAGAATAAGAACACCATAACTTGTCTGCCTATCTTTGGCGTGATCTCTTTACAAAATATTGCACTTCAGAATCAGAATCAGAATCAGGTTTAATATCACCAGCATATGCCTTGAAATCTGTTGTCATTGTTGCAGCAGTATAATGAGTTACATAATAATAGAGAAATCCATGAATTACCGTAAGTATATATTTAGTTAAATACGTAGTGCAAAAATAGAAATAAAAAAGTGGAGCAGTGGTGTTCATGGGTTCATGTCCATTCAGAAATCAGATGGCAGAGGGGAAGAAGCTGTTCCTGGATCATTGAGTGTGAGTCTTCAGGTTTCTGTACCTCCTTCCTTATACAGGTCCACAATGCCTCATCCGAAGTCCTTGAGGCCAGTTGCATTTCAGAACTCAGAATTTTTCGGATTTCAGAATCCCTCCTTATTGGTTCCAGGACACACCCCCCCCCCCCCCCCCCCCGCGGATACAAAAAAACCGTGTATGCTCAAGTCCCTTATTTAACCTGTTACAGTGCAGGTGGACTTTGGGACCTGGTGGAGCTCCAGACCTACACACATCCTCCCGTATACTTTAAATCATCTCCAGGTTACTTATAATACCTAATACAATGTAAATTCTATGTAACTAATTGTTATGCTGTACTGTTTAGGGAATAATGACAAGAAAAATATTTTATTTCTAACAAAAACATTCAATAAAACATAAAAATATACAGCTTCAAACAAACCAAATTAAAAACACGTGGTAAATGACTTATTGGAATAAACATAGAACGTCACTGTCGCTATAAAACTTCAGAGATTGTCTTGCTGTTTCTTTACATCATATACAGTGGTAGTTCCGACACCATATTCTTCAGCAAGACACCGTGCATACACCATGATCAAGCATCTGCAATGACTCCACTTTCTGCGTTATTGACAATGATAGATACTTCCTTCTCTTCTTCTCATTGTTACCCATAGGGGTATCTGCAGCTCTTTTTGACATTTTCACAGAGAAATTAAACACAAAGTCAACGGTGAACACAAAATATCAGCGAACAGCAAATGCACGTGTAACCAGTACGTGCACTGAGCCACAATTGATTTCTGGCAGCCTCTGCTAGTTCTACCACGTCACACCTGAGTGACATCAGCTGTTGGCGACAAAAACTTCGGTTTTCGGAGCTTTTTGGATTTCAGAATTTCGGATAAGGGATTGTGGACCTGTAGTAGCAAAGCAAACAAGGCTTGTCCTGAGTGATGAGGGCCCCTAATGTTGGATGCCGCATTTTTCAGTTAACTTTTTTCAAGCTTCTTTTAATATTTTGTATACAGACAACTGACAACTAAGTTCTCTTTGTATGAAACATGAGTGCAACTCAAGATGGAGTTCCTTTAAAAAATCTCAGACAGTATGTAAGTGAAGTGGAGGTGATTGTGGAGAATGCTTAATGTTGATCCATTGAGGTCACGCACAAATCTAGAGCCACGTTGCTCTGATACATGTTGTTGGACACATAGCACTTTTGCAGTCCCTATGTTTCATCAGTTATCTTCCCCTTTTTCACCCAGAAGTGTTTCCATTACTTTAACTCCATTTTCTTTCTCATCCCCTGTTCACTTGGTTGATATTGAGGCAAAGCCATTAGGTAGATACTCGGCCATTTTTCATTTCAGGCAAGATTATTTTGTGCAGCTCTCTCCCTATTTTGTTTCTGTTTTAATTGCTAGTTATAAGTAAAATATTTTGCCATTTTTGAAATAAAAAGATAACTATATGAAATTTATAATTACATGAAATGATCTGCTCCTTTTTGAGTTTTATAAGTTTCTTAGTTCTTCATGATTCCCTTTATTTTTATTGGCTTTCCCAATAATATATGCCTCTTGAGTTTTTAGTTGACAAAAGTATCTTTATTTGTGCATGGCATTTCATTACTGTCTAGTTTATACTTTTCTCAGAGATATATTCTATATTAATCAAAGTTCAAAGTTCAAAATATATTTATTATGAACATATGTATACAACCTTGAGATTCATCTCTTTACAGGTGATGACAAAACAAAGAAACTTCAAAAGAATCCATTTAAAAAAGACCATCAAACACCCAATGAGCAGAGAAAAGAAACACAAATTGTGCAAACAATAAAGGTAAGCAAATAGATAGATAGATAGATAGATACTTTATTCATCCCCAAGGGGAAATTCAACATTTTTCCAGTGTCCCATACACTTATTGTAGCAAAACTAATTACATACAGTATTTAAATATTATTCAGAGCTGAAGTTTTACAAAAGACACGAAGCCAGGCATCACTATAGCTGGAACTTCAGTTCATCGCAGTGCTGAGCAAACATGGCAGGTTCACAGACATGATGACAGGCATCACTGCAGGTGGAGCAGGCCACTGCCTCAGTTCAGGAGAGTAGTGAGTAGAACCGGGCAGAACTGGCCTGTCGCTCGCCTCTGGTCCCGACACCCTGACTTTTTCAATCTGGCTTGACACTTAAATCGTCTAAACATCATGTTGTTCCTTGCTCTCAAACTGTTCTAGGGCCTGGACCCCGCCGCCATGACTTGGCCTGTGTCCATCCTTTCCAATTCCGCCCACATTTTCAATCGTTTAGACATCAGGACATTCTTCATTCCTCCACTTACCTCCACCATGCCTCACCTGAGCCTCCACCACTGCTTCCACCTCCACTTGTTTCTGTCATGCCTCGCTTTCGCCTCTGCCTCTGCCTCCTCCCACCTCTGCTCGCCTCCGCTTGCCTCAAACATGCCTCGCGTATGCCTCCACCTTTGCTTGCCCCTCCGTCATTATTGGCGATAGTTATTAATAACATGTCTAGTAATTTTCTTTGTTCTGTATCTTGCCGCCAATGAGTAGTCACTGGACATCACCAGTGCTATCTTAAACCAAATAAAGAAAAAGATGGTTTTGTAAAGCCAATATATGATATTTCATTCAGAAATTTGAGCTATTACTTCCAAATCAGAAACTGGAATCTGATGGAGGAGTTTAAGAAGGGTGGAAGCATAGTCTCCTCTGCCTCTAATATTGCTCAGAAAAAAGATAGAATCACAATGGGAAATGTTGCTTAGTTTGTGCGCTCCCCTCTCTCTTTCTCTCTGTGTCTGTGTGTCTGATTGTGGTTATATCATTACCTAGGAAAGTAGAGTCATGTTGTGAGCCTACTTCAGTGGAGCTATGTCATGTTCATTTCAAAACTGTTACAGTTTCTCAGTCATTCTACCTTACAGCAGCAGACAGACAGACAGGCATACTTTATTGATCCCGAAGGAAATTGGGTTTCATTACAGCTGCACCAAGAATAGTGAAGAAATATAGCAATATAAAACCATAAATAATTAAATAATAATAAGTAAATAATGCCAAGTGGAAATAAGTCCAGGACCAGCCTATTGGCTTAGGGTGTCTGACACTCCGAGGGAGGAGTTGTAAAGTTTGATGGCCACAGGTAGGAATGACTTCCTTTGACACTCAGTGTTGCATCTCGGTGGAATGAGTCTCTGGCTGAATGTACTCCTGTGCCTAACCAGTACATTATGGAGTGGATGGGAGTCATTGTCCAAGATGGCATGCAACTTGGACAGCATCCTCTTTTCAGACACCACCATCAGATAGTCCAGTTCCATCCCCACAACATCGCTGGCCTTACAAATGAGTTTGTTGATTCTGTTGGTGTCTGCTACCCTCAGCCTGCTGCCCCAGCACACAACAGCAAACATGATAGCACTGGCCACCACAGACTCATAGAATATCCTCAGCATCGTCAGGCAGATGTTGAGGATTAAGATTTATTTTATTTAGAACTTTTTCTTATTTCAAGATACAGTGAGGAATAAGCCCTTTGAGCCACACAGCCTAGGAATCCCCAACCTAACCATGGCCTAATCACAGGATAAGTTAAAGTGACCAATTAGCCAACCAGTACGTCTTTGGACTGTGAGAGAAAACTGCATGCATTCCAAGAGGAGGACATTTAGACTCCTTACAGTGGACGCCAATATTGAACTCCAAACTCTGTTGCCCCAAGCTCTAACAGCATCACACTAACCAACACGCTACTATGGTACAACAAAACTTGACACTTTGTCTTCTAAAAAAAATGCTAGGTCTTGAATTTATATTTCTCACATTTCAATGAATTCCACTGTCCTCCTAGTGGCTTTTGTAACTAAAATATAACTAAAATTGTTCTTTTTGTGGCGTCTGTAACTACATTGTAACTAAAACAGGAATTTAGTCTTCAAATTTTGTCGGCATAATATGGTGGGAAAGTGGTTGATTTTCTATGAACATACTTTCAGCAACCACTTTAATAGGCACACCTGTACACCTGTTCACTATCTGATCAGCCCGTCATGTGGCAGCAACTTACTGCATAAAAGCATGCAGACATGGCCAAGAGGTTCAGTTATTGTTCAGACCAAACATCACAATGGGGCAGAAATATAATTTGAGGGCTTTGACTATGGATTGATTATTGATGGCAAATGGAGTGGTTTGAATATCTCAGAAACCGCTGATCTCATGGGATTTTCACGCACAACATTTTCTAGAGTTTACAGAGAATGGTGCATGAACGAGTATACAGTGAGCAGCATTTCTGTGGGGGAAATGCCTTGTTAATAAAAGAGTTCAGAGGAGAATGGCCAGACTGGTTCAAGCTGACAGGAAGGTCACAGTAACTCAAATGAGCATGTATTACAATGGTGGTGTGCAGAAGAGCATCTCTGAATGCACAATATTTTGAAACCTTGAAGTGGATGAGCTACAGCAGCAGAAGTTCACAAACATACACTCAGTGACCACTTTATTAGGTCCAGGGCATTCTTAATAAAATGACCTCTGAATGTAGAACATAGCCATATATTGTGGGAGAAATGTAAGGTCAAAAAAATTGATAGAAAAAATAGAAAGGAGAATATTTCTATGTATTGAAAGCTATTGGTGATGAGAAAGAGCTGGCTGGGTAGCCTGTTTTGAATCAGTGCCAAAGAAAATGACAAAACGCACAGTGGAAACCTGCGTCAAGGAACATAGGAGGTGTATCCATTTGAATTACCCAGAGAAATCAGTGGTAGCAGAACATTGTAGATGCAGTAGCCATAGGATTGACTTCAACAACACAAAACTACTGAGTCGCGCCTTGTGAAGGAAGCCATTGAAATAAGACTAGATAATAAGAATTTTAACAAAGACCAAGTTCTAAGTAAGAACTGGAATTCAATTTTAAACAATGTGGGATAGCAGAAACCTGGTTTGTTAGACCTCAACCAACCAGGAGGGACAGATGACAGGGGTACATTTAACACCAAACTAGAAATGCCTAGGCATTGTCCCTGATGAAGATGGCAGAGTCTGTCATCAAAACGTAGACTAAAGTCAATACCTGTGCTGTAACTCTCTATGACTCTAGTGTAGAAGACTGGCAAAGAATACAGTGTGATATAGATCTGTTACAGATAGGGCAGAGAACTGGCAGATGGTGATTAACCCAGATAAACGTGAGGTGTTGCACCTTGGTAGGGCAAATGTAAGGAGACGTTACACAATTAAGTATAAGATCTTGGGATCCAAGTTCATAGCTCCCTCAAAGTGGCCACACAGCTTGATAAGGTGGTTAAGAAGGATTATGGAATACTTGTTTTTATTAGTCAGGGCATTTTTTTCAAATGTCAAGAAGTTATGTTGCAAGATTATAAAACTCTGGTTAGGTCACATCTGGAGTATTGCACACAGTTCCAGTTGCCCTGCTATAGGAAGGACGTTGAGGTTTTGGAAATGGTGCATACGAGGTTTAACAGGATGTTGCCTGCTTTAGAGGGCATGTGCTGTCATGAGAGGCTGGACAAACTTGGGTTGTTTTCTCTGAAGTGGTGGAGGCTGAGGGGAGATTGGATAGGGATTTGTAAGATTATAAGAGGCATAGATAAAATATCAGTTTCCCAGGGTTGAAATGTCTAATACCAGAGGCCATGAATTTCAGGTGGGGGGGCAGGTTCAAAGGGAATGTGAGGGGTAATTTTTTTACTCAGAGAGGGGTGGATGCCTGGAATGTGCTGCCTGGTATGGTGGTAGAGTCAAATACACGAGAGGCTTTTAAGAGACGTTTAGATAGGTAGGTGGATGTGAGGAAGGAGAGATATGGACATTGCGTAGGTAGGAGGGATTTGCTTTTCCGCTGGTTCAGCACAACATTATGGGCTGAAGGGCCTGTTCCTGTGTTGTACTCTTCTATGTTCTATGTTCAGTAAATTTTACTTCAAAATAGTTACAGGAAAGCAAATGGAGAAGGAAAAGGACTGATGGGATTGCATTACAGAGAGCTGGAACGGACTTAATATGTGAGTGGCCTCTTCTGGATTCAAAACTAAGTAATCTGAGTTCCTGTGAATGATGCAAAGCAGCATTTAGATATGCTGGGGACATCTACTGTGTCTGGTGCTCCCAATGCGTCCTCCTCTACATTGGTGAGACCAGTTGAAAATTGGGAAACCACTTTGTCAATAGACAATAGACAATAGACAGTAGGTGCAGGAGTAGGCCATTCAGCCCTTCTAGCCAGCACCGCCATTCACTGTGATCATGGCTGATCATAGACAATCAGTACCCCGTTCCTGCCCTCTCCCCATATCCCTTGACCCCGCTATCTACAAGAGCTTTACTTAACTCTCTCTTGAATGCATCCATAGACTTGGCCTCCACTGCCTGCTGGGGCAGAGCATTCCACATATCCACCACTCTCTGGGTGAAAAAGTTTTTCCACATCTCTGTTCTAAATGGCCTACCCCTTATTCTTAAACTGTGGCCTCTAGTTCTGGACTCACCCATCGGCGGGAACATGCTTCCTGCCTCCAGCGTGTCCAATCCCTGAATAATCTTGTATGTTTCAATCAGATCCCTTCTCATCCTTCTAAATTCCAGTGTATACAAGCCCAGTTGCTCCAATCATTCAACATATGACAGTCCCACCATTCCAGGAATTAACCTCGTGAACCTACGCTGCACTCCCTCAGTAGCAAGAATGTACTTCTTCAAATTTGGAGGAAGGTGGTGTCTCACCAGGGCCCTGTACAGCTGCAGAAGGACCTCTTTACTCCTATACTCAATTCCTCTTGTTATAAAGGCCAGCATGCCATTAGCTTTCTTCACTGCCTGCTGTATCTGCATGCTTGCTTTCATTGACTGATGTACAAGAACACCTAGATCTCGTTGTACTTCCCCTTTACCTAACCTGGACTCCATTTAGATAGTAATCTGCCTTCCTGTTCTTGTCACCAAAGTGGATAACCTCACATTTATCCACATTAAACTGCATCTGCCATACATTCACCCACTCACTTAGCCTGTCCAAGTCACCCTGCATTGTCTATCACATCTTCCTGTCATTTCACAGTGCAACCAGCTTTGTATCATCGGCAAATTTGCTGATGTTACTTTTAATCCCTTCATCTAAATCATTAATGTATATTGTAAACATCTGTGGTCCCAGCACCGAACCTTGCGGTACCCCACTGGTCACAGCCTGCCATTATATATTATATAATATTTTCGTGCATTGTCGAACACCTCTTATCCATCTGTCAAAAGCAGAACTAGCCCGGGGCTAAATATTTTAATCCCATTTCAGTTCCGACATGTTGTCTCCATGCCCTCCTCTTGTGCCAAGACGAGGCCGCCCTCAGGGTGGAGCAGCAATGCCTTATATTCCATTTTGGTAGCCTCCAACCTGATGGCACTAATATCGATTTTTCCTTCCAGCGTTTTTTTCCCTCTCCTCTTCCCAGCCTCTATTCCCACTCTGGCCTTTTACCTCTTCTCACCTACGTATCACTTCCCTCCTGACTCCCTCTCCTCCATCTTTTTCTCCTAAGCTCCATTCTTCTCTTCCATCAGATCCGTTCTTCTCCAGCCACTTCATTTTGTTTAAGCCTCTGCAAAGGAAACTGGTGAAATAAAATGGAAGAGGTAAGAAGTTGGATAATACATCCCTAATTTGTTAACTGTAAAAAGCTATTGGATATGTGATCTATCTGCACTCCATAGATCTGCACCCCCCCCCCCCCGACCTTGCTTCACCTGCCACCTTCCAACTAGCCTACTTCCCCTTCACCCCAGCTATATATTTTGGCATATTCTCCCTTCCTTTCCAGTCCTGAAGAAGGGTCTTGGCTCAAATCTCTGCCTGTTGGTTCGTTTCCATAGATGCTGCCAGACCTGCTGAGTTCCTCCAGAATTTTGTGTGTGTTGATTTAGAGATGTTGCCATTACTTTGTTTCAAAACCCACAGTAGGATATATTTTCATGGTTTCATACTGTGGATACCCACCGTAGAAATTATTCTAGTAACTAAGCAAATTGCGGCCTGACAAAAGTCACTCTGCAGCGTTTTCAATCTTGCAGAGGCATGTGGAGGTGGGCAGTGGGAGGGGTGGTAGGGAGTGGGAGGGGACTGGGATTTGGATTGGGGTGAAATGTTTGTTTTGAGATGCAACTTGGTGAGGGACCAAACAGAAATAACTTTATTCGGGTGACATGGGATCGTAATGGTTAGCACAATGCGTTACAGTAGAGGTGACCTGGGTTCATTTCTCGCCACTACCTGTAAGGAGTTTGTACATTCTCCCTGTGACCTGCCTGGGTTTCCTCCGGGTGCCCTGGTTTCCTCCCACTGTCCAAAGACGTACCGGTTAGTATGTTAGTTGATGATTGTAAATTGTTCCATGATTAGGCCAGGATTAAATCAGGGGATTCCTGGGTGGCATGGTTACTCTGTGCTGTTATCTCAATAAAATAACAAATAAATAATTTACTACCAGAGTATTAAAAATGCTTTTCAGTGATTTTAACCAGATTTATATATGATCTTCATGATTTCGTTCTGTTTAAGCCTCTGCAAAGGAAACTGTTGAAATAAAATGGAAGAGGTAAGAAGTTGGATAATACATCCCTAATTTGTTAACTGTAAAACGCTATTGGATGTGTGATCTATCTGCACTCCATAGATTTAAATTCATGAAGAATAGCTTTGATTATGAAAAGATAATACATTCAGTCACCAAACACTCAGAACTTTTCTCTGTTGAAAAGTTGGCATATTATGCAGTATGGATGTCATAATGAAGAACCAGCAGCGACAATGGGGGCAGGGGTATTGTAAATAAGATGTACTGGCATACATGGATAAATTATATTATCTCCAGATTTGGCAGAGCTAAATCTGACTTTGTTGTGATTGAGTGGATGCTAGTCGTACAATAAGCACTGTCATTTATCAATTTGATGTCCTCAAGCACTCTTCTGTGCAACTTTTTCAAGTGTGTAATGTCTCCCAAAGCATCTTAACCTTTGAAAACCTTTTTGTCATATTGTAACCATTGTCGTAATTGGAAACGTAAGTAACTTGCATGCATTGTACATCCCAGAGTGGCTATATATATAATGATGAACATAAGTGGCTTTGTTATGTGAATCCTAGTTAATAGACAAGAATTAATTAGAATCGTGGGAAGAATTTGCCACTCTTAGTCTTGGGACAAGGGCTTTTGGCCCATCCTGTCAGTGCTCGTCTTTAAGTACATATCTATGTTAATCTTATTTTACAGCACTCAGTTCCTAGACTTTGACATGATAGTTCAAGTGTTTATGCTTCCTCAACATTCTTTAAAACATTGTCATGCAATATTTTCTGCTTACTTGAGAGAGCAGACAAGGTCATTGTTTAATATCAAATCTGAAAGGCAACAGCTTCTCATGAAGTCATTCTTCATTGTTGTATTGGACTGTCAGTGGCATCAATCCTGTCATGATCTGGCAGTTCATCCTGGTGTTAATATCTAACATTTTGTCCCGGCATAGACACGTTTCCAAATACCCTTCCATATCCTTCTCCATGATGCACTTCAGTTCTGAAAGTTATTTACTTACTTCTGTTGTTTGCACATTGAGTGATTGATGGTCTTTTTTTTAAATAGGTTCTATTGGGTTTCTTTGTTTTGTGGCTGCCTATAAAGAGACGAATCTCAAGGTTGCATATAGTATAAATATTTTGATAATAAATGTACTTTGAACTTTGAAAGAAGAATTTTGTGCTTTTAATCTTTTTTGGATCACTTTTAATTGAATTTAACTCAGTTATAGAGCAGCTCTAGTGTATTCAATATTTCAGTAATATTTGAGTAATATTGTAAATATATGTTTTGTTGAAGCATTCTTTGTTTACATCATTCATTGTGGGTTATATGGAAGATGAATGTGAATGGTATACATCATTATGCCACCAAGTCATATGTGAGTGTCCCACTACGAAGTAAAACTAAGCAGACTTTCCCAGCTCCCGTGATTTTCTTTTGATTAGTTTCTGGAAATATAAAACATAACACAAGCGATTAAATTTATCACTATCTTCTTGACCTACTTGACTACTTCTGTAAAATGTCATGAGTATCATACTGAATGAATGAACTGAGTATCATACTGAATGAACTGTTGATATATTGGGTTTGTATGTTAAAACTTGGTTTTCATCAAACTTATTTTTACTGTGAAACTTCAGCTGATTAATAGACAGTCTGATTCTTATACTTGGCGTGATCAGGGAGACCAACTTATTTTTACTGTGAAACTTCAGCTGATTAATAGACAGTCTGATTCTTATACTTGGCGTGATCAGGGAGACCAACTTTGTGCACTGCTGGGTTATAATCTGAAGTTAGGTTATAATCTGAAAGGATTCATTATCTTGGTCTGGAAATGACTACAGTACCACATACTGTATTTAGAACATCTGACTGTGATAGTTGTTGCAGATTGGGTGCCACAAATCAGATCACACAATAAAAGTAGCAAAGACACTTACGAAACCACAAAATCATCTTGAATGTTTGCAGTTAACCCAAAACTTAGCCTAGGAAGTTCCCACTGACAGACTGCCATTTTACATTATCCACCAATTTATTCTGAACACAAACTCACCTGGCTTCCAATGTAGTCTGCTTACTTATGTATCCAGTTTTGGGCTTGGCTTGTGCCTCCCAACCCAATTTCTATGCAAATGAGGACAATATCTTCATTGATTTGCAGGGAGTCTCACATTAATGTGTTCAAATGAGATTGAAATTTTGTTATGCCTTTGCTTTCATTTCCTAATGGAAAATGTCAGAATGCTTAGTCACTCCTTTGGTTGAATGAACTGTTGATATATTGGGTTTGTATGTTAAAACTTGGTTTTCATCAAACTTATTTTTACTGTGAAACTTCAGCTGATTAATAGACAGTCTGATTCTTATACTTGGCGTGCTCTCGTAGCATGGAGATACAAAGCGTGAGCAGGGAGAAGACTGGAGTATATTTTGAAAAGTAAGGAACGAATTGAATAAATGAATTGACTTTATTACTTATATCCTTCACATACATGAGGAGTAAAAATCTTTATGTTACGTCTCCATCTAAATGTGCAATGTGCAATTTATAGTCATTTATAATAAATAGTATGTACATAGGATAGCCAATATAACATAGAAATAGAGTTCTGTCGGCGTGAGTTAAGCATTGGTCTGGTGAAAGAAGCTGTCCCAGAGCCTGTTGGTCCTGGCTTTTATGCTACAGTGCTGTTTCCTCAATGGTGACAACTGGAACAGTTTGTGGTTGGGGTGACTCACATCCTCAATGATCCTTCAGGCCCTTTTTATACACCTGTCTTTGTAAATGTCCTGAATAGTAAGGAACAAAAGACAGATCACGGCATGGATTTCCAGAGCATAGAATTAGAATTAGGACTAAAAATGCATTTTTTTTTCTCTAGTGCAGATATGATGGGATCAGAATTAGAGATAAAGCAATATGCAAATTTTTATAGTTCAGGCCTGTTAAATGGATCGATCTGTTTCAATACTATCGAAAACATGTTCAACATTAACTATGATATCATTAACTAGATATCAGTTTGGAAAAGAAATATACTATCAAAACAGAATGTCCAAGAAGTTTTCTCTCCCTTGGTGGGCCTCTTATATAATTAGCTTTCATTTATTTGAGCTCTCTAACCATGTTAGGCAGGAGACTAGAGTTAGGCAAGCAGACTACTGATGTTGTTGTACCATTCAAATTAATCTTTGCAAATCTGTATCTCTGCTTATCTACTATAGATGATAAGAATTAGAATTATGTCAAGTATGAGCATTTTGGTTTTTAATGGACCCTTTGAGATTTATAGGGGATTTAGTAAGAAAGAAATTAGGAAGTCAAACAAAGAACATGAAATGGACTGAGAGTCATTGAATCAGAGAAAAGTACAGCATAGAAAAAAGGTCTTCTGGCCCATCATGCCAAGCCATTCAATCTGCCTACTCCCATCAAGCTGCACCCGGACCATGGGCCTCCATAGCACTACATTCCATGCCTCCTTCTAAACTTCTCTTATATGTTGAAATGAAGCTCAGATGCAACACTTGTGCTGGCAGCTTATTCCACACTCTCATGAGTAAAGTGAGTGAAGCAGTTTCTCCTCATGTTCCATTTAAACTTCAATTTTCACACTTAACCTATAACCTCTAGTTGTAGTCCCATCCAATCTCACTGGAAAAAGCCTGCTTGCATTTACCCTATCTATACCCCTCATGACTTTGTATACCTCAATCAAATCTCCCTTCAGTCTTCTGCAATCCAAGGAATGAAGTCCTAACCTATTAAATGTTTCCCTGTAACTGAGGTCCTCTAGTCCCTGCAACACCCTTGAAGATTTTCTCTGCATTCTTTCAACCTTAATTACATCTTTCCTGTAGGTAGGTGACCAAAACTGCACACATTACTCCAAGTTAGACCTCACCAATGTCTTATACAACTTCAACATTACATCCCATCTCCTTTACTCATTACTTTGATTTATGAAGGCCAACACTTTCTTTATGACCCTTTCTACCTCTACTGCCACTTTCAATAAATTATGGACTTGTGTTCCCAGATCCCTTTATTCTACTACATTCTTCAGTGCCCGACCGTTCACTGTGTCGGACTTACCCTAGCTGCTACTACCAAAGTGCAACACCTCGCCCACACTTGTCTACATTACATTCCATTTGCCATTATCATTGGTATAGATGAGAAACAACAACAGACCCAGCACCAATCCCTGTGGCACTCCACTACTCCCCGGCCTCCAGTCAAAGAGGCAACCATCAGCTATCACTGCCTGACTTCTCCCAGAAAGCCAATGTACAATCCAAACAAATAGTTCATCATGAATGCTGAGCAACTGAACCTTCTTGACCAGCCTCCCATGCAGGACCTTGTCAAAGGACTTGCTAAACTCCATGTAGACAAGTTCTATGGCCTTGCCTTCATTAATTTTCCTGGTAATTTCCTCAAAAAACTGATTAAGATTTATTAGACACAAACTACCACATATGTAGCCATGATGACTATCCTAATGAGAAAAATCTATCCAAATACGCATATGTACGGTCCCTTAGAATACCATCCACAACTTCCCACTACTGATGTCAGACTCATCGGCCTATAATTTCTCGGTTTATTTTTTATAGCCTATCGTAAACAGTAGAAAACATTAGCTATCCTCCAATCCTCTGGTACCTCACTTTCGCAAAGGATGATTTAAATATCTCACCCTGGGCCCCTGCAATTTCTGCACTTCCCTCCCATAGGGTCCATGGGAATAACTGGTCAGGCCTTGGGAACTTATCCGCTCTAATATGTCTCAAGATAGTAAACACCTCCTCCTCTGTAATCTGTATAGTGTCCAAGTCGTCACTGCTGCTTTGCCTCACTGCTAGACTCTGTATCTGTTTCCCAAGTAAATACAGATGCCAAAAACCCATTAAGATCACCCCCAACTCTTTTGGCTGCACTCGTAGATTACCATTCTGATCTCCCAAAGGACCAATTTGCCCCTTGCAATCCTTTTGCTCTTAATATATCCATACATTCTCCTTCACCATGTCTGCTAGGGCAACCTTGTGCCTTCTTTCAGTCCTCCTGAATTCTTTCTTAATTCTTTTCATCCATTTCTTATATTCCATAAGTAACAAATTTGTCCCTACCTGCCTATATCTACTATGCACTAATGCCTCAATATCTCTTGAAAACCAAGGTTCCCTAAACCTATTATTTAACCTTTTATTCTGACAGGCACATACAAGCTCTGTACTGTTGAAGCCCTCCAACTTACCAAGTACTCCTTTTGCCAGAAAACAGCCTGTCGCAATCCACTTTTACCAGATCCTTTCTGCTACCATCAAAGTTGGCCTTTCTCCAATTTAGAATCTCAACCTGAGGACCAAATCTATGTTTTTTCCATATTTATTTTGAAACTACTAACAATATTTTGATTATTTGATGCAAACTGTTCACCTACACAAACTTCTGTCACCTGCCCTGTTTCATTTTCTAATACAACATCAAATATTGCACATTCTCTCATTGGGACTTCTAGGTACCAATTAAGGAAACTTTCCTCAACACAATTCACAAACTCTATCCCATATAGCCCCTTTACAGTGTGGGAGTCCCAGTCAATATATGGAAAGTTAAAATCACCTATCACACCCTTACGTTTTCTGCAAATTCTTTACAAATTAAAGTGGTCACACCTTTCTTATTCCTCTGTTCCACCGATAAAGCCTCACTAGACGAGTTCTCCAGCCTGTCCTAACTAAGTGCTGCCTGACTGGTAATGCCACCCTTTTCTCTTTCATCCCTCCCGATATGTCGGGTCTAAAAGAATGGAACCCTAAATATTGATCTGCCAGTCCTGTCCCTCCTGCAACCAAGTCTCACTGATAGCAACAATACCATAATTCCAGGTGTTGATCCCTGCCCTTGACTCAGCTGCCTTTCTTACAATTGTCCTTGCATTGAAATATAGGCAGCTCAGAACATTAGTCCGTCCATGCTCAGCCATTTGATTCGTGATTGAGGTCTGAGGCCTTATCAACACCTGTCTCCACAACCTCTCTGCTAACTGTTCCGGCACTCTGGTTCCCAACCCCATACAACCCATATTTAACCACTTCACTCCTCCCCCTCCCATGGAGCACTAGCAAACCTTCCCCCTGCTGGGTATTAGTTCCCTTCAGTTTAGGTGTGTGTCCTCTGTACGGGTCCCACGTTCTCTGGTAGAGAGCCCAGTGATCCCAACATCTGATGCCCTCCCTCTTACCCCAACTCCTTAGTCACATGTTAAATTGTATTATCTTTCTATTTCTGGCCTCACTAGCACGTGGTACATGTACCAATCCTGAGATCACAACCCTGGTGGTTCTGTCTTTACCTTAGCACCCTGAACTTAGTTTGTAGAACCTCTTCACTCTTCCTACCTACGTCATTGGTACCCACATGGACCATGACCTCTGGCTCTCACCCACTAACTTACGAGTGCTGAGGACTTGATCCAAGATGTCCTGGGCCCTGGCACCTGAGAGCTACCATACCATCCAGGAATCTCATTCTTATCCACAGAACATCCTTTCTGTACCCCTAACTAATGAATCCCCTATCACCACAGTGCACCTCTTCTCCCCTGAGTCATAGAACCAGAGTCCTGACCACTGTGACTTTCCTCAGTTAGGTCATTCCCCCACCTCACCCCCTACAGTATCCATAGTGATATAATGTTGTTGAGGCAATGGCCACAGGGGCACTCTGCACTGGCTGTTTAACCCTTTTCTTCTTCCTGACTGTCACCCAGTCTCCTGTGTCCTGCAACTTGGGTGTAACTACCTCTCTATATGTCTTATCTTTCACCTCCTCAGGCTCCTGAATGATCCGGGATTCATCCGGTTCCAGCTCCAACTTCTTAACACAGTTTGTCAGAGGCTGCAGTTGGAAGCTTTTCTCTCAGGTGAAGTCACCAGGGCCACCGGAGGCTTCCCTGCCTTCCCACATCCGGCAAGAGGAGCATTTCACTATCCCGCCTAGCATTCCTCCTCTTCTAACTGTGCAAATATAAAGAAGGAAGCAATAAGTAAACGGGGAAAGAAATCTACCTTCAGCTTATTCACCTTCTTTCACTCAAAGCCTCTGCTTGCTGAAGTCCGGAAGAGCTAAAGCCTCAAATAACCACTCCAACGTTTAGCAATAGGATTAAGGAGAATCCTGAAACCTTTCATAAGTATTTTAGATGAAGCTGTGTAACTAGGGATAGAGTTGTTATCCCTCTGGAAGCGATAGGGATATCAATGTATGGAGCCAGGGGGATGTGAATAAGAATTTAATTGAATATTCTGTGTTTGTATTCATCAGGAAGAAGAAAATGGAAGGTTAGGAGAGGGGTATGTTGACACTCGGGAACACGTCTATGCCAAGATGAAGAAAGGTATTAACTCATACTCAGGCGGATGAACCACCAAGCCATGACAGGTTCTATCCCAGGATGCTATGGGGAGAAAAAATGAGGAGATTGCTGGCTTCTAACAGAGGTTATTGCTTCTTTGTTAGCCACAGGTGATATTGAAGAAGACTATTGGGGTAGCTACTGATGTTCCTTTATTCTAAACTGGCTGTAGGCATAACCCAGGAAACTAAAGGCTGGTAAAACTTGCGTCAATAGTAGGGAAGTTATTGCAAAAGTATTCTAAGGGATGGAATTTGTGTTAATTTGGAAATGCAGGGACTGATTAGGTGGATGTGTTTTATATTTACTTTATCAAGGCTTTTAATAAAGTTCAGCACGGTGGGTCAGTGGGTTTGTCCAGAATATTAGGGAACAGGAGATCCTGGGTGAGTTGGCAAAAGTATCCAAGATTGCCTTGGTAAATGGGGGAAGAACGTAGTTTTTGAGGAGTGTTTTTCTGTATCATAGAGATTGGTGTTGGGATCATTGCTGTTTGTCATGCATATAAATAGCTTGAATTAGAATGTGAGTGGACTGAGAAGCAAACTTTCTGACAACACATAAAACTTACGTATTCATAGATAGTGCAGAAGATGTGATAGGATACAGAAGTACATACTGTAAATGATTGGAAAGACAGGAAGAGCAGTGGCAGATAGAATTTTATCCAGTTAAGGGTGAATTATCACTTTTTAGGATATCAGATACCAGCAGGACATTTGTAGGACCCTGGGAGTGTTGGTGTTTCAAGGAACCTAATGTACAAGTTCATAGCTCCCTGAAAATGGTGACTTAGGTGGACAGGGTGGTGAAGAAGGTATTTGGCATGCTTGCTTACGGTATGGTGGAACATTGAGGCTGTATGAAACATACAGACCATACAGTTCTGGTCACCACAGCACAAGAAGAATATGCCAGCAGCAGAGGGAATGCAGAAGAGATTAACTTGGATGTTGCTTGGAATGGGAGGCTTTATTTCTAAGGAAAAATTGGATAGACTAGGTATATGCAAGGGGAGTATATGCAATTCTCCTTACTGGAATGTTGAAAGCTAAGGGGTGAACTTACCAGAGATTTGTGAATTATGATGGGCATAGATAGGGTAGATAGCTATTTTCTTTTCTCAGGTGAATGAGTCTAAGTCAAGAGGGCACAGGTTAAGGAGGATGCTCTATTTTGAGTATGTTGAGTTTCTTGAATTTTGTATTCAACAAAACTCGAGTTGAAATTTTCACCAACAGGCAACTTAATTGAAAAGTCTTATATTGCAGAATTTTGTGAAGTGGCATTGTATGCTGTATCATTACATGGAGAAAGAACAGTTAATGGAATGAAGCTGTGTTTAGTTAGGTTTGGTGGAACAGTCTTTCAAATTGGTTAAGTGCCTATTTTTTAAATTGCTTTTAAATGTCAATATTGTGAATTTGTGTCATTATCTCATAATATTGTTGAACAACTAGTATGTACAGCCTCATTGCAATCTGCTGTTACAGTTTCTTAACATGTTGCCTTCCTAAGTGACTATAAAGATTACTGTGATATGGAAGAGAGCTGTATCAAGCTGAAACTCCTAAACTGTAAATTTAACCATTCCAAGTGTATTGAAAATACCTAAATTTGGTAGCTGTCAGATGCACACATCTTTTGGGCTTTGAATATTACATTTATGATTTTTTTTGCGATCTTGTAAACAAAAGGATTCTATCCAAACCAGCTCGAGCTGAGTGCTAGTTTTGGACCCTAGTATTGTATGATCATGACCAATTCCAATTCAGTACATAGGTGAATAGGTGCAAAAGTGAAGTTGTAACTGTTGCTTTAGCTTTCTGCTCAATAAATTTAATCAGGCTGAAATTTCGCTGTATCATTATATTATGAATTGCTATTGCAATTGTTTGTGCTTTGACTTTTCACAATAGATAATGATTGAATAAACATTTATTTTTTTGTTAAAATTTAGGGTGTGGTGATTCAACATCTTGGCCACTAAGTAGAAAATTCAGAAACTTGCTATCAGGTGATGACTGATGGTTAATATTTTATGGCAAAATAATTAGTTGTGGCTCATGTCTTAAGGAACTTCTGCTTTAACCTTAAAAACAAAACCCTGAGGATGTCCTTCATAGCATAACTGTCATATTAGATTGGACAGTCATGCTAATACTGGCCTGCTGGTCAACGTAACAGCCCAGTCAGCTTTTTATTAAAGAAGATCAAAACTTCCCTTCAGCAATATTTTTTGCACAGAATTAACTTCAGAATTACTGTAGATTTCCATCACAAAAAAAACGGTGCATCTAGTTAATTACTATAGGTGAGGACAGCCCAGATGATAGAGTATATGTTGCTGCAAATAATATTCTGTGCATTCTTTTAATTTTGCATGTTACATTGATAACAATCAGTATGATATTTCTTGAAATGCTCAACAACCTCCATGCATTTCTAAAAGATGCAACACTGCAGATTCTTGAATTTGGAGTAAAAAATCAAACTTTTCAAATATCTCAGCAAATCGAGTAACATCGGTTTTAGGGGTTTGGGTGCTGGGGAAGGAAGGTCTTGTGAATATTTTGGGTTGAGACTCTACCTGAGGAACTGCATTCCTACTCTCTAGTTCCTAGACTAATTGTCATGAGCATCTTATCTAGAGTTGTTAAACCCTTGTGTTTTCTGTTTGATCTTGTCAAGTTTATTTTGACTGGTAGGGTTTTCAGCCTACTGTGATTATTTAAAGTGGACTCCAAGTTAGCACTTATCGCGGGTCCTATTGTGTGTGTCGGGAATGCATCGGTTCACGGTGTCGCTGGGTCAAGCCACTGATGTTCAGTTGGAATTCCTATGAATAAACACGTTTCTGTCTCAACATGGGAATCGGTCATTCCTCCACACCCAGGTTCAGTCGTCTGTCAGTGTACACAGTGACACTAATATACCACCTTACTCTCCTTGCATTCTTCCCTTGTTCTATCAATTTGCAAAAGGGATACATATTAATCACTGTTTCAATTAAATATTGCCTTTGTTCTTATCATCATTTCAACTGAGACAAAGAATGTGCAATGATGTATTTGTTGAACTATGAACTCTTACTTGCAGCTTGCAATATATAATGGTTAGTATTACTGAGCTGGTTTGTGCTCTACTTGAGTGCAGCATCAAGAACATCCTCACAACAGAACTTAATGCAGAAACATGGGAGCATCATCTTTGAATGACTGGCAGTGCAGGGATAGTTTAGTCTTTGCGCTCTTTCTGCTGGTTTGTAAAAATGCACCCATAAGTTTATATGATTTGACTTTCTACTTCTCGAACATAAAACATTTTCTTAACAAGAAAAGGAAGAACAGTTGATGGAAATTTTGTCTCTAGTGTTGGTGGACAGGAGCTGGTATAAAACCAGCCAGCGCTAACTCTGTCTTGCCCAGCTCTCCCTCAAAAAGCTTTTGTCTGGCACAAAAACAGAATTTCAAGTTCTGTGACACCTTTTTTATGTGATGTCCTTTCTTCATAGCTTCCCTTCTCACTTATAATCTGGAATCTAAGACTTAACCCTTAGCTCAACTCACCCACATACACATGTGGGGATAAACAGAAGTGGTGTTAATGGCAGAAACTTTTTATTTTCATTTCTGGTGGCTCCGTTTTTGTTGCAAATCTTTAGTTTTCCTCAAATGTGGTGATTATCCTGTCATTTGGATCTATTGCAATCCTTCCGTTTAAGATAAAGCTTAATTAATTTTGCTATGCTTGATATTAACCACAGACCAATGTAAACTGCTTTGATTTCACCTCCAGATCCCATTTCAAATTGTACCTTGAAATGAATTAAAGGAGAAAAATTATGCTTAATTTCAGTACCAGTGCGATACGGCGTAAGTGACTGGGGAAGAGCCAGCAAATGTGCACAGCTGCCAAATTTCCAATTAAATCTTGAAGTGCAATGTTAATATTTAAAGTAATGACTGGAGAATGATTTCTTACAGGCTGCATATGATATAGTGCTGTACATCAGAAGAGAAAGCATGCATTTCGAATAACTACATTTATTTTTCTTAACCATCTAAAATTTGATTTGTATTGAACTGGTGAGGCCTCCATCAGTCAGAGTTGACTATGGATGTTGCTTCCTAGTTGTCTAGATACGCAAGCCTGGGTGGTACGATATGGAGGACAAGCTGTTGTCCATGTAGCAAGCTCCACGCAACTGATGAAGCCAAAGGAACGGCAGAGATCAATACAGCTTGGTACCAGCAGTGTTGCAGGAGTTGCCAGTCAGCATTGAACTCTATGTAGGAGTGCCTTAGGGAATCCAGGCCAGATTTTTCCCTCAGGGTTCACTCCCGAAGTCTTCCCCGTGAGCGTGTATTGCCGCAAGGCAGCAAAGGTACGAGATCAGAGTTTTCCTTCTCCTCAATGAGCTTCCAACCACAGCTGCCGAGCCCCATATGCCCAAAGCGACTAGTTTTAAGGCATCAGTAACCTGCCTTTGCCCCTTCTCACGTCAATAGAAATGGTTCCTCCAGGCTTAGTTGCTCAGCCACGCGTGAAGTCCAGGAGCTGGACTTGGTTGTCAAAGGCTATTTGAGGAGCATTTAATAGGCAGTGGGGGCTTGCCCTTATTCCCACCACTGGCTATAATAAATTTAAGGAACATTTGGAAGAAGTATTGGATAGGAGTATGTAATTTCAAGGGTCTTGTTCTGTCTATTTATGTTGTGTATTTGAGTAGCAAAGATGAGCGGGAAGCCAGAGGATTAGAAAACTTTTAAAGAGCGACAGAAGATAACAAAAAAGGCAATATGGGGAGAAAAAATGAGGTACGAAGGTAAGCTAGCCAAGAATATAAAGGAGGATAGTAAAAGCTTCTTTAGGTATATGAAGAGAAAAAAATTAGCTAAGACCAAAGTTGGTCCCTTGTAGATGGAAATGGGTGAATTTATTATGAGGGTCAAGGAAATGGCAGATGAGTTGAGCAGGTACTTTGGATCTGTCTCCTCTAGGGAAGACACAGACAATCTCCCAAATGTAATAGCGACCAGAGGACCTAGGGTAACGAAGGAACTGAAGGATATTCACATTAGGCAGAAAATGGTGTTGGGTAGACTGATGGGACTGAAAGCTGATAAATCCCCAGGGCTTGATGGTATGCATCCCAGGGTACTTAAGGAGGTGGCTCTAGAAATTGTGGATGCATTGGTAATCATTTTCCAATGTTCTATAGATTCAGGATCAGTTCCTGTGGATTGGAGGGTGGCTAATGTTATCCCACTTTTTAAGAAAGGAGGGAGAGAGAGAACAGGGAATTATAGGCCAGTTAGCCTGACATCAGTGGTGGGGAGATGCTGGAGTCAATTATAAAAGATGAAATAGCAGCACATTTGGATAGCAGTAACAGGATCAGTCCAAGTCAGCATAGATTTACGAAGGAGAAGTCATGCTTGACTGATCTTTTGGAATATTTTGAGGATGTAACTATGAAAATGGACAAGGGAGAGCCAGTGGATGCCATGTACCTGGACTTTCAGAAAGCCTTTGATAAGGTCCCGCATAGGAGATTAGTGGGCAAAATTAGAGCACATGGTATTGGTACTGACATGGATAGAAAATTAGTTGACAGACAGGAAACAAAGAGTAGGGATTAACGGTTCCCTTTCAGAATGACAGGCAGTGACTAGTGGGGTACCGCAAGGCTCGGTTCTGGGACCTCAGCTATTTACAATATACATTAATGATTTAGATGAAGGGATTAAAAGTAACATTAGCAAATTTGCAGATGACACAAAGCTGGGTGGCAGTGTGAAATGTCAGGAGGATGTTAGGAGAATGCAGGGTGACTTGGACAGGTTGGGTGAATGGGCAGATGCATGGAAGCAGTTTATTGTGGATAAATGTGAGGTTATCCACTTTGGTGGTAAGAACAGGAAGGCAGATTACTATCTGAATGGTGTAAAGTTAAGAAAAGGGGAAGTACAATGAGATCTAGCTGTCCTTGTTCATCAGTCCCTGAAAGTAAGCATGCAGGTTCAGCAGACAGTGAAGAAAGCTAATGGCATGTTGGCCTTCATAACAAGGGGAGTTGAGTACAGGAGCAAAGAGATCCTTCTGCAATTGTACAGGGCCCTGGTGAGACCACATCTGGAGTATTGTGCGCAGTTTTGTCTCCAAATTTGAGGAGGAACATTCTTGCTATTGAGGGAGTGCAGCATAGGTTCACGAGGTTAATTCCCGAGATGGCGGGACTGTCATATGTTGAAAGATCTGAGCGACTGGGATTTAGAAGGATGAGAGGGGATCTGATTGAAACAGGAAAGATTATTAAGGGATTGGACACGCTAGAGGCAGGAAACATGTTCCTGATGTTGGGGGAGTCCAGAACCAAAGGCCACAGTTTAAGAATAAGTTGTAGGCTATTTAGAACGGAGTTCAGGAAAAACTTGTTCACCCAAAGAGTTGTGGATCGATGGAATGCTCTGCCTCAGAAGACAATGGAGGCCAATTCTCTGGATGCTTTCAAGAAAGAGTTAGATAGAGCTCTTAAAGATAGCAGAGTCAAGGGATATGGGGAGAAGGCAGGAATGCGATACTGATTGTGGATGATCAACGATGATCACAGTGTATGGCAGTGCTGACTTGAAGGGCCAAATGGCCTACTCCTGCACCTATTGTCCATTGTATTTGACATTTAAGCAATATTTTATTAACTTATATGTATATTTTTTATTTGTTTAAGTAATTATGTGCTATATGTAAAAATACAGTAACTGCTTACATCATCATTCTATCACATGATATGTACACATCTCACCTAAAGTAAACCCAAAGTTAGACCCACATTTTGGATTCCCATGTCTACATTTGAACAAGATTAATGTTTTGAGGTAACAAAACATAACAATTTACTGTAATACATTTACTAATTTTTAATGTTTTCAAGTGGGCATTGTTGATAAACAACACCTAACACTACATTTTCTAGATTTTTCTTCTGCTTTTATATTGCATGCATTTGTTTTTTCTTTTGCTCCCCAGACTTCATATGGTGACAGATTATGGAATTTGCAATAAGTGCATCCAGCCTCACCCACTGATCTTGATTTCCAATATACAGGGCGTCCCTCGAAACAGCAGACCTTACTGCCGCCAGCTCTCTCTTCACCTTGTCACTGGATGCTTTCAAACCATGGATCCTGCCATCTCCAGATCTGGCTCTGACCCCACCCGCCTCCTTCCCCAGGCTGAGACCTATCTCACTGTTACTGGGTACCACAGTTCTTCTTCCCCCACCATTTCTCCACACCAACCTCGGGTCTCCTTGTCTCCTCTCCACCTTTCTTCTCCCCCCCCTTCACTGCTCTGAGCTCCCATCTTTCTCCCACCCTATGTCCCCAGAACACCCCCACCTCACCCCCTTCCTCTGAGCCCTCCAACTATCTACCCAGCACACACCCTTGCTCTAACCCCGGCCATGTTCTCACCATCCCCTCTGACCTTGCCCTCTCTGAGGCAGATCATTCCGTCTCAGTAAGGGTCTCATCTTTGTCCCTCGGCACCTGCACATCAGTGCGTTCCGCGCCAGTCACAACGCTGAGCTCTTCCTCAGTTGCCTCTGCGTCTTTGCCTATTTCATTGGCAAGGACTCTCCAGCCCACACCGATGACTCCTTCTCCAATCTTCAACACTCCTCCTCTTCTTGGACAACCTACTCTGGTCTTCTGCCTGATCTGGATCTTTTCATTGCTACCTGCTGACAAGACATCAACTGTCTCGACTTTACCACTCCTCTCTCCAATTCAAACTTCATTCTCTCTGAACAGACTTCTCCTTACTGCCTCTGCACTAATCTCAACCTCATCATCAATCCCCTCAGAAAAGGGGGTGGGGGCTGCAGTAGTCTGACGGACTGACCTCAACATTGCTGAGACCAGATGGCAACTCTCAGACACCTGTCTCTTACACCATGAACAGGACCCTTCTAAGCAGCATTAAGTCATTGTGTCCCACACCATCACTGACCTCATCGACTCTGGGAAACTCCCATCCATTGCCTCCAACCTCATTGTTGCATTACCCCACACCTCCCACTTTTACCTCTTACCAAAGATCCACAAACCTGACTATCCAGGTAGATCCATTTTCTGCCTACTCCTGTCCTACTGAAATTGTATCTGCATACCTCTATTCTATTTTATCCACCTTGTTTCGGTCCCTTCCTACCTACATCTGTGACGTTTCACTGCTCTCAATCTCTTCAATGACTTTAAGTTACCTGGCACCGATTGTCTCATTTTCACTACAGATATCCAGTCCTTATACACTTCTATTCCCATCAGAAGGGCCTTAAAGCTCTCCGCTTTTTTCTGGACAACAGATCCAACCATTTACCCCTCCTCTGCCTCTCTCCTCCATCTGTCAGAACTGGTCCTCACCCTCAACAATTTCTCCTTCAGCTCCTCCGACTTCCCTCAAACTTAAGGTGTAACCATGGGCAGTCACATGGGTCCCAGCTATGCCTGCCTTTTCATCAGCCATGTGGAGCAGTCCATGTTTCAAGCCTACACCAGTATCACTCCCCAACTCTTCCTACGTTATATTGATGACTGCATTGGTGCTGCTTTCTGCATTCATGATGAGCACATCAATTTCATCAACTTTGCCTCCAACTTCCACCCTGCCATCAAATTTACTTGGTCCATTTCTGATGCATCTCTCCCCTTTCTAAATCTCTCTGTCTCCATCTTTGGAGACAGTCTACTTACCAATATCTTATATAAAACCACTGTCACTCACAGCTATTTTAAATTTGTGGGCTGAAGGGCCTGTATTGTGCGGTAGGTTTTCTATGTTTCTATACCTCTTCCCACCCTGTCACTTGTAAAAATGCTATTCCCTTTTCCTAGTGATGAAGTGTTTTGAGAGGCTGGTGTTGAAGCGTATCAGCTCCTGACTAAGTGGCAACTTGAGTCTGCTCCAATCTGCCTACCAAAGCAACAGGTCCACAGCAGATGCCATGTTATTGGCTCTTCACACAACCCTGGAACATTTGAATAGCAAAGATGCATATATCTTTATTGATTACAGCTCAGTATTTAATACCATTGTCCTCTCGAAAATAATCAATTAACTCCAAGACCTGGGCCTCAAAACCTCCTTGTGCAATTTGAACCTGGATTTCCTCACTTGCAGACCCCAGTCAGTTTGGACTGGCAAAAACATCTCCTCCACAATCTCCATCATCACAGAGCTGTGTGCTTAGCCCCCTACCCTACTTGCTTTACACCTGTGGCTCTGTGGCTAAACAAGCTCCAATGCCATATTCAAGTTAACTGCTGACACCATTGTCATTGGCCATGTCAAAGGTGGAAATGAATCAGCGTACAGGAGTGAGATTGAAAATTTGGCTGAGTGACGTCATAACAACAACCTTTCACTCAATGTCAACAAGACCAAGGAACTGATTATAGACCTCACGAGAGGAAAACCAGAAGTCCATGAGCCAATTCTCATCAGGGGTGGAGAGGGTCAGCAACTTTAAATTACTAGGTGTTACTATTATAGAGGCCCTTTGATGGGCCAATCATATAAATGTAATTACAAAAAAAAGCACGACAGTGTCACTGCTTCCTTAGGAATCTGCGGAGATTTGGTACGACATCAAAAACCTTGGCTAAAACCTAGGTGTATGGTGGAAAATGTGCTGACTGGCTGCATTGTGACCTGGTATGGGAACACCAAATCCTTTGAATGGAAAATCCTACAAAACCTAGTGGATTTGTCCCAGTACATCACAGGTAAACCCCTCCCATTTAGCACATCTACATGAAACATCATAGAAAAGTAGCATCCACCATCAAGATCCTAATGATCATGCTTTTTTCTTGCTACTGCCATCAGTTAGAAGATACACATGCCTCAGGACTCACACCACCAGGTTCAAGTACAGTTACTATCCCTCAACTATCAGGTTCTTGAAAAAAAAGGGGTTAACTATGCTTACCTATTGAGATGTTCCCACACCAATGATTTCACTTTAAGGACTGTTTATCTTCGTATTTCATGCTCCCATTACCTATTGCTATTTATTTATATTTGCATTTTGCACAGTTTGTTGTCTTCTATGCTGTTGTACTTTCACTGATCCTGTTTACAGTTACTATTCTATAGATTTGCTGAGTATGACCGCAGGAAAAAGAATCTCAGGGTTGTATGTGGTGACATACCCGTACTCTGATAATAAATTTTACTTCAAACTTTGAATTTGAATATTATTTAATTTTTACAAATTAGGTTTGCAATTACAATGCAGCAATAAATTTATTTTACACCAAGTGCTAAAAGCACCTTTCATTATTGCATTAGTTTGTATGGTAAAGTTAATTTTATATTTTTTTAAATGGATCTGTCTATTTTGTTTCTCTTCCCAACCATTTTCCTATATTTCTTTTACAAATTTTCTTTCAGCTGATTTATCATTCCTCCCTTGTAAAAAGCCAATATTAAAACAATATATCTATTCTAGACTTTTCTTCCCATGGGGATCCTATGGTCCATTTTAATTTATGTCGATCCTAAGTTGAATAATCTTGCTTTTAGTTATTTGAAAGCCATACTGAAAGCATTTAAATGAATATGCTCCAAGAGCTGATTAAATTTGAGAACTGCTCTGTATTCTGACTTTGAGTAAATGGATCCACTAATTTTTAAGGGTTAAACCTTCCTCCTTGCATTCTTTTATGTTGGGAGTTAGTTCAATCACCATTAGTTGCCCTTGAGAAGGTGAGGAAGAACAGCCTCCTTAAACCATACAGTCTATATAGAGGATGCTCCTATTTGTGGTATTAGAAATCTCCTTGCTGTGTTCGCTACTAGGGTCATCGAAGATGCCCTACAGTTATGATTGATTTTTAAAATTGCTGTCATCATTTGCTTTTCATTTTTAAACATGGTTACACACTTCATTTAAACAGTAATTTAGCTTTGAGGATATCAGGATTTAATACAGCTCCCCAGGTTTGTTGAACCAGATACCTGAATTGATCAGTACAAAAATTCAATCCTTTATGCTGTGCATTGCTATACTGCATAGCTCAAATGTGTTCCAGTCACCAGTGTCTTTGTATCTAGGTGGAATCGTTCAGAAAGAGCATTTGGTTTTACGGAATCAAAGGCTGAAGCTGAAGTTCTTTCTGGTTTTGCATAATTACATCATAGCTATACTTTCCCCTCTATTCTCTTACCTTTCCTTCATTTCCCTTGGCACTTATACCTAACAAAATGTTGTGTTTTTTTTCTGGAAACCTGTAGCCTTTTGTGATGAGGAGTTTTTGGTTCTCATTGGATGGCAGGGAGAAAATGTTTCCAGCTTACACTGGAGCTGACCCGGTTTAACTAGTAAATGTAAAGCCATGAAGCAAAGTAAATGGAAATTGACCATTGTTCAAATACTCGTCAACCAGTCTTTTCCAATAATGTTTGAAAGGAGGTAGGCAAGGTCATCAGATTGAATTGAAACAGCTTTCCTGGTGATGTGATCTATTAGTTACTATTGTACAGTGGCAAAGATAGAGTTTGAAGGGCAGTCAGAGTCCAAAAACTTGCACAATGATAACAAAGGATACAGGACAGTAGATAAATAATTAAAAGGGAAACAAGATGTATCAATAGCATTAAGAATCCCAAAAGTTTTCAGGTGTGACTCTTCAAAATGTGTCCTTCTATGTGGCCATCTATCTGCACCTTTGGAATAAATGGCTGAGTTAATTTCAAGAAGGAACTGTAGGAACCCTTTTAAGTTTGAGAGTAGGAAATTCTGCCAGGCTCTGATTCCTGCAGCACCCTCTGCTGTGTATATGTGTGTACTGGGGACCAGTTCAAGCACATTTATATAACCGTCCATCTTTCACTTAAAGAAGGAGCATTTCCAAGAGACTCTGACTGAACTCCAAGGAGGCAGCTAAGGAGCTAAAACTGAAAAATTGAAAGTTAGCTTTATTTGGCATGTACATCAAAACATCGAAACATATAGTGAAATACATTGTTTGCATCAATGACCAATAGTATGTGCTGTGGGATAGTTGGCAACTCATGCTTCCAGTGCCAATGTAGCATGCCACAACTTACTAACACCAATCTGTACGACTTTGGAATATGAGAGGAAACTGGAACATCCAGCGTAAGCCCACACAGTCATGGGAGGAAGGTACTAACTCCTTACAAATACCTGAGGAATTTAACCCAAGTTGCGGTTCAGTAAAGCATTATGCTATCATGCCACAGGTCCACAAAGAATAAATACCAAATTGTGTGGAAGGTTCAGGCATGCAGCAACAGAAAATAAATTATCACTTATAAGTTATTAACAGCTTTTATCCATTTTGAACATGCTCGATTCCACATGCTGGTAAGCTGTGAGGCGTTGCAATGTGTGACTGATGAAAGTTGGGTGAGTGTTGTTGAGCTATTCAAGAGCATTTCATTAAACCTATCGTGCTCAGTGTGTCTGTTTCTATGGACTGATGAATGTGTTTGCTCAAGAAAGAGGACAGATTGAAATTTTAAAAACACAAACAAGAATGTTGCAGATTTCTAAGTACTGTGGGCGAAGAAGAACAAATCTATTGACATTTTGAGCTGTTGCTACTCAGAAATGGAAACAAATAAAACCCATCCCACTCCTACTAAACCCCAGGACATTGCAGCAATAATTAGCTCTGCATTTCAGCATTTCTCTCATCATGAAGCATTCCCATTGCCAAAGTAGCTTAGCAAAGAGGTTAAATAAAAGGTTAAATAAAAGTATTATATGACATCTACCACGATCTCAGAATAGATCAAAAACTTTCTAAACATTAGCTGCTTTTTGCCACATTTACTGCATTACAATTTTGTGAAGGGAAACATTCTGAGACAATGCGAGCTGTTCATTTACTCTTAAATAAATAGAGTAAATGCAAACAGGCTTTTTCTCTTGAGTTGGGTGAACCTAGAACTAGAGGTTAAGTGTTAAGGGTGGAAAGTGAAATGTTTAAAGGAAACAAGAGGGGGAATTTCTCCAGTCAGAGCGTGATGAAAGAGCAGAATGAGCTTCCAGCAGAAGTGATGGATGCAGGTTTGATTTAAGAGAAGTTTGGATGAATACATGCATTGGAGGGTATGGAGGTCGACGCAACTAGGCAGAATAACTTTATTTCCATGTTCAGCATGGAAAAGTTGGACCGAAGGGGCTGTTTCTGTGCTGAGCTCCTCTACAACTCTATGAACATTGATCATGAGTTTCATCCAGCAAGTTGCACTGTTATTCTTCAAATGCTATCTTTCTTGATGTATCTTATACCCATCTGAAGAAGGATTCATTGCAGGAATGTGAACATTGCTACCAGCCCCAGCATGTACTTTATTATGATGGAAAATTTGTAACAGGATTTTGGAAGGATGGGCAGAAGGAAGTGCATATGTGTAAAACATTACATTTCATTTATCAATCTATGAAAGTATGAGAACTAAGCTTCAATTTTCAAGGGGACACAGAAACTGGTCTGAGAGGATTTGTAACTACAACTTTAAGATAAGGCAGATTTTGAAAACAGTTTGCAAGCCAAATGGAATATTTGGCTTTGTCAATAGGAAAATAGACTATAAAAACAAGGAGAAAATAGGATTATATATTTTTTTAAGTATTGGTTATGTCTCATTTAAAGGATTGTGTTCAAAGTTGGTTGCTGCACTTAATGCAAGATATGAAGGCTTTGGAAATGGCATGAAGTGATTACTAGAATGGTACCAAAGTTAAATGGCAGAATCTGCAACTGCGTTAAGAAAACTATATTGAAATCTGATTGCTGAGAAACAGTTTCTATTAGTTGAAGGATTGCTGTTGGGATGGCTCAGATTTATGGTAGTTGGGAAAAGACAAATTACATGAATAACTTAAAGATTGCTAAGTGGAGCCAGTTGACAAGTTCTATCAAAGACTTAACACATAAATCCTGGGCTAATCAACCATCCCAGAGCTCATTCTGTGGTACTGCAAACTCTCAATATTTGATATCTTATCTTTTTACCTGGATAAATATACATGATGTCTGATGGACCTCTAGACCAATGAGGAGAATACCATGTCACAATCATGTGTATTTTCCATAAGGAATCCTCGGATGGGTTTGAATCTTATGTTCATAGAACTTAGGCAATCAGAATCAGATTAACTTTGCAGCAGCAGTACAATACAATGCACGATAAATATAGAAAAAACTGATTTGCAGTAAATATGTATATATAGTTATTAAATAGTTAAATTAAGATACATAGTGAAAAAACAGAAAAAAACATGGTGGGATAGTGTTCATGGGTTTGTTATGAACCCCGTAACTGGAGAACTTACCAGCAAAGATAGAGAGGTCCGTTGAAGTCTGATGTCACTATTTTCAAACGTTTTATTCGTAAAGGGACACAAAAGTAAGGTTTATACATACATTCAGATAGTGCACATTGTCAACACTCAATCTAAAGCGTGGGTATATTAATTATCATCATTAAGAAGTGAGCTCTGCTGGTGTCTAGGGGTTAATAGATTGTCCGTTGGAAATATAAAAGTCACTCTGAAAGTCTGCAGGCCTCAGCCCTTTGAAAATCGCTGGGTTTCACGTGGGGCGACCGAGAGAGAGAGATTGGGGGAGAAGAGAAAGAACTTGCCGAGTCTTGATGAATCTTCCGTGAAATCGGGGGAGCGTTGGTTTCCTCTCCCCGATGTGAGTTAAAAGCGGTTTTCTGTGACTCCAGCCACAAATTCCAATCCCGGAATCTAACGCACGTGGCTTCCTTCAGAATGGCATCCCGCTGCTGCGGGAACACTCTCTCGTGTCTTCTTGGTGCGTCTGAGGGGGCTGTCCCCCTGAGACTCTCCTTTATACTTCCTCACAGGGTCGCAGGTGTCAATCAGGTTGGGATGATACAATCTCTCTCTCAACCAGCCCACCTTGCCCGAGGGCTTTACACGTGGTCTCCATGAGACAATAGTTGCTGGCATCTTATTCTGTATCCCTGGTGGGACGTGCAATTTTTCACGTTTCTCTCTCTCTCTCACTTCCTGGGTCTACTGACCACCCCCCCTCCCCCCCCTCAATGGGTGCTCTTGCGATTCTCACAAAGGAGGGGGCTGGGATCATAACAGGTTCAATGCCCATTTAAAAATCAAATGGCAGAGGGGAAGAAGCTGTTCTTGAATCACAGAGTGTGTGCCTTCGGGCTTCTGTACCTCCTTCCTGATGATAACAGTGAGAAGAGGGCATGTCCTAGTGATGATGGAAGCTGCTTTTCTGAGGCTCTGCTCCTTGAAGATGTCTTGGATACTATGGAGGCTAGTACCCATGATGTACTAACTTATTTTACAACTCTCTGCAGCTTACTTCGATCCTGTGCAGTAGCACTCACTCCCCCCACCCCCATACGAGACAGTGATGCAACCAGTCAGCATGTTTTCCACAGAACGTGTGTAGAAGTTTTTGAGTGTCTTAGGTGACAAACCAAATCTCCACAAATTCCTGATGATATATATCCACTCTCTTGCCTTCTTTATAGTTGCATCAATATGTTGGGACCAGGTTAGGTCCTCAAAGATATTGACACCCAAGAACTTGAAACTACTCACTCTCTCCACTTCTAATTCCTCTATGAGGATTGGTTTGTGTTCCCTGTCTTACCCTTCCTGAAGTCCACAATCAGCTATTTAGTCTTACTGATGCTGAGTGCAAGGTTGTTGCTGCATCAACACTCAATTAGCTAGTATACCTTGCTCCCATACACCCTCTCAACACCATCTGAGATTCTGCCAACAATTGTTGTGTCATCAGCAATTTTATAGATGGCATTTGAGTTATGCCTGGCTACACAGCCGTATGAATATAGAGAGTAGAGCAGCAAGCTCATCGCACATCCGTGAGGTGCACCAGTGTTGATCATCAGTGAGGTGGAGATGTTATTGCCAGTCCTCACAGATTGTGGTTTTCCAGTTAGGAAGTCAAGGATCCAGTTGCAGAAGGAGGTACAAGGCCTAGGTTCTGTAGCTTTTCTATCAGGACTGTAGGAATGATGGTGTTAAACACTGAGCTATAGCGAATGAACACGATCCTAATATAGGTATTTATAATTGTGATATTAGGATCTTCTGTCTCCTTGTAGGCAGCTCACTTGATACACAACTGAAATTGTGCTTAGAGGTAGCTGGTGACTTATCTTATCCTGCAGAAGGATATCCATTGATGTGGGACACAACTACTGCTGTCCTTCTAAATCTAGAGGATATAGGCCGAAGCCCTTCAGAAATGGTTTGATAGAGGAGCCCAATCTTAGACTTCTGAAAGGAAAAATAAAGACTCTTAATGCAATCTGCTTTCAAGACAAATATGATACTTCATGTCAACCATGAAGTGTCCAACCATTTGCCCTCTTGACATTTATTCACTATAAAAACAGATTGCTAATACAAATTAGTGTGCAATGATGTAAATTACTTCTTGATGTGATTACTTTTCAGTGGTCTTGTGTTAAAGTAGTGGTTTAATGACCAGACAAATTAATATTCTGTGTGTATGTGTTATGTGATGGCTAATTTTGTATCTTGAAATGCCAACTGACCTGAGTCATAATCATCTCTGACTGTCTAATTACACAGATAAATTACCATTACTGGTATAAGTAATTCAAATCATCCATGTTGGCCAGGATTTCAGTGAGTCATTTCAAGTGGTTTTCTCTGAAATGTATATTCCCATATTCTTTGTTTTGCCAATTTATATTTGCATTTGGAGCTGTAAAATACATGCTGGAAGAACTCAGCTAGTCAGGCAGTATTGGTGGAAAGAAGAACTAGTTAATGTTTTGGCTCAGAAGCCCTTCCTCTGAACTCAGAAGAGGTCAATGGGATGGAGGCAGAAGAAAAGAAATTATAGGACAGTTTGTATGACCTCAGTGGTCGGGAAGATATTGGAGTCAATTTTTAAGGATATGGTTTTGGGGTACTTGGATAAAGTAGGTCATAGTCAGCATGGTTTCCATAAGGGAAAATCTTGCATGACAAATCTGTTGGAATTCTTTGAAGAAATAACAAGCAGAATAGACAAAGGAGAATTGGTAGGTGTTGTGTACTTGGATTTTCAGAAGGCCCTTGACACATGAGGCTGCTTAATAAGATAAGAGCCCATGGTATTACAGGAAAGGTACCAGCATGTTTATAGCACTGGATAATTGACAGGAGGCAAAGAGTGGGAGTAAAGTGCGCCTTTTCTGACTAGCTGCCAGTGACGATTGGTTTTCAGCAGGGGTCTGTGTTGGGACCACTTCTTTTCAGATTGGAATGGGCAAACTGCAATTAAATTGCTAGCTCACTTGGAATGTTAATTTGGATTCCAAATTAAGACAATAAATATGACCATAAGGTATAAGAGCAAAATTAAGCCATTTCTGATCTCTCTATAAGCATTAGTTTGTGTTCCCTTGTCTTACCCTTCCTGAGGTCCACAAAAAGGGGAGGAGAGTGAATGCTGTGACTTGTGAGATCATGTTGAAGCTGGAAAAAATTGCAAAGGATAACATGTGATTAGTGAAACCTGATGGGATGGAACAAAAATACTAACAGTCCTCCTACCCAATTCCCCTTGGACAGTTGCTATTCTACCCTGAGGTGAGAACATGCATACTCGATAAAGGAAATAAATACATTCAGTCTGGTAGAAAGCTCGTCATAAAAATTCTCATGTCCAAATCCCCCCTCTTGTTCTCCATGAAATCTCCAGCCATGTAACCTCACTGTATTTTGGTGTTTCCTCCAAAATGGTTAATGTTGATGCATTTGCTGGTCAACATGCACAAGGTAAACTCCTATGTGAAGAAATTGCATTGAGAGGAGGTGTTAGTAATCCTGGACTCAATCTCTCAAACCTAGAACAGCTGGTCACTTCCTAAAGAGGAAGAAAGAAAATAGCAATTAGAGAATATTGCAAAGAGAAAGTGAGGAAACCAAACATGATACCCAATAAGCTCTATTCAGTGTTTATATACTGAGCTGTTAATTGAAGGGTGTACTACAAAGAGGAGTTACCATTTTAACTGGTGACATTAATATGATAACAAATCAGTGATTTCCTCTTGAGACTTCTTACTGAAGTAGCTGAATTCACTAGAGTAATAAGGCATGAATTATGATTTGTTTTTTTTCAGCCTAAATGCCGTGCTACCTTATTCCTTATATTGTGTTCTGGTGGTAGTTGAGAAGATACAATCTTGTGGTAATAATTCCTCCCCAGATGCCTGTACACTAATTGCTCTTGTTATTTTCTTCAACCACCACTGGGAGTTTCAGGTGTCCTTAATGAGGGTGCAGGAGCCATTAGTGAAAAAAAATGAAGCCATTCAGACAAGAATCAGCTTTGACCTTTTTGCTTCTGTACAACCAAGCGCAAACCTGTCATTACCCACCTATTGCTGGGTTCTTTTGGTGCATCGAGATATGTTTAATTTGTAAGGCTAACGTTGAAGAACCATCAAATTTGTGAACATCAAATCAGGAAACTTTGCTCTGCTCTTAAACAAGCAGTAACATCCTGTTATTTATAAACTGTAATATTGAATCAGTCAGAGAAAAAAAATTTTTAGAGATAAATGTATTAAAACTGATCGGTGCTTTTGTTTATTTATTGGCACTATTGTTAACAGGTTGTGCATTGAGCTTGTCAGGCAGAAAGTTGTATTTCATTGAAGTTAATTAATTTTAATTTCAGATCTCCTCATGTCAACTAAATTAACAAGCCTGTCCATAAATTAATATAAGGCCATAAAGGGAAAAAATGGCACACATGGGGAACTGGAGATTTCAGCAAGGGATAGACTCCAAATAATATTGAGAGACATATAATGAATTGTCATGAATTGTGACAAATGGATTGTCTAACAATAAAAATCCAACTTTGGTAACCTATTCAGTTTAAGTGGTAATATTTCACTAAACTCTAGCTTTGCATGAAGACCAATGAAGAAAGATACTACAGAAGTGAAACGATAAGGCAACAATTGCAGCTATCAAAGAATAGAGAGGCCAATTTAAAAAAATAAAGCTCCTACTTATTTTCCAGGAAATGAATTATGTACTGAAGCCAATGAAAAATACTGTGACCTATTCACTCATTGCAATTCAGGCTTGTGTAGGTCACCAAAGATTTTTGAATAGTGGTGTATCGCAGTGACCCGGTGCTGACAAACTACCAAGAAATTACCAAGAAATGTCTGCAAAAAATGGAAGTATCTTCAATGAGTGACTAAATAGACCAAACTATTTACAGTAACTTAAAGTTATTGTGCAACTCACAAAATACTGGATAAACTTGGCACGTCAGGTAGCATCAATGGAGAGAAATGGACAATCGATGTTTCAGGTTGAAACTCTTCATCTGAATTGGAAAAAAGAGAGGAAAAATCAGTATAAAAAGTAGGGAGGAGATGTAGAGTGGCAGCTGGTGGGTAAACAGTTCCTTGTTCATTCTTCTGAATTCTTTGTAATTCTTATATGCCTATATCAGATCCACTTGCAAATTCCTCTGTTAGAAAAAAGACAATCCCAGATTCTCCAATCCATCCAATCATAAGTAAAGCTGCTTCTCCCACAATCATTTTGATAAATACATTAGCATCCTTCTGCAAGTCTTAAGTTTTCATTAAATGTCTAAGACTGGTTGCAATACTCCAGATATGGTCAAACTAGTGTTTCATAGATTCTTCATGACTCTTTTTTCATTGGGACTCCACAAGAATATAAAGCCAAGATCTCTCGTGTTGCTTTAATCATTTTTTGAACCTGCACTGCAACATCAGAAAACCTAATGTATTCCCAGTTCTTTCTGTTGCTGTGCTCTGTTAAGAATTGTGCCCCTTAGCTTAGATTGCCTCTGATCTTAGTATTGAAATACAACTGCTCACATGTCAGCATTAAATTTCGTCTGTGGCCTCTCCAACATTCTACCTCCTTTAAGTTTATTCTGTCTTCCTGGAAGTTTGGAGTAATCTGTAAATTTGAGTTAATGCTGTAGATTTTCAAGTCTAGGTCTTTCATATGTGCTGTGAAAGCCTCCTGTCCCAATGCACCCCCGGGGAACTCTAATGTACAGTTCCCCTCGTTCCATGAGCTTCAAACCTGCTATGTGGTATTGCATGGATGTTCAAAAGCCATTGCTATGAACAACATCAATTACTTTCCCTTATTAACCTCCCAGCACCACCTCCAAATCTAGTTAGATATAATTTGCTTTAATGACACACACATCTTACTAATAGTAGTACATAAACAAAAGAACACCATGATATTGCTCTTGATCTGGTCTCCAGAGGCACAGTTCATTTTGTATGAACATCACTTCCTACACGTAAGCTGTTTTTATATCATTTTCTGCATGGGTTAGTTTTAATTTGATTTGAAGCATGTAAATGACAGATATACATCTCAACCACATACTTATTTGCCCTTGAAACAGTGATATCTGTAAGTTTTCAGTTTTGGTAATATTGGTAAACATTTAGTAGATATACTTTGAAGGAAATGTTATGTTTAAATATATTGTTGCACCATATGTTTAGTTTTGTTTACACATTGCAGTTATGGTGAGTTACATACATGCAATACCCTGGTTAACACCAATTGTGAGAATAATTGACAGTATTGACAATTCTGTATTGAAATTAGTACATATTTTACTTAACTCTCTGTAGTTTCACAAGTAGAGAAAATCTCATTTAAAACCCTGAAGAAAGCTTCTATCTCAGCCGGTTTTTATAGAAGTTGTTTAACTCACTGCATAGCTGTGTATAAACTCACAGCAAGGGCAGTATAGTGAAGATAAGTAATCTTCAGAGGCATCACCCGCAGACTGAAGATGCATTTGAATACTGTTGACAACAATGTCAGCTTCAAACCTGAGCAGCGCCAAGATCTGGCGGTCAGGTCAGAACAAGACTCATCTATCATGTCTTCGCGATGCTCAAACAATACCACAATTAGCAGAGTTACAGCACAAGGTCATACCAAAGCTGAAGCAGCAAGAATGAGAGTAGCATATGCGAAGCGTGAAGTTGAGATGCAAATGGAGAAAGCATATATTGACATAGAGAGAACATAGGTACAGACTACATTAAGTGCGCTCAAGGAGGAGCGTGAAGCTGAAGTTGCCTCAGCAGAGATAAAGGTGCACGAAACAACAGTTGACTTCAACAGTGATGAGTATTTAACTAAAATCAGTCATGCTTCTCCATCACAACCACCAATGTATCTTATTAAAGAATATGTCCAAATGTATTCTGGGCATAAAAAGGAGAGTGCCCCAGCTCTACAAGGAGGAACTGTCCACACCACGCAGCCAACATGTCTCTTACATGGTTCAGGTATTGACAGTCAAGGTCCACAGCAGCAAAGTCCAACAACACGCCCCTTGCAGTTCCATCACAGCAGAGAACTCAGTCAAGTGTTGCTTCTGATGCTAATCCCATCAATACAGACATGGGCTGACTCAGCTTCCATCCATCCCCAAATACACATTTGGGAAACCAGTCTTCACAACGCTCTCAATCGGGAACTATAGGTGTGTTAGATTTGGCTAGGTAGCTGGCTCATTGAGACCATGTCACAGCGGGATTGAAAATCTATAATGAACAGCCAAGTTATCTATCCTAAGCGGGCAGAACAGTGGAATGCACCCCTTGCAGGATGTGGGAAGGCAGGGATACCTTCAATGTCCCTGACAACTACAACTGCGAAAAGTACATCCAGCTGCAGCTTCAAACAAACTGTGTTAAGGAGTTGGAGCTGGAACTGGATGAACTCCAGATCTTTTGGGAGGCTTAAAGGGTGATAACTAGGACATATAGAGAGGTAGTTACACCCAAACTGCAGGACACAGGAAATTATGTGACAGTCAGAAAGGGGAAAGGGGTTAAGGAGCCAGAGAAGAATACCCCTGTGGCCATCCCCCTCAACAACAGGTATATCACTTTGGATGCTGTTGGGGTGGATAACCTAAACAGAAAAGTCAGAGGAAAGATGCAACAGTGATTGGGTCTCTGTTGTTGAGTCTGCCTCTGTGACTCAGAAGGGAAGGAGGGGAGAAGAGGCATGCTATGCTGATAGGGGACTCGTGTTTTAGGGAAACATACAGGAGGTTCTGTGGGTGAAATTGAGATTCCCAGATGGTATGTTGCCTTCCGGGTGCCAGGGTCTGGGATACCTTGGACCAAGTCTTCAGAATTCTTAGCTGGGAGGGTGAACAGACAAAAGTCATGGTCCATGTCAGAACCAATGACATGTTAGGATGAGTGACAAGGCCTGCATAGGGACTGCAGGGAGTTAGGTGCTAAGTTAAAGGGCAGGACCCCAAGGGTTGTGATCTTAAGATTGCTACTTGTACAATGTGCAAGTGAGCCCAGAACTAAGAAGATTATACAGTTTAATACATGACTAAGGAATTGGTCTAGGATGGAGGGGATTAGATTTTTGGATCATTGGGCTCTCTCCCAGGGAAGGTGGGACCTCTATAGAAGGGACAATTTGCACCTGAACTATAAGGGAACAAATATCCTGTGGGAAAGTTTGTTAATGCTACATGGTGGGGTTTAAACTAGAGTTGCGAGGGATGGGAACCAGAGTGCCAGAACAGTTAGTGGAGAGGTTGTGGAGGCAGATGTTGGTCAGACCTCAGACAATGTTAGGAATCTAAAGGTTGAGCACGGTGTGACTAGTGTCCTGAGATGCCTATATTTCAATGCTAGAAGAACTGCAGGAAAGGGTGGGAATAAGGGTGAAGAGCAAGTAGCTGGCTTACAGACAGAGGCAACATGTAGTGAGGAGAGGCCTTTGATAGGGGAAATTGCAGTCAATAGGATGAGCTGCAACATAAAAGTCAAACAAAATCGAAAAGAGTGAGTACAGGACTAAACTGTTACATCTGAATGAGTGTAGTATGCAGAATTAGGTAGGTGAACTTGAAGTACAGTTGTAGATTGGTAAGTATGATGTTGTAGACATCAGTGTATCATGGCTGAAAGATTATAGTCCTTGGAGCAACAGAGGATGAGTGTGACCTGATAGAGGTGTATAAGATGATGAGAAGCATTGATCGTGTGGGTAGTCAGAGGCTTTTTCCCAGGGCTGAAATGGTTGCCACAAGAGGACACAGGTTTAAAGTACTGGGGAGTAGGTACAGAGGTGAAGTCAGGGGTAAGTTTTTTACTCAGAGAGTAGTGAGTGCATGGAATGGGCTAACAGCAATGGCGGTGAAGGTGGATACAATAGGGTCTTTTAAAAGACTTTTGGATAGGTACATGGAGATTAGAAAAACAGAGGGCTATGGGGAAGTCTAGCAATTTCTAAGGTAGGGACATGTTCGGCACAACTTTGTGGGCTGAAGGGCTTGTATTGTACTGTAGGTTTTCTATGTTCTCCATGAAACTTAATGTCCAAGGATACATATTGTATCAAAAGGATAGGCAGGAAGGCAGAGGGGGTGGTGTTGCTCTGTTGGTAAAAAATGAAATCAAATCATTAGAAAGAGATAAAATAGGGTCGGAAGGTGTTGAAACCTTGTGGATAGAGCTAAGGAACTCTAAGGATAAAAAGATCCTGATGAGAGTTGTATGCAGACTCCAAAACAGCAGTAAGGATGTGGCCTACAGATTACAATGGGAGATAGAAAATGCATGCCAAAAGAGCAATGGTACAATAGTCACAGGGATTTCAAGATGCAGGTAGATTGGGAAATTAAGGTTGATACAAGAGGGGGAGTTGTCCAGAGTGCCTGTGAGGTAGCGTTTTAGAGCAGTTCATGGTTGAGCCCACTGGATTGCATGGTGTAAAATGAACCAGAATTGATTAGAGAGCTTAAGGAAAAATAAACCTCAGGGGTAAGTGATCATAACATGGTCGAATTCAGCCCAAAATTTGAGAAGGAGAAGATAAAGTCAGATGCATCAGTATTGCAGCGGACCAAAGGGAATTAAAAGAGTCACGAAAGAGGCTGAGATGAGGGCGGAGCAGCAATGGCTGGAATTTATGGAAACAATTCAGAAGGCACAGGAAATATACATCCCAAAGAGGAAGAAGCATTCCAAAGGAACAATGACACAACCTTGGCCAACAAGAGAGGACAAAACCAACATAAGAGCCAAAGAGAGGGCATATAATAGAGCAAAACTTAGTCAGAAGTTCGAGGATTGAGAAGCATTTAAAAACCAACAAAAGGCAACTAAAAAATCATTAAGAAGTTAAAGATAGGATAATATTAAAGAGAATACCAAAAGTTTTACACTTTACGTACCTGAAGAAAGAGAGGCAAGAGTGGATATCAGACCATTGGAAAATGATGCTGAAAAAGTAGTAATGGGGGACAATGAAATGGCAGACAAACTGAATAAGCATTTTTTCTTCAGCCTTCACTGTGGAAGACACTAGCATTTTGGTGGAAGTTCCAGGAGTCAAGAGGCATGATGTGTGTGAAGTTACCATTACTAGGGAGAAGGTTCTTTGGAAACTGAAAGTTCTGAAGGTAGGTAAGTCACCTGGACCAGATGGTGCACACCTCAGGGTTCTGAAAGAGGTGGCTGAAGAGATCATGGAGGCATTAGTAATGATCTTTCAACCATCACGAGATTCTGTAATGGTTCTGGAATCTGGAAAATTGCAAATGTCACTCCACTCTTCAAGAAGGGAGAGAGGATAAAGAAAGGAAACAATAGGTCAGTTAGTCTGACCTCTGTGATTAAGAAGATATTGGAGTCGATTATTAAGAATGGATCTCAGGGTACTTGAAGCATGTGATAAAATAAGCCATAGTCAGCATGGTTTCAAGGGAAAATCTTGCCTGACAAATCTGCTGGAATTCTTTGAAGGAGTAACAAGTAGGGTAGACAAAGGAGAATTAGTGGTTTTCTGTATTTGGATTTTTAGAAGGCCTTTGACAAGGTGCCACACATGAGGCTGCTTAACAAGCTATGAGCCCATGGTAGTACAGGAAAGACTCTAGCATGGATAAAGCAGTGGCTGCTTGGTAGGAGGCAAAGAGTGGAGGCCTTTTCTGACTGGCTGCCAGTAACTAGTGGACTCCACAGGGGTCTGTGCTGGGACTGTGTCTTTTTTATATTATGTGCCAATGATTTGGATGATGAAATTGATGGCTTTGTTGAAAAATTTGCAGATGATATAAAGGTAGAATAGAAAAGCAAGGATGTAATGTTGAAATGTAAAAAATACTAGTGAGACCTCACTTGGAATATTGTTAACAATTTTGGACTCGTTATCTTCTAAAAGATGTGTTAAAACTAGAGAGGGTTTAAAAGGGGTTCGCAAAAGTAATTTCAGGATTAAATTGCTTGTCACATGAAGAGCACTTGATGGCTCTGGTCCTGTATCCACTGGAATTCAGAAGAATGAGGGGTGACCTAATTGAAACCTACCGAATGGTCTTGATAGAGTGGATGTTTCCTGTGGTGGGAGAGGCAGAGCGAAGTCATGATGGCACTAAACAGCTCTATTTCTATCTTTGATAAATCTTTTTTTTCCTTTCCAAGGTTCTCTTAAAGACCCTGACCTGGAGTTACACTCTGACTTTGGTTCTCTGCAGGAATGGAACCCGCTCTCAGGGCCTCACGACCGGCCACTTTTTGATCTCACAAGGATGCAGCCTGGAAGACGAGTGTGCCTTCAGGGTTCTGGGTTTTAATGGCTCTGGAGACGGGCTGATTTTAGGCTGGTCCCCCGACTGAAGTGTCATGGGAGAACATGGAACATCGGAAGCTACGGGTTAGCTACTGGGTTTGTGTGTCCAGAGACCTGTGCCTCTATGGGACCAACTCTCTGGGTGCAGAGCTCGGAAAAAAGCAACACAACAGACTTTTAACGTTGTAAGTCAGTGAGTTGTTTGTTATGTCTCCTCTCTCGATTTTTCCCTTACTAGGGAGAGAGAGAGTGTCTGTGATATATCGAATTACCGAGTGAACAGGTAGGTTTTGGGGTACTGCAAGTCTGTGTATTTATTGGTACTTTGCTGTATGCTTGAGTGCTCAGTGGAGGGCACTAATGCTTTTCGCTGGTGGGGGTGGGGGGGGTCAATGCATTGCTGATACTTGTGCGTGGGAGGGGGAGCTGGGGGGGTTAGGGGTTCTAATGTTTTAACTGTCAGTCATTCCTTGGGGCACTCCTCTGTTCTCATGGATTTTTCTGAAGAAAAAGAATTTCAGGATGTATATTGTATACATTTCTCTGACATTAAATGTACCTATTGAACCTAAAAGTAGCGGACACAGCCTCAGAATATAGGGGCGCCTTTTAAAATGGAGATGAGGGGGAATTCCTTTAGCCAGAGAGTAGTGAATGTGTGGAATTCTTTGCCAAAGGCAGCTATGGAGGCCGTCTTTATGTATATTTAAGACAGAGGTTGATAGATTCTTGATTGGTCAGGGCATGAAGGAAGATGGGGAGAAGGTAGCAAATTTGGTCTGAGGGGAAAATTGGACCAGCCATGATGAAATGGTGGAGCAGACTTGATGGGCCAAATGGCCTAATTCTGCTCCTATGCTTTACGGTCCTTCGCAATGCCATGGAGGACTAAGTTTCAAACCCAGAGAAGGGCTAGACCTTCTCGATAAGTTACAAGAGCCAGCAGATCTCTTGTCAGAACTGCAGACCACCAAAAGCTGGAGTAACCTATTAGGACAGAATTTCCTGGACATTTCAAGAGGAATAAACGCTATAAACCTGAACAATATCCAAGCATCATGCCCCCCCCCCCCATCCACCATTTTCATTCTTTGTGGAATTCATTTGCCGCCATGCAGCAATTGAAAAGGACTATTGCTTTATGCTCTCAGTGTCCAGTAACATGTTATTCAAAGAGAGATCTCCATCAAAAATCTGGAAACCCAAACCTTTATCACAGTCAACAAAATTGAATTTTAAAATCTATCATGAATCCTGATAGACAATGACCTGTCCATTAGAAACTCCACCCCTTAAGGAAATGCAGAAGACTCAGAGAAAAACTACTTGCAGACTGGAGATGCTTTCTAAAGGAGCACTCAAAATGCTTCAAATGTTGTGCTTCAACAGCAAACCAAGCAAAAGTCTGTAATGCTATCATATACTGCACTGAGTGCAACTGTGACCAGCATAACTCAGCACCTCATTTAAGGCCAGCAGCTTGGCCTGTTACTGGTTCCAGCACATCCATGGCAAAGCCTGCCAGGAAGCTAGCTGAGCATCCATCAAATGCAGCTACCTCCTCATGGACAGAGGTATGTCGGAAAGGCTTCCAAGGCAAATCCAGATCCAAAATAGGTCTGCTCAATTTCAACCCAAAAGGACATCTGAGGAATAAATAAAGGTATGTGTAATACTGGATGATCAGAACAATGCGTCATTGGGAAAATCAACATCCTTTGACATATTCAGTATCCAAAGTTCTGTTTCCACATACACCCTATAGATAGGTTCAGGAAAATCAGAAGTTTCCAGAAGAACAGCCAGTGGATTTCTTACGGAATCAATAGGAGGCGAGGTCTGCTAACCCTCACTGAACGCGACCATATTCACATCTTAAGGCTGTAGCCTTCCTTTCCACTCATCATGACAACTTCTACGAAACAACAGACAGCAAGCCCTTAGTTGACTCATGTCCTGCTGTCATACATTGAGAAGGAAGACAGAAGTGATAGATTGGAGTTCATAAAGAGACTCTTCAGGAATAATTATGTTGAGCTAGCCCCTCCACCAGATCCCAACAAAGAAAATTGGTATTTGCCAAACTTTTGTGTTTACCACTGCCTGAAACCTGCACAAATTCAAACTGCCTTTGATACAAGTGTGCAGTTCAAAGGCATGTCACTGATCAATCTGCTCTTGTGGGTTCAGAGCTCAATAACAGTCAGTTTGGGGCCCTCACGTGCTTCAGAACTGAGTCCGTTGAGGTGCTGGCAGATATTGAATAACTATTTCACAGCTTCCTAGTGAGAAATGTTCATCAAGACTACCTCAGATTCTTGTGACTTTGTGACCACCAAATGAACAATGAGAGTTCATATATCTGGTAACTGTCCCTCGCCGGCTGGGGCCATACCCTAATGAGGGCAGCTATCAAGGGAGCAAAGGTATTTGGTACTGAAGCACTGAGGTGTATGGAGAGACATTTCTATGTTGACTACAGTCTTACATAATGTTCTAGTGCAGAAGAAGCAGTCATCGTGTTAAAAGCAGGGCAAGACATGATGGCACAATCTAATCTCAGACTGCATAAGATCACATCCAATGGTGTTGAGGTCATGCAATACTCCTCATCTGAAGCTCTGGCCAAAGGTCTACAGAATCTTGATCTTGGACAGGACATCCTCCTATGTGGCGCAGTCTGGGCCTTGGATGGCACTTCATTACCAATACTCTTACTCTCCAGGTTGCTGATATCGAGAGACCCTTGACACATTGTGGCATGGTGCAGTGTGCTATCGATAATCAACAGCCCATTTGACCCTCTTGGATCTGGTGCTCCATTCAGTATCCAAGTTCTTTACTAACAGCCATGCTGTGCTTGGTTATATATATAATGAAACAAAGAGGTTCTATGTTTATGTACATAATAGTTTCCAACATATCAGGTGATACATTGCCAATGGAAATATGTTACCACTGATCTTAACCTGGCTAGTCATGCCTCAAGAGGTCTTCAAGATGATCAGCTCACCCTCTCCTCAAGGTTAACTGGCCCAGCAATTCTTGCTAATCTTCAACATGAACATAGCAAGAAACTTTCGACTTAGCCAACTCTGAAGCAAGTGCAGAAAGACATCCTGATGTGTCAACTAGCTTCATTCTTATCACTGCTCTAACTTGACAGTGCACCCTTCGAGCGTTTTTCAAGCTGAAAGTCGCTCACCAAAACAATTGGCCGGCTCTCACATATTGCACATTCCTTTATAAGAGTAGCCAAAGACCAACTTTGCAATGGTTGGCACATTTGAAAGACACCCTGCTCATTGGATATTACCACAAGCAAGTTTGTTTTCAAAACCAGTACTTTTGAAGTAAGAACGATTAAAGATAGTGTAGTAAGACTGTTTTCAAGACCAATCTGAGACTATCTTTCTAATTTTACCAAAGAATTAGTAAAGTAAGCACTTGACTTTTAGTTTCAGTACTTCAGTCTGTCATCCTATGGATGTTAGTTGTGGAACGTTCTAGCCTCAAGAGGCATAGTTCATTTTGTATGAACATCACTTCCTATACTTAAGCTGATTTTCACATCCTGTCCTGCATGGGTTAGTTTTGAATCCATTTGAAGTGCATAATGGAAAGACATATATCTCCTTGAAACAGCAATATCTGAGAGTCTTAAGGTATGTTTCTCTGACCCTTTGATTAAATCAGCCAACAATTCAATTCATTTGTCAATAGTAAATCTTTGTTTCATCCCTTTCATAATCGTCGCTGCCATCTTCATCATTTGCAGTGTTTTTATCAGCATTCAGAACACTGTCTATAATTTCCAAGCCTGTAAAGTAATGCCCAACAGGTGTTTCTTCGTTGACAATCATCCACTCACGTAGATTTTCTTCATTAAGACTACTTGCTGTATCTTTAAAAACTGGTCCTCCAACATTTTTTGCTTATGAAAGCAAATCATGAACAACTATTTTTTCCTTTGGTACATGAAACCCTGTAAAATCATTGACGAGCTTTTCTTCAGACACATTTTCAAACATCAAGGCACTTATCTTAGAAGCCATAGCTAGGGCTAAATTTACGTAAAATCAGCAAAAATAAGCACAAAATATTGGGACTACCACCAACAAGTGCAATGTAAATAATAAAAATAGCATGCTTTTTGTCAAAATGAATCTCGCACACGGATAGTGCTGCATGCGCTACATATTGCCATCAGGTGGCCACCCAATTAACTACGTCTTGTAATTTCATCCAATTTAAAAGAGGTGCCGAACCATCAGTTTCCAGAAAATGATAGTCAACATGTACCAGTTTATTCAGGTACACAACAATTCTGTGTTTAATTTAATATGTATTTCACTTAATTCTCTGCAGTTTCACAAGTGGAAATCTCACTAAAAACCCTGAAGAAAGCTTCCATCTCACATGATTTTTCAGATGTTTGACTCATTTCAAAGCTGTGTATAGACGCACAGTGAGGGTTGTAGAGCTACCATTATTTCAGCACATGGAAGTCTTTACGCCCATGACTGATATGATACCTGAATTATAAATAGTGTCAATATAGTTCCAGTATTGGTGAATGGCCAAAGCCCTTTTTACAACCATGCAGAATTGAGTTGAGAATTAGTAAGCACTTCAGAAATCTAGGAATGATTTGGTGGTGATGGAGAAAACCTTACTTGTTGAATCCAGTTCTGTTCTGCAGCAAGGTTTGATACTTCAGAATAAGGATCTTGGGACCTTGTCCAGGCTGATAATTTTACACTACACCAGACAACACACTGGCCTTCAAGGGGCTAAACATTCACACGGTGGGTTTCTTGTTAAAACTTCAAAGTACCAGATTAATTTACCATGCCTTGGGCATTGCATTATTAACCAAGAACATGAACCAATATTTACATGTTTATTGTCCAAGTGATTTCCGTCACCAGAATTATTTTCAATTACCTTGTTTATTTTTCATTTCAAATATTTCTATTAGTAACTAATGGAAAAGGAAACAAGAAAAGTTATTTATTCAAGATAATAATGGATATTTATTATGAATAATTCATTTTCTCAGAACACTGACCATATCTAGCCAAGTTAACAAGTCATCTGATAGACTTGGATAAAGCACAGACTTGAGTTAACAGATGGTAAGAGCAAGGAGTTAGTCAAAAATATCCAGACTGATTATTTTAAGCAGATTGTGTTTACAGCAAACCTCCTTTATCCTGTGGTAGGCGAGATTCACTTTCTTTTAACTAACAGACTGAATGCTACAACTCATTTTGGCAATATTGAATTGTATTGAATACTTGTGCTGTGAATGAAGGGGACACATATGTAAGTTCATGTGTCACATTACAGCATTTCCAGGCTTAATGGAAGCAAACAACCGCAAGTCAGGGCATACTGCAAGGGTGACAAGGTGCAGAAGGAAGTGTTTGTAGCACATTGTGGGTGAAATCAGGAAGTTTTCATCCTTCAAAGAAACCTCGGCATGGAGTCAAAGGCAATCTGCTGTAAATCTAATTCAAGTTGTTACAGCACTGATTATGTGCCATGCTCTGCCTTGAATTAGTTTTATTGTCACTACTTAAACAAAGGTTTATCCACTTGTGGTCCCAATGCAAGAAAGAACGTGATGTTGATTAAAAGCTAGCTATTCATTCTACCAGTATCAGTGTTATGAAATAGGCTTAAAATTGATGTTAATTCTTTAATAATTTCTCTATTGAACAACAAATTACTGAGTTGAATTCTCAGCACTATTTATCCTTTATTCAAGTGAACTAGTGTGACAAATAAATTGGTGCTGATATTCTGAGTCAAATGTGAACAAAGGAACTGCATGTCATGTTTCTCTTAAGCAGTGTGCAGGGCTCTTTCTTCAGGCCAGAACTGGGATTTCTATCTACAATAAAAGATCTCTGGTAGTGTGCCATACACAAACAGTTCAACTTCTAGACCCAGTTACCAGTCGTTCTGAGGAAGGAGCCCACTGTTCTATCGCAGACATGGATCACAGATCCTTAATTAGTCTCTTTTGTCCAGTTGCTACATAAACATTTCTGTCATTATTACAATTCTTACAATAACTTATGTAGGGTGGTCAATAAATTCAGCTATGCCACCATTGCATTTGCCTCAAAATCAAGTTAGTTGTATAATTCCAATATAGAATCACAGATTTATAGAACACTGCAGCATGGCATCAGTCCCTTTGGACCATCCAGTCAGTGATGAACCATTAATCTGCCTGGACCCATCAAAGTCCATCCGGACCATAGTACCTCAAACCTTTCCATCTATATACCTATCCAACTTTCTCTTACATGCTGTAATTGACCCTGTGTCCACCACTAGCACTGGCAGCTCATTCCACACTTTCATCATCTTCTGAGTGAAGAAGTTTCCCTTCATTCCCATTAAACATTTCATCATTCACTCTTAACTCTTGAATGCTAGTTCTAGTCCCACCCAACCTCAGCGGGAAAAAGCTTGCATGCATTTACCCTATCTATACCTCTCATAATTTGGTACATCTCTATCAAATCTCCCTTCAATCTTCTATGTTCTGGGGGCTTTATTCCTAACGTATTCAACCTTTCCCTATAACTCAGGACCTCAAGTCCCAGCAACATCCTTCTAAATTTTCTTTGCACTCTATCAATCTCATTTACATCTTTTCTGTAGGGAGGTGGCCAAACCTGCACATAATACTCAAATTAGCCCTCGGCAACATCTTATACAACTTCAACCTAACATCCCTACTCCTTTACTTAGTACTTTGATTTATGAAGGCCAATCTGCCAAAAGCATTCTTTCAGGTCTTTGGTCTACTAAAGAGCAACACATCACACTGCCAACATTAAATTCCATCTCCCATTTTTCAGACCATTTCACCAGTTGGTCCAGAATCCACTGCAAGCTTTAATAGTCTTCCTTGCTATCCACTATATTGATTGTCTTAGCGTCATCCACAAATTTGCTGACCCAGTTTACCATAATATCATCAAAATCATTGATATAGGTGACAAACATCAATGGGCCCAGCACTGATCCATATGGCACACCACTAATCACTTGTCTCTGGTCAGAGAGACAACCATCTACAACCACTCTCTAACTTCTTCCACAAAGTCAATGTCTAATCCAATTTAATACCTCATCTTGAATGCAAAGCGTCTGAACCTCCTTGACCAATCTCCCATGTGGGACATTGTCAAAGGCCTTGCTAAAGCCGATGTAGAATTATCCACTGACTGACCTTCCTCAACTTTCTTACTAACTTCCTTGAAAAACTCTATAAGATATGTTAGACATGACTTACCACACACAAAGCCATATTAATTATCCCTAATTAGTCATTGTCTATCAAAATAGCTTTATATCTGGTCCCTTAAAATACCTCTTATAACTTTCCCATTACTAATGTCAGGCTCACTGGCCTATCATTTCCTGTTTTTTTCTTCAAGCCTTTCTTAAACAATGGAACAACATTAACTGCCCTCTCATTCTCCAGCACCTAACCCGTGTCTCAGAATGATTTAAAAATCTCTGCTAGGGCCCTTGCAGTTTCTGCACTTGTCTCCCACATGTACAGGGGAACACATTGTCAGGCACTGGAGTTTTATCCACCCTAAATTTGCCTCTAGACAGCAAAGACAACTTCCTCTGTAATCTGTAGAGGGTGCATGACCTAGCTGTTGCACTGCCCTCGTCTGTAGACATGGTGTTCATCTCCCAAGTGCACACAGATGCAAAAAATCCATTTAAGGTCTTCCCCATATAATTCGGCTCCACGTATAGGTTACCATTCTGATCCTCCAGAGGACCAATTCTCCCCTTTGCTATCCTTTTACTCTTAATATGTCTGGAGAAGTGTTTAGGATTCTCCCTCACCTTGTCTGCTAGATCAACCTCATGTCTTCTTTCAGCAAAATCTATTGTTTTCCCCTCAGCTTCTCAAATGATCTGGAGTTCCTTCAGTTCCAGCTCCAAATCCTTAACTTAGTATATCTGAATCTGCAAGTGTATGCACTTCTTGTAGTTATCAAGGACGCTGGAGGTCTCCTGACCTTCCCACATCCCACAAGAGGAGCATTCCAGTATCCTGCCTGGTATCCTCACATCGCAAAATGTGCAATAAAAGATAAAGGGGGAGAAAAAAGCCCTTTAACAAGGTGCTGCACATGAGTCTAACCAACAAGGTAAGAGCCAATGGTATTACAGGGAAAGTACTAACACAGATAGAAGATCAGCTGACTGGCAGGGGGCAGAGAGTGGGAATAAAGTGGGCCTCTTCTGGTTGGCTACTGGTGATAGTAGTGTGTCACAGGGGTTGGTGTTGCATGTCAATGATTTGGAAAAAGGAATTGATGCGGATGATGTGAAGACAGGCAGTGTTGAGCAAGCAGGGTGTCTGCTGGGCTTAGACAGAATGGGGGAATGGGTAAATAAATGGCAGATGGAATATAATGTGGGGAAGTGCATTGTCATGCACGTTGACACAAGGAATAAAGGCATAGTCTGTTTTCTAAATGGGGAGAAGATCCAAAACCAGAGGTGCAGCTGGGGCAGGACATCATTGTGCAGGATTCTTTAAAGGTGTGTCACAGGTTTTGTCAGCAGAAAGGAAGGCAAATACAATGTTAGCATTCACTTCGTGATGACTAAAATTGGACATTGGATTAATTGGCATTTAACATACCATACTTGGAGTATTATGAGCAGATTTGGGCCCCTCATCTAAGGAGAGATGTGCTGGCATTAGAGAGAGTCCAGAGCTGATTTACAAGAATCATCCCAGGAATGGAAGTATTAACATACGAGGAGCATTTGATGGTGCTCGACCTGTACTCTCTGGAGTTTAGAAGAATGGCGGGGGATCTCATTGAAACTCACTGAATATTGAGTGGTCTGGATAGAAACGATGTGGAGATGATGGGGGACACAAGGACTGGAGGTCACAGCCTCAGAATTGAGAAACATCCACTTAGCTCGGAGATAAGGAGAAAGTATTTTACCCACAGGATGGTAAATCTGTGGAATTCCTTGCCACAGACAGCTGTGCAGGCCTCACCATTGAGGCGGAGGTTAATAGGTTCTTGATTAACAGGGCATCAAAGATTATGGGGAGAAGTTAGGAGAATGGGGTTGAGAGTGACAATGGATTAACTGTGATGGAATAGCAGAGAAGATCCGATGGACCAAATGGCCTAATTCTGCTCTGATGTTTTAAGTTCTTATGGTCTTGTAGTAATTAATGAAAACAAAATATTCTAGCTCCAGTTTGAATCAGTTCAATCATGTTGGTTAACTAGATTGCTATTCCATTGTTGATTTGGGCTCATATTGCTTATTAAAAGAATTAATATAAGATAACCTAATGGTGCATTTAAAATGAACATACAAGTTCCCTAGAATTTACAACTGTAGAGGAAACAATGTTTTTTGATGGCTGTTGGGCTGGTATATCATTTTAGCTGTTTCTGAATCTCTATATGGAAATCGGACTGTTGCTTGATGCAAACTAATTGGCACCTATGGAGGAAGCTTCAGAATTAAGCAGAAACTTCAGGTATATTAAAAGGAAGCTGATGAAATCCATCCCTTCTTTCCCGCCTACTACTGGAACATCACCATTTCCCTCCTGTTTTTCCCTGCAGGAGTTCATCAGCAGTGAACAGTTATAACCTTTATTCAAAATACTGAAATTAAACTTACGACTTGAGTAAAATTATGACAACACCTTTGATCTTACCAGTGTCTCCTTCTTTGGAAAAAAACATTCCAACATGCACTAAGGGGAATTAAGGGTTACGGGGAAATGGCAGGTAGGTGAAGATGAGTCCATGGCCAGATCAGCCATGATCTTCTTGAATGGCGGAGCAGTCCCAATGGGCCAGATGGCCTACTCCTGCTCCTATTTCTTATATTCTTATGTTCTGCTCAAATAGCAACAGCTTGACATGGACCTTCTCAATATGTCATTCCTTTATCTCTCACAGTATTCTTGTATCATCTCCTCACTTGAGTATCTCAGCTCTCTTGTCTCCTCTTTCCAAAGTCCCCGTTCTCTTTTTATACATCACTAGTTTCAACAACATAACTTTCCTGTGTCAGCGTCTACATTTAGTGACATCTCATTAACTGAAGCAGGTTAACAATTTCTGAAACACCAGCAATTCTCACACCGACGGACGAACATAATTGCACCTTATCTCTCAAAGCATGCTATTGTTTCAGCTTTTGAATCAACAGAATTTGAGGTAGTTTATAAAACAAAATTTCTGTCCATGATTGGGTTTCCTATTACCTTAGCTGCTGATATCTTTCTAGAATGGAATGAAAGGACCCTGTTCCAAAGTATGAATCTCACAAACAGAAATCAGGAAGTTTGACATCAAGTGGAAGCAAATCTGTTCATTACTTATATAGAACATTCATGTTTACAACAAATACCCAATAAACAGCATATCAGTGCATGAAATGCAATGCATGAAAACAGAATGTTTAATGAATAAAAACTGATATTGCTGTGATTAGTAGAATCGTTTTATATATTAATTTCAATATCAAATGTTGTTTTCCATCTTTTCTGTTTTTTGATCTATTGGATCCTTTCAGCATTTATCTTCCATACATCCACGAGTAACTATCTCAGATTAGTGATGTCACGTTACGTTAAACAGTCACGTTAATGAGAAGCCAATTCTGAATGACCTCCTGATTATCCTTCACCATACCCTTCACATCTTCTGATTTCCTTATAACTCAAATAATGTCCCTTAAATCTGTCAATGTTGTACTGACATACATTGTTTCTTCGTCTTTAGTGCTAAAGAATCCATTCATTATGATTCTGTATTGCATACAATACCATGGCCAGTAGAAGAGTGTAATTACAGCATTATCTTCACATGGACAGATTTTATTATAAATGTAGACAGAGACATTTATAATAGGAGAAAATAAACTGCAATAACTCAAAGTAGGTCTGATTTTTTTTTACAAAGAATGAATTTTAAGTGAAGTCTGGAGACATAAAGAGTGGGAAACATGTCTTGATATGCTATTTAAGTTTTATTGCAAGAAATACTTGAAACATTGTTTGCAACTCCTCCTTATTGGTGGAGGTATTTCAATAGTTAACTAATGCAGTAGCTTGGTTAGTGATCTGCTTTTATATGTGAAATATCCTACAGAGCCTAATGCTGGTGTGCATTAAGCCAAGTGATTTCAGTAACCAGTTTGATACTTAAAGATTCACATTGAGGGTTATGTAACACTACAGCAACGTGTGATTTATTTATTATGTTGTGACATGGGCCTTAACATTTATTAAATATGTACCCCTAAGTTTTAGAGATAGATTTAACAGAACGATTTTGTTCATGCTAGACATTGGTTATTTGTTTTTCCAACTTTTTGCACTGACCAGTAGAAAGATATTATAATAAATATACCAAGATTTGATGACCTAGCCACAGACTAGTTTTAAAGCATTCATAAGTACCCCTTGCAACAAACAAAAAATGCTGGAAGAACTCAACAGGCCAGGTAGCATCTATGGAAAAGAGTGAACCGTCCATGTTTCAGGCTAAGACCCTTCATCAGGACACTCTCCAGCATCTGCAGATTTTCTCACTCATCTCACTCACTAGATTTGAACAGGATTGACTAAGAAACAAAACCAACTTAATTAATGTTATGCAGAGTATGTAGTAGGCCTCCGTTAGTCTCGATAGACCATGGATTTGTGCCTTGGAAAGTTTCCAGGGCACAAGCCTGGGCAAGGTTTTTTTTTATATGGAGGACCGGCAGTTGCCCAAACTGCAAGTCTCCCATCTCCACGCCACTGATGTTGTTCCAGTATAGCTCCTTTATAAAAGAGTATAACTTCTTTATAAAAGCATGGTTAAAATTATTTACCTTGCACTCTAGATAATAATGAAGGTTATAAGACTTGTCTGTTAACTAAGTGCACCATTTGTATAATGCCATTAACTCTAATCTGCAACTTTATAACACCACATTTTGTTCCCCTACAACTAATGATTATTGCTGAATCCTATATGTCATATATATCTGACTATTCATCACATAAAGATACCATCTGGCCCCTTTCCACCATCTGGGATGACACAAGCCAGAAGTGTGATTTCTAAATGACTCTTCATCTGCTTTAATGAGTTCTTTGTGTTTATTCTACAAAATGGTCAGTACCACCTTATTAAAATGCACCTCATACACACCAACATCTACTCCCCATAAGGGCAAGACCATGAAAGTACAACAGCAGCAAATTCTTCCACTCCTGTACCACAGTAATTTGGAAATATATTTTCATTCCTACATTGTAACTAGGTGAAATCCTACCAACCCCTGTCTATCAATACTGAGTGAGTGTACCTTCACAGCAAGGATAGAAATTGTTCCAAAAAATGCAGAGTGCTGCCACCCTCTCGAGATCACTTTAGAATGTTCACTAAATAGGCCAAGGACATTTGTAGAAAGAATACTGAATGAAAGAAAAATATAAAATTTTACCATAGTCATGTTCTTTAAAGTCAAATAAATGATATAAATCATTTATTTTGTTCTTTAACATGAATAAGTACTGATGTAAAATCCAGAGCTGTCCTTAAAATATTTATTTGCAAAGAAACATTGAGCTTTTAGGAAAATAGTAGAATAGATAAGGTAATGACATCTTCAGCAGAACCTTTGCCAATAAGCCACTTAGGAACAAGAGTAGGTTATTGTCTCTTCAGACCATGCTGTGTGTTAATTATGTCCAGCCGGTCTTGTCCTTAATTGTCCTAAAATCTCTCAATCCCAATTTTGAAATGTTCAGTTAATCTGACCTCCACCTTTATTTTCAGGTGAAGGCTCCAGATTTTTAGTGATCTTTGAAGTACATATTCTCTAGCTCTAATATTAGGCTTTTACCATCTTGTTTTTTCACTCCCCACAGATGGTAATTAGTTTTTTCCTATTTTTCATATCAATCCCTTTAATCATCTTAAAAGCCCAATAAATAGTTGGTTCAGCCTTCCAATTGTTCCACCCCATCTGTTTTTTGTTTTTATTATTTCCTGTATAACTTCTCAATGTAACTAATAAACCAGTCCCTAGTGCTTCTAGTCTTGTCTCCTCCAAATATCTTTAGCAAATACATCACCAGTAAATATCAAAGCTTTGTCGAGATCCTCTGCTTCATGACCCAAAAGTTGAATTTCCCATTGGCCAGCCATTTTAATTCCTATCCCCATTCCCATTCCGATATGTTGTTCCATAGCCTCCTCTTTTGCCCCAATGAGGCCACGTTCAGATGGAGGAGTAACTCCTCATAATCTGATGGCATGAATATTAATTTCTCCTTCTGGTAATTTCCTTTCTTGTTTTTTTTTTTCTCTTCCCTTCTTTCTTCCCTCCTCTTCTTTTACCAACTCTGGCTTCTTATCACTTTTCCACACCTGTCACTGGTGCCCCTCCATCTCCCCTTTCACCCGTGGTCCACTCTCCTCTCCCATCAGATTCCTTCTTCTCTAGCCCTTGACCTTTCCCAACCACCTGGCTTCATCTATCACCTTCTAGCTTGTCCTCCTTCCCCTCCCCACAACTTTTTATTCTGGCATCATCCCACTTCCTTTTCAATCCAGATAAAGGGTCTTGGCCCAAAACTTCAACTGCATATTTTATTTTATTTTATTTAGCGATAGAATGTGGAATAGGTCCCTCAGGCTCTTTGACCCACACTGTCGCAGTAACTCCATCCTAACCTAATCACAGGACAGTTTCCAGAGACCAAATGACCTACCCGGTATGTCTTTGGACTGTAAGAGGAAAGCAGATCAGCAGGGCAAAACCCATTCATTCCACGGGGCGGACATACAGAGACTCCTTATAAAATGGCGCCAGAATTGAGCTCTGAGCTCTAGAATGCTTTGAGCTGCAGTAGTGCCACACTAACCATGGTGACCAAATTCATTTTATTCTATTCTAGAGCATTCCCCTTTCAAATGTTCCTTTTATCCAGTCTGGTGTTTTCTGCTGGCCCAAAGGTAAAGGTACTTCCACGAGTTGTTGAGTACATCAACAACTTTGAAGGGATGAGTCACGAACTAGCGAGAGTAAATTTGGAACAGATGTTCAAAGGGGAAAGCACAGAAGTAATGTGGGAGAAGTTTAGGGACCACTTGAGCTGGTTTCAGGATAGGTTTGTCCCACCAAGGCAAGGAAAAAATGGTAGGAAAAGGGAACTGTGGCTGACAAAACACGTGAGGCAACTCGTCAAGAGGAAAAAGGAAGCATACGTTGGATATAAGAAGCAGGAAGTACGAAGGGCTCATGAGAAATATAGAGTAGCCAGGAAGGAGCTGAAGAAAGGACTTAGGAAATCTCAAAGGGGGCATGAGAAGGCTTTGGCATGTAGGATTAGGGAGAAACTCAAGGCGTTCTATGCGTATATGAAGAACAGGAAGATGACAAGAACAAAGGTGGGACCGCTAAAGGACAAAGAAGGCAACATGTGCCTGGAGGCGGAGGAGGTTGGGGAGGTCCTAAATGAATACTTTTCTTCAGTATTCACAACTAAAAAGGATCTTGATCAGGGTGAGGTTGAAATAGAGCAGGCCTGTGTGCTGGACAATGTGGAGATTACGGAACAAGAATGTTAAAAACGTCAACATTGATAAATCCCCGGGGCCAGATATGATACACCCCAGGTTGTTGTGGGAATTGAGAGAAGAGATCACTGGAGCATTAGCTAGATCTTTGAATCCTCTTTGGCTATAGGGGAAGTGCTGCAGGAGTGGAGAATGGCAAATGTAGTTCCCTTGTTTAAAAAAGTTAATAGGGAGAAACTTAGGAACTATAGACTGGAAAGGATTCTTAAGGATAGGATCTACGAGCATTTGGAGAAGTACAGTCTACTCATGAATAGTCAACAAGGCTTTGTGAAGGGAAAATTATACGTCATGAGCCTGATTGAGTTTTTTGAAGAGGTAACAAAAGAAATTGCTGAGGGTAGGGCAGTGGATGTGGTCTACATGGACTTTAGCAAGGCATTTGACAAGGTCCCTCATGAGAGACTCATCCAGAAAATCATGAGGCATGGGATAAGTGGAACCTTGGCTGTTTGGATAAAAAATTGGCTTAAAGGAAGAAAGCAGAGGGTGTTTGTGGAAGCAAAGTATTCTGCCTGGAGGTCAGTGACTAGAGGAGTGCTGCAGGGATCTGTCCTGGGTCCCCTGCTATTTGTGATTTTTATAAATGACCTGGATGTAGAGGTGGAAGGATGGGTGAGTAAGTTTGCGGATGCCATGAAGATTGGAGGAGTTGTGGATGGAGCTGCAGGTTGTCAAAGGTTACAAGAGGACATAGACAGGCTGCAGAGTTGGGCAGAAAAATGGCAGATGGTGTTCAATCCGGACAAGTGTGAGGTGATGCATTTTGGAAGGACAAACCAGAAGACTGAGTACAGGATTAATGGTCAGTTACTTAAGAGTGTGGATGAACAAAGGGATCTTGGGGTTCAAATTCATAATTCCCTCAAGGTTGTTGCGCAGGTTGATAGGGTAGTTAAGAAGGCCTATGGGACGCTAGGCTTCATTAATAGGGGGATTGAGTTCAAGATTAGAGAGGTCATGTTGCAACTCTACAAATCTCTGGTGAGGCTACACTTAGAGTATTGTGTTCAGTTCTGGTTACCTCATTATAGGAAGGATGTGGAAGCTATGGAGATGGTGCAGAGGAGATTTACCAGGATGTTGCCTGGTTTGGAGAACAAGTCATATGAAGCAAGGTTAGCAGAGCTAGGACTTTACTCTTTGGAGTGTAGAAGAATGAGAGGGGACTTGACAGAGGTCTACAAGATTATGAGAGGCATAGATAGGGTGGATAGTCAGTACCTGTTTCCCGGGGCACCAATAGCAAACACCAGAGGGCATATATACAAAATTAAGGGAGGGAAATTTAGGGGAGACATCAGGGGTAAGTTTTTTACACATATGGTTGTGAGTGCCTGGAATGACTTTCCAGGGATGGTGGTGGAAGCTAAAACATTAGGGGTATTTAAGGGCCTCTTGGACAGGCACATGGATGAAAGAAAAATAGAGGCTTATGGGGCAGTGTGAGCTTAGTATTTTTTTAAAGGATTATATGGGTCGGCACAACTTGGAGGGCTGAAGGGCCTGTACTGTGCTGTAATGTTCTATGATTCTATCACACCTACTAACTGCATTGAAGTTTTGTCTCCACTTTCTCCACCATACCCTCACTTTAAACTCCACATAGAATTCCCAAAAGCTGGATTTCAAATACTCCCTAACATTTCGTTCTCCCCAACTCTGTCCCCACACATATACACATTGCTGAACCATGAACTCATCTCTCAGCTTCCTTATCCTCTCCCTCGTTAACATATTTCCACACAAATGTGCATATTCCTGCTCCCCTAAAGCTGGTCCCTCCTCTAGATCAGTTCTGTGGTTTTGAGAGCAGGAACAGGCAGACAGATACTTGTCTATAAAATGATGTCTCCTGTCTGTTGTGATTGAATATTGTTGGCCCGTTAACCTGTGCCATTCTGGCAAGGACTAAGACTTTTATGAGAATCTGTGGGTACAAAGGCTATGGATTAAACTAAACAGATGTACAAGTGATTTATTTCAAACAGGTATCATCAATTATATGGAAAATAACCATTTGAGATTTTTGAAGTCTGCCACCTCTATGTTCAGTTTCAATATAGTTGGCAGCATGGTAATATCCAGGCCAGTGTAGTGCTTTACAGCACTAGTGATTGGGGTTCAATTCCCCTCGTTGTCTGTAGTTTGTACAATCTCCCAGTGATGATGGGATGTTTTGGTTACCTCCTACATTCCAAAGACATACAGGTTAGTGGGATGTGACATGCTACATTGGTGCTTGAAGCATGGTGACATTTGTGGGTTGCTCCCAGCACACCCTCGTTCCGTAGTCATTGATGTAAGCAACACATTTCACTGTGTGTTTTGATCTGCGTGTGACAAATACAGCTGATCTTTATTTACATGTGTTTCAGATAGCTGTAAAAATGTGGTGCAATATTCCATTTTTCAATAAATTATTGATCCTAGTTAAGTTTCCAAAATGCATCTTACAGAATTTAAAAAAAAATTATGACAGCTGATCATTTCAAGTATCTATTTCTGAAAAGTGAGATTGACACATTAGACATTTTAGAGGAACCCACTCTAAAGTTTATCCTGTCCTTTCTCTCTGAAGATGCTGCCAGATCTGCAAAATTAGGACAGAAATAGAATAGCCCATATGGATTCATGCTACTCTTCTTCTGCGAAGCAGACCATAATTAACTTCTAGAAATAGAAATGTGATGATTAGATTCCATTCTGCATACTTTGTGGTGGCTTCTGGTGCTTGAACAGTGTGATGCTATGTGATTCCTAATTTATTCCAGTTGAAGTGCAGAGAGATGATATAATAGTCCCAAATAGTCAAACAAATGGGACTTTCGGTGGAAGTGAAGTGAACATGGGGATGGTGTGGATAGGCAAGGAGGCAGAAAGATTAAGTATCATTTTCATCCTTTCTTCAAAGCTTGTTTCTGTGAAATTGAACAAATGTAACTTAGCATTTTCAAAGTGCAAAGATAGTCTGAGATTTTTCTTGAGGTTACTTCTGATGTTTTGACAAAATATTGGCACAGTTGAATATTCTAGACCCCCATCCCCAACACAGCTCAATGAATGGAGTTCCTATACCTAGGGACATTTTTTAGCATCAGAGCAATTGCACACAAAATAAACTACCCTTTAGGTTGGAAGTTCAGTTCTGGTGACCAAGATCCTCAAGGAATTTAAGAGCTGAATATTATTGAATGGCGAGAGCTGGAGGTGCTGATAGGAGTCAAGTTTGTGATTTTTAGCTTAGGGATTTTGTGAAGTAATACCATATACAATTAGGAAGAACGTGGAAAAGTTGGTCAAAAACTGAAAATTAAAGAAAGAACTGCAGATGCTGGAAATCTGAAATAAAACCAGAAAATGTTAGAAAAGCACATGTGAAGATATGGAGGCTTCAGATCTCATTCCCTGCACCAGAAAATTGTCTGCTCCCATTCAAATAAAGGAGCAATTTTGAGCTGAACGTATACATACAAAAGTAGATTTACTTTTAGAATTCTGAATTAGAAGCTCCAGACTCCATAAAATCAGTTAGATGGGACATAATGGAGTGGCCACATGGCCTTGATTAAATAGTTAATTTAAAGCTATCACAATGTCTTACTGTTGCTCTCAAGTGCCAAGGTCAATGAAGCAGAACTGAAGGCCAATCACTGTGTTACTGAAATGCAGTAGGTAGTTTACACACAATCAATTTCTATGAGGCAATGAGACAATCACCAACATGAACTACAGTACGTGCCAGAGATTTTAAATTTTGCTCAGTTACTTGTACTGAAACTGAATATACAAGTCTTACTGCATTTGATACCCTTTGCACCTCTCCACAGCCCCCACCCCAATAACTGCATCACATTCTTTATTATGAAGCAAAAAGTACAGGTATTGTACTTGATTTGTTTTTGCAAGGTGCCAGGTGAAAGATAAATTTTATGCTGGAATTAAAATCATTTCCACTTTAAAGAACCTTGTTAAAAGTGACAAATCAAAACTGGTTAAATTTGCTGCATTAATGTAATGGGCTTACCTAATGATACTTCAGTGAGCTCATTGAAAACACAGTCAAGCTACCAGCCATAGGCACATTGAGCCTTTTCAGTATTTAATACCTGAATTTAGCATCATTTAGACAGTGAAAGGAATGATTAGATTCATCTCTGGCGTACCACTGACGAAGGATATCAGAGGTGAGAATGCTACTCCTGTCCCTCCCCTGGGGCTTCTGTGGTATTTTCTCTATTTGTCACCATACGTTATGTTGAGGGCCCAGACCACAGAACTGGACTTCAGCCTACAAAATCCATTTGCTGCTCTCCTTTTTGTTCCTGCTAAATTGGGACAGGTTTCCAAGCTGCATTGCTTTTCCACATGACCTTGAAGGTTTACCCAGCATATTTGAACAATATTCATATCAATTTTTTGAATTCCAGTTACTTCCTCAGAATCACATTTGCTTTTCTCACTAGATTCCGTTTGACCTACTGGGTACTTTGTTACAACCATAGAACCATAGAACATTTACAGCACAGAAACAGGCCTTTTGGCCCTTCTTGGCTGTGCCGAACCATTTTTCTGCCTAGTCCCACTGACCTGCAGCCAACCCATATCCCACCATACCTCTCTCATCCATGTACCAGTCCAAGTTTTTCTTAAATGTTAAATGTGAGCCTGCATTTACCACTTCATCTGGCAGTTCATTCCACACTCCCACCACTCTCTGTGAAAAAGATCCCCCATAATGTTCCCTTTAAACGTTTCCCCCTTCACCCTTAACCTATGTCCTCTGGTTTTTTCTCCCCTAGCCTCAGTGGAAAAAGCCTGCTTGCATTCACTCTATCTATACCCATCATAATTTTATACACCTCTATCAAATCACCCTTCATTCTCCTGCACTCCAGGGAATGAAGTCCTAACCTATTAAACCTTTCTCTATAACTCAGTTTATCAAGTCCTGGCAACATCCTTGTAAACCTTCTCTGCACTCTTTCAACCTTATTAATATCCTTCCTGTAATTCGGAACAACCTCACCATAACATTCCAATTCTTATACTCAATACTTTGATTTATAAAGGCCTACGTACCAAAAGCTGTCTTTACGACCCTATCTACCTGTGATGCCACTTCTAGGGAATTTTCTATCTGTATTCCTAGATTCTTCTGTTCTACTGCACTCCTCAGTGCCCTACCATTTACCTTGTATGTTCTGCCTTGGTTTTTCCTTCCAAAGTGCAATACCTCACACTTGTCTGTATTAAACTCCATCTGCCATTTTTCAGCCCATTTTTCCAACTGGTCCAAATCCCTCTGCAAGCTTTGAAAACCTTCCTCATTGTCCACTACACCTCCAATCTTTGTATCATCAGCAAATTTGCTGATCCAATTTGCCATATTATCATCCAGATCATTGATATACATGACAAATAACAATGGACCCAGCACTGATCCCTATGGCACACCACTAGTCACAGGCCTCCACTCAGAGTAGAAATCCTCCTCTACCACTCTCTGGCTTCTTCCATTGAGTCAATGTCTAATCCAATTTACTACCTCTCTATGTATACCTAGTGACTGAATCTTCCTAACTAATCTCCCATTGCGGGATATTGTCAAAGGCATTACTGAAGTCCATGTAGACAACATCCACTGCCTTCCCTTCATCCACTTTCCTTATAACCTCCTCAAAAAACGCTAATAGATTGGTTAAACATGACCTACCACGCACAAAGCTGTGTTGACTCTCCCTAATAAGTCCCTGCCTACCTAAATACCTGTAGATCCTATCTCTTAGTACTCCCTCCAATAATTTACCTACTACTGACATCAAATTTACTGGCCTATAATTTCCTGGATTACTTTTAGAGCCTTTTTTAAACAACGGAACAACATGAGCTATCCCCCAATTCTCTGGCACCTCACTCCTAGATACCAACATTATAAATATATCTGCCAGGGCCCCTGCAATTTCAACACTTGTCTCCTTCAAGGTCCAAGGAGGTACACTGTCAGGTCCTGAGGATTAGCAAACACCTCCTCCTCTTCAATCTGTATAGATTCCATGACCTCACTACTTGTTTGCCTTATTTCCATTGACTCCATGACAGTTTCCTTAGTACAGTAAACACAGATGCGAAAAACCCATTTAAGATCTTCCCCCATTTCTTTTGGTTCCATACATAGCCGACCACTCTGATCTTCAAGAGGATCAATTTTATCCCTTACTATCCTTTTGCTCTTAATATACCTGTAGAAGCTCTTTGGATTATCCTTCACCTTGACTGTCAAAGCAACCTCATGTCTTTTTTTAGCCATCCTGATTTCTTTCATAAGTAATTTTTTTGCACTTTTTATACTCCTCAAGTACCTTATTTGCTCCCTGTTTTCCATACATGTCATACATCTCTCTCTTCTTCTTTATCAGAGTTCCAATATCCCTAGAGAACCAAGGTTCCTTATTCTTACTCACTTTGCCTTTAATCCTGACAGGAACATACAAACCCTGCACTCTCAAAATTTCTCCTTTGAAGGCTTCCCACTTACCAACAACATCCTTGCCAGAAAAAAACCTGTCCCAATTCATGCTTTTTAGATCCTTTCTCATTTCTTCAGATTTGGCCTTTTTCCAGTTTAGGACCTCAACCCGAGGACCAGATCTAACTTCATCCATGATCAAGTTGAAACTAATGGTGTTATGATCACTGGAACCAAAGTGTTCCCCTACACACACTTCTGTCACCTGTCCTAACTCATTTCCTAATTGGAGATCTAATATTGCATCCTCTCAAGTTAGTACCTCTATATATTGATTTAGAAAACTTTCCTGGACACATTTTACAAACACTAACCCATGTAGACTTTTAACAATATGGGAGTCCCAAACAATATGTGGAAAATTAAAATCCCCTACTATCACAAATTTATGTTTCCTGCAGTTATCTGCTATCTCTCTGCAGATTTGCTCCTCCAATTGTCGTTGACTATTGGGTGGTCTATAATACAACCCCATTAATGTGGTCATACCTTTCCTGTTTCTCAGCTCCACCCATTTGGCCTCAGTAGACAAGCCCTCTAATCTGTCTTGCCTGAGCACTGCTGTAACGTTTTCCCTGACTAACAATGCCAGCCCCCCCACCCTTCATCCCTCTGCCTCTATCACATCTGAAACATTGGAACCCTGGAACATTAAGCTGCCAGTCCTGCCCCTCCTGTAGCCAAGTTTCACTAATGGCTACATTGTCATAATTCCACGTGTCAATCCATGCCCTCAGCTCATCAGCTTTCCCTAGAATTCTCTTCACATTTAAACAGACACACCTCAAAATATTATTACCACCACACTCAGCCCTTCTATTTGTGAGCTTGCATGAAACTTCAACATCATTTATTTTCACCCCCGCTCCACTATCTGCTCTGGCACTCTGGTTCCCATCCCCCTGCAGTTCTAGTTTAACCCCCCCGCTCCCCCCACCGCTCCATAGCACTAACAAATCTCCCTGCAAGGATATTGGTCCTCCTGTAGTTCAGGTGTTACCTGTCTCTCTTGTACAGGTCCCACCTGCCCCAGAAGAGGTCCCAATGATCCTGAAATCTGAAACCCTGCCCCGTACACCAGTTCCTCAGCCACGTGGTCACCCTCCAGAGCATCCTTTTCTTACCCTCACTGGCACGTGGCACAGGTAGAAATCCTGAGATTACAACCCTCAAAGCCCTGCTTTTTAACTTCCTACCAAGCTCTCTATACTCACTCTTCAGGACCTCCTCACTCTTTCTTCCTGCTTCATTGGTACCGATGTGTACCATGACATTTGGCTGCTCGCCCTCCCATTTCAGAATGCTGTGCACGTGATCAGAGACATCCCTGACCCTGGCACCCAGGAGGCAACAAACCATCTGGAAGTCTCTGTCATGACCACAGAACCTCCTGTCGGTACCTCTAACTATCGAGTCCCCCATCACTACCACTCTCCTCTTCTACACTGCAGAACCAGACTCAGTGTCGGAGATTTAGCTTCCGTAGCTTGTCCCAGGTAAGTCATTCCCCCCCCCCCCGCCCCCAGCAGTATCCAATTCAGTATACTTGTTGCTGAGGGGAATGACCACAGGGGAGCCCTGCTCTTCCTGCCCTTTCCCCTTCCCTCGCCTGACGGTAGCCCAGTTACCTGTGCGCTGCTCCTTTGGCGTAACTGCCTCCCTGTAGCTACTGGCAAGTTTGCAGATGACACAAAGGTTGGTGGTGTTGTAGATAGTGTAGAGTATTGTCGAAGATTGCAGAGAGACATTGATAGGATGCAGAAGTGGGCTGAGAAGTGGCAGATGAAATTCAACCCGGAGAAGTGTGAGGTGGTGCACTTTGGAAGGACAAACTCCAAGGCAGAGTACAAAGTAAATGGCAGGATACTTGGTAGTGTGGAGGAGCAGAGAGATCTAGGGGTACATGTCCACAGATCCCTGAAGTTGCCTCACAGGTAGATAGGGTAGTTAACAAAGCTTATGAGGTGTTAGCTTTTATAAGTCGAGGGATAGAGTTTAAGAGACGCAATGTAATGATGCAGCTCTATAAAACTCTAGTTAGGCCACATTTGGAGTACTGTGTCCAGTTCTGGTCGCCTCACTATACTTCTCAGCCCACTTCTGCATCCTATCAATGTCTCTCTGCAATCTTCGACAATACTCTACACTATCTACAACACCACCAACCTTTGTGTCATCTGCAAACTTGCCAGTAGCTACAGGGAGGCAGTTACGCCAAAGGAGCAGCGCACAGGTAACTGGGCTACCGTCAGGCGAGGGAAGGGGAAAGGGCAGGAAGAGCAGGGCTCCCCTGTGGTCATTCCCCTCAGCAAAAAGTATACCGAATTGGATACTGCTGGGGGCGGGGGGGAGGATGACTTACCTGGGACAAGCTACGGAAGCTAAATCTCTGACACTGAGTCTGGTACAGGGTACAGAGGAAAGGGTACATTGGAAAGGGTACAGAGGAGATTTACCAGGATGCTGCCTGGTTTAGAGAGTATACATTATGATCAGAGATTAAGGGAGCTAAGGCTTTACTCTTTGGAGAGAAGGAGGATGAGAGGAGACATGATATAGGTTACAAGATATTAAGAGGAATAGACAGAGTGGACAGCCAGCGCCTCTTCCCCAGGGTACCACTGCTCAGTACAAGAGGACATGGCTTTAAGGTAAGGGGAGTAAAGTTCAAGTGGGATATTAGAGGAAGGTTTTTTACTCAGAGAGTGGTTGGTGTGCAAAATGCACTGCCTGAGTCAGTGGTGGAGGCAGATACACTAGTGAAGTTTAAGAGACTACTAGACAGGTATATGGAGGAATTTAAGGTGGGGGGGTTATATGGGAAGCAGGGTTTGATAGTCAGCACAACATTCTGGGCCGAAGGGCCTGTAATGTGCTGTACTGTTCTATGTTCTATGTTCTATCTATAAACTCCTCATTCTCCCGAATGATCTGGAAGTCATCCAGCTTCTACTCCAGTTCCCTAGCGCGGTTTGTTAGGAGCTGCAGCTGGATGCACTTCTTGCAGGTGTTGTTGTCTGGGACACCGGTGGTCTCCCTGACTTCCCACATCCTGCAAGAGGAGCATTCCAACATCCTGCCTGGCATTCTCTCTACTCTAAACGAACAAAACAAAACTTACCAGAACCTACCCTCGCCTCTGCCTGTTGAGCCAAAGCTGTCCCACTCTGACTCAGTTCACTCCGATGATGGCCGCTGTATATGGCGGTCTTTTGTTTGAAACCTTTGGCGCTACGTCACACACCTGCGCGGTTTAGCCTCTTTTCCCCAATCAGTTAAAAAAAATGGCTTCTCTCGGAGATGCCTTTACTTCTTCAATCTCTGCCTCTTGCTTCGATTTTCAACTTTTCCCTTTTAATTCTATTCTGCTCCATAGAAGGGAGGGCAAGGTTTCAGATTTCTGGATCATTGAGATCTCTTTGAGGGGATGTATGACCTGTACAAAAAGGATGGGTTACACCTGAACCCGAGGAGGATCAATATCCATGTGGGGAGGCTTGCTGGAGCTGGTGGAGAGGGTTTCAATTAACTTGGCAGAGGGATGGGAGCCAGAGTGATAGGGCAGTTGTTACACAAGTAGATGCAGTGTGTAGTGAGGCTGTGAGGAAGGACAGACAGATGATAGGGCAAAATTACAGTTAGTGGACTGAGTTAAAATGTAACAGGAAAATCGAAAAGGGTGATGAATACAGTACTGAAGGTGTAAATGCATCCACTACACAGAATCAGACATGTAGCACTGTTAGAGATATGCAAACATGATATTATGGGCATAGCTGAATTGTGGCTGAAAAAAGATCATAGTTACAAGCATAACATTCAAGGATACACATTGAATTGAAAAGATGTGCAGGTAGGCGATGGGGGGAGGTGCGGTGGAGTGACTCAGGTGGTAAAAATGAAATCAAATCCTTACAAAGAGTTTACATAGGATAGAAATATATAGAAAACTTGTAGGTAGAGCTTAGAAACTGCAGGGGGAGAAAAACCCTGATGGGAGTTACTTACAGGCCTCTGAACAGTAGCCAGGATGTGTGCTACAAATTACAACAGTGGGTAGAATGGGCATATAAAAAGGGCAGCGTTGCGATAGTCATAGGGGATTTCAGTGTGTGGAAGATTAGGAAAAGTGGGCTGGTGCTGGATCCCAAGAGAGTGGATTTGTCGAATGCCTATGAGATGACTTTTTAGAGCAGTTTTTTTTGTGTTGAGCCCACTAGGCAATTCTGGATTGGATGTTGTGTAATGAAGTGGATTTGATTAAGAAGCTTAAGGTATAGAAACCCTTAGGAGGTAGTGATCATAATATGATAGAATTCACCATGCAGTTTGAGAAGAAGAAGCAGCTAAAATTGGATGTATCAGTATTATAATGGAGTAAAGGGAATTACAGAGGCACGAGAGAGGAGCTGGTGGAAATTGATTGAAAGGGGACACTAGCTGGAGTTTCTGAGAACAATTTCGAAAGTTTAGAAAGATGCATCCCAAAGCTGAAGAAGGTGAGGCAACCATGTGTGACAAAGTTCAAACTTCAAAGGAAAATGTATGATCAATTTATATATACTTCACTATATACAAATCTGAGATTTATTTTCTTGAGGGCATACACAGTAAATCCAAAAAGCATAATATAATCAATGAAAGACTCCATCCAACAGGACAGACAAGCCAGCAATTTGTAAATGACAACAAACTGCAAATACTAAAGAAAAACAAAAGAAATATAAATGATATACGAATCAGCAATAGATATCAAGAACATGAGATGAAGAGTCCTTGAAAGTGAATCTATAATTCGTGGAAAAAGTTCAGTGATGGGGGAAGTGAATTTGAGTGAAGCAATCCCCACTGGTTCAAGAGCCTGATAGTTGAAAGGTAACGTATGCTCTTAAACCAGGTGGCAGAGTCCTGGAGCAGCAGAGAGGAGAGCGCATGGCCTGGGTGTTGGGCATCCCTAATGATTGATGCTGCTTTCCTGAAACAGAGATCCATGCAGATTTGCTCATGGCGGGAAGAGATTTACTTGTGACGGACCGAGCTGTATCCAGTACTTTGTATAATTTTCTGTTTAAGGAGAGTGGTATGTACATACAAGGCTATGATGCAATCAGCCAATATTCTCTCCACCACACATCTATAGAAGTTTGTCAAAGTTTTAGATGCTATGCCGAATCTTTGCAAAATGCTAAAGTAATGTTACACTTTGTTTGTAATTGCACAGGCCCACCGAAATGATAACACCAATAATTTTAAAATTGCTGACCTTGGAGATTGTTGGGGAGATGTTGTTGCAAATCCGAATTGACTGAGTTCTTCAGGTGAGGAAGTCGATGATCCAATTGCACAAGGAGGTCTTGGAGCTTATTGATTAGTTTTGAGTGGATGATGGTATTGAATGTCACAATGTCGACAATAAAGATCATCCTGATGTATTGTATGTTATTTGCTGTGCGGATGTTCCAGTGTTGAGTGAAGTGTCTATGAAATGTCATCTATTATGGACCTGTTCTTCTTGTAGGCAATTTGGTGTGGATCTAAGTTGCTTTTCAGTCAGGAGTTGATACATTTCATCAACAACTTCTCAACGTACTTGAACACAGTGTATGTAATTATTAATAGATTTTTGTCACTGAGGCAGGCTACCACATTCTTTTTAGGCACCAGTATAATTGAAGCTTGCTTGAAGTAAGTTGGTACCGTAGAATACCGAAGCAAGAGGTTAAAGATACTAGCTAGTTGATCAGCACAGGTATTTACTACTCGGCCAACTACCCTTTCTGGGTTTGATGCTTTTTGATCAGTTCACCTTCCTGAAGGATGCTCTCACATTGGCCTCAGAGACTGAAATCACAAGGCCATTGTGGGCTGTGGGAGTTTGTGAAGATTCTGCCATGTTTTAATGGTTAAAGCCAGTATAGAAGGCATTGAGCTCATCTGTGAGTGAAGCCTTTTTGTCACCTATTGAATATTGTTCGGTTTCATTTCGTAAGAGGTAATAGTATTCAAGTCCTGCTGCAGTTGTTGAGCCTTCTTCAGTAATTCAAATTTAGTAATGAATTGCTATTTCACATGTGAGATGGCTTTCCAGACATTGTATCTGAACCTCTTGTAATTTACTTGTTTGTCAGGCCTGGATGCTGCTGATTCAGCCCTCAGCACATTGCAGATTTCATGGTTCATCCAAGGCTTCTGGTTCAGGAGGACTGAATGGTTTTGCGGGGACACACTGGTCTACGACTGCTTTTATAAAGTTCTTGACGGCCATGGTATATTCATTCGGATCCTCTGATGAGTCTTTGAACACAGCCAAACTCAGAATCAGAATCAGGTTTAATATCATCATCATATGTCATGAAATGTGTTAACTTTGTGCAGCAGTACAGTGCAATATATGATAAACATAGCAAAAATGGAATTACAGTAAATATATATATATATATATATTAAATAGTTAAGCTAAAATAAGTAGTGCAAAAAACAGAAAGAAGTAAAGTGATGAGGTAGTGTTCTTGGGTTCAATGTCCATTGAGAAATTGGATGGCAGAGGGGAAGAAGCTGTTCCTGAATCACTGAGTGTGTGTCTTTAGGCTTCTGTATCTCCTTCCTGATGTAAAAGTACAAAGCTTAAAGGAAATTACAAGCTGTTGTTTGCTGTGAGAGTATTGCAAAAGAGGTATGATTTGAGGAGGTTTGAACTGAGGCCAATCAGTGAACTGGATTCATTAGCAAGGCTGAATAAAAATAATGTAGGGGCAAGCAGATGGCCATTTTGTGAGTGGGCCAGTGTTTGAGTGGGGAGTCTTTGGCTCTGGCTCATCAGAACTAGGCCAGATGAGGCTTGTGCAATTTACATAAGTATCTAGTAGGTTTCTTCTTCTTCTTCTTCTTCTTCTTCTTCTTCTTCTTCTTCTTCTTCTTCAAGTGACAATGAATCCAGGGCAGTGTGTTCTTTTTATAAGTTGTGGGAATTCTGAGAGACCTACACCCTCTAAGACAACCACATCTGCACCAGGGCAAAGAGCTACAGGTCCTCTGAAATCGTGGTAAGGGGCTAGAGCTGGAGTTCGGTGATATTCAGCTCATGTGGAAGAATGAGGAAATAGAAGATAGAAGGTACAGGGAGGCAGTCACCCCTAGGTTACAGGAACAGGGTGATGCCAGAAGATATATGGGCAGCCAGAATGGAGTACCCGTGTGCCTGTTCCCCATTTTGAGTACTCTTAAGGATTGACCTACTGAGGGAGCAGCAGCAACAGGGTCTCTGGCACTGAATCAGAAGCTATGTTGCCTCCTGGTGCCAGGGTCAGGGATGTTCAGATTGGGTCCATAGATATCTAAAGGGAAAGGGAGAGCAGACAGAATTCTTGGTGCATATTGGTACCAATGATATGGGGAAGACAGGTAAGGATGTCGTGAAGAAAGATTTTACAGAGCTAGGCAGATAGCTAAAAGGCTGACCACCAGGATAGTAATCACTCGAATGCCACAAGGGTAATAATTAGAGCATTTGATAGGGGAGTAGGGGTTCAGATTTCAGGATCATTGGGATCTCTTCTGGGAAAGGTAAGATCTGTACAAAAGGGACAGGTTACAGGAAAACAAGAGGGGAATGAATATACTTGTGGGCAGGTTTTCTGGAGCTGTTCAGGAGGGTTTAAACTACTTTGCCAGGAGGTAGAAACTGGAGTGATAGGGCTGAGGATGGGGCAGCTGGTTTACAAGCAGACGCAGTGTGTAGTGAGATCGCTAGCAAGGACAGGCTGATGATAGGGCAAAATCACAGTCAACAGAATGAGTTGCAATATGAAAGGGGGACAAATTTGAAAAGGGTGAAGAATAGAGGACTGAAGGTGTTATATTTGAATAGACACAGCATAGGAAGAAAGTATATGATCTAGTAGCATAGTTAGAGATTGTCAGGTATGATGTTATGGGCATAACTAAATCGTAGCTGAAAGAAAATTAAAGCACTGTTGATAAAAAATGAAATCAAATCCTTAGAAGAAGGTGATATAAGATTGGAAAGTGGGTGAAGTTAAGAAATTGTAAGGGTAAGAAGACCCTGATAGGAGTTATATTCAGGCTTCTGAACTGTAGCAAAAGGTGTGAGCTACAAATGACAACAGGAGATAGGAAAGGGATGTCAAAAGGGCAATGTTATGATAGTTACAGAGGATTTCATTATACAGGTAGGTTGGGAAAATCAGGTTAGTGCTGTATCCTACAAATTTGTAGAAATGCCTACAAGATGGCTTTTTGGAGCAACACAAGATTAACGCCACCAGGGGATTAGATCTTCTGGTTTGCGTATTATGCAATGCACTAGAATTGATTAGAGAGCTTAAGGTAAAAGAACCCTTAGGAGATAGTGATCATAATATGAAAGAATTCACCATGGAGTTTGATAAGGAGAAACTAGTACATTAGTACTAGTACATTAGAAACTAGTACATTAGTACTAGTACATTAGAAACTAGTACATTAGTACTAGTACATTAGAAATTAGTACATCAGTATTACAGTGGAGAAAAGGAAATTCCGGAGGCATGAGAGAGGAGCTGGCCAAAGTTGATTGGAAGAGTTACAGTAGCAGGGATGATGCCAGAAAAGCAATGAGTGGAATTTCTGGGAGCAATTCAGAGGGCGCAGGATAGATACATCCCAAAGAAGAAGAATTCTAAAGGTGGATGATGCAACCGTGGCTGACAAGGGAAGTCAAAACCAACATAGAGGCCAAAGGCAGGGTATATACTAGATCAAAAATTAGTTGGAAGTTGGAGGATTGGGAAGCTTTTAAAAACCAACAGAAGGCAACTAAAAAAGTCATGAAGATGAAAAAGATGGAATACAAAAGTAAACTACCCAAAATATAAAAGAGGATACCAAAAGTTTCTTCAGCTTTATGAGGAATAAAAGAGAGGCGAGAGTAGATATTGGATCACTGGAAAATTATGCTAAAGGTGTAGAGATGTGGAGAGGGTGTTTCCTATAGTGGAGGAGTCTAGGACCAAAAGGCACAGCCTCAGAATAGAGGAATGTCCATTTGCAATAATGAGGAGGTATTTCTTCAGCCAGTAAGTGGTGTATCTGTGGAATTTGTTGCCAGTGGTAGCTGTGTAGGCCAAGTGATTGGATATATTTAAGGCAGATGTTGATAGATTTTTGATTAATCAGGGTATGAAGGGTTATGGGCAGAAGGCAAGAGTTTGGGACTGAGAGGAAAATGGATCAGCCATGATGAAATGGTGGAATAAACTCACTGGGCCAAATGGGCTAATTCTGCTCCTATATATTTTGGTCTTATAATTAGACATTTTGCAAGCAGCCATGGTTCGCAGGCACCACCTTGATAGGAAGGGACATCAAAAACAGCGTTAAAGCAAAAACACCGTCATATAATAGAGCAAAACCTAATGAGAAGGTAAAGGTTTGGGAAGCTTTTAAGGAACAACAGAAGGCAACTGAAAAGCCATTAAGATTGAAAGGATGACATGAGCTAGCCAATAATACGAGAGGGTACAAAACAGTTTTTCAGCTACAGTACTATGTAAAAGTCTTGGGCAGATACAGTATATATAGCTAAGTTGTCTAGCAGTTTTGCACAGTACTCTATTTGTCAATGTGGCAGTAAATCTGGCAGGAACAAAGGATTTTGGGAAAGGTGAAGCTGGAGGGCTGAAGCAGGGGTGTAAGACAGGCGGCAGAGAAAGAGTATCAGGCTTGGGAAGTTCCATGAGTACAGACAGCCCCAGTCTGAAATACCAGGCAAGGTCATTTTTTTCCAAACATTTCATTTATTGACCATTTCAGAACGTCTTACTGGTGCTTCCCGTTCCATCCCCTCTCCTGTGCTCTTTTCCCAACCATGATTCCTCTCTCCCTACCTTGTTCCCACACTCAGTTCACAATAGAGACTCATATCAGGATCAAGTTTATCATCATTCACATTTATCATGAAATTTGCAATTTTTTTGTGGCAACAGTACAGTGTAATACTAATTACTACAGTGCAAGATTTAGGAAACTAACTGTATAAATGTGCCTAGGACTTTTCCACAATACTGTATATAAAGAATAAAAGAAAGATGAGAGTGGATATTGGATTGCTAGATAATGACATGAAAGAGGTAGTACTGGGAATAAAGAAATGGCAGACAATCTAATTAAGTATTTTAAGTCAGTTTACACTGTGGAAAACACTAGCAGAATGCCAGAAATGTAAGTGTATCAGGTAGCAGAAGTGAGAGTCATTGCTGTTACTAAAGCGAAGGTGCTTGTGAAGCTCAAAACTCTGCAGGTAGATACATCACCAGGACCAGATGGACCACACCCCAGGGTTCTGAAAGAGGTAGCTGGAAGAGTCTATGGAGGCATTAGTAATGATCTTCCAAGAATCACTAGATTCTGGAATAATCACAGATGACTGGAAGGTGGCAAGTGTCACTCCATTCTTTGAGAAGGGAAGAAGGTAGAAGAAAGGAAGTTAGAGGCTAGTTAGCCTAACTTCAGTGGTTGGAAAGATGTTAGAATCTACAAAGTATTATTAAGGATGAGGATTCAGGATACTTGAAGGTACATGATAACATAGGCCAAAATCAGTGTGGTTCCCTTAAGGGGAAATCTTGCCTGACAGATCTGCTGAAATTCTTTGAGGAAGTAAAATGTCAGGATAGTCAGAGAAGAGTCAGTGGATGTTGTTTATTTGGATTTTCAGAAGGCCTTTGACAAGGTGTCACATACAAAGCTATTTAACAAGATAAGAGCCCATGGAATTACAGGAAAGATACTAGTATGGATAGAAAATTGGATGTCTGTCAGGAGGCAAAGAGTGGGAATAAAAGGAAACTTTTCTGGGTAGCTGCTAGTGACTAGTGGTGGTCTGTGTTGGGACTGCTTCTTCTTATGAAAGGTCAATGACTTGGATGAAGGTATTGATAACTTTGTGGCCAAGTTTGCAGACAGTATAAAGATAAGTGGAGGGACAGGTAGTGTTGATGAAGCAGGGTGTCTACTGAATTACTTAGGTAGATTGGGAGATGGACAAAGAAGTGACAGATGGAAATACGTGTAGGGAGGTGCATGGTCATTCACTATGGTAGAAGGAATGAATATGTAGACTAATTTCTAAATAGGGAGAACATTTAAAAAATCAGAGGTATAAATGGACTTGGGTATCCTTGCACAGGATTCTCTGAAGGTTAACTTGCAGTTTGAGTCCATGGTAAGGAAGCCAAATGCAATGTTAGCATTCATTTCAAGAAAACTAGAGTACAAAGTCAAGGATGTAATGCTGAGGCTTCATAAGTTATTGGTCCAAGTGCACTTAGAATGTTGTGAGCAGTTTTGGGCTCCTTATCTAAGAAAAGTTGTGCTGGCTTTGGCGAGGGTCCAGAGGAAGTTCACGAGAATGATCCCAGGAATGAAAGGGTTAACATATGAGGAGTGTTTGTTGTCTCTGGGCTTGCACTCACTGGAGTTTAGAAGAATGAAGGGGGATCTCATTGAAATCTATCGAATATTGAAAGGCCTTTACAGAGCAGATATTTCCTATAGTGGAGGATTGTACGACCAGAGGATACAGCTTCAGAATAAAGGGACATCCATTATAACAGAATGAAGAAATATTTCTTCAACCAGAGGGTAGTGCATCTGTGGAATTTATTGCTACAGACAGCTGTGCAGGCAAGTCACTGGGCATTTTTAAGGCAGATTGGGATGGGTTCTTGTCAAAGGTTATGGGGAAAAGGTAGATGATAAATCATACATGACGGAATGGTGGAGCCGACCTGATGGCCTAATTCTGCTCCTATATCTTATGGTCTTATAAGGCAATTTTAAAATCCATGTTGATGAGTTAATGTCACTTCAATAAACACTTGTAAGAAAGACTAGATCATTATAGTGTAGGAAAGTCTTAAATCATTTCAAAATTTTAAGTACTAATAAATCATTTTATTACCAGATCTGTTAAAAATTGAAAAGAGAATAAGTGTTTGTGATTTAATTATGTATTGCTTTGTTCAACCTTTATTGTTCGCTTGTATGTGGTTTAATCCAGTGAGATGATCCTCTCTTGCAGTTTATCTCTGAGGAGGTTATTAATGATTTAGGATCCCAGTCAACAGGGATTTTTTTCACAAATTTGTATGCATGTCCTTCATTATCAACGTGATTACTTGTTCATTTATTTATTAATCCAGTAGAATTATAATAGCAAAGGAAAACTTGTATTTGTCTGAATGATTGGGTAAATAATTTGCCCTGAAAAACTATTTTCTGCAATTAGAAATAGCTGGGACATTGCAATTTTTTAAAAAAAGAATTGCACAGTGATCCCCTTTGTATGCTGTATGTTTCTATGAGAGAGATATATATACTGTATTGTGATGCTCTGGAGTGGGGGGAGCACGGTCATCAGCCAACCCCTGCATTTCTAATGACCAGCACTGTTTATTGTTCTTATGTTAAAATGCTTTTGTGGGATTATGGTGGAAAGCTCCAGTTCATTTATTGTTACATTTTAGCTTGGGTTATACAGTTACTCGCTTGTGTATTGGTGGATCACCCTAACGGTATCCGGGGTGTGTGACAGTCACCTCCCCTGTCTGTATGAGACTGGTTGGGTTCACTCTCGGGGTCAGGGTGCCTGGTCTGTTTTGTGTTTATCACAATAAAACAGTTGTTCAGTTATTGAGATTCCTCGTCTGTCCTTGTGGACCAAATGCTCGTCACGTTGGTGTCAGGAGTGGAATGTGAAATTGATAATGAGACTGAAGAGCTATGAATTTGAATTGAAGTGAATTGACTTTATTACTCATATCCTGCACAGACGCGAGGAGTAAAAATCTTTACGTTACGTCTCCATCTAAATGTGCAATGTGCAATTTATAGTAATTTGTAATAAATAACATGTGTCATACAGAGTGCCTTAAGCCCCAGGGAATAAGATGAGGGACCAAGCAATATGCCTCCTCCACACCCATGGGCAGGGCTCATGAAGATGAGACCTGGAGGGAGGACCTGGGAACCAAGGATCATGCCCTCCCAGGGAGCCTTGAGGGAGTGAGCATACCCAGGCTCCCCAACCCACAACAGAGTGCATCACTCACATTCATCGCGACATGCACAGGGGAAGACAAGGCACATCCAGCACTGCAGGATGGGCACCATGGAAGGTGTCTCTGGAGCAAAAGGAAGACTAAAGAGTCTCGACGATTTGCACCTCAATGCCCACCTTGAAGTTCCCCAGATACAACAGAACCAGCTACCTGGAGCCTTGCCTGGCGCAATCAAACTTGTAGCACGGCGCAATGAGTGGAGTTCCACTGAGACGGCCGTGCACCTTGCCCTGGCACTGGAGGGAGATGCCCTGTGGGCCTTCCTCGACCTAATACCAGTGGAGCAGCATGACTACAGGGCCCTCATGGTGGTGCTGGAGCGGCATTGCGAGCAGAGGCTGTGGGCGGAAGCAATGAGGGAAGAAGTGAGCAGCAGACAGTGCTGAGTGGATAAAAGCTTGGGAGCACTTGCAACAGATCTCCACCATTTTGCTCAGCATGGCTACCCCCATTTCCCTCCAACGGACCGGGAAGAGCTTGCCCTTCACGCCTTTGTAATGGCGCTGATGCTGGAGCGCCTTCAGCAGCATGTTCACCTGACATCACCATAATCGCTGGACGAGGCGCTGGCCAAGGCAGAGAGGGCAGAAGCAATGAGGAGCCCGTGAGACAGGTCCAACTGAGCCACGGGCCACAAAATGATCTCTGCTATCGGTGTGGTGAGGCAGGCCATTTGGCCCAGGACTGCCCCACACCAGCACCACGCCACAGCCCAGCGCAGCCACTGGGAAATGTTCAGTGGGCAGTGGCACCCGAGTCCTCCAGCAGAATCCTCCCATTGTCACCAATTGAGTGAGGAGCAAGGCTTATATGTGGACTGCGTGGTGGAGGGCATCAGATGCCGTGCGTTAGTGGGCGCAGGGTCCACCATCACCATCATCCATCCGGGTGTCCTACCCAACATGGACCAGCCATGCCCACCTGGGTAGACAACAATGGCGGTCCAGTGATGCGAGGGAAGAGGAGGCTGCTCATCACAGAGGGGAGAAACAGTGGAGCACAAGGTGTGGCTAGCCGACATCCAAGAGTCCCGCATTTGCCTGGACCTGCTGTCCTGCTGGGGGGGTGTGAATATGTTGGGGGCAACACTCTACCTCGGTGCTAAAGCCGTGTCTCTCCAGCAGGGCAGATCCCAGAAGCAGACCCAGTGGGTGCAGCAACCATCACCATCAGTTTCACAGCGGCCCGCAGCAGCCCAATCCAGCAGAGCTGAACCACTCGAAAGCTCAGCTGGTGGCCTCCATGTTGCGGAACCGGATGGTCACCTTTGCCCCTCTTGCCCTTTTAGTTGCGAGAATGCAGAGGAAGTTAGTGGACTTCTTCTGGGGTAACAGGAAACACAGTGTCTCCGCAGCAGTCTTGAGTCTCCCAGTGGGAGAAGGCGAACAGTCGCTGGTGTGAGTACATATGTGACTGGCGGCTCTCCGCCTCAGGACTCTGCAGATATTCCTCTATGCCGAGCACCCTCCCAGGTGGCACATATTGGCAACATTCTTCCTCCAGAGGGGCTGCTGTCTTCACGAAGATATGTGGCTACCACCAGCGGGCGTCAGCCATGCTGCTTTGCGGAGTCTGCCTGACTTCTATCAGGACCTACAGAGAGCCTGGAACATGGTCGCCTCAGGCCGGGAATCCCCTCCTCTGGCAGACGGCGGAGTTCTGGCCGACCCTTACCCTACCTGAACGGATGTCGCTGGAGCTCAGGTGTGGACCAACTCAGGCTGAGCTGCTTGTTAGGCCCGGGCCCCATACTCTTATCCGAGAGCCGAGTCCATACAACTTGAGCTGTCTCGCCTCGACACCCACAATGCCACTCAGGGATGCAAGTAGGAGATCTCTTTATGGCTGTTGCTCCACACCCTCCACTTCCTTGTCCTTGTCCACCGTCCCGACACACCGTGGTGGTCAGTCTTTCCACCTGGAGTGAGGAGGGTCCCCACTGGAAGTCCCTTTATGAGGGAGTTCTTCCCATGCACCTGGGGGATCTCAGCTGGAAGTTGCTGCATAGAGCGGTGCCCTGCATTAAGTTTCTTAGTTTGTACATGGATCTCCCACACGCATGTCATTTCTGTGGGCTGGAGGAGACCACATACCACAAATACCTGGAGAGTGTGAGGCTGCAGCCCCTTTTTGCGTACTTGCATGGACTGCTTCTTGCCTTCTGGTTGCATTTTAGCCCCACCCTATTTGTATATGGTCATCCAGTAAGGATGGAGGCATGGAGGGATGAGGATGTCCTTGTTAACTTGCTCCTGGGGCTGGTGAAAGCAGCCATCCGAGGGTCTTGGAAACGGGTGGCAAGAGGATCTGCCGGGGCAGACTGTCTGGCAATGTTTAGGGGGTATGTTCATGCTCGGGTAAATATTGAAAAGGAACACGCGCAGTCCACGGCGACCTTCGAGGCATTCCAGGACCGTTGGGCTCCGTGGGGTGTAAATGCCATCATTGATAGAGATGGGAACATTTTGGTTTAATGTGTATTGTCTATTTGTTGTGAAGTGACTGTGTTAGTCACTGTTTTGTATATATGCTATAGCCCTGATATTTGTAATAAAGGAATTTAGTATTATAAAAAAAACAGAGCTGAACCACAGGCAAGCGATGGTGATGGCCTTTCAGGTGACAGCCAGTGACGATCTCCCCTCTATGGCCCCCGAGCAGCTGCGTAGCAAATAGGTGAGCGTTTCCATGCTGGCCCAGGTAAGGGGATGACTGAACATGGGATGGCGGCCAGAGTGGGCAGAGGTCTTTGCCTTGAATCCAGAGACCAAAGCAGTGGGGAATGCTGGAGATGTGCGGCAGGTTGCTATTCCTGTTGCCTGACGGTGAGAGCCATCTCCTGCCGCTGGTGCTCTCCCGGGAGCTCCGCGTCACAGTGCTGCGGTCGGTGCATGGGCTGGTGGGACCAGCCATTTCAGACTTGCAAAGATGTTGGGCAGGCTGTGTGAACGCTTCTACTGGCCTGGACACAGGCAGCACGTGGAGCTGTTTGTGCACTGCTCTGACGTTTGCGCATCCCAGAAGGGGCTGGGCCACCAGTCTAGGGCACCAATGCCTAGACTGATGGGGTGGTACACGGTGGGGGCCCCAGTATGGGTCCACTGCCCCATCCAGAAGAAGGGACTGTCCGCCAGGCTGGGATGCCACTGGAAGGGTCTCTGGTATGGTATATTGGGTGCAGTTGCCTGAATGGCGGGGCAGTTTTGCTGTATCGGGACCAGCTGGCACTTTGTCAACCCTTGGCCACTACTAACCCAGCGAGGCTGAAGGAAGGAATTGACACTCTGGATACCCTGCCCCTTGCCTCACATAAACAGGGCCTCCCTGGAGGGGGCTCCAGTACGCTCTGCTCCCAGGCGGCGGTGTCAACCCCCATCGGGACTTTTAGACTTTGATATTGACTCTGGGGTTGCTGAGGATGGCTGACCCCTCGAGTGGGGGCTCTTGGGGGAGGGGTTCATGGTCATCGGCCTGCCCCTGCATTTCTAATGACCGGCACTGTTTATTGATCTCATGCTTAAATGTTTTTGGATATCATGGTATGAAGTTCCAGTTCATTTATTGTTACATTTTAGCTTGGGTTAAACAGTGATTTGCTTGTGTATTTGTGGGTCACCCTGTCTGTAAGGAGGGTATGTGATTGTCACTTCCCCCATCAGTATGAGACTGGTTGGGTTCACTCTCCGGGTCATGCTGCCCGGTCTGTTTTGTGTTTATCACAATAAACCGGTTGTTGAGCTTGCTCATCTGTCATTATGGACCAAATGCTTGCCACAGTAAACAGCAAGGGTGCTGAAGACTTCCGCACAGCACTGTATTTCCATTTCTTTAGCATCACTGGGTTTATGATGAAGTGTGGGCCGGGAGGGGCAGGTGTGAGTCTGACTGCTCAGGAGCTGGGGTTGGATCAATCTTTGTCTGGCATCTCCTCCACTGCCGTTCCAGCATGGGTCGGCCTGAGTTGCCATCACCTGATGGAGTCCTCGAAGCACACAAGCCTCCACACAACGTCAACATGTTGATCCAGGTCATGTAGGAACCGTAGAATTGCAGCTTCAGCAAAATTCTACAAGCATATCTAAAATATGACCAACAGCACTCCAGTTTGTAAACTCATCAAAAATGCTCCTTCAGCTTCCTGACTCAAATCCAGAAAACCTTTCTACAACTCGAAAACCTCAACTCCTATGACGAGCACACTGAATGACAGCAATACTGGCACAGCAACACACCCCCGGTGGAGATCTGATCAACAACCCTAGCTCCTCTTGGGCTTTACTACAGCTACCAGAAGAAAACTGGACAGCTGCAAATAGACTCAGAAGTCAACATGTGAAAACAGCACAAACACTGCACCAATGGGGTGCCCAACAAACTCCAGTTTGCTCGGGTGGTGCCCCAACTCAGGACGTCCTCCATCTGGTCCAAACATTCCCTCTCGCCAAGATCCGAGACAGTTTTGTCACGGACCATCGAAGTGGCCACAAGCTGGAAGAGTGACTTAACAAAAAACAGTAAGAAGTGTGAAGAGAAAATCACCTGCCATATGAAACAACAAATCATCAGCGGGTCTAAATTGTGGAGCTTCATATCTAATAACATTATGGGGATTATCAAAATCACTTAACTAGAAGGTCTGCAGCATTTCAAAGGAGTGATCGCCATTTTTTCTCAACAGCATTTGTAGATAAATGTTGCTTCTAACAATTGGCTGGATTGGATCACATAGCTTCAGATCATTTTAAATGGCAGATTATATCCATTTTGGAAAATGAACATAGTCAATTTTAAAAGTATGTCAGAACAGGAAGCCAACTACATTTGCAAAACAATATTTCACAATTAAATGATTTGTACAACGTACGAACAATTGTGTGGGATATTCAGTTTAGGAAATTTAGCGTATGTGTTGTAGGCATAGGTACTTGAGTTGAGGAACTGTACTTAATTTCAATGCCTCACTTCAGCTTTTTAATTATTACATATATCAACTTCAAATATTTTATATATCTAATGCCCCTCGCTTGGACAACATCGCTGGTATGGAGAGGGGAGACTTGCAACTTGGGCAACTGCTGGTCTTCCATAAAACCTTGCCCAGGCTTGCGCCCTGGAAACTTTCCAAGGCTCAAATCCATGGTCTATTTGACTAACGGAGGCCTACACTACACATTTTATATATGAATGACTTAGTCCAAAAACAATACTACTTCCCACAGCACCAAAATTGGTAAAGATCCAGATTCTGAAAACAGAATAGCAGTATCATTAACTTCAGCTCATAAGAAAAGCAGTTTGTTACATTGTACTCTATAGTTCTTTGATAAGGCATACTGTATAGGTGTCTAAAACTTTTGGACAGTACTGCATATCTCCAAACAAAACAACATTCCTCTGGACCAAGATGCACAACAAAGTATATATAGCTCACATACACCACGTAAAGTAATATTACAACAAATAAATTAACAAATAATAAAGTATATTCCTGAAGATTGTGTGAAGATTGATAGCATAAGGTGCATTTATGAAACACAGAAAAAAGTAAACAGTATAATGCTACTGGTCTTCATATGCGATGTAACCTGGGTGGTGGCAGGAAGTTCAGTAGTTTCACAGCCTGGGGGAAGAAGTTGATTCTGATCCTAATAGCTTTTGTTGTAATGCTACCTCCTGCCTGAAGGACCAAAAGGAGTGATCCTTGACAATGCTAAGAGCCCTGCGTACCAGCGCTCCTGATAACTGTCTCAGCTTGGTGGAACTGAGATCCTGATGATCCTCTCAGCCAGGTTAATATCATTGGGGCCCCAAAGGTCTCGACTCCTTCACATTGAATGTGTCAGTAGGATTTGGGAAAACAGTGGGGAGTTGAGGTCTTGCCTGAAGTCCTCAGCCATAGGTGATTGTGTCTGTACTGTGAGTCTCCAATATGGTGGAGGGCTAAGGGTAGTCTGTGTGGTTGTGTCATCAGTTGTTCCTTTTGAGTTGAGACTACCCTCCAATTTTGATCTGCTTCCTTCTGATGCTGACGAACATTGAATTACCTTTTTTAGTTATAGGCACCTCAAAGTGAATTTTCATTGCTCAGAAACTCTTTTTTGCTTCTGAGAAAGCAGTGCCACTTTGTAACAAACTGCCTGAGATAGAGGCTGGTGCTTGACTGGGTGGATAGGCTAATGAATGGGTAAAGACTTGGCAGATGGAATATAATGTGGAAAAAACGTGAAGCGAGCCACTAATTCATATAAAAAAAACATACTGTATTGTTTAGATAGTGAAAGATTTGAAAAGGGTTGGAACTTAAAGGGGCCTGTATGTTGTTACAAATTATTCACTGGAAGTTAACATATGGGTATAGTGAGGAATTTTGAAGGCAAAATTCTATGCTGGCATTATATTACACATGAGATTTGAGGTCAGAAGTTGAGACATGATAATGCAATTATATAGGGCACTTATGAGACCTATATTATTGTGGATTATTGTGTGGCTATGGTTCCCCACCTCAGGAAGGATTATACTTGTAATGGATTAATTCCTGGAATGTTAAGTTTATTGCATTATAAGTAAGCCTGCTTTGAAGGTTCATGACTAGTGGTGTTCTGCAAGGAGCCATACTGGGACCCTTGCTCTTTGTCACTATATATATATATATATATATAACCTGGATTGCAGATGATATAAAGATCGGTAGCACTGTGGAGAGTGTAGCGGATTATCAGACGATACAGGATACAGTAGATCAGTTGCAGATATGGGCAGAGAAATGGTAGATGGAGTTTAACCCAGCCAAGTATGAAGTGTTGCACTTTGGAAGATCAAATGGAAAGGGAAAGTTCACAATTAATAGCAGGACCCTTGACAACTTTGATATATAGAGGGATCTTACACACAGCTCCCTGAAAGTGGTTGAACATTTTGATAAGGTAGTGAAAATGGCATATGGCATGCTTGCCTTTATTAGTCAAACTATTGAGGTTAAAATCAGGAAGTTATATTCCATCTTTATAAAACTCTGGTTAGACTGCATTTGGAGTATTGTATTCAATTCTGGTTGCCCTATTATGGGAAGGATGTGGAGGTTTTGGAGAAAATGCAGAGGTGGTTTAACAAAATGAGGGGAGAATTGATTAGTTTATGAATTTGTAAGAAGCATAGATAGAGCAGACAGCCGGTATCTTTATCTCTGGCTCAAAATTTCTAAAACAAAGGCATGCATTCAAGGCAAGGTGGATAAATTTAAAGGACATCTGCATATGGCAGTTATTTTTTTACATGGTGTGGGTTAGGTGCTGGGAATGCACTTCCAGTGCTGGTCATGAAGGCAGGTACAATAGAGTCATTTAAGAGATTCTTAGATAGACACATGAGCATGCAGAGATGAGAAGGTTATAAACTCAAGAGCAGGAAGAAGAGATTAATTTAATCAGGTGTTATTAGTTAACTAGCTCAACACATAATCATGAGCTGAAGGGCCTGTTCCTGTGGTGCACAGTTTTCTGTTCTAAACCTATATTCTTTAGGATTCGGAATCAGAGTTAATATCATTTAGAACATATAAAATTTGACAAGGCTTTAGAGAGTAGATGTGGGTTGACATTTCCCTTTACTGAGGTACCTGGAATCAGGTTTACTTGTATCTAAATAAAGTATTAGCTAATCAGGACTGATGTGATATGTTTATTTTGGGATTCTCTGTTGAAGAAGATATGATGGCTCAGACACTAAGTATGTACAAGAATTAATAGACTTTTGAGAATTAAGGAAATCTACAGACATGGTGCTAAGTGTGAAAAGAGCTCATGAGGTGGAAAGATCAGCCAATATTTTGAATGGCAAAGCAGGCAGGGCTGAATGGCCTTTTCCTGATCATATATATTATGTTGAAAGGTGGCTGAGTAATTGGAGCTTTGAGGATTGTTTGGTCAAAGGTCTGCATTGCCTAGATGGTTAGGTGGTTGGGATAGAGTGATCATGATCCAGAACCACTGAGAAACATCACCTAGGAGTTCAGGTGATAACCAAATGTATGTAGGAGACACTTTTTGAGCCTCCAAGCATTCCCAGAGTGACTGATAATGATTACTCCTGGGATAATGCTGTCTAGTTTCCTCCATATTTGTTAGGCTTTTCATGAGAAGCAATATCATTCCATTCAGATCTGACATTTGGTTGTATTATAAGACCATATGACCATAAGACATAGAAATAAAGCTAGGCCATTCGGCACATCAAGTCTGCTCCACCAACTGATCATGGCTGATCCATTTCCCTCTCAACCCTATTATACTATCTTCTCCCTGTAACCTTTCATACCCTGACTTATCAAGAATCGAGCAAATTCCCAAATAACCTGGCCTCCACAGCCACCTGTGGCAACAAATTCCACAGATTCACACCCTCTGGCTAAAGAAATTCCTCTTAATCGGCATTCTAAATAGACATCTCTCTGTTCTGAGGTAGTGCCTTCAGGTCCTAGACTACCCCATTATAGGAAACAGCTTCTCTACATCCACTCTATTTAGGACTTTCATCTGACATCGACAATGGCCCCTGTGGAACTCCACTAGTTACTGGCAACCAATCTGAAAAGGCTTCCTTTATTTCCACTCTGCCTCCTGCCATTCAGCCAATGCTCCTTCCATGCAGGTATATTTCCTGTAATACCATGGGCATTATCTTGCTAAGTAGTGTCATGTATGGAACCTTGTCCAAGGCCTTCAAAGTACATAACATCAACTGCTTGTTATTTCTTCAAAGAATTTCAACAGGGAACATTTTTCCTTGAGGAATCCATGCTGGCTTTGTCCGTTCTTACCATGTGCCTCCAAGGACTCTGACAAATCTGAAGGAGGTGGAGCTAAGTAGTTCTGGCACCCAACAGCGACTCCTTTGCTTGCATCTTCGAAAACAGTTCTACTTTCCTCTAATATCTCTATTTTTCTTTTTCAAGGTTCTTTTGAAGATCCTGACCTGGAGTTACATGCTCTCCAGATTCCACAGTTGGCCACTATTTGGCATGCCAAAGACTCGGCCTAAGATTTCGGCATGGATTCAGAAGCCTGGGATCTCGAGTAACTGGAAATAGGTGAATCAAGGGTCAGGGTCCACAGGAGACCCATAAGTTGTTCGGGGATTCGGAACAACTGTGTGCTGTGTGCTTGGGGACCTGGGATACTTGCAATCTCCGGGCACAGAGCACGACAAAAGCAATGTAACAGGCTTTTGCATCATAAACCAGCAAGTTCTTTGTTATCTCTCCCGCTCGTTGGAAAATGGAGTCACCTCTTTCTCCCTTACTAGGAGAGAGAGCCTGCAGCATGTCAAATCACTGGGTGAGCAATGTAGTCTTTGGGGTAACTACAAGTCTGTGTCTTTGCTATTGGTTTGTTCACACTTGAGTGCTTGTAGTGGGGGCGCTTTATTTTTGTTGGTGGAGGGAGGGGGATTATTGCTCGCTGCTGCTTACATGCAGCAGAGAGGTGAGCTGGGGGGGGGGGTACCTTGTGGTTCTAACATTTAACTGTCATTCATTCTTTGGGGCACCTTTGAGCCTTTGAACTCATCTTAACAATTATCTCCAACCATTGAAGTCAGACTAGTTTGCCTGTAATTTCCTTTCTTCTGCCTCCCTTGCTTCTTGAAGGGTGGAGAGACATTTGCTATCTTCCAGTCCTCCAGAAGCATGCCAGAATCTAGTGATTCTTGAAAGATCATTACTAATGCCTCCGTGATGCCTTCAGCGACCTCTTTCAGAACCCTGGTGAGTAGTCCATCTGGTTCAAGTGTGTTATGCACCTTCAGACCTCTGAGCTTCCGAAGCATCTTTTCCCTAGTAGTAGCAATTACACTCACTTTTGCACCCTGATACTCTCTAAATTCTGGCATATGGCCAGTGTCTTTCTCAGTGAAGATGAATGCAAAATTCTGAGCTTGTCTGCCATTTCCTTGTCTCCCATCACTATCTTTCTAGTGTCATTTTCCAATGGTCTGATATCCACCCTCACTTCTCTTTTACTCTTTCTATATCAGGAAAAAAACTTTTGGTATCCTCTTTGATATTATTACCAAACTTACCTCCATCTTTCTGTCTTTCAAATTGCAGGATGAAGTCTATCTTATTTTGATCTCTGACTCCTAAAGGTTCCTTTACCTTATCTAATTCCAGTTCATTACACAAGAAGAGGTCGATCCTTCTGATCCTATGCACCAAACTGAGGCCTATAGAAACATCTTATTTCAGAGGGGTGTGAATCTCTGGCATTCTTTATCCCAGAGGTGTATTCATATCTATATATATATATATGTAGATATTTGAGAGATTGGGAACAAGCAAGGAAGAACATCTGAGGCAGCATAGATCAGCCACAATGTTATTAAATGATATGGCAGGCCTGAATGGCCTAAAGGCCTAGGCCTGCTCATGTTTCATGTTTTCTTGTGCTTAGATGTTTTCTCCAATGGTGTAGTCTAACCAAATATTTGTTCCAAATTTCAGGGTTGATGTTTGGTAGAATTTTTTTTTAACTCCAGAAAACCTTCATGTGCAAAGTGTTATAAAGAGCTGTCCATTGCTTCAGAATAACAGTTTGACATGGTTTAACTTCCTTGTGATACACTGCTTTCCATAATGTAGTGCATTTATAACTTAATACCTCCACCCTTTACCCTTCCTTTCCAGGTTGTGTCATCCTGCCTTTAGAACACATATTCTTCTTTGGGATTATCTATCCAGCACCTCCCAAATTGCTCCCAGAAACTTCTGCCATCATAGCTGGTAGTGTCCGCTTTTCTATCAACTTTGACTGGCTCACTCTCATACCTCTATATTTCCTTTTACTGCCCTGTAATGTAGATGCATTTGACGTTAGCTTCTCCCTCTCAAATAGTAGGGTGAATTCTGTCATATTATGATCACCTGCTCCTCACAGTTCCTTTACCGTAAGCTTCCTAATCGAATGTGGTTCATTGCATGACACCTAATCCAGAAAAGTTGATCCCCTAGTATGTTCAAGTATGACCTGCTCTAAAAAGCCATCATTCTGCAAACTCCCCCTATTGGGATCCAGCACTCACCAGATTTTCCTAATCTACCTGCATATTGAAAACCCCCATGACTATTGCAGCTCCCATGCAGGTGATTGATCAGAGATCTGTCTATAACTCCCATCAGGGTGCTTTTTATTATAACATTGCCCTTTTGACACACATTTTCTAACTACCACAGTACCTTGTAACCCACACTGAGGAGACTGATCAGAGCTCTGTATGTAATTCCCCTCAGGGGTTTTTTACCCCTGCTGTTCTTTTCCTCTACCCACAATGATTTTGATCCTATGTCACCTCTTTCCTATGATTTGATTTCAATTATTACCAACAGAGCCACATCATCCACTATGCCTACCTAACCGTGTATCCTTCAATATTAAGTTCCCAACTATATTTTTCTTTCAGCCTTTACTCAGTGATGCCTACAACATCCTACCTGCCAACCTCTAACTGCGCTACAAAATAACTTCCTTATTCCATACACTGTGTGCATTTAACTATAACAGCCTCAGATCTGTTTTCATCTCCCTTTTTGATTTTGTCTCCTCATTACACTGCAACATCCACAGACTGAAATTATGCCCTATCATCTGTCTATCCTTCCTCACAGTTCACTACACTCTGCCTCATTACACTCTACACTCTGCCTTGTATCTCTGCTTGTATACCAACTGCCCATTCCTCATTTTTATCACTTAATTTCCAATCCTCCTGCAGAGATCCCTTCCCCAGAAGAAATCCCAATGATCCAGATATCCAAAATCCTGCCCACTGCACCTGTTCCTCAGCCACACATTCATCTGCCTGATCTTACCCTCACTGGTGTATGGTACAGGTACCAATCCCGTGATTGCTACCCTTGAGGTCCTGCTTTTCAGCTTTCTACCTAGTTCCCTAAATTCTCCTTCGTGTCCTAACCTATGTTGTTCATGTTATTTGGTACCAAGGCTTCTGGCTGCAACCACTTCCCCTTCAGAATGCTGTGGACCCGATCCAAAATTCAGATTCAGATTCAGTTTATTGTCATTTAGAAACCAGAAATGCAATGCAGTTAAAAATGAGACAACGTTCCTCCAGAATGATATCACAAAAGCACATGACAAAACAGACTACACCAGAAAATCCACATAACGTTTGGCAATCCCCAATCCAGAGTCCGGAGAGGCTGCTGCGTATTAATATCGCGCTACCATCTTAGCGTGTTCCCCGGAAAGGAGCTCCAAATCTACCAGACAAAACTAGACCAAAATCTAAAGCTACAAGACCTGCACAAAACCACATAGTTCCAACAGTGCAAGCAATAGCATAATTGATTAAAAAAAGACCATGGGCACAGTAAAAATAGTCAAGAGATGTTAAAAGACTATAAGTTTGAAAGAAACCAGCACACAGTTTTCACAAGTTCTCAGGGTCCCGATAGACTTATCATTCCATGCAGACGGCAGAAGAGAATATCCCCGCTATGGACTTCCACGGCGCTGCCAAACTCAGCCTCGCAGACGCAGCAGACAATGAAAGCTCCATCAAACCCAACCTCACAGACGCAGCACACAGCGAAAGCAACCTGACCGCAGCAGACTCCGAGTCCGTCGAACCTCCAACCATCCCCTCCGGCACAGCTTCTCCGAGCACCATCCTCTGCCGAGCGTATTAAGATGGCCCCGCCAACAGCCACTGGCAACGTGACCCCGAGGACTGGGAGCCTGTTGTTCTCAGCAGAGACCCAGACCTCACAGCAGCAGCGGCAATGAAGAGGGCCTTCCGGGAGATTTCCAGATGTTCCTCCATGCTCCCACATCCATTCTTCATCAGATTAGAATTGAGCACAGCACCCTGCTTAACAAATACCGATATCAACTCCAGAGTGGCTGCGGCAAGCTGCTGCGTTGTGCCGCCATCTTGATGCTCCAGACCCTGGTATCTGGGAAGCAACATACCATCTAGGTGCCTCTATAACATTTGCAGAATCTCATGTCAACTCCTCTGAATACGGAATCCCCTATCACTACTGCATTCCTCTTCTCCAACTTCTCTTCTGATCTACAGTGCCTGAGACCCAGCTGTTGTGGTTCCCCACTGGAAAGTTGTCACCACCAACATAATCCAAAGCCCTGTACTTAGTTTTGAGGAAAAAGGCCACAGTACTCTGCACTGGCTGCCCATTTCCTTTCCCCCAGTCACCCAGGTACCTTCCTCCTGAAACTCAGTGGTGACTAACTCCCTTGTAGGTTCTATCTATCACCTCCTCAGTTTCCCGTATGAGCCAAAGGTCATAATGCTGCAGCTCCAGTTCCTTGACATGTTCTCTGAGGAGCACTAGCTCAGTGCACCTGGTGCAGATGTGGTGGTCTGGGAGGCTAAAGGTCTCCCAGAACTCCCACATCTCATGCAAAGAGCACAACAAACCCACTGGAGCCATCCTCAACGCAGATGCTCTAACTATGTACTAAAAGACAAAGAACAAAGAATGAGGGGCTTCTTCACACAGAGAGTGGTGGGAATGTGGAATGAGCTGCCAGATGAAGTGGTAAATGCAGGCTCACTTTTAACATTTAAGAAAAACTTGGACAGGTACATGTTATGTTCTATGGTTCTAATGTAGAATATAGAAGAAACTTAACAGATACTTACCTTGCCCAAGCCTGTTGAGTCAAAGCCTCCCCAGTCTAACACTGGTCCACTCCAACAATGGCCAAGGTGGCGTGGTGGAAGTAAAACAGTATTTTGCAATTGTGTTTCTAAGTAAATCTGTACTTCTGTATATTACTGGTTTACCTTGACTTCATTCTACTTCATTTATAACATTTTTAGTGCAGACACAAAGCGTACAATTTATCTTAATGATAAAGGTACCCCTAAGTGTCCAAGGCTTTATGTGTACTGGGCTCGTTGTGTTTGAAAACACTGAGGTGGGCTAGCACCATTTTGCGTTCCGCTTTGCAATATTTGGTTATTTGCACTATGGTATACGCCATACCTATAAGGTCAGAGCTTTCAGAGGTTACATCATTGCACTATTGATCATCAAGACTGCTGGATGCTGTTATGAGGAGGTGAACATTTATATTGTTTATTTATTTGGAGTTGAGAAAATGTAATATTCTATTAGACCCAGTATTAAATATGACTTAATACCACCACCATTTTTCCTTCAACTATTCCTAACCACTGAATACTTTAAACTTAACTAGAGAGCATTAATTGTACAGCCCTCCATTCCCAAGATTGATATATCGACTCTGGGAAAACCATTAATGCTTGCTCGATAAGTGAGATCCAGGAATTTTGGGTTCCCTATATGTAAGAATAAACTGGACTTGCACTTTGATTCAGACCCAATCTAATTTCTGAGTCTATATCAAATATAATATAATTGACACACATTATGAACAATTGTCAAACTCAGCAAAAGTGTGCAAAGCTCTTACACTGTAATTCCATTGTGAAAATGAAATGTCGATTTTATTGTTTCCATTTTAATTATTTTGCATTGAATCCAAATGTATAGAATTAGTAATAAAATTACCTCCAGTTAATTATGGTAAATGCATATACCCAATATACCATATATCATACCCATATACCAATTTGAAGATTATCAGCCTCATCTTCATCTTTCTTTTTCAATCTTTTTATTAAGTTTCATATATATATAAAGAAAAACATAACATAATAATGAATAAGTTATGAATACAATAGACTTGAAATTACATTGATAATAAGATGATAATATCCTATTAAAACATCAACAGAAAAAAGTACATTAATCAATCAAGTCTGTATAACTACATATGAAAAAAAAACAAAAATAATAGTCAAAAAAGAAAGAAGAATTAAAAATAAGTAAGAAAATGTATATTGATAAAAAAAACACTAAACTAAACTAACATGGGCAATAGTAACAGTTTATAAGTATGTGATAGTGTCAAAAAAAAAAATTCCGGAACTCCATACCTGAACAAGAATAAGCAGAAAGAAGGTCTGGAAAAAGTCAGATTAATTCATATGAAAATGTCGAATAAACGGTCCCCAAGTTTCTTCAAATTTGACTGATGAGTCAAAAATAGTGCTTCTGATTTTTTCTAAACTTAGATATGAAATAGCTTGGGAAAGCCACTGAGACGTGGTAGGGGGATTTACTTCTTTCCAGTTTTGTAATATAGACCTTCTGGCCATTAATGTTACAAAAGCAATCATTCGTCTGATTGAAGGAGAAAACTGAATACCATCCTCATTTGGTATACCAAAAATTGCAGTAATAAAATGAGGTTGTAAATCGATATTCCAAATAGAAGAAATGGTAACAAATATGTCCTTCCAATAGTTATGTAAAGTGGGACATGACCAAAACATGTGGGTCAATGAAGCCACTTCTAGATGGCACCTGTCACATTGAGGGTTAATATAAGAGTAAAATCGAGCAAGCTTATCTTTAGACATATAAGCTCTATGTACAATTTTAAATTGTATTAAAGCATGTTTAGCACATATAGAAGAGGAATTAACCATTTGTAAAATTTTTTCCCATTTATCAGTTGAAATATTATATTGAAGTTCTTTTTCCCATTCTTGTTTAATTCTATCTGATATTTCTGGTTGTATCTTCATAATCATATTATAAATAAAAGCTACTAATCCCTTCTGACAAGGGTTTAAGGTAAAAATCAAATCTGAGAAATCCACTGAAGTTGAATTGGGAAAAGATGGTAGAACTTAATGTAAGAAATTTCTGATTTGTAGGTATCTGAAAAAATTAGATTTAGGTAATTTAAATTTGTTGGAAAGTTGGTCAAAGGACATCAAAGTATCTTCAAAAAAAAGATCACGAAAACATTTTATACCTTTCCTTTTCCATATGCTAAAAGCTTGATCTGTCCAGGAAGGTTTGAAAAAAAATTAAGTAAGATAGGGCTATCGAGAACAAAGTTTTTCAGAGTAAAAAACTTACGAAATTGAAACCAAATTCGTAATGTATGTTTGATAACAGGATTAGATATCTGTTTATTGAATTTAACTAAATCAGCAGGAAGAAAAGAACCAAGAACAGAAAATAAAGAATATCCCTTTACCTCGTTACATTCCAAATTTACCCACTGTGAGCAGCCTTATCTTCAAGTGGAGTGAATGTGTCTGGACATTGTGTACTACATTATGGAAAACAATGTAACACAAGGAAGTTAAACAATGTCAAACTGTTATCCTGGAGCAATAGAGAGCTCTTCATCATAATTTGCATACGTAAGTTTTCTGGAGTTAAGAAAAAATATCTACCAAACATCAACTCTGAAATTTGGAAACAATTGTTTGTTAGACTCCACCATTGGAGAAAGTATCTAATCACAAGAACACATGAAACATGAGCAGGAGCAGGCCAATAGGCACTTCAGGTCTGCCATATCATTTAATAACATTGTGGCTGATTTATGCTGCCTCAAATGTTCTTCCTTGCTAGTTCCTCATAACTGCTAGTACCCAATCATTCAAATTTATATATTTATTTATGAATCCACTCTCTGGAACAGAGAATGCCAGAGATTCACTCCCCTCTGAAATAAGATATTTCTATAGGTCTCAGTTTGGTGCTTTGGATCAGAAGGATCGACCTCTTCTTGTGTAATGAACTGGATTCAGTTACAGAGCTTAAGGGAAAGGAACCCTTCGGAGCCAGTATAAAAATTAGATAGACTTAATCATGCAATTGGAAAGGGAGAAGCTAAATTCAGAAGTACTTTCAGGCAAGTAAAGGAAATTATAGAAGCACGAGAAAGAGCTGGCCAAAGTTGATTGGAAGGGGACAGAACAGCAATGGCTGGTGTTTCTGTGAGAAATTTGGAAGGCACAGGATAGATTCATCACAAAGAAATCGTATTCTATAGGCAGAATGATGCAACGATGGCTGACAAAGGAAGTCAAAGGCAATATGAAAACAAAAAAGGGCAAAAATTAGTGGGAAGTTAGAGAATTGGGAGGCTTTTAAAACCAACAGAAGGCAACTAAAAAAACCATAAGGAGGGAAAATATGATATATAGAGGTAAATTCACCAATAATATCAAAGGGGATGCCAAAAGTCTTTTTCCAATATATTAAGAGTAATAGAGAGCTGAAAGTAGATATCGGACCACTGGAAAATGACACTAGAAAGATAATGATGGCAGACAAGGTAATGGCAGACAAACTAAGAATTTTGTGTCCATCTTCACTGTGAAAGACATGAGTAGTATACTGAAATTTTGAGAGAATCAGGGTGCAAAATTGAATGCAATTGCTATTACTAGTGAAAAGGTGCTTGGAAAGCTGAAGAGGTGTGAAGGTGTGTAAGTCATTTGGTCCAGATGGACTACACACCAGGGTTCTGAAAGAGGTGGCTGAGGGCATCATGGAGATATTGATAATGATTTTTCAAGAATCACTAGATTCTGACATGGTTCTGGAGGATTGGAAAATTGCAAATGTCTCTGCACTCTTCAAGAAACGAGGGAGGCAGAAGAAAGGAAACTATAGGCCAGTTAGTCTGACCTCAGTAGTTGGGAAGATGTTGGAGTCAATTGTTAAGGATGAGGTCTCAGAATACTTGGAGCCACGTGATAAAATGGACCAAAGTCAGCACAATTGGCAGGAGGAGAAATGTGCGACTAAAGGGAGCCTTTTCTGGTTGGCTGCTGGTGACTACTGGTTTTCCACGGGCTTGGTGTTGGCACCATTTCTTTTTACGTTATATGTCAATGTTAGGAATGATGGAATTGATGGCTTTGCGGCCAAGGTTGTGGATTATATGAAGAAAGGTTGAGGGGCAAGTAGTGTTGAGGAAGCAATGAGGCTGCAAGTAGACAGGCAGATTAGAAGGATGAGCAAAGAAGTGGAAGATGGAATATAGTATTGGGAAATGTGTGGTTATGCACTTTGGTAAAAAGAACAAAAGTATAGACAGAAAAGTCAAAAGTCCAAGGTGCAAAGGATTTGGGAGTCCTCATGCAGAACTCTCTAAAGGTTATCTTACAGGTTGAGTTGGTGGTGAGGAAGGCCAATGCAATGTTAGCATTCATTTCAATAGGACTAGAATATAAAAGCAAGGATGTAATCCTGTGACTTTATAAAGCGCTGGTGAGGCCTAACTTGTAGCATTGTGAGTCATTTTGGGCCCCTTATCTAAGAAAGTATGTGCTGACTTTGGAGAGGGTTCAGAGGAAATTCGCAAGAACAATTCCAGGAAAGAAAGGATTCTAGACCTTTACTTGCTGGAATTTAGAAGAATAAGGGGGGGGGTGTGGATGTCATTCAAAGCTGTTGAAAGGGCTAGATAGAATGGAAATGGAGATGATGTTTCTTATAGTGGAGGAGTCTAGGACCGTAGGATTCTGCTTCAGAAGAGAGGGATTTCCATTTTGAATGGTGATAAGGAGGAACTTCTTTAGCCAAAGGATTGAGAATCTGTTGAATTTATTAGCACAGACGGACGTGGAGATCAAGTCATTGATTGTATTTAAGGTGGAAGTTAGTAGATCTTGATTAGTCAAGGCATGAAAGGTTACGGAGATAAGACAAGAGAATAGAAAAGAAACAGCAATAATGAAATTGTGGAGGAGACTCAATGGGCCATATGGCCTAACTCTGCTTCTATCTCTTATGATCTGATGGTTTTATTTTGCAGCTATTTCCTCATTTTCATGAGTCTTGCACACAAAAAAAAGTCTCCACTGTCAAGCTCCCTTAAGATCTTGCATACTTAAATAAATTCACCCCTCATTCTTCTAAACTTCAATGAATTCAGGTCCAATCAGTCAGAGCTCTCTTGGTATTACTATATTTCAGGAATTAACCTGGTGAATGTCCTACAATGTTCTTATGTCTTGATTTTAGGTAACATACAACAACACATTTGATGGCTCTGGGGATCTATACTTGCTGGAATTCAGAAGGATGAAGGGGGATCTTACTGAAACCGTCTGAATGTTGAAAGGACAAAATGAGTAGATGTGGAAAGGATGTTTCCCGTGGAGAGGGAGTCTAGGACAAAAGGGCACAACCTCAGGATAGAGGGGTGTCCATTTAAAACAGGGATGTGGAGAAATTTCTTAGCCAGAAGTTTGTGAATTTGAGAAATTTGCTACCAAGGACAGCTGTGGAAGCTAGGTTGTTGGGTGTATTTGAGGCAGAGATTGATCAATTTTTAATTGGACATGGCATCAATGGTTATGGGGACAAGGCCAAGGAATGGGATTGAGTAGGGGGAAAAAGGAAGAGCCATGATTGAATGGCGGAGCAGACTCGAAGGAACAAATGTCCTAATTGTCATATGTTCATATGATCTAACACCCTGTGCAAATGTAGTAAAATTACCTTATTTTAAATCACCAACTTCAGAAGAGGCCAAAATGTTGTTTGCCCTCTCAACTACCAGCTAATTAATTCTTTGTGGTTCATGCACTCATACATCTAGGTCCCTCTGAACCTCACTCATTTGCAGTTTTCCTCTATTTAGAAAATAATTACCAGTGCTTGCCCTCATACTAAACCACATTAAACAAAATTTACATGTTTTTTGTCCATTTATTAATCTTTTTCATCGTCTATAATCACAATGTGCCCTCCTATCCATTTTTGAATCAATTGAAAACTTGTAAACTTTATAAATTTAGAAACTTTGAAACTTGGAAGTTTTGTTCTCTTCTCCGGACCAATAATATCAACAATAAATAACTAAGGGTCACAAATTGATCTTTGCAGTACTCTAGTTACATCTTTTTAACTTGAAAAGGTCCCATTTTCTTCACTTCTCACTGTTCGATGTGACAGGCAATTTTCAATTTATGCTATTAAACTTCTTCTTGTGCCCTTAATTTACATGCCAGCCTTTTATGTGACTATTTTCAAAAGCCCTCTGGAAATCTAAATCATTATATCTACATGATGTGCTCTATCAATTCTTCCTGTCACATCCTCAAAGAATTCAATCAAATTTGGCACCTGTCAGGCAATTATTATTTCATCGTGTTAGTATTTAACTCCATTCATTCTGCCATCATATTTGTGGAGACTTGGACATAGCTATGCTTGGACATAGACTTGGACATAGAAAGTTGAGGTGGGACTTGATAGAGGTATTTCAAATTATGAGGGGGATAGATAGAGTTGATGTGGATAGGCTTTTTCCATTGAGAGTAGTGGAGATTCAAACAAGAGGACATGAGTTGAGAGTTAGGGGGCAAAAGTTTAGGGTTAACACGAGGGGGAACTTCTTTACTCACAGGGTGGTAGCTGTGTGGAACAAGCTTCCAGTAGAAGTGGTAGAGGCAGGTTCAATAGTCATTTAAAAAAAAAATTGGTTAGGTATATGGACAGGAAAGGAATGGAGGGTAATGGGCTGAGTGCAGGTCGGTGGGACTAGGTGAGAGTAAGCGTTCGGCACGGACTAGAAGGGCCGAGATGGCCTGTTTCTGTGCTGTAATTGTTTATTGGTTATATGGTTATATTAAAGCCTGTGAAATATTGACCCCGCTTCAGAGTCTCTCATTCTGCACTTGGGCCATATGTTCACTGAGTGACAGTGTCTTGACCACACAAAGGTGGACCCAGCAGAGAGAGAGAGAGAGCAGCTGACCTTGGCCATGTGATTCATTAGTCAGAGTGATTCGTCGAGGCAATGATGTTACATTGGAACTCCTCTGTATAAACTGTTGTTTCTGTTCTCCATCGTGACAGAAGGATCTTGCCACATAATAGACGCAGCAAAGTTTGAACAGTGATTTTTTGACATTGGTGGCTTGCGGAGAGAGCGATTTTATTCTCAGTGCATGTTCTGACTCTACATTCCGAGAGTCCTGAGTACCAAGACTACATGTAGTCTACATTGAGTTTCTCTGGTATCCATTCCAAGCTTTTCAAGTCACAAGAACCCAAGTTCCTAGCTTTGTGGTCCCATGACTCAGGTCTGCGTAACAAATGACCACTTCAACCAAGCTTATTAATTGATTCTACAAATCATTATTTAAGTCAATAGTGTAAATTCTGGAAGAACCCTACTCCAAAATCTGATCCCTGGCTGGAGTGTGTGAACACACAAGTAAATTAACCCTATCAAGAGTATTTTTAACCTCTTGATGAAAGTTGTGGTACAGGCTGGGAAAATTGAACTTTCATGTAGCAAATTAAACAGATCTACAGAGAACCAGCCAGCTTAGCAATGAAAGAAATCTGTCTATGCTGTCTTGTTCTGAAAAATTGAGCCTATAATCCTAACTGCCACTAGAAAAAATTGTGAAGATAAAACACTGAGCAAGATTTGAAAAGGTTCCTTCTCTAGATTTCAGGTTTCAAGTTTCATGTTGTCAAGGCTTGCCAAGGACTTTTCTCTATGTTCCAAAGGTTTATATTTTTCCAACTGTTTCCAAGCCTTATTCAACGTGCTTGGGGTTTTTCAACGTCCTCCCCACCTCAGACTCCCAAGCCTCCATTTTGGCCCCACCCGAGGTTTCTTGATCTCAGTCTGTTGGAGTCCCTGGTCTCTCAGAATTCCCCGGTCTCTCTGTCTGTTGGAGTCCCTGGTCTCTCAGGATTCCCTGGACTCTCAGTCTCTCAGGATGCCCTGGACTCTCAGTCTCCCAGGATTTCCTGGTCTCTCAGAATTCCCCGGTCTCTCAGTATTCCCCGGTCTCTCAGTTTGTTGGGGTCCCAGGTATCTCAGTCTCTCTGGATCTCGAGTCTCCTTGCCTCTCAAGTTCCCCAGGTCTCCCGAGGTCTCCTCGAGATTTCAGGTCTTCCAGGGCATTGGGTGCCAGCTATAGGGAGGGGTGTCCTGTGGTGACTTCTTCAGTCCTGTGCAGGACATCAGAGAGCATTGGGCTTGGAGGTGTTTGGAGTACCTGAATTTGTTAATTGTTGCTTACCAACAGTTATTAATGGTTTAAGATTTCCTTGTGTTTTCCTTGAGCGACTCACTCTTTGTAATGAGGTTTCCTGGTCCTTTGTTTAAGTTTATTTTGATACGCTCAGATTTCTTGGAGCAGATGCCTGATTAGTTCCAATCGGAGGGTCCTCATTTTGAGAATGATTCTTCTCATGGTGTCACTTGATCGAGCTACCTATGTCTAAGCACTTGTTTCTCTCTCTACGTGGAAGTCTTTGGCTCCGATATTGGCAGTGCACACCATGGCACTTATCTACCAGCATCACTGAAGGACATCTTGGACAAGTCCCTCATTCACGACATCCAGCGGACACAGGTCTGTGGCACCTCAGGGGCTGTGCCTAGAGAGGGAGACCCTGACACAATCACTGATTCGGCAGCCTATCAGTTTCGGCAATTGCGCTCGTGAATATGCACGTGTCAGTTAATTATTATTTCATTGTGAAAGTATTTAACTCCATTAATTCCACCATCATATTTGTTGAGACTTGGACATAGCTACACTTTTTTGCCTGTATTCCGCCTTGCCTGAGAAATTGGAGTGTTGAGTCAACTGATTCTGAAGACTAGCAACATTTGTTTAATTCTTAGTTGTTCTGTTCAGTTGTAGTGTAGGCTTAGTTTTCCATTTGAGAGTTTTAGTCAACTGCCCTGTTTGGCCTAGCATTTACTGTCTTCTTTTCCCTTTAATCCTGTTTGCGTTAAAGTCTGTGAACTATTGACCTACTTCAGTGTCTCTCACTCCGCACTTGGGCCATATCTGCACTGGGTGACAAAACTGCTATCCTTGTTAATTCCCATTCCAGCTCGAACAAATCGACCTTCATGCTACTGTAATTATTTAGCTTGAAGCCAGTGGTTTTGCTGCTGCGGTGTTCACCCTCGACCTTATCTGGAATTCCATTGTATTGTAATTGTTGCCTCCTGGGGGTTATTTACTGCAAAATCCCTTATTAGCTACATAAGATTTTGCAGATGGTGGAAATCCAGAGCAACAGGCACAAAATAGTTGAGAAACTCAATAGGTCAGGCAGCATCTACAGAGAGGAATAATTAAGTCAATATTTAGAGCTAAGACCCTTTAGCTGGACGAGAAAGGAGAAGGAGCCAAATTATGAAGGTAGGGAGGGAAGGAGTACAAGCTGGAAGATGATAGGTGAAGCCAGGTGGATGTGGGGGTGGGGGGTGAAGTGGGAATCTGGAAGTTGATAGGTGGAACAGGTAAAGGGTCAAAGAAGAAGGAATCTGAAAGGAAAGGAGAAAAGAACTGGGAAGAAAGGGAAGGAACATGGGCAGCATGGTGAGGTGATAGGCAGGTGAGAAGAGAAGTCAGAAAGGGGTCAGAATGAAGAAGGAGGAGTGGATAAATTACTGGAAATTAGAGAAAATAATGTTCGTGCTATCATATTGGAGTCTACCAGACAGAATATGAGGAGTTGCTCCTCCAACCTGAGAGTAGCCTCTTCATTGCAGAATTGGCAGGTGTGGCATTTCTTCCATTTTCAGGGACAAGTGCCGGGAGGGAAGTTAGTGAGGCGGGATGAATAGACGAAGGAATTATGGAGAGAGCAATTCCTGGTGGGGGGGGGGGGAATTCTATCCTTTGAGGTCCACCTTTTTAATCTAGCTTCTTTCATCATCCTTTCCAGTCATTATGAAAAATCCCCTCTTTCTTCTTAAGTACACGATTAAATCTAAAACAGCAAGTTCCTGGATAAGTTCTGTAACATGTTGCTGTAAGGAGTATGGAACAGAAACCACCCAGGAACATGCTATTTTATATTCCACTATTTTTTCTTCTATTATACTTCAGCCCTTTTGTTTCATGTAGTTAATATATAGATTAAAATTTCCCAGTGTAATTGCAGTTCCCTTCAAACATGTCCTAAATATTTGCCATTAATATTCTGCCCAGTCTAGTCGTTACATTTTGGGAGCATATAGAGTGATACCATAGACGCTGCCTGACCTGCTGAGCTCCTTCAGCATTTCTTATGCATTACTCTGGACTACTGCCACAGCTACTCAAGATTTCAAACCAAAAAAATTTTACATTACTCTAAGATTTTGTGAATGAAACCTGTGAGTCATCTTATGTACTTAACAAAAGCCACAGCTCTTTACTTCCATTACAAACAAAGGGAGTCACCTTACACTGATGTCATTATGTCAGGTACTGTCTCTTAAAGTGAACACAACTCAATGATGGTGTTTGTGCAATATATACAATGGTTTCTACTATGAACAATAACTTTCATCTGTCACCCATTACATTATCCTATATTAACATTTACTGTGCCTGTATCATGACTCAACACCACTCTACAACCTTCCCTTGATTAACACAATTACATTGTCTCCTCTCTTTTATTGTTTTGGAACATTTTATAGCCTGGAATACTGAGTACACAGAGCTGGTTACCTTGTAAACATACAGTTTATCTGTAATAGCTCTTAGATTGTACCTGGATTGTTATTTTTGTTACCCATTTACTATCTTATTATATGTTCCTTTTGATTCATTAAACATCTTACAACTCATTCTAGGAGCACCTCCCTTCCTATTAAACTTAATATTCTGTCAACACCCACATATGTGATGCGCTGGCTACTGGTCTTAGTATGATTCAGGTTAAGACCAACCTAATGGAACAGCTCTCTTCTTCCCTTGAATAGGTACCATGCCCCATGAATCAGAACTTCTCTCTACTGCATGAAATTTTGAGCCATGCATTTGCCTCTATCATCCTAATTGCCCTTTACCAATTTACTTGTGGTTCAGGTAACAATCCCTAAGTAAACACCTGGGGTTCTGTTATTCTATGTTGCCCCAAAATTTTCTTAATCACTCAGCAGATCCTCCTAAACCTGATCTACAAATTAGTGTATCCATGGGCTAAACCAACTGACTCTCCACTCCACCCCACCCAACTTCTTTCCCAGCCCAGAAGAGATATCCTTACCCAAAAATCAGGCAGATAACACAGCCTTCAGGATTCTGTTGCAGACAGGGGTCAGTGTTTATTCCCCTATGTTATCCCAAATGGCTACTTCCTTTCTCTACAATTGCCCAACTTGAAAGGCTCCCTGTACTGTGATGCTATGGATAGTTTGTACCCTTGTACAAACAAGGTGCAATAACTCGTACCAGTTGGACAGTGTTAGTAACTAAGCTTCTCTGGAACTAGCCTCCAGATACTCCACTTCTGTTGTCACATTGCCTTGTTCCTAACCATCTCTCAATTCCAAATTGTTAATCTAATGGATGTAACTGCCTCCTGGAATACTGCGTCCAGGTAATTCTCCCCCTAGCCATGCTGGTGTTCGCGCTGCAGCTCATCAACCCGGAGTAGGTATTTCTGAAGCAGTCAATACTTGCTGCACATGTGGTCACTAACCACAATGGGATTCTCCCATTCACCCATGTTGCAAACTACAACACATTGTTAAGTTTTAATTGATTAGTTGTATTTATTTGTTTCTGTTATATTTCATCTCTTCCAACTTTTCATAACTTGCTCAAATTCTAAATCAAGGTACATCAAAAAGGATAAAGAGAGAGGAAATAGAAATTTTAAATTAAAACATAAACCTTTACTTATTCCTCACTGCTCTCTGTCAGCTAAGTTTCAGATTTCCCTGTGCTTTTAGTCACCTTACCATTGCTTTTGGTCTGTCAAGATGGACTACTAATGGGTAACCACAACTGAAGTTATATTTGTGTTTGCTTTACTAACTGTTTTGTTTAGGTCCAGATAAATAAGATCTGCAGGAAATTTTCTCCATAAGCTCTTGCCTGCATGATTACTGAAGAAACTGCCAGAAGATATTCAAACAAATTTCCTTGCTGGTTGGCATGAATTGCTTGATGTTACCTAAACAAAATCAATATGATTCTTCTAACTTAATTCTGAGTGAAGAATGTATATTTTTCTCCAGGTTTTTAACATAAGAATCTGCTTTCCATAACTGTAAGTTCTCAAAAGTTATGTAATGTTTGAATTCAGTCTCACATTTGTAATTCGGTAAACGTCTGAGCTCCTTATGTTATTCAGAAGAACGCTGGCTCCCTGGAAATAACTCTGGATTCTCATGGGTCTTTGATAATACTGTGACATGCAACACTTTGGCACCTTGTTCATGCAGTATTGATGTGCTGAATTAGAAACAGCATAGGGGAACAGCGAACTCAGCAGCTGCTTTGTGGAGTTTGCATGTGTTAATTCCTCTAGATGCTCCAGTTACCTCCCACATCACAAAGACATGCAGATTGGTAGGTCATTTGTTCACTCATCTGTAGGTGATTGGGGTAGAAAATGCGGTGAGGGAGGATGATGAGAATGAGAAAAGAATTTAAAGGAAGGATTAATGCAGAATTCATGTAAATACGTGGTTGATAGTTGGTGTAAACTCGATAGGCTGACGGGCTCCCATTTTGGGCAAGATAATTCAAATAGTAATGTCAAAGATGTGGCCAGGTTGGGTGAAAGAGACTCCTTGCAATTGAAGTGTATGGATCAAAGGAAACATCTTTCTACTAAATGTGTGTCCTACAAGTGGGAATCCTAAATGCTATTAGGAAAAAGAAGATTACTTGATTGCAGAAATTTGTTCCATCAGTCAACAACGAGTAGAATAAGTTGGAGACAGAAGTCTTGTAGGTGGAAAAAAAATCAAAAATATTTGCATATTTATTACAGCGACATAAAAATGAAAACCAAGCTGATGCATCACCAGCAAGCTCCTTGGAGCAATATGGAGGAACAATGGCCACTAAATACAGCAAACTGAGAATAAAATTCACAAATTAAGAAGCATAAATTAATACATACATTGCAAAAAGGCCACAGTTTCGTATCTCACACACTCATCTGAGACCAGGTTCATCAGTCTTTAGAGCTGTGCCAACAGACTGGGCTGACGACAAGAACAACAGGTAACAATAAAAAGCATTGAGACAGTCATCAAATGGTTTCAAAGTAAATGCTCTCATTGCTCAGAATGTTCCGACCCTTTATTAGGAAGTTGCTCGATTACAAAAATTCGTTACTAAACTGACATGGGTGGAGGCAAAAGGTTGAAATACCAATTGCTTCTATTTCTTATGAGAAAAACCCCTTAATAACTCTAGGCAAATTCATGAATACTTGCTAACCTTCAGTTCCATGACACGTGTGGCCTACAGAAATAATGCCAGAAGAACTGACTTTGCAAGGTGCTACAGTAAAACTAGTGTCCAGAGTGAGAATTCCAGATAATCTTCCCATACCCCTTAGTGACCATCACTTTACTTGTGTTGCTTCCTAGCTCAATTTATCTAATTTTCATATTGCAATAACTTGCTAAGTATTGGGGATGAGGACAGAGGAAGAGAAAATAATTTTAGTACCACTGTTATCCTATGCACATTTGTATTTGTTTTATTTTTGCAGGACTTGTCTGGTGTCCTACGTGACCAAACATTCTAAAATACTTATAAGTCATGAAGCAACACACACAGATGAAGGAACTCAGCAGGTCAAGCCAGCATCTATGCAAATGAATAAACAGTCAACATTTTGGGCCGAGACCCTTCTTCAGGACTGAGCATGAAGTCATGAAGCAGTCTTTAATGTATAATTTCAGGTAATAAGTGAACTTGAGAACACCTCTGGTTTATATTCAATACAACTGATTCAATGTCATGTTACCCAGTTGTGTTCAGCCTCCAAATACAATTGTTTGATTAGCACAGTCCTAAGTGCTTTCAATAAAAATGTATCACAAAGGAGAGTTGTTACCCTTCGTTTATCGCAAATGTTACTTTCTTCTCAAATATGCAGACTTTTCCAAATGGAAGCCATTTTGTTCAGTTATTCTACACATACTGATGGAACTGGTCCAGCTTTTAGTAATTTTAAAAATTCACAATTATAAACATTCTATACTTAAGTCAGTTACGCTGTACATTTTATACAATATGGTACAATATTTGTTTCCTGTTCTGCTATTGCCATGATGCAGATACAAAATGGCGGAGCTCTGTATTTTAAAAACTCCTCTGTTCTTCGTAGAGAGAGTAAATTGACACGTAATGTTTGAAACCTGAAAGAAAATTACCTTGAAGAAGCTATTACTATTCACTTTGTCTTCAAATGAATTAAAATATTGAATTTGTAAAAGTCAGTTGAACATGGTGCAATCAGCATCTCTTATTCAACCATCTCATTTTCTCCTTATTTGCTACATTTCTCAGTCTTGTCCTATCCTTTTCAGATCTCCCCACCCATTTATCCTTACTGTTTATTTCTTTGTTGATTGTGTACACTACACAGATTGACCAACTTGACGTAAAACTGTTTCAGCTTCATTCTAATGCAGTAATGTGGGTATGTAGCAACTCAAAGTCACACTTGGGTAAGAGGAGTGGATATAACATGATATTGTGACATCTTGGTTTTAGAACTGCTGAAAAAATTGTAATTATACAAGCATTCCAATAGGTTCCTGCGGTAAATTTGGGACTCATGGCCTTGTAATACTCTTAGCCGTTGGTGGCCTAAAAACAGACATAACTACTTGCACAATTTTCATCACTTCATTGGTACAATTAACATTTGTGGGATGGATGATACTTAATGCAGCCACATTTCTAACTGGTGCTTAATACAAAGAGTGCCCACCTTGTAATATTCAAAGTAATTCAAAAGATGTCTTTCAACAATTGCTCCAGAATCACCAGAATCTTTCCCACTGACAGTCCACAAATATTTCCAGTAAAAAAAGTTTGTAAACCCACTGTTTAGCTCCCTTCCCCAAACATATGCAATTTTGGTTCTGAGCAATGAGCTTAATTTTATGGATTTTACATAAGAAACAGCTGAGCTTCATAATACCAATTCAATACATCTTTTGGAAATGATGTCATTAAGGCAATTTATTCCACCTAACTTCATAATGTTTACATGGGGAATGATTTCCTGTGTAGTCTCCATTGCTAACAGTTAGAAGTACATCTTATTTTGAACAAAGATTCACAGAAGAATCTTTGTCCTTTCTGACCATAATCCATCAAAATGAATCTATAGCAGGGGTTCACTACCAGGGGTCCATGGACGCCTAGTTTGATGGTAGGCATCCATGGCATAAAAAAAGATTGGGAATCCCTGCTCTATAAAGATTAACAAATGATCAGAAAATAATCATTCAACTTTTTATTTGTAACAAAATCAGAAAATATGAGAAAACTTAGCAAGCCAGGCAGCATTTCTGGAGAGAGATGGAGCCAATATTTCTGGTCTGTCACCTTTGTGGGTTCTGATGAAGGGTCACAGATCTGAAGCATTGACTGTTTCTCTACCCACAGATGCTGGCTGACCTACTAAACTTTTCCAGTATTTTCCATTATAGTGTGACTCCCAACATCTGCAGGTTTTTTTTAACTTCAAACTTTGATTTGTGACTGCTTGTTTAAAAAAGTGTTGGTAACATTTAACTTAAATTATACTAAAGTGAAAAATATAATTGCCTCAGTTAATATACTCTAGGTCCTAGCATCAACTTAATATTTGTTGATGGAATTTTGTTTGGAATCTACGTGTATGAGCCTTAGAAGATTGTAGCAAGTATAGTTGACTAAGGGGCAGGAAAGATATAAAAAAATGTTCTTAATGGTCACAAATTGGACAAAATTGCCTTCTACAGGACAATCCTTCATGTTCAACAGTTCCAGATTCCTCCTTAACTCTCCAATGATTCCCTTCTTAACTCCCCTTTATTATACTTCTCCTTCTCAGATTGTAGTAGGTACAGAAAGAAATCTGACAATAGACAATAGGTGCAGGCGCAGGCCATTTGGCCCTTCGAGCCAGCACCGTCATTCAATGTGATCATGGCTGATCATCCACAATCAGTACCCCGTTCCTGCCTTCTCCCCATATCTCTTGACTCCGCTATCTTTAAAAGCTCTATCTAATTCTTTCTTGAAAGCATCCAGAGAATTGGCCTCCACTGCCTTCTGGGGCAGAGCATTCCATAGATCGACAACTCTCTGGGCGAAAAAGTTTTTCCTCAACTCTGTTCTAAATGGCCTACCCCTTATTCTTAAACTGTGGCCTCTGGTTCTGGACTCCTCCAACATCAGGAATATGTTTCCTGCCTCTAGCATGTCCAATCCCTTAATAATCTTGTATGTTTCAACCAGATCCCCTCTCATCCTTCTAAATTCCAGCGTATATAGGCCCAGTCGCTCCAATCTTTCCACATATGACAGTCCCGCCATTCTGGGAACTAACCTCGTGAATCTACGCTGCACTCCCTCAATAGCAAGAATGTCCTTCCTCAAATTTGGAGACCAAAACTGAACACAATACTCCAGGTGTGGCCTTACCAGGGCCCTGTACAACTGCAGAAGGACCTCTTTGCTCCTAAACTCAACTCCCCTTGTTATGAAGGCCAACATGCCATTAGCTTTCTTCACTGCCTGCTGTACCTGCATGCTTACTTTCAGTGACTGATATACAAGAACACTTAGATCTCATTGTACTTCCCCTTTTCCTAACTTGACACCATTCAGATAGTAATCTGCCTTCCTGTTCTTGCCACATTAAACTGCATCTGCCATGCAACTGCCCACTCACCCAACCAGTTCAAATCACCCTGTATTCTCCTAACATCCTCTTCATATTTCACACTGCCACCAAGCTTTATGTCTTCTGCAAATTTGCTAATGTTACTTTTAATCCCTTCATCCAAATCATTAATGTATATTGTAAATAGCTGTGGTCCCAGCACCGAGACTTGCGGAACCCCACTAGTTACTGCCTGCCATTCTGAAAAGGACCCGTTAATCCCTACTCTTTGTTTCCTGTCTGCCAACCAATTTTCTATTCATGTCAGTACCCTACCCCCAATACCATGTGCACTAATTTTGCCCACTAATCTCCTATGTGGAACCTTATCAAAGGCCTTCTGGAAGTCCAGGTACACTGCATCCACTGGCTCTCCCATGCCCATTTTCATAGTTACATCCTCAAAAAATTCCAGAAGATTAGTCAAGCATGATTTCCCCTTTATAGATCCATGCTGACTTGGACCGATCCTGTTACTGCTATTCAAATATGCCGCTATTTCATCTTTTATCCAGCATCTTCCCCACCACTGATGTCAGGCTAACTGGTCTATAATTCCCTGTTCCCTCTCTTCCTACTTTCTTAAAAAGTTGGATAACATTAGCTACCCTCCAATACTCAGGTAATCTTGTTTTCATGTTGGCTGAGAGGGGGAAGAAAAAATATCTCAATCCTCAGAAACCTGCATAATGGCAATTCTGAGCAGCAATGAGACCCAAAGAAAGATAAGGTTTATTGCTGCCCTGTCCCTATCTTAGTGTGTAGCAGAATGAGAGCTAATGATGTTAAAAACATATAGCAAAACACAAAAAGTGCTGGAGGAATTCAGCAGCTCAGGCAGCATCATTGGAAATAAATGAACAGTTGGCATTTCGGGCTGAGACCCTTCATCGGGACTGAAAAATAAACGGTTGTAGTTTTGTATTTCATATGAAATCATAGCTAAAAATGATTTCACTGTGACTGATTTCAACTTTCTTCTCCTTGGTATTTATTTCTGCTGACATTTCCTTTGATTTGTTCATGAGCCTACAAGGGGTGATGGATAAGTTCATGACCTAAGGCAGAAGGAGTCAATTTTAGAAAACCTAGCACATTTACTTTTCCTACATTTACACACTTAGTTGTGGTTGTGGAGCATACGGATCCTTCCTTTGTAGAAGTCATTGTCTTGGACCTTCAGGAGCGGTCCACAGCAGGGGTGATTGATAAATTTGTGGCCTAAGGTAGAAGGAGATGAGTTATTAAATTCAAACTTTCTGCATTTTCACTCAAAGAGTTGACCTGCTTGTGCATGTAATGAGAGCTGTATAACTCATCTCCTTCTACATTAGGCCACAAATTTATCAATCACCCCTTGTATGTGCATATCAAAGGGAACGTAGAGTTGAGATTGACAGGGCACTAATCTGCATTGCGTACACCTCTCCTCCTTATGTACTTGCTGAACTCTAACTCTGAACGTAGTAACTGGAAAGAAAAAAAATAACACAATGGTATAGCAAAACATGGACTATTTAAATGTGCATTATACAGCGTGTAGTTCCACAATTTAGCCACTATGCGCATCATCCACAAAATGTGATTGCAGTTACCCAGGACACTCCACCTACCCATATCCTTCACTACCAAGAACAAGTGCTGCAGTTGCATGGGAACACCACATCTACAGGTTCCCCTTCCAAGTGTACAACATCCTGATTCAGAACTATCCTTCTTTGTTGCTGGGCCTTTAATCCTGGAACTTCCTGCTGAACAGCAGAATTCCATCATCAGAAGGATTAAATCAGTCACAGACGGTAATTGATCACACTCTCATCAGGGGCAGGTAGGGTTGTACAATAAATACTGTCCATGTCTGAGAAATTAATAAATGCAGTAAGTTATGCTTGATACAGCGGGTTTAAGATATTTCATACATAGTACATAATGATGATAGCATCAATGACAATTTGAATGTCTAGTGTTCCAATCAACAGATCTGTATTATTGCCTCTTAATTTGACAGCAAAAATAAGCTTTGTTTTTTTTGAGAGAAATCCTTTTTTTTTTGTAACACACAATCAAAATTGAAATCTGCAATTACTTAACTATTCTTTTAGTTTCTTCAACGGTTCTGCATCCCAGATTCGGTCCCTTGTCTGTATAATTTCATGGCTCTCACTTGTCAGCCATTCACTTTCTACCAATATAGTTCACATCAGTAGGGCTCACCTTCAATATGTTGAACTTAGCATCCAATCTCCATTTTGTAATTTGAGTTCAGATCTTAATTTGAATTCCACTGTGGGCTTATTGTGTATAATATTATATGACAGGTGTTCCTCTTTAACAATTAGTGGTTAAGGATTTAATCACCTATACTTGGCTCAGTAAATTAATATTGTTGAATTCAAAAGATTTGGGCATACCCCATCAAATATTAAATAAGCCTTGAAGATCCATGCTTAGAATTTCCTAAGCAATAATTTTCAGTTAATTTGACCTTGGCTTTCCTAACCATTTAACTCTGTAACTTGTTTTCAGTGTGACTTCTAATTTAGAATAAAAACCCTAAATATGGCCAAGTTTTGATCTACTTGAGCACAAGCAACTGATTCTATATATTCCGTGTATTTAGTCACCCAGCAGTCATTCATTTAAGCTATTTTCAAATGAACTGAATCCTACTCCCAACTCTGTGCATGGGATAGCACATCAATGGAATATTAATTTATTATATCAGTAGCTGCTGGACTAGTTTAACTGCTTTGTACCAGTAATGAGCTTTTTTTTTACAATTATCACTGAGATTTAGGTAAAAAATAAAACTATAAGAAATGAGATGGCTATTGTAAAGTATCGTCTGTAGAACACAAAGTCTACGTTTAAAAAGCTACCCTTTTCCCTGCAATGAATCATACAATGACTCTTCAGCACACCTTTTTCTTTCTCATTGCAAAGTTTGAATGAGATGTGCTGATAATTATCTTGCTGCTGGGCATGCCGTATAAATGCTGGGTGTGGGTTTTGAAGGAAGGCTGATTTGTCTGCATTAGTGATAAAAGAGCAGTCATTTAGAGGAAGAAAGCAGGACATTCAGTAGCTTTCATTTTCTCCAACAGTCCAACCACTCTGCTTTGCTCTGGCGATTTTGTTATACTTGAATGTGTGTTCCATGTATCTGGTTGGCCATGGTGTAAAGGTTCTGAATGCTCCAGAGGATCCGCTTCTGGTGCCCAACTAATGTCACTCCAATTCTGCAGAGGTCACTAAAAAGAGACAGAGAGAAGTCAATCAGACCAACAAATTAAAACAACCAGCTTGATTCAATATTTTGTACACCTATTCCACTGGTACTCTTATCTCTTTAGTGGGGCACCAAACTATATAAATAGCTGTGAATTTAGAATGAAAGCAAAATTTTAATCATGAAAAAGCCAAGATTGGTAATGAAAATATTAGAAAATCATGCATTTCACTGTACTAACTGTATTTTAAATGAATTTTAATTGTAGGTCATACTAATAACCAAAAAATAAGTTGAAAATCTCAGGCTTGCAGAGATTTTTGAAGGGGAGGGACAAAACTATGATGCATGAAATATGTAACATCTGACTAAAAGATGGGATTTGGCAAAGCTAGTACTGAGGGGAATCGTCTGCACCAAATCTATATTCAAAATAGTTACAAAAGTCAGGATAGAATTCAAACCCAATTAGGAGGGAAACCAGAATGGAACCAAAGTACATTAACCAAGGCAATGCGGAATTGCTATAGCAAAGGTTAAGTATAATGATATTTTCAAAACCATGAACTGCTAGGTAAAGGAGGAATTGATAATGAACGCCACAGGAGAACAAGTAGTAAGTGATAAGCATTATGCAGTTAGGAAGCAGAATGGAATATTCAATATTTGAAGGTTGAGGGGCAGGTATGCCATGATGAATTCTACAGCAAATTCTTTAGAGATGCAAAACTATGTGTCAGGATGACCTAATCCTGTTTTCAATCTAGAGAATGACCAATTAATGATAGTGGGTAGAATATTAGAGAGAAACCCCCAATCTCCCACTGACAATGAAGAAAGGGATAGGGAAATACCAGGTAGGCATTCCAAAACTGCATGCTAAAACCACACAACATTTTGATAACGTGAAAAATTTAGTGACAGCACTTCTCTTGTACATGGTTTTGTGACCAAGTTTAGAGTTTTGTTACAAATGTTACAAAATTACACATCAACTCAAAATAAATCTATCATCAAAGTCCAGCATAAAAAATAGCAAGAGTTCATCCATAGAATATTTCTTGTGAAACTAGCACCATTAGCTCAGAAGGGTAGGGAAAGGAAGAAGGCAGCAGTAATAGTATAGTTAGGGGGTCAGACAGGCGATTCTGTGGATGCAGGAAATAAATGCGGATGGTAGCTTGCCTCCTAGATGCCAGGGTCCGGGATATTTTTGACTGCGTCCACGATATCTTAAAGTGGGAAGCTGAACAGCCAGATGTCGTGGTACATATTGGTAACAAAGACATAGGTAAGAAAAGGGAGGAGGTCCTGAAAACAGACTCTAGGGAGTTAGGAAAGAAGTTGAGAAGCAGGACCTCAAAGATAGTCATCTCAGCATTACTGCCTGTGCTGCACAACAGTGAATATAGGAATAGAGCGAAGTGGAGGATAAATGCGTGGCTGAGGGATTGGAGCGAGGGCAGGGATTCAAATTTCTGGATCATCGGGACCTCTTTTGGGGCAGGCGTGATCTGTACAAAAAGGACAGGTTGTAGTTGAATCGGAGGGGAACCAATATCCTGACAGAGAGGTTTGCTAAGGCTATTGGGAAGAGTTTAAACTAGAATTGCTGGGGGGTGGGGACTGAACTGAAGAGGTGGAGGAAGGGGCTGTTGGTTCACAAATAGAGAGAGCTTGGAGATAATGTGAGGGGGAGGATAGACTGGTGACAAGAGAAGGGATGTGCTCAGACTGATGGTTTGAGATGTGTGTATTTTAATGCAAGAAGCATGAACAAAGTGGATGAGCTTAGAGCGTGGATCAGTACTTGGAGCTATGATGTTGTGGCCATTCCAGAGAGTTGGATGTTTCAGGGGCAGGAATGGTTACTTCAGAGTGCCAGGTTTTAGATGTTTCTGAAAGGACAGGGAGGGAGGCAAAAGAGGTGGGGGCGTGGCACTGCTGATCAGCAAGAGTGTCGCGGCTGCAGAAAAGGAGGAGGTCATGCCTACAGAAACTTTGTGGGTGGAAGTTAGAAACAGGAAGGGGTCAATAACTCTTCTGGGTATTTTTTATAGACCACCCAATAGTAACAGGGACATAGAGGAGCAAATAGGGAGATAGATCCTGGAAAGATGTAATAATAACAGGATTGTCGTGGCGGGAGATTTTAATTTCCCAAATATTGATTGGCATCTTCTTAGAGCAAGGGTTTTAGATGGGATGGAGTTGTTAGGTGTGTTCAGGAAGGTTTCCTGACATTCCTACAAGGCTTACTGAGAAAGTAGGAAGACATGGGATGCAAGGGGTCCTTAACTTGTTGATCCAGAATTTATTTGCCCACAGAAGGCAAACAGTGGTTGTAGATGGATCATATTCTGCATGGAGGTCAGTGACCAGTGATGTGTCTCAGGAATCTGTTCTGGGACCCCTTCTCTTTGTGATTTTTATAAATGATTTGGATGTGGAAGTGGAGGGATGGGTTAGTAGATTTGCTGATGACACAAAGGTTGGAGGTGTTGTAGATAGTGTGGAGGGCTGTCAGAGGTTATGGTGGAACATCAACAGGATGCAAAACTGGGCTGAGAAATGGCAGATGGAGTTCAACCCAGATAAGTGTGAGGTGGTTCATTTTGGTAGATCAAACAGGATGGCAGAATATATTAATCATGTTAAGACTCATGGCAGTGTGGAGGATCAGAAGGATCTTGGGGTCCGGGTCCATAGGGCACTCAAAGCTGCTATGCAGGTTGACTCTGTGGTTAAGAAGGCAAATGGGGTCTGACCAGGATCTTATATAGCAGCAACATTACCTCGCGGCTCTTAAACTCAATCCCATGGTTGCTGAAGGACAATACACCATTTGCCTTCTTAACCACAGAGTTAACTTGCCCAGTCAAGAAGAAAGGCAGAGCTTACGAAAGGTTCAAAAAACCAGGCAATGATAGAGATCTAGAAGATTATAAGGCTAGCAGGAAGGAGCTTAAGAATGAAATTAGGAGAGCCAGAAGGGGCCATGAGAAGGCCTTGATAGCCAGAAGTAACGAAAACCCCAAGGCATTCTACAAGCATGTGAAGTGCAACAGGATAAGACGTGAGAGTATATGACCAATCAAGTGTGAAAGTGGAAAAGTGTGTATGGAACCGAAGGAGATAGCAGAGATACATAATGAATACTTTGTTTCAGTATTCACTATGGAAAAGAATCTTGGCGATTGTAGGGATGAAGTATTAAATGAAAAACAAAATTTTGTATACAAGCTTTCCATTTTCCAAAGTAGAGCATTAACCCACAGCACAATTTGAGAAATGTATCGCAAAATGGTTAAATAAATGTCAGTTTTGAGGTTTGGTCTCCCAGTCTATCCGGTTAAACAATTCTAGTCATGATGCTTTAAGAATGATTTGAAGAGGCCAGAAAGGTTACAAGATGGATTTATTAGAATGGCTCCAGGGCAGAAGGATTAGAGCTAAAATGTTTGGTTGTAGAAGCTCGTATTGTTCTCCTTGGAGAAAAAGTAGGTTGAGGGGAGACTTGATGGAGGTGTACTGTCTTGTCAAGGGCAAACAAAAGGATGTTTTCCCATTATCAAATGGATCGAGGACTAAGATAAACAGATTTAACATTTTGGGCAAGAGATACAAAGAGTTAATTGGACAAAGAAAAACAACTTCTGAATAGTCTGTCAGGATTTAAAGTTTACTGCCTGTTGGGAACTGAATCAATCAGTCTTCAAAAGGACACTGGATGGGCAATTGAGAGAAAATGATTTGCAGAAGTTTCTGGGGTAAGAGATGGGTGAACTGTTTTACTAGGAGCTAGCAGAGATAGGCCAAATAGTCTTCTGCACTAACTTACTTTTATGTTAGAACAATTCTATAATGCAAATTAATTACAGATATTATCTGACCTTGAGTTTGACTAGCTTAGTTAATGGGTTATAAGATCAAAGATTCATAGTGGTTACAAACTAGTTAAATGTAAAGGCGGAGTCATATTTTTAGTAACAGTTAAATGACAGGCTCAAGATCTTAAAACAAGGAATCCATTGTTTCAGCATCACTTTTTACAATACCTGCTGTTTATGTATACAACAGTATCCAATGTGGCATAACCAGCTGATGAAAAATTCTCTTTGTATTGGCCCATTTTGATGCCATCAAGCCATTCATCTACTGTAGTGATGGTGGAAGTGTCTGGAGTACATGGATCTTGTAACATACTGCCTGACCTGTGATTACACAAAAGAAAATTGACAGAAGTTGAAGCACTTCTTTATATCTCAAACTAATTTCTTTCAATCATCTTGGTCCTTTTGATCTTTGAAAAGTTAGACTTGTATTTCAATATTATTAGTGATTAGTCTTACCAAGCTGCATCATTAGCTAATGTTTTTAGGCAAGTAGGATTTCGTATCAGCTTGTCAAGAATGTTCACGATCTGGCCAAATTTCGGTCTGTCTCCACGTGCTTTTTGCCAGCAATCCAACATCAACTGGTGAAGCACAGCAGGACAATCCATTGGTGCAGGCAAGCGATATCCTTCATCTATTGCTTTTATCACCTGTGGTGGATGCAAAAGTTTTTATCCCGTCTTTCACTTAATACATTTACTAGTTCTTGCAAGATACAAATCCCAAGGAACTAAAGCACTTTTCACACATTTTTGTTAATAAATAAAATAGAGTATGTTAGAACTGAAATGAAGCACAGCATTGCCAAACTATTGTAAAAATGTTAACAATATAAAAATTAATTAGAAAATACTTCTGATAATTTTAGTCAGTGTTCTGGAAGAATAGTCTATTGACATGTGCATAGAGACAAATTTAATAGATGCAGTAGGTTAAGCAATTCTTTGATAGCATCTTGATCAGAAGATACAGGTGAGAACTGATTCTTAAGTAGCAACTGCTAATAATAATCTCTTTGGAGTAAGTATTCAAATGAGCCACTGGCATTTTGAATAATATGCCCTTATAATTTTATCAGTAATAAGAAATAGTTGTTTAAACAATTTTAGAAACTTTTCTTTTGGAAAGATTTGGCTCAGCCTATGGAACAAAAGTGTTACGAATAAAAACTTGTTAAAATAGATTTGGCTATAAGAAGCTGCTGTCAATAATGGCAGTCAGCAAACTTTCAAATATATACAAAATATGTTGATCTTGATGAAGAGACTTGTTGGCTTATTAGAGGTCAATGTTGCTGAAGAGTTTCTGACCTCATTGAAGGACCAAGATGACCATTCAAAAATACAATATACAGGCTTCAATCAGTCCTTTCAGAAATCAGTCTGATTAGTCCCCTGGGGATGGATTATAGCATTTTATTTTAACTTAGCAATTAGCTATCTAAATTCTTTTCTCAATAAATATAATTTTTAATCTCAAAATATTTATTTTGGCATAATTGTCACCCACTTTCACATGTTCCTTTCTGCCTACTGTGCTACATAACACAACCATTGAACTGTGGCAAATTTATATTAGGAACTTGGCAGGATTTAATATTTTCTCTTTTGAAACTTTGCTTTTGAATCATCTGCTACCTTGGTGAGCCTAAATATTATTCTCTTAGCTTGTCCTTTATAACAAATTAGCTACTACTCAGGCTGAGGTGCCCCGTTCCATCTCATGAGCAACATTTAGTTTATTATAAATAAGGAGAGGTAATACATTCATTCTTTCAGTCAATGGGGCGAGAAAAGTCATTGAAAATTTGCAACTTAGTGACATTAAAATGAAGGTCATCAAAAATGGACACAATGTTGATATACTATGAGAATGAACAGTTCTATTGAGGACAAATCCTTATAAAAGGGAAGGGAGCAAACTGGCAGTGTAGAAATATGTATTGGTGACTCTTGTTGTAATGTATTGTAGAATATCACAAGGATAAGTGATAGTACATTTTAAAAAACCATAATACATCTTTAAAAAATCCATAGCCAAGCATGTGATTTTGCTACTTACATCCTGATTGGACATTTCCCAGTAAGGCCTTTCTCCATATGACATCACTTCCCACATAACAATCCCATAACTCCACACATCACTGGCAGAAGTGAATTTGCGGTAGGCAATAGCCTCTGGGGCTGTCCATCGGATGGGGATCTTTCCTCCCTGAAAATGTATGCAGGCAAAATGCTTGAGATGCAGATATTTGATTTAAATCATGCATAAATATATAGTTGTTAACATCTCCATTGAGCAAATCTTGTCCTGATTTATAAGGATCGAGTGGATAGGCTAGGACAATATTGATTGGGGCATGGGGTGGCACAGTAGCATAGAGGTTAGCACAACGCTTTACAGTACCAGTGACCCAGGTTCAATTCCCACCACTGCCTGTAAGCAGATTGCACATTCACCCCCAACGTGGGCTTCCTCCAGGTGCTCTGGTTTCTTCCCATTGTCCAAACACATACCACTTGGTAGGTTAATTGGTCATTGAAAATTGTTACGTGATTAAAATTGAAGGGTTGCTGGTTGATGCGGCTGGAGGGGCCTAGCCGGTGCTGTATCTCAATAAGTAAATAAACAATCAAACAAATAAATAAATACTGACTGAAAGGTATTCTGACAGAATATAAGATTGTGAGGAGAACAGATAAGATGAGCACGCTTAGTCTTTTTCCCCATGGTTGCTATGATTTGATTTAATGGGAACATGAGGGACATTTTTTTTACACAGAAAGTGATATATATAATCTATATTAAGGATGAGCTACCAGAGGAAATGGTTGAAGCAAGTAAAACAATAGCTCTTAAAAGGTAGTTGGAGAGGTACATAGCCAACCTAGAAAGGTTCAGAGAAATATGGACAAAAGGAGATGAGCTTCTGTGATAATTTGTCTGACACAAATGTTGGGCTGAAGGACCTATGCACATGCTCTATGACTCTGATTCACATTTGTTGACTAATTTGTAACAGAATTAGTCAATTTACACTCTCATGCTTATTGATTTAATTAAATTAACACTATAAGCTCTTATCAGCTATGGTCAGCATAATAAGTTTATACTTTGAAGGAACTTTCAAGGGCCTCCTTTATCCCAGCCTTTTTGATACCATACTGTGGTGAACTACATATACCTGTCTGGACACCCCCCCCCCTCCCCGCTGACTGCTCCTGTGGCTCCTCCCACAGACCCCAGTATAAAGGCGATTGGGGCCTGAGCCCTGCCCTCAGTCTCCAGGATGTAGCATGGTGGTCAATTGCTGCTTGCTCTTTCTTCCAGTCAATAAAAGCCGATATCTCGCCTCACGTCTCAGAGAGTTATTGATGGTGCATCACATACTTCTGTTAATATTTTGTTTGAAAAATTGCAATCTGCTTTTACACTACAATGGCTGGGGTCTAACTTTGAGAGTACGTTTCCAATATGGTGCCAGGAAAAAGTGGAAACAGATTCAAAGGTAACATCTGACAGACACCAGGACATAAAATGAATTAATTTACAAGGTGAGGGGTGGGGAGGATATGGAATGACAGGTTATGGACTTAAACAGTAAAATACTTTTATACAAGGCCGATGGCTAGAAATTTTCTTTTTGCTTGATACTGTTTCTCTGATTCTGTTTCACAGGTTTACTGATCTGTGTAAGCAACCATGTTTCCATAAAATCAGTCATTTAAAAAATGAATGTAATTAATTGGAAGCACTTGCTTCTCTACTCCAGGTTGACCACAATTCTCTTGTGACTTTCTATTAGATTGCTAAAACTAAGCAGAGAGTTTTTTGTGACTCCTAGGTCAAACCAAAATGATGGCCCTGAACTAATGATAAGCCAAGGACTCTGAAAAGGAAAGGAAGGAAGGTGCAACTATTATGGACTATCTACTATCAATAGGTGGCTTGGATCTACTTTATAGACCTTCCCTGTTCTGTTGTCCCGCTCTGTTAGTGGAGAATTATGTCATCGGAATTTTGATCTTGGGTTTGAACACAATCTTCTGACATTGTGAGTATGTAAACTGAGGTACACTGACAGGATGCAATAATTTAAATCAGGCCTCACCCCCAAGCGCTAGAAATTGTAGCTCAATCCATCCACTTACCCTAGTTGTATAGGCTGCCTCTGGGTCATCCTCTAGCACACGTGACAACCCAAAATCTGAAACCTTGCAGACAAAATTGCTGTTGACTAGAATGTTTCTTGCTGCAAGGTCCCGATGAATGTAATTCATATCTGAAAGATATTTCATCCCGGAGGCAATTCCTCTGAGCATTCCGACCAGCTGAATGACTGTGAATTGTCCATCATGCTTCTGCATGTAATATAAAACATTTAATCAAAAATGTCATCTTTGTATCAGGTACCAACCTATTAGAAGGAATAAAACTACCTACAAAGATGAAGAGAGACAAATACAAAACACAGTATGTTCCTGCAAAGTCTAGTCTTAAGAACCGCACTGGGTCTCTCAGCTTGGCTCAAGGCTAACTTTGGAAACATGCTCTATTACATCCTGAGAGAATCACATAATGCACCATTTGTAGCAGTATATGAACTTGAATAGAAGAGAGTCCCTTAAAATCATAAAATGATACTCTTGGGTTAAAAAAAGTTTCCTCAATAACACACTTGAAAACTGATTAGGGGACAAAGAAACTCATTTGCTGTAGAATTCCTGAACTTTGAACTGTTTCAATTTGAAGAGAGAACAATTCTGGGCGAAATGAAATTGAAGAAGTGAAACAATATTTATCCTGGCTATGCCGTTGGTTGGGCACTGGTAGATGGAATGTATTTTAAAAGCTTTGTGGATGTCTTAAAATACATTTCAATTGCCAATTCTATGTAAGTGTTCTGGACGTTACATTCACCCATCTGGATCAGCAAGCTACTGCTGGAGGAACTCAGAAGGTCACGCAGAATTTGAGAGAGGAAATTATTTTGAGTCAAACCCTTATATCAGGACTGAGGGTGAATAGGCAAGATCCACTCCCAGTATTGAGAAAGGGCTTCAACTTGAAATGTTGACCATTCCTCCCACAGTTGCTGCTTGACCCACTGAGTTTCTCAGCAGGTTGTTTGTCAATCCAGATTTGAGCATCTGCAGCTCTTATGCCTCCACTCATGTGGACACCTGATGTACTCAATATACACTCTCTGAATTCCAAAGGCTATTGATACATGATAAAGCCCATAAAGTTCTTTGATGTCACACTTCTTTCTCCTCTACAGAATGAGGCCTGTAACTGAAGGTTGAGCCGTATCCCCAATGGGTCCTGATGGTTCATATAGCTAATAGGAGCACATTCCTTACTTTGAATGTGCAGTACAAATGTTGATATGGTGGTCATGTTGTAAGCAATTGCGAGCTGCACTTGGTTGCTCATGGAAGGGCTGATAGCCTTAATGTAGTTTTATGACTGGATTTCATCTTCATAAAAAGGTGTACTACACATAGTCCAACCGTAAAAGAAACATCCATAAAGAATGAAAAATAAAGGGATTTTGCCATTTGAATTAGGTGGTGTACAGAATGGTATCCTCTCAGTAGTGGGTGTTTTATCGTGAATGCCATTAGAATGACCAAGCTATAGGTCAGCTGTCACTACTGGGATGGATAGGTTGCACAGATAATCAAGAATCCAGGCAGTTATAATGGTGCATACCGATGCACTCAATGCAGATAGGGTGAGGTGACTTACTATCTGACCTAAGCGGGACAAACTTAAAGCAACCTTCAAAGTAGTTACTGCTTAGTGGCTAATAATTCCACTGTTTATTGACAAATTAGTGATTGTCAACATTTTTAAACAATACATTTCTATGAATATTTTAAAATATGCAAAACTTCCCTAGGGCAAGTACTGCACCGTGGTAATGGATGGCACACGAAAAAAGGTTTTTTACTGTACCTCAGTACAATTGGCAACAATAAATCAATTTTGGCATCTTTGGGAACTCCTACCAACAATGCTGAACTGAAGTGGGTCTCCCTTCGCAGAAGTGGGGGTGGGGGGAAGGGAGGGCATTGAAGGGAAAGTGAGCTGTGAAGATCTTTGATCCAGGCACAGCTGCAAGCATTTGCTCTTGAGTAACATACCTTGCAATCATCTGCACTGCACTGAATGAGTCTAGTTCAAGTTTTGCATGACAGAAATTTGTCTCACAGCAATATCATTATTTATCTTGCTATTGGATATTACCAGTGAAGTGAGGGGTCAAGTTTATGGAAAAGACTTCAGTACAAATGAAGCAGAACTATGGTCTAGCTGCATGAAAATACATACACTAATTTCAAGTGATAATATTGAATTACTGAGGAGCTATTGATCAATTTTCATTCATGAATAAATTACAAAATCTATAATCATTACTCAGCTGGTTATGTTAAGCCTTGCATATGAAACAGTTGTGAATTATACTGATTAAATTTCAAAAGCACATTATCTTGAGTTATTTAAGATTAATGCAGGACTCAAATTCCATTATTCAAATTGCATGCTGTCCTTTACTTAAATTAGTCAACCTCATTTTCTACGTGTCCATCCAACACCGAGAACATGCCAATCTGTAACTCCATGCAAAGCAGCAGCCTGCCACCTGTGCCATAAAAGTAAAACTTGGATAATCCAGCACCCATGAGACGTCACTCATTTTCCATAATATTGGTTATTATCCCTGGTAATACTTCAACATACATTTATTTCACTTCCTATTTACGTTACACAATGAAATAATACATTTTTAGTGAATCCACTGAGTTTAATTGAATGGGAACTACATTGTGGGGCATTTATAAGGAGTAGGAAATAGAAGTCAGTGAGTTGTCCAGACAAGCTGACACATACCTAATCACAGCTCAGTCCACAAAACTTGTAGCCTCCTCAATGAGGTGGTGTACAGGAGTGAGAAAGATCGGTTGTTTGAAAGGTGTAGCAACAACAAACTCACATTCAATGTCAGCAAGATGAAGGAATTCATTGTTACTGCAGAAGCTGGGAGAACACACAGCACTCTGTAATGAGGAATCAGTGGTGGAAAGGACAACAGCTTCAAGGTCCTGGGCATCATCGTCTCAGAGGATTTATCCTGGGCCCAACACATTGAAGCAATCACAAAGAAGGCTCCATGTGATCAGGAGTTTGAGGAGATTTGATATGGCACCAAAGAGTTTTGCAAATTTCAACTGATATAGGATGATGAGAATTCTGACTGGCTGCATCCCTGCCTGGTATAGAATCTCCAATGCACAGGATCACAAGAGGCTGTAAAAGGTTGTAGACTCAGCAAGTTCCACCAAATGGACATCCTTCTCCACCATCAAGGACATCTTCACAACCACGGTGCCTCAAGAAGACAGCATCCATCATTAAAGACCCTCTCATCCGGGGCATGTTCTTTGCATCACCACTGAGGACGGGAGGGGTTCTGGAGGATTGGAGGGTTGCGGATTTTGTTCCCTTATTCAAGAAAGGGAGTAGAGATATCCCAGGAAATTATAGGCCAGTGAGTCTTACTTCAGAGGTTGGTAAGATGATGGAGAAGATCCTGAGAGGCAGGATTTATGAACATTTGGAATGGCATAATATGATTAGGAATAGTCAGCATGGTCAAAGGCAGGTCATGCCTTACGAGCCTGATTGAATTTTTTTGAGGATGTGACTTTGATGAAGGTAGAGCCGTAGATGTAGTGTATATGGATTTTAGCAAGGCATTTGATAAAGTACCCCATACAAGACTTATTGAGAAAGTAAAGAGGCATGGGATCCAAGAGAACATTGCTTTGTGGATCCAGAACTGGCTTGCCCACAGAGGGCAAAGAGTGGTTGTAGATGGGTCATATTCTGCATGGAGGTCAGTGACCAGTGGTGTGCCTCAGGGATCTGTTCTGGGACCCTTACTCATTGTGATTTTAATGAATGACCTGGATGAGGAAGTGTTGGAGGGATGTGTTAGTAAATTTGCTGATGAAACAAAGGTTGGGTGTGTTGTGGATAGTGTGGAGGGATGTCAGAGGTTACAGTGGGACATTGATAGGATGCAAAACTGGGCTGAGAAGTTGCAGAGGGAGTTCAACCCTGATAAGTGTGAGGTGGTTCATTTTGGTAGGTCAAATATGATGGTAGAATATAGTATTCATGGTAAGACTCTTGGCAGTGTGGAGGATCAGAGGGATCTTGGGGTCTGAGTCCGAAGGACACTTAAAGCTGCTACACAGGTTGACTCTGTGGTTAAGAAGGCGAACGGTGTATTGGTCTTCATCATTTGTTGGATTGAATTTAAGAGCCAAGAGGTCATGTCGCAGCTATATAGGACCCTGGTCAGACCCCACTTGGAGTACTGTACTCAATTCTGGTTACCTCACTATAGGAAAGATGTGAAAACCATGGAAAGGGTGCAGAGGAGATTTACAGGGATGTTGCCTGGATTGGGGAGCATGCCTTATGAGAATAGATAGAGTGAACTCGGCCTTTTCTCCTTGGAGTGACGGGTGATGAGAGGTGCCTTGATAGAGGTATACAAGATAATGAGAGGCATTGATCATGTGGATAGTCAGAGGCTTTTCTCCAGTTCTGAATTGGCTAGCATGAGAGGGCATAGTTTTTTTAGGTGCTTGAAAGTAGGTGCAGAGGAGATATCAGGGGTAAGTTTTTTTTTTACGCAGAGAGTGGTGAGTGCGTGGAATGGGCTTCCGGTGGTGGCGGTGGAGCTGAAATGATAGGGTCTTTTAAGAGACTCCTGGATAGCTCCATGGAGCTTTGAAAAATAGAGGGCTATGGGTAAACCTAGGTAGTTCTAAGGTAGGGACATGTTCGGCACAGCTTTGTGGGCCAAAGGGACTGTATTGTGCTGTAGGTTTTTCTATGTTTCTATGCCCTCTTCTCATTGCTACTGTTGGGGAAGAGGTACAGAAGCCTGAAGACCCACACTCAATGTCAAAACAGACCTATAACAACTCTGGAGGAGTTACAAACTTCAGTGGCTGAGATGGGACAGACTGCGCATACAACTGTTACCCGGGTGCGTCACCAGTCACAGCTTTATGGGAAAGTGGCAAAGAGAAAGCCACTGTTGAAAAAAACTCTCATGAAATCTAAGCTAGAGTTTGCTAGAGAAGGCATGTAGGAGACTCTGAAATCAGATGGAAGAAGATTCTATGGTCTGATGAAACCACAATTGAGCTTTTTGGCCACCAGACTAAACTTAAGCCGAGCACAGCACATCATCAAAAACACACCATCCTTACCGTGAAGCATGGTGGTCATGCTGTGGGGATGCTTCACTGGAGCAGGCCATGGAAGGCTTGTGAAGGTAGAGGGTAAATTGAATGCAGCAAAATAGAGGGAAATCCTGGAAGAAAACCTGATGCAGTGTTCAAGAGGAGTGTAACTTGGGAGAAGATTTGTTTTCCAGCAAGACAATGACCCCAAGCATAAGGCCAAAGCTACACAGGAATGGTTTAAAAACAACAAAGTTAATATCCTTGAGTGGCCAAATCAGAGGCCAGACTTCAATCTAATTGAGAATTTGTGGCTAGACTTGAAAAGGGCTGTTCACTCACGATCCCAATACAATCTGGCAGAGCTTGAGCAGTTTTGTAAAGAAGAATGGGGAAAAATTGCAGTGTCCACATGTGCAAAGCTGATAGAGACCTATCCACGCAGACTCAAGGCTGTAATTGCTGCCAATGGTGCATCTACTAAATACTGACTTGAAAGGGGTGAATAATTATACCATCAATTATTTAGCATTTTATATTTGTAATTAATTTAGATCGCTTTGTAGAGATCTGTTTTCACTTTGACACAAAAAAATCTTTTTCTATTAATCAGTGTCCATTGTGATTCAATGTTTTAAAACAATCAAACATGATTGATTGATCCCCTCCAAGGGGAGGGGTGAATACTTTTTATAGGTACTGCATATCAGTGATAATAATTCACTAAATCTGATTCTCAAACCTATCCTGACTGTAGATCTGGCTGCATACTTAACTCACACTAAAACCCTTGGCTCACACATCTGAGTGAGGCAGATGTCAAACTGTCCACATCAGAAATCATGAATACCTGCCCTTTTCCAAACAAGAGGGGAAGATTTGAAGTGAAGGATATGATCAATACCATCTCTCATCTTATCCTCTTTTTCCCATTCCTATCAAAACACTAACTGCAACATTGCTATTAGTCCTGGGCCTCCTATATATTTAATTTAGGTTGGAAAATTCCAGAAGGGTATTAGTGTGCTGTCTTTATGACAGTTATTTAGTTTATAATATTTTCACCTAGTAATTCATTCGATAGTATTTTCTAGTTAGAATTAGAAGTGTTTAAAGTATATTCATTGCATGTAAAATATATCGGCATGCGATGACGTCACATCCGGTTTCGCCGCGTCTTGTGGGAAAATACCGGTTTGAAATTAACGCGAGGGTGGGGGCTCACCACGAGGCACACCTGAGCAGAAGTTGTTTTGCAGGCATGAGAAATCACAGTGAGAGCAATGCTGTAAGTTAATAGATAATCGATATATTGAACTAAGATGTTAATGCCGATCCTGTTAGAAGTAACGACGGTCGATAATGTTTATGCTTTCGTTAGTTAAAGAGTTGCGGATAGTTTGCATGGAAGTGTATTTAAAGTAGTCAATGGAGCAGGTAAACTCTGCCTGTATACTGCACCTTAGTGTAATGTTGTTATAGTCACCTTTACAAGTATTTACAATTGAAATGTGATATTAAGGAAGGAACAAATACTGTATCAATCTTGTATTGTTTTATCAACAGTTTTCACCATATGTTAATGTGAAGAGTGAACAGAAAATGGTTAATCTTACTGCGATCTGGTTCTTATTGACTGTGGTTTATCTCGACGTTTAATTCGGCGTTTCGTTACACGCGAAGGAGAACGTTACAGTGAAAAAACGGCATTATCAGGTGTTTCAAGTGCTGCAATGTCAGCTCGATCCAGCATCAAGTCGACTCCGCCCAGCGACAAGGGCGGTAAACCGACATCAAGTAAGCCCACCCAGGCGTTATCAGGTGCTCCAAGTGCTGCAATGTCAGCTCGATCCGGGATCAAGTCGATGGCACCCAGCGACAAGGGCAGTAGAGCGACATCAAGTAAGTCCACCCAGGCAAAGCCAAGGCAGAAGCCGCCAAGGTGTGACTGCATTACGCCAGACAAGAAGCAGTTTTGAAAGTGGAACAGGCCACCAGAGAAGCCGAAATCCAGAAGGAAAGGGCTGCCAGAGAAATGGAACAGGCCACCAGAGAAGCCGAAATCCAGAAGGAAAGGGCTGCCAGAGAAATGGAACAGGCCACCAGAGAAGCCGAAATCCAGAAGGAAAGGGCTGCCAGAGAAAAGGAAAAGGCTGCCAGAGAAATGGATGCGGCCGCCAGAGAAGCCGAAATCCAGTTGGAAATGGCAAAGATATCGACAAAGTTGCAAGTGCTGCAGCTAGAAAGAGAAGAAGAAGCTGCCAAGGCGGAAGCAGAGTACATAGAAGAAGCTGAAGGGTCGCGTGATCTGACCGAAGTAAGATCTACTTTAGAAAGGACCAGACTGGAACGCACAAGCGACTATGTACAATATCAAATAGACAGGCAGGCTCGTCTCCCCTCTCCATACGTATTCGATAACTTCCCCAGCTACGAGGAACCTCAGAGAGTCACGATTGCATCACATCCATACGAGGAAGAAAATTTACCCTCGCGGCTCCGTGATGAAGTCAAGAATGAAAGAGCTGACAACCGATACTTCTTGACACCAAACTTACAAAGTTTGATGCGAAGAGACGCGGAGGTCGGATCCAGGATGGCAAATTCCATGAGAAACGTGCGCTCTCAGTCATATAGGCGCCAATGTACTTCTCCAGCCCGCATGCCGCCTACAGCCGATCCCACGATGCAGTATTTAGCACAACGGGATCTCGTCACTTCGGGACTGTACCAGTTTGACGATAAACCTGAAAATTACCGTGCATGGTACTCCACATTCACCAACGCGATCGACGGAGTCCAGCTCAGTGCAACCCAAAGGTTGGACCTTATGGCGAAATGGCTGGGGAAAGAATCACGCGACCAGGTGAGACGCATACGTTCAGTGTACATCAACGAACCCGAACTAGCCTTAAGCAAAGCGTGGGAGAGAATTCGGGAGGACTATGGGTCCCCCGAAGCTATTGAAGCGGCGCTATATCGACGTCTGGGAAACTTTCCTGAGGTGTCAGCCAAAGATCACATTAAGTTAAGAGAATTCAGAGATTTACTCATGGAGATCAAAGGCGCCAAAGAAGATGGCTACTCAGCTGGTCTAGTATACCTAGATACTCCATTCGGGATTAGACAAGTCGTGGACAAACTTCCTTTTGGGCTGCAGGACAGGTGGCTGTCCATTGCTTTAGATTACAAGGAAGAGCACGATGATCAACCACCTCCCTTTGAGCTGCTCGCTAGGTTTGTGTGCAGGGAGGCGAAGAAGCGAAACGACCCTAGCCTCGTGGGTCCAAGAAGCAGTACGATTTACACCAAGCCAAGTAGATCCTCTTCGAATGTTTTCAACATTGCTAAACCCGCCTCAGTGCTCAAGACTGAAGCCCTTACAACTAACAACGACCCTAGCAAGGATTGTCCACCGCAAACCGACAACGCTCCTTCACCCCCACAACAGGACGGTGGGGAGGGAGAGGCTCGCTCTAGGTCAACAGTTGTCAGCACGAACTGTACAGAAGTTTGCGGTCAAGCTCAGTCAAGTCGTTCTTGTTCCAAGATCTGCCTCACTAAGGTGTACCCTAAAGGAGCCAAAGACAAGGCCATCAAAGCCTATGTGATTCTGGACGATCAGAGCAATCGCTCACTAGTCAGTCCAGAGTTCTTTAAATTGTTCAACATTGAGAGTGAGCGGTTCCCATACTACCTCAAAACTTGCTCAGGCAACATGGAAACCCAAGGAAGGAAGGCAGAAGGCATCCAGATCGAGTCCCTGGATGGTAAAGTCATCATCTGTCTCCCTCCGCTCTTAGAGTGCGATGGAATCATGAATAACCGCACTAGGATCCCGACACCAAGTGCGGTGCTACACCAGCCACATCTCCACCACATCGCCAAACACATCCCAGAACTGGATCCAAAAGCGGAAATACTCCTGCTATTAGGAAGAGATGTTATCCAGGTACACAAGGTTAGGCAGCAGGTCAATGGACCACTCGACGCCCCCTTCGCGCAACGTCTGGATCTGGGCTGGGTGGTGATAGGAGAGGTGTGTCTCGGTGACGTACACAAACCGATGGTTGACACACTCAAGACCAATGTGCTAGAGAGTGGCCGCCATTCGATTTTTCAACCCTGCACAAGTTCCATGTATATCAAGGAAGCACAACAAGACGTTACCAAGTGTAAAGTAACCGACGAGACGCTAGGTCAGTCAGTTTTCGTTCAAACCGAGCACGGAAACAAACTTGCACAATCAGCTCAAGATACCATTTCTTTAAAACCCAAAGACACCAAGGTCTTCAGAGATGAAGCAAATAATGGGGTTGCCCCATTGCCTTTCAGAGAACCACGCCAGCGCTCACCAGATAACAAAGAGCAGGCAGTCAAACGGTTCACGTCCTTACGGAAAACCCGGAAAAGGAAACCTGAGATGCAGCAACGCACCCGATTGGCCCACGAGGTACTGTGCACCCTAATGGCAGAGGTCACAGCCATTATAAACGCACAATCATTCCTACCTGTGTCTTCTGACCCAGAAAACCCCTTTATACTTTCGCCATCAACGCTCCTTACGCAGAAGGCAGGAGCACCTCCTCCACCAGGAGACTTCTCAGACAAGGATTTGTACACAAAGCAATGGAGACAAGTCCAGGCTCTGGCAAATCAGTTCTGGCCTCGCTGGAGACAAAAATATCTACCTTTGTTGCAACAGAGACAAAAGTGGACAGAACCCCACAGGAATCTTCAAGTTGGAGACTTAGTCCTGCTCAGGGACAAGCAAATCACCCGCAACAGCTGGCCAACGGCCAGAATCACTGCTACATTCCCTAGCGGGGATGGACATGTTAGGAAGATCGAATTGAAGACTACCGACCAAGGCGATGTGAAAATTTACCAAAGGCCAGTTACAGAAGTCATTCTACTTCTACCCAATGACTGATTAAGAGACTAAGTTTTGTACTCTGCTCATTGTGACCTTACGAAGGTCAAGCGGGGAGTGTGCTGTCTTTATGACAGTTATTTAGTTTATAATATTTTCACCTAGTAATTCATTCGATAGTATTTTCCAGTTAGAATTAGCAGTGTTTAAAGTATATTCATTGCATGTAAAATATATCGGCATGCAATGACGTCACATCCGGTTTCGCCGCGTCTTGTGGGAAAGTACCGGTTTGAAATTAACGCGAGGGTGGGGGCTCACCACGAGGCACACCTGAGCAGAAGTTGTTTTGCAGGCATGAGAAATCACAGTGAGAGCAACGCTGTAAGTTAATAGATAATCGATATATTGAACTAAGATGTTAATGCCGATCCTGTTAGAAGTAACGACGGTCGATAATGTTTATGCTTTCGTTAGTTAAAGAGTTGCGGATAGTTTGCATGGAAGTGTATTTAAAGTAGTCAATGGAGCAGGTAAACTCTGCCTGTATACTGCACCTTAGTGTAATGTTGTTATAGTCACCTTTACAAGTATTTACAATTGAAATGTGATATTAAGAAACGAACAAATACTGTATCAATCTTGTATTGTTTTATCAACAGTTTTCACCATATGTTAATGTGAAGAGTGAACAGTAAATGGTTAATCTTACTGTGATCTGGTTCTTATTGACTGTGGTTTATCTCGACGTTTAATTCGGCGTTTCGTTACACGCGAAGGAGAACGTTACAATTAGAGTCACATACTTCTAATTAAAGTCTTGAATTTGTTACTTTTTGTGGTAATTGACTTGAGCTTAAACAATGGAAGGTTGAAAAAGAAGTGACATCTTGATTTGAGACTAAATGTGGATGTCATTATAGAAAGTCACTGGCTTTAGTGTTAGCAACAATGCTTTACAGTACATGTGACCTGGGTTCAATTCCCACTGCTGTCTGTAAGAATTTGGTATGTTCTCCCTGGGAGTGCTGGGTTTCCTCTGAGTGCTCTGATTTCCTTCCACAGTCTAAAAAGACATACTGGTTGATGAGTTAACTGGTCATTGTAAATTATGCAGCTATTAGGTTAATGTTAAATTGGAGGTTGCTGGGCAGCTTGAAGGGCCAGAGGGGCCCATTCTGCACTGCATGCCAATAAATAAATATATACATCTCACTCCTGTCCTATTGTAAGCAGCTTACTGTATATTTGAATGAAAATATATCCACTTCAAAGTTTGACATGTTGTGCGTTTAGAGTTGCTCTTCAGCACACCACTGTAGTAACATGTGATTATCTGAGTTACTGTCGCCTTCCTGTCAGTTTGAACCAGTTCGGCCATTTTCCTCTGTCCTCTCTCATTAAGAACTCATTTTTTTCCCACAGAGCTGCACTCATGGGATGTCTTTTTTGTGCCATTCTCTGTAAACTCTTAGAGACTGCTGTGCATGAAAATCCCAGGAAATCAGCAGTTTCTGAGCTACTTGGACATCCCATTTGACACCAAAAATCATTCTACATCCAATTGTACAATGTCTTGTGTATGTGACTCAAAATGGCTTCTTTGGGTTTGTTAAGAGTAGGAATGCTTCTTTGTCTCGCAGTTGTTTAGCTTTAGACTTGCTGATATGGGGATTGTATTCATTTGTTAACCAATGGGGAATGGAATTTTGTCTTGTGAGGCTGGGAACTTGGGGGGGGTGTTTTCGTGGGTTTTCGAGAGAGTTGGGAGGAAGACGCCGAGGAAGGTGGACGTGCGCTGCACTGCTTGGTTGACCACCGGGGATGGTCCCGGGTGCGAAGACGTGGAGGTCGGAGGCAAGTGACGAGGCGTCGAATGGTTCGATGATTGAGCTCCAGCGATGTGCACTAAACTGACTTAACTTTGATAAGTTGGCTCCTTTTGCATTTTCTTTTCTTTCATATATATTGTATTGCCTAGTACTCTTTTAGTTTCAGTAAGCTCTTTAAAGTGTATTTCATAACGGTATCTGGTGTGAATTTGATACTGTGTGTGGGAACGAGGCATAAACTTGATTCTCACAGCACCTGCGTGTACGGGAGGTGGGATTGGTGTGTGGCTGGATCTCCTTTTCCCCTAGACATATACCAGCCTGTTGGTTAAGTGTTACACAATGTTATGTAAATTGCATTTCTTCCGTGGTCTGATATTTGGTCTGAGCAATAATTAAACCTTGTGACAACATCTGCATGCATTGAGTTGCCATATTCTTGCTGTTGACTAGATATTTGCATTAATGAGCAGGTGTATAGTTGTACTTAATAAAGTGGCCATTGAGTGTATATGTTAATTCAAAGCATAATCCTTTTATGTCTTAAGCTTGGCATGGTGCATGGCAATAGAGCCATGATGGTAACCTGAGCTAATTCTGCAGTCAAAGGATGAATGGAAGAGTTTCAGCAGAAACAGTTATTATCCCTCAGCCATCAGGCTCTTGAATCAGAGGGAATAACTTTACTTGCCCCATCACTGAAATGTTCCCCCAACCTACGGACTCACTTTCAAGGGATCTCATGTTTTCGATATTTACTGCTTAACATATTTATTATTCTTTCTATTTTTTTTTCTTTTGGTATTTCAGCAGTTTGTTGCCTGCCCTGTTGATGCAGTCTGTCATTCAATCTATTCTGGTTACTGGATTTATTCAGTATGCCCGCAAGAAAACAATTCTCAGAGTTGGATATGGTGACATACATAAACTTTGATAATAAATTTACTTCGAACTTTGAACAACAAAATATCTAAAGGAAAAGTTAACTGAATAGAACAGAGCATGCTCACTCAACAATTACCAAGCTGAAATCATCATTTTGGGGGTGAGGAGTGGAATGAGGCAAATTCCAGATAGGACATGAAAATGAAAGACTGAATTCACTCTTTAATTCCAATTGTTGAAGCTAGTAACAATAGTAACTGAGTACCAATATAATTCAATGCTGTACAATATTCAGGAAAGAAGTTAGGGCAAAATGTATGCATATTCACATTTTCTTCTTGACTTGTAAATTAAACAGGAAACATCTAGTTCTAACAATTCATTTTCATTTGTTTTAATTACTTAGGCAAAGTCTAGCTTCTCCTTTGGGTGAATCATTATCACTTCAATAATAAAAAAATGTCATTATATGAATTATATAGCAGGCCATACCCTCAGAAATGAGTCGAGAGATCCATTCTCCATGTATTCAGTTATTATCATTACAGGTTTGCCTAAAGGAAGAAGAAAACAGCAGTGAATATAAACCATTACAATCTAAGAGTTCGGGTTTATTTTTTCTTGTTAGTGAGACAGCATAATCAAATTCTATGTTCTGAAGATCTGCCTGATTGCATGCAGAATGAATGAATTTAAGCTTTATCAAGAGATGAGGCTACAAGCCACACTGGGATTGCATAATCCTAAAACATGTATACACATAAAACAGAAAGTGAGTACAAGATATTTTTTCTCAGAAACTGGCACAGTCAATGTTTAAATCCCCATCTACTCTTGCTTTGAATCTTGAATAAAACATTGCTGTAATAATAACTACGGCTCAAAGGAATATGAGGCCATGGTGTATCATTAAAATCAGTTCTGCATTGGTAATTAAAGTCTGTTTATGAATTGAGTAGAGGAGATTCTCTGCTATTGTATTCCTCCTACTAGATTCCGTTAATCTTAATTTAGGCCTCACTGATATTTAATATTAAAATGTATTAAGGCTATAAGACCATAAGACATAGGAGAAGAAGTAGGCCATTCGGCCCACTGAGTCTGCTCTGCCATTCAATCATGGGCTGACCTAATTCTTCCAGTCATCCCCACTCCCCTGCCTTTTCACAATACCCTTTGATGCCCTGGCTAATTAAGAACCTATCTGTCTCTGCCTTAAATCCACCCAATGACTTGGCCCCCACAGCCGCTCGTGGCAACAATTTACTACCCTCTGACTAAAGTAATTTCTCCGCATCTCTGTTCTAAATAGATGTCCTTCAATCCTGAAGTCATACCCTCTTGTCCTAGACTCCCCTACCACGGGAAATAACTTTGCCATATCTAATCTGTTCAGGCCTTTTAACATTTGGAATTTTTCTATGAGATCTCCCCTCATTCTCCTGAACTCCAGGGAATAAACAATTTATGGTGTTAAATATTTCAATTGAAAATGTCCTCAAAGTGCAATAGGCACTGCCTGGTGTGCTGCACTAACATCTGTAATTAAATATTTATTTACCTATTTAGTGTACGTTGATTCTCATAATTTGAGAGACTGTCATAAGATGACTAAAATAAGTTCAATCACCCGGAAAGGAAACAGGTCACAAATGGATTACGTAACAGAGGACAAGACGATTGTGGTCAATATAAAAGATGCATCTGTGTAGGGTTAAGGTTTAGTGACTGCCCCAATTCTCATCCTCCACCCTCAAACTGCTGATCAAAAGTTGGATAGCCAAGCCAAAAAGATGAGTTATGGTTGATTATATAGGTAAGATTATATAAGATAAAACTTTATATATCACAAAGGAAATTATTTTTGCAAGGCTGCTCACTCAGAAATATATACTTTAAAATACAAAAACAAATACAAAATACAGTGAGCATTGTGATGCAAAAGTACAAAATGTGCATTAAAAAGTAATAGTGCAAAATACAGATGTGCAATGAGCGGGGTGAATGAATCTGCTTCTGTGCTATTATCTCTGACCATGGGGGGGGGGGGGGGTGGGGAGAGAAACAGGTTTTAAAGGCTTTTCATGAATCTTCTGCCAAAACAACTGCAAATTGATTGAATAAAATCAGAGTATATTTATTATGTTTTTGGGTACAAAGGAGAAATTTAACTGTAATGTTCGTTGAATCGTATTTATCCCCGGTATAAGAGATTCATTATGTAGTGATGATACTTCATTTTGTGTCATCATTTAAAACAACTCATCAATCTCTACAAATTGGAAGTAAAATACTGCAGGTGCTCAGAATCTGAAATGAAATGGAAGATGCTGGAAATATTTAGCAAGTCAGCCACCATCTGTGGAAAGAGAAATGAAGATAATGTTCAGGTCAATAGCCTTTCATGTTAATTCAGATGTATTTGATCCTTTGTAATGTAATGCAGTGGTATTTTCTACTGTTTGATAGAGGACAGATCACCTCATCTTCATAGTTGGATGATTTTTGTAAAGAATATTTTGCCTGATCTGCATTGTTGTATTGCAATTTGCCTTGGTACAGCACATCACAAAGCCTTGAACCTCTGTTAAAGTTATTTGGATTTATCTGCAAACTCTACCTGTGCCTTAAGCTAACTGAATTGTACTTGGTCATCTTCCTTTAAATCCAAAATTCTAAGTTTCTCCTGAAGTGGTCCACAACAAATGAATCAGAAAGCAGATAAATGACAAGATAACTTATTTTAGTAATGACGTTGTGCAAAACTTCCAACTACCTTTACCCTACCCATGCCCAACTTAAAAGATTTTTATAAGCCACTGTGTGAGTAGATGAGGCTTTGTTTCAACATACTGTGACTACTGAGGTCTCCTCCAGATTAGTCATAGTGAGTTGTGGGCATGTTTTGTTGGCGCTGGAAGTGTTGTGACACTTGCGGGCTGCCTGTTCCAGTAGATCAGTAGGTCCTCTCTAGATCTGATTTGATGCAAAAGACACATTTCACTGTCTGTTTTGATGCGCTCATGACAACTAAATGTAATCTAAATCTTTTACTACACTGAGGTGTCAACCTAGATTTAGCTTAGTCATGAGATGGAAGTGTTTCAACTGAATCCTAGTTTAAAATGGAATGAGGTTTCATGGCCCCGTCTCATTCCACATTCTCCGTTCTAGTTATTTTCTCATCTCAATCTGTCCAGATTTTATTATATAATGGATGACTGTCAAATCAAATTGTCTATAAAGCTTTCTCTTTAGAGCATAGTTTCAGACCACAAACAAAATTGATATTTTGGCCAGAAAATCAGTAATGTGCATTGTAACAATGAACGTCAAGGATACAGACAAACTCATGTTTTGCTGAAAATCTAACAATTAGATGGCAGCATTTAATAAAAAAATTTCCAAGCATTTATCAACGACAGTCCAATATACAGATTCTGAATACTTGAGCACATGTGACAGAATCAAATTCTTCCAAAGCTCTTCTAAAGGATTGTGCATCAATCTGTATCTCTTGATACATTTTGAGAAGGAGTTCGTTCAGAGATGGAAAAAGAATGAATATAGATTAGCTTAGTGTTCATGATCTGATATAGCCAAAATGGGGTTCAAATATAAAAAAATTCAAAACCAAAATATCTACAGTACACAAATGGCAAAGGTTTCTTCAGAGCACTAGGGAAAGAATAGATCATTTCTCTTCCCTGAACTGCTATGGAAACCTCGAACAGCATTATTCACCTTTCTTTCTCAAGAAAGAGGAACCTTTGAAGAACAGTCCCCATGGAATGCCAGGATGACTGATTGGTGCTCCTTAAAGTGGTGCCAGAGCACTGATAGAACAGGATGGATCTGAGTTCATCATCACAGAACCAGTACTGAGATGGACAACTGAGAGAATTAATGAGACCACCATGTAAACTGCACATGCCAAATGGAAAAGCACAAGTATTTTACTATTCTTGCCCTTCCAGCTGCTATTTAGAAGAAATTACATCCGTATCATTTATGAATGAGATACTATTTGACAGCAAAATGAGTTTAAAAGTTTTAAGTCAGTCTCACTAAGTCCGAAATGTTCCTTACTGTGCATACAAGAAAGTGGTTATCGGTTTGAATAAATCCAAATTGGTCGACATGCACTTAAAAACAAAGCAGGAAACAAGCAGCTTAGAATATATTTCAATTTTTCCAGTTAGAGTTACCAGCAACAAATATGATCTTGCTGGTTAAATGGAGTTAATATTTTAATCATCAATTGCATTAATGAAATGATTATACCTTGATTTTGTTTATACTGCAAGTTTTCTCAGAATCTTTCGGCTATGGGCAAGTTATTGCGACTACCAATATAGGAATTAAATGGTAAATTTGGAGCCATTTCTTTTTTGCCTTTTATTCATTTGCCATCTGTCATGCATCAAGACAAAAGAAAGCATCTCCTACATTTGTTCTGTGGCAATGTCTAACTAAGACAACAGTGGGCAACTTGGCTTCCTTTCCTGTTGTCTACCACATGCTTTCTATTCATTACAATATGCACTAATCAAAGCATTCAATAAATGTCAGCAGGTAATTAGACTTGGCAATCTACTGAGAATTCTTATGTCCATAAAATCATGAATATTAATGAGTTCCTGTCTAAGTTATTTGCGAGCCTGTGGAAGATGGGCTTGATAGATTGGTCCAATCAAAAGAGCAAGCAGTGAAGGAAGGCCCTGATGAGAACTATTAGGTCACTTCAATATGTCAGCTGCTATGCAAAGGCTGCAGATCACCTGTGCTTGCAAATTATTAAAGTACTTCGACAACTTCACACTGAGTACATATAATGCCAACAGATCAACCAAAAGTGTAAAAAAACCATCAAAATTCCTCTTTTATTTTTCAGGTGTCTTTTTTTCTGCTGCCCTGTGTAATGCAGTGAATTAGAATGGCACTGTGCCCTTGGACAACCAGTCCTTTCTTTCCTCATTTTGCATTTGTGAAATGTAGAAAGAACATGAAATAAATACATCAAGGTTTCCAACAGGCTGTAAATATTTATAGGGTTATTAAATAGCCCAGTGCTTTCTTACTAGCAATGCACTGAGAAAAGGTATTGCTTCAAGAAGCCATCTCAAGGTCAGAGGATGTTGTACTGGAATCAATAATCAAGTGAACCTCTGATGGATATTTTGGAGGCTCCCTGGGGGCCTGTACTATAAGTGCTTGCTAAATGCAGAAAATTTTAAGCTCCCTTCCTTGACTTTATCATGTGCATGTGTTGTGTATTTAATATTTCAGTAATATTTGAGTAAAATTGCAGATATATTGTTTGATTAAGCATTCTTTGTTGTTTACCTAAGTCATTACGGGTTATGTGTAAAAGTACATGAATGTCATATGTCATTACTCCACCAAATCATAAGTGTGCAACTCACTAAAAGAAAAAATGGAATACATACGTTAACCCCAGGCTGCCATGTTTTTCTTACAACTAGTCCTTATGTTTTGGCATTATAAAACATAACAATGGCAATGCGAAAGTTTTAAATAAAACCAAGACAACTCACTACCTGTTGAAGCCCAGCAAGATGTTCGAATTAAAAAAATGTAGCACGCATTATCTTTGGAAGTTTAACGAGACGTTAGAGTTAAAAAGAGACAGACAATGGAGGAAATTCACAGGTTCATAAACAGTGAGTACTGGGTAAAAATAATCTTATTTTTTTTAAAAAAAAGAACATGGCTACATCAAAAAGATAGGTGCGTTCAACTACACAAAAGATAACCAGGTATTGTATACTGATTGAATTGAGCAATAGTTTGAAGCAAATTAAATAGTCAATGAAAAACGAGTGCCATTTTTTGATGAGTGCATTGGGTGGAAAGTGTAGGAGTTGTGTAGGAGTTTGATTACTCCAACCAAACCAGCTAAAATGAGCTTTGCTGGATATCATGAAAATATTGTAGGAATATATAGAACTGAAGCCACTGTTGAATGCAGAACGCTTTAGGTTTCATAAGTGGATCATCCACCAGTTGCATGCCACATTCCTTGCACAGCAGTCAACTAAAAGTGAACTAAGGAAGGTACTAGATGATGCAGGGTTGTAGGCGGAGATACATTTTTACCAAAGGAGGTGTAAAGCACTCCTTCCCACCCTAAGCCTACAGGTCACCTTTGGGCAAGGTCTAACACCTGTTTAGATCCCTGATCAGGGTCACGTGATACCATGGGTGTATATGGTGGACGGTTTTATGAGCTGCAGGTGCATATCAAAAGTTCTGGTTATGCCATCGATGGTGCCAGGTAGGAAGAGTATTATTAAAGGCTGGAGTCACCTGTCTTGAAGAAGAAGGCAATGGCAAACCGCTTCTGTACAGAAATTAGCCAAGGACAATCATGGCCATGGAAAGACCATGATCATCCATGTCACTGACACAGCACATTACGAATGAACTGGATGATTCCACAGCAGTGTTTAAGGATGGCAGTGGAAAACTCAAACATATCAAGGTAAACATAGTGCTAAATGAAAATGAAGGAGAAGAAAGGTATCTAAAGCTGTTAGAACCACTTCCTACAGTCCCAGAGCAAACTTCTACAACCAGCATGAAGGAGGCCCTAGACCCTGAGATTGTTTCACAGCCACAAGTCTCACCTGCCCAGCAGAGTAACATGCCCCTCTCCTGGGTCGGGAATGATGTTATCCCACAATAGTATGAAATCCTAAATAGTGATTCTTTAGTACTGAATGGGACTGAATCTTTAGTACTGAATGGGACAATTTAATATTTACTCTGCTGCGGATGTCTATATCGTAGTTGTGTCATATACTATACTGTGTATATATAACTTGAGATGAGTTCTATTTTCATTTGGAGTTTATAAGCAGGGAGGAGAGTTGTGTATTTAATATTTCGGTGATATTTGAGTAATGTATATATCTACTGTTTGATTCAGCTTGGACAATTCATTACAGATTATATGTATATGTGTGTGAATGGCATACGATATTACACCACCACATCATAACAGTGTGCCTCACTAGAAGTGAAAATGAAGTACACACATTATCCCCTGGCTCCCATGCTTTTCTTTCAATTAGTTTTACGTTTTGGAATTTCAAAACATAATGGATGCATCATTTTCCAACATTTACATCTGGAAGCGAGACTCTCTGCTGGAAATTGCACATGCAAAATCACTCCTCTCATTTAAAGGGACAGATCTGCTTTGTTGCAAGATGATTCTGAGCACTATAATGGTCATAATATCAGATTTTTTAATACAGAAAATGTGAAAGCAATAATTTTCCATCATGTTTTGATCAAACTCAGCACAGCTCAATCATAGCTGTTAAAGTTAAAATAAAATGAAGAACACAGTTTGGTTTTATATGTCCTCTGAATAGTAGGGGAATCAAAGAATTATGAAAATTGGGCAGGAATGGGGAACTCACTGAACAGAGTAAGAGACCATTTGGCCTGCTCCTCCTCGTATTTATGACACTATGATTGTATTTTGAAGAATACCTTCAGCTCTGTCAAGATTACAGTAGAAATTGTAAATTATAGTACTGTAAAGCTCACTCCCCACTGGGCTTAAACTTGACTACATTTGAAATACTTTTTTCAATTTACCAACAAGAGGTTGGAATCTTACATTGCCTATGTATCTGCATACATTACCACCCAGTGTGGCACAGCTCATCAAAGACCTTATGCAACAGAACACTACTCACTCTAAACCAGTTAAATTAATACACTAGCAGAAAGGAGACCCAACTAACTTTCAAGAAAAATTAATGTTGGTGACACAATAACATGGGCTTCAGTAAGGTGAAATATGAAAATTCTATTAATCTATTAAATTCTATTTAATGAGTGTAAATCCTAATGAAAGTACTTAGGTCAAATTTTGATTTCAAAAGGGTTGATTTCAAAGATTTTGTTTTAGATGGTTAGTGCATCGATTAACAGCACCAGTGATTATGGTTCAATTCTTGCCTCTATCTGTAACGAGCTTGTACATTCTTCCTGTGACCATATAGGTTTCCTCTGGGTGCTCTAGTTTCTTCCCACTTTTTGAAGACATACCAGTTAGGATTAGTAAACTGTGGTAATGTCATGTTAGCTCTGTAAACATGGCAACACTTGAGCGATGCCCCCAGCACATCCTTGGACTGTGTTGGACATTGATGTAAATGACTCATTTCACTGTCTCTTTCAATGTCCATGTGACAAATAAAGCTAATCTTTAAAATCTTTAATGCATGTTATGTAATGATGGGTTTTGATGTGACTCATTTTGTATGTCATGCTATTCCATGCATGACCAAATTTTCCCCAAGCTTTCTTTGAAATGAAGGTTGTTCTTTAAAGTTCAATTTATAAAAGATTCATTTTAAAACGGGTCAGCTCCTGAATTTGAAGAAAAGTTATTAGTTTTTCAAGGTAATATGTGATTATTTAAGCAAAGAGCCAACTGTCTACAAATTTGGTTTTCCGACCATACTTGAGGGTTGGATGCACTCATATTTATGCATTCTGTTTCATGTCACCAGCAAGTGTCTTCACTCTGATTATAAAAGCATTAAAATTTATTCTTTACTGCATTATGACTGTGTTACATTTCAAAATGAACGGACGTATAGGGAAGGGCAGTCGGAATTTCCCCAATACTCATCTTTATAAACCAGTGAAGTGAAACACTTCCACGTGTTCACTCCACTGAAGTCAGTGTGCACACCTGCACAGCTCCAGAAGTGGAAAATTTTGAATACCCCAGGGTTGTTGGCTGTAAAAACATGTAGGCCATCCTATCCCAAGCTCACGGACGGCAGCAAGTCTACATTTATATATTTATCTGTAAGGAAAAAAGGGGAGGAGTTACAATTTTATTATCCCAGCTGTATGGATTCTGGCATTTTGGAGTCAGAAATATTTTAACACTGGAAATAAAATAAAGCATTGCAGGCTTAAAATGAGAAGCTGAAAAGAAATGTTAAGCATTTCTTTTCTATTAGTGAGCATAGTGCTTTATATCAGACAGATTAATAGTGAAATCCATCATTTTAAGATTATTATTATTCTTACAATGAAAACAGAATCTGATTTTACGGTAATAAATAATATTACCAATTATCTAATGCTTCAGCAAAAATAAATAAATCAGCCCTGCCGTCATCATTAAAATGAAAGATAGTAAACACTGATAGAGAACCTCCCCAATGCCCTCCCAGATATTGTATTTTAAATCTTAATGTCCTGCTGTCTTTGCTTAACAATAAATACCAAATGAATAGTGACATGACAAGGATAAACTGCACTTTCATCTTCCTGAGCACTGCATTAACTCTTTCATTTCAGACATTCTGCTTATTCCTGGATATTACAAATCAGAGTTAAAATGTGCATCGTCTCTGTAATTTATTCTTGTTAACGTGGTAACCAGGCAAAGATGATTTAAAATAATTGCTTAAACTACCAGGGGAAATTTTCTTTTAATGCAGCGTTGTTATGATTTGGATTGCACTAAATTAAAGGGTTGATAATTTTAAATAGGAATTGGATTAAAAAATAAAAATTGATAGCATTACAGGATTCCTTTCAAAGAGCTGACAAGGATGTGATAGATTGAATTACTTTTTTTGTGTTGATTTTATTCTATTCTCAAAATTTTTGTAATAATACAGACAAGATTATAAAGAGTAAGAGGACTACATCTGAAAGAAGGATATTAACTCTTTGGGTGTGCCCCTACAATGGAAAACATTTGTAAAAGGTTGCACAATATAATATTATTCTGTGTTTTTTTCACATGTTCAGTAGTTTATGAAAGCAGTTCCTTCCATTATCAATTTAGGTTAAAATAATTTGGTAGTTTCTGCATCGTCAAGACGATTCTTGACGTTGTTTTACAACATGATAAAATCTGGATGGAAATGAATCAATATCTTATCTGCTCTAAAATCATTACTGATCTATCTTTATAAAGACAGGAAGGACAGCAGGTACAATGTTACGGCTAAATTTACAAGAAATGGTTGTCTGACTATTACGTAGAAAATATAGACTGTCAGGCATGACAGATTGCTCTCATTTCCTGAACCCGAAGGCAATAATGCTGGTTTGTGTCAGAAACCAGGATGGTCAATAACCACAGAGCAAGATGAAAGGGCTCCCTTTAAGCTCCCATCATGTTGGGTCAGCATCGTGCAAGTGAATTATCAGTACTAAAGAAGGAACATTCCATCTTTTTAGAAAAGGGAAGCAAAGCTACAGCTTCCCCTATAAATTAAATATCCATTAGCCTCTTGTCCAGCTTCTTTGCAAAGCTGGAAAAGATTGAAAGGTTCGATGCTTGAGGTTACATTCTGTGACATAGTTATCACAGTGATTGATGAAACAGCCGATCGAATTTATGCATGCTGGAGGCTTGGCCGCTACCTTCAATACGAATTGAGCTCTAAGTGGGGAGCTGTTAGATCGATCTGGCATCTTGGAGATGGGATAAGGACAGGCAATCATTGCAAGTTCATTCGAAGGGACGCTGTTGACAAATCAGTCTCTGCCAGCGACACGGATGAGGGGAATAACTCCCAGTTTGACGGTGGCCGAGCTTCTAGCTTGCTGGAAATTCAATTGAATTTTTCATCAGTCACCATTATATGCATCATTGAACAGAAGAGATAGAATTTCCTGGCTATATTCATATTTCTATAGTGGAGGTGATTCATTTAAATTGCTGATAGAATATATAGCACTGCAGTACTAATATAACTTTATGATATGGATTTAACATTTCAAAGTGACTTAATCCACTGATTAAATTATGCTAACTGTCCGTCGTTCATTATTATTCACCAACTTCTGCATAGGTTGAAATTACATTTTGTACTGCATTGACAATGAGGTACTTGAAATGTAATCACCATTGTAATGTAGGAAACTCATTTGTGGACATCACATTCCCACAGACAGAAATGTTTTAGCAGTGCTGATCTGGGATAAGAATAATTAGCAAGCAAGTGAGCAACGTTTAGAGGTAATTTTCAGTGTTTTAATCGCTAAAGGGGAGTCTTGCCTGTGGCTTTCATACAGAAACCTTATATTGCATGTGGTTGTGCTGAATGGTCTAATGCTACAATGCTATATGTACTGTAATTGAAACATATAATAGCAGTAAATATAACTGATTAATAACTCCTCTCTCTGAAAGCTGACCATCACTAGCTTGACATTTACACTGTCAACTTTATAAGGTTCAACATGTTCTCAAATTGACAGTAGAGACAGGAGGAAAGGGAACCTAGGCTTGCACCGTGAATGTGACTTATGCTTTTTTTCCCACTTAGTCAAATAGATTTAAAAGAGAATCATTATGCTGTAAATTAACACAAACATATTGTTTTTCTGTAAGCAGGAAGCCTGAACTGCAGTCAATGTATTTCAGCAGGGCAGATGTGATTTTTATGCATGAAAAGCTGTGGGTGGTGCAAGAATGTGTATATTTATTTCTGGATTTATAGAAAGTGTAATTCCCCTTACACATTCCAGCATCTTCATACAGTACTGCACTTAATCATGGGAATTACGTTTAACTTCAGCCATCTTGATAATGCCATCTATATGCTATTATTGTATTACATATAGACTGGGAACTTTTGGCAGAGCCATCCATTCATTCCTTATTTCCTTATTTCCGCATCCCCCCCCCCCCATTGCTCAATTTACTTTCTCTTATTTTATCATCTCCCCAGATTTGTTTTGTGTTCCATTGCCGGATACCTACACTTGGGACTAACGTGAGAGTGGACAATTAACGTAACAGCACACCTTTGGAACGAGGGAGGAAATGTGGAGCTGGTGGAATTCCATGAGGAGAACGTGCAAACTCTGCAGAGATGGTGCCAGAGGCGAGAAATACAGTCATGCTGGGAACTGCACTGACCGCAGTGCTGAACGTGGCAACCTGCTGCTCATAAACTGGCCAATCTACTTCCTATATTACACCTATCCCTGCACATACTGTTAGGTCATCTGGAGGTTGTGATAAATGTAATTTGCATTTAAAGTCTTTATTTACAGTGAGATCTTGGATAACTCAGCATAAAACTGGTGTCAATTATAAACAGAGCAGGTTGTCCAAGAACTGAACAAACACTTAGTGGTAAACAATATGTGATAAAATTACATACAAGTTTGGATAAGATACTATGTCCTCCACTCCTTAGATTGCATACAAAGCTTAAAGCAGGGGTTCCCGACCTTCTTTATGTCCATGGAGCTTTACCATTAAAGTCTGTGGACCGCACCTTTTGAACCCCTGCATTAGAGGGTATTGCCGTATGTAGAGCCTTGACTTGATCGCCAGCAAGAACAAAGATAGGGTGATGGGCCGAGATATTGGAATGGGCATGGGAAATTGAATTGTAATGGGTGGCCACCAGGAATTTGTGCTTTTTGTGCCAGCGAAGGGGCTGGCATTCCCATTCCCATCCCAACAAGTTGGCTCACGGCGTCCTCTGCTGCCACGATGAGGTCACAGTCAAGTTGGAGGAACACTGATTTCTCTAACTCCTGGTAATTTTTCTGTCCTCCCCCTACTCTCTTCCTTCACTCCTTATTCTGCCTCCTCTCTCAGCATTTCTCTTCTCCTCAGCTCCCTCTGGTGCCACTCCTCCTTCCCTTTCTCCCATAGTCCAGTGCCCTTTCCTGTCATTTTTCTTCAACCCGTTATCTCTTCAGCTATCACCACTCCCTCCCCCAGCTTCTTACTTCATCCATCCTCCCCACCCACCCACCTTCCCCATCACCTGGTTTCATCCGCCAGCTTGTACTCCTTCCCCTCCCTAACCTTCTTATTCTGGCTTCTTCACCGTTTCCTCTTGAGTCCTGATGAAGGGGCTCTACCTGAAACGTTGCTTGTTTATTCCTCTCCATAGGCGTGCCTGACCTGCTGAGTTCCTACAGCACCTTTGAGAGATCGTCTGGCTTAGTGGTCACTGACAAGAGACTGCTCAAGCAAGTGTTATTAGTAAAAGCATAGCACAAAGCTCTACGCAATATAAACTGCAGCATTATATCAGAGAAGAAGACTATATTTTTCTTTCAGTATCTCTGCATTCTGTATTTTAAGACAGTGGATGTGTCATAGCTGTATAGCAAACAGAAGCTACAGAAAGGTTTCCAATAGAGGGTTAACTAGAACACAATATTCTGTTAGCTTCAGGTTAAAAATTGAATAAAGTTAAATACCTATTGATGTTCTTAAAAATGTGATCTTCTTTTTTCCGAAATTAAATGGTTTAGAGAATGCAAACATACATTAATATCAGTAAGATGATTTTATTTTCTTTCTCACATCATTTTCTCCTCGTATTTCCACTCCAAAGGACATTGATTTCCTGTTCAAATACAGCAGCAGGGATACAAGTTTCATCTTGCCCAGTGGCCATTATAATATGCAAGCCTCTGGAGTGTCAGCAGGTTACTCCTGACTATAGAAAGGGGCATCCTAACTGAGCTTCAACCTGCTCTTTCTCAGTGCCGGTTAGAGATCAAGCAATCAATAAGTTCAGCTGATTTGCATCCCTGAGCGAAGATGCTTGGGAAAACTACACTGCCTGCTGAGATTAGCTAGTTGAACAGATCGGGCATTAGAAGTATGATCTTCGCAACTCAGAGGCTCACTGAGTTATCTCAATGGGATACAATTATGTCACTTTAAATAAACTGCTGACCCACATCAAAAATTGAACAAATGTCATTTTTACACAGGAAACAAACAGCAATTTAGACCTGAAAATTGATGGTAATATAATTTAGCTTTACTGATTTGATTGGATTAGGACTAGAACTAGCTCTTAAAACTCCTTTGTTGATCTTTTTCTAACATTTATGGGCTATACGTCTAATTTATTTTGAAAATAAATTACATCTCTGTTGCAGATGAATGTTGCCGCTGGGCAGTTAGATGCAACTTTTCTATTGGTTAAGTATGCCTTTGCCCTTAAAATCTAGCTTGGAAGCTTCTAACCAACATCACCGATATGCTGCTCCAACTTTTAGTGGAAGGCTACAAGTATGATTAAAGATGAGCTTTGTTCATCATATGTATATCAAAGAACGTTTTGTTTTGTGCTAACAACCAACACTGCCCAATGATTATAGGCAGGGCAGCCCATAAGTGTCAACATGCTTCTGTCCATAACTCACTACTCCTCAACCTAACTGTACATTTTTCGGATGTGGAAGGGAATGGGGCACCCATAGGAAACCCACGTGGACACGGGGAGAATGTACAATCTCCTTACAGACAGTAGTGGGAATCGAACCCTGGTATATGACCACTGGCTCTGTAAAGCAATTGTGCTAACCACTATGCTACACTGCCACCCCTATGAACTGGAATATAAGTCAGTTGAGGTTTAATTGTCATTCAATTCAACCATCCATGAATACACATGAAAACAGATGAAACTATGTTCCTCTGAGCCAAGGTGCAAAACACAGTACCAATATAAAAAAAGAATCCACTATGGAAACTTCACTCTACCATCTGAGAACTTATAGCATGTTACAAGGGTAAATCTCATGTAGGAATTAATAGACTACTTTGGAGTGTTTTATATTATTTTCTAATTTGAACTTGTGTTATACTGCTGTTTCCCTGATAACTTCCCACTAATAAATGCTCCATGTCACCTGGCTCAATTTCTGGAATGCTGCCTTTCTCTTTTTGGACAAAAAAAGTATGATATGAATATAAATTTACAAAGGTTTTAACCTATCATTGTTAGGGTTCTTGTGGCAAAGAAAGATTATTTTAAGAGCTTCGTCAAAGCCCCACGAAATCAAAATGATCAGTAAAAGCTCAAAAATGTGATCTGGCTTTTTGGGTAATTTTGTAGGCAAGCCCAAACACTGGCAAGATTTTATCAAAACCATTTTGTAAACTATCTTTACTTCAATTTCCTACATATATATATATATATATATATATATATATATTGTGATGCTTCAGTAAATTCAGTAGAGTTGCACTTCAAAACCTTGCAGAAATTCAATTGTGGTAAATTACTTTGATGGGCAGATGAGGACGAACGTTCTTTCCCACTCATGGACAAAAGTTTCAGCAACAATATGAGGTGGATTGCAACAGACAGCGTGTGGACAATTTCAGTATCAGACATGGTACAAGATAGTTAATGGAAAGAATTTAGCAACATGTCCTTTATATTTTCCAAGAAGACCACTCATTGTGTATTTATTTCAAAAGTCTGTTTTCTTTTCATTCCTTAGCGGGACATGGACATTGTCAATGAGATCCCCTTTATTGCCTGTCTTATTGCTCTGGATGTGGTGTCTTATTTATTTACCTGCTTATTGCCATTCCATTAATTTAAATTCCCCAACCATTGGGGCAAGATTTGAAATATCTCACGATCAATACTCCAGTGATTTAAGGGCAGTGCTCCTCTGCCTCTTCCACTTAAAGCCCTGGGGCACCCAATTAAATACTTCTGAAAACATAGTAATTTTTGGCAATGAAGCATCAACTTCAAGTAGCAATACCAAAATCAGAAATACAGGCCAGGGGTCCCTCCCTAAGATAATGGAATGTCAGTCTGGATGATGAGCTTGAACACAGAATTTTCAGACTCACTGTTAGCACTGACCCAAAACTGACACTTACTACAATTCCCAGGAGAGAGACTCAGAGACAAACATTGAAAATGTCACAAATAATCTGCAAGGTAATCTGTCATTCAAATGGTGTACATTTCTGTACAAGTAAACCAGAGCCCCACCTTTCCAAATGGATGCATAAGGCATAAAAAACAAGGAATGTCTTTTGTAAATGTCTGAATAATCACTTTGCAAAGTGTCAGGACCTTTCAGAATGTACAGTGGAAATTATGGAATATTCACACAGGATGAGGCAGATAATTTTCAAACAATTGAATCTGGGGTTAATAAAACCTGACAATTCTGGGATCGTTCCCCAGTTCAGGCACTGTCTGTGCAAGACTAAACAGTTTAAATTTCAGATTGAAGGCTCTTCATTAGAAACTGGGGTTATTCTCCTTGGTGTTGGGATTAAAGACTTATCTGATCAATTTTAAGTAACAAAGGGTTTTGATAGAGTTATTGTTTCCAGTGGAAGAAGGGTCAGTCTCTGCAGGCACAGTTAGAGGCTATAGGCACTGAAGCTGTTAAGACTGGAGAATATCCTCTTTATATCACAAGATGTTGAAGTTCAAAAAGCACTGCCTGAAAGGATCCAGTTCAATCATTTTTAAATGTATGTTTGGTTAAATACTTGAAGAAAATTATGTAGGGTTGTACTGTATGAAGGCTAGTTGTACAGTACATCCCTTTCAAGGAGTTAGTATAGCAACAATGGGCTGAATGATCTACACTACAGCAATATTATTTCATTTTGCTTGTTTTTTTTTTATTTCCAGAATTATTTAAATTGCTGTATAAGCCACAGTTTATGCTTTAAAATCAAGACTAAAACAAGTGAAGATACAGATTGTTTGATGCTTTAAAATATTTGGGCATTGCATGAAAAAAATAACATGGTTCTCATAAAACAGTGTAAACAACCAACATGTTCAACAGCTGTATACAAGTTGATATCTAAAAATGGGTTAGCTCCTCTGAAGACTATCAGTGGGATAATCCATATCAAGCTGTTGCCCATTTGGTGGTCATCTCAAATATTTTCCTATCCCAAATGCACACGCCAAACAACTGATTGTCACTGTGCAACTCTCACCACTTTGTGCCTCAGATGCACAGAAGGTACAGAGGACACTCAGATTTCTGGGCCATAAATCTGCTTTATTGGCTACCAACAGTGAGGATATTTAAATGACTTTCTCTTAAACAGCAGGCCAACATAATTCTAAGAGAATAAACTGAGACTTCTTAAACACAATTATGTTAATATATTGAACTCTGACCTGGGTGGTAAATTTAATTGATTTCTGCATATACTAACTAGTTAAAAACACAGGAGGAGAATGCCAAGCTAGCCTGCGGGAAGGGCTTTGCAAATTATTTCTTGAGGAGAGGAAAGTCAGTAAATACTGGTTCTATTAGCACAATTGATCTGGATTGTCAAAATTGTCCTGCTCAATACTCTGTGTAAAATTACTCTCTTAACTGGCCAACTTCTACAAGGCAGAACTGATTTGAAATAACTAACATTATTTGATACATTTTGAAGAAAGTGGATATAGCATTAAGCCAGGTCAATGTACAAATGTCAGCACAATGTTGCAAGTCACAATTCTTGCTGCTAAAGTAAGTAGAAACTTTTCACTGCCAATGGCCAAAAGAAAATTGGGCATGTTATTGAACGGGCTGCTGAGTTACCAGCGGCAATGATCAATTTCAGGGAGACACAAGAGAACTCAGATACTGGAAATTTGGAGCAACATACAAAGTTCTTTGAGGGCCAATTTCAGCCTTTTATTCCTAAATAAATCTGAGTGTCCTCTGGACCTTCTAATAAATCTAATATTCATTTCATGAGGGGTGAAAACTGAGTGAGTGCATTGTCTTTCGCACGTAACTTTCGTTGCACAATGTCAAGGACAGGAATAAAACATGGTGGACGAGGGAGTGTTGGATGAATCATCCATTTGGTTCAATAGCACCTTACGGATGCTATTGTTTGACACATTAGGCAATGATTATGGAATGTGGTTCCAGTGAACTTCTAGCACTGCTTCATTAGTGCACTATTAATAGTCAATGCTAGTAGACAGGGTGAAGACTAACATGGCCTCAATTATTGATTCTGTTTTTCCCTGAACATGTGCTGCATGTCTAACCGAAAGTTCTCAGCTTTCTTTTGTTTTTTTTATTTTAAATGAAAAAGGAGGTTGATCATGTTAGAAAAAAATGTTTCTGTGGTTCTGGTTTCAAGTTTTAATAAATAATCCCTGAAGTCTGAATTCCAAACCATAAATGAGACTGAAATTAAGCATTGTAACATTCATCATTTGTAATCTTGTGTAATGATGGATTTCCTATGATTCTGTGCACTTTGCTGCTACTTGATGGTACTGAGTAATCTGAAGGGACTTGCCACAGAAATATCACATAATGATCAGTAATTGTGTCGATTTGGCATTTTCAAAACCACTAATTATCTTATGCTCCCTTGCTTCAAGAGGACATCAAGTATTACTGTGGAGCTTGAGATCATTAGCAACGGTGGGAGATTGCGCAGCTAATGATTACAATTCTGCACGTTATCACCTTCAAAACATGTCACATATCCATGCAGAGGGGACTGCAATCAGATTCCTCCTCAGTAATTAAGATTTGCTTCTAAAATAAAGCAATAGTTTTGCTAAAGATAATGATCAGTGAAAACTCCCTATATCATTGAAACCACAGTGTACAGTAAGCACACAATGGATGTTCCTCTACTGAGATAATTGGTTAGTTAAAACAATTATAGGAGTGGGGGAAACTGAGGTGGATAGGGGTTCCTGACAGAGATATACGAAAGCATGAGGAGAGAAAATAGGGTAAAGGTTAGGAAGTTTTTCTTCTTAGCAAAGCTGTCTAAAACTAGAGGGCATCAGGTTAAGGTAAACAAGAGTTTTGAAGAAGATCTGGGTCATCTTGAAGGTGGTTAGAATCTGGAATGCCATGTCAAACTGGGAATGTCAATTTGAATTGCCAAGGCATAGAGGACTACAGACCAAATGCAGGTAAATGTGATTAATATAAATGCACACATGATGTTCAACATGGGCATGCTGAGGTAGAGGGCTACTTTCTGTTCACTACCACTGTGACTTCTTCCCATTTATCTTTTTCCTGAAACTTCCAGCAAATACTAAAAGGCAATCAAGAAAGGTCTTCGCTCAAAATGTCGACTGTTTATTCATTTCTATAGATGCTGCCTGACTTGCTGAGTTCCTCCAGCATTTTGTGTGAGTTGTCCTAGATTATAGTCATCAGATTACAAAAAATTGTCCTCTTGGAATTCACTACTCCAAAAATTCAAAATACAGAAAACAATTAGTTATTATGATATTTATGTGGGGATTAATTATAAATAGTTAAATAAATACAAAAGGCAAAAGAAAGTACCAATTTTCTCAATTCTTATATATCTTTTCAACTTGCACTTATTAATGCAGATGCAGATAACATGGCTTTATTTTAACATGGTAGGTTCATCTTGTTGTCCAATAGCAGTATTTTTCAAACACGTTCCATATTATTTACTCTCAACATGTTTAAAACAGGGCCAGCAAGTTTAAGTGCAAATTGTGAACTAAACGGCCATGTAAAAGGGATTTCACAGATGAAAAACTTGATGTTTCACAGAGGTCAGATGCTGGAGAGAGGCTCTGTGTAAGAATTAAAGTTGTGGGACTTGCTACAATGTTTTCAAATGCTCTTGTCTGCAAATACAGCTGCTGACCACTTAAGAGATTTGCTTTAGAAACTGAGAAGGTAATCTCTTAAATGGCTTCCTGTTGTAAACAAACAGCTGTGATAATGATAATTACTGTTGAGAGAAAAGGCATGTGATAGGAACAGTACTCCAGTCCAATGGAAAACAGGATTTACCATTATAGAACTTTATGCCACAAATTACTTTCTAGGAACACAATTCCTCCATAGTATATGGGTTGCCTAAATCGTGTCTTGTTCAACATTTTCCAATTTTTGCCCAGGTAAAGGAGGTCACTTTCAGTCTGGGTTTTAAACTGGTGTTATGGATAATCTTAACAGGAATGAAGTACCCTAGACCTTGTTCCCAATAAAAATCAGGCTCTTTTTATAGTGGCTGCAGAGGCAACATTTCCCTCGATCTGGCAAGGTTTATGATTATAGCTGTTGTAGCTGAGAAGAAATTCTTCTAGGCCTTTGGTTAGTAATTGCAAGAATCATTCATTCTTTCTTTAAATGCCATGCCTCATACATTTTCCTGCTGGATAATCTTTTTGATACCCCAAGGGTATCAACAAAGCATCCACGTGTATATTATGGACAGCAAGATGTATCAGATCCTAGTTTTTGGACTTCATCTGAAGACTGAAACCCTTAATATTTGATTGCAGTAATGATCTCTCTTCCATTAACTTTGCCTGTAGGTCGAAGTTGAACGACATAGGCCTCAACTCAAGCAACACTGGTGCTCCTTGGAGAATACCCCTCAGAAAAATTCTGCAATTCTGCTGACATTTCAACAGCTTTAATACCAACAAAGAGTTCAAGTGAGTTGTATATTTAATTCTATATATTTTGCAAGGGAACTCAATTAGCATCAGATATCGGGACCTAACTAAATTACTAAATTAAGTGACTTATGCTGATATAAAACAGTAGCCCATTCCTTAAGGACAAATAATCATAAGTGCATATTTTTGGTTCCATCCCATTTTTGGTATCTTTCAATGTAGGGAATGATATTAAAAGTAAGGATGTGTACCAATTTCTATTCCAGCTTTTGAGACCATCAACTTCTCAGGAGTAACTATTTAATTGAACATCCTCATATATAGATTTACATTCTTTACAAGTGTGTGCTTAGTTAGGGTGAAGGTTAGATTTTTATTGTTTTTGTCAGGGAGTAAACTTGTCTGCCGATGGGCTCTTTGCTAGAGGAGCTTCCTGTGTAGTAGACCACAGGCCCCTGACTTTCCCATATTAATTTCTTGATTCCTTGAATAGCTAAAAATTTGTCAATCACTGCCTTGACTATACACAGAGACCGAACATCCACAGCCCTCTTGGGTACAGAAAGCCAAGATTCACAACTCTGTGGTAAAGAAATTTACCTTATGTAAAGATTTTTTTATCTTTGTCTTGAAAAGCCAATTCTGTCCTTTGAGGTGGTGAGCAGAATGTGCAATGTTCGGTGCAGTTTGAATATCCTGAGATTAAGTAGGAGGCTGAACAATTTTGACTTGAAGGTAATTACTGAAATGATGTCATTACATCTCCATTTGGTTCTGAAGAAAATGTGTTGGAGTTTTAAGTGCAACTCATTGGTGGTGGAGACAAGTCAAAGAGGCTGTGTCCATCCACAACCTCCCCTGCCTCTCACTACTCCTTGCCACAATCAGTTTGAAATTAGCTATTTCTCCTCCAAGAGCGAACAAAATTAACTACAGATAATTTATTTGATTGTCTTTCAAATTGCTATTTTGAGCTTGATGGTATTACTGAACTATGCTAAGATCACTGTAATCTTGGCTTTGACTGACATAATCCTCCCGACCATTAATACACCCTACATCTGGAACATCTAGTCCAAGACTTAAGTAGAAATTAACCATCGTTTGTAAAACAGCAGAGACAACATTAAGAAATATTGGAAATAAAAGAAAACATTGGAATTGTTTAAAATGAAATAATATCCAAACAAAGAAGGTAAGGATTTGTATTTCATATGTAACAGTTTGTAATTGGTTACAAACATTAATCTTCTTATGTCAAATACAGGTGCTCTCTAGTTTCAAAACCACTGTGTTTCAATGAGGTCTTGTGAGAAAGAAATGGTGTTGGGAAGCTTTGGTTGTTTTGAGATGTTGGGGAAGTATTTTGCAGACACAAAATGAGGGATGATGAACCAATGAGTTAATCCTCTATTTCTCTTTTGTTTTCCTTGTTCATTTAATTTAATGAGTGGTGACATCCTCCAAATTAATCATACACCTTTCGGTGCATTATTTTTCCAAAAATGAACTTGATGACATTTCCATCTTAAAATCTGCGTATAAAATAGGACTAGGGTATGAATAAAAGAAATCTCAAAAATGTCAATGCAGGCTAATTTAGCTTTGTCACAGTGGAAGATTCAAAACTGTTAATTAATAAAAATACAATCCAATTTTATATCCACATTAAAACCTCTCGGTGATATATTTAAAAATCTCTTTGTAAGATGTATGCCTCCTTTGTATCTTCTTACATGTGTTTCTTAATCTAGTTCTACAATTGAATATTCATGATAATGTGACAAAATTTAATCCATTTAATTAGCCGTGTTTGTCTGAATTGTTAATACTAATCAGAATTATATATTCAGAAGTTGAGGCTGATGATTATTTTGATCCATGTGCCAAAGGCTTCGGAGACAGGCCCCTGTAACCTATTTAGTTCATTAATCAGCACCTGGAAAATAAATATTCAGTAGTGCCCAAACCTACCAATACTAAAAAACGTTATTGAAGTGCATTATTAATTAGCAGTGGAGCATATTTTATTAACGACTTTTATTTGTATCATTGGAACTTTGCCTTTTAGTGGGCAGATGTGTGATAAATTGGTTTCAAATATGTTCTGAAAAAGCTGAAAATCTCAGCTATTCAAGACTGACACTCAGAATCAGAATCCATGCAACAAATCTGCAGTCATCTTGTACAACTTAATGTTTGCCTGGCTCTACTATTGTTGTGATGGCTGCTTTCAGTTTTAGTTGACTGTATTACTTCTGAATTGTAAAACTTGGCCACCATAAGCAGACACAACTGCTGAAATCTGATGAATATTTCAATCTGTATTGATTGGAACAAGTCTCAGCAAGCAAGTTTGTGATGGAGCTCTATTCTTGCTGATCTTTGCTGGTATAATTTAAAACTTCACTTGGCCTGGTAATGCAGTTAAGGAGGAGGAAATTAGTACAAAACTGCCTGTGGCGATCTACTGGGTATATATTACAGAGTAGCATTCTCGTCTGACACAAATCTGTAGCGTAAGTTCTACTCCAGAGGTCTGCATTTTCAGGTCAATGTAAAAGATGTCATTGCCTCTTTCTCAGATGACCATGCAGTCAACCCTGCAGTCCTAAGCGTAACTGATCCTTCAGCTAACACCTCTAAACAGAACTTCACCTTATTATCACATTGTCAGATGTGAAAATTTGGTGTGCACATTTCCCACAAGATATGAAGTACTGCGTTCAGGTCTGGTCACTTCATTATAGGAAAGGATGTGGAAGCTTTAGAGAGACCATAAGTTCATAAGATATAGGATCAGTCTTAGGCTTTTTGGCCTATCGGGTCTGCACCACCATTTCATCAAGTCTGTTCTATTTTCCCTCTCACCCTGAGGGGCATAGAAAGTGCTATATATTTGCATATCTTTCATTTGTGATGTTGGTTGTCTCAAACCATTGGTGACTAATTTTGTATGATTCAGTTATCTTTGCTATCCAACATCCAGATCTATTCAATGTGATAATTTTATGACTCGTTTCAACAACAGTTTGTAATATATAGTATTCCTTTTGTACAAAATGCAAATCTAACAGCTATTAGCGTTAAAACTAATGTCAAAGATTTGCACAAGTATTTTGCATGTTTGTCAGATTTTGTGTGCAATTTTTTATTGATTCTACTGTACTTCTTTGTTCTACTGTGAATGCCCAAAAGAAATGAATCTCAAGGTAGTATACAGTAAAATATACATATTTTGATAAAAAAATTATTTTGAAATTTTGAATGTTGAAGAAGACTCCATTTTAATTTCTACAGCCGGTATCTAGTATACACCATGAGCTGCTAACAGACCAATGTGTTGATCAATCTGATCCTCATGAATTTACTGCAGAGTGGCAACTTTGAACATAACCAGGATTTCCATCTTGTTTCCTAGTCTTGGTTCTAATTGCACAAAAGTAAAGACTTAGCACACATGCAACCATGAATTATCTGCATATTAGAACACTACAGGGTTATCACCACTGACCTTAGTATTAAGTTGAGCTGACAATAATTTCTAACTACTATTCATAGCCTTCAACTGCAAGCATACATGTGTGGATATCAGGTGAAAATACATTTGGACATTGCTTTTCCCTCTGAATAAGACCTGCTACTTCTCACCAGTTAACTTCATGCAAAGAGCAGTCACTTGGTTTTAAGGGATTTTGTGCAAGTGGAATTGGGTCTCATCAGGCACAACCTTACTAAAAGTTGGAAGAGGCTGGAGGATTTAATAGTCTTCAGCATTGTGTATTCAACACAAGTTACAAATTCTCGAATGCCTCTCTTTTTTTTTCCTCCTGTGTTGCTAGTAAAGTCATGTCTATTGCCAGAGACTCCAGGATAATCCTGGCAGGTTGGCAGCTCTATTAGCACTGGAGGGAAACAAATCAGCAGGAAAATGCTAGAGAACAAAGCCAAGTTGATGCACACCAGATGGAGCGCTCTCAATACTGCTGCTTCCATGGGGTTGTGCAAGAGTTTATTAAGCAGGTGGTTCCTGACTGTTTTACATAATCCCAAAAGGCATGGTAATCCTTCTTTAAGTGAATGCTATGTAGTACAGGATGTCCAAATCCAAGTAAATTACTTGAAGTCAGAGGTCTCACTTAAGTAATTATATTGCTGACTTGTCTCAATTGGAAAGAAGCTTGTTCCACACAGTATAACCAGGCAACACCTCCAGTTAGGTCTCATTTAAGTTCAATTTCCTTTTTAGAATCTGAATCCCCTGCCATAAATCTCGGGCACTATGTCAAAAAGCAAACTCCCCAATCAGGGGAGGCAATATTCTATGAGAACTGATTGTGTTAGATATACCTACATTTTGTAACCACACCTTCAAGGCGGATTATGTTGGGGTTGTCAAACTGTCCCATGATGCTCGCTTCACTCAGGAAGTCTCTGCGCTGTTTCTCCGAGTAGCCAGCTTTCAGGCTTTTGATGGCGACGTAGATTTCTCTCTTCCCAGGTAACTTTAGGCGTCCACTACAAACCTCCCCAAACTCACCTGGTGAGGCAGAAAAACAGTCACAGAGTTACAGAGCGACAGATTTAAACAGTATGGAAACAGGTCCTTTGGCGCAACTTTCCATGCTGGCCCAGATGCCCATCACAGCTAGTCCCATTGGCCTGCGTTTGGCCCAGACCCTTCTAAACCTGTTCTATCTTTTAAGCATTGTAATCGTACCCAGCTCTACAGTTTCCTCTGGCAGCTCGTTCAATGCATCATCCTCTATGAGGGAACCTTACCCTTCAGGTATACTTTAAATCTTTCCTGCCTCACCTTAAACCAACGCCTCTTAGTTTTAGACTCAATACTCTTGGAGAAAGAGTATCCATTTGCTTTATGATTGCTCTTCATTATTTTTATACCACTATATGGTCACCCCTCAGCCTGTTACACTCCGGGGGGGGGGGGGGAACAGCCTATTATGTTTCTTCTTGTAATGCTCTGATCCTTGGAGAGAGGGAGTTCTTACTCAGGTAATCCGCCATCAACCAGCGAGATCAGAGTATTTGGGGGAAAAAGATCATAATAGTCTATTTTATTATGCATCAGTTATTCAATTTTACTTGCAGCAATAGGACATAATTGGACACACAGTCAATCAGCGAATTTATTCTGAGGTCAGATTTAGTTAATGTCTATTTTGTGGAAGACATTTAAAAGTAGGTCTCTGGAGTAAATTTTACTTGACTATGCCCCTCTCAGTCTCTCTGATAACACTGGTGCAGAATCCTGAGCCTTTACCAAGCAGAAGAGATTGTAGCACAGCTGTGGAAATACAAGCTCCACCACACTGAATCATTCAGATCCATGGAGACTAAGTCACACTTAGAAATTAATTTCCTCTGTTGAATGCAGCTGAAATAAGCCAGGGCAGCAGCTGGTCTATTTAAATTGGTTCCTGCAGTTCTGGGGAGCAGGGATGAGGAGATCAGCCAAGGCTCCTGCCCCTGATTCTATCCAGTCATGCCTGCTTTGTATGTCAGTGAGTGCCAGGTGAAGTCAGGATTACTGCGATGATGTCCTGATTCCTCAAGTAGCCTTCATGGATTTGCTCTCCCTCCTGGAGTGAAGAGGAAACACTGGAATATAAGTTAGGTAAATAACTGACCAAACAAGATTTGAAGGGGTGGGGGTCATGCTCGGAACTAGGGTGGTCCAGTCTTAGCACTGGTTGAGCCTTGCTATAGAACAAGGCAGTTTGGTGGTCCAGGCTTGGCATCCAACAAGACTAGAGTGGTGCAGGTTAGGTTAAAAAGTTGAATGTTGAGATCATATACACTGAACAAAACAACCAATAAAGAGAATGGCCAAAATTTCCTAGTGAAGATCTCCCATCCATTCAATATCGAATTACTTACCACCTCCTATAACTCTTTCAATCCTAATGCAGGATGCATCTATTTCCTTTGCAAAGTCTCGGACGGCTTGATTGGGGTCCTCGTAGGTGTGTGGGTGAATGTAGGTTCTATTCCCAGGCAACCTGACTATGAAAGCACAATTTACTTCAACTAAATGACACCTCCTTCTGTTCATGATTGCCAACAAATAAAATATGTCCAAGCAAAAGCAAATTCTGCTGACCCCAAATGTGATGCCCAGCCAAATGTGGTTATTTTATCTGAATCCTAAGGTAATAAATGCCCATCCTAAAGTTAAAAAAGTGAAATTAATGAACACAAGAGATTTGGCAGATGCTGGGAATCTTGAGCAACACACACACAAAATGCTGGACGAACAGCAGATTGGGGAATAAACAGTCAACATTTCCAGCTCAGACAGTTCATCAAGACTAGAAAGGAAGAGGAAGAAGCCAGAATAAGAAGGTGGTGGGGGGGGGGCGTGGAAGGAGTACAAGCTAGCAAGTGATAGGTGAAACCAGGTAAGGGTGAAAGTGGGTGGGTGAGGGAGGGATGGCGATGTACGAAGCTGGGAGGTGATAGGTGGAAGAGGTAAAGGACTGACTGAGAAGGAAGGTGAAGAGAAGGAGTGAATGTGGAACCAGAATGGGGAATGGGAAAAGAGAGAAGATGAGGGGAAGAAATTACCAGAAATTAAGAGAAATTGATGTTCATACCAAAGTTTAGAGGCTACCCAAACAAAATACAAGATCAAACACGAGGAAATCTGCAAATGCTGGAAATTCAAGCAACACACACAAAATGCTGGTGGAACACAGCAGGCCAGGCAGCATCTATAAGGAGAAGCACTGTCGACGTTTTGGGCTAAGGCCCTTCGTCAGGACTAACTGAAAGGAAAGATAGTAAGAGATTTGAAAGTAGGAGGGGGAGAGGAAAATGTGAAATGATAGGAGAAGACCAGAGGGGGTGGGGTGAAGCTGACAGCTGGAAAAGTGATTGGCAAAAGGGATACAGAGCTGGAGAAGGGAAAGGATCATGGGACAGGAGGCCTAGGGAGAAAGAAAGGGGGAGGGAGCACCAGGGGGAAATGGAGAACAGGCAGACTGATGGGTGGAAAGAGAGAAAAAGAGGAGGGGGGAGAAAAACTAAATACATCATGGATGGGGTAAGAAGGGGAGGAGGGGCATTAACAGAAGTTAGAGAAGTCGATGTTCATGCCATCAGGTTGGAGGCTACCCAGCCGGTATATAAGGTGTTGTTTCTCCAACCTGAGTGTGGCCTCCTCTAGATCAGTGAGACACAATGTAGATTAGGGGAACGCTTTGTCGAACACCTTCGTTCCATCTACTACAAAAGATGGGATTTTCCGATGACCACTCATTTCAATACTACTTCCCATTCCCATCCCCAGTCCAACATGGCTTCCTCTACTACCACAATGATGCCACACTCAGGTTGGAGGAGCAAAAAATAATGTTTTCCAACAGTTTCCATGTGACACGCCTTTAATGGGCTGGTAGTTCCCTGATTTCTATCCCTCTCCTTTCTCAAATAAATAAGTTATATTCAATATTTTGCAATCTAATGGAATCTTCCCTGTATCTAGGGAATTTTGGAAATACAGAACATTTAGTTCAAATAACAACTAGTGGATTAGATGCCCTGATCCTCTTTTAAAAACAATATTGATTTTGGTTCATTGCCACCAATCTGGAGCAGAAAAACAAAATTGTTTCCATCAATTTGATATATATCTAGAATTAAGCCAAATGGCATCTTCCACAAATTAATCATGCTGTGTGGTGGAAATCCATCATATGCAACAGCAGTTATTTCTTAATTATACTTGTCTTTGCTTCCCTACCTTAGACACTCAGTAAAAGCCATCTTATCCAACTGATTGTTGAGAAGCTGACCGCACTTTTATATTCCATTTACATTCCAGTCAATGTTAGTTCATGATTTTAGTGAAGTCATTTATTTTTAAAGAGAAATATGATAAAATGTGATTTTATTTAAACTTTTGACTTCAATCTTACCTTGACCATGATGGAACTGCATTTTTTCCTCGTCTGGGTCTTGCTTTGCTTTGATGTAGCCACAATGCCTTTGTAATACAAAAAGAGAAATGCAATTTTACGAAAAAAAACCAGAATAATCCTCTGCTCCTGCAGAGATTTCATCAGTAGAATTGATTCAGCATACATGCTCCTCATTGCCAATGCTAAACCTTTGTAATTTATGAAATGAGCACAAAAGGGAAATTATGAAAAGAAACATGTCCAATTTTCTCCTCTTGTTCCTCTCTCCTTATGGTACTGACTGAGGCACAGCTGTTATCAACTCTCAAATGATTCAAAGGATCTTTATTTGAGTGACAGTTGGAGAAAGCCAGAGCATACCATGGCTTCAGAATCAGGCTCAAGCCCGAGTTTAAGTGGACTTGATAACGTACACTTTGCAAACATAAGATACGAGAATGATAAGGACCGGGATAGTGACTTCTTTAGCTGGTCATCCGCATTGATGCAGTGAGTACAAATTTAGTATTTCCTGCTGTCCCTGGAGTGTCTGAACATCTTTAAGAAGTTATGAATCACTTCTTAACTGCCTCCCAGTGAAAGAATGTAAAAAATATAAAGTTGTGATTAATTAACGATGAGTTGGAACACAATTTTTCTTATTTTTGCTAATATTATTTTAGATATTAACTACAGAGACACTATCAGAATTTCCTGAGAGGTCAGAATCAGAATAAGAATCAGGATTATTATCACCGGCAGGTGATGTGAAATTTGTTAACTTAGCAGTTCAATGCAATACATAATTTAGCAGAGAGAGAGAAAAAATAATAAATAAAATAAAACATAATAATAAATAAACAAGTAAATCCATTACGTATATTGAATAGATGATTGAAAAATGTGCGAAACAGAAATACGGTATATTAAAAAAAGTGAGGTAGTGTCCAACGTTTCAATGTCCATTTAAGAATCGGATGGCAGAGGGGAACAAGCTGTACCTGAATCACCGAGTTTGCTCTTTCCTGGAAATCTAGTAACAATAACCATTCCCCTGTTTGATTGGATTATGTTCGGAGCACAAACCGATGAATAGAGGTAGAAAATGAAAAAATTGATTTAGAATATAAAAAAAAACTTTAATGTCAAAGCTACCAGCCAAGTCTTTCAATGTTTTATGGCTTGAGGTGTGGCTTTTTGATAGAGCATTAAATATATTTTCCTGATTTTTTTTGTTAGCAAAAAATAAGTTGAATTCAGTTTAACAGCGTGAATCTGGTTAGGTGGAATAAGTGAAGGAACATAGGGATGGCTTATTTCATGATAGAGAGGTGCTGATGGGTAAGGTGAGTGTGGAGGGCGACCGGACACCATTTGTTTTGAAAGTGACGGGTTTTTGGTACCATGTCTCCCACAGAAGTGGCCTATATACAGTAATAGACACCCAAAGAGGTGTTGAATGCCATTGTGGATCACTGCCCATAACTAAGGCATCACAATTCACATAAAGAAGACACAAGGGAGTACAGATACTGGAATCTGGAATTTGTTTTGGATGTAGACTTGGACTATAAAATCTTTTTTTCAGCTTTATTGTTTTTATATTCTGTGTTTTTTTGCCTGATCTTCTCACTTTTTTTTTGTGGTGCAGGGAGAGGGTTTTGAGGGTTGATGTGCCTGATCAGTTTTGTTGTTTTTTTTGTGCGGGAAGAGGGATTTGGGGGTTAATGTGCCTAATCTGTTTAGCTTGTTTTTTTTTATGTGGGAGGAGGGATTAGGGAATCGATGTGCCTGATCCATTTTGCTTGGCTTTTGTGCGGGAAGAGAGATTTAAGGGTTGATATGATTGATCTGTTTTGCCTGTTTTTTGTGCAGGAGGAAGGATTTGGAGGTTGGTGTTCCTGATCTGTTTTGCTCAGGAGAAGAGATATGGGGGTTCACGTTCTTGTTCCGTTTTTGTCCATTTTTTTACGGGGAGGTGGGATTTGGGGGCTGATGATCTTGCTGCTTTCTTTTCTTTCTGGTTTCAAGGCTATCTGGAGAAATGAAGAATTGAAGAGTTGTACATTTTGATAGTAAATGAACCTTTGAACAAAGAAACAGAATGTTGGAAGAAAAAGTGCATGTCAGTCTTTTAGGTCAAGGCTTTGCACCAGGACTAAGAGGGAAAAAGAATGATATGCTTTATATAGAATGTGAGAGAGGCATGTAGATGATAGGTGGAATCAGATGTGGGGGAGTGTGAAATGATTAACAGATGTAAGCAGAGGTTGTGAAAGGGAAGCAATGGTGAAGAAATCTAGATGGACAGATGAGTATTCGTGGGAGGATAAAATTCTATTTTAAAAAGGAGCCTGAATCAAAACATTCAGAACCCAATTGTTTTCAGTATCTGCTTTTAGATAAACAATGATAAGACCAAAAACATACACTCAGAGGCCAATTTATTAGGTACAAGAGGTTCTTAATAAAGTGGCTACAAAATGTATATGCAAAGACTTGGCCTCCACAGCTGTCTGTGGCAATGAATTCCACACGGTTACCACCTTCTGGTAAATTCCTCCTTCCCTATGTTCTAAAGGGACATCCTTCTGTTTTGAGGCTGTGCCTTCTGGTCCTAGACTTTTAAAGTTCAAAGTAAACTTATTATCCAAGTATATATACATCACCATATACAATTCTGAAATTAATTTTTTGTGAGCATACTCAAGAAATCCATACCAGAATAACAACCATAATGTAATCACTGAAAGACGGCATCAACTTGGGTGTTCAACCAGTGTGTGTAAGATAACAAACTGTACAAAAACAAAATAAATATATAATAATAAAAAATAAATAAGCAATCAATATTGATAACATGATATGAAGAGTCCTTGAAATTGAGTTCATAGGCTGTGGGAACAGCTCAGTGATTGGTCAAGTCAAGTTATCCCATTTGGTTCAAAGGCCTGATGGGTGAGGGGTAATAACTGTTCCTGAACCTGCTGGTGCAAGTCCTGAGCCTCCTGTACCTTCTTCCTGATGGTTGAGAGGTAATATCTGTTCCTGAACCTGCTGGTGCAAGTCCTGAGCCTCCTGTACCTTCTTCCTGATGGTTGAGAGGTAATATCTGTTCCTGAACCTGCTGGTGTGAGTCCCGAGGCTCCTGTATCTTTTTCCTGATGGTTGGGGGGTAATAATTGCTCCTGAATCTGCTGGTTTGAGTTCTGAGACTCCTGTACCTTCTTCCTGAAGGCAGCATGTCCTGGGTGATGGGGTCTCTGATGATGGATGCTGCTTTTCTCCAAAATTGCTTCATGTAGATATGCTCAGTGGTGAAGAGGACTTTGCTTCTGATGGATTGGCCTATATCCACTACTTCTTGTAGGATTTTCCATTCAAGAGCATTGTTTTTTTTTCACAGCAGGCTCTGATGCACCCAGTCAATATACTCTCCACTACCCATCTATAAAAGTTAGCTACTGTTTTTGATGTCATGCAAAATCTTCACAAGTTCCTAAGGAAGTAGAGGCACTGCTGTGTTTGGACTGCATAATTTCATTTATGTGCTGGGCCCACCAAGACAGGTCCTCTAAAATAGTAACACTGAGGAATTTAAGGCTGCTGACTCTCTCCACCTCTGATGAGAACTGGCTCATGGACCTCTGTTTCCTCTTCCTTAAGTCAATAATCAGCTCCTTGGTCTTGCTGATATTGACTAAGAGGTTTATGTTATGGTACCACTCAGCCAGATTTTCAATCTCCCTCTTGTACACTGATTCATCACCACCTTTGATTTGGCCTATGACAGTGGTGTCATCAGCAAATTTGAATATGGCATTGGGGGTGTATTTAGCCACACAGCAGGGGACTAAGTAGTGTACCTGTGCTGATGGAGATTGTGGAGGAGATGCTGTTGCCAATCTGAACTGACTGTGGTCTGCAATGAGGAAATCCAGGATCAATTTGCACAAGGAGTTATCCAGGCCAAGGTCTTGAAACTTATTGATTAGTTTTGAGAGGATGATGGTATTGAATGCTGCAGTCGATAAAGATGTATGCACCTTTGCTGAAAAGATGTTCCAAGGTTGAGTAAGGAGCCAATGATATGGCATCTGCTGTGGACCTGTTGCTCCAGTAGGCAAATTGGAGTGGATTCAAGCTGCTTCTCAGGCAGGACTTCATATGTTTCATCACCATCCTCTCAAAACACTTCATCACTATGGATGTAAGTGCTACTGGATGATAATCATTGAAGCAGATTACCATGTTCTTCTTAGACACGGTATAACTGAAGCCTGTTAAAAGCAGGTAAGTACCTCATACTTCTGAAGCCAGAGGATAAAAATCTCGGTAAACACACCCGCCAGTTGATCAGCACAGGTTTTTAGTACATGGCCAGGTACCCTGTTTGGGCCGCATGTTTTTTATGGGTTCAGCCTCCTGAAGGCTACTCACATGTCGGCCTCAGTGACTTTAATCAGAGGATCATCATCATTCCCACTATTGGAAACATCTCCATTTCCACTCTATCTAGGCCTTTGAATAATCAGTGGGCTTCAATGACATCTTCCATCATTCTTCTAAACTCCAGTGAGTACAGGCATAGACCATCAAAGGCTCCTCATACATTATTTCTGAGATAATTCTAGTAAACCTCTGGACCCTCACTAACACCAGCATGTCCTTTCTTAGATAGGAAACCCAAAGCTGCTCACAATACTCCAAATGTGATATAAAGCATCACATCCTTGCTTTTATATTCTCATCCTCTCCAAGTGAATGCTATCATTGCCTTTCTTACTACTGAATTAATCTTCCAACTCTCGTCCCTTTGCCCCTCTGATCTCTGAATGCACTCCCTGTTTAGAAAATAGTTTATGCCTTCAGTATTTCTACCATGCTCTTCCTTACACTGTACTCCATCTGCCACTTCTTTGCCCATTATCTTAATCTGTCTAAGTCATTCTGCAGACTCACTGCTTCCTCAATACCACCTGACCCTCCACGTTTCTTTGTATTGTCCACAAACACGGCTACCAAGCCATGATCTGCTGTTACAGTAAATTTCTAGGAAGATTGTGCATTCCAGTTCCCAAGGAATAATAGTGTCAGAGAACTTTTTCTGAGAATGCACCCTTTATTCAATTCCTTTGTAATATCCTAATGTTTCTATTGAAGGTAAATGTTGCTTTCACCTTTTAGAACAGTGCACACATAATACATTAGCCAACATGCTAGCAGAGGAGATTAAACTGTGTTGTGTCATTATTGAAATTCCGCCTTTGCAATGTTGGCAAAACTTTCACTTAACCGGTACTCTTGTGCAAACCAATCTGCTATGTTGCCAACCAGAACATGATGCACCACAGCAAGAGGAGATAAAATAACAGGAAAATCCTATCAGACTTCATCCAAAAATCTGCCTATCTGTTCGTGCTGTTTTACTGAATTTTATTCTTCCCCTTCCCAGGAACATTATCGATCGTGGTATGAAGAGGAACATACCTTACCAAAATCCTGGAATGAAATGCAGCAGTAAATATGGACTCTTTGCTTGCTGAGAAATAACATGGCATCTTAGTGTTTGGGTAGGGAACAATTAACTAGTTTATTGAGTGCAATATAGTGGAAATCTCAGCACTTTGGCAGTCAATTATTTATAGTTAAAAAAATAATCTTTGTTAAATTGTGGCAGATAATATGTGCACAAGGTCTCTCCAACAGCAACATTAACTAGATAATGCATTTTGTTGATTAAGTTTTGTATCTGTCTCCATGCCATTCTGAGAATATGTTATTTTCATGAAACTAGTGTAGGAAGGGTGCACCTTAAACACCAGCTTTTAAAGAGATTCCTCCCCTTAGCCGAAGCTCTGCCACATCTGCATAGGTGCAAGGACAAATGGAATTAGTCTCCCTGCATGTTGGGTCCAATGTCTTTGAGAGGAAATCCAGCACATGGGCTAAGGGTTTGATTCATTCAGTTGCTGAATTGTGTCCAACTTTGATGGTATAAAGCAAGCTGACTAAGGGCTAAGATTTGCTTCCTCAAAATAAGGACTCTGGCAGTTCATCTAATAACTTTATCATGTTTAGTCTCCATCTTCTAACGTGACATTCTGCTAGGAGATTCTCAGTTTTTATATTTCAGTATAAGTGAAATCCAAGCATTTGCATCAAGGAAGAATAGACTATAGCTGTGTAAATCAGCAGAAGTTTTGTTTTCTGAGTAAGTGGATATCAATACAGCCACTTGTTTAACTCAAGAGCAGCCAAGCATTGGATCTTTTGTCGGAGAAATGTACAAAAATCACAATATAGCCTAAAGAGAAAAGGCCATGAAATGAAGATAAAAGACTTATCTTCAGATGGCGAGATTGACTTGTGAAATAAATGTAGCAATCAAAGAGTTTAAATTGATATAAGCCTTAGAAAAGGGAAAAAAAAGATCTTCAAAGTTGTTGCCTCCTTTGTTGTCAGAATTTATTGACCCAAACCTTTAGGGAACTGAGCTCCACTTGTGTTCATATTAGGTAAATAATATCCCTCTATTGCAACAGATTCAGTGGCGGTACACAGTCGTGACAGTAGGCACTCTGTTTTTTGTCTGGAGTAAGAGGCAGAATCGATGTGGAGCACCCATTCATTTGTATATGGCTGACTGAATTTCAGCAGAGGATCAATAGAAAACCCATTTAATGCCTGTCCACCAAAGTTGCAGTGAACAGTTGGAGAAAGCTCTGAGGAAATACCTGCACAATGTGCTTCAGATCGTTATCCAAAATCCTTGTGATTGGCCCTCAGCTAATGTTTTTGTATGCCGCTTTACTTCCAGGAAAAGCAAACATGAAGTTATGTTAGTTGGTGTTTACAATGCCTCTAAAGGTTTTAAACAATATTTTCTTTTTCACAGTATTATATATAGTCAAAGGAATGCAAAACAATCGGACGTATCTAGTAATATTAATCACTGACATAGTGTTATAGATAGTATGATCAATGTGTATGCAGCTGGAATCATACTTGCATTTGTGGTTTCGTGCATAATGTACGGAAGTGAAACCAGCTGTCAGATTTCAGTCAGGAAGGTAGGTTGATGACAGGTTATATGATCCAGGATGAGCAATAATTTATGGACAATTTGACTGAGGAAAGTCAGGCCCCTGTTTGTCGCATACCACTAACTTCAAACTAAAATGTCCGTACACATCTTGTAGCAAAATATGAGTTAATATCAGTCTGCTTACCAGGTGACTATTTATGTTTGTATATATTATATTTGCTATTCTTCCTAGTAAATGATATTTACTTGGAACTGAAAATCCAAATAAACTCAGTGGATAGTGTTTTATGAGTGCCTTTGGGGATATCTTTCCTTTATCAAATGATTTTTGGGCACACCATTGGAAGGATATTCCAGCTACATACCCAACGGTTTGGATACAAGATCCACTTTGTGAACCATATTCTGTCTTAACAGTTACCCGTTGGAAGATGAATAGAGGGCCCTGGTGTGGCTACTGATAAACTACTTCAGGAACACAAAAAGCCCAAACAAGAGTAGAAAAATTACAATAAACTCAACTCATGTTTAGATGAATTGTATCCCTACTTTGGTATTTCTCATCTCTACTTCTGGGTTACACAAATTACTATGCTCTTTCCCAAACATGATTCATTTTGATTTTCAAATTTTCATTCAATTCTCATCCTATTTTTGGGAGAGCTCTAGATTTACATCACCAGTGATTTATGTCACCAATCCTGAAGGTCAAACACTAATACTGATCTGATCTACCCATCAGAGGTACCAGTTTCCTTTCACTTGATCTCTGTGTACAGACTGCCAATTCATACTGAATGGAACCAGCAGGATTCAGTCCTAAAATTGCAATACAACTCAAATTTAACTATCTCTGTTAGCACAGACCCATCTTCAAATGGTCACCTGATTTGTTTAAATAGAGGAGGGTGGCTTAATAGAGAGTTACAAAACAGAGGGAATAGGACAATAATTTTCTTCATATCGTCTTCAGACAATTTCCAATCCTTTTAAGATGTGAAGTGATTTTGAAATGCAACCTTGTAAGCCTAAACTATCAGAGGATCTTTCAATTCCATTCAAGTATTTTGAATTTTTGTCTATCCTTAAAAGTATCAAATTTCATATAGAGGTATAATTGTGGAACTTGACAAAATCTTCCTGCTTTTAGATTATCTTGACAACTTCTTCAAATTATAGAGCAAACACGACGAAATCTGCAGATGCTGGAAATTCAAACAACAACACACACAAAATGCTGGTGGAACACAGCAGGCCAGGCAGCATCTATAGGGAGAAGCGCTGTTGACGTTTCGGGTCGAGACCCTTCGTCAGGACACTCGGCCCGAAACGTCGACAGCACTTCTCCCTATAGATGCTGCCTGGCCTGCTGTGTTCCACCAGCATTTCGTGTGTGTTGTTGTTTTCTTCAAATTATACCTTTTTTTTCTTAACTACTGTGAATTCTGCTTGTAATGATATTTGGATCGAAGAGCCTTTTCTAAAAAAATGGTTTTTTGTTTGCATTGACAGTTAAATTTGCAGATTGTTTTTCTTCAGTCTAGGAGTTGTGGAGCAATACAGCGTATCTACAGGCCATTCAGCCCAACAAGTTCATGCTGACCATTTCCTGTGTGCCTGATTTCCAGTGCTCAATCCATATCCTTCTAAGCCCCAGCCTTCCATGTGCCTCTTAATAGTATTCCCCAATTACTTCCAGTGACAGCTTGTTCTACTTTCTCACCACCCTCTGTGTGAAAAATTGCCCCTCAATTTCCTTTCAAATCTTTCTCCTCTCACACTGAATCTGCTGCCCCAACATTTAAACTCGCTTATCCTGGGGAGAAAAAAACAACTGTTACCAACCACATGTCATGACTGCATAAACCTTCACATTGAGGGAATAAAGGCTGGCCAACCTTTCCCAATAGTGAAGGCCTTATTGACCTGGTAATATCCTTATAAAAATATTTTCTGCACTCTTACTAGTTTAATTATATCTTTCCTTTAATAGTGACCATAGCTGTACATAGTACTCCACCATAGCATCACCAATGACTTACATACCAGCAACATAACGTGTCAACACCTACACTCATTGTCATTACTGATGAAGGCCAATGTGCTAAATGCCTTTTTCACGACTCAGCTTGTCTATGATACCCCTTTCATGTAACTACACTGCAATGCACTTGTATTCCTGCCTCTCCTTGTTTCATTACTCTCCTTTGTGCTCTACCATTCATAGTATAAGTCCTATACTAGTCTGACTTTCCAAAATCCATCACAACACACTTGTCTGTATTGAAATCCATTTGGCACTCCTCAGCCCACTTCCCTAATTTATCAAGACTCCTCTGAAATCTTTTGATGACCTTCTTCACTATCAACAACTCCTAATTTTGTGACATCTGTAAACCTAGTGATCAAACCCTCTAAATTTGCATTTAAATCATTTACAATGCCTATAACAAGTATTCACCCCCTTTGAAAGTTCTCGAGTTTTATTGTTTTACAATATTGAATCACAGTGGATTTAATTTGACTTATTTTTTACATAACAGAAAAAGATTCTTCCATATCAAAGTGAAAACAAATCTCTACAATTAATTAATTACAATTAATCTAGGGTTGTTGCCATGGGGCACTTCAAATTCCTTAATATAAACAGGGCATTTCTGAGTGCAAGAGGTTTAGATGGGGCCGAATTTGTTGTGTGTATCCAGGAGGGTTTCTTAAATCTCTATGTAGGTAGTCCAATAAGACGAGGGGCTACACTAACCTGGTGTTGTGTAATGAACCTGGCCATGTGAATAACCATTCAGTGGGAGAGCAGTTAGGGAATAGTGACCACAACTCCTTAGTTTTTAAGATAAGGATAAGTGTGGACCTTGTGGGAGTGTATTAAATTGGGACAGGCAAATTACAAGAGCATTAGAAAGGAGCTAGGGAGTTAATTGGGAACAGCTGTTTTAGGCAAGTCCACATCTGACATGTGGAAGGTGTTTGAAGACCAACTACACAAAATACAAGATATATATATATATATTCCAGTAAGAAGTAAGGACAAGGATGGCAAGATAAGAACACCTTGGGTGTTGACAGAGGTAATGAATTTATTCAAGAGGAAATGGCAAAGTATGTAAAGCTTAGGGAGCTAGAATCAACCAGAACCCTTGGGCTTTGTAAAGAAGCCCTAAAAGGATTCAAGCAGGGAGCTAGGACTGTCAGAAAAGGACATGAAAAGACCTTGGCAAGTAGGATTAAAGAGATTCCCAAGGCTCTTGATACATATATTAAGAGCAAGAGGACAACTAGGGAAAGAGTAGACCAGTCTAGGATAAAGGGTGGAAATATTTATTTGGAGGCAAAGGATTTGACTGAGGTCCTTCACAAGTACTTTACATCAGTACTTACCAAGAAGAAAGATAAGGAGGATATGGAGATCAGTGTTGAGTGTATTAATGGGCATTTTGAGGTAAAGTAGGAGGTGGTGTTGGATAAGTAATAAAGATGGATGTCCCCAGGGTCTGATGAGATATACTCAGATTATTAAGAGAAGCAAGAGAAAAGATTGCTGGGGCCTTGACCAATATCTTCATGTCCCCTCTAGCCACAGGTGAGGTTCCAGAGGATTGCTAAGGAGCTAATGGTACATTATTCAAGAAAGGAACCAGGGATAATCGTTGAAATTATAGACCAGTAGGGAAGTTACTGGAGAGAATTCTTAGAGATAGGATTTATGGGCATTTTGAAAAGCATAGCTTAATTAGAGAGAACCAGCATGGCTTTGTGTAGGGAGAGTCATGTTTTACTAACTTGATTGAGCTTTTTGACAAGGTGACAAGAGTGATTGATGAAGGTCAAGCTATGGATGCTACCAACATCGATTTTGGTAAGGTGTTTGACAAGGTCCCTCACGGGAGATTCATCCAGAAGATTCAGATGCAAGGGATCCATGGTGAGTTTGCTGTTTGGATTCAGAACTGGATTGCCCATAAAAACAGAGGATAGAGGTCGAAGGGACTTCTTCCAGCTGAAGGTCTATCATTAGTAGTGATTCACAGGGATCTGTACTGGGACCTCTGCTGTTTATGATTTATATAAATGACCTGGATGAAAATGTAGATGGGTTTGCTGATGATACAAAGATAGATGGTGTTGTGGATAGCACAGAGGACTGGCAAAGAATAGAGCACAATATAGACCAGTTGCAGTTATGGGCAGAGAAATAGTAGATGGGAGTTTACCCCAGATAAATGTGAGCTGTTACACCATGGTAGTTCAACTACAAAGAGATAGTACACTGTTAAGGGCAAGATCCTAAAAAATGTTGATGAGCAGAGGGATCTTGGGTCAGGAAGTTATGTTGCAGTCTTATAAAACTCTAGTTAGGCCATTTCTGGAGTATTGCATACAGTTCTGGACACACCATTATAGGAGAGATGTAGAGTCTTGGGAGCAGGTCCAGAAGAGGTTCACCAGGATGTTGCCTACATCTGAAGGCATGTATTATAACAAGAGGTTGGACAAGCTTGGGTTGTTTTCTCTGGAGCAGCAGAAGCTGACAGAGGTTTATAAGATTATGAGAGGAACAGATAAACAAACAATATCTTTTTCCAAGGGTTGAAATGCCTAATATTGGAGGGCGTGCATTTAAGGTGAGAAGAAGTAATTTTAAAGGAGATGTGAGGGACAAGTTTTCTACACAGAGAGTGGTGGGTATCTGGAAAGTGCTGCCTAGGTTGGTGGCAGAGGCCGAAACATTAGAGTCTTTTAAGAGGCATTTCGATAGACACATGAATGTGAGGAAAATGGAAGAATATGGACATTGTGTAGGAAGAAGAAATTAGTTTAGAGAGCCATGTGATTACTAATTTAATTAGTTTGGCAATATTTTACGCTGAAGAGCTTGTTTCTGTGCTGCACTGTTCTATACAGGCTCATTGCCCGACCCTCATCTATCTTTTTTGTTTACCTCTTTGTAAAAGGTACATAAGGCATGACATTCCTTTCACAAAATTTTATTGATTCCTCCAAATTGGACTACGTTTATCCAAATGCCTGTAGATCTTGTACCTCAGAAATCCCTCTGGTAACTTCCCCACTACTGATGTCAGGCTGACTGGCCTATAGTGTCCTGGGTTGTCCTTGCTATCATTCTAAAACAATGGAACAACATTAGCCACTGTCTGGTGTTCAGAAACTTCACTACTGTCTAGGAATGAAGAAAACATCTCTGCAAGAGCCTCTACAATTTCTCTGCTACATCTTCCATACCTTTTCCTCCAGGCTCCAACAAATTACAAGAATGTACTCAGTCAGGCCCTCAGGACTTATTTACCTTAATGCACTGTAAGGCTGCAAGTACCACCTCCCTGTCCAAAACCTCTCCACTTGTTTCCCTTGCTTCTAGAGCAGGTATTCCCAACCATTTTTTAAATGCCATGGACCCCTACCATTAACCGTGGGGTCTGTGGACTCCAGGTTGGGAATCCCTGCTGCAGAGCGACCACGATTTTCTCCTCGGTAAACACTAAGGAGAAATATTTATTAAAATATTCACTCCACCTCCAATGGCTCAAGACATATGGAGTCCTGCTGATCTCTCAGGGGACAAACTCTCTTCCTGACCCACCCTTTTACTTTAAGTTACAACTGTTCCTGGGAATTTCCTAATCTTTTCCTGTCTGGCGCAATAGGGTCTTATAAGGGACTCTTCCAGTTTCTGGAGTAGGTTACATGGGCAGTACAACATTGTGGGCCGAAGGACCTGTAACGTGCTGTAGATTTTCTATGCTCTGTCAAATCCTTCTCAACCCCTCTCTTTGTTCTGTTAATTTCCCTGTTAGTAGTATTCTTAATCTTTTTGTATAACTATCAAGGGATTCATTAACTCATCTCCTACCTCCTAAATTCAATATGTTTTTTTTTGTTGACCAGAGTCTCAGTATCTCATAAACCAAGGTTATTTAAAGTTGTCTGGTTTACTCTACAAGCTGCACTTAGACTCTTGATAGTATTAAAAGCCTCCCACTTCATTTCATTCTCTTCAAACATTCTCATCCAAATGATCTCCTGCAACACTAGCTCTACATTAATTTAGCACCTTAACCTGTGGAGGTGTTCTATCTCTTTCCATTAGTATTTTAAAGCAGAAAGTGTTATGGTCACTCAAGCCAAAGTGCTCTCAGACTGCCACTTCAGTTCATACACTGCCTTGTTCCGTATTGCATTGTCCCGAGCAGGACCTCCTATATACTGACTCAGGAAACATCCTTGGATACATTTTACCTTTTCCAGGCCCTTAATACATGTGTGGTCTGTTCAAAACTGGGAATATTAAAACCTCTCATTAATGCAGCATTATGATTCTTATCATTATGACCAATTTTTCCACACTCCTGCTCTTCAAATTCCTGTTGACTACTGGGGGAGTCAATCATACAGCCCCAATAGAGTGACCCTTCCTTTGTTATTTCTAAGTTCTACCCATGTGGCCTCACCAGACAATCCACTGAGAATGCACCCCCGCTATCAAAAAGCTAACATCCTCTCTTCACTTACTGTCATGCCTGTCCATTCTGTATCCTGAACTACCAGTCCTGCTCTTCTCCCAGCTTTGTTTCTGTTATGGCTATAACATCCCCATCCTCAGAGCTAATCAAAGCTCTTGAGTTCATCCACCTTACCTGTTAAACCTTATGCACTGAAAGGAATACAGACCAACTGGGTATTCCCTTTCCTGCCTATGATGTATCGCTGAGTAGTTTGATTACTAAACTTACTTTCACTTGCATCTGCTTTATCCGATGACTTGCTCTAGCTTGGAGTCCCAGCCCCTAACAATCTAGTTTATATCGTACTATGTAGCACCAGCAAGTTCTCCTGGTTCAGAATCATGAGTCAGGCTGATCACTGGCACACGTCAGGAAATTTGATTTTATATGGCAGCAGGACAGTGTAATACATAATAAACTATAAATTACAACTGCATAAAATTGAATTAGTGGCGTCAAAAGAGACAAAAAATAGTGAGGTAGTGTACATAGGTTTATTGTAAATTCCGTAATCTGATGGCCGAGGGGAAGAAGTTGTTCCTCAAATGCTGAGTGTGTCTCATCGGGCTTCTGTACTTCCTCCTTGATGGTATCAATGAGAAGAGGGTCCTTAATAATGGATGCTACCTTTTAGAAGCATCACCTTTGAAGGTGTTCTCAATGCTGGGGAGGTTTCTGCCTATGATAGAACTGGCTGAGGTTACAACTTTCTGCAGCTTTTTCCAGTCCTGTGCTGTGACCCCTCCATACCAGACAATGAAGCAACCAGTTAGAATGCTCTCCACAGTACATCTCTAGACATCTGCTAGTCTTTGGTGACATACAAAACCTCCTTAGACTCATGAAATATAGCCACTGCTGTGCCTTCTTTGTAATTGCCTCAGTATGATGGACCCAGGATAGATCTTCAGAGATATTGACAACCAGGAACATGAAACTGCTCATCCTTCAAATGCAACTCTTTCCTCTTGTACAGCTTGCCTTTAGCCCAGAGGAGATCCTACTGGTCCCTGGCCCATGTACCAGCTCCTCTGCCACAAATCCATCAGCTTCTCCTTCTATTTCTGTCCTCATTAATAATCCAGGGATCACTACCATCAAGATCTTGCTTCTTAACTAGCTCCCTATTCCACAGATGATCAATGCTTATTCTATCTTTATCATTAGTACTGGTGTACAACAAACTCTGACAGTCTTGCCTATATCATCTTTTCATTAGCCAGAGATTAGATACTGACAAGAGTGGGATTGCACAGTGTAGATTTTATTCCACTAATTTCTGATCAAGATAAAAGAGATTTGCATTTACTTTCACAACTTCATGACATGCTAATGTAATTTACAGCAAGTTAAACACTTCCAATGTCTATCACTGTCATCACAGTGAATACAATGGGAAAATGCAAGCAGGCTATTTCCACCAGGTTGGGTGGGACTACATCCAGAGGTCATGGGTTAAGTGTGAAAGGAAATATTTAAGGAGTAGATGCGAGGAAATTTCTTCACACAGAAGGTTGTGAGAGTGTGGAATGAGCTGCATATACAAATGATGGATCTGCACTTGAATTAAACATTTAAGAGACGTATGGACATGTATGTGGATGGTAGGGGTATGAAGGACTATGGTCCCGATGCAGGTTAATGGGACTAGGCAGGTTAAATGTTTCAGCATGCATTAAATGGGCTGAAGGGCTTGCTTCTGTGCTGTGCTTTTCTATTACTCTATGATGTCAGTTGCAAAGCCTCTCAAATAGCAATAAAATAATGGACTCCTGTATTCTTAATGATGCTGGTTGAGGGATGATTGCAAAAATCAAACTGGAGAAAGTCACTTCAATTTTTAAAACAGTGCTGAGAGTTTTTTTTCAATTCTCCTAAAAGAGCAGGTGTGATCTTGGTTTAATATTTCAAAAAATAACTCCCTCATTACTGCAATAGACGTTGGCAGTTCTCAAACATGATCACTTTTCTAATTTTCTTTCAAGGGCTGAATCAGCGTTTAATTTCCCATTCCTATTTGCCCTTGTGAAGGTGGTGTTGAGCTGCCGGCTTGAACTACTCTGGCCCTTGAAGTGTGGGCTCATTTGCCATTTCCAGATTTTTGTTCTGTTTTTGTATTGCATATCAGTTAAGGTGCACCACACCTACAATTTTTGACCAGAACAGAACATTTCATCCTCTGAAAAAAATGCAGTGATTTTAAAAGAGCATTCAGTTTTCTCAAGACGCCTGACACATAACAGTGATTTTTCTTTGTTGTGATATTAATCAATGTACCTTTGAAGTCCCTGTTCTATTGTAACACAGGTTTTAGGACAGCAAATTTCAATAATAGTTCTTTTTCGGTTTCTACATTGTTTGTTATATACTCCATATTGATGCACAATGTCCCCCAACAATGTGCCTGAGGGGAGGTAGTGGAAACAGATCAATAGCAGTATTTAAGAGGCTTTGGACGGGCTTATGAATAGACAGGGAATGTGGAATATAGACTATATGTAGGCATATCAGATGTGTACCCTAATGTTCTTCCTTTTCTTCAATGTTTCCAAGTCCTTAAGTACAGCAACAAAGTTCTCTCTTGATTGTAGACATAGCCAATTTTTTTTAAAAAAATGCATACCAAGGTGCAGTTCTATCAGGCTGGGTATTCATTGTAGTACATCAAAAAGTAAATGAAAACAACAAAAAAAGACTGTAAATGCTGAATAACTTAAAAAAATGTAAATTCTCAGCAGATGATTGCAGCTGTAGGAAGAAAAAGAGAGTTAATATTTTAAAATAAAGGATCTTTAACTGAAACATCCCAGGCCACAGATGTAGCCTGACATGCTAAGATTTCTCCATAATTTTTTCTTTATTTTATATTTCCAGCAGTTGTAGTTCTTCTAAAAATATTTTATTTTAGATATCCAGCTAGGATAGGAAATAGGATATCCAAGTTCAAAGAAGGTTTTCATTTTCAGTACTTACAATTATTCTTTACATCAATCTAAAATTTTTGCTCTTTTTTTTTGCTTTTCACTTATAAGTTGTCAATTGTAGGTCATTTCATTTCAGCTGGGGCTTTCAGCGATAAACAATTCTGTCGGTCATTTTGTATTGAATACAAATTCAAAATCACCCCTCAACACAAGTGAGTCTGCAAACTTTGTCTTGAATTGCTTTCCATAATAATAATGATGATGTTGCTTTGGGATTATAGCAAATCATCAGAATTCAACAGATACATCTTTTGTTAAAATACTAATACATATCTCTTTGTAATTTACTGAACTTTATCCATTAATTAGATTAACATAGAATACAGCAATGAACAGGCCCTTTAGCTCACTATGCACATGATGACCACAATGTCAAATTAAGCAGATCTGATCTGCAGGTATATAGTCTGTATCTGACAATCCACGTGCCTGTCTAAAAGCCCCTTAAATTCTGTTTCCATGTCTTCCCCTCACGGTGCATTCCATGTGCCTATCATTTTCCGTGTGCGTAAAAAAAACTTGACTCATAAGTCTTTAAACTTTCTTACTCCGAACCTAAAACTATGCCCTCTATTATTTGACACTCCAAACCTGTGAAAAAGACTCTATCTACACTCGTCTTAATTTCCTATACATCTGTCAGATAGCCCCTTAGCCTACAATGCTCCACAGAAAACAAAAGTCTGTGCAACCTCTCCTGACAGCAAACAATCTCCAATCCAGTCAATATTTTGATGAACCTTCTCTGCACCCTTTTCTTACTTCATGTAATATGGCAACCAGAATTGCAACAATACTTCAAATGTATCACAACCAAAGTTTTACATGGCTATAATGTGACTTGCCAACTTTTACACTTAGTGCCGCAAATGATGAAGGCAAGCATGTCATACACATTCTTCACTACCTATATCCACTTTCAGGGAGCTGGTCCTTCTGCACATCATTGCCCTTAATGATCATGCCATTTACCGTAGTTTGACTTACATTTAATCTCCCCAAGTGCAGCATTTCACTTGTGTGAACTAAAATCCATCTGTTATTTCCTGGCCCATATTTCCAAATGGGCGATATCCTGCTGAACAATTTGACAACCTTTCTCACCATCCACAACTCTAGCAATTTTTGTGTGGTCTGCAAACTTGCTAATCAGCCTACCTATACTTCATACAAATCATTTGTATACATTACAAACAACAGAGGTCCCAGCATCACGTGGAACCACATCCCATTAGTCACAGACTTCCTGTCAAATACCAGCCTTCCAAACTTTTATGGCCAAGCCAAATTTAAATCTAATCTACCCCATGTCACCATGAATCCCACATGTTTTAATCTTCTGCACCAGTCAACAATGAGGGACCTCATTGAATGCTTTACTGAAACCCATGTAGGCAAAAATCTGTCCCTGTCCCCATTAATCATTTTTGACACCTCCTCAAGAACAATCAATCAAATTCTTAAGACATGACCTCCCCCTACAGATCAATGTGATTTCTGCCACTGCATGGAATAACAAGTTTCATTTGTGGCCAACACTGAATTGCTTAGCTATTTTGGTAGAGTATATTGATTTCTTCTGCTTTCTGTAGGTCTAGACTATATTTTGTTGGAGTGTTTTGTTTGCTTGTGCTGATGAATGCATTTCTGTTTGTAACAAGACTGAATATATTTTCTGAACAAGAATTTGTCTTTTTCTTCTGATCTGTTCTGTATTGATCAAAGCCTCTCCTCTTGACTTAAAGCTTGTCGTTCAACATATTTGCACAAGTAATATTCTTCTGGGATGTTAAAGATTTAGCCTGAACTTCCTACTTTGTCACTCCTGTGTAAAATTCAAAGGTCTATGCTCATTTTCATCTGATGTCAAATGGTCTGTGAGTTTTAAACCATCCATTTTCATCCCGGTTCTGACACCATGTAATAGTTTGTAGTCAACATAAACAATACTCAGGAGACTTTGCAGTGTGTCTCAAGCTTTACTCTGATGTTAGCTTGTTTCTTGGAAGTGCGATGTTTCCAAAATAGCTCTCATCTCTGACCAGGAGATGGTTCTATACAATTGTCAACATGGAACTACAGAATCGGTTGACAGATAGGATAATTTTGCCTAGCAGAATGGAAGCACTGTCACGATTAACTGTGACAGTACTACATACTGCAAATTAAATCCAGTTTGTATTTTGTACACAGTGTGTTCCCTGCAATGTTATTAGGTTAACTGGATGATAGTATTCTTACCATTGATTCAGAATGCTGAATGTTTCAACCTCACTCAAATACTGATTAAAATCTCTCTGCCAGAATGGAAGTCTTTAATCCTATCTCATTGACTGCCTTAATGGATGGAACTTTCCTCAGATTGTCAGATGCCTGCCTGGCTCCCAGTCAGTAGACATTCAAAGGTGTAGGGTCAGATATGTGAAGTCTTTTGGTCTCGACTCAACCCTAAGTGTGCCAGAACCAATTCACAATGTTCACTAATTCATCCAGAAAATGATTACTGATGTGATCCACTCCAGGTTATATTGATATTCTAGTGAAAAAGATGCTGGATTATGCAATCTCTGGGCATTTGTCTTCTTTTGGAATCTCCCCAACAATGGTGCAGACAAGGTTTATCTTTTTAGAGGGTACACTGGAGTTAGCTATTTCTGTTTCCTGCTCATAACAAAAGTCCAGTGTTGCAGCAAGGATGCCAATTTGGATTATAGCCAGCAGATACCTCCACTGCGTGGCCACTCTCCTTTTTGTGGGCACATTTTAAGAATGGATGCGTACGATCTTCCATTATACGAAGTAAGTCCTAAGAAGTGCTGTCTATTTAATTTAATCAGGGAACATGCAGGGGGATGCATGATTCAATTGCATTTCTAACTAATCAAGTATGCATCTCATCTCCGAATAGCTTCAGTTGACCTGAAGATCAAACAATTGCATTGACTAAGTTCAAACTGGGAATTAAAAAAAAAAGTCAAGTGCACTTTTGAAATGAAAGTAAAATTCACATATGGAATTTAACATCTTGAAGAATGATTAGTTGAAGTCCCAACTAGTGTGACATCAAATTCCAAATCTTAAGTATTTAGCACTTTAGTATTTACTCCTTTAGTGTAAATTTCATTGACCACACAAGAAAAGAAATTGGCTATTAACAAAATTCATCTAGTTAGATTGACAAGCACAGCTTTGCCATTCACATATAAAAGGCAACTAGATTAATACCAGCAATTTCTATCATCAGCTGTAAATAATTATGAACATTTGGAGAGGCATAATGTGATTAGAAATTGTCAGCATGGTCAAAGGCAGGTCGTGCCTTACGAGCCTCATTGAATTTTTTTGAGGATATGACTAAACACATTGATGAAGGCAAAGCAGTAGATGTAGTGTACTTAGATTTCAGCAAGGCATTTGATAAGGTACCCCATGCAAGGCTTATTGAGAAAGTAAGGAGGCATGGGATCCAAAAGGATATTGGTTTGTGGATCCAGAGTTGTCTTGCCCACAGAAGGCAAAGAGTGGTTGTGGACAGGTCATACTCTGCATGGAGATCAGTGACCAGTGGAGTGCCTAGGGATCTGTTCTGGGACCCCTACTCTTTGTGATTTTTATAAATGACCTGGATGAGGAAGTGGAGGGATGGGTTAGTAAATTTGCTGATGACACAAAGGTTGGGGATGTTGTGGACAGTGTGGAGGGCTGTCAGAGGTTACAACGGGACATCAATAGGATGCAAAACTGGGCTGAGAAGTGGCAGATGAAGTTCAACCCAGATAAGTGTGAAGTGGTTCATTTTGGCAGGTCAAATATGATGGCAGAATATAGTATTAATGGTAAGACTCTTGGCAGTGTAGAGGATCAGAGGGATCTGGGGGTCTGAGCTCAGAGCTGTTGCAGAGGTTGACTGTTTGGTTAAGAAGGTTTTCTATGTTTCTACTTTAGTGTTGGAGAAAACTGAAAACACCTAGGGCAGCATGGCAGCATAGTAGTTAGCATAATGCTTTACAGTACAGGTGATCTGGGTTCAGTTCCCACTGCTGCTCTGGTTTCCTCTCAGAATCCAAAGACATACCGGTTGGTGGGTTAACTGGTTATCATAGATTGTCCTGTGATTAGGCTCAGATTAAATCGGTAGTATTGTTGGGCAACGTCAATGGTTTGTTCCACAATAAATAAAAATAAATAAACAGTTGAAAGAACGTATATCAAAGGTAGAAAAGCATAATTTCATTTTTGGAGGATCGTTGGGTAATATTGGCACATTCTCAATTGTTAAAAGTTGGTGATATTACATTTAGCAAGATCTATTTTACCTTACTGCCCTGGTGAGAACTTTGGAACAGCCTGTAATACTCAGACTCTGACCTGGTTTTGAGCTACAATATTACTTTGGCCAGTCCGGCTGCGTCAGTAATGACTTCCCAGAATGCTGAAGATGAGGGAATTCAATATCGCCCATGCCAATGATGAGCAAGATTCTTTCTTCTTAGAGGTGACACATTGAGAAGATCATTACCTAGCAATTGCCAATTGTGCCTGTATGTTGCTGACTGCTTCATTGTCTAAGGAATTGTGAAAAATTGAATACTCTAAAATCAGCAGCAAATCTCCCCACTTAAGAAGTGGTGGGGGGGGGGGGGTACCAACTGGAGTTCCTCCACCATTTTGTGCATGTTGCAATAGAAGTTGATGGCTGGGTCTGGCATGCAGCAATGACAAATGCTCATCTATGTCCTGAGCCTAGTATTCTTGACCTTCAACAACTACAGCTGTCTTTTTATACAATAAAGAATAAATCCTGCTAGTGTAGGGCTTTTCCCCCCAATTCTCATCAACATAGTTACACCAGGGTTCCTTCATGGTACTCTAAAATACAGACAGTGCCTTAATGTCAGGGTTGGTTATTCCTGCCTTATGACTAATGTTAGGCTCCTTTTGCAATGTTTGTAACAAGGCTTGGATCTGACTGACCTGAGACAGAGCATCAATGAGCAAGGGATTCCTGAAGACCTACCATGATGCCTATCATCACAATGCCGATGTCTACTGATAATTGGTCAAGTCGGATTTTCCTTGCTTTTTTGGACAGGAAGTAACTTGTCAATCTTCTACATGATTGGTTGACGTCATTGGTGAAGCTGTGCTGGAACTACTTGGCTGGAGGACGGGCTAGTCTTAGAAACTACTAATGAGATCTTGTCCAATGTTGAGTGAACTTATTTGGGGTAAAACTGGCTTCCATGATCATAAGAACTTCAGGGGAAAAAAGCAAAGGTATGTCATCAACTTGGCAATTCTCACTGATGATGGCCGCAAACACTTTAGATTCATGTCAGATTCTATAATTTGCTGAGATTGAGGATGATCACAGAATCCCCTCCAATCATCTTAATGTGACCCACCTTAGAACTCTGACCTGACCTGTTTTTTTTGTGGGATCAGCTTGCTGTTTTCTGTGTTGAACCCACATGTACCTCTCTTTTTAGGTATACCTATTGCTTCCTTTTCCTAATAAGGCACATCTTTTTCATCACACATTAAACCAGGGTTAGTTCCCAGGTTGATGGGCTCTGAGGTCCATGTTTGTTGCAAGGTACAGTTCCAGGGCTGAAGGCCCTATACTGCCTCATGGAGACCCTGAGTCAAGCTGCTAAATCCATTTTGCACTTTTTTCCATTTACACTTAAGATGCCTGTAACAGACAAAAACAATAGTAACAGGATGTTGGTGAGAACTGGTTTAAATAGATTATTCCCATCTGTGAATTCAGTGTTCACTCATTTCCACTTTGTTTGGCAACAAAGATCTTTGGGCTCAGACAGCTCAGTGGTGAAAGATCTACTACATTATAGCATTGGATGTGGAGAGGAGGTTTTCTATCATGGGGAAGTCTAGGACTAGAGGGCACAGCCTCAGAATTCAGGGATTTCGATTTAGAACAGAGGTGAGGATCTTTTTCTGTAACCAGAGGGTAGTGAATCTGTGGAAGTTATTACCGTAGTTATCCGTGCAAGCCAAGTCATTGGGTATATTTAAGGTTCCCGACTAATCGGAGCATCAACGGCTATAGAGTGAAGGCTGGAGAATGGGGTTGGGAGGGATAATTAATCAGCCATGATTGAATGGTGGAACAGGCTCAATGGGCTGAATGGCCTAATGCCTCTGCTATGTCTTTTGGTCTTGTGCATTATGGCAATGATCAACTGAATGTTTTGTCATCTGTATTAAACATGACGTCATGAAAAATTTAAGGAGCCTGGTATCAATACTGAGGGTCCTCTAAGCTACTCTTTTGTGGTGTTTACTTCTACTTGGAAACGGATGTGCTCAGGCACGGTGAGGCTGGGCTCCTGGATATTGTTTAAAGGTTATGATCTCATAAGTGTGATGATATCAGACTGTTGCTTGAATAATCTGTAGGACAGCTCCTTCAGTTTTGGCTCAAGTCCATGGCTGCTAGCCAGAAAGTCTTCGCAAGATTAGGTAGGTTGAGACAGCCCTCTAAGTGGTCAGTTTAGAATCTTGTCCCAGCTTGAAGCCAGGTTTTATCCTAATTATTCCACTAACATCTGTTTTGATACAACTGAATGAGTTGTCTGGTCATTTCAGGGGAGACTATGTTTTTTTTTAAAGAATGAACTATTTAACTCTGGTTTAGAGTTGCAATCAGCCAACTGAATAATGATGCTGTATTCCTTCATAGTCATAGAGAAATATAGCACAGAAGTAGGCACGACTCTATAATGATCATCAGCCTATTAACCAACAGGCATATCTTTGGGATGTGAGAAACTGGAGCAGGCTGAGGATCCCTATGGAGTCACAGGAAGATTGTCCACACTCCACATAGCTCTAAAGGTCAGCATTGAACACAGGTCTCTGGTGTTGTGAGTGTGACCTCCTCCTTCCCTTTTTCCTATGGTCCACTCTCCTCTCCTATCAGATTCCTTCCTCTCCAGCCCTTTACCTTTCCCACACAGCTGGCTTCACCTATCACCTTCCAGCTAGCCTTCTTCCCCTCTCCCCACCTTATTATTCTGGCATCTCCCCCTTCCTTTTCAGTCCTGAAGAAAGGTATCAGCCCAAAACGTTGACTGTTTATTCACTTCCATAGATGTTGCTTGACCTGCTGAGTTCCTCCGGCATTTTGTGTGTATTGCTTTGGATTTCCAGCATCTGAAGACCTTCATGTGCTTATGATTAGCAACTTTATTAGCTGTGCCACTATGCAGCCCTTCTCTAAAGGACTTAATGAACCAGATTAGTCTTTGTGACAGGAGGAACATTGAAAGGTCATTATTGTTGATGGGATATTTTTATCCTAAAATAATTTATTTAATTGAATTTAACTTTATTATTAATAAGCAACTGATTAACTACTGTGACTACAATAAATGAAGAAATAGAAAATTAACTCCCCTGCCAAGGGGCAGAGTAACACATAGGGTCAGGCTGGTTCTGGGCTAACAATCAGAGTTTTGGAGCATTGACCCAAAGAGTTTGAATCCTACCACAGTAGCTGGAGAACTGAAATGAAACAAATCTGGATTTATTTAAATTAGGCTCAGTAACACTAACCATGAAAAAACCAAACTATTATTTAAAAAAAAAACAACTACTTCAGTAACATTTGCCATCCCAACCACAGATGCCTTGCATTTGACTCCAGATTATCACTATGGTTGACTCTGAACTATTTCCTCAATTTAGGAATATTTAGGAATGGAACTGTCTGTATCCGTTGAGGAAATATAAAAAGGAAAAATAATATTCCTTATAGCAAATATACTAAAACTTTCTATGTTGCTTTTAGAGTGCCTTTTCAGAATGAAATCAGAAAAAAATGGCCTTACTGCATTCAGATACCTTTTACTTCAAAATGTAGAGCTCTTTCATTGGTTCTCTGGTACTGTGAGTCACACTCTTCTAAAAGTCAATATGGGTCAGAAATCTCTAAGAATAACTCCACTCATGGTAAAATCCCTGGAACCCTATATTAAATGTATGGGTTTATGACCCAATTCAAGTGTCACAAAAAAGCAGGATATTATGCAGAAGTCCTAAGTCCGGAGTAGATATCCTGCTGAGGGAAACGACATGTCGTGCAGAAAAACAGACTTTAAAAAGCTACTAATCAGGATTGGAAACACTATCAGACTTCACACTGACCCACCTCCCCCCATTAACTCAAGATCAATTACAGTGATTCCAGTACTACCTGACTGAGAACTGCTAACTATGTGAACTAAGTTTCATTCTTAAAATTATATAATCTTAAAGCATGAACGCTGTCGGTTGGATTAATCAACTCCCATGAATCTCTCCAACGTGCTCTACTTGTCATGAGAGGGAAATTATATCAGGTCAGTTGGTAATTGGAGAACATGGGTCCAGTAAACCTCTGATTCCCTTGTGAAAGTTATTCTTGCATTTTCTTGATCATCCTCAAAATCTGTGTCTCTGAACATCACTTATAGCACACATATAATTCCTTTCATCTTTCCCCTAGTTCATTTGCCAGTTATCTAAAATTTCTGATCTCTTGTTCTGACCTCCCTGGCATTATTGGGTGGTGTGTAATAACCCAGATTTTATTAGTCAGCTTAACGTAAAGGAACCCTTAGGAGGCAGTGACCATAATATGATTGAATTCATAGTGCAGTTTGAGAGGGAGAAGCAGTCACATTTATTCGCATCACCTTGGAATAAAGGGGTTTACAGAAGCATGAGACAGGAGCTTGCCCAGGTGGATTGGAGGGGGATACTGGCAGGATGAAGGCAGAGTAGAGATGGCTGAAGTTTCTGTGAGCAGTTCTCAAAGTGCAGGAAAGGTATGTCCCACACAAGAAGTTGTTCTCAAATGGCAGGGCTGGGCAGCTGTGGCTGACAAGGGAAGTTAAGGACTGCATTAAAAGGTCATATAAGGGAACAAAAGTGAGAGGGAAGTTGGATGTTTAGGAAGCTTTTAAAATCCAACAAAAGGCAACTAAAAAAGTTGTAAGAAGGGAAAAGATGAAATATGAGGGCAGACTAGCCGATAATGTAAAGCAGGGTACTAAAAGTTTCTTTTTTCAGTTATATAAAGAGTAAAAGGGAGGTAACAGTTAACACTGGAAAATGATGCTGGTGAGGTAGTAATGAGAATCAAAGAAATGGCAGATAAACTAAATAAGTACATTGCTTTAGTCTTTACTGTAGAAGACACTAGCTGTATGCCAGAAGTCCATGAGTGTCAGGGAACAGGAGTGAGTGCCATTGCTATTACAAAGGAAAAAGTATTAGGCAAACTTAAACGTCTTAAGTTGACTAAGTCACCTGGAACAGATAGACTACTATCCAGAGTCCTGAAAGAGGTTGCTGAAAAGATAATGGATACATTGGTCATGATCTTTCAAGAATCACTTGATTCTGACATGGACCCAGAGGACTGGAAGATTACAAATGTCACTCCACTCTTTAAGAAGGCAGGAAGGCAAAAAAGATGAAATTGTGGGTCAGTTAGCCTAACCTCAGTGGTTGGGAAAGTATTGGAGTCCATTATTAGGTACGAGGTTTCGGGGTACTTGGAAACTAATGGTAAAATAAGTCAAAGTTAGCATTGTTTCTAAAGGGAAATCTTGTCTGACAAATCTGTTAGAATTCTTCAAGGAAATAACAAGCAGGGTGGACAAAGTAAAGGCCGTGGATGTCATTTACATAGATTTTCAGAAGGCATTTGATAAGGTGCCTCATCTGAGGCTGCTTAACAAGATAAAATCCTATGGTGTTACAGGAAATATACTGGCAGGGATAGAGGAATGGCTGACAGGCAGAAACCATGAATGGGAATAAAGGGGGCCTTTTCTGGTTAGCTGCTGGTGACTAGTGGTGCTCCTCAGGGGTCAGTATTGGGACCGCTACTTTTCACATTGTTTGTCAATGATTTGCATAGTTGAATTGGTGGCTTTGTGGCAAAGTTTGCAGATGATACAAAGATAGGTGGAGGGGTAGGTAGTGCTGAGGAATTCTGAACAGCTTTATGAAGTATCTCTTTAATATTTTATACTTAATATGACCCAGGAGATGATCATATGGTCCACCAGGTCCAACAAAGGAATCCCATTTCATTTTCAATTATTCTCCTGCAAACCTTGTTCTTGGTCACCTGCCCATTGACTCTCATTTATTTTCACTTTGCTTTGCACCTATACTGGGGGTAATTGACAGTTCCCAGTTAAACTACTCATATATTTTTGGGATGTAGGGCATGCACATTCTCACCATGATTACCAGTGAAAATCCTGGCAGTCAGAGAGAATATTTAAAGTAGTGAGATCAGAATGAAATCCAGGTAACTGGAATTAGATGTTGCAGTGCTGACTGCAGCACCTGCTCCAGCTATTATCACTGCTAACACTCTAATAATCTCTCTGAATTCTCTCCAAGACATTTGCACCCTTCCTCTAGTGTGGTGCTCAGAACTGCAGAATGTTTACTCTAACTGCCTTATAAACTTTATTTTTGCCCGCACTAAGCACAAATTATCTTCATCCAGCAATCACTGGGAAAGCACAGGTCATAATGCTCCCCTGGTCTAAACTGCTTTGACCTAAAAAAAAGTCTTCTGTCTTAAAAGTATCTGCAACAAAATGTCACACATCACGCCAAACAACAGGGTTAAAGTAGCTTGCATCAGTAAAAGAATACCGGGTTCATGTTTTGAGTAGCTGAAATCGATCATTTGAAGCATGCATTTTTTATTATCCTGCCTTGACCTCATCATTCAATGGCCAATGTGAGACTCTGTGGTTGCTGAGAAGTGCAGATAAGTAGCTGGGGGGTAGGGTTGGTGCCACATGTAATTATAGCTCCAAAGCAACATACACAAAATGCTGGAGGAACTCAGCAGGTCAAACAACATCTATGGAAATGAATTTACAGTCGATGTTTTGGGCTGAGACCCCTTCTTCCTTCCCAGTTTTGAAGGGAGATGATATCAGAATAAAAATGTGGTGGGGGGGGAGGGGAAGGCTAGCTGGAAGGTGATGGGTGAAGCCAGGTGGGTGGGAAAGGTAAAGGGCTGGAGAAGAAGGAATATGATAGGAAAGGAGAGTGGACCAGAGGAGAAGGAATCTGATAGGAGAGCAGAGTGGACGACAGGAAAACGGGAAGGAGGGGAGGAGGTGAGGTAAGTAATAGGCAGGAGAGAAGGGATAAATGATCAGAGTGGGGAGTGGACAGGAATGAAACTTGTTTACCGGAGGGAGAAATTGTTATTCATGCTATTAGGTTGGAGGTTATCTAGACGGAATATAAGGTATTGCTCCTCCATCCTGAGGGTGGCCTCATCTTGGCACCAGAGAAGGCTATGGACCGACATGTCAGAATGGGAATGGAAATCGGAATTAAATTGTTAGACCACTGGGAAATCCCCAGATTTCCTGTTTACTTTTTATTTCAGAAATGTTGTGTTTTTCCACACTGAAGCAAGTAAGTCACAGTCTGTGGGATTAGTGTGTGTACTGTCCGTCACCTCAACGACCAGGTCACAGAAAGCTTTCCACTGCTTGGGAGGGCCAGATGTTGAATGTTCTTTATCTATAGGCCACAATATGGTACAAATTCGTTATCTCACTTCTCCTGCTTTTATCCTTTGGGCTTCTCTTGTATGAACTTTCCAGATATACTCTTGCTAAAAACAAGAGTGTTATAGCCTGGTCACATGGAGGGTAGATGACTATCCATTCCTCCGGTACACTGGTTTGTTTTGATGGCACAGTTAGGGTCATTCTGTGTAAGCCGTAATGCTAACATCTTTCTTGCAGTATTTTAAAAGACCTGCCAATTACACTGCCAATTCACATTATTGTCCAGGGGCTGGGTATGTGTTTCTTCTTTTTGGACAGTGACTGTAGACACACGGTGTTACTTGCACTCTTCTAAGGTACTGCATGGGGCATTGCTTATAGCTGCTCTCCAGATTGCCTGCACTCCCAATCTCAAGTTTATTTGTCCTCTGTTTCCACAGTAACAAACTAGTACTACCTTTAGGCTGTGTTTGTCGACATAAATTCCATGCTCTCAGGAGCATAACTACTCGACAAGAAGTTGAAGCTTTTTTTAAAAAACTGTGGTCTGTGCAAGTGACAATGGAAGCCAGCCAAATTTGTATCATAGATCCCTCCAGCTGCACTGGGGTCTTCGGATGTGGAAATAAGGCAGTTTCCTGGAAGAATACTGTGTGAGGAAAAAGGGTAGCTGGAAACCAAACCACTGCTGTCTTTGATGTACATGATGACCCTGGGCAACACAGGGCATAACTTCGACATTTCCACATGACCACAAAAAGTGTCATAAACATGTTCCAGCAGAAAGCGATTCATTGACGTTATTCAAGTTCACTGCAGACTGCTGAAAGCGCAGGAAAGAACAACTTTCCATGCACATCCATATATGCCCTGTTAAAAGAGAAGTGAATTGATTGCTTGGTGAAGGTACTCTTAAGAGTGGACTTGGATGAGCAGCTCCAGGATTTAAAGCAACCATGATGAAATTGCAGTAATAAGCTTCTAAGTCAACTTGCAGGTTGAGGTTCTCATGCGCCCATTGCCTTAGGCAGTTGAGATCATAGTTGCTGTTGAAGAAGCTTTGTCAAATAGATGTTGCAGTGCAGTTTACAGATGATAAACACTGCACACTATGTGTTTTGATATTGGAAGAAAGTAATATTTAGGGTTGTGAATGGAGTGGCAATGAAGCACCTTGTTTGCCTTGGATGCTGCCAAATATTTTGAACGTTAGTGGAAATGTGTTCATCCAAGCAAGTGGAGCGATTTCCACCTGAAGTCTTGATGTTTGGACGATGGGAAGACATTTGAGAGTTAGGAAGCAGGCCAGTCTTTGTATCTATGCACCTGATTCAGTTCAATTTCTAATCAACGGTAATCCCCAGTACAGTGATGGTGGGGAAATTGGCCCTAAATGGATAGACTAGTGAAATTGCTGCAAACGTATGAAGCAAAGGAAAGACCAAGAACCAGCAATGAAAGTTAAAGTGGATGCAGAAACACAAAGAAATTAACATGGCAAGACCACTTATCAAATTATGATAAAATATGAACTCCTGGATTTACGAATAAAGACCATAAGACATAGGATCAGAATTAGGCCATCTGGTCAATTGAGTTTGCTCCGCCATTCAATCATGGATGATCCTCTTCTTCTATCTCCTCCTCAACCCCGGTTCCCGGCCTTCTCCCCATAACCTTTGATGCCATGTCTGATCAAGAAACGATCAATCGCTGCCTAAATATACACAACAACTTGAGCTGCACAGCTGCACATGGCAAGAAATTCCATAAGTTCACCACCATTTGCCTGAAGATATTCCTCTGCATCTCTGTTTTGAAAGGGTGCCCCTCTATTCTGAGGCTCTGCCCGCTTGTCCTAGACTCTCCCACCATGGGAAACATCCTTTCCACATCCAACGTTCAAAAGGTTTCAATGAGATCCCCCTTCATCCTTCTGAATTCTATTGAGTACAGATCCAGAAGCATCATACGTTCCTCATATGATAACCCTTTAAAAGTAGAGAACACAAAAATGAAAGAGTTATACTGAATGAATATAGACAGCGTAACATTCTTCAGGACATGCTCATGAACCTTGAGAAAGCTTCCTGTCAGATTTCAGTTGCTGAGGGTCTTGTGTGGAAAGTTTGGAGAATAGACAACGGACAGTAGGTGCAGGAGTAGGCCATTCAGCCCTTCTAGCCAGCACCGCCATTCACTGTGATCATGTCTGATCATACACAATCAGTACCCCGTTACTGCCCTCTCCCCATATCCCTTGACCCCGCTATCTACAAGAGCTTTACTTAACTCTCTCTTGAATGCATCCATAGACTTGGCCTCCACTGCCTGCTGGGGCAGAGCATTCCACATATCCACCACTCTCTGGGTGAAAAAGTTTTTCCTCAACTCTGTTCTAAATGGCCTACCCCTTATTCTTAAACTGTGGCCTCCAGTTCTGAACTCACCCATCAGCGGGAACATGCTTCCTGCCTCCAGCGTGTCCAATCCCTTAATAATCTTATATGTTTCAATCAGATCCCCTCTCATCCTTCTAAATTCCAGTGTATACAAGCCCAGTCACTCCAATCTTTCAACATATGACAGTCCCGCCATTCCGGGAATTAACCTTGTGAACCTACGCTGCACTCCCTCAATAGCAAGAATGTCCTTCCTCAAATTTGGAGACCAAAACTGCACACAATACTCCAGGTGGTGTCTCACCAGGGCCCTGTACAGCTGTAGAAGGACCTCTTTACTCCTATACTCAATTATTCTTGTTATAAAAGCCAGCATGCCATTAGCTTTCTTCACTGCCTGCTGTACCTGCATGCTTGCTTTCATTGACTGATGTACAAGAACACCTAGATCTCGTTGTACTTCCCCTTTTTTTAACTTGACTCCATTTAGATAGTTATCTGCCTTCTTGTTCTTGCCACCAAAGTGGATAACCTCACATTTATCCACATTAAACTGCATCTGCTATACATTTGCCCACTCACCCAACCTGTCCAAGTCACCCTGCATTCTCATAACATCCCTCTGACATTTCACACTGCCACCCAGCTTTGTGTCATCAGCAAATTTGCTAATGTTACTTTTAATCCCTTCATCTAAATCATTAATGTATATTGTAAACAGCTGCGGTCCCAGCACCGAACCTTGCGGTACCCCACTGGTCACAGCCTGCCATTCTGAAAGGGACCTGTTAATCGCTACTCTTTATTTCCTGTCAGCCAGCCAATTTTCAATCCATGTCAGTACTCTGCCCCCAATACCATGTGCCCTAATTTTGCCCACTAATCTCCTATGTGGGACTTTATCAAAAGCTTTCTGGAAGTCCAGGTACACTACATCCACTGGCTCTCCCTTGACAATGTTCATAGTTACATCCTCAAAAAACTCCAGATTTTCCCTTCATAAATCCATGCTGACTCAGACTGATCCTTCTACTGCTATCCAAATGTGTTCTAATTTCCTCTTTTATAATTGACTCCAGCATCGTTCCCACCACTGACGTCAGGCTAACCGGTCTATAATTCCCTATTTTCTCTCTCCCTCCTTTCTTGAAAAGTGGGTCAACATTAGCCACCCTCCAATCTGCAGGAACTGTTCCTGAATCTATAGAACATTGGAAAATGATTACCAACGAGTCCACGATTTCTAGAGCCACCTCTTTAAGTACCCTGGGATGCAGGCCATCAGATCCTGGGGACTTATCAGCCTTCAGACTCAACAGTCTATCCAACACCGTTTCTTGCCTAATATAAATTTCCTTCAGTTCATCCTTTACCCTAGTTCCTTTGGCAACTATTACATCTGGGAGATTGTTTGTGCCTTCCCTAGTGAAGACAGATTCAAAGTACCTGTTCAACTCATCTGCCATTTCCTTGTTCACCATAGTAAATTCACCTGTTTCTGTCTTCAATGGCCCAATTTTGGTCTTAACTATTTTTTTGTTATTCACATACCTAAAGAAGCTTTTACTATCCTCCTTTATGTTCTTGGCTAGTTTACCTTCATACCTCAGTTTTTCTTGTCGTATTGCCTTTTTTGTTATCTTCTGTTGCTCTTTAAAAGCTTCCCAGTCCTCTGGTTTCTTGCTCATCTTTGCTATGTTATACCTCTTCTCTTTTATTTTTATACTGCCCCTTACTTCTTTCATCAGCAAAGGCCGCCCCTTACTCCCCTTAGGTTCTTTCTTCCTCTTTGGAATGAACTGATCCTGCGCCTTCTGCATTATTCCCAGAAATACCTGCCATTGTTTTTCCACTGTCTTCCCTGCTAGGGTATTGTTCCATTGAACTTTGGCCAGCTCCTCCCTCATAGCTCCATAGTTCCCTTTGTTCAACTTAATACTGACACATCCGATTTTCCCTTCTCTTTCTCAAATTGTAGGTTAAAACATATCTTGATACTTGGTATTTTTGCTCTGAATGTAGAAGTTTAAGAAAGGAATTTTAAGAAGGTATCAAAAAGATGGGGCATTTCAGAAGGGTAATAATGATTTCAGGTGAGTGTTAATCAATAGGCATAGATTTAAGATGACCAGCATTGAAAGTAAAACTGAGAGATGAACATGGTTTTCAATTGTTTAATTACTGTCCCAAATCAGGGGTTCCCAACCTTTTATGCACAGAATCTTACCATCAACTGAGGTGTCAGTGGACCCCACGTTGGGAACTCCTGGTCTGGATGTTGGTGGAAAAAAAATCAATGGTAACTTTCAAAAGCAGTAGAAATATTTGAGAAAAATAATATGCATGCTGTGGGAATAAAACAGAGAGTGGGTCAGATTGGATAGCTCAAAGTTCAGAACAAGGTGCCAAGGCTAGATGATATCCTCCTCTGCCTTAGATGCCCCCCAAAAAACTGATGAATAATATGACTTGCTGTGTTTAGAAAGAGTGGAACTGTTCCCTGGATGATTCACAGTAGATCTGCCACAATTGGGAAACTGAGGGCTGGAAAGTTAGTGATCGTTCAAGGAAGATTTTGTTGTGCTGATGCAGTAAGCCAGAACCTAAAGGACTAATGACTGCCAACAACACACCTCAGCCTATGCAACTACATTCAGAGCCACAGGACGTATCAACTCCGGTGAATGCTGACCGACCTGGGAGATGTACTGGCACAGCACAACGGAGTTCATTCCTGACCTGGAGTGTTATCTGTGAGTTCTTGTGTCCCCATGCCGATATGAATTACTTTCCAGTACTTGTATTAATCAGCACTGTACATTGCCCATCTGGAACCCGGAGTAGGAAGAGTTGATGGACTGAAGGCACCCTTTCCTTGCTGTCTGACTCAATGACCCCGTGATATGTGCTTCAGTGCCCTTTTGAATGATGTGAGCTGGCCAAGTGGTCAGCTTCCTGCTTTAACAGCTTGTTTTCGGCTTTCCAACTTCGAAAGCTACTTTCCAAATGGTTAAGCCAGCTGTAAGCATTTGAGCATTTTAAATAAATATTCTCACTACTGCTCCTGTCAAAAATGGAGGCAGAATGAAGCAAAGATGCTTTGTTCTTAGAAGGTGGAATAGTTAATGAAGATTGTTGGTAAATAGGCTGTGGACGGGTAGCTTAGTTGCAGAAGAAGCAAAATCATTCTGCACCTTGTCAATGTTACACCTGACAACTCAACTGACAGACATTGCTGCTGAGGTATGGAGAGAAAGAACTTAAGTGACAGTGCTTTGATCTTTTATCTCAAGGAACATAAGATCACCAAGTATAAATCTAATTGGGACAGTGTCTTACTTTTGCTGGTGTTTTCCTTCACCTACATCTAACCCACACAAGGTTTTCAACACTAGGAAACTTCATCCACACAATTAAAGAAAAGCTGAAGTATCTTTTCGAGTGGGAATTGTTTAAGTCAACTTCAACTACCAGTAAAATCCAAACAGAGCAGGAAACCAGTAAGCATTAGAAATATGTCGGCTTACATGCAGGGAGTGTGCAATTACTATAAAACCCTCACTACCTGAGGAATTAAGGACAGGAGGAAATATGGGGAGACTGCCTGTCAGAATTGTTGTTCTTAGTTCACAGAAGCATGAGGGGTGAAAGATGTGTATATAAGGAAAAAACAACCATGACTGACAAGTAGGTGTGAGTGGGAGTGACAGTGACCATGAGATACAGTGCAGATACAAGATGAATGACAAAGGCATGAGAATTGGGAGAGTTTGTTTTTGCAAACTCTAATGTTGCATTTGCAATGAAGTATCATGCTAAGGAAACATACACAGGCTTAATTTTCTCCTGGACTTCCTTGGTTCAGAGTACTTGCGTGGGTTCTGTTCCTATTTGCCCAATGAGTATCCTGTTACCATGTGGCAACGGGAACTGCTATCTAACACCATATGCGTGTGATCTACTAGATGCAGATTTGCAGTAAGAACAGTTCAACTTCAGCTCCAAGATTATTTTGTTTGTAATATTTTCCTGTTCTGTTGGAGCTGTCGGAAATGGTGTGAAAATACCATTACAGCCATTGGACAAGAGCTAAACATCTGAATTCCAAGCTGTTTTTTTTAACTGTTAATCTCTTCCCAATGGTTGACAAAGACGATCAGGAAGTTACATGGCTGAACGCTTGTTCTACCTGTAGGGAAAAGATGTGCTGACTGTCAATCAAAAAAGTGCTTAACTTGCAAGCCCTGTTATTTGTTATTTTCTAAGTTCTAGCAAAAATCAAGCCTTAAGATGGATCTCAGGAGATGGCAGATCATAATATCTCCATCTCATTTATTTGGCAGTACTGTAACCAGAGCACTGCTACCAACAGCAACAGCAGAATATGGTGTTAGGTAAAACTGTAAAAACACCTACTGCAGATGACCTTGAGACTGCAGGGACCACAACTGAATAATTCTCACCAATTTCAGATGTTCACCTTAGTTCACTCACAGCTTCATACATGTGATCAACATATTCCAGAGGTTGCTGTTGTTCTGTGGCAGTGGCCCACAGTATCTCAACAGCATGAGTTTAAAGTAATCAATCATGTCCGAAAGTTGCCAGCTTCATATCCCTGTGCCAGACTGTTTGTTCCAGCCTAGTCCTTCCTCAAAGCAGTCTTTTGCTGGGAACTCAGCTCCAACACTGGTGCCTCGGGGCAGCCTCAACATGAGCATTTGGCTGCCCTTTCAGAAAGGTTTTAATAGCTGGCGTTGAGTCCCTTGTACAAAACTTACACACTGCCAGTGTGGTCAGGATGTTTATAAGTACGTTTGACATTCACATTTAGTAAATGTAGGGCATGCAGAAAAAAAAATGACATTCAAAATTATTTCCACTAAAACACACACACATGCATACTACGAATTAACTCATTAAGAGTCACTTAATTTAATAGCGAAACACAACTAGTTGCCTTTCACTCTGAGACCAATGATTCTCATTCATTTGAGTGGATCTATCATGCTTGCTGAGGGATAATCCAGCATAAGCATGGGGAGAGGGGCGAAGAATTTGTTAACCAGGGAGCTGGGAAATCAATGGAAGGGCATGTTACCTATTGCACTTTGGGGACTCCTATGGAGAGTGTGGGTAACAAGGCAGAAGATTCCACTGCCAATTTAGAATATGTCAGCATTAGAAACTGGACGTTCCATTGGGATTCATGAAAATACTAGCATTACCATGTCCCACTGGTGTGCGAATGAGAACTTTATTTCAGAGGAGTACTTGATTGCTTAATATTATCATTTGAATATCTATTTTTTGATAAAGAAATCACCTAATTCAAATAAACCCTTTTTCCCCCATTAACACTAGACGTTAAATAAATCCTAAAGAGTATTGCACAGATTTCCCAGAATAATATCAGCATTTAAAATATGGTTGAATAAACCCAGACTTCTTTTCTTCCGTACAGAATTCTAATCAATGTAGTTAACAGTATGCCAAAATTCAATTATGGTAAGAGAATCCAGAATAAAGCATGGGATCTTAATAGTAGAGGTAACCTATTAATGAGCAAGGTTAAGCTAAGTCATTTCACAGTTTAATGCGAATGGGAGACATTTTCCTTCAAAAGATTATAGTTGTTAAGACTATAGGAGCTTGCAAGGATGTAACCAACAGATTTCTGTTGGGGAAGGTTGATGAAATATGAAGAAGATGCAAGTAAAAACACGGGTTAAGGTACAGATTGATCATAAACGGGAGAATGGCCTGTCTCTGTTCAGAAGTTGTGGATTCTTGCGGCAGACACAGAGGACAGTCAGTACCAAAGATTAAAGACATAAGACACAGAAGTAGATGTGGACCTTTTGGCTTCTTGTGCCTATTTTGCCTTTCAGTAAGATCATAGCTGATAATTTAACTTGACACCACTTTCTTGCAGTAACCTCATATTCTTAAATTCACTTCATATTTAAAAATCTATCAATCTTCTGTTTGAATATATTCAGCGACTGAGCCTCCACAGACTTCTTTAATTTGCTAACTGAACAACTCATCTGTTGATTATCTGTGGAGCTCAGAATTCAAGAAGAAAAAGCCCCAGGCTGCTTCCCTGCTGTTTTGTTTTTTTTTTAATATTTCTTTTCGAAAGCAGCATCTGAGTAAATGAAACCTCAGAGCTTCCTGTTCTCTGAGGCAGCGCATAATCTGATGTTAATGATGAGTGAGCTTATCGTTTCTCTCAAATGCAGGAGATGGGGAAACAGTGACTAAGTGCCACACTGCATGTGATAGAGCTCATTCTCTCTTACATGAGGTAGTTGGTATCTCTCCAGATTCAGAAGTACCTCTCCCCATGCCCTTCCCACGGCTTCTTTTGTGATGGATATCCCATGCTAAAGGTAGGGTAGCAGATAGTTGAAGACATGAAACATTCAACCACAATTAATTATTAACTGACTGAATACATTGGTGGTTGTCTTGACGATGATAGGAAACCTGTGCAGAAGAGTTCCTAAAGTGCACTTGAGCATCTCCACTCTCTCTACCTCAGCAGTCCAGGTCTAGTGGTATGAACAAGTGTCACATACTGGGCTCTTCCTTAATTGCGGTGGATAAGTATGACATCTTCTGTGCCTGGTCCCACCCTTCACTCTCCAGGAGCTTTGAATTACCACTCTTCTGGCTGTTGGATCTCATCCACCTAGACTGCCAGAGCTGATTTTGCACTCTGAAAGTCTCGCGGGGAGCAAACATGAGTGAGCTGCCCCAGGATGGACATGACCAGCCCCTTCACCAGAGGTATGACCCCTCCAAATTGAACAAAGTAGTATTTTAATATTTACACATTAGTCTTGCTGTCTGTTTTTCCATTTCTCAAAGAGAAGGGCATTGTTTTCTGCAATTTTGTACAAAGGCAACTGGATAATCAAAAAGTCCTAATAATATTTAATAGAATTATTAATCATAATGTTGTTTTATTTAATAGCCATCCACCTGAACTTGAGTTGGACTGATAATCTTGCAGGCAGGCATGCATGCTGGAAGTGTTGGGGAAGGTTTAAATTAGGTCAGAGGATGGAGCAGTTGGTGTAAAAGTAGATGCAGCTCGGAGAGAGACTGTGAGGAAGAATAGGCAGTGAATAGGGCAAAATTACAGTCAGTTGAATTGGTTGAAATGTGTCTCTTTTAATGCAAAGAGTAACAGGAACCAGTGCTGAACTCAGCAGACAGGACCAAGACCTTGTTGCCATTGCAGCCACTTGGCTGTCACAAGGGCAAGAACTGCTGCTGGATGTTCCAGCATTGAGATGTTTCAAAAGGGACAGGGAGGGAGGTAAAAGAGGTGGAGGTGCCAGGGACAGTAGCAGAGCTGCAGACAGGGATGAAGTTTTGGATGGATTGTCTACTGAGGCAGTGTGGGTGAAAGTCAGAAACAGGAAGAGTGCAATTATTATTGTGTGTTTGAAATGAAAGAGAAAACTAGGAGCTCAGGCTGGTTGCTTGTTTGTAGGGGTGTTCACGGAGCCTAGAGGTTAAGTTACAAATGTTTAGTAGCCAGTCGAAGTGACACCATCAGGGCACAATTGAGTGTTTAGGAATAACAGTCAATTGTGCACAGCTGATGTCAGCGCAACTAGTGATGAAACATTTGTGACCTAACCTCCAGGCTCGGCAAACAACCCTACAAACTACCGGGAGTATTCCACAACCTACCCACCCCTGCCTCCATAGGAGCGGATTCAGGAATCAAATATTGAAAAGGTGCAAAAATAACAGATTTGTTGTCATGGTGACTTCAACCTTCAACTTCTCTAATAATCACTGGCATCCCCCTTAGCATAAAAGGTTTTGATGCCAAGGGTGGAGGTAGATGTAGACATATTAGGGACATTTAAGTGACTTAGATAGACACATGGATGAAAGAAAAATGGACAGCTATGTGGGAGTTGAGGGTTGGATGGATGTTATAGTAGATTAATGATTCAGCACATCATGGACTGAAAGGCCTGTATTGTTCTAGGTCCCATTTACTGACAATCTTATGCATATTAATGTGGCTCTAGAGTTTAATCTCATACTAATGAGTAATTCTATTTTTCTTTTCAAAACTTCAGTTTGGAAAACACTATGATTTAAGATAATCCACAGTGTTGAAGTTTCTGATCACTTTCATTCTGACTTTTATAAATACCATTTAATTAGTCTTTCTTGAGGGTTTAATGCAGAACCTTTTCCAGACATCAAGAAAACAAAGTAGAATTTATGAAATCATGGCAGTGATGACATGATAACTAGCCTGCCTCCTCAGTGGCTGATCCAAAATCAGGTACTTGAGGGTTTGTGAAATCAGTCCTCATTCTCCGTTGCTTCAAAGAAAAAAGCTCTAGCTCGCTTAACCGATCTTCATAATTTATGCTTTCTAATCCAGGCAGCATCCAGGTGAATCTCCTCTGCACCCTCACTAAAGCTTCCAGTCCTTCCTATGATAAGAAAATCATAACTGGACACAATTCTCCAAATGTGGGTTAAACAGCTTTATAGAGCTGCTTCATTTCTTGTGCAATCCCTCACAACCAGCACAGTTCCTGATTTTGGATCGTCTCGGAGGAGATGGGCTAGGCCAATTGAAGGGGAGCCAAGCTACAAAATTCTTGTTCATCTGTGGGCAAGCAGCCCAAACATAACTGGGGTAGTATGTTAGCGGAAAGACGATGAGTGGGTAATTGCATTATATGGGATGAGATAACTTTAAAAAAAAAATCAGGTGTGGCTTAGTATTACTGTAAAGTAACATGCCATTCAAACTGAGCATAAAGTCATTTTCCCATAATTAACAAGAAATATTATTGGGATTAAATGAACTGTCAGTTACAATAATATTAGCATTGCGGTTCATAATATTTGTTTTCTAATGCAGCAAGATGACTGACTGTCATTAGTTTGCACTTGCACAAAGTAGAGTAGAATCTGTTATTTGCATAATTTATTCAACATTTCATTTGTAATGTTTTATTAAATGCATGCTCTGTTAATTATAAATTTTGTGGTAAACTATGGAATAAAAAGGCATTGTCATTCCAGAGAAAATCCTATCCTAATTCAATTCTATGTAGGCTATGTCCATTGTTGTGTTGTCCACTTGTGGGTCACAAGGTCTTAGCTTTTCCTTGCTGAATCTATCAAGTTTTATGCAGTTCTATGAAGTGCTGAAAGGATTTATGAATTCTGGTGATTTCTGGTAGTTTTCTGATGGTAGAAATGTTGCCGCACAGTTCTAGGGTTAAATCCTGATCTCTGGTGTTCTGAGGAGTCTACACATCCTCTATGTCACCTTCCTCTGGGTGCACCATAACCGATTCCAAGTCTACCCTGCACATCAACAGCAGTGATACAGTACCTCCCTCCCTGACAGGCTGAATGCTTTCTAAGCATAGTTTGACCAATTGAATGATATGCCATCGAGGAAAGCCCCCCCTCTTCCTGAGAAACAGGCACCCTATCTGGTCGCGGTCAAAGTGATGAGGATCCTAGCCAGGGTAAGCCCAAAGAAACTTACAGGGAGACAATGTACATGGTCAGTTGCTGAGGGTCTGTGTGGCAAAGCTGAACTATCTTTCACATCTCTGAAACAGTCCGCTGTCCCTGCAAGCTTCAAAACAGCCACCATCATTCCTGTGCCCAAGAGAGCAATGGTAACTGGCCTAAATGATTAATGCTCAGTGGCACAGATTTAGCGGCTGGGAATGGACCATATAAAAACTCACCTTTCAGCTACATTGGACCCTCCCCTGTTCACCTACAACTCAAACCACTCCACTCATGATGCCACATGATGCCACTCGTCCCTCCACTCTGTCCTGTCCCTCGTACACCAGGATGTTACTTGACTTCAGCTGTGTTTAGCATGATCATTCCTCAGCGGCTGGTGGGTAAAATGATCTCTTTGGGACTCCCTGAAACTGGATCTTGGACTTTGTGATAGAAAGGTCCCAGTCAGTCCAAATCAGCAGCAACATCTTAAGCTCTATCATTGGACTACCGCAGGGTTGTGTGCTCGATCCATTGCAGACTCAAGACTCATGAGAGTGTCCTGTCTGGCTGCCTGTGTGTGGTACAGAAGTCACAGGGCATTGGAAGGCAGGACAGAATACAGTAAAAACAACTGAGAGGGTCATCAAGGTCTCTCAATCCATTATCTGTAACATTTTCTGAGACTGTTGCAGATGAAGATCCTAACACATTGCTAAGACCAGAAGATATAGGAGCAGAGTTAGGTTATTTAGCTCAGCAAGTCTGCTCTACCACTTTAACATGGCTGATCCATTTCCATCCCAGCCCCAATCTCCTGCCTTCCCTCCATAACCCCTCATCCAGGACTAATCAAGAATCTATCAACTCTGCCTTAAATTAACCAAATAACTTAGCCTCCACAGCCACCTGTGGCAATAAATTCCTCAGATTCACCACTCACTGACTGAAGAAGTTCCTCCTCTCCCTGTTTTAAATGGATGTTCCTCTATTCTGAGACTGTGCCCTCTTGTCTTAGACTCTCCCAGCATTGGAAACATATCTCCACATCTACTCTATGAAGGCCTTTCAACATTCAACAAGTTTCAATGAAATCTCCCCTTCATTCTTCTGAATTCCAGAGATTACAGGCCCAGAGTCATCAATCAGTCCTCATATGGTAACCCTTTCATTCCCAGAATCATTCTCGTGAACCTCCTCTGAATCCTCTCCAATGTCAGCACATCCTTTTTTAGTCAAGATGCCTAAAACTGCTCACAATACTCCAAATGAGGCCTCACCAGTGCCTAACAGAGCCTCAACATTACATCCTTGCTTTTATATTGTAGTTCCCTCAAAATGAATGCTAACATTGCATTTGCCTTCCTCAAAACTGACTGAACCCACAACAATTTAGTGAATCCTGCACAAGTCCCTTTGCACTTCGGATTTCTGAATTTTCCCTCCATTTATAAAATAATCTACGCTTTTATTTCTACAAAAGTGCATGACCATACACTTCCCAACACTGTATTCCACCTGCCACTTCTTTACCCATTCTCCTAATCTATCTCAGTCCTTCTGCACTCTCCGTTTCCTTGACACTACCTGCCTGTCCACCTGTCTCCATATTATCCGCAAATGTGGCCACAAAGCCATCAATTCTTTCATCAAAATCATTGACACATAACATAAAGTGGTCCCAAAGACAGACCCCTGTGGAACAAAAATAGTCACTAGCAGCCAACCAGAAAAGGTTCCCACTATTTCCACTCTTTCCTTCTGCCAGTCAGCCATTGCTTTATCCATGCCAGCCTCTTTCCTGTAATACCAAGGCCTCTTAACTTGTTAAGCAGCTTCATGTGTGGCATCTAGTCAAAGGCCTTACAAAAATCCAAGTACACAATACTTCCTTCAGACCTTTCTTTTGCAAGCACCTTGTCCCGAATAATGGCAATGTCACTCACTCTGCCCCCCAACACTCTTGAACCTTCTGCGCACTGCAAGTGTCTTCCACAGAGAAGACCGATGTTATCTTAGCAACACACACAAAATGCTGGAGGAACTCAGGAGGCCAGGCAGCTTATATGGAAAAGAGTGCAGTTGACATTTTGGGCCAAGACCCTTCAGCAGTACTCAATCCTTCAGTCCTGCTGAAGGGTATCAGCTTGAAATGTTGACTGTACTCTTTTTCATGGATGCTGCCTGGCCTGCTGAGTTCTGCCAGTATTTTGTGTGTGTTGCATGGACTTTTAGCAACTGCAGATTCTCTCTTGTTTGTGACTGATGCCATCTTGTAAGCATTCCAAAAACTCCCCTTCTTGGAATCCTGCTTTAACCTGATTTTCCAATCTACCTGCATATTGAAACCCCCATGACTATCGTAACATTGCCCTTTTGACATATCTTTTCTATCTCATGTTTTAATTTATAGCTCACAACTGTTCTGCTGTTTGGAGGCCTGTATGCAATTCCCATCAGTGTCTTTTTACCCTTGCAGTTTCTTAGCTCTACCCACAAGGATTCTATACCTTCTGATCCTATGTCACCTCTTTCTAAGGATTTGACTTCATTTTTTTTTTACCAATAGAGCTATCCCACCCTCTCTGCCTACCTGCCTGTGCCTTTGATAAAGCATGTATCCTTGGATGTTAAGCTACCAGCTATAATTATCTTCCAGGCACGACTCAGTGATGTTTAAAATGTCATACCTGCCAATCTCTAACTGTGCTACAAGTTTACCAACCTTATTTTGTTTACTGTATGCATTCAAATATAACGCCACCAGTCCTGTATTCATCATCCTTTTCGATTTTGTTCCCCTTTTACATTGCAGCTCAGCCCATTGACTGCAATTCTGCCCTATAATTAGCCTGTCCTTGTTAGCAGCCTCATTATGCACTGCATTTGTAAATCAACTGCCCCATCTTCAGCTTTATCACTTTAGTTCTCATCCCTATGCCAAATCATATTAAACTCACCAAAACAGCTCAAGCAAATCTGCCTGCAATGATATCGGTCCCCCTCGGATGCAGCCGTAATGTATCACTGAGGATCTCACTTGGTCTGTACATACTAGCTCTGTGGTGATAAAAGCACAACAGCACCTCTTTCACCTCAGACAGTTGAAGGAGTTTGGAATGGGCCCCAAATCCAAAGAACTTTCTACAGGGGCACAATTGAGAGCATCCTGACTGGCTGCATCACTGCCTGGTATGGGAACTGTACTTTCCTCAATGACAGGGCTCTGCAGAGAGTGGTGCAGACAGCCCAGTGCATCTGTGGATGTGGATTTCCCACTATACAGGTCATTTACGATGACAGGTGCGTGAAAAGGGCCTGAAAGATCACTGGGGACCCAAGGCACCCCAACCACAAACTATTCTGGTTGCTACCATCCAGGAAACGGCACACAGCATTAAAGCCAGGACCACCAACAGGATCCGGACAGTCAGGCCATCAGACGGATTAATTGTACATACTATTTATTACAAAATACTAAATGCACATTGTACATTCAGACAGAGACATAACGTAAAGATTTTTACTCCTCATTGACCCACTACCATCAGGGAGGAGGTATAGAAGCATCAGGATTTGGATTGTCAGACTGGGTAACATACAGTTTCCTTCCTCAGGCGGTGAGACCAATGAATACCCATCATCACTGAGGTCGCTTCACTAAGACAGTGAGCAGGTTACTATACTGTGCTTTTCCACATGCATTTTGAATTATATTTTATTAACTTATTTATAGTATAATATTTCAGTTTATGTGCTGTGTGTTGGTGCACCATGGGTGGAGGAATGTTGTTACATTTAGTTGTATATATGTATAGTCAGATGACAATAACCTTGAACTTTAGCATCCCAAAGACATCTGGGTTGGGAGATGGGAGATTAATTGGCCGCTGTGAATTGCCTCGTCTGTGCAGGTAATTGGTCAAATCCAGTGGGAATTGACACTAATGGAAGGAAAAGCAAAATTGGATTAATGTAGGATTGCTGTAAAAGAGTGCGTGATAGTAGCTGCATTTTTGGTGGGCCTAGGGATCTATTTTACTGACCAACTGTATGACTCCATGATTTTAAAGTTCCAAATCCGTAAACAGTTGCAACCAACTAAAATGAGAAATATTCCAGCTAAGGTAACTAACTCAAGGGTAAATTGTCAACTTCCTCTTGACGTTGGTTTGTAGTTACTGAGCATTGATCTGGAATGAAATAATGCCCAGAATTTCCTCCAAGAGTTGAGATTCTGTTTGACTGCCTGAAGAATTAATTCCACAACTATTTCAATTTTAGGAACAAAACTGATTTGCCTTGCTCAAATTAGATATTACCAAACTATCATCACAATATAACCCATGTTTCCTTTGTTGGATTAATAACAGTGCATACAGAATACTTAATAGGAACAGAAAACATTGCAGTTAACTTCCTGTTCCAAGTGGACTTTGTTCTGACTCAGGCTTTATTCCATTTATCTATAGTTTTTTTTTCTTTGAGCTCAGCTTAGGAGTCCTGCAGCTTACTTTACAGTTTCCTCCTCAGTAACCACAAACCTGTGAACCTTCAGAGACTGCTAGCATTGCAATACCAGCTTGTTGCAATAAACAGTTACTGTCATTGGCTCAAAATGTTAAAAAAACAATGTCTTCTGGTATCTGATATTAAAGCTTGGCTGCTCTACTTCTTCACCAGCCACCTGAAAGGAGAGTGCTTAAGAGAAGGAGACAGTGTCTCATAAGTTATTCCTGAGGTGTGCAAGGAGAAATAATAGGTTTAGTTGACAGGGTTAATAGTAAATCACAAAGCAGACCAGAAATTGGATGGCAGCCATACCGCTTACTGGGAATACAGTAAGCAAAGATGAAAGAAGAATTTGAACGAAACCAAATGTCTGTGAGGAAAATATGACTCTTGCTGATAGTTTCAATTGTGTTCAGAGCCAATTTCCAAAGACTGCTTCTCAGCTAACAGAGTCCAAATACATGGAACTTATCACCAAATGTTTTAAAGCACTGTTCTGGATTCATCTGGAGCTTCAGATCTAATTCTGGCTACCTGAATTTAGAAGGGACAAGTGGGCCTTAGAGAGGGTGCTGAAGAGAACTGTTGAAATGACACTGTGTGTGAGAGACTTCAGTTTGTTTCATCAACTGGAGAGGCTAGTGTTACACTCCTTGTAGCAGAAGAGGTTAAAGAGAGATTCATTAGCTATTTGTTTACTGTCATTGGTGGAAAAAATGTTGATAACATGATATCAAAGATTTAAGGCTATTTATGAAAGGAGAATAGGCATTTTGTAAATGCAGCAAGGTGTCATGGTCATGGCGAAATGTACACTTTAGTTCAGAGTCCAACATGACTATTTACACTAATTATTTAATAATCCTAAAATATTCTTCTCTTTTTCACATTAATTCCCCACCAGACTCTACACAGTACACAGTAAGGGCAACTTACTTACAGGCAATTAACAAAGCAACCTGCACATTTTTTGGGATGCAAGTGGAACAGAGAGCACGCGGGGGAAATGTGCGAACTCCACAGAGCCATTCTCCAGAGGTCAGGAATGAACACAGATTGCTAGGATGTCTACGCTTTCCATATCAAAAAGCGTCATTGCCATAGAGCACAGTAATGAGCCTTTTGACACACTACATCTATGCCACCCTTAAACTCATCTACATTAATTCCATTTACATGCATAGCTTTGTGCTTCAGCTTGCTGCGTCTGCATCATCTTCACATTACCGAATCCATTTCCAATCATACTGCACTCCCTCTTAAACCAGCAGCCAATTACTGCTGTGCATTACACGGTTATTTGCCCCTTTGTTCTGTCCATCCCCATGACTAATTTACCAAACATGGTCTGCTAGGCATGACACTGCCAGGTCCACATCCACCTCGTCACAGAAAACTGCAGCACAGAAAGAGGTCCATTCGCCCATCTAGTCTGTGCTGAACAATTTAATCTTCCTAGTCTCAGCGACCTGCACACGGACAATAGCCCTCCATACCTGTCCCATCCATGTAACTATCCAAACTTCTCTTAAACACTGACATTGAAACTGCTTTCACAACTTGCAGTGGCAGCTCGTTCCACACACTCACAACCCTCTGAGTGAAGAAGTTCCCTTTAAATTTCTTACCTTTCACACTTGACCCATGACCTCCAGTTGGAGTCTCACCAAACCTTAGTAGGAAAAAAAGCCTACTTGCATTTACCCTACCTGTACCCCAAATAATTTTCTATATCTCTATCAAATCTCCCCTCAATCTTCTACGTTCTAGAGAACAGGGTTCTAACTTATTCAATCTTTCCTTACAACTTAGGTCCTCCAGTCCCCCGAACATCCTTGTAAATTTTTCGCTGCACTCTTTTAACCTTATTTACATCTTTCCTGTATGTAAGTGACCAAACCGTACACAACACTCAAAACTAGGCCTCACCATTGTCTTAACACCCTAACTCTTGTACTATGAAGGCCAATTAGAATACAAGAGCAGGGATGTGACGCTGAGGCTTTATAAGGCACTGGTGAGGCCTCACCTTGAGTATTGTGTACACTTTTGGGCTTCTCAAATAAGAAAAGATTGGTCCAGAGGAGTTCATATGGATGATTCTGGGAATGAAAGTCCTGTCACACGAGAAACCTTTGATGACTCTGGGTTTGTACTTGCCGGTACTTAGAAGGATGAGGGCAGATCTCATTGAAACCTGTTGAATGTTGAAAGGCCTAGACAGAGTAGATGTGGAAAGGATGTTTCCCATGATGGGGGAGTCTAGAAAAAGGTGGCACAGCCTCAGGATAGAGGGGCATCCATTTAAAACAGATGTGCAGAAATTTCTTTAGCGAAAGGGTGGTAAATTTGTGGAATTTGTTACTACAGGTAGCCATGGAGGCCAGGTTGTTGGGTGTATTTGCGGCAGAGCTCGATAGGTTCTTGATTGGACACTGCGTTAAAGGTTACGGGAAGAAGGCTGGGGAGTGGGTCTGAAGAGGATTAAAAAAAAAAGGATCAGCCATGAACGAATGGCAGAGAAGACAGACCTGCGTTCCTAGATCCTTCTGTTCTACTGCACTCCTCAGTGCCCTACCACTCACTGTGTAAGTTCTACCCTGGTTGGTACTCTCAAAGCACAACACCTCACTCTTGCCTGCATTAAATTCCATCTGCCATTTTTCAGTGAATCCAGATCCCACTGCAAACTCTACGAGCCTTCCTCACTGTCCACTACGCTCCTAGCGTCGCCCACCAATTAATTCGCTGATCTAGTTAACAACATTTTCATCCAGATGATAGATATAGATGAGAAACAACAACAGGCCCAGTACTGATCCCTGTGGCTCAACACTAGTCTCAGGCCTTCAGTTAGAAAGGTAACCATCTACTCCCATCTTCTGGCTTCTCCCACAAAGCCAATGTGTAATCCAAATTACTTCCTCATTTTGAATGCAAAACGACTGAACCTTCTTGACCAACCTTCCATGTGGGACATTGTCTACAGCCTTGCTTAAGTCCATGTAGACCTAACCACTGCCTTTCCTTCATCAACCTCCTTAGTAAATTCTTCAAATAACTTTAGAAGATTGGTTAGACATAACCTACCACAGACAAAATCCATGCAGACTATCACTAATAGTCCCTATCTAATTAAATATTTAGCTATCCGGTCCCTTAGAATATTTTTCATTAACTTCCCATTACTGATGTCAGGCTCACTGGCCTTGAATACCCTGGCAATTCCTGCACTAGCCTCCCACAAGTTCTGAGGGAGAACTTTGTCATGCCTGAGGATTTATCCACCCTAATTTGTCTCTGGACAGCAAGCATTTTCTCCTCTATATCTTTCACTTCCTTCAATGGAAAAGTTGGGTATATTAGGTAGACGGAGTGGAAAAGTTAGAAGAGGAGTAGAATCAGCATGAGGTTGGACTAACTATTTTGCAATTTAATCTACACATTGTAAACATACCACCAAAGCTTTTTAAATTTAATTCACATTCCTAATAGCAAGTTTTATTAATGCACTTGATGAATAATTTTTGCTGGTTTTCTAGTTTGAGTTTCTTTTGCACAGTGCATTAACAAACACATTCCCGAAAATAATAATCATGAAAAGAAAACAACTGCAGGCACTAAAATGTGAAATAAAAACATAAAATGCTGGAAAATTTCAGCTGGCCTGGCAGCACATTTGGAAAGAGAAACTGAGTCAACATTTCAGGTCAGAAACCTTTTCAATACTCGGCGAAGGTTAGGGAATGATGGAAAGGACAAAATTAAAATCTCTAATGTGGTGAGACCAAAAAGGTCAATGTGGCACTTGGAGGCAGCTATGCTTCTTCATTCATGTTATGTGTGGCTGACCAAAGGTCAATGGGACATGCCCAGCAGGGCTCTCTCTCCTAATGGAGAGGGAAAAAAAGACTTAGTCTAACACTATAGATGGATGACTGGCAGAAACAGACATCTCCGATGACAGGAAGAAAGAGCAAGTTACTTACAAATGGGGAATTTGATGTCAGGCCCAGAAGGTTGCAACATGGAAGATGAGGTGTTAGTTCCTCAAGTTTCTGTTGGGCTTCAGTGCAGATTATTGACATCTTAAATCATTATAATCTACTGAACTTTAAACTCCCTACAGTAAGTCTTGAAAATACATTATTTTTGTTAATATAAGAAAATTCTGTAGGCATTTTAGGAAACACTGATTTAATTCATGAAGTTAATGAGCAGGAACAATCGGCACCTTATGGAACAGTTATATGCACTCAGTAGCTTCTAAACCAACAATTGTGCAAACATTTAAATTTCATACCTTTTTTATTACAAACACCTGATAATCAGTGTTGAAATCTTGGCAATAACCATTGTATTGGTTGATGCAACAACATGGGATGGTTTTAACCTGTCTTGTTGCTCTGCATTTACTTCAATATATTGCCTGAGAGCATCAGTTAAATTCCACTGCTGTGAACCACCGCAAAACATAAAGTATTGCAGATCCAGCCTTCACATTCATGTGTATAAATGGTATGTGCAGACATGTATTACAGCTAAATTATGGAACCTTAGAAAAGGTGTTGAAAGTTGTGTTAATGAGAATGGGATGAAGGAACCCTCACCTATCTACCCTACAATGCTCTGCACATTGTTTACTTCCTCATCTGAACTCTGCAACATAGAATCTAATATAGGAACATCTGTCTTTCTGTTTTACAGCTGAGGGGCTGCAGCAAAATAGCTTCCAGTGCATAGGATCCCACTGGTTTTGGGGCAGAGGAGCACAGACCTGAATTGAGCATGGGGAAACGGTTAGCACGAGTTGCAGGGTCAAGTATAACCTGGCCTCTTACATTTATGGAGAGCAAAAGGTACATCCAATAATTTTCCATTATCACTTAAAGGGAAATACATCCTTAATGATCAAACAGTATGGCAGTTTTCAATGAAATGTAAACCTGACGTTTTGCAGGGAGTTTAAAGTGCCTTGACCTACACTTGTCTATCAACCAGCACCCAAAGCAATTTATTGGACCTGTCAGAGGAAAAACATTGCGTGCGAACTGTTCCTGTGTTTCTCGACATTAACTGGTGGGTACGCTTTGAAAGAACTTAAGAGATTGAAGAGAACTGTGGGAAATCTAACTATGTGAATGGCATGAAATAAAAAAAAAATACTAATTTGAATTTTATTGCTCCATTCAAACCATTGTTTGCAGTTTTCCAACTGTAAAACATGTGGTAATAGGCAGCAGCACATAAGATTTACCGTCAATATTATTACAATCAATAATCCTAATTCTAATAAAGTTGGCAAGCTACATGTATGTAATCAACCAAATCTACTATATTAATCTAAGATTAGGTAACACTGGAGACTAATATGATTGTGTTGTATTGATCCCAGCAGCTAATGTAGTTGATCTGGTTGACTTAAACTGATATCCTTCTCTCTGAAGGTCAATAATTTGTCTTTCAAAATGCAGTACAATAAATTCCACTACAAATCACATTTTCACAGCTATTTCATGCATGTTAAAAATAGAGGATTACTTATTTACACTTGGTGGCCATTTCATTAGGTGCACCTTTACATTGATATGAATATCTAATCAGCCAATCACATGGCAGCAACTCAATGCCTAAAAACAGGCAGACATGGTCAAGGGGCTCAGTTGTAGCTCAGAGAAAACATCAGAATGGGGAAGAAATGTGAAGTGATTTTGACTGTGGAATGATGCTTGGTGCCAGATAGGATGGTTGGAGTATCTCAGAATCTGCTGATCTCCTGGGATATTCACACACAAGTCTCTAGAGTTTATAGAGAATGGTGCAAAGAACAAAATACATTCAGTGAGCAGCAGTTCTGTGGGCAAAACCACCTCGTTAATGATAGAGGTTAGAACAGAATGGTCAGACTTATTCAATTTGACAGTATCTTAAGTAACCATGCACTTCAACAGTGGTGAACAGAACCGCATCGCTGAATGAACATCGAACCTTGAAGTGGATGGGCTACAGCAGCAGAAGACCCCAAATATACAATCAGTGGCCACTTTATTAGGTACAGGAGGCACCTAATTTTGAATAAAATATCTGCCTGCTAATTACAAAAAGAACTGTGAACATGAACTCCAATTATCCTCCAGCTTGCTTAAATGCCAATTTAAAGACTTCGCAGGAACAACTTCCTATTTTGAGTTACTTGGTACATGTGCTTATTCCATCTTGGGATATTAACGATATGTTCCAGCAACTAAATTAAAATTTGAGAAATCTTGATTAATTTCGATCATCACCATTATGAATTCTGTAAGGCCAAATGAGATTTGATCTCAAATTATTTTTTAATGGTTACAGAACAGAGGAGGACCTCATTTTAATCTCTCTGATAAGCTATCCAGTTAGTTCTTCTGCCTTGCTCATCTCTATAGGTCTGCATATCCTTGTCTTTCAGGTATTATCCAGTTGTCCTATCATTGTAACTACCGTTCATGTTCCAACCACTACAGGACTTAGAAGGGAGAAGACAATCTCAGGATAGCTACCTCTGCCACATGCTACTGTGAACAGTGGCCAATTAGAAATCGGGATTCATTAGCAAGGGCAAATAAAAATAAGGCAGGAGCAAGCAGAGCAGCATTTGTTGGAGTGGACAGTGTTAGAGTGATGACGAGACCTTAGCTCTTCAAGGCTTCAGCATGAAGGGCTTGAGTGAGAGAAGACAAACAGCTGTAGGAAGATCTTCTTCAATTTATTGTTTCCTTCTTTATATTTGCACAGTTAGTACAGTAGGGATGCCGGGCAAAATAGTCAAATGCTCCTCTTGCAGGATGTGAAAAGGCACAGAGACCTCCAGTGTTCCTAACGACTTCACCTACAAGAAGTGAATCCAGCTACAGCTTCTAACACTCCACATCAAGGAGTTCGAGCTGGAACTGAATGAATTCCGGGTCATTCGAGCAGGCTGAAGGGTGATAGATGGGACATATATAGAGAGGTAGTTACACCCAGGACACAGGCCACAGGAAACTGGATGTCAGTCAGGAGGGTGAAAGGAGTTAAACACCCAGTGCAGAATATGCCTGTGGCCATCACCCTCAATAACAGATATACCACTTGAAGAGGGAGGAATGACTTAACAGAGGAAAGTTAAAGCTCTGTGGCTCAGAAGGGAAGAGTGTGGAAGAGGTGAGCTGGGTGATAGGGGAAATATAAAGGAGGCTTTGGGGATGAGAACAAGATTCTCGGATCGTATTTTGCCTCCCAGGTGCCAGCGTCTGGGACAACTCTGATTGAGTCCTCAGCATTTTTAAGTAGAAGGGTGTGCAGTTAGTGGTCATGGTCTATACATGTACCAATGACAAAGGTAAGAAGAGTGACAGAGTTCTGCAAAGTGAGGTCAGAAAGTTGAGTGCTAAGTTAAATGAAAGGGATCTCCAGTGTTGTGATCTCAGAATTGCTACCCATGTCACATGCTAGTGAGGCCACAGAAAAGTTTATTTCAATGTAAGCAGTATTGTAGGAAAGGCAGATTAACTCCGGGCATGGATCAACACATGGAATTATGATATTGTAATCATTAGTGAGACTTGATTGCAGGAAGGGCAGGACTAGCGGCTCAATATTCTGGAGTTCCATTGTTTTGACAAGATAGAGTGGGAGGGATTAAACAGGGGGGTGTGGCATCACTAGTCAGGGAAAATATCACGGCAGTGCTCAATTAGGACATACTGGAGTACTCGTCTAGTGAGGTTTTATGGGTGGAACTGAGGAATAAGAAAGGTATGACCACATTAATGAGGGTATATTGTAGATCATCCAACAGTCTGCGGGGTCTAGAGGAACAAAATTGTACAGAGATTGCAGACTGTTGCAATAAGCATAAGCTAGTAGGTGATTTTGAACTTTCCATTTATTGACTGGGACTCCCATACTGTAAAAGGATAAGATGGGACATTGCTTGTCAAAATAAAATCAAGCAAGCAACAAATAGCCAAACCAGGAGTGAGTGCCGTATTTACAGCTAGACAGCTGTTAAAGGGACATGTTAAATGCCCCCTTTGGGCAGTGATTGGTATGTTATCTATATTAAATCAAACCAGTTGCTTGGAGGCAAGCTAATGTTATGTCAGCATAAGTAGAGAAAGCTTGCACAATTCAAAAGGCACTTTTTTTGGATTAAATCTAAAATCACCTTCAATGTGCAACAAGATTCAGAGGTAAAGTGTATACGACAGACACAATAGGAGAAAGCATCAATGATATTTCCAGGGGATTCCTTTAATTACATTGCCAGTCTAACATCTTTTGGCAATTTCCCTTTGGTTACCATGAGTACCACATTAAAAGATTAGAGGAACTAATATCATGGAAAACCCTGGTATGAGTGGAGGTTCCCTTGTCCTGAAGAATCCTCCAGAAAGGGAATTTCATGCTCTATCACAAATATTCACAAAACTATGTCCATGTTCTCATCAGACTTATTGGTTTATTGAAAAGGCCTTAAGCCATTGCAAATGGGCACAATACTAGGTGCACTACACGTACAAATTAGAAATGAATAAAATTAGAATACAGCACAGTTTGTTTTTATCCCCAAACTCCAAATGAAAGCTGGGTCAGTTTCAGATGAGTTGATTTCTAATTTGAAGTATGTACACAGCTATTTCCCATAGTAAAATGATGAAAAACACTATTTTAGCTAAGATAGGAAGGAGTTAATCTTTTCATTTCAGAGAGACTCAGTTGCTGCCTTTCACTAAATGGGAAGAGTCCTGGAGATGAAGAGCAAGAAGTAGAAAGATTACTCATCCCAGAATCCTGGATTTTGCATATAATTACTAGAGTTTACACATTAACATTGAAGTACATGTCATCCATTAATACCCATTGAATTATTATGAAGTTAACTTTGACAATTAGTGTGATATTCATGTTAACAAAAAAATCCTGGTAGATATTATTATGCTCGTGCTCTAGAGTATTTCTATGAATGTTGTCACTTAAGTAACAATGTTTTCATGAAAACTGCTTGCAAGATTTTAAACACTGTAAAACAGGCTAACTTCAGTGTCAAGAATTAAATGGAACAGCAGTTGACTGGATTAACTTGCATATGGTCAGAATTGGTCCAATCTGAACAGTTTCACACGCGTTACTTCTACAATGAATGAGTAGACTGCGAAGGAGCAAAAATATAAATAGATATTGCCATTATCGGATTGTGATAATCATGGCAGGCATCAAATAAACAAGCAGCTGCAATTTATGATGGAAGTTTAAAAAGCAGGTTTTTTCCAAATATGCACGGTAACAATAGAGAAATGACAGCAGGAGATGCGGTGAAGGATTGATTGTTGATTTCCCGTATTACTGAAATCTATGTCAGCAATCTATCTCATTGATTGAGATTTCCTGCTTTCCCCACTGGAAACTGAGACAAAATTGAAGGGTTGTTCAGATACCCTTTTATCTAGAGGCATTAACTGTGTCTGCAAGGACTTGCTCCAAGTGGTAAATGTGGCTTCAAATTTTGTAAGCTATCCAGGCATGAAGGTCATAATGCTATTTGAACCTGATACTAAGCTACCTCATTAGGGGTCAATGTATAACAATTAGGCGTAAGAATCCTTACTGATTTTCTCCTCCAGAGTAAATTACAGAAAGCTACACTAATATTGCTAAGCTAAGACTTACAATCTCCATAAATGCATCCTGCAAACTATCCGTTATACATGAGTGAAGCTACAATATAAAATAACATTAAGTCTTGGATAAAGTAGAGAGTATCTTTTTTTTATATAGGTTACTGGAAGTGCTGGGGATTTAGTTTCTTTTTTATTTTGATGCAAGCCTCATCTTTCCCCCTCAATTCACCTTTGTCTTCATCTTGTTTCTGTATATTTCTAAATCTTGGTGGGTGTAAAGTCTGAAAATCTTACAATGGGGAGCTAAACTGGTTAGGATTGGTTTCAGTTTGACAGTGACTCACTGTCATTGCCTTGCTGTTTGGTTAAAATTGGAATTCTACACACACACACACACACACACACACACACACACAGTGTTATTATGCATTCTTGCTCTGCTGTGGTTAGGGAAAGCTCCTATTCCAGTTCCCGATAACAGCTGTTAATTCATTTCAATGCCCTCTAATCTACAGTGTTACACAAATCCATTAATAAGTCAGAGTATAGTAATGTCATGCTGGTAAATGAGCAGCATATTATGTATTTTTCATATTTATGATCAAGGACACTGACAGGCCACAATAAATTTGACTAACTCTAGGTGGGAAAAAGAAGCAGCACAATGATGGTACAGCTACACACCTGCAGTGACAGCTCTTAAAATCTATCCACAATATGTGATTTATAAAGGTGTCATGGCTTTCCTTAGAGGCTGATTAGTACCTTCCACATCTGGCACCTGTCCAGAAGTATTTAATTATCTTTTTTTAAACTCTTCATATTCCACTCTGAATTCTGTATACCTCCTCTGACGCTAATGAAGTAGGGCATTAAGGATGACTCAAGTCTCCTTTTAAGTCCAGGAATACCTGACTTGTTATATGGAGTTCTGATTATTTGGTACTGTGCTGATCAATAAACATATCTTGCAGCTTGATTGACTGCTGTAGCATTTCAGCTACAGCACCAGGATTTGAAGGATGTTTCATCTCTAATTAGTTACTTGTGTCAGTCAACTGTCTTTGAAAACTTGAAATATCATGAAACCCCAATCAATAGCACATTTTTTCTATTCATCTATAGATGAAGTATGCATTATTGTTGTACATTCTGAAATGCAATGCACTTTACAGCAGAAAGGGTAATGAAGATGTATCTATGATGGTCTGAAATTTGTCAGTCTAATTCTTAAAATTAAACTCATTTCCAAGATACAGATAGTTCAAAGTGAGACATAACTGCACATGACACTAATTATTCATGGGCCAAGAAAGACTTACACTTTTCTTCTACCAACTAAAGTGTAAAATTACCCTTTCAGTTTCCAATTTGAAACACTCTTGTGATCAGGGATCTTCAATAAAAATGGCTTCAACTAAATACTTTTAAAGTAAGTAGGGATGATAGCAATTCAGAGCAATAATAATGTTCCAGGCTGCTTTGATGTCGGACTGGTATATGAACAGTGATAGGAAATGTGGAGAATAAGATACCTTTTTCACTTCATCAGTAAGCTGGAGGAGGAAATAAAAGGTTGAGCTTTCATCTGAATGGGGAGGAGGTTCCATCATCTGTTCCTGATTATGATTAGATGAATAAAATTGAAGAATAATAATTAAATACAGAGGGTAGAATTTAGACAAATCGTGTCTGGTTGTTAAGTTTGCTTGGAGGAACAGTGAGAAGGGGTTGAAGTAAACCACAAGTCTGTAACATGTCTGACATCCCTTTTATTTCAAACACTAAAGTTTCAAGAAGGACTCATTATCCTCTCCATAAAATAATGATCCCTGTATTGTCCAAATGAGGTATAATGCTTACCTGGCAAAGGGGAGGATATTCTGGATTATATTTGCTTTCAAAAAAAGTATTTTTCAAAGCAACAAAGTGCTGAAGGAACTCAGCAGGCCAGGCATCATCTATGGAAATGAATAAAGAGCTGACATTTCAAGCCAATATCCCTCTTCAGGACTGGAAAGTAAGGGGGAAGATGCAAAAATGAAAAGCTGGGGAAGGGGTTAGGCAAAGCCAGATGGGCAGGAAACCCATGGATTCTCACAGCTCCCTGTACTACCCCTTTTCCCACCCGTTACATGTAAAAACACCAACCCCTTGTCTCAATTCCTCTGTCGCCACCACATCTGTCCTCCTCGTGAACGAAGGAGAAGTCCTCCTTTTTCAAAGAAAGGGGCTTCCCTTCCTCCAGTATCAATGCTGCTCTTAATTGCATCTTTTCCATTTCACTAATGACTGTTCTCACCCCATCCTCCCACCACCCTACGTATAGTTTAATGACAATTAAACTTGAACTTTCTTCATGCTGTTTTATTGACAAGCCTTAATTCTGCACATCCAGCACCTTAGTCCTCTGGAGCTTTTGTAATGTTCCATTTACCAGCTCTCCAGCAGGATGGCGGAATAACATTCCGAGTATCAACCCTTTCAGTAAACGCTTTATAGCCGTCACTCAGAGATTATTTCCTTATGACACAGACAAGCTGGATCAAATGGTTTGAATCAATGCCCACTCAGGGTATTTCCATTCCCCACTAATTTTCCTGCAGCCTATTTTTCCCAAACTCCTATCAGTTCTACCAGCCACTGCACAAGGGCAATGTACCTTGATCAATTAACCCATCAGTCTGCCTGGTAGACCTGGAAAATGTGGAAAGGGAGCAAAGGTGCCACTGGAATTCCATGTTGTCACAGGGAGAAGCCACTTTTAACGCAGCTCTAACCAGTGTTACTTAAACCCAGTTCGTGAAGGACAGTGCGTCAGCCTGGTGATCTACCTCATTTTCTAAGCACACATCCACAACTTAAATTCCTTTCAAAATTTTGTAAGCCAATTGCACTGATTACTCAAACATTCTGGTTCCTTAAATGGGTCATTATTCTATCTCGGAGGGAATGGCTTCAGTTACTATGTTCACACGATAGCACTGTGGGTAGACTATACGACACAAGAGCAGATTTACAGAATTACATCATTCAGACATCAACACTCCTCATACGTTAAACCTTTCATTCTCATGAACATTCTCCAGGCCCACCCCAATGTCAGCACATCCTGTTTTACTTAAAGGCCCAAAACTGCCCACAATACTCCAAGTGCCATTTGACCAATGCTTTATAAAGCTGCAGCATTAAATTCTTGTTCCTACATTCTAATCGTCTTGAAATGAATGCTAACATTACATTTGTTTGCCTCACCACTGACTCAACCTGCAAGTTAACCTTCAGGGAATCCTGCACAAGGGCCCTCAAATCCATCTGCACATCTGATTTTTGAAATTTCTCCCCATTTAGAAAATAGTCTATGCCTTTATTTCTTCTACCAAAGTTCATGACCATACATTTCATCTCCACTTTGCTCATTCCCCTAATCTAAGTTCTCTACAGTCTCCCTGCTTCTTCAACACAACCATCAAAGAATTCCAAAAGGTTTGTCAGGCAAGATTTCTCCTGAAGGAAACCATCATCATGTCCCTCCAAGTGCCCTGAAACCTAATCCTCAATAATGGGCTCCAACATTTTCCTCACTACTGAAGTCAGGCTAACTGGAGTATAATTTCCTTTCTTCTGCCTCCCTCCCTCCTTAAAGAATGGAGTAGCAGTTTTCCAGTCCTCCAGAACTATTCCAGAATCTAGTGATTCTTGAAAGATCATTACTAATGCCTCCACAATCTCTTCAGCTACCTCTTTCAGAACCCTGGGATGTAGTCCATTTGGTCCATGTGACTTAACTACTTTCAGACCTTTCAACTTCCCAATAGTCTCTCCTTAGAAAGAGCAACTATACTCCCCTCCCTGACAACTCTCAAAATTTGGGCATACTCTTACTGTCGTCCACAGTGAAGACTGACACAAAATTTCAAATGGCATTTCTGTCCCCATTACTGCATTTCCAGCATAATCTTCCAGTGATTTGATATCCACTCTCACCTGTTATTTTACTCTTAATATATCCAAAAAAACTTTTGGTATTCCCTTTAATATTTCTGGCTGGCTTCCCCTCATTTCATCTTTCCTCTTCATGCACCATCAATTTTGTTGCCTTCTCTTGGTTTTTGAAAGCTTCCCAGTCCTCTAACTTCCAACTAATTTTTGCTATATTATATGCCATCTCTTTTCCGTATATGTTGTGTTTGTATTTCCTTATCAGTCATGGTTGCCTCACCCAACCTTTAGAATACTTCTTCATCTTTGGGATGTATCTATTTTATGCCTTCTGAATTGCCCCAGAAACTCCAGCTATTGAAATTGTCATTATCCCTGTAAGTGTCCCCTTCCAACCGACTATGGCATGCTCCTCTTTCATACCTCTGTGATTCCCTTTACTCTGCTGTAATACTGATACATCTGACCTCATCTTCTCCCTCTTAAACTATAGTACAGATTCTATCATATTATGAATACTGACCCGTTAAGGGTTCCTTTACCTTATGTTCTCTATTCAAATCTGGTTCAATACACAATACCCAATTGTGAACTGGCTTTCCCCTAGTGGACTCAATCACAAACTGCTCTAAAAAAAAATTCTTGTAGGTATTCTACAAATTCCCTTTCCTGAGATCCAGTACCAATCCACTTTCACAACCTACCTCTACATTGAAATCCCCCATGACTATTGTAACATTGTCCTGTTTAAATGCCTTTTCTATCTCCCATTGTAACAAAGGCACCTTGCCAGGGTCAGATTTGCTGACCACCTCTCATTGCACTGACAGGATAGTTTTGATCTTTCTACTTCAGCAATTATGGAACTGGCTATTTTGAAAACTGGCCAACAAAAAGAAAGATTCCTCCTTGCATTAGGGAAAGAACGATAATGATAATAATGCAGTCTTGTCCTTCCCATCCAAGGAAAGGAATGAACCTTTGATACAGTTTAAGCTTGAAATCACAAAGTCAAATCTGCAAACTTGTACTTGGGAGGAGTTGAGGCACTTGCATTCACACAGAGAAGATTTGTTGATTTATAAAACATATCTATTTATTCAGGATTTGGGTGTTAGTGGCAAGACCAGCCATCATTGTCCTTCTGAAAGAGCTTTTTGAAAGTGTGAGTAAATCCTTTCTTGATCTACTGCAATCCTGGTGGAGATACTCTAACTCATCTAGTATTTTTCCTATTTTGATACATAATTTGAAAAGACTTAGCTTTTTGAAAGTTATCTATTTAATATTTTAAACACTTTGATTTATGTTCAAGATATGATCGACTTAAATAAAAAAATATTTATTGTAATTCTTAAGAATGGAACAAGAACAAATGTAAATTTAGAAAAAAATTTTACTTGTTTTATTTTTTTTCCCTGAAGTCATGGAAGTATCTTATGAAAACTATCAAGTGAACGGACTTTGCAATATTAAACAGTATTAAGGCCTCTGGATGAAGTAGAATTCACAGGAAAACTACAATTGAAAAAAACCCAGAAAATTCAGAATGAAATTGCAAGTTTTATTCATGGCCTATTAACATACATCAGGAAAAAAAATCTAAATTATTGTGATGAGAAAAATGCCAAGTTTACATCAAAGGTAATATAAAAACAAACAAGAGAGCAGACAATATAGCAAAACTTAGTGGGCAGTTAGAAGATTGGAATGATTTTTAAAACTTACAGAAAGCAACTAAAAACAATAAAGAGCGTAATGATGAAGGTAGGCTAGCCAAAAAATATCAAAGAGGATACCAAAAGCTTTTTCAGATATATAAAAAGGAAAAGAGAGTGGATATTGGAGCACTGGAAAACGACACCAGAGAGGCAGTAATGGAGGACAAAGAAATAGTGCACTAACTTATTTATTTTGTGTCAGCGTTCATTATGGAAGACCAGAAATCCGAGAGTGTCAAGTCAGTGTAGTTGCCATTACTAAGGAGAAGATGTTTAGGAAGCTGAAGGGTATGAAGGTCGATAAAGCACCTGGACCAGGTGGACCACACCATATGGTTCTGAAAGATATAGCTAAAAAGATTGTGGAGGCATTAGTAATAATGTTTCAAGATCACTAGATTCCGGAATGGTTCAGGTAGACTGGAAAATTGCAAATGTCACTCTACTCTTTAAGAAGGTAGGGAGGCAGAAGAAAGGAAATTATAGGCTAATTAGTCTATATAATGGTTCAGTGGTTGGGAAAGTGTTGGGGTCCATTACTAAGGATGAGCTTTAGGGGTACATGATAAAGTAGGCCTAAGTCAGCATGGTTTCCTTAATGATTTCCGAGGGACCATCTTGCCTGATAAATCTGTTAGAATTATTTGCGGAAATAACAGGCAGGAAACACAAAGGAGAGTCAGTGGATGTCGTTTACTTTGATTTTCAGAAGACCTTTGACAAGTTGCTACACACGAGGCTGCTTAACAAGATATGGTATTACAGAAAAGATTGGTTGATTGGCAGGAGGAAAAGAGTTGGAATATTGGGAGCCTAATTTGTTTGGCTACTGCTGACAAGTTGTGTTCCGCAGAGGGCGGTATTGGGACCACTTGTTTTCATGATTTGGATTGATGGCTTTGTATCCACATTTGTGGAGAATACAAAGTTTGGAGGAGGAGCAGGTAGTGTTGAGGAAGCAAGGAGTCTGCAGATGGAATTAAAAGAGTGGCAAAGAAGTGGCAGATGGAATATCATGTAGGGAAGTGTACTGTCATGCACTTTGGTAGAAGGAATAAAAGTGTAGACCAAAAATTGCAGGTGCAAAGTCCTTGTGCATGATTCCAAAAAGGTTAACTTACAATTTGAGTTTGTAGCAAGGAAGGCTAATGCAATGTTAGCATTCACTTTGAGATAACTAGAATTCAAGAGCAAAGATATGATGCTGAGGCCTTATAAGACATTGGCCAAACCAGGCTTTGAGTATTGTGAGCAGTTTTGGGCCCCTTATCTAAGAAAGGAGGTGCTGGCATTGGAAAAGGCTCAGAGGAACTTCACCAGGATGATTCCAGGAATGAAAGTGTTCATGTATGAGGAGTGTTGATGGCTCTGGGCCTTCACTCGCTAGAGTTTGGAATAAGGTGGGGGTGGGGGAAGAATGTAATTGAAACCTATTGAATATTGAAAGCCCTAGACCGAGTAGATGTGGAGAGGGTGTTTCCTGTAATAGTTAAGTGTAGGATCAGAGGGCACAGCCTCAGAATAGAGGGATATCTATTTAGAACAGAAATGAGAAGGGATTTCTTTAGCCAGAGGATGGCAAATCTGTGGAACTGAACTGAATTCTTACATCCTTCACATTAATGAGTAAAAATCTTTATGTTATGTCTCCATCTAAATGTGCAATGAGCAATCATAGTAATTTATAATAAATAGAACAGTCAATGTAATATAGAGATACACTCAAATCAACATGAGTTAATCAGTCTGATGGCCTGGTGGAAGAAGCTGTCCTGGAGCCTGTTGCTCCGGGCTTTTATGCTGTGGTACCGTTTCCCGGATGGTAGCAGCTGGAACAGTTTGTGGTTGGGGTGACTTGGGTCCTCATTGATCCTTTGGGCCCTTTTTCACACCTGCCTTTATAAATGTCCTGAATCATGGGAAGTTCACAACTACAGATGCATTTTGCTGTCCACACCACTCTCTGAAGAATCATGCGACTAAAGGAGGTACCATACCGGGTAGTGTTACAGACAGTCAGGATGCTCTCAATTGTGCCCCTGTAGAATTCATTGTCATGGACAGCCGTAAGGGCAAGTCATTGAGTATACTTAAAGCAGAGATTGATAGGTTCTTGGTTAGTCTGGGCATCAAAGGTTATGGGGAGAAGGCAGGAAAATCGGGTTGAGAGGGATATTAAATCAGCCATGATTGAATAGCAAAGCACTCTTGATGGGCTGAGTGGTCTGATTCGGTTCCTATGTCTTGTATTCGTTATTGGAATCTTTTAATTTACTGTATTAACTGGAATGTTTTTTAATATATAACTGAAGTCTGACACCTGTATCAAGATTATGGTTAGCACATAGCTCAGGGTGGAAGTGAGTGATTATAGGAAAGGCAGGAAAAGAAAATACCGGTGTTTCAGAGAATCCCCTGAGCAATTTAATGGCTAAGCAATATTTGATTGCTTAGCCATTAAGTTTCTCCAAGATAGTTTCTCTAAAACTATCAGAGACAAGATCAGAGTACAAATAGGCAGCTCAGGGATATAGGGTGGTGGGGGAGAGGGGAAGAGAATTGTTCTGTGTTCCTTCTTGTGCATGTTGTTGCCCATCCTTCAGAGCTGACTTAATGTAATTAAGCTAAATATAAGTAGTTTGCTCATCCTGCCAATGGATCTGGAGGATTATTTTAAGAAACTGTGCTGGTATACAGCTTTGAGATACTTGCTGAAGGTAGTCCATGTCCCAGAATTATACATTGGGGTGGGGAGTACTGCTGTCAATTAAACTACCAGCTTTAAATGGGGTCTGAGCTCTTGATAGTCTGACTTCTTTTTCCCCTCTGATGAGTTCGCCATACAGCTGAGTTACCCATGATACCCTAGTCTTGGACCTAACTGCACTCCCAGGAACTCACTTGTCTCCATCGGTCAGCAAAAGACAAGATTCAAGGATATACTTAAAGCACCCCTGAAAAAGGGCAACATCCCTACTGGCTTATGGGAATCCCAACCAGATAGATTAAGAGGAACCGATATGTATTTGTAGTCATAGACGTGATTGCAGGATGACATGTTATCCTCCTGAATGCTAACTGCAGAACATTTGGAACTGCCACGAGGAAAAGTGGGGATGCTGAACAGATACCATTGATGGAGGGAGCAAAAATAAGTTATTGTGTGTAAATATTAAGGGTTAGGAAAATTATGAGCAGAACCTTGCATTTTATTGACTTAATCGATGGTATCTGTGGATATCTTGTTGTACTGCAGGAGGCAACGCTGATTAAGACAAAATATCACAACGTTAGAAAGATAGAGTGGCATTGCTGTGGACTGGTCATGACAGAATTTACTTGGTTCACGTTCACAAGCAGCACAGGTTCCAGCATACAACCTGGAGTATTCTGTAGGCTGCCGATGTACGTGGGGGATATTGAGGACATAACAATACTGTACTAAACAAATGGATTACTCCTTTTGTTACGTGCCAGTGAATATAGATACAAACACAGAATAAAAACAAATGCTTGGCTGCACAGTTGGTGCAGCTGAGGGGGCTTTAGATATCAAAGGTGCTCGGACAAGCAGAGGGGATGGATGGTTCTGTACTGTGGATGATCGCACATATTCAAATAATTCCCCCTTATACAGGAGTTGTGTTTTGAGTCATGGGATATGCTCATGAGGTATTTTGGTGGTGGAAATGGGTTCTGGGAAATAGCAGTGAGAAGGAGAGAGGTGGCTAAAACAGATCAGCTCCAACTCCACAAAAACCAGAAGGTGGAAGGCAGTTTGCTGTGCATGGATTAAGCTAGGTTAGTGAGCTGCAGCTGCAATTAGCCACTTGGGGTTACGATGTTGCAGCAATAATGAAGACCTAACTGAAAGTGGAAAAAGAACAGGACTGACTTACAAGTGTTCCTCGATACAAAAGATGCTGAAAAGGCAGTACTGATTAAGAAGACATATCACAATATGGAAAAGACAAAGAGGGGATATGTTTAAAGAATGGGTAAAATATTAAAGAGAATCCAAAAAAATTTTCTACTGTCCTATAAAGAGTGATGTGAGCGGAAAGTGGGAAGTAGGGCTTGTGATGGAACAGAAAAGAAATCTACTCTTGCAGCAGAGGACATGGCTGGAGTACTGCAGAGGTGCTTTACACCAAACTGCACCAATGAAGATGCTAGTACTGGATTCTCAGTGAAAGAAACTGCAGCTTGAGGTACTGGATGGGCTAAGAATTGGGAGACAAGTTTCTGGAAGTGTAATCTGCATTTAAAATGGATAATGTGGAGGTAACGTAGGTTGCTGAGAGAAAGGCAGAAGGAAACAGTAGAGGTTCTGGCTATAATCTTTCAAACATCCAGAACATTAAGTATGGTGCTTGAAATCTGGAAAATTACAAATGCCAAACATTTATTTAAAAGAATGTGTGGGTTCAAACCCAAAAGGTGCAAGCTAATTAACTTAACCTTAGTAATGGGTAAATGTTTAGAAAGATAGTTAAAGATGTTTAGAAATTATAATTAAAGGTAAATAATCATTTGGACTCGAGAAGATTAGACAAAACCAGTGAGAATTTGTTAAAGGAAAATTGTATAAAATTCACTAGGTAGATTTTGTTGAAGTAGTAATCGCTGGCTGTATTCATGGATATGATAGTAGTGCAGTAGTTAAGTTACAGGACAGCTAATGCAAGTTCAATTCAACCATGGTAACTGAGGAATTTAAATTCAGTTAATCAGCTAGAATTTTAAGAAATGATGATGACAGATTGTGGTTAAAACCTATTTGGTTCATTAATTGTCCTCGGGGGAGATGATATGCCATACATATGTAACTCCAGACCGACACCAGTGTGGTTTTCTCTTAAGCGACTACTGAAATAGCAAGCCACCCTTTGCAAATATGAATGGCAAATGCTGGGCTTGCCTGAACTGTCCACATCCTGGAGGAAAAATTAATTTACTAAAATAGAACAAAAAGGAAAATGTTTTGATGTGGAGTTAATGACATTTACTGAAGACCTGTGTAATAAGCTTGCCATTGACCACTAAAGGACAAAGGGAGTTATGAAAAAAAATTGAAATGTATGACAAACAGATCAACAGAGATTTTTTTGAAAGGAGTGAAGTGTACAATGGATATCACAGGGACCAACACCGGGAATGATTGTTTCTCATAATTTATGCTGATGATTTGAAGGTGTGTTTGAGGCACTAATACTTGCTTCTGTAATTTTCCAACAAAATTGAGAAGTGTAGTGAAATCCAAGGAGGGCAGTAATTGACAACAGGTTGGTGGAAGGTGCAGATTAAATTTAATAGAGAATAATGCAAAGTGTTGTTTATTTGCAAGTGGAAAGAGAAAAGGCACTAGATGCAGGTGGGCAAGCTGTAGAAGAATATAAAGATCTGGAGGGAACATAGTATAATGAAACATATTAAGTATATACAGCATAGAGGAAGATATACCAACAAGGGGGCTCAAGAGGTCAAGGCTGAAAGTAGAAACAGGGGTGATACACCATCAATAACTCACTCTGAGACGTAAAGGCGGGATATCGGCTTTTATTGACTGGAAGAAGGAACAAACAGTGGTTGACCACCATACTACATCCTGGAGTCTGAGAGGCCGGGCCCAGGCCTCAATTGCCTTTATACAGGGGTCTGTGGGAGGAGCCACAGGAGCAGTCGGCAGGGGGTGTGTCCAGACAGGTATATGTAGTTCACCACATTCACCCCCTCTTTGTTTTAAAAAAAAGAGTGCCCATGTGGCGAAGTTTCTTACAGGTTAAGTCTATCAGGTGGTCGAATCTGTCGCTGCGATCCACGTAGTACCAGCTGTGATTGCACAGGTGTCAGTGGTGGTGATTGCACAGGTGCCGGTGGTGATTGCACAGGAGATGGAGGTTGTGCTGGTTCCGGCCTAACTGGAGGTGTCAGCCCACGAGGCATCAGTGATCCCTCATGCGTGTGTGAGGCGCCCGGAATATACGCGTACGAGACGCCCGGTATATGAGTGGCGTGAGGAGTCTGTGTAGGGCTTGGTGTGCGCGGTGTCACTTTTATTGACTGGAAGAATGAACAAGCAGTGGTTGACCACCATACTACATCCTGGAGACTGAGAGGCCGGGCTCAGGCCTCAATCGCCTTTATACAGGGGTCTGTGGGAGGAGCCACAGGAGCAGTCAGCAGAGGGGCGTGTCCAGACAGGTATATGTAGTTCACCACAAGGGGACTGAACTTTTAATGATCAGCCACGACTATAATGAATGGCAGAGCAGGCTGGAGATACCAAACAGCTTACAATTTCTCTGCTTTAGTACAGAGTTAATCAGTCTTATGTATAGATCATTCAAGATGACAGAGCAGATTTAGAAAGTGGATAAAAGAATACAAAATTCTTGGCTTTATGATCAGAAGCTTTGGTACAAGAACAAGAAAGTTACATTTAACCCTTTGTAAATCACTAGTTTAGCTGAAACTGGCAGATGGATAAGTTTGATTGGTATTATAGGCCTGTTTCTGTGTTATTGTTTCACTCTCTATTGTGATCACTGCTGGATATCACAAGGAAAGATATGAAGGCTTCAAATAGGGTCCAGAATAGAATTGCCAGAATGATTGATATTATGATGATAGTTACCCTGGAGAATATGGGATGAACCTCCTCTGAACCCTCTCCAATGTCAGCACATCTTTTCTTAGATAAGTGGCCCACAACTGCTCACAATTCTCCAAGTGAGGCCTCGCCAGTTTCTTATAAAGCTCAATATTTCATCCTTCTTTTTATATTCTAGTCGCCTTGAAATGAATGCTGACATTGCATTTGCCTTCCTCGCCACTGACTCAACCTGCAAATTAAACCAGGGAATCCTGCACGAGGACTCTCAAACCCTTTTAACTTCAGATTTTTAAATTTTCTGCCAGTTTAGAAAACGGTCTATGCTTTTATTCCTTCTACCAAAGTGCATGACCATATACTTCTTGACACTGCATTCTGCCTGTTACATTACCCATTCTCATAATTTGTCTAAGTCCTTCTGCAGCCTCCCTGCTTCCTCAATACTACCCGTCCTCCACCTATCTTGGTATTGTCCACACACCTTGCCACAAAGCCATTCATTGCATCATTCAAATTATTGACGTACAACGTAAAATGAAGCAGTCCCAACACTGATCCATGCAGAACACCACTATTCACCAGCAGCTGATCAGAAAAGGCTATATTCCCACTCTGTGCCTCCTGCCTATCAGCCATTGCTCTATCCATGCTAGTATCTTTCCCACAATACCACAGGCTCTTATTTTCTTAAGCAGCTTCAAGAGCGGCAGTATGTCTAAGGCCTTCTGAAAGTCCAAGTAGATCCACAAATTCTCTTTTGTCTATTCTGTCTGTTATCTCCTCAGATAATCCCAACAAATTTGTGAGGCAAGATTTTCCCTTAAGGAAATGATGCTGACTATGGCCTAGTTATCAGGTGCTTCCTGGTACCCTGAAGCCACATCCTTAATAATCAACGACAACTTTGTCCCAGCCACCGAGCTCAAGCTAACTGGCCTAAAATTTCCTTTCTTCTGTCTTTCCCCATTCTTGAAGAGTGGAGCAATATTCACAATTTTAACAGGCTCAGAACCATACCAGAATTTATTGACTCTTGAAAGATCATTACTAATGCCTTCACAATCTTTTCAGCTACCTCTTTCAGAACCCTGGGTGTAGTTCATCTGGTGCAGGTGACTTATCTACAATACATTCAGACCTTTCATTTTCCCAAGTACAGTGTTTTCTCCCTAGTGACAACAACTGCAGTCACTCTGACTCCTGGTACTCCCAAACTTCTGGCTACTGCTACTGTTTTCCACAGTGAAATCTGGTACAAAATATTTAGTAAGTTTATCCTCCATTTCCTTGTCCCCCATTACAACCTCTCCAGCAGTCCAATATCTACTCTTGGATCTCTTTTACTCTTTATATATCCGAAAAAAAAAAAACTTTTGGTATCCTCTTTGATACTACTGGCCAGTGTACCTTCATACTTTATTCTTTGTCCCATTAATTTTTTTTTTTCGTCGCCTTCTGTTAGGTTTTATTTTCCCAATCCTCTAACTTCCCACTAAGTTTTGATCTATTCTATGCCCTCATTTTTGCTTTTATGTTGGGTTTGATTTCTTTGTCAGCCATGGTTGTGTCATCCTGCTTTTAGAATACTACTTCTTTGGGATGAATATATCTTGCACCTTCTGAATTGTACCCAGAAACCCCAGCCATTACTGCTTTGCTATCATCCCTGCTAGTGTCCCCTTCCAACCAACTTTGGCCAGCTCCTTTCCCATAAGTCTGTAATTCCCTTTACTCCACTGTGATACTGATACACCTGACTTTAGCTTCTCCCTCTCAAATTACAGGATGAATGTCATGATCACTGCCTCTTTAGGATTCCTTTATTCTAAGCTCACAATCGAATCTGATTCATTAAACAACACCCAATCTAGAATAGCTGATCTCCAAATGAGTTCAACCACAAGCTGCTCTAAAAAGCCATCTTGTAGGCATTCTATGAATTTTCTCTCTTCTGGCCCAGCCCCAACCTGATTTTCTAAATTTATCAGCATATTAATATCCCCCATCAAAATTATAACATTGTCCTTTTGACATGCCTTTTCTATCTCTCATAATAATTTCTAGCCTGCAACCTGCCTACTAAATATATAAAACTCCCATCAGTGTCTTTTTATCTTTTCAGTTTCTTAACAATATCCACAAGGATTCTATACCATCCGATCCTATGTCACCTTTTTCTAAGGACGTAATTTCAATTTTTAAGCAACAGAACCATGCCAGCCCTCTGCCTTCCTGCTTGTCCTTTTGATACAATGCACATCTTTGAATGCTCAGCTTCCAGCTATAATCTTTCAGCCATGACACAGTAATGTCTACAGTGTCATACTTGGCAATATCTAATTGCACTGCAAAATAATCTACCTAATTCCGTATACCGCATACATTCAAATGCAACACCTTTAGTCCATGTTCATCACCTTTTTTTGATTTTGTCCCTTTTATACTGCAACTCATCCCACTGACTACCCCATCATCTGCCTGTATTTCCCAGCAGTCTCACTGCACACTGCCTCTGCTGGTGAACCAACAGCCCTATCATGCTGGTTCCCATCTCTTTGCCAAATTAGTTTAAACTCTCCACAACAGCTCTAGCAAACATCCCTGTAAGGATATTGGTCCTCCTTGGGTTCAGGTGTAACTGTACCTTTTGTACAGGTAATACCATCCTCAGAAGAGATCTCAATGATCCAGAAATCTGAAACACTGTTCCTTGCACTGGTTTCTCAGCCATGCATTAATTTGACAAATCATCCTATTCTTACCCTCACTGGTGCATGTCATAGGCAGCAATCTGGAAATTACTACCCTAGCGGTCCTGCTTTTCAGGTTTCAACCTAGCTCCCTAAGTTCTCTCTTCAGGACTTCTGGTTGCTCACCCTCTCCCTTTAGAACCTAGCCTTCCCGTATGCTGCACCTTTCTGCAACTCTTTCTGAAATACTTTAAGAAACGTAGCAATCTTGCAGAGATGGTCACCTGGCCCTTTAAGCCTGCATTACCATTCACCAAGATCAGGCTGACCATCTCCCTCAGTGCCAACTTCATAAAGAGATAATTCTAAAGCTTTACAATCCTCTCATTAAAGTAATTCTTCCCCATCTCAATCATATTTCAGCCTACCCTTCATGTTCAACCAGTAAAAAATATCATTCCTGCAATGGCTCTATCAAACCCTTTAAGAATTTTGTAAGTTTTTTTTGTGTGGAGGTGACCTCTTATTCTTCTAAACTCTGTCTGATCTCTCCTCACAGAGTAAACTCACCATCCTTAGAACCATAGTAGGAAATCGTCGCTGCATTTAATCTATGGCAGATGCATTCTTTCTTAAGTCATTAAATTAAGTCAACTTCATTCAATAAACTGTCTACACCAAAGATATTTGCCATTATCAAGTTTACTGGAGGAACACCAACTGTTGGTTTCAATTTACATGCAAAATGATAAAGAAAATAACATCTAAAAATAACTTATTAGAAGAATTAAATTAAAAATTGGAAAAAGCAGCAATTACTCTTTGAAAGTCACATATAAATGTTGCAGATTTCTTGAACACACAAGCTCAAACCTAGCTGTGCAAACTTGTGATTCAACCATGAGGTAGGGTGAAGTTTTGAGATTGTTTTATAATAGAGAACAATTTTTTAAAATATTGTTGCAATAAAGTAACTATTTTGAAAGGAATGCCTCCAGAAAAAATGTCTGCAAGCGGATTATCAGTTTGCATATTCTCATCGTGTTAGATGGCACCACCACAATAGAAGCACTGTGGAAGTTCTAGATCTCGTTGCTGATGCTGGAATCATTGAAAGAATACAACTGAGATGAAGTTCTGCACAATCCATCCAGATGTTCAGAAGATTTTGCAACTTTCCTTCAAGAATTTAGTAGTATGAAGTTCCACGATGACTAAACACAGACCACAGGAGAAAAATGCCTGAATGCCATTTTTCGCATCTATTTGTTAGTGGATATCACCCTCTTGCCCACCTCATCTCATCACCACAGGATCAGATAAGATTTGTCTTTAAATGTTCTTTGTTGGCATGGTAGCAGCTTTAAGAATAAAAAAGTTGTTCACTCCAGAGCTGGTTGAAAATCTCTTAAACTCATGACCTTTGCTCAGCTCAGTCTTGCCTTGCTCATATTTGGTCTTTTTTCCAATTCATAAAACAGCTGTCTTATGATTCTGTGCAATTCAACAACTCCCTCTTTTTATTTTGACCCAAATGGTGTGCACTTGATATTTGTCGAGTAATACACACTCCAAGGTAATTCCTTTCATAGTATTGTTTCAATCCACAAATTATGTCCCATCATATTACTGACAGTAACTGGCCATAACAACTGAGCGTAGATTGAGGGACACTTAATATTTCTAACTTTTTAACAGCACTGGACAACTGAGTAATAGATTGAGCAGGAAATTACTTTACCTTCCACTAACAACAAAGCAAGTAACAAGGAATATCAGGAGGACTATCCCACCAGCGACAGAGACAGCCATAATGGTGGGTTGGTTTGGATCACCAATAGCAAGCATATCTGAAAACAAAAGAGAAAGAAAAGCTGTTTGTTTTATGCTATGTTCACTAAAATAAAAGTATTACAGGTATAATAAAAATACAATAGGGTTGAAATATATCCACCTGGTTTCAAATAATTTGAACTTACTGACGAGTCCAAGTACAAAGTGCAAAAGAAAAACTGAACTGTTCCTTATGTTCTAATACTACCAAGAACAACTCAAAACATTTTATATTTTGTATAAATAAAAATAAAATACAAATACTCTGTAACTCATATATACCATATACAGAAGAATAACTTCTCATTCCTCAAAATATAAATTATAAAAGCTGCTTTCTTGGGTTCAAGTTGAAAAAAAAGTTCATCTCCCATTGTTACAAACAAACCTAATAAAATTTTAAGTTTCATAATTGCGCACATGCATGTATTATTCATTTTTTCCAAGTCACAGATCACTTTGTTAAATACATTTGATTGGCAGTCTTTGATTAATTCCATAACTATTAGGTCAAAAGTAGCATTAACTGGAAGGAAATGACCAGTGAAAGCTTTAATAATGAGTCTGGATTTACTGAATACTTATGAACCTCAGTCTTTTTCTCGCTATGTTATCTCAAAGTTATTGTGATGAAAAAATAACACCATCTTCAGGAATAATGCTGCTTTCACTGCTTGAACGAACAATGGTTCCGATCAGCTGAAAGTAAAAAAAAACAATGCATACAAGTGACTATCATTATCCCTTTACCATAGGCAGCCCCACATGTTGTCTGGAAACAAACATTTCACTGTTTCAGTAGACTCTCAGGATGTCCATTCAATGTTTCAGGTAATTCCTTACCTAGTTAAAGATGTTTCTGCTGCCTGTATGTTAAGTGAAGCTTATTTTCTTTTAAGAGTACCATTCCTGCTGACAAGTTTTAGTTTAAAGCACTGTAGTATAATTCAATCCCCGAAGCGCACTAAACTCAAGGGGTGATTTTGGGACTCTGCTGACTACAGAAACTGCAGTGGTTCAACGTGGCCGCTCATCAGCACTTGAGACAGCAAATCAGGGTAAGTAATAAATGATGGCTTTGACAGCAAATCCTGAATTTCACATCAAATGGGTTATTCTACACTTCGTGAGGCAAACTTAATATGCTTCCAAATAGTTAAACATGAACTTTATAGAGGGGACAATTGTCAACTCACTACTACCCAAGTTGCACCTTATTATGGGGTGGAATCAGCCCAAAAACAGAGAGGAGTCTCATTCACTCTCTGCTGCCTGATATCCCAGCAGATTTTCGAGTGCACCCATGTTTGGGAAGAGAAGAGAAGCCTCCTCATGATATTTTCACCTCTGGCGACCTAAAAGATATCAACTGCCGTTCTAACTAAATATTGTGTTACTTTTGAGTCCCCTCAAAGGTATCACCATTTTGGCCAATGTGGCAATAGATTCATTTGTGTGTTATATTCCAAGAAGTCTCCCTCAAAGAAGCTTCTTCCAAAGTAGGCTTCCCTCTGCTTACCTTCTTGACTGGTCTCCAGCTCAATTTCACCGCCATACATCCCATGTCCTCCGCTGGTGTGGGCTCTGACCCGGAACACGTATGTTGTCCCTGGTTTTAGTCCATCAACTGTCATGCTGTTAGATTTAGTCTTTAAAACAGTGTAGTTTTGGTCCCTTTGATTCTGTTATGATTAAATAAACAAAAGAACAGTCATTTCTTGATGATGCTAAGAAGGACCAGCTCAGATAACAGTGTGCAAGTCCAGACATGTGTTAAATTTCATGCAAAAAATGGATATCAAAGTCAGTGGCCAACATGAGATCAAGCTTCTGCTGATTTACATTCAACTAATGCCATACCACAAACTTGCACTTCTCAATAAAATAGTTTTCTCTCCATCATACATCTATTGATAAAAGGTCAGAGCATTCACTCTACTCCTTGACTTAGCCCAAATAGGCCAATTACAACACCCAATTTATAGTGTGAAAAGATGTATGTTACAGTAAACCTGACTGCTGGACTGATGGCTCCTGCTGACTGGGCCAACAAATCCAAAGCTTTGATTTAAATATAGGATATTCCTCAAAGTTACTTTTCAATGATCTTTGTTTGGTTACTAATGACAGAATGTATATGTAAAAATATGTGTAATAAGTAGATTGCTGAGCAGGTACTAAATACATTGTATGTCTGTAGTTTCACCTTCAAGGTAAATTTTATTTTCAAAGTACATATGCAACCCTGAGATTCATTTTCCTGTGTGCATACTCAGCTAATCTATAGAAAAGTAACTATAACACGATCAATAAAAGATCACCCAGAGTGCAGTGAACAACAAACTGTGCACATGCAAATATAAATAAATAGCAATAAATAATGACAACATGTGATAATGGCGTAAAGAGTTCTTAAAGTGAGATCTTTGATTGTGGGAACATTTCAGTGATGGGACAAGTGAGTGCACTTATTCCCTTTTATTCCTGATGGCCGTGGCATAGTTCCTGAACCTGGTGGTGCGAGTCCTGAGGCTCTTGTAGCTTATACCTGATGGCAACAATGAGAAAATAACATGGCCTGGGTGGTGGGGGTCTCTGATGATGGATGCTGCTCGCCTACAACAGTGTTTCATATAGACGTACTCAATGGTTGGGTGGTTTTTATCTGTGATGTACTGGGCTGAATCCACTACTTCTGTAGGATTTTATGTACAGCAACATTGATGTTTCAATACACTCCCCACTACACATCTATAGAAGTTTGTGAAATCTCTGCACAATCCTAAGGAAGTAGACATCACAACAAGGGGACTGATACATGTGGAGGGAGTAAGCAATGGTGTTGGATGTGCTGGATCACACTGCTGTCCATTTAGCTCTTATATTGTGCGCAGTTTGGACATTTCTTCCTGAGACAGGTTAGGTTTCCTCCCAAAAGCCAAAGGGTATGCTGGATGGTAGATTAATTGCCTACTGTAAATTATCCCCTCTGTAGGAGAGTGGGAGGAAACTCAGGGTGGAATTGATATCCATGCATAAGACAATAGGTTCCCAGGAAACAAACGGGAGAGTTGGACTGCTCGAATTCCATGCCAGCTTTCCATCAGCTGACTGTGCCCCTATGTTCTAAAATAAGTGAGGTACTGAATAGTGGACAGAAAACAGATTGCTAAAAGAAATCCATGGAGGCAAAAGGTGTAAGCTGACATTTTGGATGGAGACACTGCATCAGAACTGAAGGGAGAATGAAAAACTGTCAGTGTATAGCAGTATGAAGGTGGGGCATTGAAGCGAGGGTAGAAAATAGAGGTTAATAGATGTGGCAGGTGCAACCCGCTTGAGATGAGATGATAAGCGCAGGTGGAACCAGATGCGGGAGGTGAAAGAATGGAGAGGAAGACTGCTGGACGTCTGTAGGAAGAGACAGCCCAAGTGTGGATTACCTGAAACAGTCAGACACTTTAAATGTCAAAAATATTGCAGGAGGTAAGTCATGCATGTGGGACAGATTTCAATGAGACTAATGAAGGTGTCCCAAATGAAAGCCCTGCATTTTTCAACAAGGAGCTCAGAACCTTACCTACCTGAAGCCGATACCAAGTTATCCAGCCAAAGAAAGTGAGGATTCACTAACAATGATTAGTAGCAGCAACAAGGAGATAAAGTTCATCATACTTTATCTAATTTCTGTTTTTATTTTCCTTCACTGATGATACCTGGTAATTTCTAGTTCTTGCTAGAATTGCTGGGTTGGGAAGCAAGGACATATAATGACCCCTTTTGCCAATACAACCAGCAATTAGGTTCCTGGGGATGCTCAGATTCCTTCTCATAGCACAGTATTAGGACTGGTCAGTGCTGTCCCAGGTGCTGCAGTACATTTTGCCACAATCAAGGAACGACAGTCAACAACATTTATCAGGCACTCATTTAAATTACTCCCATTTTATTCATTTCTCAGATTTTTCCTACGCACAAAACAAAATCTATTGTGACTTTGGGATTTGGGATGAGCCCACCAGGGAAATCCCTGTGGTTACAGAAGATGATGCACACTCCATATAGAGTGTATTATTGGTTAGGATTGAAGCAAGTCTCTGGAACTGCAAGGCAACAGCTCTACTAGATGTGCAACTGTGCTGCCAAGTTGTGAACCAAATTCTAAATGCAAAGGTTCATGCACATTTCCTTACTCACCTTCTCATAGTAGATAATCTCATACTCCACAATGACACCATTGGCACGGTCTGGACCTTGCCAAGCAAGGGTAATGCTATCCTTGCTTCTCCTCTCCTTCACAATCACGTTTACTTGAACATGGATAAAATAAAATGTTAGTAAAGTTAAGCACTTCACAGTAACAACTTCAAGACACAATATGGTTGCAACCCAGTCAATCAAACATGAAAGAATATTTATTCTACTTTATATAAATCAAGCCAATGCCCTGATTCACCTTGCAAATATACCAAGAATACACAAGATTCATCAGGTCATTTTTCTGTTAGCTTGTACAGTGCTTTATGTCAGATTACGCTCAATAAAGCAGTCTCTAAAAAGCAAATTAATTATCTTAAGCTTCTCTCTTCTTAAATATTCAGTTTGAAAAAGTGTAATGGAAAGTATGGAGAAGCCATTTCCAAAGATTGTCAATAATAAAGACAGTTACCACAAATCCTCATGTGACAAGGAAGTGATAGATTATATTAATGATCCATCAATAATCTATGAAGATTATGGGCTAAATTTTGGCAAAAGGCCTAAATCCAATTTGCTGCAAACTGGCAAATCATAGGAGATGAAGGTCAATGCGGGAAGGAAGCTGCAGTTCCCGGAGGTGGTGCTAACCACACTTCGACCAGGCATCGCACTGTGGTCCATTGAAGACAAGAAAATCATCCTGGTGGAGCTCACAGTACAGTGGGAGGAAGGATGAGAGAAGACTCACAACAGGAAGTACCAGTCCTTAGACCAGATGCCTTCTCTGCCAATTACCCAGGGTACTTAAAGTACAGACACTGGAAGTGTTTGTTCCACATGTCAGCTGTCTCTGGTCACTTTTTGTACATACAATTAATCTATGTATATTAATTGTGTTTTCTTTATTATAGTATTCTTTATCTTAGTGTGTTTTAATATGCTGCTTTAAATCTGGAATAACAATTATTTTGTTCTGCTTTACTCTTGTGTGCTGGAAATGATATTAAACAATTTTGACTCTAGCAGTATGCCACCTTAGATGGTATAGTTTTTGTTGAATTCCAGACATTCACGTGTAGGTTACAGTCAAGAGTTATCAGCCATGACCACAGCAGAGAGTTATTTTTGTGAAGTGGTCCATTGCTGCTTTCTGGCTGTGTTTCAGATGCAGATGGACAGCAGACAAAATGCTGTGCATGAACTTGCATGATACGTTGTCCTCTGTCACAATTATACAGTATTTTCAAAGACCAACACTTCTGAGCTTGATACGGCTACCAAGCTGTACCAACAAAGGGAGGTACACCCACTAAGCTGAAATGTTTTCAAACATAGTGAAGCCATATGTTCTCTCTACTTGCTCTATTTTGCCAAGGGAGAATGGAAAGTATTTAGCTTTCTTTGAATAAATGATCTCATTGGCCACTCTCAAGTAAACACAGACAGCAGACCTCAACAAGTTGCAATTAACTCTAGCTCCAGTCTGGATAAATCCAGAAAAACAAAATGTGCAAGCAGCCACTGGGCTCATTGAGTACCTACGGGCTTTGTAGACAATCTTGTCTCTTTATCCCGCTCTTTCCCTATAGCCTTGCAATGTATTTTCAGTTAAGTGATGGGCAATTCTCTTTAGAAGTTCCTGTTTTATCCTGAAATAGATTGACCTCCCATTCCCCACCCCCAACCAATACCTTCTAGTCAATCGCTTTATATCTTTATCTCTCAGTTCTTCAGCCATCCAGTAATTAGAACAATTTTGTATTTACCATATCTAAATTTGCCATGCTCCATCTTCAATATTCTTTATTCCACAAAAGAACACTTGTCTTCTCCAGTACAACATAATAACTGAATTCCTTTATTTCTAGAATGATTCTAGTAAATCATTTTTCCATCCTCTTTGTGAGCCACACTTGACCAGATGCATTAAAATTCATTTTACGGTCATCCTGGCAATGAAATCCCAATCTAGTGTAGTTATAGCAGTTCAAGCTTTCAGTAAAGATCTCCTATTTAAATGCTAACATCTTTACACATTGACCTTCAGAGTGCAAAATTATGCTCTGGACATCCTGACTATCAGTTCTTGCTGAGAGTCAATTGCTGATTATTAATTAAAAATAAAATTCTGAACATCTTTCATGCGATTGAATGCAATTCATCCAGAAATCTTAAAGTACCGCTGTTACTATTTTGTTGCTCTAGGTTCTTTCAGAGGCTAAAAGTCTGGCATTAATCCCAATGTGTCAACTTCCACAAGCACAGTATTTGCACAGCTTAAGAACGGGGCAGAGGGGCAAGTTTCTTATTCCCCTGCTTTCAAGCTCCCCAGGCTTGGAGGAAATAAGGAGAAGTTGGACAAACTATGATTGTTTCTTTGGATTGAAGGAGTCTGAAATGAGTGCCTAATAGAAGTTTGTAAAATTATGTGGGACATAGAGACAGACAATTTCTTTTTTACTAGGGTTAAAATGCCTAACTCTAAAGGGCATGGATTTAAGATGGGGGGGGGGTGGAATTCGAAGTGGATATGTGTGCATCTTTTTAAAGAATGGTGGGGGCCTGGATCACACTGTCAGGGGTGTTAGTGGAGATGTACAATGGAGACATTTAAGAGGCTCTTTGATGGACACATCACTATGCAGAGAATGGAGGGATATGGACCATGCTGCGGCAGTGTGCTTTAACATAATTAGGCATCATTAGCTTAATTAGTTTGGCACTACTTCACAGGGCGAAGTGTCTATCCCTGTGGCTTACTGCTCTACTATGAAACCTCCCCTCCCCTAACATCACTTTCTGGCAGTAGCAGAGCCGACTGATAGACAGTGGGTAACCATTCCCTCCCCTATCATGTGTCTATGAGTACTATTGAGCTCTTACAGGCACTCTAACTGGGACTGGGGTAATTTAGCAAAGACCACAAATTGAGCCTGGGGCCTCTCCGGTTTTAATCAATGCAGCTTCCAGGAAGCCATGCAAGCTTTAAAAACCTCAGAAAAGTGGAGCCTAACCAATATATGGTTTGGCAAGAAATTGAAATGGTGTTTCACCTTTACTGGCTTCGGTACATTCCACTGAAGCTGAAAAATTCACATGTTGTATTATATTTGGTTTACACATCAGTTGTCATACACCAGTTTCTTCATAGTGGTTTCAATATCTCTTCTAATTTTTTTTTGCTGTTTAATCATATCCTTTTCCATTGCAGGCATCCCCTTAATGTGAATAGTAAATGAATTAAAAGTGGGAATTGATCCTCAATCAAACTACTGAAAGCAGGAATAATTGTAAAGGAATGATTCCTTCTAATTTGGCCTCTCTCCTGTCCAACTGAACTACGACTGGAATATTTGCACTTTCCCATCCTGGAGGGATAACTGGAAGTACTCTGAAAACTCCTGCCTCGAAGGTAATAAAATAAGAGCATTATGGCTCTAAGAAAATTGGCCATATGGTTTTGCAGTTTGTTCAATTGTGCAGCAAGCACTTAATTTTGCATCACTCTCTCCCACCATACAAGCAAATCTACAAATAAATAGCTCTGAGAGACTCACAATTACAATGGTGCATAGTGATTAGAGTTGTGGATCATTACTAGTGCAATCACTTGGCTCTGATTACTGAAGTAATCCCTTTGGCACAAAATGGCAAGTCATTCTTGATTTTCACAGTGGAAGAAAAACACAGCACACAGAATTATAAAGATTGGGTGCTACTGATAGTCTAAAACTCAAATTACAATCGTCTCTGCAGCAAACATATTATATGCATCTCCAAAGTGAGTGAGGTTACAAGGATTAAATAAATGTCTTTTTATTATTCCCTACTGGTCATAATGCTAACAGAATATTGAGAGGAAGGCAGAATCAGGTTTCCCTTCCTGATAAAATGGGCCACAGGCTCTCAATGGTTTGACTTTTAATCAATGCAGTTTCACAGGCAATGCGACTGGGAGAACATACTGTGCTTCATAGCCTTGGGCTGCGGTGGAATAATGTACCTGGATTCTGATTTTGGTTATGTCTAAAGGAAATTGGCATTGCTTGGGATCACAAATAAAACAAGAGCAGTTATTCTTCCTCCTGGATATTTGAACTTAACAGTGTAATTTCAATACATAGAAACAGAAAACCTACAGCACAATACAGGTCCTTCGGCTCACAAAGTTGTGCCGATCATGACCCTACCTTAGAAATTACTAGGCATACCATTAGCCCTATATTTTTCTAAGCTCCACGTACCTGTCTATATGTCTCTTAAAAGACCCTATCGTATCCGCCTCCACCACCATTGCCGGCAGCCCATTCCATGCATTCACTACTCTCCGAGTAAAAAACTTACCCCTGACATCACATCTGTACCTACTCCCCAGCACCTTAAATCTGTGTCCTCTTGTGGCAACCATTTCAGCCCTGAGAAAAAGCCTCTGACTATCCACATGATCAACGCCTCTCATCATCTTATACACCTCTATCTGGTCACCTCTCATCCTCCGTTGCTCCAAGGAGAAAAGGCCGAGTTCACTTAACGTGTTTTCATAAGGCATGCTCCCCAATCCAGGCAACATCCCTGTAAGTCTCCTCTGCACCTTTTCTATGGTTTCCACATCCTTCCTGTAGTGAGATGACCAGAATTGAGCACAGAACACTAAGTGGGGTCCGACCAGGTTCCTATATAGCTGTAACATTACCTCTTGTCTCTTAAATTCAATCCCACAATTGATGAAGGCCAAAGCACTGTACGCCTTCTTAATCACATGGTCAACCTCTGCAGCTGCTTTGAGCATCCTATGGACTCGGACCTCAAGATCCCTCTGATCCTCCACACTGCCAAGAGTCTTACTATATTCTCAAAAAAAGTCAACTTTTATTAAGGGAAGGGCAAATGCTACAGTTAAAACCTTCACAATCAGTAAGTGTTTTTCTTGGCGTTTCAAAGTTTGGACATAACTTGAGCAGTTTTTAAGGATAATAGGGTAAATTAGTAATGGGCAAGTTAATAACATGCTCTATTCTTGATTAGTCAGGGCATGAAGATATACAGGGAGAAAAAAGGCAGGAGATTGGAGCTGAGAGGGAAATGGACTGGCCATGATGAAATGGTGGAACAGACTCGATGGGCCAAATGGCCTAATTCCTTTATCTTATGGTCTTATAAAGAGAAAATATTCGATAGTTACTGGGGTTAGGACGAAACATCCACAAAGCAAAGGAGTGAAATAAGGAAATCCTATTTGTAGAAGGTGATAGAAGTATGGAATTTTCCCCTACTCATGATCATTAAGTCTAGGTCAGTTGTAAATTTGTTATCAGCTTGATTTTTTTTTCCTTAAAGCATACAGAGAAAAGTTAAAGTGTAGCCATGGGTGTTTCTTCTTAATGCAGTTGGAAATGGAAAGGGAAGTCACATACTAATATTAGCCTGCTGGAGGAACTCAATGTCAAACAGCATTTGTGGGAGGAGAACAAATGAACCTTTTGTAGGTTTTGGACCCAAGATGAGTTCATTTCCACCACAGATACTACATTACCTGCTAAGTTCCCCCAGCAGATTGCACGTTGCTCCATAATTCCAGTGTCTGCAGTCTCTTTCATTTCGTATTCTAATATGCTTGTTTCTTTTATGTGAGTTAATACTGATTTCCATATTTGTTTCCAAAACCAAAATGACTCTCAACAATCAAGATCTAGCTACTTTGTTATGACTGATGACCTCTAACAAATGGTCACTCCCAGAAATGACACATTTCAAAGCATTTCCTGCAATTATTGAGTTGCTATTCATGGTAACTGGAATTCAAGTGATAGTTTGCAATTAGTAACAGAGGAAAGAGACTCACTTACCAGCCTGGCTGGTCATGATGTTGACAGAGATATACTGCTTTGGGCCGGGGCTCAATTCAGACACCCCATTCACAGCCTCAAGGTCGAAGGTATAATTAGTGTGAGGCAGCAGATCCGTAACAAGAACTTTAGTATATATTAATCCAAATTGACGGGGGATGAAATGGAGGCTGCTCCCACATGTGCTGCACTTCCTGTTGTCTCCCACACACTTTCTGCAGTGTACGTTGTACGTGATGTCATTTCTGCCACCGCTGTCTCTAGGCGGGTTCCATTCTAAGACGAGTGAAGTCTCATTTGTTGTGGATATGGGGTTTTCTGGTGGAGAGGGAGGCTCTAACGTTGGAGAGAAAAGAAGATAAAGAACAATAAAGCTGGTTACATATACTCCATGTACATTCACTAAAGAAAACTATTTCCTGCTTTTTTCTTGGATTGATGATCTAATTCCTCACAGGGAATTTGTTAGGAAGGCCAAGGGGAGATCTAATGGAGGTTTCTAAGGTTATGAGAGACGTAGATAAACAGGGAGTATCTTTTTCCCAGGATAGAAATATTTAATACTAGAGGGCATGCACTGAAGGTGAGAGGCAAATTTTTTTACTCAGCAAGCAGTGGATGCCAGAGATGCACTGCCTGGTATCGTAGAAGTAGTAAATACATTGGAGGATTTTAAGAGACGTTGAGCTAAGCACATGATTATGAGGAAGATAGAGGGGTATGGACATTGTGTAGGTAGGAGGGATTGGTTTTTGATTTAGTTTTTAGCTGGTTTGGCACAACATTGCAGGCGAAGGGTTCTTCCTGTGCTGTACTGTTCTATGTTCTATCAATTGAACATTTTCCAGTGGTGTCATTCATTCTATGTCAGAATACTCCCTGTAATGATGATTAGTGTTATATAACGTGATGGCACTGGACAACAGGAGATTAGATTCAGATGTACAAGATCATGGTTAGTTTAAAAAGGAGTCTTCCAATCTATAACATGCATTTTCCCTTTAATTGAATTTCAATAGGCATGTATATTCTGAGGATCCAAGACTAATTACACTAAATCAAAAATAAAAATACCACATTTTTAACCAGTGCTTGTGAATTCTAAGCTCTGGTCTTGCCATTATGGTTTTCTCCTTTGTTTTAAAATGTTGATATTTGTGACCTAAGAAAGTTTACTGACATATGCTGGGTCACCAGACTTAATCCTTCACTGGTAGAAAAAATCTAATTCAGACAAAACAGTACAGACAAGATGATCAGATCGTACTTACAAGGTACAAATTTCTGCTCCAAGTGTGTAAGTGTGAGTAATGTTCTGACTACAGGGTACAATGTTCCTGCATCCTTAATGTTAGTGCTCATCAGTTTCAGATCTCATTTCCTCTCATGGGTGCAATCAATAATATTACAAGTATTCTGATCAGGGCTATCAAGTAGTAAAATAAAAATTTCCCAAGTGTATTGTGATTTTAATCAACTAATTTTTTTGAATAGCTACATAGTTTTAATGTTCAAAAGACTATAATCTTTATAGCCATCATTTAAAAGTGTTCAGTCTCAGACACATTTCCTGCCACCCCTAGCTTTATACAGACCTCAGGTTATATACAGATATTCCCAAACTCATCCTATAAACAGTGGGTTGCCCAAGTCTACTACATCTTCCAGCCCAATCATCTGAAAATCACTGCACATCCCCAATTCAATATTCTTGCACATCCCTGATTTTTATTGCTAAATCATTGATTACTGTGTGATTTTTAATAAGCAACTAGGTTGGAATCTTTGCTAACCTTGTACAATAATGACTTTGGGAACACATGTTTGAAACCAGGCTACCCTATAATGATTACATAATTTTTGCTCCAAGTGTTGAGGAGGGAGTCTGATTTAAATGAATCAGAGAGAGGAAACGTGTGGGAGAACAAGTATGTGGATGTCCCACCACATAGGTTCTCCCCTTGCCCATATCTTTCTCTCTTTTCTTCCTTGCCTTTGACCTTCCCCTTCTCATTCTATCTATTCTCTGGTATCCAGCAATGACAGGAAGTTCCATGATTTTCAGGATGGTGGGCTTGTGAAAAGATGTTTGTGATCTGAGGCCTGAGAGAACGTCGGAGGGTTTGACAGGAGACTGTCTGGGATTATTTGTACAAAGCAAGCGCTTCTAGGATCCTATTGTTCAATAATTTATTTCCCTATAAAACTGTTGGAGATTATTCGTCTAATACATTATTTCTGAATAAAACTCAAGCACAGTCACCAAACAGGAATAACACTTCAAATAGCCCATGAATCTACCAATGCACAAATTGTGCTCCAAGTGATTGTTCAAATCTATAATTCTGACGTTTCTTCACCGACTGTATTTTGTTCAAAGTGTAGAACCAGAAATACACATGTACCTAAACTGACCAGCAGATCCATGGCTTTGGAGGACTGATTGAACACTACTTCTCCACAGCTAGAATTTTGCTGCTTACTGTTATGTTTGTTTTTCATAAAGACAAACAGTGTGGGTAAGCGCTAGAACATTTTTATTAAGAGGTCTCTAGTGCCACACTAAGTACACGCAACCAGCTCATCCAGTTATATTCGGTTCCTGGTGAACCCCCCACATTTCAAACTGGAAACTCAACTTCTTTATTATGTACACATATAATAACACATCTTCCCTTTTTAAAAAAACACAATACTTTGCCCTCATAAACCTGCAAGAGAAAATAATCCTTTCTAACCAAGATATCTACACTAATGGAGACACCTCGTTCTCCCTTGTTAGGGAGAGAGGGAGCCCCAAAGACCACTGGGTGAACGAGCAGTCTCTGGAGTACTGCAAGTCTGTGTCTTTGCTGTCACTTCACTGCATGCTCGAGTGATGGGTGCCGATGCTTTTTTTTGCTGGTGGGGATAGGTGGATCGTTGCGTGCTGCTGCTTATGCATGGGAGGGAAGGAAGCTGGGGGGGACTTTGGGGTTCTAACATTTAATTGTCATTCATTGTTTGGGACACTCTGTTTTTGCGGATGGTTGCAAAGAAAAAGCATATCAGGGTGTATACTGTATACATATTTCTGACATTAAATGCACTTTTGAAATCTTAACTTCTTTGTAATGAGCAAATAGTTCCTTATTCACTCGTAAAATTTCAATTGGTCTCTGAGGAGGTTTGATGATTTTATTTCCGCTGTTTGTTTCCACGGATGTATTGCTTTCATTTGCTGTGTTAATATTAGCGTCCTTCTGACAGCTCTGATCAGTTCATTTCTTTCAAATCCTTCTGCCAAGATACTATCTGTTCATCTCTATTCTTGCTCGTGCTGTGTGACCATTATTTGCTCCATGTGCTCCATAATGGAGCCCTGGACTGCATCCATGTAATCAGTAATTCTTTGCAAAAGTCCCAACTGATTCTGTCTCAATTCACAGTGCTCCTTCTGTTGACTGCACATCATAGATAGCAATTCTTCCTGTTGGTTTATGTTTAACTTTTGCTGTTGTTCTGATCTTGGGGACTGTGAGGTCTCCCCATATTCCTTTTTATCTTTCCTCTTCAGAGAGAATTGTGGAGATATTTTTGGCTTCCAGTCTTTAAATGGAAGTCAAAGAGAGGCAGGTTTTAAACCAAAGCTGCATCATGTGGAAGCAAGTCTGGTGACAATTTCATCATGATGAATCTGTCCAGCACTGGCATCCTGACCGTCATGCTAGAAAAGCTGGTATGGATGTCTATGGAAAGGTGGAGTTCTTGTGTTTCTCTTGCAGAACCTCTCTGGAACTGTTAAGAGTTTCTCGAGTTACTTCAGGTGAGCATCTAAGTCCCTCAAAGACATCTGCGTAGTCTTCCAGGAGTGTTGTGTGGTTATTTTTGCCTGTGAAGCCACTATGAAAACTCTTTCCCCCATGTTGAGCTTTCCCGTGCACTCAGACCTAATATTGTCTGTACTCTCAGTAGTTGTGTCTTTGGGAGCTGTCTCTGGTGCCTGTGGTCTCTTTTACTGGAAAGTTCTCTGCAGTATAGCCTGTCACTTTTAACTTCACTGGGTAAATCTTGCTGTTCACTTTCAGAGTCTTGTAATTATCCACTGATAAGAGATTCACCTGGGCTCCAGTGTCAAGCTTGAAAAGAATTACTGTCCCATTCACAGTCACTGGAACAATTCATTCTGTTTTACCAGCACCAGCCGTCTGCAGAAAATCCAAAGAGACTTCCTCTGTTTCCTCATTAAAGTCTTGGTAGCCCCAACTTTGCAGCATGTTGCAAATGATTCTTCTTCCCACAATTATTGCAGGACTTTCCATAAGCAGAACACATCTCTGGGATGTGCCTACCTCTATATTTGCTATTTGAGCCTTCCTTTTTGCTTTCCCATTGCCTTGGGAAATGCCTAGTTCTCTGTCCCTCTATTTTCACTGCATACAATGTTGAGACTGACCTGTGTAGCTCCTTAGCTCGTGCTTCTGTGGTAAACTACATAGATGCGGGAGGATTTCCATTATTACCCATGATGGGAATTTTTGGGCTCTGCCCTGAATTTCGCGGTGAATTTGGTGATATTCTGGAACAATACACTCTCCGGCCTACAACTTCTCTCCACCAGAACCTTACTTGCTTCTATTACCTTCCATATTCACGCAGTACCATGTACTCTCCATAATTAGACCTCATGACGACTTCTGACACCGTGTTATGTTTGTTCTTAATAAAGACAATGCTGGTGTGGGTAATGCTAGCACATTTTATTTGGTACGTTGTTCAACCACCACACGTGCATCCAGCTCACCCATGCCATTTCCAGTTCCGGTTGGACTACGCGCAATGCACACTGGGAACTGAAGTTCTTTATTATGCGCGCACACAAAAACACACCTATTACTAGCACTTCTGAACAGAACAGCGATATGGTGGCACATCCAGTCGCAGCAGCGACTCCAGCACCAACTAATGGTGTAATTGCAATTGTCCTTTATGTCTTCCTAACGAGTGCAAGACACCGTTCGATATTAAGTACACCAAGTACTGCAAGCCTACCTCACTAGCAAGTTGTTGGACAGCGGATGAGCTCTGCAGTATGTGTTACTGCCACCCGGGGAGACGCTGTTGGAAGTGGTGTGCAAGGAAACAAAAGTGCACTTGTATTCCTGCGAGATTAAAGGCAAAACCCTACAGGCCAGCTCTCCCATCAATTCTGCTTTGAAATGTTCAATTGCTGGAAAACAAACTAAATTGCCTGTGTCTGAGTCTGAACCAGCGTGAGATGAAGGACAGTTGCGTGCTCTTCCAGACAGAAGCAGGATACCACCCCTGAAAAAGCCATCCAGCTAGAGGGCTTCAGCTCTCTTCTGGTTCCCATGATCTCCAGCAACACCTATGATGGCAGTGGGCATATCTACCTGCATAAAAAAACAGGTGTGTTTTGGTAGTGACGACTCTCTGTTCACCTCTGGTAGAGTTCTTAATGGCGAAGTGCAAACCCTTCTGTTTACTGAGGAGGTTCACTGCTATTGTGATCGTGGCTGTATATATTACCCCGTGTGAATGCAGGAGAAGCACTGCGGGAGTGCTACGGTGTCATCTCTGATCTACAAGCCACATCCCCATGGTTTCTTTATTGTTGATGGTGACTTCAAACATGTTAATTTATATAAAAACATTACTGCCTAAATTCTATCAGCATGTTTACTTTGCTACCAGAGGTGAGAACCCTTTAGACTTGGTTTAAACTAACATCCCTGGTGCATACAAAGCTGTTCTCCATCCTTACCTCAATCTCTGACCACTTATCTGTTATGCTAATTCCTGCATACAGACCACTGATTAGTGAGTCAAACGGAGATCACCACAGTTTCAAAAAGTCAGAGGAACATGTTCAGAGAGGCAGCTGCTTACGACTGACATGTTAATATCGATGAATACACAAGATTGGTAATCGGCTACGTAGGGAGGTACACCGAGGATGAGACCATTACTAAACTATATGTGAGGGCAAATCAGAAGCCATGGCTGACAGCAGAAGTCCAGGCACAGCGGAGAGATCAGGGTGCTGCCTTCAGATTGGGGGGGGGGGGGGGGGTGGGATAAGACAGTTCTCAGGCCAGCAAGATCTGTACTTCCCTGCACCACCAGGAAGGCAAAACAGGATTTTTCAGAGAGAATGTATACCCATTTCTGTGACACCAGAGACACGAACCACACGTGGCAGGACATTCAGCCCTTAACAGACTACAAGTCCAACCTGTGCACCAATGACAGTGATGCTTCTCTTCCTCATAGGCTAAATCTCCCTTACGCTTGGTTTGACACAATTTGTGCCTGGAGGAAGACCCCTCCCCTTCTGCCCAAGGTACAGCCACTCTTTCTGGCTGCAGCTGATGTGAAGAAGATCCTAGCCAGGGTCAACCCACATAAAACCGTGGGGCCCAATAACATACCTGGTCAGGTGATGAGGGACCGTGTAAGCCTAGTTAACTGAGGTTCGAACAGACACCTTCAACATCTCTCTGAAACCGTCCACTGTCCCTTCAGGCTTCAGGGCAGCCACCATCATCCTGTTCCCACGAGGACGACAGTAATTTGCCACAACGGCCACCATCCAGCTGCACTGGCCTCAACAATAATGAAGTGCTTTGAGTGGTACATTATGAATCACATTAAGTGCCATCTTCCTACTACATTGGACTCCTTTCAATTAGCTTATCACTCATATTGGTCAACTGATGATGCCATAGCGTCTGCACTCCACTGTCCTGTCCCGCCTGGTAATTGATACCTCATACACCAGCATGCTGTTTACTGACTTCAGCTTGTCACTTAACATGATCATCCCAACCTGGCGTCCACAGACCTCTTGCTCAATAGTATTGGTCCATGGCATAAAAGAGGTTGGGAACCCCTGCCTTAGAAGCTGGTGGGTAAATTTTCCTTGTTGGGTCTCAACACCCCTCTCTGTAACTGAACCCTGAATTTGACAGAAAGAACATAATCAGTTCGCATTGGCAGAAACATCTCTAGCTCTATTACGCTGAATGCTGAAGCTCAGCCCGCTGCTGGTGCATAACTGCACAGCAAGATCCAGTTAAAACCGAACTGTCACTGATAACACAACAGTGGCTGTCTTCATCAACAACAACAACAAAACGGTGTAGAAAGGGGAGGTAGAGTGGCTGGTAAAATGGCGCGAGCACAACAACTTGAGGCTCAACATGGACAAGACCGCAGTGATGATTGTGGACTTTAGGAAGGTGCAGGCTGACCCATTTCCGTTGCACACGAACAGCTCCTCCATGAGGAGAATTAGGAGCACCATAGTTCTGGGGTGCAGATCAAGAACAATCTCAGCTGGTCCCTCAACACCACCTCTTTGGACAAGAAGGCATGACATCTCCATTCCTGTAGAGATTGAGGCTTCCCATCTCTCAATCTAACCAACTTTATAGGAGCACCATTGACAGTGGTCTGAGCAGCTGCACCAACATCTAGTATGAGAATTGCAAGTCAGATTGTAACACCTGCATTGCACTGGTTTTCAATCGCGTGTGACTAGTCGCTGCACTTTTCAAGAAAATCAAATTACATAGTACTACATTAGGTCATCAGAAGATTCCAGTTATCGGAAGGAGGCAGTGAATAGAAACCACACACTTCTGGAGATGAGTTTTGTTTATAAATAAATTTCAAAATTCCAACATTCTGTTTAGATTCCAAATCTTAGATAGCAAACCAATCCTTTTTGATTAGAATCAGTGAGATTCCTTTATTACTCTAATCTCTCTAATTAAATCTAGTGTTATTCCTATTTAAAAGTTTACAGACTAAACTTTCCTTTTTACATAGCCCTAGCTAGTTAGAAAACCAAATATAATTCTTATTCTTAAGTATCATAGTTAACTTCAATTTCATTTCCAGGCAGTATATCTATGTTTATGTTCAAATTCAAAAATGATATATACACAGTTTAACTCCTTTCACGACAATTCTCCAACATCACAACTTTTAAACAATGTAAATCTCATTCAGTGACCTATCAAAGTCTGCAATAATAATTAGTTCTTTCACAAAATCAAATTCAGATTCTTCGAATGAAAATAAACTTGTATGTCTAACCGAATTAAATCCTCTGTATCATCACACATTTTGTTCCCGCACTGGTTCGTCGAATTTAGGGTAGCTTGCCATCTTCTTTCATGGTTCATTGGAATGAAATAGTTTATCATCCACAGCAAGTCAATTCCCAGACTTGTACAAAAACTTCACCAAATCCTTTGGTATGATTTTACAGAACTAATTCCTGATGACACAATAGGGATCTTGGACACTCGTCCCTGCCAATATTGTTTCATTATAGCTGCTGCATGTTATAGCCATAACTTCAATAAGTCTTCTATTGCTATTGTCTCTCTTCTCGGGGTTTCACCCTGAGGTTTCCAAGTTAGTAGGGTAAAGATACTCAACTACTAATTCCAATCTTAACAGTTCATGTTTCATTTAAACATATAAGATTATTAAGGGATTGGACATGCTAGAGACAGCAGACATGTTCCTGGTGTTGGGGGAGTCTAGAACCAGAGGCCACAGTTTAAGAATAAGGGGTAGGCCATTTAGAACGGAGTTGAGGAAGAACTTTTTCACCCAGAGAGTTGTGGATCTGTGGAATGCTCTGCCTCAGATGTTTTCAAGAAAGAGTTAGATAGAGCCCTTAAAGATATCAGAGTCAAGGGATATGGGGAGAAGGCAGGAATGGGGTACTGATTGTGGATGATCAGCCATGATCACATTGAATGGCGATGCTGGCATGAAGGGCTGAATGGCCTACTCCTGCACTTACTGTCTGTTGTCTTCAGCTTCTAATCGTTGCTGTGTTTCTCTCTTTGTCCCTGCCTACATCAGCCGTGCCTCTTCTCGCATAGTGTTTTTATTTCAAATTCTCTTTTAAAAAAAAAATCGGATAACCTCGTTTTCATCCCTCTGCAGGTGAAGCGTTCGAACAGTACATCTTTGGGTTTAATTAACCTGGGTTACAATATGATTGCAAGTCCCTTCAAAGGACTCTGCTGAGAGGATCATCAAGCCCTCAGAGGTATTTATCAGGATGCTGTGGACACAGGACCCTTAGCACTGTCAATGATCAATCCCATGTGTCCAGGAACCTCACTGAATCCCTGCCATCAGGCAGGAGGTACTCTAGCATTAGGACAAGAACAGCTCGGATGGGAAACAGCTTCCTTCCTCAAGGCCATAAGACTACTGAACTCCCTGCCACCACCCAGGTCTCATTGCACATGAGGCACCAGTACAGTTATACTGTTTGCTTTTTAAACTTGTATCATAAATGCACCTTTTTTGTTAATTTATTTATGGTAATATTACATTATGTGTTATATGTGAATTACATGTAGTGTGTTTTTCACCTTAGCCTGGATGAATGTTGTTTAGTTTGGCAGTATACATGTGTACAGTTGAATGACAATAAACTAAATTTGAGCTTGAACAGCCAGAAATATACTCTGAGCCCCAGCTTTTTACATATTCAAGGATAAAGTGCAAACCCGAGGGAATTAAATGCAGCATCTCCAAGTTTGTGGATGACACAAAGCTGGGCGGTGGTGTTAGCTGTGAGGAGGATGCTAAGAGGATGCAGGGTGACTTGGATAGGTTAGGTGAGTGGGCAATTTCATGGCAGATGCAATTTAATGTGGATAAATGTGAGGTTATCCACTTTGCAAGAAAAGGAAAACAGATTATCTGAATGGTGGCCAGTTAGGAAAAGGGGAAGTGCCTCGAGACCTGGGTGTCATTGTACACCAGTCATTGAAGGTGGGCATGCAGGTACAGCAGGCAGTGAAAAAGGCAAATGTTATGTTAGCATTCATAGCAAAAGGATTTGAGTACAGGAGCAGGGAGGTTCTACTGTAGTTGTACAAGGCCTTGGTGAGACCGCACCTAGAGTACTGTGTGCAGTTTTGGTCCCCTAATCTGAGGAAAGACATTCTTGCCATAGAAGGAGTACAGAGAAGGTTCACCAGATTGATTCCTGGGATGGCAGGACTTTTATATGAAGAAACACTGGATCGACTAGGCTTATACTCACTGCAGTTTAGAAGATTGAGAGGGGATCTTATTGAAACATATACAATTCTAAAGGGATTGGACAGGCTAGATGCAGGAAGATTGTTTCCGATGTTGGGGAAGTCCAGAATGAGGGGTCACAGTTTAAGGATAAAGGGGAAGCTTTTTAGGACCAAGATGAGGAAAAACTTCTTCACACAGAGAGTGGTGAATCTGTGGAATTTTCTGCCACAGGAAACAGTTGAGGCCGGTTCATTGGCTATATTTAAGAGGAAGTTAGATATGGCCCTTGTGGCTAAAGGGATCAGGGGGTATGGAGAGAAAGCAGGTACAGGGTTCTGAGTTGGATGATCAGCCATGATCATACTGAATGGTGGTGCAGGCTCAAAGGGCCAAATGGCCTACTCCGCACCTATTTTCTGTTTCTATGTCCAGATGTCCCATATTGCTTCTCTGAGGGACTTCCCAACATCTATAATGTGGAAATTGCCTCTCAGATGCTATTGTATCTGATGCAGAATGCAAGACTCAGCTGATTTAATAGTATCACAGCGCAGAAGTATTAAGTCAAAATTAAAAGTTACTTTTTTTAAAACTCTCTGCAATTCTTTGTGTTTCAGTTAATTTTCTAACTTTAAGCTTATTTGAATTTTATGGACACATTACCAATTAGTCAAGAAAAGACCCACCTCCTTTCCTCTCCTCTTTTCTCATCTCCACTCATCTCTCCATCATCCTTTTACCCTCTCCTGAGCCCACGGAGTTCTTCTGAAGTGTGATCACTTTATTAATGTAGAAAGCAAGGAGCCAATTTGCCCTCAAGATCACACAATCAGCAACATTAAAGTGATTTGTTAATTTGTTTTTCTGATGTTACTAGTTTGTAAATGAATAAAAAATGCAGTATCCAGTTCTTCTTCATCACCATTCTATGACATGCTCCAATCAAAAATGCAGATGAGGCCTTGATTAAGCATTTTATTTGACAAACCACCCCTCCACCAATGCAGCACTCCCTCAGTACTGCATCCTTTGTCATCTGCCACTTTCTTTATGAAATGGTGCATTTGACTACAACCCAAGTCACTAAACATATAGAACCGCCAGATTTGCTTTATGACCAGGGTATAACATTAAAACCAGATGAATAAATCCAGACATATATAGCATCAAAAGACCCTTAACAAGCTGATTGGAGTTCAAATTCCAATTCGGTTTAAACCACTTTCCTATTATACAGAAGTGGCTGTTTGTCTTGGCTCTCAGAATCCTGAACGGTCTCGTATTTATATTGAATAGTGACCAAATAATTCACATTTTACACAAGGATTAAGTTTTTTTTCAGCCAGAGCTTATGCTGCAACAGAAACCAATTGTACCTCATCCAACTTAAGAACAGCACAAAGGGAATCTGGAAACACTTGTCAGAGATGGAATTGCTGAAAATTCTCAGAATTACAGTTTAAACATATTAGGTGCATGTTTCCTTGTACTTGGCTCCAACAGTAGTTCTGATCTATTACAGGTGGTTAAGAGTTCAGAAGATTTCACCAGTGCCAAAATAAGTGAAGGAACACAACTCAGTAACTAAGAGTTCAGTGGACGTCCCCACAAATCTACAGTACTCTCAGGACCAGGCAGTCCAAGCTCCTAAGTCATTTCCTGTAACCTCTGTTGTATGTGATGCAATTGCAGGATAAATACAAGCAGTATGGAACCACAACAGATTTCCAGTTCAAAGGGAAGGTAAATAGCAATTTTAAAATAAAATACACTATAGTCTAAATGGCTGTTGGCTTGAAGGTTTCCTTCAGACAGACAAGTGGGAAGGAGTTTCAACTCCTTTAAACAACCCTCCCCAGACACTAATTTCCTCAATCCCTTGATAACTTACAACAATTTTTGTTTTAGGTTTTTCATGAAGTATTGACACTGATGGCTGAGGTAAAAAGAAAATTCCAGTAGATTGTTATCATTTTTAGACCATTACAACATTGGTGCAGTGAGCTCATAACAAGATTTGTGGCATCATTTCAACCTTTCTCTCAGTCTGCTTTTCACAAAGACTTCATCAAAAAGATTAGCTTTCTACCACATTATTTGCACCTTATGTTTACACGCATACATCATCAGTGTGGAAGAAATTGAAGCTTCTGAAGGTCTTAATAGTGCAAAAACAGAAGAGATGACTTAATGTTAAGGGTATTCTGCCTCTCTTTACAATGAAACTGATGATGCAAAAGTTACAGTTAAAGGAGGACATTAATGATAGGAAAGTACCACAGATAAAGCAAGATCTCATTGCAAGACGTTTGATCCAGATGTAAAACATGTTCAGTTACTGGTGTAGGTGGAAAAATGCTGATGTAATGGAACTTATCTTCCAGGTTCCACTCAAACAGGACTGGTCTTAAAATGTATTGTTCCACAACCAGGCCAGGGATAAACCCAGCAAATGCAGCTTAATATAGCTGGGGAAGGCAGTGGAAGCACTTATTTGTTAGACAGTGTTTAGTCAAGGACAGTAGTTTTTTTTTTATATACAAGGTAAATCAGGTCTGACCAACTTCACTGATAAAGCATCAGAGAAGTTGGATGAGGGCAGGACTGCATGAGAAGTCAGAGTCACGCTGCATAGAACAGGCCCTTCAGCCATTGTAACCTGTGCTACCATATACTATCTATGCTGATTTTATATTTCCTCTCGCATTTTCCTTAATACCCCCTCTTCAAACAAGCTGATTCACCTGCCATCTACCTACCTACACTAGTGACTGTTTGCATTAGATAATTCATCTCTATTGTATGGCTTTCAGAAGTATGGCAACACACAATTAGGGAGTAAGTGTCAGCATGGATAGGTTTTGTAACAGGCTGGCACTGCCAGTCATAATTCAATGCCCAAGTCAAGTGAGGCAGGTGCCACCAGAAGGTTCCTCTCAGGCCGGGAGGACAGTATGTAGTCAATGGCATGATTTGGGTAGCCAATTTCACAAGTGGGACTCTTCCACTTATGGTACAGATGGCCACATCACCCGCACTTCTTCAAACAGATGCAGGTCTTTCAGATTATTCTTGGAAGATTAAAGCTTGGGACTTGATCATTTGGGTCACCTGCCAAGATGTAGTTGGTGATGTTTGCAGTTCATTTGTACAGGAAGGACAAAATATGATCAGCACTGATACAATAGTGTCCAGGAAGATGTATACCAATTGGATTTCCTGTTAAATTATGAATGTGTTATGTTTTGGAACTAAAACAATTATGGGAACTCAGCAGAAATGTACAGGATCTCAGTATCAGAAAAAAAAGCAAATTCATTCCTTATCAATTACTGTCCCTAGATAGCCCTTCTCCCCAAATGACCTCTGCCTGTGATTGTGTCATTATTAATTTAGCTTCTGTATCATCCCTCATAGCTCTTTTTTATTTCAGCTTCTGTGAATTTACAGTTTTAATTTCCCTTCATTTGCTATTAATACAAACTAATCTTTAAAAGAAAATTTGCTGGAGCCGATGAGTTAATCATTAATGGTTTGAATATCCGAAAGGTATATTGGATTGTATGTGGCACTGTTCCATCTAGCTTTCTACAATAAAATAGTATGTAAGACTTTTCTAAAAGGCATTTTTGTGAAATTGGGTGAAAAGAAGCTACCTAGTTAAAACTACATACCATAAGTCTCAAACACGAGGAAATCTGCAGATGCTGTAAATTCAAATAACACACACAAAATGCTGGTGGAACACAGCAGGTCAGGCAGCATCTATAGGGAGAAGCACTGTCGACGTTTTCGACAGTGCTTCTCCCTATAGATGCTACCTGGCCTGCTGTGTTCCACCAGCATTTTGTGTGTGTTGTTACCATAAGTCTACTGTCATTCACACTTTCCTTCCTCCCATTGTTGTTGTTGTTGGATATTCATCCAAAAAAAATAGTTAAAGAACTATAAGTTCCTCAGCTCACTAAATGAAAGTTATGATGCTCATTTTGATTAATCTGTTCCATAAAGTTAAGCATGGCTGGGCTTTCTGACTAATTTGCCTGTCATTTGCCTGTTAATGTTAAAATACATTTCACTAACATTGGAGACCATACATACTTTACTTAAAGAAAAAGTCACACTAGTAAAATAGAGGGCTATGTGGCAGGGAAATTCTAGGCAGTCTCTACAGTAGGTTACATGGTCAGCACAACATTATGGGCCGAAGGGCCTGTAATGTGCTATAGATTTCTATGTTTCTATGTTAATAAGCCCCTGCTTTATCACCACTAATAACTATTTCAAGTCCAAATAGTTCTGTATTAATAAAGCTATTAAAAATTCAAAAAAATATTTTGTGGTAACCATATTAAAATATAATGTCAGCTGGTGGCATAGTGGCATCTGGGCCAGACTTCGAGGCGAGAGGTCCCTGATTCGAATCTGGTCGGCAACTTGCACGCTTTCCATCTAGGTTGGATTGAGTGTTGAGCTAACAATTCAGCCTCATAATAAAGCAGACAAATGCTAAAGAAATGGCTAGGTTGCCAACCAGTCCGTCACAAGGCAAGGAAAGGAATTACAGCGATATTAAGATATAGTTTGGCTTTAAAATATTATTGAGTATGGGCAAAATGATAAGTACTTTGTCCCATAACAGACGAGTCAAAAACTGGAAGGCACAGGAGTAGGTCAGAGACAAGAGGTGTTTCACGCTGAGAGTGGTTGAGATTTGGGATGCACTGCCTGAGTGGACTGAAGCAAGTATTCATTCTCACAACATTCAGTGCATACCTGGAAGAGCTCTTGAATTGCCAGTATTTTTTCCCCAAGGCTAACAGCCAAGTACTGGTAAGTGAGATGAGTGTGGATGTCATGTGATGGTTGATATAGACATATAGTAGTGGGCTGATTAGACTGTTTCTGTGCTCTGACAGTCTATGATACTTGAGGGAACAACATAAATTCTGATACTTGTATTGCTTGATGTTGCTCAATTTATATTCCCTGTGCTTGCAAAGATACTCACTTTTCCTGTTCAAAAACACATCAGTTTATGTTTAAAACATTAAATGCATGGGTCATGTCCCAATCCTCCCACACATCAATAATATTGACTTTGATTTCCTTACTTTTTATTTGGTAACTCAATCAAAAACAATAAACAAGACTAAGTACCAAATTGCACATTAAATCTTTGGACACTACCTTATATTTTAAATATATGTTGTTTCTGTTTTTGCACAATTTTTAATCTACTCAATATATGTATAGTGTAATTGATTTACTTATTTATTATTATTTTTCTTTTCTTCTATATTATGTATTGTATTGAACTGCAGTTGCTAAGTTAACAAGTTTCGCATCACGTGCCGATGATAATAAACCTGATTCTGATCCTGAAATGACCATCAAGGTCAGATTGAATTCCATTTTGAATCTCTTTGGAGAATTGTTCCTCAAAGACTTAGGCTCAATAACTTTACAGAATTGGGGCAAATTTCACATCTGGTTTGTGGTGGTATTTTAGCATTTTAACACTTGACACATGAAGTCCTGAGATCTGTTAAGTAGTCTAATCAACAATCCTCAAGCAGTCCACAGGAGGTCACTATTAAATGGCCACACTGCAGTTAGGAGCATGAAAGCCTGATTATACAGCCCCTTTTCCTTCCAGAATTGTCTGATCATTCTCATAACTTGAAGGTATCAACTTGATAGAAGGGCTATTAAGACTTGTGTACACATTCACAATTATCTGGATGATGGTTTTGGAGTCAAAAATCAATTCCCTTCATCCCAGAGATGCTGCTAACACACTGAGCTTCTCTAGAAGATTGTTTGTTGGTGCAGATTCCAGCATCTGCAGTCTTTTGCATTAACAGGTGTCTATCTTGTCACTCAGAGCTGAGAAAGTGCAGGCCACTCAGTCAACAAATCTCACTTGGATTTGCCCTTCAAAGAGGTTGACATAATTCACTGGTGATACCAGTGTGACATCTCAATTGCTAAGCCCATCACCTACTTGATGTCACCACACACAAATATCTCCCCAAATGACTTTCCTCTCATTACAGTATATTAAACAGATATTTGATGTACTTAGATCTCCTGTGCTGATACCCTTAACCTTAGGGACATACAGAAGATAACCTGGCTGGGAGTCAAAGCTTCCATTCTAGAAAGCATTTCCTGTGCTACAGTAATTCACCAGGTTTACATTGGAACCTTGGCTGCTTACATGGGAAATGGAAAAGACTGTTTTGCAACTATTTGGTTTGTTGCCAATGCTTCCACATTAATCAATGGGATACCCAAATGTCAGTTTAAAATCACAACGTTAAAGTGTCAGAGATCATTGGACTTGCCCATCAACATTTACAGTAAGCAAGTCTAACACTCTGCTCAGCTTTCTAATCCCCATTCACTTTCAAGTTCCCTCACAAGAGCTTGGGAAATTTCCCAATTGCACTTAAGGTGCATACCATTTTCTTTAAAAATATGTAAATTATAATAGACTTCCTAAACCCTGTTTGTGTCTCTACTACTATTATCTGACTGCCTGCAGTTGAAATTAAATCTTATTTTAGGTGCTTTCTTTCCCCACATCTTTTATGAATGCATTCAAATTGGATTGACATCATATTTTTCTGGAGTACAGTCATTAATAAGAAGGGGGAGAAGATGTCACTTCTAACTTTGCAGTATGCTTAAGGCATCCATCCATAACAAATGTAAAATCTCACCACTTCTGTTGCAAGGAATATCAAAGCATAAAGCATTTGTACTTGTCTTCAGAAGAGAGAGGATTTAGCAATGCTAACGTGCTGAGGAGGGTAGTCACCGATTTAGCCTTCAGAACTTTTGAAGCTCCAAATAAGTTTCATAGACACAGAAACTGCAACACTTCAAAAAATAAATACCAAGGAACACTTTAGAATTCAACATTCTGACAGTCACCCATTTTCCACGCAGAACGGTGATTATTCTTTGATATGAGGAGGATGAAGACAAGTATGAGGAGATTCATGAGGAGTGTGAAGGTTGGCAAAGTACTTTCTGTGCTGCAGACTGTAATTCTATGCTAATTAAAGTCTTGGCTTGGGATACAAGTCCTTTAAAGTTAGACTCCTCCATGCACTGATGATTGAAAGTGTGTCATGGTCCAAGCCAGATACCAACTTTAATTTTTGGCCTGTCAAGAGATCAATGACCTGACCAGGGAAAATGGCTGGTGCTGACGTTAACCTCTGCGCCCCTGAGCTTCAGTTGAACAGAAAACTAATGTGTTCACATTCTCTCTCTGGGACCTAATCCAGTAGCACACTGTCGGAGAGTGGCATTTATAATCAGCAAGAATGGCACATTTTGCAAGCAATTTCCACCTGCTTATTTTCAGTGACATATGTCAAAAAATACTGTTAATCCTGCTGAGTGATACCGAGCAGTAAATCAGTGTAACCTGGGAGTGTTAGTTCTTGTGTTACAAATAAGTTTCATATAGATAAAAATTGATAGTCTTGAAGCTCAAATTAGAAAACTGAAAATTCCCTTCTGTAGTCCTGCTGCACTTCCAATATAAAGCTAGTATTATAAACAACAAAATGGATCATCTATTGCATAAACAACTACACAGCTTACAATAATGCTGAAAATCCTGGAAATATTCAGCAAGCCAGAAACGTTCCGAGCAATAATCTTTCATCTGCTACTGGAAATTAGAGAAGTAGCATTTTTTAGGTTAAAGGTAGAGAAAAGGTGGAAAGGAAAGAGAAAATGTTAAGTTCTATGAAAGAATTAAATAAAGGAGGAGATTCATGAGATTTGTGTGAATCATAAATATTGGTGGTTCAATGCAGTAGACTAAATAAATCTGTAATTGTTGATCAACTAACTGGAGGAAAAGAATCTTGGATATTTCATATTTGCTAGAACTCCAAAAAAACCCCTAATTTTTCCAAATCTGGTTCAAACTTCTTGACCTCATGTTTGTGTTCACTCCTTCTTGGCTCCTCAGCCCTGTCACTTCTATCACCCCTGTGTTTAATCAAATATTATTTCAGCTCCTAATAATTCCAAGTATTGATCCTCAACCCAATGTTTTGGTATGGATCTTCTGGTTTAAAAATAAATGGTCACTTTGCTTGGAAGTGTTTGGTTTCACCATGTAACCAGATGGAGGTTTAACATTCCCAAGTGAAAACAGAGGTTTCTCACTTCGACTCTGCAGGTCGTGATCTTAGGGCAACAATGTACCATTGTTGACTTCTCATGTTTGGTATTCATACTGTATTTTCAAACACCATGAGCCATTGGCCCATTAAGTCTCTTCCACTTCTTATCGGGCCCATTTCCCCACTAATTTATTTCTGTCTCCCAATGCCCCCACCACCTACCACCAACAGGGGCAAGTTCCAATAGTTAATTAACCTACCAGCTCAATTTTGGGATCTAGGAGGAGGCAAGAGCACCCGGAGGAAACCTAAACAGACATTGGGCAAATCTTGACACACCCAGCACCCTAGACCAGGATCGAACCAGAATGCAGGAACTGTATAGTGCAACCAAAGAGCAGTTTGGGGAGGGAAAGGGGAAGAGCAAATTTTCCCACTTAAATTATCCCAGCTAACCTGATGGAAGTATAATTGCCCACTGACTACAATCCAAGAAAGAGCCCTTAATAGATGCATAAATACAAAGCAAACTTCTTTTTCTTTAATTTGGTTGATTTAAATAAACTTAATTGTTTCCTGGTGCTTTTAGGCTTTTTTTTGAATAAGTACTTTAACAGTTGACAGAAATTTTAATTGCAGGTTTTGTGGCTCGAGTTGCATTTAAATGATTGGGGCTATCAATCAATCTTTTTGACAATGAGAGCGTGGCATAAGTAAATAAGCACCAGAATTTGAAGGGGAGAATAATCGAATAGTTTTGCTACATTAGAACATTAAATTCTCCCTAACCCCAATGAATACACAACATTCTTTTTCAATGTATTGCAAATACAGTCAGGCTAAAGGTAGGAATAATACTTATTTATCCATTTATCCACAGCACACCGTCCTTTTGCTAATGGTATAATTAAATAGAATTTTCAATGTGACATCTCATTTAGCTTTTAACAGGTTATTTCCATTTATTATTGCCTGTATGGGTCATACTAGATTTGAGTCTGAGCTTTCTGTCAAACTAATAGAAGATAAAACCTGTCTTGGTGGAATTAGCCAAGCTCTAGACATTTTCTTTAGCTTTGTTGACAGAGGGTGTCCTTCCCAAGCTGTCACAGAAGTAACACAATGGAAAGGAAAATCTGCCTTGATGTACTAAGCCAATTATCAAAAGCACTGGCCAAAGTATGACAAGTACTGCAAGGTTCAATAAACCGAAACTGTAGCTCACAATCACACATGGGCTAAAACAGGACAGCAAAGCAGTCTGTTTGCTGGTTCATCTTGAGCTATGGGGGAGTGGTTTTCACACATGTATGCATGTTGTCCAAGGCATTATTTGAGCAAGCAGGTGCTTTCCAAGCCTCAGGAATGTTATTCCCACTATCACGTGTGTTGCATCAAATTGTGTCTAGTAAAGCTCCTAAAGTACTAATTCTTAAGTGGAGCTGGTAAGGTGGGTTCAGGTGGTCCAATGTTATAGGTTTTAGGATCAGATATCAAAGATTTGGTGAGAAGAGGTCAACAGTCAGAGAAAGGAACTGGGGTCGGGTTTCTCCATTCCAAAAACTGTGGCCTGTCAGCCCAAGGCACAACCTCCTTGTAAACTGCCTTGGAATAGTTATTGTTGAATGATTGTTCTTAAATTAGCTTTTCACTTAGTTTGAATCGATTTTTATGCTTTACCCAGGAGACAATATGTTGAAACAGTTATGATCAAAATGGACCAAACTCACAGGAAGGACAATTTCATTCCCAGATGTGTTCACTGAGGCTTTGGGACCTAGCATAGCTTTCAACAGGAGGTTCCCACGATTGAGACAATTACTGCTGTCCACTGCAAAGCCCAGTTAATGCAGGGCCAGGCAAAGGTTCAGAGGTGATGCTCAGCAGCAATGAGCAACCACGTGAAATTTATCAGTTCTTAACTTTCATTTCTGGCACGCATTCATATTAGAACTTGAATCTATTTTGATCTTAATTATTTTAACATACAACTACTGACTCCTGCATAGTTTTTCTTTTAGTTTGAATCAACTAATTAAAGAACCACAAATCAACACTGAGCATTCCAAGGCAGTTTACAGAAAATTGTTGATTGAAAGACAAAATATTCAAAAATACCACAGGACTGCTCAATTTTAATATCAAATTGCTTCTGCAAAAAGTGATATTGTAATGTTCAGACATACAAGAACAGTTAGAAATCCTCAGCAGACTATTGAAATGTGTGGGCGTCAATAACTCTGGTCTCACCCACTGACTTACTTGTACACGGCATTGCTCGTGGGTCTGTCTCTGCTCTGTAGTAACTCTTTTCACAGATACATTGTGATGAGCTCTCTTGATGCGAGTAGCTATGAGGTGGACATTTCATGCAGTATGCATCCATGGAGGAAGCCTTGTAGAAACCAGGTCGGCATGCTGAAATACAAAACAAAAGGAGTTGTAGAAGCAGGTTACAAAAACTATTAAAACTTAGTTAAACACCGGTGTAGATCCACTGTAACAATGTCACTTGCACTACACAAGCTCACTCTAAATTCTTTTTAATCCAACTAGTTATAGCCAGACCTGCAGCAAGAAGACAAATAACTCAAAATAAATCTAGAATAAAGGATCAGGGAGCTCTACGTTAACAATGGTTTCATGAATTTCACTGACAAAATAAAGACTCACTAACCATTTTCCAGCATGGTGCAAGGAACCAACAAGGTATTAAAATAAGTCCCCAGAGGAAGAGAGTACAGGAGGAAAGCACAGAGAGAACAGGTTTGATTGGCTGAACCAATGAATATATTAGACAAGTGGCAAAAGCTATTAGCCACACAACATGAATGTGTTCAAATCCAAATAGTTTCTCTATTATTAGACTGCTTAAATCAGGTTTATGAATATTCACATGAACATACAGTATTGAACAAAAGTTGTAGGCTAAGGTGTTGGGAATGGACAGGATGGGGCACTGTGGAGAGGTGTGGGACAGCTGGCAGAGGACTGCCGGGGCAGGGGCTGGCATCATTGCAGACACACCCAGCACTGAGACACCCAGCAAGGTCATTTGATTCCACGAGAGAATGTTTCTGGTGCTTCTCGCTCCCTCCCCTCTCCCCAACCGTGATTCAACTCTCCCTGTCCCTTTCCCCCGCTCAGTCCACAATAGGGAGCCACATCAGAATCAGGTTTATCATCACTCACGTATCATGAAATTTGTTTTTTTTTTGCAGCATCAGTACAATGCAATACATAAAATTACTACAGTGCTGTGCAAAAGTCTTAGGCACACATACTTACAGAGTGAGGCTGTCTATAAGACTTTTGCAGAGTACTGTGTAAATTAGTAGAATTTGACTATTCAACCCCTCAAGCCTGTTTCACTATTTAATATAATTGTGGTTGATCTGATTGGACTTCCTTCCCCAGAAATATTTCATTATTTGCTTATCCACAAAGCATCTACTTCTGTGTCAAAATTACTCAAAGTCTCAACTTCTGCTCTTTCTGGAGGAAGATCCAAAAGCCAAAACATATTTGCAAGTGGAATAAATTACTAAATACCCAATTGAAGTGGTTTGTGAGTTTTGAATTATTTTTACTCTCTATGACTGAGTTCAGACTGAATCCAGGAACTATATCAAAGGGGACATGAACGTTATCTCCTACAATCAGTAAATCCTTTTGCTCCCATTACCTTTGTGCTCTTATCTAGGTTTGACTTGAATGTAGCTAGTTTCCTCAGTCACATGTTGTAGTGTATAATTCAACATCATTATATTCTGTGTTGGATTTATTGGTGATCATCTTATATTTATGGTCTAAAGTTTAAAGTTCTTTACCCAATGAAACCCTTTCAGAACAACTCTATTAGGCCACACCTATCTTCTTTTATTTAAAAAAAGAACTCCATTCTATTTATTGTTTCTTGATGGGTCTATTCCCTGGAATTACTCCAGTGCACACACTTTTTAAATCTTGTCTAGTGTCTCTATATGCTCTTTATAAAATAGTACCAAAACATTAACATTACCCCAACCATAGTCTAACCAAGGTTTAATACCAGTTTAACTTCATTTCTCTGATTTTCAGTAATATCCTTCAACAAATTAACACCAATGAGCTGTTTATTCTTTTACTGGAATTAATTTGTGCTTCTTTAGGGGATCTGTTTATAAATATAATGGGACCCTCTTTCTCTAGAGATTTTCCATTGATGATTGAGAATCGTCATTCTTCCAAATGAAATTTACTATCCTAAACTTGTTACATTGTGCTACGATATATAAAACTTGCTCTATCTCAATGCTGTATGCTGAAAACCTAAAAAAGTCATCTGTTTTCCATCATCATCTGCACTTTAGTACTGGATTTTGGGAAGTAACCAGTCAATTTTACAGCTAAGTAAAAACAGGTGATTAAGTAAGGCAACTTTCCAATTACTGTGACTTCTGCATTTGGGGAAAACAAGGAGAATCTCTTTACATTAGTCTCAGATTATTTCTTTTTTAAATAATCTCGTGAATGTTGGAAAAAATTCCTTTAGCTAACTGGCTCAGTTTGTTTTCTTCCCAACAAATCTCAGAATAAAATTCTGTCTCCAGAAGCCCTTCACAGCACAAATGTTAGTAAGGATTTCACACTAAAATAAGGATGGCTGATTGAGATTGGTGGCTCAATCATCATGAGAGGAACTTGTATATGGCGTAGGGTCGAAGGTTATGACAGCTCAGAAAATTCAGCTACACACTTCAGCTCCCAGTTCCTTTGCATTTTGTATTTGTAATCCTGATGAAACCCAGTTGCTGTAAATTACTGACAATTCATCTTCAACTGGAAGGAATGCAGGGGACTTAAAATCATATTTTCCACTGAGAAAAGGAAGCAAGGTATGAAGGATGTAACACCTCCCACCTTTGTGCAGTGACATTTAATCACGTACCTTATAAAACAGTCAACATGAACTTAGTGAGTCATAAATTTACTGAACAATTATTCTTTGTCATGAAGCCATCTCTGGTGCATTTTAAGTACTTTAAGCAATACATGACCTTTTAAGCCCAATTTAATTATGACAGGAAATACTTGACTTATAGGAATACAGTGGATTCCAGTTAATTAGGACATATTGCCACCAGTACATTTTTGGTCCAATTAACTGGCTGCCTCAATTAGCCAAAATTTCATGGAAACAGATAAAAAGGTATTTAAAAAAGGCAAGCGCTGTTTAACTCAGTAACAATTTCTGTATTTAAATAAAATACAGAACACATTAGAACTATTGATATTATTACTATAAAACTGTATTTGTTCCTAATAGTTCATCTACAGGAGTGTACATTTTTGATTGACTGTAAATAAACAAAATCAGCGCAGTCACTGTAGATAATGGATGGCCTTCAAACAATGCTATTGACAATTGCATCTTCCAAATCTTCATTTTCATTGCAACATTCAGGATTATTGTCGATATCTTCAAAATCTTCATAGTTCCTAACTTGAAGTAGTGAAACTGTCACTTTTACTTATGGCCATATATGGCATCTCCAAGTCTCGATGCTTGAAATCACAGTGAGCAAAACAGTTCTGAATTGCTGTACAGCTTATTTCTCATCAACTATTAGTGACAAAAATCACTTTTTTTGAACACAAGCACACACAAATGACACTACTTAAAAACTGTTCACTCAAAGCACAGCGTTGTGCCTGACCATCACACAAGGGCATCTGACCCTAGTTAGAAACTGTTTGGCAACAGTCTCCTGCGTCAATGAAGGGGCATAGTGTTCCAATTAAACAAAAGGAATCCTGGCTATTTTCTTAATTAGTTTTTGTTCTTTAAGAGTTTTTGCAACTTAATCAATGGCCCAATTAACAGTACAGGTGAAACAGGGAGGGGCAGAAAAGTGAAGCCAGGATAGAAAAAAAAAGCTCAACAGTAGCCAATCAATCATGGCAGTGCATTAAGGTTTTACTTCTGATCTATAAAAAGAAAACTAGGCAAAATGCCAAATGGTTTTAGCAACTTTGGGATAAAAGTAGAGAAATTTATTTAAAGTTGTCTGATGCCAGTCAGCAGTCTGTTGGAGAGAGTTCGTGCAGAATGTGATTGAGGACTGGATTCCTACAGTGCTAGGCATGAATAGATGCCCAATAATACTCAAAATTAAAAGAGGAGTTTACTGTTTATATGCAAGGCTGATCTATGTGCAATGAAAAACTCACCTGTGGCAACTTCTCAGGCGCTAACATATAAGTAACATACACAAGAAAAGCAAAAAACTAATTTACCCCCAATCAATACAACATCCCCCCAATTTGGTTGACAAATCCCAGATCAACCCCCAATTTGTCACGTACCCCATGACCAGGTTACCAAACCAGCAGAAATGGAATGATATGTTGGAGTCTGCTGGTACTGTAACCAGAAATGTTTATTAGTAAAGTAATACAGTACTATAAAATGCAAATATATATAAACAGGCTAGCAATAATATATACAGAAGTATGGAATTAGGAATCAACCAAGCTCTATCAAAGTCTAGGGGTAAATGAATAGTCTTAAGATGACGCAGAGTTCAGTTCAATTTAAGTCGATGTAGTACCGTTGGGGGGGGGAGAGGAGAGAGGGGGAGAGAGAGAGAGAGAGAGAGAGAGAGAGGAGGGGAGGGAGAGGGGAGGGAGAGGGAGAGGGAGAGGGGGGAAGGGGGAGGGAGAGGGGGAGGGAGAGGGGGAGGGAGAGAGAGAAAGAGAGGGAGAGGGAAGAGAGAGAGAAGAGAGAGGGAAGAGAGAGGGAAGAGAGAGGGAAGAGAGAGGGAAGAGAGAGGGAAGAGAGAGGGAAGAGAGAGGGAAGAGAGAGGGAAGAGAGAGGGAAGAGAGAGGGAAGAGAGAGGGAAGAGAGAGGGAAGAGAGAGGGAAGAGAGAGGGAAGAGAGAGGGAAGAGAGAGGGAAGAGAGAGGGAAGAGAGAGGGAAGAGAGAGGGAAGAGAGAGGGAAGGGAGAGGGAAGGGAGAGGGAAGGGAGAGGGAAGGGAGAGGGAAGGGAGAGGGAAGGGAGAGGGGGAGAGGGGGAGAGGGGGAGAGGGGGAGAGGGGGAGAGGGGGAGAGGGGGAGAGGGGGAGAGGGGGAGAGGGGGAGAGGGGGAGAGGGGGAGAGGGGGAGAGGGGGAGAGGGAGAGGGAGAGGGAGAGGGAGAGGGAGAGGGAGAGGGAGAGGGAGAGGGAGAGGGAGAGGGAGAGGGAGAGGGAGAGGGAGAGGGAGAGGGAGAGGGAGAGGGAGAGGGAGAGGGAGAGGGAGAGGGAGAGGGAGAGAGAGAGAGAGAGAAATAAATAAAAGCAGTTGCAGGAGGCAAACCTTCCATTGTCTTCTTGTTCTGTTGTGGTCACTGACTATGACCCTCCCCCCCAACCCGTTCTCAGTCAGACCGTTCTTCAGTGATGAGCTTGTCACCCAAGTGAAGGTGGACACACACACACAAGCCCCCACTGATCCTCCCTCACACACTGTGAGCCTCTGATCGATTCCCCTGAATCTATCCTCCAAACACCCACCTTCCTGTGGGTGCACAATGCTCTTTCAGTGTCCAGTGGCGTGTCTGTCTGTGTCTCAGCAGACTCACTTTTTTATCTCCCCTGCCGGGGTGCCATCTATCCATCATGTTCATCACCTGGCACCTCCTTGCTGTGTCAGCAGCAATCCACACAAACAGGCCAAATGTCCTTGGTGCTAAAGTCAACAATTAGCAATGGAGCCATAATACTATATCATCCATGGAGCCATAACTTTAAATCTTTGTCTCTCTCTCACATCTGCAGCAGGATGCCCCCCCCCTTCATCTCTCTCTCTTGTTAGCAGCATAGTTTATGGGGGGGGGGGGCTAACACTGGACCCCCATCTCCATCAGGTTTTCTCAACACACATAACAACATAAATATTCTGCATCTTCCCCAAGAAAACACTACTAGAACAAAAACAGAAGCAAAGTGCAATGTGGTCCTAATGTTGCTAAATTCTAATGATTAAAGTATTGTTAATTGGTTCAAGAACTAAATTGTTGAACCAATGTGGCTGTTCTTAAACTTAGTGGTTTGGGACTTCAAGCTTTCATAACTCCTAATCATAGATCCAAAAAGATGGCATGGCCCAGATGGTAGGGATCTTTGATGATAGATATTGCCTTGCCTCCTGTAGGCATTGCCAGTGGTTTGGAGGAATGTGCCCTTGATGTAATGTGCAAGGTTCACTGCTCTCTGCTGCTTCATACATTCCTGCTGTAACCAGTCAGGATGCTTTCAACAGGTGTAGCACAGTAGCATAGTGGTTAGCATAACGTTTTACAGTGCAGGCAACACGGGTCTAATACCCACCACCGCTTGTAATGAATTTGTACATTCTCCCTGTGACCACATGGGTTTCCTCCAGCTGCTCCGGTTTCCTCCCACAGTTTAAAGGCCTCCTGGTTGGTAGGTTAATTGGTCATTGCAAATAGTTCCGTGATTTGGCTAGGATTAAATTGGGGGTTGCTGGGCAACATGTCTCAAATGTCAGAACGGAATATTCTGGGCTGTCTCTCAAAATACAAAAACAAAAAAAAAAGACAGGACATCTGCAGAAGTTTGTTAGATTCTCCAAACCTCCACAAAATCCTCAGAAATTAAAGTTGCTGGCATGCTCTCCTTATGATTGCATTTACATCCTGTGCCCAGGACAGGTCATCAGATACGTTAATGCCCAGGATCAAGCTTAATTAAAAGTTGTTGATCTTAGAGGGTGACCAGTACACATAAACCACATATTAGTAAGAGTTAAGTATATTCAAATATGGATACAACTTAAAAAAAACAAAAAACTAAACCAGGAAAGATAATTGCAATGAAACAATAGTAAATATGTTACTGATTTTACTGAATATGTTACTGATGTTACTGAATACAATCCAGAAGATTGTATTCACCATCCTGAAGATCATTAAAAACTCTTCTGAAAGTAGAAATATTTTAACCCTGAGCACTAAGACTATGAAAGTGCAATGCCATAAATTTGAAAGTCAAAAACAATATGCTGTAATCACTTGGCAAGATAAACAGCATTTGCAAAGAGAGTACAATAGAGTTAATGTGCCAGATCCTGCCTGCATCGCACTTTGGAAATCTTACCACAAAATTCTGATAGTTGATGAAGACTCATCTTACCTTGCCATGAACAAAACTCAGAGTTTTAATCAATTTTAATATCCTGTCCAATTTGCAGATCATTTCTAGCAGTATTTTCAATAGATTGCATTTGTCGATTAAAAAACGCTAATGACAAAACAAAAATATACTAGCTGATTATTGACGTATGAGATTCTGAAGATACTGGAAATTGAGAACAACACACACAAAATGCTTCAGGATGACAAAGGAGGAGGGGGGGGAAGATGCCAGGATAAGAAAATCCGGGGGGGGGGGGTAGGGATGGAGGACAAGCTAGAAGCTGATAGGTGAAGCCTAGCAGGTTGGGGGGAGGATGAAGCAAGAATCTGGAAGGTAGTAGGTGGCTGGAGAAGAAGGATTCTGATAGGAGAAACGAGTCTGTTAGATATGGGAGAAAGGGAAGGAGGAGGGGCATTCGGAAGGGAAGGAGGGCAAGGTGATAGGCAGGTGGGCAGAAGAGGTAAGAGGCCAGAATGAGGAATAAAATAAGACTATTGCAGAATCTCTTGTTCTTATGAAAAAGTCTTCAATGGAACCCTACTACCAGGCACATCTGTACCTCTTCTCCCCCATCCCAATCTTTACCTTCTGCACTGATTATTCCCTCCATGATTCCCTTGTCCATTCATCCCTCTCCCCGAATCTCCCTCCTAGCTCTTATCCCTGCGAATGGCAGAAGAGCTACATCTGCCCATTTACCTCCTCCCTTACCTCCATTCAGGGTCCCAAAGAGTCCTTCCGGGTGCGACAACACTTCACACATGCAAATCTATTGGGGTCATCTCCTGTGTCTGGTGCTCCCAATGCAGCCTACTCTACATTAGTAAGACCCAAACAAGAACGGGGGGTGGGGGGCTTTGTCAATCATCTACACTTCATTAGCAAAAAGCTGAATTTCCCAGTGGCCAACCATTTTAATTCCTATCCCCAATATGTCTATTGCCTCCTCTCCTGCCACGATGAGGTCACTGTCAGGTAAGAGGAGCAACACCTTGTATTCCACCTAGATAGTCTCCAACCTTATGGCATAAACACTGATTTTTCCATCGTCCAGTAATTTCCCCCTCCCCCATCCCTCTTTATGCCTATTCCCCACTCTGGCCTATTATCCCTTTTCCTCAGCTGCCTGTTATCTTGCTGCAGTGCACCTCATCCATCCCTTTCACCCATGGTCTACTCACCTGTCCTATGAAATTCCTCCTTCTCCGTCCCTTTGTCTTTTCCACTCATCACCTCCCAGCTTCTTGCTTCATTCCCCTCCCCCACCCACCAGGCATCACCTATCCAAGTTTAGCTTGTCCTCCATCCTCCCCCACCCCCGCCTTCTTTTTCTGGCAGCTTTCCCATTCCTTTCTAATCCTGAAGTGTCTTAGTCTGAAATGACAACTGTTCATGCATTTCCATAGACACTGCTTGACCTGCTGAGTTCCTCCAGCATTTTGTGTTCGTTTATTACTGAGTTGCTTTAAGCATAAACAGTGGCCTTTTCTCTATCATACAGATAATATAGCCCATTTATTAAAGGATATTGAAGTTTAACTACGACGAGCATTTTAATCAAAGCACTCAAATAATGCACAAAATGTAGTTACAAAGATTTGTATTTAATTAGATCTTGACATACAGCTAGACTCAGCAAGATGCCAGATCACATTTTATTGCCTGGCACATGCCAGGGTCAAGTAGTATTGTACAATCTATATAATGCATAATTCACAGAACTGTTCCGTTCACAAAGTCTGTTGATTTTTTTATATATCTAACCGTGGTATTGATTCATCTGTCTCTGTCAAATTCAGCTTAAATTGCTTGATTCAAATTTTCAATTTCCTTTGTTGAAAGGTGCATTGCTGTCAGGGTTTCTGTGACAGAACAGGGAGTGCTGATTGTAATAGGAAATGCACCACTTTCAATTTGGCAGTGGACCCAGATTTTGTCAAGAGAAATATATGTTAAGGGACAAGGTAGGACAGCACTAAGACTGAAGAGGAAAGAAAACACAAATCATGACATATTGATTAGTTAACTTCAGCTAGCATATGTAACAGCTTCTCCTCTCTCCTTCAAAGACCTTATCTTTCCAACGTCCTCTGGCTTTCTCAGGATGTTATTATATGAAGGTACTTGCATGTTGATAATGGCACAAAGGAGTTTTCCTGTCTGCTACCTCTCAACTGATGTCAGAATCCATAAATTTGTCATAATTTCATTAGATTCTTCAAATTCCTAATTCAATAAAGCCATTGGCCTGCCTACTTTGGAATTGCATCAATAAGTTGGACCCAGGATACATCTTTAGAAACTTTGACACCCAGGAACTTAAAGCTGTTCACCCTTTCCACTACCGGTCTCTCAGCGAGGGCTGGTGTGTGTTTTCCCAACATCGTCTTCCTGAAGTTCATAAGGAATTGATTTCAAAGATGACCCCGATATGTAGCCTCCATCAAGGTTGCAGTTTACACATAGGTGTATTTGGGGACAGAGAGGGGAGTTAAGAATCAGATTAGGATTTGTGATCAGGGATCTGGGGGAATTAGAGGACAGACCAGGGCAGAGTCTAAGCCTCCACTCAATGACAGGATTGTAGTTGGATATTAGTCCCGTCGATCCGCGAAGATGAGGGCTGGAGTCAGCAACAATTTCCAGGATCAATGTTCCATGCTGGCAGTAAATCATAGGCTGATCACTCCTCCCCCGCCCCCCCCCCACCCCTAGGTATGTGAGTTGCAAAATTGGAGAGCAGAGTCTGGTGTTCAGGCCTCATCATCACTTGGAATGTTCTGATTACTCGTGGTCTGTGTTGTTCTGCTGAACGTAGTCGGTATGCTTTTTTGGCACCAGATATGTGGCAACAGCTGCAGGATGCCTCAAGCGCATCTATGGGTGTGTTGGTTGTTAGCACACACAACACATTTCACTGTATGTTTCGATGTACATGTGATAAATAGAATTTGAACTTGAATCTGAATTCAGGAAAGGGAAATCAGGTGAAAGCAAACCAGGGGTCAGCAAGTGGAAAGGGTGAGCACCTTTAAGTTGCTAGGTGTCAACATCTCTGAAGGTCAATCCTGGTCCCAACATATTAATGCAGTTACAAAGAAAGCATGACAATGGCTATACTTCATTAGGAGTCTGAGGAGACTCTGAATGTCACCAACGACTCTTCTAAATTTTTTCCAGAGGTACCGTGGAGAGCATTCTGTCTCGTATCACCACCTGGTACAGGGACCAATGCGCAGGATCAGATGAAGAGGTTTGTATTCTTTCCCAACTCCATCATGGGCACTAGCCTCCCCACAATCAAAAACATCTTCAAAAGGCAATGCCTAAAGAAGGCAGCATCCATCCTACAGGACACTCATCACCCAGGATATGCCCTTTTCTTATTGCTGTCATCATACAGGAGGTACAGGAGCTTGAAGGCACACTATGTTTTAGGAACAGCTTCTTCCCCTCCACTAGCATTTATCTGAATGGTCAATGAAGCCATGAATATGACCTCATTTTTTGCTCTCTTTCTGCACTACTTAATTGTTTTTAATATATTATTGTAACTTAGTTTTTTAAGAATTGCACTGTACTGCTGCTGCAAAACAACAAATTTTATGACACAAGTTGGTTGATAATAAATCTGATTCTAGTGATTTTTGTGATCTGAACTCACTGTCAGTTTATGGCCAATTCAGAATGGTGCATTAAGTACACCAGAATCATCACTTCAATTGAAGTGATCTTCAACAATGTAAGCCACTTAATAGGGCAGTTGACATTTCAGAGAATGTCAGAGAAGATTCAGTTTACTTCAGGCCTTCAGCTTTTACACTGGGTTTCCCTACCCTAAATGAACAGGTCTGACAATTCTCAGAAATCTTGACATAATGAAATAAAGTCATGTTGAGGAAAGTTTATTTCTGGGTTAATGATGATACCACTAGTTAATCATTCATGCACTGCCATCCATCATTCTTAAAGTGTAACCAGGTCACCAAACCTTTCTACAATATAGTCAACATAGTGGATAATGTTGTGTATTTAATATTTCAGTAATATGGAGTGACATTGTAAATATACTGTTTGACTAAGCATTCTTTGTTGAATACATTATGTATTGCGGGTTACATGTAAAAATAAGCAAATGGCATACATCAACATGCTACCACATGATATGCACATACCTTGCTAAAGTAAGAACAAATCGAAGACTCATTCTCCTGAGCTTCCGGCTTTTTCTTGCAATTAGTAGTTTTTGTGTTTTGGGAGTTACAAAATATAACAGTGGCGAGGAAAGTTTAAACAACCTATATGACTACCTTCCTGTTGAAGTGCAGTGAGATTATAACTAATCAGGGAGGAGCGTTGTGTATTTAATATTTCAGTAAAATTTGAGAAATATTGTAACTATTTTTTTCTTGGCTGCTGGACTCCACTCAAGATGGAAAGAATTCCTTCAACCGCCATACGATCTAGCTCACTGGCTACCTTATCACGTATGGTATACTGAACCAGAGGGGCTTTGTAAAGCTTGGGTATGGCATTTTCATTCAGCACTGTTTTACCCTTGATACATCTAAGTTTTCCAATCCCATCCTTGAACACTGTTGTGGCATCATCCAGTACCTTTCTTAATTTGCTTGCAGGGGATGTGGCATTCAAATGGTAAATGGATCTCCAATCAGGTGGTAGCTGTCTCAGCCAGTCACGGTCCCACAATGCTGGCCCTCCTGTTTTTACCAGATACAAGCTCAGTATAACTTACTAGTTGTTGTATTTCACTGTTACACATGTCATTCCCACTGAAGCTATCTTTTGTCCTGTACAAGTTCTTAGTTGGATATTTGCAGGTCTCAGTTCAGTATCTTTAAGATGCCGTTCAAACTCATCTTGTGAAATGACTGAAACAGCCGAGTCAGTGTCCAATTCCATTTTAATCAGTTTACCATTAACTTCTTGGATTCAGCCATGCTACTTGTCTATTTTTAGTTTTCACATTGTAAATCTCAAGGCTAACCAGTCCATTACCAGGTCAACATCATAAATCATTGTATTTTTCATCAACAGCATGCAAATTAATGCTGTTTTTGAACCTCCAACTTGACTTTTTAAAAACCTCTCTCTCTTTTTTGGGCAGACCATTCATTTTTGTCTGCCTCACATGTTCTTTGAATGTGTTCTACTTTGTTGCTTTTTTTTTTGCAAGTTTTGCCTTTCAATCGGCATCGGTCTGGTATAGGTGAGCCCCTGCCACAACCGTAACATAATTTGGTCGGTCAAGCCTGTTTCTGTTTAGACATGGAAATTTTGTTCACGTTCATTTTCACTCCTGACTGCAACTCAGTAGCATCTCATGTAAGTCACGTAAAAATGTAAGTCATGTTTCAGTTACGAGCCATTTTGAATGTTTTTTTGTAAGATTCCACAAACTCCATGATCTGTCAGTGAATTAAGCTCATCAATGAGCTGACAAAGCACAGTAACTTCTTCAATTCAGCCATGTACATTCAAAATGGACTCCACTTTTTTGATTCTGCTCATGAAACCCAAAACATTCTGTAATCAACACTGGCTTCAGTTATAAATGTTCCTGCATTTCTTTCACAAAACAGAAAGTTTCATTTCGGATGGTTTGCTTGGAGCAGTTAAACTACTAAGCAAACGGTATGCCTTTAAATCCAATGCACTCTGCAAAACTGGGACTTATTTCTCATTGGCTATTACATTTGCTTTAAAATACTGCTCAATTCGCTCAGTATACATCTTCCATTTATCTCAATCAAACACGTCCATCTTTCTGACGTAGCCAGGTATTTCTGCTTTTCTATTTTTTTTTAATTCATGATTACAATCACTGTTTATGAACCTATGAATTTAGTCTGTTTTCTTCCTTTTTTATATAAAACTCTACATCTCTGCCCCCTTATGAAAAAGCACATGCTGTACTGCTTTTTTGTCACTTCTGAAACAAAACTAATTGAAAGGAGCAGATGGGAACCCAGGCGAATGGGTCTTTGTTTTGTTTTTATCTCTAGGGAGGGACATACATGTCATATAGCAGCATGATAACGTACACCATTTACGTACTTTTACATATAATCTGCAAAGCATTATGTAAACAAAAATATGTTTAAACATTAAATAGATGAGAGAATGGGTCTATCATAATCTATGGTGATTTTAAGGTCACCATCAACCCAATGCTGAAAACTGATCGATACCCTCTGCCTAGGATAGAGGATAACTTTTCAAACATTTCTGAAGGAAAATACTTCAGTAAAATGAACTTAGCTGAGGACTAACTTCAGGTGGAGGGGAAAAATGAGACCAAACTGTTTCTCACCACAAACACTCAAAAAGGCCTTTATCGCCAAATTAGGCCTAATTTTGGAGAGGCTCCTGAACCTGCACTCTGGCAGAAAGCTGTGAACCAGGTGACAACTGGCTCTCCAGGCACTCAGTTTTACCTGTACGGGATCAATGTTCCTCATCAATGACAAGGACCATCTCCAAAAATCTCAAGGCTGTGTTAAAACCATTATAGGATTCTGGACCCGAGCCCGACATGTCATGTGAGAATTTATTAAACGAAGCATCACTTACTGTGGTCATACCTTGGACACATAAGAACTACACAAGTGTGCTGAGAAAATTCAAGCAGTGATGGATGTCCCAAGATCAAAGGACATATCACAGTTGTGGTCCTTTAAGGATTTGTCAGTTACTATAACAGGTGCCTTCCTGCAAGTGCTGCACCCCTGGAGCTCATTACTACAGATTGGGAAGAAATGGCAATGGACAAAGTGTGAGGTGGCTTTCCAAAATGTAAAGGGAGTGGTGACTTCAGACACTGTACTCGCGCATTATGATCCACGGCATCCAGTGAAGCTTGCTATGCTCTGTTTGGGATGCCAACACATCCAGAAGAAAGGTGTCCAGATCTGTCAGAACCATGTTCTGCAGTCCCAGAGTCAACTCCTACAACCACCACAGAGGAGGCCCCAGAACCTGACAGTCTCATTGCCACAAGTCCCACTCACCAAGCAGAGTGATCTTCCTTGTCAAGAAAGATGTTATGCCACAAGCGTAAGAATTCCCCCACAACAATGAAATCTTTAGGACTGAATGGGACCTAAAAAGTTCCAAGACCTTGGCCTCAATACCTCCTTGTTCAGTTGGATCCTGGATTTCCTCACTTGTAGGCTCTGATCGGTTCAAACTGGTAACATCTCCTCCACAAGGCTTTGTGCTTAGTCCCCTTGCTCTACTCACTTTACACCTATGACTGTGTGCCTAAGCACAGCTCCAATGCCATATTCGAGTTTGCTGATGACACCACTGCTATGGGGCGAATCAAAGGTGGTGATGAATCAGCATATAGGAGGGAGAATGAAAATTTGACTGAGTGATGTCATAACAACCAGCTCTCAAATAATGTCAGCAAGACCAAGGAACTGACTTACACTTCAGGAGAGCCAGCATGCAAGTGCAATTGCGAAGAAAGCACGACAGCACCTGTACTTCCTTAGGAGCCTGCAGAGATTTGGCATGACATCTAAAACACTGACGAACTTCAATGAATACATGGTGCAGAGTGTATTGACTGGCTGCATTACAGCCTGGTATGGAAACACCAATGCTTCCAAACAGAAAATCCTACAAAAAGTAGTTTATCTGGCTCAGCAATCACAGGCAAAATCCTCCCAACCATTGAGCACATCTACATGAAAAACTGTCGTAGGAAAGCAGCATCCATCATCAGAGATCCCCACCACACAGACCAAGTTATCTTCTCAACACTGTCATCAGGTAGAAGGTACAAGAACCTCAGGCCTCACACTTCCAGTTTCAGAAACAGTACTACCATCAGGATCATGAATAAAAGGGGATAACTACACTCACTTTCCCCATTACTGTGATGTTTCCCACAACCAATGATCTCACTTCAAGGGCTCTTTATCTCATGTTACTTATTGATATTTATTTATATCTGCATCTGCACAGTTTGTTGTCTTCTGCTCTCTGGTTGATCTTTCACTGATCCTGTTATAGTTGCTATTCTATATATTTGTTGAAAATGCCCTCAAGAAAATGAATCTCACTCATACACACACACACATATACACACATACAAGTGGCATACTTAATCACACTACCATGTGATATACACGAGCCTCATTAAAATAAAAATAAAACTAAGACCCATTCTCCTGGGACCCCATCTTTTTCATGCAATTAGTTTTAGGTTTTGGGAGTTACAAAACATAACGTCACCACATTGATTTTAAATGTTTAAAAGAAAGATGAACGGCTGCATTCCATGAGGACGGAATTAGTAGTATATGAAACTTACAATCAAATGGAGCAATTGAAACAGATAAGAGTTATATTTTAGAGGAAATTAGTTAAGTATAATAGAGAAAGGAACAAAGTATTGAATTTAAAAATGTAAACATGAGAAAACCTGCAGATGCTGGAAATTCAAGCAACACACACAAAATGCTGGTGGAACACAGCAGGCCAGGCAGCATCTATAGGAAGTAGTACTGTCGATGCTTCAGGTCAAGACCCTTCGTCAGGACTAACGGAAAAAGGAGATAGTAAGAGATTTGAAAGTGCGAGGGTGAGGGGGAGATACGAAATGATAGGAGAAGACAGGGGGGAGGGGGAGGGATGAAGCTAAGAGCTGGGAAGTTGATTGGCAAAAGGGATACAAGGCTGGAGAAGGGGAGTATTATAGGACGGAAGGCCTTGGGAGAAAGAAAGGGGGAGGGGAGCACCAGAGGAAGATGGAGAACAGGCAAGGAGTTATTGTGAGAGGAAAAGAGAGAAAAGAAGAAAAAAAAATTAAAAATAGGGATGGGGTAAGAAGGGGAGGAGAGGCATTAACGGAAGTTAGATAAATCAATGTTCATGCCATCAGGTTGGAGGCTATCCAGACGGAATATAAGGTGTTGTTCCTCCAACCTGAGTGTGGCTTCATCTCGACAGTACAGGAGGCCTAGGATTGACATATTGGAATGAGAATGGGATGTGGAATTAAAATGTGTGGCCACTGGGAGATCCTACTTCCTCCGGCGGACCGAGCGTAGGTGTTCAGGGAAACGGTCTCCCAGTCTGCGTCGGGTCTCACCAATATATAAAAGGCCACACCAGGAGCACCGGACGCAGTATACCACACCAGCCGACTCACAGGTGAAGGGTCGCCTCACCACCATTCAGGGAACTCTGCCCTCAAACGCATCTCTCCTATTTCATGCACATCTGCACTCATCCCCATCCTCCTGCTACCCCACTAGAGATAGGGTTCCTCTTATCCTCACCTACCACCCCACCAGCCTCCGTGTCCAACATAAAATTCTCCGTAACTTCCGCCATCTCCAACGGGACCCCACCACCAAGCACATCTTTCCCTCCCCCACTTTCTGCTTTCCCCAGGGATCTCTTCCTATGCGACTCTCTTGTCCATTCATACCCCCCATCCCTTTCCACCAATCTCCCTCCTGGCACCTATCCTTGAAAGCAGAACAAGTGCTACACCTGCCCTTACAATTCCTCCGTCACCACCATTCAGGGCCCCAGACAGTCCTTCCAGGTGAGGCGACACTTCACCTGTGAGTCGGCTGGTGTGGTATACTGCGTCCGGTGTTCCCGGTGTGGCCTTTTATATATTGGTGAGACCCGACGCAGACTGGGAGACCGTTTTGCTGAACACCTACGCTCTGTCCACCAGAGGAAGCAGGATCTCCCAGTGGCCACACATTTTAATTCCACGTCCCATTCCTATTCTGATATTTCAATCCATGGCCCCCTCTACTATCAAGATGAAGCCACACTCAGGTTGAAGGAACACCACCTTATATTCCTTCTGGGTAGCCTCCAACCTGATGGTGTGAATATTGATTTCTCTAACTTCCATTAATGCCCCTCCTCCCCTTCTTACCCTATCGCTAATCTTAAATTTTTAATTTTTTTTCTCTCTTTCCCTCTCACAATAACTCCTTGCCTGTTCTCCATCTTCCTCTGGTTCTCCCTCTCTCTTTCTTTCTTCCAAGTCCTTCCGTCCTATGATACTCCCCCTTCTCCAGCCATGTGTCCCTTTTGCCAATCAATTTCCCAGCTCTTAGCTTCATCCCTCCCCCTCCTGTCTTCTCCAATCATTTCAGGTCTCCCCCTTCCACTTTCAAATCTCATACTATCTCTTTTTTCCGTTAGTCCTCGACGAAGGGTCTCAGCCCGAAACGTCGACTGTACTTCTTCCTATAGATGCTGCCTGGCCTGCTGCACTCTACCAGCATTTTGTGTGTGTTGAAGGTCTTGAACTGACTGATGCGGGTGAAGTAAGGTGGAAAGGTGCTCAAATGCTTCTGATTTCTGCTCCCTTCCTCTCCAGTCCTGATGAAGGGTCTTTGTCTGAAACAATAACTGCTCATTTCCCTTCATAGACTAATGCCTGACCAGGTGAATCCCTTCAGCATTTTGAGAGTTACTCAAGACTTCCACCATCTGCAGAACCTCTTGTGTCTCTAGATCACATAGAGACACAAGAGGTAAAAAGCTGAGTTGAAAGGCTTTTTCCCATGCCAAACCCCTGTGGCCTGTATTTCATAAATGTTTGGTAATGATCTTGAAGAAAGCTGCCACACAAGTCAACAGTGGTGTGGGTTTTACCTTTACAAAAGGACAGACTAATCAACGTTGGGTATTAATTAAAACTCTGCAAAACTACACCACTGACCGCCCAGTGGACAGTCCGCCAGATATGCTATTGTCACATCAAAAAATTCTTAGCCAGCGAAGCAGGTAACAACATGAGGCAATTAATATTGCAAATATTTGACATAATTTAAAGTTGGGGGGCGAAAAAGATTCCAGAATAATTTTTAAACCTTCCATAGTCTACAATTGCTCGAGCTCCCTTTGTCCACCACTAGATGTTCTCTGCAGATGATGTTTATAATTTACTCGTGTAAAAAGCTATTGATTATGATTGTGATAGAACTGATACATGCAGTAGAATAGGGATGTTTAATTTCATTTCATCCCTGCTCCATAGGAATGGTGGGCATTTCTGATGTGCAGGAATGAAGCAGATGGTAAACCACTGAAGAATGTTCAACCCCACATTTCTACATTTTCCAAGCTTGCTGCATCAGATGACATTTTTATATCTGAGCAAGTTTCACTCCATCTAAGTGGGAGTTATCCGGGGGGAGGGGGGGGGTGTCACTGATGAATGATAACATTTTCAGCACAGCAAAATAATGGAGTGGTTGATAATGCTTTTGCTCAGAGACACATGAAGTGCATGTAAATAGAATTGGGGAAGGGAAAAATAATTTCTGCAATGTCCTCTGAACTAAAAAAAAAGAGCAAATTTCAACTTTGCAACAGGAGGGGCCTGGAAGAACTTCCTATGAAAGCTAACTTTTAAAAATAATAAAATATTCAGGGTCCAATCATGTCTCATCAATTATAACCTAAGCTCACGCAGATTCCCATAGCAACTGATGATCCTGTGATTTCAGTCTCCAAGGCCAACATCAGAGTAATCTTCAGGAGGGTGAACCCATGAAAAACATCCGGTCCAGAAGGGGGACCCGGCGAAGTACTAAGGACCTGTTCTCTGACATTTTTAACCTCTTGCTTCAGTAGCCTGAGGTTTCAAACAGGCTTTACTTACACAGATGCCTCAGAATGTGGTAACCTGCCTCAATGACCATCATCCAGTCGCACTTACATCCACAGTGATGAAATGTTTTTAAAACTGGTGATGAACCATATCAACTCCTGCCTAAGAACTGACTCTAATCTGTTCCAGTTTGCCTACTGACACAGCAAGTCCACAGAAGATGCCATCTCATTGGCTCTTCACTCAACACTGAAATACCTGGATATCAAAGATGGATGTGTCAGGATTTTCTTTATCGACTACAGCTCAAGTGTCAGAGAAGTGGTACAGGAGCCTCAGGACTCACACCACCAGGTTCACGAACAGTTATCACCCCTTCAACAAACCAAAGGGGATAACTTCACTCAACTTCACTTGCCCTCACACTAAACTGTTCTCACAACCTATGGACTCACTTTCAAGGACTCTTCAACTCATGTTCAATATTTATTGCTTATTTATTTATTATTATTCTTTCTTTCTTTCTTTTTGTATTTCCATAGTTTGCTCTCTTTTGCACATTGGTTGAATGCCCAAGTTAGTTCATTGATTATATTAAGACTATTATTCTATTATGCATTTATTAAGTATGCCTGCAAGAAAATTAATCTCAGATTGTATATGTTGACATATGTACTTTGATAATAAATTTACTTTGAACTAAGTCATGCTAATCAATTATGCAAACTAAACTAAGATTTCACAAAGGTTTAGCACTTGGCTATTCAAAAAACTGAAATCCCTCCAAACCACTTTCTCCTGCATGGGAGACACTGATTAAATATTTATGTCTCAGAGAGTCGAGCTTGTTTTTTGCCAATCAATAGCTTTTAGAGCTAATGCCCTGTGTTGCATGGTCTTTAGAGAGACAGCACAAAGAAAAAAAAACATGCTAATACAACAAATTATTTGATTGTGCAGTACTTGCTAGGGGGTAAATTTATGGGTCCCCGTTGAAGCTGAGAGTTATGGTATCCAGCTCACAAACCTCACACCAGCAGTGCTTTTTGTTATACTTGAACAGACATGTTATTTAGTATCAAGCAGCAGGAAAGCAATGACTCTACAGTTAGAGAACAAAGCGCTGGGTAAAGATTTAGTAAATTGGTAAGGAGAAGACTATAGTTAATTTGGCAGAATTAATGTTCTAGCAATTAATCTTAAATTGGCAGCTATTTAATACTGTTTTAATTGCTGTTCTCCACTGTACAACAACCCCATGAAAATTAAAGGGAGCAGCAACAAACACACTTTGTTGCTTGTTTTTGCACTTCACCAAATCTTTTGACCCTTCTTGGCAAATGAAACTGTCTTCAGCATTTCATCTCCATCTTGTATCTGTTTAATGATGGCAAACAAGCCACAGTCTTTACCAATGGACTCAAAGCAAACAGGATCGCAATGCAGTCTTGTATCAGGCAAACCTTAGCAGATTTCTCAAACTGCCTTGCTACAGTGCTGGACCTTACCTCCAATGAGTTTCCTGCTGAGCAGAGCTAAAACACAACACAGATGGGAAATAATTCAGCTCATGTCACCAGCACTCTGGAAGCAAGGGCACCCTAAATTCAGCCTTTGCAATGCAGTACAAGTATGTGTGTTTGGAGCTGAGCTTGTAGTCATCAATGGACAAGAGGGTACTTGCTATGAAGGCAAGGTTGAACAAAATAGAGCTGGCCTCTTTGGAATGGCAGAGGCCGAGAAACGACCCGACGAAAGTTTGTGAAGTAATCAGAGCCACAGATTGAGTAGAAAGCTCATATCTTTTCCTCAGGTTTGAAATGCTAATGCATTAAGGATTGGGAAGTATGAACCGGATTGTGGGGGGTCAGAGTTTACAGGAGATTTGTAGGGCAAGTTTTTTTAAAAAAAAACAGAATATGTGGTGGGTGCTTGATATGTGCTGCTAGGGCTGGTGTTGGAGGCAGGTACGATGAATGCACTTAGATATGCAAATAAATATGGAGAGAATAAAAGGAAATTGGCCAATGGCCCATGAGCAGACAGAAGAGATTAGATGTCATTAGCTTAATGAGTTCAATAAAACATTATGGGCCAGAGGGTCTGTTCCTTTGCTGTGCTTTTCTACGCTCTATGCAAATCAATACTGAAACACGGTCTCACTGCAAAGCTAAGTCTAATACATGTTGCCCTTGTTGAATAATACCACCTCCAACAATAATAGCCCATGACAAAACACTGGAAAGTATGAACCACTTTTTCTAACTCTGGCACTACCGCTCTCAAAGAATGCTGACACCAATGAAGAAGTTTGCCTTCATTGCTTCAGCATTACCTTAGGATGTCTAAGGATGAGCACCTAAAGATCAGTAACTCCAATCTTGGCCCAGGTTGGTCTAATGGACCATGGTTATACTGTACTTAATCACAGGGTCATTTCTGAGACACAGCTACTTATGATATGAACTGGTGTACATGAGCCCCTGCCACAATGGGAACACAATTTGTTCGGCCAGGCCACTTTCTGCTTAGCACACTCACTTTCACTTCTCATGGCCGCTGTTTCCATCAATGTAACGATTTCAACTGCTCTTTTCCATGCGAGTCCTGCTTCATTTAGTAACTGTTTGTGAATTATTTCTTGTAAGATTCCACAAACTAAATGATCCCTCAGTGACTCTTCAAGCCCATCACTGATCTGACGTTAGAGTCATAGGAAAGTACAGCACAGAAACGGGCCTTCAGCACATCTAGTTCATGCCGAAGCATTTAAACTGGCTGTCATCAACCTGCACCAGAACCAGAGCCCTCCATACCCCTGCCATCCACATACCTATCTAAACTTCACTGAAACATTGAAATCAAGTTTGCATGCACCACTTATACTGACAGCTCATTCCACACTCACAACCCTCTGAATGAAGAAGTTTCCTCTCACATTCCTCTTAAACTTTTCACTTTTCATCCTTTACCCATGGCCTCTGGTTATAGTCACACCCAATCTCAGTGGAAAACACCTGCATGCATTTATTTTATCTATATCCCTCAATTTTGTACACCTCTATCAACACTCCTCCCAATCTTCAACGCTACAAGGAATAAAGTCCTAACCTATTCAATCATTCCTTATAATTCAGGTCCTCCAGACCTGACAACAACCTTGTAAATTTGCTCTTGCTCTTGCAACCTTATTTACATCTTTCCTGTAGGTAGGTGACCAAAACTGCACACAATAATCCAAATAAGGCTTCAGCATAACACTCCACCTCTTGTGCTTTGGCATACTGGCTTTCATAAATCAAAAGCTTCCTTTAAGACTCCATCTATATGTGATGCCACTTTCAAGGAATTAAGGACCTGTACTTCAGATCCATTTGTTCTACCACACTCTTTAGTGTCCTACCATTCACTGTGTAAGACCTATCCTACTTGGTCTTACTGAAATGCAACACATCACACTTAGCTGCATTAAATTCCATCCGCCATTTTTCAACCAATTTTTCCAGCTGGGCCAGATCCCGAAGCAAGCTACGATAGCCTTCCTCACTGTCATCCATACATTTACTGATCCAGTTAATCACCTTATCATCCAGATCGTTGATATAGATACTAAACAACAACAGACTCAGCACTGAACCCTGCAGCACTCCACTAGTCACAGGCCTCCAGGCAACCATCTACTACTAATTTCTGTCATCTTCCACAATATCTCATTACATTAACTTGCTCATCTTGAATGCCAAGTGATTGAACCTTCTTGACCAACCTCCCATGCAGAACCTTGTCAAATGCCTTGCTAAAGTCCATGTAGACAACATCCACTGCCTTGCCGTCATCAACTTTTCAGGCAGCTTCCTCGATCAACTGCCAAGATTGTTTAGAGATGACCTACCAAGCAAGAAGTCACGTTAACTATCCTTAATCAGTCCATGTCTATACAAACATTTAGACTACCCTCCAATCTTCTGCTACCTCTTCTTTTGCCAAGGATGATTTAAATATCTCTGGCAAGGGCCCGGCAATTTCTGCACTTGCCTCCCAGGTAGTCCAAAGGAACACCTTGTCAGGCCCTGGGGTTTTATTCACCCTCACTTGCCTCAGGACAGCAAACACCTCCTCCCCTGTAATCTGTATAGGGTCCATGAAGTTGATATTGCTTTGACTTACTTTTATAGACTCTGTGTCCATCTCCTGAGTAAATACAGTTGTAAAAAATATCCATTTTATGATCTCCACCATCAAGCATAGATGACCATTCTGATCTTTCAGAGGAAGAGATTTGTCCCTTGCAATCCTTTAGCTCTTAACATATCTGTAGAAGCCCTTAGGATTCTCCCTCACCTTGTCTGCTAGGGCAACCTCATCCCTTCTTTCAGCCTCCCTGATTTATTTTTAAGTGTTCTCTTGCATTTCTTATATTCAATAAGTACCCCATTTGCTCCTACCTGCCTATACTTGTTATGCACCTCTTTTTTTTTAACTAGGGTCTCAATATCTCTTGAAAACAAAGGTTTCTTACACCTTTTATTTTTACCTTTTATTCTGACAAGCACACACAAGCTTTGTACTCTCAATACTTTTCTTTTGAAGTCCTCCCACTTACAAGCACACTTTTGTCAAAAAACAGCTTGTCCCAATCATACTTGCCAGATCCTTTCTGATACCATCAAAAATGGTCTTTTTTCCTATTTAAAATCTCAACCTGTGGACCAAACCTAACTTTTTCCATTTTCACTTTGAAACTAATGGTACTGTGATCACTGGTTGCAAAGTGTTCCTCTACTCGAACTTCTATCACCTGCCCTGTCTCTTTCCCTAACAGCAGATCAAGTATTACATTCTCTCTCATTGGGACTTCTACTGACTGATGAAGGAAACTTTCCTGAGCACATCGACGAACCCTATCCCATCTAGTCCTTTACAGTATGGTGTGCCAGACATTACTCAGACAAACTCTTCAATTCAGACACATACACTGGAATGAACTCCCCTTCATTTTGATTCTGATTATGAAACCTAGGGTGCAAGGAACCTTTGTTTTCAAGAGATATTGAGGATCTAAGGTTCTAAATTAGCAAGGTTCTAAATGTCCCAGCATTACTTTTGCGATATCAGCAAAGTTCATTTCTGCTGGTTTGGTTGGAGCACTTAATCCTCTAAGTAGTAAAACCTGTATGCCTTTAAATCCAATGCATTCAGCAAAACTGATACTTGCTTCTCATTGGCTACTCCATTTGCTCTAAAATACTCCCCAATCTACTCACCATCTGGTCATCTCTTGTGCTATCAAATGTGTTTATCTTTCCAATGTAGCCAGCCATTTTGGTCTTTTTTTAAAAAACATTATCACCCAGTACTCATTATTTATGAACCCATGAATTTTGTCTGTTTTCTACCTTTTTAAAATTTTACTCAAACGTCTCCTCTTCTGAAGACGAAACATGCTATGTTACTTTTTTTTGAAATAGAGCATTTCTCTCTCTTTCGCTCCTTCCAAAGAAAAATATCGTGCCACACTTCATCATGTTTGTAGTTGTCTTGGGTTCATTTTAAAACTTACTCATTGCGATTGTTATAACTTTTATCTCTAGAGTATGATGTGGGAAATTGTTGAAATGTTCTATTTGTAGCAAGGAACAAAGGAATTTTCTCAAGATAGTGAGAGATTACAATGCCTCCAGCTATAAAGAGTGTCTAGTGTATGATTTGTATAAAGCTAGCACACAGGTATTGTGAGTATTAGGAAAGGAAACAGACTGTTATTTTCTAATGCTAGAAGAATTCAAACGTAGAGGGGTTACTCAGTTATCTCGGGATTTGATAGCACAACTGGAGTGGTTTGCAATATTAATGTGTTGGAAAATTTCACAGAAGTTTTACTAGACTATGACCTGGAATGAGCAAGTTGTCTGTGGAAAGCAGCCAGTGAGTGAGTGGGCCAGTGAAGGAGTGAAGATTTGAGGCTTTGACTCGAGAGATTCTGGCGGTTTTGGCAGTTGTCTGTGCAATCAAGTCAATCAAGATTTGAATAGCTCAGCAGAAAGCCGTTGATTAGATAATCAAGATTTGAATAGCTTAGACTCAACAGAAAGCAGCTGATTGGGCAATCGAGGTGACCAAGCAGTTTGAAAAGCTCAAACAAATAAATAGAGAGTTACCTCAAGCGGAGCGGCCAGTGAGTGAGCGGGCCAGTGAAGGAGTTGAGATTTGAGGCTTTGACCAGCTTCACTCATAGTGAGGTAAGGCCAGGTAAGTTCCTTTCAAAGGAGAAAGTTTCAAATGTTGAGGCAAGTATTGGGTAGGTCATGGCAGCTGAGATCAGCCCGGTGGTTTGTTTATCCTGCAGCACGTGGGAAATCAGGGATACTTCCAGTGTCCCTGACAACTATGTGTGCAGGATGTGTATCCAACTGCAGCTTCTGGCAGACTGCATTGAGCATCTGGAGCTGCGATTGGATTCATATTGGAGCATCCGCGATGCTGAGAAAGTTGTGAATAGCACGTTCAGTGAGTTGGCCACACCGCAGGTAAAGGCTACACAGGCAGAAAGGGAAGGGGTAGCCACTAGACAGTGTAGCAGTAGGCAGGTAGTGCAGGAGTCCCCTGAGGTCATCTCCCTCCTAAACAGATATACTGTTTTGGATACTGTTGGGGGAGATATCTCGTCAGGGGAAGGCAGCAGCAGCCGAGTTCATTGCACCATGGGTGGCCCTGTGGCACAGGAGGGAAGGAAAAGGAGTGGGAGAGCTATAGTGATAGGGGATTCGATTGTAAGGGGAATAGATAGGTGTTTCTGTGTCCACAAACGAGACTCCAGGATGGTATGTTACCTCCCTGGTGCAAGGGTCAAGGATGTCTCTGAGTGGCTGCAGGGCATTCTGGAACGTGAGGGTGAACAGCCAGTGGTCGTGGTGCACAAAGGTACCAACGATATAGGTAAAAAATGGGATGAGGTCCTACAAGGTGAATTTAGGGAGTTAGGAGATGAACTAAAAAGTAGGACCACAAAGGTAATAATCTCTGGGATTACTACCAGTGCCACGTGCTAGTCAGAGTAGAAATAGGAGGATATTTCAGAGGAATACATGGCTTGAAAAATGATGCAAGGGGGAGGGATTCAAATTTCTGGGGCATTGGAACCAGTTCTGGGGGAGGTGGGACCGGTATAAACAGGACAGTCTGCACCTGGGCTGGACTGGAACCAATGTCCTAGGGGGAGCATTTGCTACTGCTGTTCAGGAGGCTTTAAACTAATGTGGCAGGGGGTTGGGAACAAGTGCAGAGAGACAGAGGGGTGTAAAATGAGGGTAGAAGCAAAAAGTAGTAAGGTGAAAAGTAAAAGTGGCAGACAGGCAAATCCAAGGCAAAAAGCAAAAAGCCACTTTTCAACATAATTGTAAGAGTGTTGTAAAAACAAGCCTGAAGGCTTTGTGTGGCAATGTGAGGAGCATTCGTAACAAGGTGGATGAATTGAATGTGCAGATAGTTATTAATGAATATGACATAGTTGGGATCACAGAGACATGGCTCCAGGGTGACCAAGGATGGGAGCTCAACATCCAGGGATATTCAATATTCAGGACGGATAGACAGGAAAGAAAAGGAGGTGGGGTAGCATTGCTGGTTAGAGAGCAGATTAATGCAATAGAAAGGAAGGACATTAGTCTGGAGGATGTGGAATCGATATGGGTAAAGCTGCATAACACTAAGGGGCAGAAAATGCTGGTGGGAGTTGTGTACAGGCCACCTAACAGTAGTAGTGAGGTTGGGGATGGCATTAAACAGGAAATTAGAAATGCCTGCAATAAAGGAACAGTAGTGATAATGGGTGACTTCAATCTACATATAGATTGGGTGAACCAAATTGGTAAGGTTGCTGAGGAAGAGGATTGCATGGAATGTATGTGGGATGGTTTCCTGAATCAACTAGAGAGCAGGCCATTCTAGATTGGGTATTGAGCAAGGAGGAAGGGTTAGTTAGCAATCTTGTCGTGCGAGGCCCCTTGGGTAAGAGTGACCATAATATGGTGGAATTCTTCATTAAGATGGAGAGTGACATAGTTAATTCAGAAACAAAGGTTCTGAACTTAAAGAAGGGTAACTTTGAAGGTATGAGACGTGAATTAGCTAAGATAGACTGGCAAATGATACTTAAAGGGTTGACGGTGGATATGCAACGGCAAGCATTTAAAGATTACATTGATGAAATACAACAATTGTTCATCCCAGTTTAGCAAAAGAATAAACCAGCGAGGGTAGTGCACCCGTGGCTGACAAGGGAAATTAGGGATAGTATCAAGTCCAAAGAAGAAACATAAATTAGCAAAAAAAGTGGCACACCTGAGGACTGGGAGAAATTCAGAGACCAGCAGAGGAGGACAAAGGGCTTAATTAGGAAAGGGAAAAAAGATTATGAGAGAAAGCTGGCAGGGAACATAAAAACTGACTGTAAAAGCTTTTGTAGATATGTGAAAAGAAAAAGATTGGTCAAGACAAATGGAGGTCCTTTACAGTCAGAAACAGGTGAACTGATCATGGGGAACAAGGATGTGACAGACCAATTGAATAACTACTTTGGTTCTGTCTACACTAAGGAGGACATAAATAATCTTCCGGAAATAGTAAGGGACCGATGGTCTAGTGAGATGGAGGAACTGAGGGAAATACATGTTAGTAGGGAAGTGGTGTTAGGTAAATTGAAGGGATTAAAGGCAGATAAATCCCCAGGGCCAGATGGTCTGCATTCCAGAGTGCTTAAGGAAGTAGCCCAAGAAATAATGGATACATTAATGATAATTTTTCAAAACTCCTTCGATTCTAGATTAGTTCCTGAGGATTGGAGGGTGGCTAATGTAACTCCACTTTTTAAAAAAGGAGGGAGAGAGAAACTGGGGAATTATAGAACGGCTAGTCTGACATCGGTGGTGGGGAAAATGCTGGAGTCGGTTATCAAAGATGTGATAACAGCACATTTGGAAAGAGGTGAAATCATCGGACAAAGTCAGCATGGATTTGTGAAAGGAAAATCATGTCTGACGAATCTTACAGAATTTTTTGAAGATATAACTAGTAGTGGATAGGGGAGAGCCAGTGGATGTGGTATATTTAGATTTTCAAAAGGCTTTTGACAAGGTCCCACACAGGAGATTAGTGTGCAAACTTAAAGCAAATGGTATTGGGGGTATGGTATTGATGTGGATAGAGAATTGGTTTGCAGACAGGAAGCAAAGAGTGGGAGTAAACGGTACCTTTTCAGAATGGCAGGCAGTGACTAGTGGGGTTCCGCAAGGCTCAGTGCTGGGACCCCAGTTGTTTACAATATACATTAATGATTTAGACAAGGGAATTAAATGCAGCATCTCCAAGTTTGTGGATGACACAAAGCTGGGCGGTGGTGTTAGCTGTGAAGAGGATGCTAAGAGGATGCAGGGTGACTTGGATAGGTTAGGTGAGTGGGCAAATTCATGGCAGATGCAATTAAATTTGAATAAATGTGAGGTTATCCACTTTGGTTACAAGAACAGGAAAACAGATTGTTATCTGAATGGTGCCCGATTAGGAAAAGGGAAGATGCAACGAGACCTGGGTGTCATTGTACACCAGTCATTGAAGGTGGGCATGCAGGTACAGCAGGCGGTGAAAAAGGCAAATGGTATGTTGGCATTCATAGCAAAAGGATTTGAGTACAGGGGCAGGGAGGTTCTACTGCAATTGTACAAGGCCTTGGTGAGACCACACCTAGAGTATTGTGTGCAGTTTTGGTCCACTAATCTGAGGAAAGACACTCTTGCCATAGAGGGAGTACAGAGAAATTTCACCAGATTGATTCCTGGGATGGCAGGACTTTCATATGAAGAATGACTGGATCGACTAGGCTTATACTCACAGGAATTTAGAAGATTGGGGGGGGGGGGGATCTTATTGAAACGTATAAAATTTTAAAAGGATTGGACAGGCTAGATGCAGGAAGATTGTTTCCAATGTTGGGGAAGTCCAGAATGAGGGGTCACAGTTTAAGGATAAAGGGGAAGCCTTTTAGGACCGAGATGAGGAAAAACTTCTTCACACAGAGAGTGGCGAATCTGTGGAATTCTCTGCCACAGGAAACAGTTGAGACCGGTTCATTGGCTATATTTAAGAGGAAGTTAGATATGGCCCTTGTGGCTAAAGGGATCAGGGGGTATGGAGAGAAAGCAGGTACAGGGTTCTGAGTTGGATGATCAGTCATGATCATACTGAATGGCGGTGCAGGCTCGAAGGGCTGAATGGCTTACTCCTGCACCTATTTTCTATGTTTCATGAAAAGGTTGGCCAAGAGAAGCTTGCACCCACTGACAATTACAAGAAAGAGAAGGGCTATGGAGAGTGTATTTCCTTTTGTAGGAGAATCTGGAATAGGTATTTACAGATTATAAATAAGGATCTGTCATTTCAGAGAGCTCATTGGAGTCATGAGTTTTTGGAACTCTTTCTCAAGGGCTGGTGGGAGTGCACATGCTTAAGATAGAGTTGAATAGATTATTGAAGAGGAAGAGGTGAATGGATACCAGGACATACCAGAGCATGGACTTGCGGTTACAGTCAGATCAACCATAATCAACTGGTTTATGCCTGCACTAATTTGTATATTTGCACAGACACCCGGTAATTTTCATATTTTCCTGCATCAGAGTCTATGAATCCCACATTGGTCCCAACAATAAGCTCAGATCCCACAGATCTGAGGGGAAAGTGGGTCACTCATGATTCCCTGGGACTACCCAAGAAGGGAGGGACAATTTCCTTTTAAAATCTTATTTTTTTTTAAAACGCATGTTGTGATATTTTGTCACATGCTCTCCAATTTTCTTGTTCTCCTGTCTTTTCCGTAATCCAACTACTCGATACTTGGTTAATATTTTGGAGGGAATCCTCTCAGCATTATAGCACTAAGTCTAAGTGTGCATCTGGGACAAGGCATCTTTTGGTACGATGATCATTTGAATCTGCTATTGGATTGGTAACCTTGAAGTTATGAGTTTAAATTCCAGAATTGGAATGATGTTTATTACTTCTGAATTATATGACATAGAATTAATTTATTGTTTTGTGGCAACAATACAACACAAATACATAAAGATTATTATAAATAAATAAATAGTGCAAGCAAACTGGACCATCCAGAAATTTGATGGCCGTGGGAAAGAAGCTATTTGTAAATCCCTGAGTATAGGTTTTCAGACTCCTGTGCCTCCTCCCCACTGCTACTGATGAGAAGGTGGCATGTCCTGGAAAGTGAAGGTCCTTATCAACAGATACCACCATTTTGAAACAATGCTTCATGAATTTATCCTTGATAATGGGGTGGGTTGTGCCTGTGACAGTGCTGGCCGAGTCTGCAACCCCCTATTGCCTTTTGCGATGCTGTGCATTAAAGTTTCTGTACCAAGCTGTGCTGCAACTAGTCAGAATTTTCTCCACATAAATGGCCTGGTATGAAAACAGCAATGCCCAAGAACAAAAAACATCTGCAAAAAGTGATGGTTAAAGCCAGTCCACAACAGGCAAAGCCCTCCCCACCCTTAAGAACATTTGCAAGGAGCGCTGCCATAAGAAAGTAGCATCCACCATCATAGACCCCTGGCATCTAGGTCACACTCTCTTCTTGGTACTGCCTTTGGCAAGGAGGTGCAGAAGTCTGAGGGCCCACACCACCATGTTCAGGAACAGTTGATGCCCTTCAACTATTAGGCATCTGAACTCATGTGGATATCTTCACTTGCCTCAACTCTCAACTGATTCCACAACCTATAGAGAGGAAATTAAGAACCTGGTGGCATGGTGCGAAGACAATAACCTATCCCTCAACGTCAAGCAAGACAAAGGAATTGGTTGTTGACTTCAGGAGGAGTAGCGGACCGCACAACCTCATCTACATCTGTGGTGCGCAGGTGAAACAGGTCAAAAGCTTTAATTTCCTCGGTGTGATTATCACAAATGACCTGACTTGGTCTAACCAAGCAGAGTCCACTGCCAAGATGGACCACCAGCGCCTTTACTTCCTGAGAAAGCTGAAGAAATTTGGCTTGTCCCCTAAAACCCTCACTAATGTTTATAGGTGTACCGTAGAAAGCATTCTTCTAGGGTGCATCACAACCTGGTGTGGAAGTTGTCCTGTCCAAGACAGGAAGAAGCTGCAGAAGATCGTGAACATAGCCCAGCACATCACACACACCAATCTTCCATCCTTGGACTCACTTTACACTGCATGCTGTCGGAGCAGTGCTGCCAGGATAATCAAGGACACAACCCACCCAGCCAGCACACTTTTTGTCCCTTTTCCCTCTGGGAGAAGATTTAGTAGCTTGAAGATTCGTACAGCCAGATTTGGGAACAGCTTCTTTCCAACTGTGATAAGACTACTGAACGGATCCTGACCTGGATCTGGGCCGTACCTTCCAAATATCCGGACCCGACCTGCACTACTTTACTTTCCCTTTTCCATTTTCTAATTATAATTTATAATTTAAATTTTTATTATATTTACTTTGATTTGTACTCCAGGGAGCACAAAGCACAGAATCAAATATCGCTGCAATGATTGTACACTCCAGTATCAATTGTTTGGTGACAATAAAGTAAGTAATCAAGTAACCTACAGACTCACTTTCAAGGTTTCTACCACACACATTCTCAATATTTTTTTTATTTTTGCACATTGTCAGTCTGTGCATGTAGTTTTCCCATTTACTCGATTGTACTTCTTTCTTTTACTGTAAATGCCTGCAAGAAGAGGCATTCCAAGATAGCATATGGTGACACATACATACTTTGATAATAAATTTACTTTGAAGAGTACATTTATAGAAATCTGCAAAGGTTTTCTGGGGCATACCAAATCCTCTCAAGGTCCCCAGAAATGGAAGCCTTTCATACTTTCTACCATTGATCCCTTAGTGATAATTGATGTGTCCTCCCGACTTCCCCTTCCTGAAGTTCACTGTCAATTCCTACATTAGACTCAGTTTCTTTTAGTTACTTTGCAAGGAACTAAAAATGAGATGTACATGCTGCCCATGTTTAAGGTATAGTGAGCCAGGACACGTGAAACAATCCTTGTTGCCTTTTTTACAGTAACAATACACATTTCTTTGCATCTTTTTGCAAAGCATCATCATCCCTGCTGAACTCCTGGGAGTCTCTCCTTCTGACAACTTTCGTGCCTCCTTGGCTTCATATAGGAGGTCATGCATCCAGCCCTTTGTGAATAATGACACACACTTTAAAGTCACACCCCCCAAGAATTTAACTTCCATCTTAATAATGGTACTATAAACAAGGGAATTAAAAAGTTCTCATTCCAGTATTAACACTACACCTTTCATTAAAATAGCAGTGTTTTATAACCTACAGTACAAATTTTAATGTAATGGAATCCGACTATTTTATTAAACCCAATAACTTGTATCATGATGATTCCATCGTAGCCAAATCCTTTTTAATGAAGATAGAATACAATACTGACCAGCAAAGTTTTCAATAGAAGTTCCTATTTCGTTCATGTTAATTTGTTCAAACCTTCAGGATAGAAATAACTAATGCAAGGAGACATAACTTTAAGGGGTTTGAAGTAAATGGTAGGTATTTTTACATGTGATGAGCAAACCAGTTGGAAATGGGGTCCAGCACTGACCAACCCCTCCCCCCCCCCCCCGAGAACTACGCTGCTAATGAGAGAGAGAGATGAAGAGGCAGAGGCATCTGCTACAGATGAGAGAGAGAGAGACAAATGATTTATGTATTTTCGCTTCTTCACTGATTGTTTACCCTTTGCTGCAAGAACACTTCTTTGCTCGTTAACATTCTTGCTGAGACAGCAGGGAGTGGCCTAGTTTGATGGACATTGACATGTTGAGTTGATGGTTGGCTGATACCCCATCAAGGGGAGATAAAAAAGACGGGTCTGCGGAGACACAGACAGATACACCAGTGGACACTGAAAGAGCGATGTGCACCCACAGGAAGGTGGGGGCCTGGAGAATCAGTCCGGAGCACGGTGGATGAAGGCAGACCGGTGGGGACTTGTGTGTGTGCCCGCCCTTGCCTGGGTGACGAGTCCATCACTGAAGAACGGTCTAGCCTGGAACGGAAGGGTCATAACCGGTGACCCCAACGGTACAACAGAACAAGAAGACGACGGAAGGTTTGCATGCTGCAACTGTTCATCCCTTGCTCGCTCTCTCTCTCCAATATTGCAACACAACAACAACTACCTCAACATGAACTGAACTACACTCTATATTCTCTTATGACAATTCATTTACCCCTAGACCTTGATAGAGCTTGGTTTTGATTCTTATTCCTGCACTTCTGTATTTATCATTGCTAACCTGTTTTATATGTATATTGGCATTTTTGATAATTTATTGCTTAGTTTACTAAAAACACCTTTCGTTACAGTACCATCAGACTCCAACGTATCATTCCATTTCTGCTGGTTTAGTAACCCGGTCACGGGGTACGTGACAGTATCAGGAGCAAGGTGTTTTTCTTTTAAATAGACTGGTGGATGCGTGGAACACCTTACTAGTGGTGGTGGAAGTGGAGGCAGATACAGTAAAGACATTTAAGAAGCTTTTAGGTAGGCACATGGATGTTAGAAAAATGGAGGGTTATACAGGGGGGAAGGGGTAGATCGATCATAGAATAGGTTCAAAGGCTGCCACCAAATTCATGGTCTGAATGCCAATACTGCATAAGTTTGATAGCTCTGTTTTGTCTCAAACATGCCAAAAGATATATTGTGTGCTACTATTTGATACACAGATTTTAAATCCTCAAATGGTTTTATTGCACAATTAGCTCTACAAACAGAAACAGTGCCAATTCAGTGGTGATCCAGTCTCTCAGATGGCCACATCTGCGCCAGGTGCACCGAGATGCAGCTTCTGAGAGACCGTGTTAGGGATGTGGAGCCACGGCTTGACGACCTACAGCTTAGTAGGGTAAGCAAGCAGGAGATAGAGAGGAGCTACAAGGAGTTGGTCACCCTGAGGCTGCAGGAGTTAGATAAGTGAATGACTGCCATGGAAGGGAAGGGAAGGGAAGAGCTTAGATGGCTAAGGAGGCCAAGTAATTGGGTGCATTTAAGGCAGAGATAGTTTGGTTCTTGATTAGCCAGAACATCAAAGGGTATGGGGAGAAGGCAGGGGAGTGGGGTTGACTGGAAGAATTGGATCAGCCCATGATTGAATGGCAGAGCAGACTCAATGGGCTGAATGGCCTATTTCTGCTCCAATATCTTATGGTGCAACATTTATTTTCTACAAACTTTAATGTTAAGATGAACTTTGTGGCATGAAGAGTGTGTATCAGAGAGGCAACCAAGGGGTTTTAGGATGTAGCAAAAGGCAAGCTTGGGATAAAGATAGGAATCTACCCTGCAGTCACTTCTTTCAGTCACTTTCCCATATGTTGGTTAATAATCAGACCAAAAATAAGCATTTCTAGTCCTTTCTTGAGTGGATTATCAAGCAGACTTGTTGCTCATTTTGAGAAGCACTTTCTCACTTATGATGATCAGTTTTCTCAAACTTCAGGTATTCTACGCCTCCATTTTCCCACAGTTCCAATCCATGTAACCATACTTTTTCTTGTGCATTACTCAGTCGGAGACCTCTGAACTCCAGTGCCGCAATACTTGATCAATCATCATCTATAGTGATCTTGCCGACCCTTTTTCAGATCATCTGCCCTCCAAACACTCCTTATTCTCTGAATACACACAACATGCTGGAGAACTCAGCAGGTCAGACAACATCTTTGGAAAGTTGATGTTTTGTACAATAGATGCTGCCTGACTTGCTGAGTTCCTCCAGTATTTTGTACGTGTTACTCTGGATTGCTAGCACATGCAGAATCTTGTGTTTATTTTCTTTAGCTTTTCCATGCTCTCTGTCAACCCCACAATAAATAAACCATTTCTCCCCTTGGAAAGTTGTCATGTTGGTACTCCAAAGTGGGTATGGTTAATTATCCCATCCAATAATATTTCCACGTACACAACTTCAGCCAAGCTACTTCAATGGCACAGGATTGTTTTGCTTAATTTGCACATCCTGTAAGATGACAAATCAAGTCCATTTCTCAAGCAAAGCTGTGCTTGAAGTGGCCAGTCCATTAATCAGAGCTGGAACATTGCATTTCCCCTACAGAGGATAGTTTACATTTAGAATGGACATTCTATGAGTTTAAAGCTGCTGTACTATGGACATAATCCTCTCTTTTCCTTTAAGACATGATTGAGTTACAAAAATTGGAAGAAATCATGCAAATAACTGTGCGTTTTAAGTTTCCAAATTTTAATAAATGACTTTTCTATGAGGTTTCCTTTGATAGCCAGACTTGTAATAAAACAACTGACTACCTACCCACCCACCCTCCTCTCTGCATTCCCCACCCCCACAATACACCTTCTCTCTTGTCCACCTGCAACAAAAGACCACAAGCAATCAATGACACAATCAAATTGTTGTCAGTCAGCAGGCTTGATGCAAGAAGAGAGCACTGTACGAGCAAATGACATCTGTGGATCGAGGAAAAGGAGGCTTGAACTTTGTCAACATGTCATTTCCTTCTTATCTCAAAGCAGCTCCTCATTTGGAATACCTCCACCCTACAACTGACAGGGAAATAGGGGAGAGGTATAGGCAGAGGACAAGGCTTATTTTACTTGTTTTTAATCCACTCCATGATTGCATGGTTCCCAGATGAATTTTAGATTCTTTAGAGGACATTAAAGTTAAAAAGAACATATTAAATGTAGCTCTCCACATCAGAATTGTAGTTAATTGGTAATTAAATAACCACATAATTAATGGTATTTTCTTCTAGCTTTTAAACAGAAGCATCTTGTTGTTTCGTAGATTCTCACCTGAATTTCAACTTGGTAAAGGATTAGCTTCTTAGGCCTACTATAAAGCAGGGGTTCCCAGTCTGAGATCTACAGACCCCTTGCTTAATGGTATTAGTCCATGGCTTAAAATAAAGGTTGGGAACCTGTGCTATAAAGGGAGGTTTTATAACAAATCACAAAAAAACAAAATCTGCACCTTGGTACTGAAGTTCATGAACTAGGCAAGGCAAAAGTATTCAACTAAGAACAACCATGTCCTGTAGGAAGCTTGGTAAGGAGTAACCTGAAAAATTCTCATTCATTCTGCTCAATATCCTACATAACTCTGAACTGAATGTGGTTCTGTTTATTTTTTTTATTATTATTTTCTGCAGTTACTCATTTTATCAATGCTGAGTTTCTGTCGCTGGAAGATACAATGCAGTGAGATTGAAATTGCAATTTATTGACACCTTTGCATTGCTGGCCTTGGCCAAGATAAAATTAGCATAACTTGCATAACCTGAGGCACTTCAAATTGGAAATTTCTGTTTCAGAGGATGAGGGAGCATTATTTTCTTTAATATATTCCCCCCCCCCCAAATCCCTTTCTTACTGTTTTCTTTCTCCCTTCAATAGCTGGTTTTCACAAGAGTATTATCCCATTGGTTACTATTTTGGAAGACCAATTCCTTTATAATTTTCCCAAAAAAAGTGTACCTAGAAATTGAGATACTCAGCATTTTTTTGCCAATAGCATGTCAATAAATACTAATACTTTCCAGAGTGCGTGCAGTTTTGATGTGTTCAGCCTCTAATGCATGCTTAATGCCACAACTTCCAATGCAGCATTCCTTCAAGATGTTGCCAGGGAAAATCAGTCCACGTTGTTCTAAGGCATGTTGCTGAATATTCCCAGAGCAAACCACTTTCAATAAAGAGATTATAAGAAAGACAAGAGGAAAAGTTTCAAGGATATGCTCTAAGCCTTTCTCAGAAAGTCCCTACTAACTCATGAGAATCACCGGTTCTTCAATGCTCAAGTCGAGGGGGAGTATTTGGGCTGGCAATGTACATTGAATCCATATACTGGAAGCAGGCATAAACCAAGGTTAAATGGTGGAAGGACCTCCACCCAACTTCTTACATGACCTTTCTGAAATACTTCCTGCTTCAGACAGTAGAGTCTGTGGGTTCTGTTTTGGCCTTATTTGCCATCTCAGAATCTACAGAATGTGAGTGAGAGAAAGCAAGCCCACATAAACCCAAGGGATCAAATGCAAAGTGGATTTAATTGCCTTGTTTCCACAAAAGTATGACACAAGAAGCTCCTGGTTGACATTGATAAGTCTCTTTCAATTAACTTACACACCCACATGAATCTCCCAAATGATTTATTCCTGGATCTCCAAAATAGCAATAAACAATATAAATATTGAACTATAATATATGATATTAAGATATTTAACTTGTTATTTAGAATCATTAATTAACCTCAGATATCACTCATTATGTATATTTGCTCTTATCAACCAACAGCTTTTTTCATTTGCTCCAGACAGACCCTAGGATAGTAATATTACGAGGAGTCCATTCAGCCCATCAAGTCTGTTGGTTGCTAACAGAAAAATCCTATCAGTCCCATATGCCTGATCATCTCCCGACAGTCCTGCAGAGATATATGAAGATCCCGTTTGTCCTGAAGTCATTGATTAATTTTGGTCTCCATCCTTAAAGACAGTGGATTCTGTGCTTCATCTATTGTTCCAATTAAAAAGCTGTTCCTCACATTGCCCCTGAACCTTTCGTCCAAAATGTTCAAATATCTGGCCAAGCAGTATGTGTTTATAGGTAATTGATTCAGGAATAAATTCTGCTCAATTTATAGCTAGTTTATGGCTGCACACATAATCAAGACATAACCCAACATTGTTCTATGCAGACAGATGATCCACTGTTTGGATTGGAAACAGGCAGATTTTACAAAGCCTTCTCTATCATACTGTGGCATAGAGCTCCCTAGTGTCTCATTTCTACTGTCCAAATGTAATGAATGGATATGACACAACAAGCTTAACCAGTCCTACATGGCCACAGGTCAAAGAGCTAATCCTTTAAGAAAAGCCCCTTAAACCATTTGTTTTCCATTCTTTTTATGCAAGTACTCATTAAGTAATAATGATATGACGATTTTTCTTTCCATTTGCACTAATTTTCTACTACAGATTCTGCTTCAAAAACATGTTCCTGGACATGGAATTCAAGGTTGCTGAGCCTTGAGCAGCATTTGAATATAATTCTAGGGCTATGAAACTAGATCTGCTTTCTTCATTGTTTATCAATGAAGTCTCAGGTCTACTAGACAGTTCCCTTCTTTTTCAGCCTCCAAATTGATGCAAATACAAATCTTTGTCAGGAAGCTTTGGCCACATAAGCACCTTTGCATTTGTCTGCTAGAACTTCATTCAAAACACGTGGTCTTGTTTAACGCTCGAGTTTCTCCTCAAAGGACTACGACTAACATTGCTTTCGTTAGCGGTGATAGACAGCTTCAATGACAAAACTGTGCTGCATATTGTGTGAAAACTAGAAACAGAAGCCCATCGTGAATTACAGTCATCCCCGACAACATTCACATATCATATCTGAGTAACTGGTATAAAATAGCTTTGAAACCCTGAATGGTTGCCTGCACTAGTAACACATGTATCTGTGACTAAAAACCAAAATTTTGAAATAATCAAAGCATCAAATTATACAAGTTCCATTTAAACGAAAGAGAAAAGTTTTAATTTGTCATGATTCTTCCTAATGTATTTACAATATCACTATTTTAACATTATATTGGAATAACAATAGTTAATCATGACTGAAACCACCATCTGAAATGCAATGTTCAACAGCAATAAGTAGTTTGGAAGTGAAACCTATTGCCTTTGAAAGTAGAATGAATGGAAGTGGGGGAAGGAAGAGCCATGAGAGATGAAAATGTGTAGTGAGCAGGATTGGGAGCTTAAAAGGAGTAGTAGAGGGAGGGTTGGTGGGATGGGGGGGGGGGGATAAAAGTGAAAACAATCTTTGAGTAATTTCATTCAGTGACTCAGAATCGATTTTTACTGTTAAATAAGAAAGATCATGGGCCATTTTGCCACATTACAAGGTATTAAATAAATGCAAAACATTCAAATAGAAAATGCTAGAAACAGCCAGCAGGTCAGAAAGCATCTGTGGAAAGAGCAGCAATTATAACACCAGATCTAGGTTCATTTGACATAACTGTGAATGCTAATGAAGATCCCCAGACCTGAAACGTTAACTGCTTCTCTTGCCCTCCAAGTTGTTTTGCTGAATATTTCCAACATTATCCATTGTTATTTCTGGCTCCTAACATCTGCTGTTTTCTTTTCGATTTTCACTAAATAAATGCAAGTTCAGTGGTTTCACTTAATAGCAGAGAATTTATACAGTATAGAACCTTGCTCTTCACAGACATCCACAAAAACAGAAGAGAACCTCACAGACTGAATGACTGAAAAAAATGTTTTAACTCCAAAGCCCCTCTCCACCCTCCCATGCACAAGCAGCAGCGTAGCATCAACCATCCCCCACCAACCAGGTAACAGCAAAGCCCCCAAAGAGAGACCATGATCTGCAATCGAACAAAAACTACTGTTCACCCGACAATTCGACATGCCACAGGCTCGCTCGCTCTCACAAACTAGAGACAGGGAGGGCACACCAAGGGCAGACCAACAAAAAACAGTCACTGTTATGATGTTACATTCTGTTTCTCTGATTCAAGGATCAGCAGCAACTTTTCCCCCACCCTTGAGAGAAGTTCTTGAAGAAACTTCATTACTGCAATGAATGGTTTGCCTAACCTTATGTTCAGTCTAACTGTTCCTCAAAAAAAAACTTCAAGAACATTGACTTTACCATTAGTTCTTTATTAACTTTCCCTAGGGGTTACTGCAAATATAGTTCAATTTAATCACAGTGGCATCATGTGCTAGTATTACAATGCTTCACTCTGAGATTTATGTGAGTGTGCTGCATTGTGAACACAAGTGAGGATAGTGTAAGTTTATTCTTTTTCAAGATGGCCATGTAACCACCTGCTGAAGATGCAGCTAAGGATTTCTCTACATTTAAATCCCATTCCTCATGTTACTTTTGAACAAAAATTGTCATGAAAACTTTGATCAGTAATATTGCAATGCAATATCATACACCTGATTGGAAACAGAGAATCAGAACGAAAGCTGATCATGTAAAAATGCTAAGTGTTTCTCACACCACAGATAAAGTCTAGCATGTTTAAGATCTCCAGCAGTTTGTGATTTTATTTTAAGATTTTGAAAATCAGTTTTCTTAGTCCATCTGCTTGGTTTCTCATGTTTCAATCCTTAGGACAGATCTTATCACAATTGACATTAATTTGCTTTAGATATGCTGTACAACCTTCAGTTATCACCCTGCATTCACTACAATCTGAATGTACTGCTGATGTTGGGAATGTGAAGAGACAGAAATTGATGGGAATATTCAATAGGCTAAATTAAATTCGTAAAAAAAGTATGTTAATGCTTTAAGCCACTGACTTTTTAAACCAAATATATCGGTTTACATTAATATTGGTCCATGACAGCATCTGTGCTTCTGGAATTAAATAAAGGCTCATATTGAAATGTATTCAGTAACTGTCAATGCTTTGAATGGACTGCCAGACAGCCAGGAGATCATCATCTAACAGAGTTTAATTATTGATTTAGAATCATGTAGTCAAAGATCACTACAACACAAACAGGCCCTTTGATCCATCTAGACCATGCTCAACTATTATTCTTTGCTGCTGCCTTAAATTTGTTTTTTTTTTTCATTTTTGTCAATGGCAACAGAGCTTAGAATTAATTTTTTTGATTCATTGCTGTACAGATTAGGACTCTTCAGATGGGTAAATTGGTGCCAAGCCATATATATTTTTTCAAAGATCAAAAAATTGAGAGTTATAGAGAACTTGCACAAAATAGTTGAGATCAGTGTAGATCAACCAGTCACATTGAACAGACTTGAAAGTCTGTCAGATTTAAGATCTGTTCCTGTTTCTGTTTTCTTCTGTACTCAACAATTTCTCAGTAGAAGAGTTATGAAACAGATGCTGCCTTAACACAGCTACAAAATAACCTTTAATCAAGAAGAATGAAAGAACTTGCATTGATATGCTGTCTTCAACAATTGCAAGGCTTGAAAAACTTTTTAAAGTCTTCTAAATACATTAATTGTTGGCGACAGCCAAGTCACAGGGCGCAGAAGTCTATACATAATTTCAGAGAATTGTTTCAGAGAGACTTCAACAAATTTCCCAAAGATGATAAAAGATTAATTCCTCAAAGGCAGAATTCCTGAAAGGACTATATGTTGGGATAGGACCTTTGCACTTTCAACTGTATGTCCCAGTCTGGAGCACTTCTTAAAAAAAATATTCCTCTACTCAATAGGCCTGTTTATACTGGATCCAGCCTGCCTTTTACCTACATTAACCTGGTGGGCTGACACTGCCCTGGGCTTGATGCTGAGCCCAATAGCACAGCCACCTCTGACTCGTGCACTTCAATGCAAAGATTAAATGAACCTTAAACAAATAGACTAATTAAATCCCAAATTGTGGGACAGGAAGTGGTTTATCCGGAAGCTGTTTCTTCTAGCATATCAGTCAGTAATTAACTGCGGGAAACAGTAGGTCACAGGATCATAATGAGGAAAAGTGCACACAACTAAGTATTGAGTGGCACATGTAAAAAACCAAGAAATGGGTTTGCACAGCTGCCCAAAACAATTTTCCATTCCATCAAGATATTGTGTACATTCTCCTTACTTAAAAATGAATTGCAAGATACTGCCTGTATTGCATTATTCAGAGTCATTGGAGAGGAATACAGGTCATCTCCTGCATCCTTTGTAACCAATGAGGGCAAAATACAGCCCAAGGAGGTATCTTAAATGTCTGAAAATTGGCTGCTAACCACTATTGCTGAGATGTACCAATAAAAGTACATGTTACCACCTCAAAACCTACATAAGAATCTGATCAAAGTGCCTGTGTTTGATCTCTGTGGTTGCTTCAAGTCCTGTAAGAGCCGGCAATGAAGAGAGTTCCCCCAGGAATTTCTTAACCTTTCAGTCACAAGGATGTTGGCAGCAGCAAAGTAAATACAGCAAAGAATAAAAATGAACAGTTACAAAACCAACTCCTGCAGATTTGTTCAAGAAAACATCCAAGTTTAAAACATTTATAACCCACTCCAAGCTACTCAGCATGCTTGAAGTACCACGGTGATGGACCAGCTGCTGTACATGTAATGCTGCAGTGTTGACTTGATTGCTGTCGAAATGTCCAAATGGACCTGGGTCAACACTGTTACATAGCCCAGCATGTGATACTGTACAAATACATATGACACCTTGTGGGATTCAGGCCATGTCTTCTAAACATCAGAAAGTATATTATTTGCTTATCTCAGAAACGATTATGAACACAAAAGAAATATTAAAAGCTCTAACAATGAGTGTTGAGTTTAGAGTGTATTAGGCTTGATGCATTGTCAAGTTTCTCAGTGTTTATGGGAATGGAGAACCTTCTCAAAGGAGAAATGTGCAAGTAGAAAAATCAGGTTACTTCTGGCAGACTAGAACATTGTATTTGTAGTGCTCCGAAGTGGGAGAAAATAATATCTCTTGGCCTATGGATGCAAACACCAAAAAACCCTTGGGGGTTCAAGAGAAGCCACGTTACCCAGAATGTATTAGAAGCTCAAGCAGTATGGTGGCATATTGATTAAATTAATGGATTAGCATATTGAGGCCTGAAATGAGTCACAAGTTCAAATCCCACCACAGCAACCAGGGAAGTTAAATTCAAGTCATTCAACTTTTCTATAAACGTATAATGGAGAGTATTCTGACTGGTTGCACAATTGCGTGGTATGGAAATACTGATGCCCAAGAACACAGAAGTCTACAAAAGTGGTGGATACAGGCTAGTCCACCACAGGCAAACCCAATCCCACCATTGAGCACATCTACAAGAAGTGCGGCCACAAGAAAGCAGCATCTGTCAAGGATTCTCACCATCCAAGCCTTGCTCCCTTCTCACTACTGCCATCAAGGTGGTGGTATAGGAGCCTTAATCTCACACTGCCAGGTTCAGGAACAGTTATTACCCACCACCATCAGGCTCATGAACCAACAGAGAAAACTTCATGTACCCAAACTTTGAATTAATTCTACAACCTATAGACTCCTTTCAAGGACTCTGTAGCTCATGTTCTCAGTATTATTTACATTTTTTAAAGTTGCAGTTTGTCTTCTTTTGCACATTAGTTTTTTGTCAGTCTGACTTTTTAGTTTTGCATTGATTTTATTGTATTTCTTTGTTTTACTCTGCCTGCCTGCAAGAAAGTGACTCTCAAGGTAGTACACACGTTCTGCTAACACACAACTGCAAGGCCAAACATTCAAGTAATCACGTTGTCAAGTTGACCAATGACACAACAGTAGAGGGGGCTCATCACCATGATGAGATGGTCTACAGAGAGGAGGTAGAAGAGTTCAAGGTCTGATATCAGGCAAATAACCTCTTTCTTAATATCAACAAGACAAAGGAAAATGGTTATCAACTTCAGTAAAACTCACATTCCTCGTTACATTGGTGTTTTAGCAGTGGAAACTGTGAGCAGTTTCAAATTCCTGGAGTGAACATTAGCACAGCTTCTCACAGGCCTAAATACATTCTGCACAAACAGAAGAGCTCACCAAATGCCTCTGCATTCTGGAGAGGCTGAAGAGAACTCAACTACGCACATCTATACTCTCGTCATCCTACAGATGTGCAGTAGAGAGCGTCCTAATATGCTTCATCAGTGCGTGGTACGGAAACTGCACTGCAGTGGACAGGAAGACTCCACTATGGGTAGTCAAGTCTGCCCAATGCATCACTGGCGCCAGCCTAGCTGCAATCAAAATGAATTTGCAGGAAGGTGCTGGAAAAAGGCCAGCAATATCATGAACAAACCCACCCTCCCTGCTCATGGACTCTCTGTCCCATTCCCATCAGGAAGGCAGCTATGTAGCACCTTGCCAGGGTCACCAGACTGTCACTCAACCCAAGCCATAAAGCTGATCAACATTCCCATCCAATGACCGGCACTACTTCATCATCTCCTGTCAGAGTTGCCTTACATACAGACACTCTTGTATCTCACGTCACTTTATGAACATAAACTCAAACTAAGTATTTCTGTGTTGCATTGGATATGGAGTAACAATCATTTTGTTTTCCTTTACATTTGTCTACTAGAAATGACATTAAACATTTTTGATTATATGGTGACATATACATCCTTTGATAATAAATTTACTTTGAGCTTATTTTTCTTGCAACTGTTTGCTGTCTTTCTGCTAATTTTCACCCAATGACTATTGGGATGTCTATAACATAATTCCATTAACCTAGTTATCCCTTTCTTATTCCTTTGTTCCTCCCACAGTCTTCATTGATGAACCATTCGGTTTGAGCTGTCTGAGCACTGCTGTGACATTTTCCCTGATGAGTAATGCCATCTCTCCCCTTTTAATACCTCCCTCCCACCATCTTGTCTAAAACAACAAAATGCTGGGACATTGACAGGCTCATCCTGGCCCTCCTGTAACCTAATAAGAGGGAAATACTGTTTGACAAATCTGCTAGATTTTATTGAGGTTTTAAGCAACAGGCTAAATAAAGCATAATGTATTTGGATTTCCAAAGGCAGTCTTTAAGGTGCCATGTGATAAGCAATTGTACAAAATACAACTGTAGAATGGGGTTGAGGGCAAACTTATTGAACTGCGTAGAAGACTGGTCAACAGAAAATAATGAATCGTATTGGTAGTACTTTACCAATAGGGTGCCACCAAGGTCACTGCTGTGGCCTCAGCTGTCTGTAGTAGTTAGCATCTGGGTTCCATTCTCACCACTGCCTGCAAGGAGTTTGTATCTCACCAAGTTTCCTCTGGGTGCTCTGGTTTCCTCCCACATTCCAAAGACGTACCGGTTGGTAGGTTAATTGGTCATTGTAAATTATCCTGTGATTGGGCTAGAATTAAACTGGGGGAATTGCTGGGTAGCACAGCTCGAGGTGCCAGAAGGGTCTACTCCATACTGTATGTCAATCAATCAATAATCTACAGTAATGATGGATGCAAGGGTCAAGTGGTACACAAATAATTTGCAAGTTATGAGGAGGACATAATGGATGTTGATAGTGTACAAGATGAGAGATGGAGTTTTCGGTGAGAAAATGCGAGTGTATCAACCTTGGAAGGAAGAATGGAAAAAGCAGATTTTGCAGCGAGTCTGCAAAATGTTCCAGTACATGGGGGGTGGGGGGTGGTGTATGAAAAAGAACACCTTGGCAGAAAAACAAAGAGCAACACATACAAATTTGGAAAAGTATGTATGTACTGCACAGATACTGACAAGATTGCACCTGGAGTACTAAGTACAATTTTGGCCTCTATTTAAGGAAATATATCCTTGCATTGGAGACCGTATTGGGTTCATTCTGTTTTCTTTTTGTTTGCCATTCAGGAGAATGAGAGCTAGCGATATAGAAACATCTAAAACTCAGAGAGGGATTGAAGGCACGCATGCAGAAAGGATGTTTCCCTTACAACTGGGGAGCCCATTTCAGACTAAGGGAACTGTCCATTTTAGATGGAGAAGGAATTTCTTCTCTCAGTTGGTTACACTTCTGGAAATCTCTATTCTGGAGAGGTATTGACTATATTCATGGTAGAGATCAAAAGATGTCTGAACCATAGAAGAGTAAATGGAGAGGGAGTGTGAGACCAACATTGGCCAGCATGGCTCAAAGAGTGTCCTCCTATACTGTATGCCTTTGACTCTTATAAATGAATAAATTAAAGGTCTTTAACACATAGGAGGTGCAACAAATGTCATAGATGTATTGAAGTTTGAAATAGATAATTGTATCAGGTCAGGGAGTGGATTTAAAGTTCCAAAAAAATAAAATAAATGAATTTATAATGTCTTTCCTGTTCACAGAATGTCCCAAAGCAATACTTCAGAAGGAGAGTTACTGGTAATTTAGTAAATGCAGCAACCAATCTATGATCAGCAGCTTCCATAAACTAAATTGCACTAATGTTAGATTTCCGTAATAACTCTGTGGGATAATGTAGTGCCAGAAAAGACATTATGAGCACATATAAGTAAGGCTGAATTGGTTTAATTCTCTATTTTCCATAGTGGGCCACACCTATAGCTTTCACTCAAACATCCATTTTCAAAATCCTTTTGAACAAGATGTCTTATGGGCAAAGTGTGCACAAAGGTCCATGCAGCTGGTGTGTTGACTATCACGAGGAAATGCAGTTGTACAGTGCCAATTATTTTAGTGCGATGCAATGTTAAACATGTGTTGGGTAGAAAGAAACTGAATGCAATCATTTACAGGTATGTTTTGCAGCAACAAGCCCACTCCCTGCTTGTCTAATATACTGATAATCTCTGACCAATCCCTCCCACCAAATATAAATACTTTCCCCAGCACTCCTATACACTCCAAAATGGTGCCTCTCCACTCCTGGGAATGGCCTTATTTGCCTTGCCACAGGAATTATGAGAATTTTGCCAGACAGCTTACGGGCACACACTTCTTGTTCATAGTGGATGCAGCTACAATGAGTAGGATAAGATATATTAGATCTACAGCACGCCACCCAGCGACAAATGGCTTGATGGAAAGTCTTGACCAGAGTCTATGGAACACACTCTGACCAATGTCAGCAGAACACGCTACACTGAAGCCGAATCAGAAGCTCGCCAATTTCTTCCTTGCATACCGTAATGCAACACACTCCATAACCAACTATGCTGTTCCTGGGTCGTCCCTTCTGATCACACTTGGATCTCCTCAAAACCAATCTCAGGAGGCGGATGCAGGACAACAGCGAAGATAAACTGAAGGCTCCTCCAACAAGGAGGTCTGATGTTTCATTCCTGGACAAGCAGCCCTGGTGTGGGACTACAGGGGTGATCAGAAATATGTTTCCTTGAAAGATTACAAAAGTTTCATAAAGATAAACTGGTCCACACCTACACAGTGGAAATTGTGTCTGATATAATCTGGAGATGATTATATTATGTTGAGGAGAGCAGAATCAATTGTTAGAGAAGAAAGGTGGTTACTGCTATCAGAAACATTTCCTGCAGTCTCAGAGTCAACTCCGAAAATTACCACAGAGGAGACACAAGAACCTGAGATTGTTTCACAGCCACAAGTCTCACCCGCCAAGCAGAGGGATCTCCCTTATCAGGAAAGACCTTAGTCCACAAGAGTGTGAAATCCTTGATAGCAATTAATCTTTCACCCTCAATGTGTTGATTTAAAATTTCCTGTGCTGTGGATATCTGTGTGTCGTAGCTGCATTATACATTATGTGGTGTATATAGTTGAGATGCATTTTTTATTAATTTACAGTTTATAGCTAAGCAGGGAGGAATGTTGCATATCTAATTTTAAGTACAGTTTTAGTAATCTGGTATATACAATGGTGATAAAAAGTATTCACCCCCCCCCCCCGGAAGTTTTCATTTTTTATTTTTTTACAACATTGAATCACAATGGATTTAATTTGGCTTTTTCGGATACTGATCAACAGAAAAAGATTTTCATGTCAAGGTGAAAACTGATCTCTACAGTGATCTACATTAGTTACAAATATAAAATACAAAACAATTGATTGCATAAGTATTCACCCCACCCCCAATATGATACAGGCTTCACCCACTATTCGAAGGTAGAGCATTTCTATGAAACAGTTTGTAAGCCGAAATGTCGTAAATCAAAGAAGCAATTAACATTAATTTATATGGGAAAAATTTTTGAGTGTTCCCACACCCAAAAAATAACCTATCAAATCATACCAAGTAACACATAAAACCTAAAATAACATGAACATATAGTAAAAGCAGGAATGATATGATAAATATACAGCCTATATAAAGTAGAGATATTGTACGTATGGTGTAGTTTCACTTATCAGAATCTGGAAGACAGCGAGCCAAAATCAATTTGGAGAGAAAAAAAAAAATCGGCACCTACACGCATGCGCACACAATTGCCTGCACAAGGCTTCACCCTCATGGCAGTCTTTCTCGGGGTAAACACACGTATAAAGCGGGTGTCTTTTTTTCATAAAAGCAAAATTTCTCTTTGGTTAGCGAAAACAGGTACTAATGTAGGTCTTTCCTAACAGCGAGCTGTCATAAAGTGAATGTTTGAAAAATGGGGGCCACCTGTACACCAAGTCATCCCTGATGCAGCATTGGTTTTAGAAGTCACATAAATAGTTAAAATGTCCTAGCTATATATAAACCAGTGTGCAGTCATGGTGTTTCAATTGACTGTATTAAAAGTACACCTGTATTCGGAAGGTCCAACTGCTGGTGAGTTAGTATCCTGGCAAAAACTACACTATGGTGATGAAAGAACTCTCCAAGCAACACTGTGAAAATGCTATTGAAAAGCACAAGTCAGGAAATGGATCAAGAAATTTTCCAAGTCACCTAATATCCCACAGAGTACAGATAAGTCAATCAAGAAATGGAAAGTTTTACACAGCTGTAAATCTGCCTAGAGCAGATAGTCCTCAAAAACTGAGCAACTGTGCAAGAAGGGGACTAGTGTCAGAGGTCACCAAGAGACCTTCGACAACTCTGGAGGAGTGACAAGGTTCAGTGGCTGAGATGAGAGAGACTTCCCACACAATTGTTGCCCGTGTGTGTCACCAGTCGCAGCTTTATGAGAAAGTGGCAAAGTAAAAGCCACTGTTGAAAAAAGCTCACAAGAAATCTCAGTTAGAGTTTGCCAGAAGGCATGCGGAAGGCTCTGAAGTCAGCTGGAAGAAAGTTGTATGGGCTGATGAAACCAAATTTGAGCTTTTTGGCCATCAGGATAAATGCTATGTTTGGTTTTAGTTAAACACCGCTCATCATCAAAAACAAACCATTCCTACAGTGAAGCATGCTGGTGACTGCATCGTGCTGCGGGGATGTTTCACTGCAGCAGGCCCGGGAAAGCTTGTGAAGGCAAAGGGTAAAATGAATGCCGTAAAATACAGGGAAATCCTGGAGGAAAACCTCATACAGTCTGCAAGAGAACTGAAACTTGGGAGAAGATTTGTTTCCCAGCAAGAAAATAACTCACAAGCATAAAGCCAAACCTACGCAGGAATGGCTTAAAAACAACTAAATTAATGTCCCAGAGTAGCCAAGTCAGAGTCCAGAAGTCAATCCAATTGAAAACTTGAGGTTGGACTTGAAAAGGGCTGTTCACTCACGATCCCTATGAAATTCGACAGAGCTTGAGCAGTTTAGCAAAAAAGAATGGGGGAATTTGCAGTGTCCAGATATGCAAAGCTGATAGGGACCTATCCACACAGATTCAAGGCTGTAATTGTTGCCAAAGGTGCATCTACTAAAATACTGACTTGAAAGGGGTGAGTAATTATGCAATCAATTATTTCCTGTTTAATAACTGTAATAAATTTAGACCAATCTGTAGAAATTTGCTTTCACTTTGAGACATAGAAGAGTCCCTATTGTTGACCAGTGTCAAAAAAAAGCTAAATTAAATCAATTGTGATTCAAAGTTGTAAAACAATAAAACAGGAAAACTTTCAAGGGGGAAGAATATTTGTCGTGGGCATTGTAAATTGATTAATTAAGCATTCTTGTTCATTTAAATAATCCATTACCTGTTTTATGTACAAATAAGTGAATTGCATATGTCATCACACTACCACACTATCTCGCTTACAGTAAACTCAGTTAGATCCACATTCCTTACCTCCTGTGTTTTCCTTTGAATTAGTTTAATGTTCTAAAGTTACAAAACATAGCAACAAGAAACAAAGCTCATCAAGGACTCTTTCTGTTCTGCATCCCTATCAAAGTACAGACACGCATCCTCTGTTTGCATCGAAATGGCTTGCAAGGCTTAATCCTGATCCACTTCAGATTCCAAACCTGTGAATACAACGATCAACAAGGCCGTGTCATTGCACCATCGTTCCTACCAGTTCTCTTCGATGTAGTACTGGTTCTTCAATCAAACAAGCTCTTCAATGGAGAGGAATTAAGCTAAATGGGAGATGTTTCAAACTTTGGCTCTCCGGCTCCCCCATCACACAGACCACAAGAGCAGAGTGAAAGTGTACAAGCAGTGCACATGCACATTTGAAGGCAAAACCACCAATCCAACATGGAATCCTTTAATATGCTGAAAGATGTCTTGGCGTAACACCCAGAAGACAAAAATCCTTCATTGCCATTGCACATCAAACACACTGCCCTAACTCCAAACAAGTGAGATCTGTAACAAGACTTTGGTCAAACTGGATCACTTGGAAAACAATTCACAGTGAAGGCAGACTTCAATGACTAAATCCACCCTGCCTTCAATGAGTTAGCACAGCCTCCGGCAGGTTGAGGAAATCAGAGCCCAAAATGCAACATCTTACACCCATGGCAGAGCTTGTTGTCCACTGAACAACAATGATCCATGCCTCTTGTATGAGACAGTCATGGGCAATTTCTAACAGCACTGTCAAAGTACTGCCAATGTTGCCTTTGCAAGATGTTTCAGAATTGACTGGCAGGATAGCTGAGCCAATGTCAACAAGCTGTCTCCAGTTTTGTGAGGCATTATTTCTAGCAGCTGCACCACTGTAGGAGTGTTGGATGGGAGAGCTTGCCTCAAAATATGAGGCCTGAGGAAAGCAAAGAATATCTTAAGAGAATGGAGAGAAATGTTACGAGAACTGCAGTAAATGATGGCTTGGTTTACCTGTTAAATTTGTTTTAAAAAAACATTGAACAATGTTCAATTACCTTATTTGAAAACGAGTTAAAATTAACAAGAATAAGTAAATGGCTTCAGGGAAGTTGCTGCAGATGCTCCAATAATACAAGCAGCTATGGATACCAAGGCAACAACAGAAAGACGGCACAACTCTCACTGTCTGCTTGTGGTCACATATGACTGCTTTGATAGGATTGGAACTGGCTGTTAAGACTTTGTGAAGGGTTCACAGGGTAAATCCTGTTGAGGCCCTGAACCACTTGTGGCCTAGAATCAAGCACATGTCAGCACTCGGTAAAATTTAAGCCTGCTCTTCTGATGATCCAGTGTGAAGCTGATATTTCAATACTCACAGGAGCTTCAACATCAGTACGTGTGAAATTTAATACCCCTTCCACAGTGTGATGGAGAATTTTGTCACAATAAGACGTACAAACACAAAGTCTAATAGGATATTGTTGCTTGACACAAAAGGAGGCAGCCATACAACTCATCAAATCTGTGCCAACTTTTTAAAAGAGCTATTCAATTAGTCTCACTCTGACTACTTCTTCCCCAGAGCTCCAAGGTTTTTGTACGTGTGAACACTTGTTCCTTTGTGGGAACAAGCTGGCAGCATGTGACTGTCAAGTGGACCATCCTTCTATTTCAGAGATGTTAATTCACTCATCTCGAAGATGAAACCAGTAGGATGCCAAATGCATCAGCAGGTTTGTGTGGTCCACTTAGCTAGAAAAGGTCACACCACCCATGTCTCCCTTGTTTCCTCTCCTAGAAGCAGAGCATATCTTATACCCAATTACTAAATTTCTGTTGTAATTAGTAAATAAAAACTTATTGAAAGAGCAGTTTTCACACAAACAATGCAGTTCAAACTGTTTCACAATTGGATAAATTGTAAATGTAAAAATAAAAGACAAAATGTTAGTTAAAAGAAAGGTTAAATAAATAGTGATACCAAAAGATTTGGTTTCTGTACAGCCAATCACAGTCCTGTTAGATATTATAACAATGCACAATCAGTACTTCATCGCATTCATTAATAAAAAAATATCTTTATATTAATCCTAATGTGCGGCAAATTCTATTTCAGTTTATTTTACTTAAAAAAAATCTTTCCTTCGTATGTTTTGTTTACTTGATATCCATGAAAAAAAGAAGATACACCTTTTTTTAAAAAATGGCTTACAGGCAGCTACTGACATCAAATGTCAAAAACATCAATCATTGTGTTGGGTTTAAGTTGTGACCACATTGATCTTTTGCATGTTGAACCTAGATAACTATGAAAATTCAGACTTCCAGTGGTCACCAATGCCCCGTCATGGCCAAGGTCAAATGAAGGATAATCTGAACAACTTTATAAGCGTTATAATGCTTCATCATTCTTTCTCGAAAATCCCCCCTCTGTGAATCACCAGTGGTAACATTAGTACAGTGAAAAGAATATGTATCAATGTAATTAGTAACAATGAACATAATTAAGGGTTTAATGACACTCCCAAGATAGCAGATGGATTATAAAACTGGAAATAAATGAAATTGGAGCTAACAGTGATAAAGACCGCAACACAAAACCCCAATGTGAAGCTGATACTGCAGCAAAAGCAGTTCCTACCGATGGGATGACTGCCTTAGGCTGCAGATTGATTTTGACAATTTAGTGAATGGGGTTTGTTTACAAAACTCACCAGAATGAGTCGTCCTTTAATAAGTACTGAAGCACATAAATATTCAAACAATATATGTCAGTCTCCCTTATTATACATGTATTCATGCAAGAGCTCTATCAACATAAGAGCAGAATAACCAAATTATGTTCTATGGTTTATACCATCCATCTTGTTACAGTAATACAACAGGCAATATTAATCTTATCTCCCTGATCATTTTATTGTTTCTGTCATAATGCCCCGAGTTCAGCAGTGGCTGTTTTTTTAGAGCTTGTATCCCATGGGAGGAAACTTGCTTCCAGTGAAAATAGTCTGCAGATAATTCCCTGATGAAGCCATTTCTAACCCAACTCGCCTAGCTAGAGCCGCCAGAGACGGACAGGCATATCGACATAGAAAAGCTTTGTTTTCAAGCACTTTCTACAAAGCGTGTCTTGAAAAACTATTCTGACAGCTACTCTGCATGGAAAAAGTTGCATTTGCATAGCAACTTCAAAAGCAGTGACAGTTAATTCAGGGAGAGAATGGGATACCAAAGGGTGCCTCGGAATGGTCTCCATGACAACATAATGCCTAAATAGAACCCCGTTTTTGTCACTGAATGGAAGTTTTCGATGGGATTAGCAGCCAATTGTTCTGCCTGATTATTTTTTTTAATTGATACATCAAGAAGCGCTAGTAAGACAGATTTGGTTTAATTAGACCTGACTCTAATGTATGAAATGAATTCTGGCAGTACACACTTTGAGAGGTTTAGCAACATTGGTGATTTCCATTTAGTGAAAGCTTAAAAAAATATATTTCCTTTCACTGTAAAAAGCTATTATAAGACATAGGCCTCAACTAATACTAAAGCCCATTATTCAACTATAACTTTCTGGAAAGAACATTACTAATGCATAATATTTTATATCATCCAATCTCCGGGCAAGTTACTCAGGCATATAGGAAAGCTACAATACAATTCTTGAATGATATAATAAAGATAGACTGGAAAGGCAGGGTGTTGGGACGGGAGGCCAGAGACCAGTTTCGCTTGTTTCCCGCGATGTTCACACCTCGCTCCGCAACACTGAGGCAGTGAGATTCCTCAGCTGCTGTGCTTCGAGTTTGTGAGCTTTGCAGCGATTTATCCTACTAATATGAGGGACTTCGGGCCTACTCTGGGATTCGCATTAAGGACTCAATTTGGCTCGGAATGCTGTGCTCACTTCCATTGTTTGCATGATTTGTGTTTTTTTCTCTTTCTCTGTGCATTGGGTATTGGTCTTTATTTTTATCCTCCCAGTTGAGTTCTTTCGGGCTTCCTGCTTTGTGGCGGCCTGTAAGCAGACAAATCTCAAGGTTGTATAATTTATACATTCTTTGATAATTAATGTACTTGAACTTGAAATATTGCTTTGATATTCAAAAAGGCACGGAAACATTGGGGAGCGCTAGTTAATCAACTAAAAGCTAACAAAAGGCCACAGTTGCACCTGCCTTCTAGGGTTACAGGCAATGAATGTTAAAATTCCCAAGATAGGTAGAAAAGCTAAATTGGAAACCTACAAAAATTGATTTCATTATTCACTTTCCTTCTGATGTATAAGTTTTACAATAATCTGGTGGCTCACTGTGGGGGAAAGTGGGACTTGTTTATTCAGTCATTCCCATGTCCATTAGCATCATCTTTCATTTATACAGAACCTATTGCACAGAGGAAAATATCTTACGATAAGCAATAAGATATAATGATGCAAAGGAAACACCGGCCAAAAAAAAGGTACATAGTCTGGAGCCACAGAGCAACAGGAATCACAAAAGACATGCAAAAGATGACGATGAGGGAAATGCCATTCTGAACTCCGGGTCCAGACAACTGTAGTCACACCTGACTGTGGGATGAATAAAAGGCATGTATACAAGAACCAAAATCAGGAGAACAATGAGTTTTAGCAGGGATGTAGTGTAGCAGGTGAAGGTGAAGTTCTTAGCTCTAAATCTGAGCTAAAGCTAAAGCTAAAAATCTAAAGCTAGAGATCTAAAGCTAAATCTAAAGCTAGAGATCTAAATCTAAATCTGAAGTACAGCTAGAGATGAAGAAGAGAGCCAAACACGATAATAACCCTGATTGTACCTGGGAGCATTTACTCAATGGAACCTAGTAACGGCAAATCTGTATTGAGCAACTGTGATGATGTGCAGGAAAAATTGAACTTATTCAATATGGAGGAAGGAATCTTGGCCTGGAGAGATCTCCAAATGGTTGAAATGCTCTGAGAGCAAGTTTTAAGAAGAAAGGCTTCGCAACTCATGCTTGGATAATTTTCTGCACTGCGTTACCTGTATCCATAAACAGAGCTTCGGAAACCTAGATTAGCCTAAGGTAAAACTTGTGACATGCACACACCCCATCTGCTCTGTTGACCAAGGCAGCAAAAGTTCCAGTATACACTGCTGGTAGGCCGCATTTTGGTCAGAAATCCATTGCTACATGCTGTGGCTGCATGAAAACTAGACTGTTGAGTTTCAAATATTTAGTTGCACATTAACTGGTGAGATTTTTGCGAGGTGCCAACTCATTTGAAGACTTTGAAGAGAGAGTAAGGAGTCAAAATAGGCAGCAGAGAGTTACAGTTTAGAAAGCATCAGCATGTAGATTGAAATTGGCCTCAGTGCTTTAGAAGATGCTGTCACCATGTTTTTACATTAATCTTATTCATTGCATACCTGCCCTTGCTAACGCAAAGTACAGAGCGTGGATCTCTAAGCAACCTGATCACTATGATCACAAGAACCAAGCAAAAGCAATTCTACTTAGCTAGATGTCCAGAAGAGGAAATGCAAGATTGCAACAGGGTAAACAGTATCCAAGTTTGAAAAATGGTCAAGTAAGTGCATAGCATTATGCTTACCTTCTAAATCCAGGTGCAATTTAACTGATCATGGAGGTGATGCATTTAAGGCTCCTGACAGAAAGTGGAGCATGGAAATGGGGCATTTGTTTGCAAAGACTAAAGAGCAAAGCACTTCAAAGGCCTTATAAGAAAAGGATCAGCATTAAGTATCAACTTCACCATACCGAAAACAAAAGAAGATGACAACTCTGCTTGACAACGAGCTTCAAATTAATCTGTGAAATTAAGTAGTCAGTCAGCCAGTAGTGACAGATTCCCTGGAGACACTGTGTATGCCATTAGTATTAATTTATTGAAACTAAATTTGATAGGCTCCTTAAAAGCAAATTTTTAAATTGCAACATCAGATAAATATGAGGTACAACTCACACCTTGTGTCACAAGACTAGAAGGAACATGGGACTTTGGAGAAAGTCCAAAAATGAAGAGGTTCTGGAATGTTTCCTGTGCCAGATTTGGTTTATTGAAGGCAGACATAGCTAGGGTTAGTCAATCAGTTCATTACCATTGGTTCATCTACCTCCTGAAGTAAGAGAACATAAAATACACTGGGCATCAAAAACCAGTTGGAGGACTTCAGTAGATCAGGAGTATCAGTGAGGCAAATAGATAGTCAATGTTTCAGATTGAGATCCTACATCAGGATTGAGAATATAAAGGAAGGAGGCCAGTACAAAGAGGTGAGGGCAGCTGGCAAGCAACAGGAGTTGATGGGCAGATGTCCAATTTTAAGTATCCTGCAGGGCTTCCAATTTAAGTTAATCCTTTTTTTTTATCTCCTCCTGAACTACTCAGATCTTCTCATACAATCCTTCTTTCTACCTTTCCCCACCTTCACCACCTTGCTTATTAAACAAACTGTAGCCTTTTATGGCTTCCACTTATCACTTCCCAGCTACTGTTACCAAGACCACTCTGCGCTCCCTCATGTTGCTCCATCTCCATGCAACTCTTCCTCAGCTAGAAGATCTACCCCACCTTGCCAGCTCCTGCTTCACCAATCTCCCTCAGGTTTTTACACTGCCATCTTGCTTCAACTTTTTCCAGTCTTGATGGATCTCAATCCAAAATGTCAATCAACCCTTTGTCTCCAAAAATACTGCCTGATCTTTTGAATTCATCCGGAAGTTAGTTTTACTTTCGCTCTAGATTCGGCATAGCTATTCTTGCACTAATTACATGGAATATCGATTTCATCTAACATTTTACAATTTGCATTTTGATGATTTTCCAAAGAAGAAAGGCCAAGGAGGATATCCACTCTCTCCCAACCACCCCAATTATTAAAATGATTATCTAATAAATAAACTACTTGTATGTATAAGGATTCTGACGACATATGTCAATACAATGTCTGGACCACAATGTGGAATGCTTGTTTTCTGCAAGTCTTTAAAGTGTAAATAAATGTATTTTTATTTTTTTGCATTTGCATTAGCATTCTGTTTGAACGCATCCTCTGGGACCTGTTGTAATATTAAGCTTGTGATGTCCAACATTAAAAGAGATTGCATCATCACTCAGCAACCCCATTAAAGGTTTAGAAATTAAATAGAGACCTTCTGCTGTAGGAGGAAGCAAAATTACACCTGTTTTTCAAATTCATTCTGAGCGTTTTCAAATGGCACACTCCATTCTCAGGACCGTCAAATCTTTTTATGGCTTTTAGCTTTTTCACAGATGTAAAACTAGAGTGGAAAAGCTGCAAGAGGAAATTGTGCCCCAAAAAGAATAATGCAAGATCCTGTCCACCATTCCTGTTTCAGTATATTATTTTCTTAGCAATAGAACAAGTCAGACCACATAACCTCAAAATACCAAGCTGCTTAGAACACAAATTTTAAAGAATTAAAAACTCTATTAAAGATTTTAAGCTTTGTAAAAGCCTTTTTGAAACTGTTTTCACTGATCTGCACATAGACTCCAGCCCAATGACAAAATTGCACTAAAATACACTAAGTTGACATTTGTGGATCTTATCAGTTCTATGACCTTTGTTAGTAACTTCCATCCTGCTCTCAAATTCACAGGTTATTTCTGATTTTTCTCCACTTTTCTGCATTTTGCTCTCTTCATCTCAGGAGGCAAATTTATTAGAAATTTATTTCTAATTCTCACTGAATTCTATTTCTCACTGAAATTTATTAGAAACCTACTTTCAACCACCTAGACTCATTTTCTTCCCAATCCACATTCTGCCTGGGTAGTCTAAAATCCAATGGTATAAATATTGTATTTTCCAATTTCAGGAATCTTTACTTCCATTGGTCCCCTCTCTGTTTCCATATAATATGCCTCTGGTCTTCCCTTTTTTCTGTTCTCTTTCCCATAGCCACCCTCATCACCTATTTTTGTTCTCCTCCACGTACTTCATCAACCAGACTTCCTACTCTGTCTGGTACCATCTGCCCTTCATCTCTCCCTTGGTGGTTCCCATTATCACCTTACTTAAACCAAATTCCAGTATGAAGGCTTTGTGTCCCCATTTGTCATCCTGCAGCCTCTCTCTCCATCTTCAGCCCACCAAGCTTCATCTGCATCTTCTACCACTTCATATCCATTCCTGCTGATCATGTAACTGCATTCGTCTTCCTTTCCTCACTCCTCCCCCTCTTGGCTCTTTCAATCCTCAGTCCCATCACCTTTTGGCCTCTGTCTCACTTCTCCCCTCCTTGCCTGCCATCTTTCCTTCTACTCTAGTTCCTGAGTATCAATCCAAAATGTCAACAATTCCGTTCCTACCACAGGAAAAGTTCAAACCACTCAAGCAGAAATTTTTCCTCTTTGGGAGGTGCTAAGTGTGCAATAAAATAGCTTCGGCATATCATGATCCACTTTCAAAATTTCAGCTGCACTGAGCTACTACACAATTGCAAGCAGCAGCACCCAAATCGTCCGCTGTTAGTCTGTGGAACTAGCCCAGGAGACCACCTGAAAACATCATCCCTATTGCCGAAATATACATTTAATGTATTATTTAATCACAGTGTGCTAGATACGAGTGTCATTCCTAATTCTAATAACTTCTTATCGCGGCCTATAATCCACAGGAATGCAAAAAAAAAGTACAGTGATTCATGTATTTTCTTAAAGCGGACAAATTCCTAGTAAATTAGGCCAATGTAGAACAACAGTGGTGAGGAAGGAAACTCAAGTGATTCTCACAAGATTGACATTGCGAGGCAGAGTTGCTCCATGCCTCCATGCCTTCTGGATTTATTATTTTGTCATGTCTTTTTCTCAGTACAAGTGGGACTAGCTTGGTCACGCATTTTGGTTGGCATGGAGCAGGGGATGAAGGACACATTTCGATGCTGTGCCACTTAAATCTCATAAACAGAGTAGTTTAGGAGTTAGAAGAATTGGTGAACAACTCTCAATATTTTGACCTATTCCTGACTAGACCCTGATGGTTGCCATTTTGGTGGCGTGTTTCTCAGGCTGATTGAATATTCAGGCTCTTCATTGTCTCCAAGGGTGTTTCAATTGAAGCGCGTGGCCTCAAGGCCAAGAAGTCTAGAGACAGGGCTTGAGCCCACGATTCGCAAGAAATGGAGTCGATCTTGCTAATTAAAGCGCTGAGGAAGACTGAAATCATCAAGGCTAGTATGGAAGGTGAGCGGGTGCTCAGTGCTGCCTACAAGCTTCTCGCTCGCTGCTGCCAGAGGAAGGTGTCTCTCGCTCACTACTCCCGAAGGAAAGTCACTGCATTTGAATGGTCTCTTTTTCCCTTGATACTATCAAAGGATAGAGCCAGAATCCTGGGCCTTGGGCAAGGTTTAATCTGGCCAAAATATTTTGCTGCTATCCTGGGCGGTTTTGAAACAGGGTGGCCTGCAGATAATGTACACTGAGCTGAAATGGATATGCCTGGTCTTTCAACTTTGTGTTTTATATTAAATGCTTTCACACTTTTTTGTTGCCGTTTGCGTATTTTTGCATGTTGGAGGGGGAGTTGATGTTTATTCTTTGGGCAGGTTCCATGGTGCTTCCTTGATTCATTGCTGTCTATGAGGAAGACAAATCTCAGGGTTGTAAACTGCATAAACACTTCGATCTTTGAAGTGGGCTTGCTATTGACGACTTAGGAAAATACAGATTGTAACTCCAGCCTTCTTTCTATGCACTTAATAACTTAATGTCCTTCACTTAAATAGGCAAGGCAGGGAAGGTTACTGTACCAATGTGGGGGAATAGGATTAGTGTAGAAGGCAAAAAGGTCAGCATTGATTAAGTGGGCTGAAGGGCCTGTTTATAGTTTGTTTAAGGAGGTACGCCGTCTTCTCAAGGCTAGATCTGTGGCATTCAAGTTTGGCGACACAGGTCTATACCAGAAAAAACAGGTAGGACTTGTGGAGGGCTATTTCAAGAGCAAAGAGACAATTTCAAATAAGGTTGTTGGTGATATTGGATGTATGACAACTCTGGTAGGGTTTGTGAGACATTACTTCCTACAACGCAAAACCCAATAGCATGAATGGCAGTAATGCTTCACTACCAAATGAACTCAATGGCTTCTATGCACACTTTGAAAGGGAGAACACAACTACAGCTGTGAAGATCCCTGCTGCACCTGATGACCCTGTGATCTCTGTCTCAGAGATCGATGTTCGGCTGACTTTAAAGAGGGAGAACCCTTGCAAGGTAGAAGACCCAGACGGAGTACCTGGTAAGGCTCTGAAAACTTGTGCCAACCAACGAGTGGGAGTTTCAAGGACATTTTCAGCCTCTCACTGCTCCAGGTGGAAGTTTACACTTGCCTCAAAAAGGCAACAATTATACCAGTACTCAAGAAGAATAATGTGAGCTGCCTTAATGACCATCACCCAATAGCAACACTCACATCTACATTGATGAAATGCTTTGAGAGGTTGGTCATAACTAGACTGAACTCCTGCCTCAGCAAGGACCTGGATCCATTGCAATTTGCCTATCGCCACAGCAGGTCAACGGCAGATGCAAACTCAAAGGCTCTTCACACAGCCTCAGACCACCTGGACAAAACAAACAACCTATGGCAGGATGCTGTTCACTGATTATAGCTCAGCATTTAATACCATCATTCCCACAATCCTGACTGAGAAGTTACAGAACCTGGGTCTCCATACCACCCTCTGCCGCTGCAACTGGATCCTCGACTTCCTAACTGGAAGACCACAATCTGTGCGGATTGGTGATATCTTCTCCTCACTGACGATCACCACTAGTCCACTGCTCTACTCTCTCTATACCCATGACTGTGTGGCTAGGCATAGCTCAAATACCATCTATAACCATTGTTGGCAGAATCTGAGATGGAAACGAAAAGGTGTACAGGAGCGAGATATACCAACTGGTGGAGTAGTATCGCAGCAACAACCTGGCACTCAACGTCAGTAAGATGAAAGAGCCGATTGTGAATTTTAGGAAGGGTAAGATGAAGGAACACATACCAATCCTCATAGAGGGATCGGAAGTGGAGGGAGTGAACAGTTTCAAGTTCCTGGATGTCAAGATCTCTGAGGATCTAACCTGGTCCCAACATATCGATGCAGCTATAAAGAAGGCAAGACAGCGACTATACTTCATTAGTGGTTTGAAGAGATCTGGTATGTCAACACAAAAGCTCAAAAACTTCTGTAGTTGTACTGTGGAGAGCATTCTGATAGGCTGCATCACTGTCTAGTATGGGGGGGGGGGGTGTCACTGCTGCACAGGACCGAAAGAAGCTGCACCGAAAGAAAAGTCGTAACTTTAGTCAGCTCCTTCTTGGGTACCAAGCTGCAAAGTACCCAGGATGTCTATAAGGAGCAGTGTCTCAGAAAAGCAGCATCCGTTATTAAGGACCTCCAGCACCCTGGGCATGCCCTTTTCTCACCGTTGCCATCAGGCAGGAGGTACAGAAGCCTAAAGGCACACAAAGCGATTCAGGAACAGCTTCTTCCCCTCTGCCATCCAATTCCTAAATGGACAGTAAATTCGTGAACACTAACTCACTTTTTTAATACATGTTATTTCTGTTTTAGCAAAATTTTCACCTATTCAATATACACATATTGTAATGGATTTATCTATTATTTTTCTTCTATATTATGATTGCATTGAACTGCTGCTGCTAAGTTAACAAATTTCATGACACATGCCGGTGATAATAAACCCAATTCTGATTTTATGACTCAAAGACAACGGACTGAAATAAGAAGTGACTTAAGTATCTAAACATCTTTGATTCTGCTTGGTGTAGTAGACTACATGACTGAACAAAAGTTTCACAGTTACAAAGAGTGACTTTTTAAAAAACAAAATATGTAAAGCCATTGAAAGGTCTAATTAAAATGACTTAATTGCTTTCCAAAAGAAATTACTGTGTCTTTGGACGTGAGAGGGCAAGTGAAACATTTATCTATGCATGGTGTTAGAAGGCAAGAGGCTTTGTGGTTCCCCACTGGGATGTTGATTGCCTTCACCCACAAGTTAATTGGAGCTGCCAATCGCTCATATTTTAGAGAGACTGAGATATACCAATTTGCAGCTTATGTTGAAAAGTTAAGCTCTGCTGGCAAGGAGGTGAGCTGCTAAAAATTAGCAACTCTCAGACTCATCTGAATGACAAAATTCATTGGCAACATTTTGAACAGAAAGGAGCTCCTTTAATTTTAGGTGTCAAAATCGTGTCAAATGTTGACAACTGTTCCTTTCAAATATAGCAGCAAGAAAGAACAGAAGTTTTGGGGTAGTGACACCTTGACTGACCCTAGTCTGCACCAGTATTGAACTTGCTTTAACTGCCAGATTTCCAAGGATCAAGAAAATCCTGTTGCCTGTGGTTACAAATAAATGTCCTGTTAAAGTGAAGGCAGGAATCCTTCGAGTAATACTTAAATAAGAACTCACTGCCACGTCTGCCACGCTGTTGTTCCATTTAAACTGGAGATGGTCAGATTTGAAGCCAGTCAGGTATAAAACTATTGGAGATGGAAGAAAAGGTGACGGTCATTAATTAAATGCTCAGTAATTAAAAGAAGCAACTTGGATCCACTCCAAGTTACCTATTGTCACAGCAGTTGAATAGCCCCCAGTCAGTTCAGATTGGCAATGACATCTTCTTCACGATCACCAGCAGCACAGCTGCACCACAACGCTGCATGCTTAGCCCCTGCTGCACTTGCATTACATTTATGACTGTGGGGCTAAGCACAGCTCCAATGTCATATTGGAGTTTGCTGATGACACCACTATCGTTGGCCGAATCAAAGGTGGAAACAAATGAGTATACAGGACAGAGAATGAAAATCTGGCTGAGTGATGCCATAACAACAACCTCCCACTTAACGTCAGCAAGACCAAGGAATGGATTAGTGGCTTCAGGAGAAGGAAATCGGAGGTCCATGAACTAGTCCTCACCAGGGAATCAGAGGTAGAGAAAGTCAACAATGTTAAATTCCTCCCTGTTATCATTTCAGAGGATCTCTCCTGGGTCCAGCACTTACAGTCATTGCAACGGAAGCACAGCAGCTCCTCTGCTTTCTTAGAAGATTGCAAAGATCCAGTATGTCATCTAAAACTTTAACAACTTTCTCAGCATGCATGGTGGAGAGCATATTGACTGGATGCGTCACGGCATGGTACAGAAACACCAATGCCCTTGAATGAAAAAGCCTACAAAAAGCTGTGACTACAGACCAGTGCATCATGGCAAAGCTCTCCCACCATTGAGCACATTAATACAGACTACTGTCGCAGGAAAGCAGCATTCATCAGCAAGGACCTCACCATCTATCTCATCAGGAAAGAGTTGCAGGAGCCTCAGGACCCAAAGCACCAGGTTCAGGAACAGTTACTACCCCTCAGCCATCAGGCTCTTGAATCAGAGGCGATAACTTCACTCAACTTCAGTCACCCCCTCACTGACCTGTTCCTACGACCTATGGACTCACTTTCAAGGACTCTTCACATCATGTTTTTGCTTATTTATTATTATTATTACTTCTTTTCCCTATTATATTTGCACAGTTTGTTGTCTGTCCATCCTACTGGGTGCGGTCTTTTCCTGATTCTATTGTGTTTCTTGTATTTACTGTGAATGTCCACAAGAAAATTAATCTCAGAGTTGTATATGGTGACATACATACACATTGTTAAGTAGCTTACTTTGAACTTGATAGAAAAAAGCCTTCAGTTTTCTAATCAGCATACGAAGCTCAGGAAGCAGAGTCTACTACCAATAGTGGATCAACAGAAGTTATGGATGAAAGAAATCCCAGATCTGATTCATTTTTAAATAACTCAATACTGCTTCTTCTATTTGGGACAGCATTTGCCTGACATTTAACTAGAACTCTGAACAGTAGATTAAAAACAGTCATTTTATGAAAGCACAATACTCCAGTGCTGAAACAAAACAAAAATACTGGAAATCTCTGCAGGTCAGACAATTCTTAAGACAGATTGTCAATCTGTCCCCTCTTCATAGAGGAATGATCTGCTCTGTATTTCTAGCATTTTCAGATTTATTCCAGCAAGGTATATGATGTAAGCTCCTGAAATGAATTCAACCAGTGCTGGCAACCTTAATAAGTAATGCAAGGTCAAACTTCAAACAGTGATTGCACGGCAATCCGGTTAAGTAATGACAAATAGAGGTTGACAAACACTACACCAAAGAACTATGATGGAAATTAAAAGGGCATTGTGCTGAACAGAACTCTGTATCAGAGATGCTCAAATATTACTAAGAGAAATCTCTTCTTAGTTGCCTTGTTGGATTCAATGTGATGAACATTTTGGCAGTTCAAAGTAGTAATTTCTGGTCCCATCTGCAATTTTACAATCAATGCTCACATCAACCATTAGAAATCCTTTGCAGATTGCATACAATTATCCTTGTGACAATGTTTGTTGAAGACTGCAAGAAATGATGATTGTTTTTAATCTACTGTTCTGAATTCTAGTTAGATGTCAGGCAAATGCACTCCCAAATCAAAGAAGCAGTGTTGAACCATTTAAAAATGAAGCAATTTCTGAACTCTTGGAATTTTTGAATGCATATGGAAGACAAAATCTAGTATTTAGAGACTGGCTTAGAGGGCTGAATCTGTCAGTTTGCCTCACCACTGGGTTAAATTTTTAACTTTTTTTTCTCATCTTGCATTCAGAGAATCTAAAAACTACTAAAATGACATAATTTTCACAGCTGGCAAAACTCTGTTCTTTGACTTCTATCAGGCAGGACCATCTGCATTATGTTGCCTGGGCTACATTGAGTGTCCGTACCTTTTTTTACTGGCCATCAAAACAGGGTGGCAAATGTAGTGGTGCTGTGAATAAGGGCAGTGATACAACAAATTTAGCTTGGCTCAAGTACAAGTAGTTTCAGAATATCAACTGTTAATGCCTCAAACTTACAAAAGTATTGACACAAAGAATAAAATGAAAGAATAAAACTACAGATGTTGGAAATCTATCTAAAAAAACTGAGAGCCCAATGCAGCAGCAGCATCTGTGGAGTCAGAAAAGGTTATGTTTTCAACATTGACTCTATCTAACATTTGTTTAGATCAGACTGAAATATTAATGCTTGGGCTTGCACTATACCCACCTTGTTTTGGAGTCTAAAGATCTGAATCACATCTCAAATCAGAAAGCTACGTGCCAATAGTCTAGTCACAAACAAGAGAAAATCTGCAGATGCTGGAAATCCAAGCAACACACACAAAATGCTGGAGGAACTCAGCAGGCTAGCATCGATGGAAAAGAGTAAACAGTCAACGTTTCAGGCCAAAACATTGACTGTTCACTCTTTTCTTTAGATGTTGCCTGGCCTGCTGAGTTTCTCCAGAATTTTGTCGGTGTTACCAATAGCCTAGGCTAGCTCCCACTGTAGTATTACAGGAGCTCTCCACTGCAGGATGAGTCATCAGCCAAGTTTCTTACAGACGAAAAATATTATTTAACATTTATCTGAGGCTGTGTTATTACTTCATTTGTCAGGGCACAAGCTGCAATTGTGAGGTATAATGGGGAAGCTTCAGTAGTAAATCCAATCTATGGCTGTGCTAGCTTGAAAAGGATTAGAATACATGTATTGTTTACACTGACACTTTGTACAGGATATTCAGTGTGGCTTTACAAGGGCAGACGGTCATATTAAACATTTGAGAAACCACAGACTTGCAGAAAGTAAGTAGAATTAGAGGATGTTTGAATTTTTAGCCTGTCCCAAGAGACGATTCAGGAACCACTTGGAAGTGGTCTATGTGCTGAGCCATCAAGAGGGCATCAGCAAGCAATAAACAACGGGAAGCTAATCACTTTCAGCCAAAATAGTCCATGACCTTATATGCTGAGATATTAACATCCTGAGGGAAAGTAAGGGGGTGCAGGACATTGTCAGGGCATTTCAAGGTGGAAGATAGAGTACGGGTATTGGAAAGAACAGGAAATTATGAGCCAAAAACATGGAAAAAAAATGCCATGTAATATTTGCTCTTGTTGAGTATTGACTTTTATACCTTATTAATACTCAAGCAAGGCTTTATTCCTTAGGAAGTAGAAATCCTCTGAGAGGAGATTTGATAGAGGTATACAAAATCATGAGGGATATAGATAGGGTAAATGCAAGCAGGTTTTTCCCACTGAGATTGGAAGGGACTACAACCAGGGGTCATTGGTTAAGGGTGAAAGGTTAAGTTTAAGAGAAATGTAAGGAGAAACTTCTTCATTCAAAGGGTTGTCAGAGTGTGAAATGAGCTGCCAGCACAAGTGATGCATGCAGGCTCAACTTCAACGTTTGAGAGAAGGTTGGATAGGTACACGGATGGTAGGTGTATGCAGGTCTATGGTTCTGGTGCAGGTCGATGGGGGTAGGCAGTTCAATTGGTTCAGCATGGACCAGATGGGCCAAAGGACCTGTGTCCATGCTGTACTTTTCTATGACTCTAAGACATGGTTGATACTGTGGCACCACCTAAGAATTCAACTCCTTCTGACTTGGTGAAAGAATCCGATTTAAGTTCTGTAGGTCAGAATCAGTCAAGAAACCTAAATGACCTGGGTTGAGATAATTGCTCACTAATTTTTGAAGACAGAATAAATTCTCTTTGGTGTTCAAAGTTAAATGTCTTTCAGACCTGCTTTCTCAGGTCAATGCAAAAAAGGTTATACTGCACTGTTTTGAAGAAGCACGAGGGAATTCTCTCACATGCCCTGGACATTGTTTATCCTTCAAGCAACATCAGTAAAATTACAGAAAGTCTAGTCAATATCACAGTGTAGTTTTAGGGAAATTATAACAGACAATCACTGCATCAGAACAACAGGTTTGTGTACATGGAGAGATTATGGGTCTTTAATTTCTAAAGTTTAGAAGAGTGAGTGGTGATCTTTGAAATTTACAAGATACTTACAGGGCTCAACAGGCTGGATGTTTTCTCTGGCTGATAGTCTACAACTAGGGATCACAGCTTTAGAATAAGAGGTGGGTCATCTAAGGCTACGACAAAGAGAAATTTCTTCACAAAGACACTGCTGAATATTTGGAATTCTTAAAGCTGCAGAACTTTAGAGGCTTCTTTACTGAATATATTCAGAACAGAGTTGGATAGATTTTTGAACAGTATGGAAAATCAAGGGGCATCTGAGGTTTAATACAGAAAAACAGCAGTAGATCATCCATAACTCCTCACATTTCTCAATTTCTTACCTTTCCTACTGCCCTTTGGGAAGCCTTGAGATTCTAACATAACAAGTGAAACTCTAGAAGAGACATGAGACTACAAATGCTGGAACCTGGAGCAAAAATTAAAATGAAGAACTCAGTGGGTTGGGCAGCACCTATGAATGGAAATGGACGGTCGATGCTTCATATCAAGACTTTCAGTCCAGATGAAGTGCCTCAATCCTAAAACTGACAGTCCAATTCCCTCCCTGGTCACTGCCTTGTTTGATAAGTTTCTCTGGAGTATGATGTTTGCGATGTAAACTCAAGCTTTGTTCTTCCTTTTCCTTGTCCATCCAATTCCTAGAGAGACATTGAAGCTTTGGACACCACCTCACTTTTTTTTAAAAACATACAGTATTTCTATTTTTGCACATTTTTAAAATCTATTCAATATACATAATTGATTTACTTATTAATGTATTATTATGTTTATTTACTATTTTTTCTCTCTGCTAGATTATGTATTTCATTGAACTGCTGCTGCTGCTCAGTTAAGACATTTCATGTCACATGCTGGTGATAATAAACCTGATTCTCTTTGCTTGGACAAGTCAGAGATTTAATATTCAATTTTAGAAAATAATTCTAATGAAGACTTTATTCAACCTACCTCTCAAAGCAGCTTTACAGTCCTGCAACTTCCATGTTAGATACAGTCTCTGAAACAGCCAGGTAAAGGTTCAAATAGTAGAGAATCCTCAACTTTCTTTTGCAGCAATATTCTGCCTCTAGAGGTGCTGTTCATTTTGTATGTGGTTTGTTTTGTACAAACATCAATTCCTGTTTATAAGGTGTTTTTTTTAAAAAAAAAACATCATTTCCTGTGTGGGTTAATGTGGATTTCAACTTGGAGCAAACACATCCATCTCCATCCCTTCCTTATTTGCCCTTGAAACAACAATATCTGTGAGACTTAAGCTTTCTTAATACTGGTAAACCTTTAGTAGAAGCACTCTGAAGGATCAGATTTATTGTTCATTGCTATTACGCTATCACCGTGCCTCAAGTTCACTCTAGTTCACAGCATAGCCAAAGAATGATGCATTTTGTATTACCTTGTTTAATGCTGATGGTGAGAATAATCAGTAATATTAGATTCGAAACAGAATCATCGTGCACCTGAATATACTAATATGCATTTTACTTAACTTTCTGCAGTTCCACTTTTCTCACTAAAACCCTTAAGACAGCTTCCAGCTCAACTGATTTTTGAGAAGGAGATATTTAACTCCCGGCTAGCTCTGTACACAACACAGTGCGAGGGCAGTAGAGGCACATCAAACATCAGCTATTTCCCATAGGTTGCTGCCTTATCCAGCAAAACATTTTACAGCACGAACAATCCAGCCTTCCAATTCCAAAGAAAAAATGATTGCATCCAATCTGAGCTACACTACATTTGCACTTGACATCCCACTATCAGTGGTGTGAAGCAAAACCAGCATTAGTTCTTGCTAACAATTTTGAGGAAGTTGCCAGAGGCAATGTTACCCATGCAAAGCTGTTGTAAAACAATCTTCATATTGAAATCAGAATTGCCTTAGCCTTTAAGATTTTTCAAAATTCTCTTTCCCATTCCACGCCAATTTCAGATACCGATATTTCCTAACAGCGAGATACTTTCAGCACAAAATTGAGTGCTAAATTTGGATTTCTGTTTGAGATTTGTTTTGCATTGCAGTAACATCTCTTATAATCCAAAACTAAACTCTTCTGCTGCCAGGCTACTCAAAGGGGTGCTCACGGGGGACTATTCAGTACCTGCCAAACTAATATCCCAGCCAACGCACAAAAAAAACCAACTGAAATCCCAGCCTCCATTATTGCAACTGAAAACCAGTTAGCCCCTTTCTAAGACGAGCATTTTTCCAAACTGCTGAGTAACAGCAGTTCATAATGATCACTTTTGGGATTGGCTAACCAGTTTACAGCAAGTTTGAGGTCAAATAATTAATTCTACAATAAGGGCATATAGTTGGTCTTCCCATAGATATTGAACAAATAAAAGTCTTGTTTAGAATTATTTTCTAAAAATGTTGCCACTTCCACTTTCAAATATTTTTCTCCCCTTTCAGGTTTTTTGCAAAAGCAAATTTCCATTCAACAGAGAGAGATTAGTAAGAAACAATGAAATGAATACACAATCTGAGTTTCTCTGCATAACCTGACAGGTATCAAGGTATGAGCAGAAACTCAATGTCAGTGGATTCACATCACCAACACAAACTGCTCACTTCAAAGGCAGACACACGAGATTCTGCAGATGCTGGAAATCCAGAGCAACATACAAAAAATGTCGCAGGAACACAGTAGGTCAGACAGCATTCATGAAAAATGAGTAAACAGTCGATTGTTCAGACCAAGACCCTTCAGCAGGACTGCAAAGGATTATGTAGATTATGATTGTAGGAGAGGGGGTGGAGAGGGACATTCTTATTTTGGCACCTTCCTCCTTCCTTAGCAGTCATGATGAAGGGTCTTGGCCCAAAACATCAACAGTTTATTCCTGTCCCTCCATAGATGCTGGCTGACCTGCTGGATTTCTCCAGCATTTTGTGTGTCTCTTCACCTACAGTTCAGATGACAGTCCATCTGTGTGAGCTACCTCTTAGATTACCTGGTTGTATCCTGTTTCAATCCCTCAACAATTCCTGTACAGCCCCAAGGACAAGCAAAGTTTAGGATGCTGTAAGGCTGCAAAAAAGCTCCATACAATTGTGGAGTTAATACTCTAAATGTGCATATAACATCAGATGGAGACAACCCATCTCACCACGAGCCAGGCATTGTCCCTGTGTATCTTTAAAAGATTGGGTTTTGGTTATTTTGCTGAATGACTTCAGTCTGTTCGCAGAACCGCCCAAAACAACCTATCATCTCCTTTCCCAGCATAATGACAACTAGTGGGAAACACAACATAAATGAGCTATAATCAAAATATGCTTCTTGATGTAGTGTTCCACGCAGAATGGTCCAATTCAGAGGTCACTCCACAGCAACGCAACCAGACCCACCCTAAGCCACAACAGAGACAGACTGAACTTCGACTTAAGTAAGAGACAGTGAGTTGGCATTCCCCATTAAGATTTAGCGAACAATTACGGTTTGGCTTACATTTACATCAATTAACTGCCTTTAACAGTCTGGATGATAAATTGTCAGCTTGATTACATGAATATGCTCGCAATGTGAGAGGTAAAGCCAGTCAATAATTTTGATTAGTAGAGATACTAATTCTGAAGTAGAGAGATATGCCAGAAACTTGATAAACGGATTTTGTTTCCGGAAGATCCAGCTTTGTTACAAGATTCACCCTCTAGTGGTTTGAAAAAGTGATATTTCTTATATTCTTGTGATTTAGGGGGAGGCCATTCTACCCATCACACCTATGGTAACTCTTAGACTCAGGCTCAGTACTAATGGGGTTTTGATGAAAATAAAATAGTTATCCCTGTACTATGTCACAAAATTCTGATAAAATATGTATTTGCAATGAATTCATTGTTTTAAGGTAGGATTGATGCAAGAAAACAATTTATGTAAAGTATTTCGCAGTCAATATGATGACCAAAGTTCAAAGTAAATTTATTATCAAAGTACATACATGTCACCATATACAATGCTGAGATACATTTTCTTGTGGGCCACACTAATTTAAGCACTCAACCAATGAGAAAAAGACAACAAACTGAGAAAATACAAAAAGAAAGAAATAATAATAATAAATAAATAAGCAATAAATGTCAAAGCACGTGAGATGTTGAATCATTGAAAGTGAGTCCATTGGCTGTGGGAATATTTCAATGATGGGGCTAGTGAAGTTGAGTGAAGCTATCCGCTTTGGTTCAAGTGCCTGAAAGTTAAGGGGAGTAACTGTCCTTGAACCTGGTGATGTGAATCCTGAGGCTTTGTACCTTCTTCCTGATGGCAGCAGTGAGAACAGAACCCTTGGTGTTGGGGGTCCCTGAATACGGATGTTGCTTTCCTGCAACAGTATTTCAACATAGATTTGCTCAATGGTGGGGAGGGTTTCACCTGTAATGGACTGGGCTACATACACATAGAAACATAGAAAACCTACAGCACAATACAGGCCCTTCGGCCCACAAAGTTGTGCCAAACATGTTGCTACCTTAGAAATAACTAGGCTTACCCATAGCCCTATATTTTTTCCAAGCTCCATGTACCTAGCCAAAAGTCTCTTAAGAGACGCTATTGTATCCACCTCCACCACCGTTGCTGGCAGCCCTTTCCACGCACTCACCACTCTCTGAGTAAAAAACTTACCCCTGACAATACCTCTGTACCTACTCCCCAGCACCTTAAACCTGTGTCCTCTTGTGGCAACCATTTCAGCGCTGGGAAAAAGCCTCTGACTATCTACATAATCAATGCCTCTCATCATCTTATATACCTCTATCAGGTCACCTCTCATCCTCAGTCGCTCCAAGGAGAAAAGGCCGAGTTCCCTCAACCTATTCTCTTAAGGCATGCTCCCCAATGCAGGAAACATTCTTGTAAATCTCCTCAGGCTGTGACGCAGCTCAGTCTGTATGCTCTCTGCTACACATCTACAGAAGTTTGTCAAAATTTTAGGTGTCATGTCTATAAACTCCTAAGGAAGTAGAGGCACTGCTGTGCTTTCTTCGTAACTGCATAGGAGAGGTCCTCTGAAATAATAATACCAAGGAATTTAAAGTTACTGACCCTCTCCATCTCTGATTCTTCAAAGAGGACTGGCTTACAGATCTCTGGTTTCCTCCTCGTAGTTAATAATCAGCTCCTTGGTCTTGTTGACATTTAGTAACAGGTTGTTGTTGTAGCACTACTCAGCCAGGTTTTCAATCTCCCTCCTATATGCTCATTCATAATCACCTTTGATTCAGCCAATGACAGTGGTGCCATCAGGATACTTGAGTACAGTGCTGGAGTTGTCCTCAGCCACACCTTTGTAAATGTAACATGAGTCGAGTGGGGGCCATGTACGCAGCTTTGTGGTGCACCTGTGCTGATGGAAGTCACGGAGGAGATGTTGTTGCCTATCCAAATTGACTTGGGTCTGCAAGTGAGGATATCGAGAATCCAGCTGCACAAGGAGGAACTGAGGCCAAGGTCTAAGTGGTTATTGGTTAGTTTTGAGGGGATGATGCTATTGAATGCCAAGTATGTCATAACATCCCACATTAGAATTCAAATGATCTCAACAGATGATTTACATCCATTGCATTCCAGTGATTGGAAATCTTACAATGTCACACGTGTCTGATGGCTATACTCAGTCACTGCTGTCAATGGCTTTTGATAATCAAAGACATTTCAAGCATTTCAAAGAGTAATATAATAGAAAAGGGGTAAATTTACCTAAAATACTTTACACAGCGCAAAACAGAAACTAATAAACCTACTTAACTGTTAAAATTTATATCAGCTCATTCAACTATATTGGATAACACTATTTACAAACCCTTCCCCTCCAATCAGGTCACCTCCAACTTCCATCTTTGTGTTCTTCCATTCACCTCAGCAGTGAACCACGTGGCAGAAATGACGATCATCAGCACCACTGCAATGTTGGGAAGTCCAAAACAAGCCAGGAGTTCACTGGCAAGCAGTGTAAGCATGCTCTGCCTGGTTGTGCTGCCAAAGCACCAGACTTGAGTGGGTTAGTGTAGATGAATTAGCATACTCTGACCAAGACCACAGGAAATTGCAGAGAGCTGAGAACACAGCCCAGTCCAGCACACAAACCAGACTCCCCTCTACTGCAACACACACAAAATGCTGGTGGAATGCAGCAGGCCAGGCAGCATCTATAGGAAGAAGCACTGTCGACGTTTCGGGCCGGGACCCTTCACCAGGACTAACTGAAAGAAAAGATAGTAAGAGATTTGAAAGTGGGAGGGGGAGGGGGAAATCTCTTACCATCTTTTCTTTCAGTTAGTCCTGATGAAAGGTCTTGGCCCGAAACGTCGACAGTGTTTCTCCCTATAGATGCTGCCTGGCCTGCTGCGTTCCACCAGCATTTTGTGTGTGTTGCTTGAATTTTCCAGCATCTGCAGATTTCCTCGTGTTCCCCTCTACTGACCGTCTACACTTTCCACTGCCTTGGGAAAACAGCCAAGATAATCCAAGACCACCCCCCTCCCCCACTCCAGTCATTCTCTCTTCTCCTTGTTCTTGTTGAACAGAAGATACAAAACCTTGAACACATGTGCCTTCAGAATCCAGGACAGCTTCTACTCCATGTTACCAAACTCCTGAATGGACTTTTCATATGCTAAAAGATGAAGTCTTGATGCCCTAGTCTACTTTATCGTAGCAAGGGCTACGATAAAGTAGATATAGTATTGGTTTACCTGCAGCACTATATCCTGCATCTTTTTGCACTTCCTCATCGTACATAGGCATGGCTTGATGTGCCTGGATAGTATGTAAACAAACTGTTTACACTGCAACTCGGCACATGTGACAATAGCAATTCCAATACCAGCTCCAGCAAAATGAATGACTTTGTATCTAATTGTTTCCTACAACTGAAAGCAAATTCTAATTTGTATAATTACACTAATGGAACAACATAACAGGAAAAAGTCATTGATTTAGTGAAAATGTTCAAAGACTTGACAGGGTCAATAGACAGGACTCAACAAAGTCAACTTTAAAGAAAAAACTATCAGAAGAAATGGAGAGAGGCAAGCAGGAATATTTATAAAGGGGATGTAATGCAAAAGTTCTAGCGACTGAACAAGTCCACACGACTGAACTGGTGGAGGACAGAAATGGATAAGCATTCATACCCTGGTGGGTTTTGCACCAGAGTCCACAGGAGATTACATTAGGAGAGGAGAAAAGCTAAAGGGATTTGAAAACAAGAATGAGAATTTGATAATTTAGATATTCCTTACCCTTGAACCAATTTAGCTTAGAGACACCGAAAGTAATAGGTGAAGGGGACAATGCAAATTGGAACACAAGTGGCAAAGTTAGTGATGACTACGTATACAGAGGATAAAATTAAAGTCTCCACCAAAATGCTGTACTACATTGGCTTTATAGTAATGTGCACACTTAAAGATGCTATAACTGCAAGTTTTTCTATCACTGACAGTTCATCCAGCTTTCATAGTAAGTAATGTATTATGAATTCAGCTCTCATTGGCCCACCACTGACAGGCATGAATAAATGGTCACCTCAAAAAAAAACTTAATTGGTCACTTAGAAGGTTGAAAGCAAGCAACACACTCTTTTTGCACACATAATGCTCCTTTGTGTTGTGATGAACTTGGTCCTAAAGCTGCTGGGGAGCCTTTTTAATCTGACCTCTCTGTCTGTGTCACATTTAAAATCAATGAACCAGCAGTCTTCATTCAAATTGCCAATCATACCCAGTGCAGGGCAAGGTTCGGGATGGCTGATTGCGCCTTTGTGAATTGACACCAAGGTGAATTTGAACAGCAGCAACAATTATAGTTAAGTGTATAGTATATTGCATTCAAAAGATTTTACATTAGAATTTTTAACCTTACCACAATGCAAATATTTTTTTTAAAGTTAATGGCACCTTCAACAGTTATCTCAAGGGAATTAGCACGTAGCTCAATTTTTCAGAGATGACATGAAAAACACAAGCAAATAGAGCCAGCAGCGTAATGGGGAAGAATTCTATTTATTTATTTATTTTCTGTCATGACTTGTGTTCTGGATTACAGAGCACGAATGAGCAATAGGAGCAGATTCAACTGTTCACTTCAAATGAAACCAAATAAGCATTTTTAAAAAGGTAGAAGTTCCATGGCCTTGGGGGGGAAAGTGGGGGGTGTGGACAGCTGAGTAGATTTTTTAAGGAGTGGCACAAACAGGAGCAAAATTGCCTCATCTTGCACGAGGGCTTATGAACCAAAATTATCCAAACCTGATGTACAAGCTTTGCAATGCTTCGGGTCGATGAGAGCATTGTAATAAATTCCCATTTTGCACTTAAAGATAAAGATCCACAGCTTGAAAGATGCAAACAATTGGCATATTAATAAAAATCACACAGGGCAAGTTCACTCTCTATATACAGCCTCCGATCGCATTGCTTATGATTCCTTCCAAATTACAATTAATTCCATCTCCATTACCTTAACTCCACATTTTCTATACTTCGGGTTTAATTCAAAAGAAAAAAGATGGTCATTCTCTTGATGACAGTATGAGGGGCAGTCAACTAGAAAACTTGACTAACCATTTCACTCCACAGAAGCAACCCAATCTGCCAAGTTCCTCAGCAATTTGGATTTTGAACAGGTTTCAGCATCTGTCATCTCTGGTACTAACACACAAAGCACAGTTGAGGGGTGCCATCACCCTTCAATACCTTTTATGTAAATAGCCATACAACAAGCATTAGTAAAATATTCTACCACAGAGGTGATCATAGCTGGTGCTGATTTTATCCATAGTAAAGGTCCACATTTTGTCCTCTTCGGCAGCGGGGTGCAGGCATTTGACCCGCTGGGCCATTTCACCCTCATTCTGACAGTGCTCAGCTGGAGTGGTCCATAGATTAAACAGGAGGGATCACTGCATCGTGTTTGGTCACTGCGTTAGTAAAGGCTCACTCAACACCATTCCCATGTAATACAATACCTAAACCAGTGTGGTGCCTCTAGACTCTGGTAAGGTTTTTAATCTGGTATACAATTCAAAATGTGCTGCTGCCTCAAGAAGACAGCAACTATTGTTAGAAGTGCCCACTGTTTGAGTCATGACATCTTCTTGCACCTGCCATTGGGCAGAAGCTATAGAAGACTGGAGTCCCACACCTCTTGGTTCAAGAACATCAACTTCCTTTCAACATTTCAGGAGTTTGAATCAACCTGCACAACCTTAATCACTGTATGAGTACAGCAACACAATGACTACTTTGCATTACAATGGATTCTGTTTCTTTCTGAATGCCTCTTTCTTGTAAGAAATAATGTATAATTTGTGGTTATTTTATGCGTTGTCCTGAGACTATGCTTATCTGATACTGTGGGCCTGTGATGCTGCTGGAAGTAGGTTTTTCATTGCTCCTTTACACACATATACTTGCACATCTGACAATAAACTTAACTTTATGCCTGTACTCAGAATCAATAACCCTGGAGCAAGCAAAAGGTAAGCATCTTTAGGCAATTCCACAAAATGTTTACTATTTATTTAAACAACACACACACAATGCTGGTGGAACACAGCAGGCCAGGCAGCGTCTATAAGGAGAAGCACTGTCAATGTTTCGGGCCGAGACCCTTCGTCAGGACTAACTGAAAGGAAAGATAGTAAGAGATTTGAAAGTAGTGGGGGGGGGGGGGGGGGGAAATGAGAAATGATAGGAGAAGACCGGAGGGGGAGGGATGAAGCTAAGAGCTGGAAAGGATTGGCAAAAGTGATACAGAGCTGGAGAAGGGAAAGAATCATAAATCCACATTTTATACACCAACCAACATATTCTCAAATGAATTTCAATTTGTGTGAACTAAAGAACTATTTTAAAGAAAATGCCTATAGGACCCCGACATGGAGAAAGAAGACAAGTTTACAATTGCTCGTTCCTAATTGTTCACCCACTGATTTCTACTAAGTTAAAAAAAGACTTTAAAATTCCCTCTACTTGTTTTAATTAAACTTTCTACTATCTTGTCCTCAGTCATATCCGCATTCCTGAAGCAATCATGTGATCAATGACAAAATTTCATTCCCACAGAGTTGTTTCACTTTGTCCAGCAACTTTTCCACTGCCTGGATTATTCATGAAATCCGCAGCAAAACATGAAGAAAACGAACAGCTTGGCGCCAGTCAGATTTCCAAAACAAGCAGACCATTGATTTAAGATCACAGGGCTACACCCATTGTGCAGGCTCACTCCCTGCAAACCCTTATTTGTTTTCATCCCTTATTTTGCCAGGCACCAAGCCACATTTAAAAAGTACTCAAAACTTTAGTTGAATCCCTTAGGCCATTTTATGAAAATTGACACAATTTAAACACACACACACAAACTATCCGCAAAGAAACTACTTCCATCAGACAAGAGAGACAAAAAAGAATGAAGGGACAAAATTCCACTTCAGTTGTTAGACTCAGGTTTGTGTGTCAACTGCAATACTCTGCTCTTACATTAGAATCAGAGGGTCATAACAGCAGGGACTCAGCCTGTCCATGCCAACCAAATACTCATCCATCACTAATCCCATTTTATTCTCACACATTCCCAGAATCTACCACTGTCCCAAACACCAGAGGTAATTCACGCCTTAGGAGGTATGAGAGGGGGTGGTAAGCTAGTTGTACAGGGAACCTGCAAACTTCATAGTCGGTAATGAACTTGGCTCACTGGAGCTACGAGCAAACAGTTTCTCTAGTTGTAACTGTGTGCCGCAAAGTAGAGCTACTGCCTCATATTAGTTCTGTTGATTGAGGGAGGCCTGTACAACAGCTTTCAGTGCAAGTTCACTGCAAGTGATTTTTACTTCACCGTGGACTTTACATAGCACATAGAAGACCTCAAAATATCCAGAACAGTCATTAGGCCAACTACTCACTTTTGAAGCGAGTGTGGCTGTTGCCATCTAGAAAATGTGCCATCCAGTTAGCTACTTGTGTACTTAGGTCAGTACTGTTTTACAATATAGTTGAGGTTGGCTACATGCATGGCCTCATAGCCCACAAAGTCATTCAGTAGGATCACAATTGATCCCGTCTTTGGCCAAATCCATTCTCTGTGATTCCCACAGTCCTCGATTCTCCAGAAGTCTAAAATGGCTGGGACATGGAGAAGTCATTTGCTCTTCTAACAGGTGCAACTGAATGCCTCTGGGATGGAAGACAAAGCTCAGTTTAACTAATCTGAAAAGTGACACCGCCTGATGTGTAGCTCCCTCTCAGCACCTTATCAAAATCAGGCTCACTAAGTGCACAGGAACAGAACATGAACAAGGAGTCAGAGAGTATTGGAATTATAAAGACCTTCAGCCCAACTCAACCATGCTTACCCAAGTCAGCCCCAATTCCCTGTGTTTGGCATATTTTTCTCAAAACCTTTTCTATCCATGTGGCTCCTCAGAAGACTTTTAAACATTGTGATTGCTCCCACCTCTACAGTTTCATCTGATTGCATTTTGCTCCCACTGCTCTCTGTGGGTTAAGAAAAAAGCTGCCCTTTAAGTCCCCTTTAACAATTTTCCCTTTCAACTTAAATCAATGTCATCTAGTTTGAGGCTCCACCTGCCTGGGTAAAAGACTGTGACTATCCATCTATCAACTCTGCTCATGATTTATATCTAGCATCACCCCTCAGCCTCTTACACTCCAGGGGTAAAAAAAAAGTTGCAGCCTATCCAGCCTCTTCTGATAACTTGGATCCTCCATTCCAAGTAAAATCCTCATGACTCTTTTCAGGAAACTCGTATCTGCACCGAAACATGCTCTTCATCCCACCGTCATTCACCCACTTACACCAATCCTATAGTGATTCCATTTTTATTCTCCCCATATTCTCATTAGCCACCCCCAGATTCCACCAGTCACCAATACACTGGGGGGGGGGGCAACTTACAGTGGGCATTTAACATATTCATCTGTATGTCATTAGATCAGGGGATCCCAACCTGGAGTCCATGGACCCCTCGATTACTGGTAAGAGTCCATGGTATTAAAAAAAGTTGGGAATCCCTGCTTTAGGGTGCTGGGGAGTAAACCAGTGCACTCAGAGGAAATCTGCAATGTTACAGGAACAGCATGCAATTCCACAATTCAAAACCCACCAGCAGGGATTAGCGCCGAAATTTGAGAGACAGTGGGGATTTTGGACTAGTTTGGGTTGGCTGCAGAGTCTGTTTCGGTACTATACAATTCCAACACACTCCAAATCAACGTTCATGGGAAACTTGGTACAGTCTTTATCTACAGTCGAGGATTTCCACATGCTGTCTGAGGAACGTGGTGTGCAGGTAGACTGGTTATAACCAGTGCACAATATAGCTGAGCCTCCTACGGGAGATTCCCCTGCTGCTATATGGTGCTCTGGTTATAAACACCTGCTGTTCTCAAATCAATGGGGCAGCCCACCACAGTGTGGCAACCAACGGAGTCATTACTAAATGTACTGGGGCTTGTTTCTTATGCAAATATGTCACAACATCAGACAAAATGATCACCACAGAGCTTTGATAGTAGGGCTGAAGGGAGCACCCTCAAAATGGACATGCAAAGATAAACCTATGTGGTGACAAGTACTAATTCTGGAAAGCTTGGTACAGTCCCTTCCTTATTTGAGTTGAGGATTTCCATATGCTATCTGAGGAACATTCTGTGCAGGAGTTATTTGGGTCAATCCTAGAACATCATCTGGCTAGGTACATGGAGGGGTCCAATCATCATATTTGTTTAAGACATCAACGTCTATCGCTGTAAACATGGAAGCATCAAAATCTTCCACGTCACCAGACCTCCCAACCTCTGGGTACCCAACTGCATCAGAGGGAAGTCAAGGTACGTCTAATTCTTTGTCTCTTTTCTGCTGTGACTCATGATGAATACTTAACAATCTGCATTTCTTCAAACAGTTCGCTTTACAATTGTCTCCCTGGACGCAATCCATCATCCGTAAACTCCTACCGTGTTACTTGTAAAAAAAACATCACCTTCTCTCAACTCCTCCATCTCCAATGCATCTGTTCTCAGGTTGAGACTTCACTCTAGAACAGAGGAGATGTACTCCTTCTTCAAAGAAAGGGGCTTCTCTTGTTCCACGATCAATGCTGCCCTCAACCGCATCTCTTCTATTTCGCACACGCCAGTCCTCACCCCATCCTCTCCTTTTACTTTCTTCCATGGCCTTCTGACCCCTCCTATTGGATTCCCCCCTCTCTAGTCCTGTACCTCTTTCATCAATCAACTTCCCAACTCTTTACTTCATCCCCCCTCAGTTTCACCCATCCCCTTGTGTTTTTCCTCCCTTCCCCTCACCTTCTTACTCTGCCTCATCTTTTTTTCTGCAGTCCTGATAAAGGGTCTCAGCCTGAAACTTTGACCAAACTTTTTTCCATAGATTCTGCCTGGCCTGCTGAGATCCTCCAACATTTTATGTGTGTTGCTTGGATTTCCAGCATCTGCAGATTTTCACTTATCTGTAAATTCCTCCAGATTTACTTAAAGTAGTAGCATAAGAACCCTTAAAATCATAAAAAAAATAAAGCAGAGTCAATATAGTTTACAGAAAGAAAAATATTATTTGACACATCTATTAGAACTAACATAGGTTGCAACCAGCATGGTGGAACATGAATGAATTCCCCTCCCAGAGGACCATTTTTTTTCAGTATACTGTATTTTCTTACAACACAGCCATTCAGACATTCTTTATTTGAGTTTATTGGAGAATCAAATGCAATACCAATGTAATGAAGACCAGAGTGTTTTTTTTAAATCATTGATGACCACTTCCTTTAAGAATAAGCTCCCATGATTTGGTACAATGTGGTTAAGTGAACCATTATTGTTGGATGGTGGTGTTACACAGAGGAGACTGGTTGATAGCTGACCATTGAATTGTGATGCTCGCCATAAATCTCATTGTCTCAAGATATTTAAGTGAACAAGTGGATAATGGAACTCAACATCTGAACGCTGCCCACACACTGCTGCAGTTAGTGCGGCTTTAATTCTGAAGTGGCAGCAGCATAGGTTAAATAATTTCCACTAGTCGAATAGATTAGCTCCCCTCCAGCAGGAATTTATTCAGGTGAGATGCGGCATAATGTTAAAATAAATACTAATAGGAAAAGTTTTGGACAAAAATACTGACTTGCTTGATACCAATCACTGGATCAGTTGTAGTCCCATAGCAAGGATGAAGGGTTGCATACTATCATGAAGCAAATACCAGACAGAGCAATTTCTGTAGGGAGGGAGCCCACAGTCCTCTACCCAATTCAAAAACTTGAGATCCAAACAGCCACGTATTGAATTTCTAAATCATTCTTTTTGCTTTATGGTTCTGCACAAACTCCGCAATATAATATTGTGGAATTCTTTTCATCAGAGTATAATGCTAAACCACAAGCCATCACAAACCATAGACATCAACTACTTAATCCAGAAATACATCTGGGATGTTTTCTACAATAAATGGCTACTGTAAAGCTGCTACCAAGCACCAGCCCACACCCTTCCCGTTGCCACATCATCTTCTGTTCAACTTCAGAGGTTTATAAAATCATGAGAGCATGGATAGGCGAGACAGCCAGGATCTTTTTCTCAGGGTAGAAATGTCAAATACTCGAGAACATACAATCAGTGGCCACAGAGTGCATGTTCATGGTCTTCTGCTGCCGTAGCTCATTGACCTCAAGTTTCAACGTGTGTTCAGAGATGCTCTTCTGCACACCACTGTTGCAACAGGTGATTATTTGGGTCACTGTTGCCTTCCTGTCAGCTTGAACCAGTCTGGCCATCCTCCTCTCACCTCTCCCACCTCTCATTTTTGCCAAAAGAACTGCCATTCACTGGTTGCTTTTCTCGTCATTCGCACCATTCTCTGTAAAGCCTGGAGACTACTGTGCATTAAATCCCAGGAGATCAGCATTTTCTGAGATGCTCAAACCACCCTGTCTGGCACCAACAATCATCCATGGGCAAAATCACTTAGATCATATTTCTTCCCCATTATGTTTGGTTCAAACACCAACTGAACCTCTTGCCCATGACTGAAAGCTTTTACGCATTGGGTTGCTGCCACGAATGGCTGATTAGACATTTGCATTAAAAGCACATGTACAGCTGTACCTAATAAAGTGGCCACTGAATGTAGATTTAGGATTGGGGTGGGGAAGGTTATAAGGAGATGTGCAGTGCAGGTTTGTTTCAATGTACAGGGAGCAGTGGGTGCCTGGAACAGGCTGCCAGAGATAGTGGTGGAAGCAAACACAATTTAAGACACTTTAGGATATACATACAAGTATACAGGGAATGGAGGAAGGTAGGAAAATGGACTAGGTGCAGGCAGAAGGGATTTAGTTTAATTTAAAATCATGCTATGTGCAGACATTGTGGGCCAATGGAACAGCTCCATGCTCTAGATTCTTAGCCCTGGCTTATTTTGCTGGAAAACACTGTCCCTCTCCTGACACAAGAACATTGAACCAAGTGGTAGAATTCATTAGAGACAAGCATACATTCACCATAGAACATTACAGCACAGAAACAGGCCTTTTGGCCCTTCTCGGCTATGCCAAACCATTTTTCTGCCTAGTCCCACTGACCTGCATCTGACCCATATCCCCCCAAACCCCTCTTATCCATATACCTAGGTGTCCAAGTTTTTCTTAAATGTCAAAAGTGAGCCCGCATTCACCACTTCATCTGGCAACTCATTCCACACTCCTATGACTCTCTGCATGAAGAAGCCCCCCCCCCATGTTCCCTTTAAACTTTTCCCCTTCACCCTTAACCCATGACCTCTTTTTTATCTCCCCTGGCCTCAGTGGAAAAAGCCTGCTTGCATTCACTCACTCTATCTATACCCATCATAATTTTATACACCTCTATCAAATCACCCCTCATTCTCCTACGCTCCAGGGAATAAAATCCTAACCTATTCAACCTTTCTCTCTAACTCAGTTTTTCAAGTCCTGGCAATGTCCTTGTAAACCTTCTCTGCACTCTTTCAACCTTATTAATATCCTTCCTGTAATTAGGTGACCAAAAACTGCACACAATACTCCAAATTTGGTCTCACCAATGTCTTATACAACCTCACCATTCACGGCTGACATTTTCGGAGTGGGCAGATAAGAGCAGGCTATGTTTGAAAACAGCATTCACCTAAATAATTGATGCCTGTCATTTGGCATGAACAGGTGTCCACAAAGCTTTATGTGAGCTGCCTTGTGACTGCAGTTGGAATTAATAAAGGACACAGGAAGCCCATAAAAATATTCTACCAGTCCTCCTGCGTTCAAAATGCCAGGGTGTCAATCTGGCATTGTAAAACTCCCCTTTAATCTTATCTGTTTTACTTTTGATTCTGGTCACCTAATTGACACTTCTGAAGGCAGGTGATACTAGCTTTGAATTAATATTGTATCAAATTCAATTACAGAGCCAAGACTGGGCATCCCTCTTTTAATTAACAATTCATCCAAAGTTAATTGTTTGGGGACTTGTCAAAGACTGAAAGTAAACATGCTTTTTAGCAGTGGGTAAGGTAGCAAAAGATTTATCTGAATCATATGTTCTTACAGCCAAGAGCAGCGTATAGCCCTTCCATTTATTGAAATCAAATCACAGCCATTAACTTCATTCCCTGTTGCTTGAAAGTCTATCCAGTTGCAAGGGTAAAAGTACAACTGTCCCTCCTATTATCTATGAGAGATTTTGAGCTTCAATACAGTTCCCTCATTGGGAGCCCAGCAACTGGGTAGCTAATCACTGTGAATCAAGAGGTCTTCAACCCTCACCAGTGAAAGGCCTATTTATCATTCCTGCAGGCAGACACAGCTGCTCAAAATGGAGTACAAAGGTGAGGAAAGCATACAATTTTCACCCTGAAGGTCAAGACTAGAAGGATATGATTTCATTCAGATAGACTCGCTGTAGAACCACACCAATTACTGAACCCACAAAGGGACATCAGGACACAGATTTCTGAAGAGATCTGAACCAAAGAAAGCACTTTATTTGGCTTTACTAAATGGTTCATAGTTCTGCATATACTGTACCATGAATACACATTATTTTCCTGTTGCTTCTTTGCAAACAGTGTTCTGATTAAAATGCTACATTTAAGTTACGTTTTAACTGAAAATTCTGCTCCTGCACTGTAAATGAAGTCTCAATGTAGAATAGTGCTGATTATTCCTCATATTGTTCAAAGCTGAAGGCTGTGCTTGCTCTATTTGCCATTTTATATTATGTCAGTAAAAAGGTGTGTGTGTATAAATATTACATTATATTCAATATCCTTGCCTTCAACTCTGATATTTTTAAGAAAGTGATTGGCCCACTATCTTTGAACTGAATTTTTAAAAGAGCTATTCAGTTAGTGACTAACTCATTCCATTCCTCATTCTAAGTACACATCTAATTAATTTTGCTAAGTTCCATGAGTCTTTCAGTCAGCATACTTCAGACTGCAACAAAGTGTGGCAATAATACAAATTCTCCTTGCAGTTAAGCCAATAGCATTAAAACTCTTTGGCCACTACTTACCCTACACTTTCAATAGGAGACCTACAAAAATGAAATAAACTTCTGTCTATCTCGCTTTCTCTCTCTCATACACACACAAAGTTTCAGCATGCACAATAGTATAAACCAGATGACAGCAACTCGACAAACCAGTTTCCTAAAGTTATTTTTGTTTGTTAGTTGGAATTCTGCCTGAACTGCATTTAAAACAACCATCTTTCACTTACACTTTGCAATTAAAACTATTTCATGCATTAACAAGACAGTCTAAAAAAAATTTTTCATAACAAGATTCGGAACAAGAAGGCAGCGGGAGAGCACCTAAGGATTTCCAACGGGAAGACATTTTGAGTTCTCGGGGGAAGAGAGAGGCCAGACTGCGCAGGCACGTGACGTCAGCCAGTTGAGTGTGAACGGTTTAAAAGGAAGGCAGCCATGTCCAGTGGGCAGTGTTGAGAGCAGGCAGCAAAGTGAAAGAGCTTTGGCGGTAACGGGATGAGGTGAGGCAGCTGTTAATTGCAAAAGGAAGTAGTATGTGTGTGAGGCCAGTTTTCTGTAGTCGGTGTCAGATGTGGGAGGTCCTGGAGTCTCCCGGCATCCCGGACAGCCATATCTGCACCCGATGCATCAAGATGCAACTCCTGAGGGACTGAGTTAAGGAACTGGAGATGCAGCTCGATGACCTTTGTCTGGCCAGGGAGAGTGAGGAGGTGGTAGAGAGGAGCTATAAGCAGGTGGTCTCACCAGGGCAATGGGGGACAGAGAAATGGGTCAGTCAGGAGAGGGAAGTGGAAGAGTCAGTTACTAGAGAGTAACTCTGTGGCTGTACCTCTTGACAATAAGTATTCCTGTTTGATTACTGTTGGGGGGGGGGCAGCCTACCTGGGGGAAGTGGCAGTGGCCGTGCCTCTGGCACAGAGTCTGGCCCTGTGGCTCAGAAGGGTAGGGAAAGAAAGAAGGCGGCAGTGGTGATAGGGGACTCTATAGTCAGGGGTTCTGACAGGCGATTCTGTGGACGCAGGAAAGAAACTCAGATGGTAGTTTGCCTCTCAGTTGCCAGGGTCCGGGATGTTTCTGATCACATCCAAGATATCCTGCGGTGGGAGGGAGAACAGCCAGAGGTCATGATACATATTGGTACCAATGAAATAGGTAAGAAAAGGGAAGAGGTCCTGAAAGAAGACTACAGGGAGTTAGGAAGGAAGTTGAAAAGCACGACCTCAAAGGTAGTAATCTCGGGATTACTGCCTGTGCCACGTGACAGTGAGAATAGGAATAGAATGAGGTGAAGGATAAATGCATGGCTGAAGGATTGGAGCTGGGGGCAAGGATTCAGATTTCTGGATCATTGGGACCTCTTTTGGGGCGGGTGTGACCTGTACAAAAAGGAGGGATTGCACTTGAATCCCAGGGGGATCAATATCCTGGCGGACTGGTTTGATAGAGCTGTTGTGGAGGGCTTAAACTAGTTTGTCAGGGGGGTGGGAATCAGAATTGAGTGCAGGGATTAAGGTAGTGTGGTGAACTACATATACCTGTCTGGACACGCCCCCCCCCACCCCCCCACCCCCAGCCGCTCCTCCCACGGACCCCAGTATAAAGGTGATTGGAGACACAGCCCCGGCCTCAGTCTCCAGGATGTAGTATGGTGGTCACTTGCTGCTTGTTCTTTCTTCCAGCCAATAAAAGCCTACCTTAACACACATCTCAGAGTTATTGATGGTGCATCAGGTAGAAGGACAAGGGCATGCTGCTAAGAGTTCTGAGTTGATGAGGAAGGACAGGCAGGGGATGAAACATAATTGCAGCCAGTTAAAGGGGTTGAAATGTGTCTATTTCATTACTAGGAGTATTAAGAAGGAGGATGAACTTAGAGCATGGATTAGTACGTGGAACTACGATGTTGTGGCCGTTACTGAAACTTGGTTGGAGGAAGGGCAGGATTGGATGATGCTGGTCCAGTGGTTCAGGTGTTTTAAAAGGAATAGGATGGGAGGTAGAAAGGAGGGAGGGAGTGGCATTGTTGGTCAGGGCTATAGAAAGGGAGGATGTTGCAGAGGGTGTGTCCACTGAGTCAGTCTGGGTGGAAGTCAGAAATAGGAAGGGATCAATCACTGCGCTGGGAGTAGTCGATAGGCTCCCAAATAGCCCTTGGGACACTGAGGAGCAGATAAGTAGGCACATTTTTGAATGATGCACAAAATACAGGGTAGTAGTTATGGGTGATTTAAACTTTCCTCATATTGACTGGCACCTCCTGAGTGCAAGGGGGATAGATGGAGCTGAATTTGTCAGGTGTATTCAAGAAGGATTCGTGACACAGTATGTGGACCAGTGGACAAGAGGAGAGGTTATACTGGATCTAGTTCTGGGTAATGAACCTGGTCAGGTAACAGACCTCTTGATGGGGGAGCATTTTGGCGAGAGGGACCACAATTCCCTTAGCTTCATCTTAGCCATGAAAGAGATAAAATCAGACAAAATGGTAAAGTGCTTAACTGAGGAAGGGCTAACTTTGAAGGGATGAGGCAGGAACTGGTGAGAGTAAATTAGAAACAGATGTTCAAAGGGGAAAGCACAGAAGTAATGTGGGAGAAGTTTAGGGACCACTTGAGCTGGGTTCATGATAGGTTTGTCCCACTGAGGCAAGGAAAAAATGGTAGGAAAAGGGAACCGTGGCTGACAAAACACGAGGCAACTCATCAAGAGGAAAAAGGAAGCATCTGTTACATATAAGAAGCAAGAAGTAGGAGGGGCTTATGAGAAAAATAGGGTAGCCAGGAAGGAGCTAAAGAAAGGACATAGGAGAACTCGATGGGGGCATGAGAAGGCCTTGGCATGTCAGATTAAGGAGAACCCCAAGGCATTCTATGCGTATACGAAGAACAGGAGGATGATGAGAATGAAGGTGGGACCGCTAAAGGATAAAGAGGGCAACATGTGCGTGGAGGCAAAGGAGGTTGGGGAGGTCCTAAATGAATACTTTGCTTCAGTATTCACAAGTGAAAAGGATCTTGATCAGGATGAGGTCAAAGTAGAGCGGGCCTGTGTGCTGGACAATGTGGAGATTACGGAAGTAGTAGTGCTGGATCTTCTTAAAAACATCAAGATTGATTAATCCCCAGGGCCAGATAGGATACACCCCAGGTTATTGTGGGAATTGAGAGAAGAGATCACTGGAGCATTAGCTATGATCTTTGAATCCTATTTGGCTACAGGGGAAGAGCCAAAGGACTGGAGAATGGCAAATTCTTGATTAGAAAAAGGTAATAGGGAGAAACCTGGGAACTATAGACTGGCGAGTCTTACGTTGGTGGTCTGCAAACTACTGGAAAGGATTTTTAAGGATAGGATCTTCGAGCATTTGGAGAAGTACAGTCTACTCATGGATAGTCAACATGGCTTTGTGAAGGGAAGATCATGCCTCACGAGCCTGACTAAGTTTTTTTGAAGAGGTAACAAAAGAAATTGATGAGGGTAGGGCAGTGGATGTGGTCTACATGGACTTTAGCAAGGCATTTGAGAAGGTCCCTCATAAGAGATTCATTCAAAAAGTCATGAGGCATGGGATAAGTGGAAACTCGGCTGTTTGGATAAAAAAATTGGCTTAAAGGAAAAAAGCAGAGGGTAGTTGTGGAAGGAAAGTATTCTGCCTGGAGGTCGGTGACTAGTGGAGTGCCGGAGGGATCTGTCCTGGGACCCCTGCTATTTGTGATTTTTATAAATGATCTGGATGTAGAGGTGGAAGGATGGGTGAGTAAGTTTGCAGATGACCCGGAGATTGGAGGAATTGTGGATGAAGCTATAGGTGGTTGAAGGTTACAGGAGGATATAGACAGGTTCCAGAGTTGGGCAGAAAAATGGCAGATGGAGTTTTGGAAGGACAAACCAGAAGACTGTGTGCAGGATTAATGGTCAGTTACTTAAGAGTGTGGATGAACAAAGGGACCTTGGGGTTCAAATCCATACATCCTTCAAGGTCGCTGGGTAGGTTGATAGGGTAGTTAAGAAGGCCTATGAGATGCTAGGCTTCATTAACAGGGGGATTGAGTTCAAAAGTAGAGATGTCATGTTGCAACTCTACAAATCTCTGGTGAGACCGCACTTTATTGTGTTCAATTCTGGTCACCTCATTATAGAAAGGATGTGGAAGCTATGGAGAGGGTGCAGAGGATATTTACCAGGATGTTGCCTGGTTTGGAGAACAAGTCATATGAATCAAGGTTAGCAGAGCTGGGACTTTTCTCTTTGGAGTGTAGAAGAATGAGAGGGGACTTGATAGAGGTCTACAAGATTATGAGAGGCATAGATAGGGTGGATAGTCAGTACCTGTTTCCGAGGGCACCAATAGTAAACACCAGAGGGCATAGGGTTGTGAGTGCCTGGAATGACTTGCCAGGGATGGTGGTGGAGGCTAAAACATTAGGGGTATTTAAGAGCCTTTTGGACAGGCACATGGATGGAAGAAAAATGGAGGGTTATGGGGTAGTGTGGGTTTAGTACTTTTTTTTTAAAGGATTATATGGGTTGGCACAACATGGAGGGCTGAAGAACCTGTACTGTGCTGTAATGTTCTGTGGTTCTATAACATCGCTCAGATGTATCCCATGAATTGTGGCAACAAACAACCATTAATATTGTGAAGGCACACAGGACAGAAGTTATGGGTGCAGGTATAATCTGTAAATGAACATGATATGATAAATTATCTAACCAGATTATCAAAAGATTGTCAGTCATCCACAAATATTGGATCTGTATAAATTAGAGTATGATAGGTGGAGTCTGCCACCATTTACTCATGACACTACTGCACCTGAATATGTGGATGTTGGATCAGCCTCTACAATCACCTGAGGACCCATCAATAGTCAACCCATTAAGACATCAACATACTCAACTTGAATGATCACACTACTACTAGGTGTATATGTATTTTTAAATAACTTAGGTACCACAAAACAATTTCTTCAGTAAATTTACTGCTTCTTACACAATTTTGTGGTTAAACAGTGACACTGCACCCAACGTGGCTAGGTGATTAGGATCTTCAAGAAAGCCACCATTATACATTGTGCACAATCAAAGCTAAGCATGCAAAACTCAATATTTACATAGCAAACTTGTCTCGCCTTAATGAATCCACAGTTACATCATTTCATTTTTTTAAAAAAGGCCAGATTTGACCAGCAAAATACTTGTAAAAAGATTACTCTGGCTGTAACTTTGTGGAAAAGACTCAAGTTGAGGGAAGGAAAACTACAGTCCTGCTTTCACTGTTCCGGCATCCGCCTTGCAATTAAGCATCAATTTGTTGCATTTGAAGGCTGAAGGTGTGCAGTTAGGGAAGATATAAATGCAACACTCTCAGAATCTTAATGCTTACAATATACATTAACAATCTAATCATTAATGCATCCAATCAACCTTGATTAAGCTGAAAATTTAGAGTCTCAATCTTAGGGTATTCTTAAAAGATTTTATTTTCAGTAAACTATTCCTTTCTCTTAATCTGATTTTCACCTTTGTCTTTATGTTTGATATATAATTAGCTTCATCCCCATTTCATATGCTTGTCATAGCTTTTGAAAGTGATTGGTAAAGTTTGTATCTTATTGCTTCCACAGTGTACAAACACATTCCTTATAGTTTGAGGGCTTTGCTTACTCCCAGCTACCCATATGCCTCTGAAAGTGAATATAATCACTTCAGTCAGTCAACAAAGGTGAACACTTTAAGACAAATCTAAGTAGTGGCAAGCATCTTTAAAAAAATAACAATGTTCCAGCATTATCTGCGACATCGTTGTTGAAATTTATCATATAAATATTAAAGTATATTTGATATGGCTGAAAATTAGTCCTGTTGCACCTGTGCTGACAGTCTGTCAGTTTGTCTAGGGTTTTTGTAATGTTTCATAACTCCAGAAACTAATTGAAAGAACAACACAGGAAAATGTGCCAACTTCACTTTTACCTTAGTGGGGCACTCACATATGATGTTGCGACATAATGACGTATGCCATTTGTGTACTTCATAATTCATTATTGGTTATCAGTAAGTAAAGAATGCCTTATCAAATATATTCACAATTTACTCAGATAATACAGAAATATTAAATGCACAACACTCCTCCCTGATTAGCTATAAATTACTACTCAATACAGATTGCATTTCAACTCAAATATACAAGCACATCGCTCTCTAGGCCTCAAGATTTAATCTGTGGAGGATTTCTTATTCTTGTGGAATAATGTCTTTCCTGACAAATGGGGGTCATTCAGCTTGGCAGGTAAAACTAGTGGCTGTAAAACAATTACAGGTTCTGGGGTTATAGGAATTGACTCTGGGCCTGCAGGAAATGGTTATGATAGCTCTGAACAGTTTTCTTCTCTAACAATTGACATTGCTTTCCTCAACTGATCAATGTGTAGTCTCCAGATGAAATTAGACACAATCTCCAATATGCAGGAGAGTGGTCCAGTTCTGTCTGCAATCTTTTCAAGTTTCTGGAACACCAGTCCTTAAGAAGAGGCTTCTCAAGACGTCAACAGTATGTGAGGCTCTAGTGGAAGCTACTGGGAACACTTCTGGCCACTTTGTACCTACCTCCACTACTAACAAGAAAGTTGTGCCATGAATGTTCTGGCAAAATACACATGAATCATCTGCCAGGGAAAGCAGGCCATTCGCAGAGATGGAGAGGCACTGATCTTGGCATCTTTAAAGCATGTTGGCATCCCAAACTGTGGATGACAAACTGCTCAACCTGCTGATCAATTCAAGGCCACCAGACAAAACCTTGACAAATCACCTCCATTTTGACCATGACCGGCACGTAGCTCTTCCAACACTTCACCTCTCAGCTTGGATGGTTTAACAGCTCTCAAACCCCACACAATAAAAGCACCACATCCCCCCCATGCCAAGTTCATCACAGCTCTGGTAAAAATGGGATGAGGGAAATTGGAAATTCTGTTGCACATTCCAGCTATTTTGGGTTGCTACTTAGACCTGTGGGGTCTCCTCTCATTTCCCTGTGGATCATCTCTACCGTAATAGGGAGACATTCGATTTGCGTCAGGGAGAATATATCCAGGAGTGTTCTCTTTTGTAAATTTTTCAGGTATTTCCTTTGCCAAGGGTAAACGGAACAATCTATTAGCATTTGCAGGATTAGTTATCCTCTTGAATTCGATCTTGTAATTGTGTTCTCCAATAAAGGAGCCATTTCTTTATTTGTGCTGTTGCTGTTAGTGGAACACTCTTCTGTGGATTGCAAATGGCTGATGATCTGTAATGAGGGTAAACTCTCTCCCATTCAAATACTGATTAATGTTTCTCCAAACCAGACTCAAGGCCTCACTGTCAATCTGTGCATAACCTGTGCAGCAGTAAGGGAATGTGTATAAAAGCAATGGGGCGTTCACTTCTATCACTCATAACATGACATGGCATCTACATTATAAGGTGAGGCATCACAGACAGGCTTCACGAGATGATGTGGATCGTGATGTGTGAGCAGAGTGACTAATGTCCTTTACCTTTTGGAAACCCAACTCATATTGCTTTGCCTATTTACATTTCTTCCCGATCTGCAGTAATGACTTCAAGGGGTGGAGCACAGACGCCAGGCTCAGCTGGAATCTGTTATAGTAATTGACAAATAGACAAATCCTAAAAAGGACCAAAACTGTGACAGGTCCTCTAGCCTTGGGGCATCTACCATTGCTTGAATTTTCTCAGCACACTTGGGAGAAGTTCCTTGTCAATTTCCTGTAACAATGATGCCAACCAGGTAACACCAAGTGCCTGGGTAACCTTGTAGCACCTAGTCCTTAGCTTTCTGCTAGAGTTCAAGTGCAGTTGCTACTCCAAGCCTGTTGTGAATGGTTATGGTGAGAAACTCTTTGGAGTCTTCTTCTAAGTCCATCTCTAGGAGGGCGCTGGCTAAGTCCACTTTGCTGAAGTGTTTCCCTCTAGAAAAATTTGTAAAGATAATCTCTTTCCTGGGTATTTATTTACTTCCAGTACTGCATTGATGGCAACCTTAAAATTGCCACAGATCCTGACAGATCCATACTTCTTGGCTACTGGGACCACTGGGTTGCCCATGGACTCCACTCAAATTCCTTCAGCCTCCATGCAACCTAGCTCACTGTGTACTTTATCGCAGATGGTATAAAAAACTGGACAGGCTTTGTAAAACTTGTATGGGGCATTTTCTTTGATATGTTTCAATTTTCCAATGCCATCCTTGAACACCACCGATGTATCATCCAGTACCTTTCTTAATTTACTTTCTGGTGACTCTATTGCAGGGGATGTGGCATGCAAATTGTGGAAGCTTCTCCAATCAAGCTGTATTTGTCTCAGCTAATCATGGCCCCACAATGCTGGCCCTCCTGTTTTAAAATCACATACAAGCCCAGTGTGGCTTGTTGGTTGTTGTATTTTGTCACTATATGTTCTTCATTGGATATCTGCAGGCTTCAGTACAGTATCTTCACAACACCTTTCAAACTCATTTTGTGGAATGACTGAAACAGCCACACCAGTGCCCAATTCCATTTTATTTAATTTGCTGTTCTCTTCTGGTTTAAGCCTACTGCTTGTCTATTGTTAGTTTTCACATTGTAAATCTCATGGCCCCCTAGTCCCATGTCACTCATCTTATCAGATTTTTCTTTAACAGCATGCAGACTAGTGCTCTTTTAGAAACTGCAATTTGACTTTTTAGCTTTTACTCCTCACTGTGCAGTCCATGTATTATTTGCCTCCGCTCATGCACTTTGAATGTGTCCTACTTTGTTGTATTTTCAACAAGTTTCATCTTTAATCCTGTATTGATTTGGATTACGGAGGCCCTTCCACAACGGTAACGCAGTTTGCTCAGCCAGGCAGGTTTCTGTTTAGACACAGTAATTTTGTTCATGCTCAATTTCATTCTTGACTACAACTCAATTGTGTCACTGACTGCTGTTTCCATTGACACAGTAATTTCAATTGCTCTTTTAAATGTGAGTTGTGATTCAATTAGAAGACATTGTGGAATGTTATAAGAAAGCATTCAAAAAACGAAATGATCTCTCAGTGCGTCATTTAGCCCTTTACTGAGCTGGCAATGCTTAGACAGTTTCTTCAATTCAGCCATGTAAGCCGAAATGGAGTCCCCTACTTTTTGACTCTGAAACCTGAAGCATTCTGCAATCAACAGAAGCTTTGATTCTGATTGTTCCTGCATTGCATTCATGACATCAGTAAAACTCATTTTGGCTGGTTTCACTGGAGCAGTCAAACTTCTAAGTGAACTATATGCTCTTCCACCTAATGCACTCAGTGAAACTGGCACTTGTTGCTCATCGGCTATTCCATTTGCTTTAAAACACTGCTTAATTTGTTCAGTATACATCTTCCGGTTATCTGTTGTGCAATCTAACATGTCTATCTTTCTGATGAAATCAACTACTTTCTCTTATTATCAACACCTGGTTTTCACTGTTTATGAACCCTTGAAATTTGTCAATTTTCTACACTTCTTTAAAAAAAATAAAGACCATCGCTTTCCCTTCCGAAAAACACGTGCTGCATTTTTTAAAAAATAACCTTTCGAAGAAAAAATGTGTTGTGCTTCTACTGGTGGGTAGTTGTCTCAGGTACACTTTAAAACCATCTTGTCACCACTGTAGCTCCAAAAACTAATCAAAAGAAAAACATGGAGTCCAGGAAAACATGTCTACTTTATTTTTTCCTTAATGACATAATTGCAAAATGATGTATGCCATTCACGTAATTCATAATTATAACCTGTAATTATTATGTATATACATAATCAAGCAATATTTACAATATTACTCAATCATTGAAATATTAAATTCACTATAGTTTTCTCTAATTAAATGAGTTCACAGTTGGCCACACTAGTCATTCTCTTACTAGATAATCTGTTGTTCACTAGGCTACAAGAATGATCATGCATTGTTGTAATAACAGCTACTGAAAAATATGCCTGAGCTTTAAGCGATCATGCTGCTCACCATTTTTTGCCATTTTGTTAAAGTACTTTGCTCGGGCCCCCAGGCATTATTCGACAAAAGTCTGTCTTGTCCTCTGTCAGGATGCATCTGCTACTTGATTGGCAGTTTTCCCAGTATGTGTGAGGTATAAAGCTTTGCCACATGGATGTTCTGTGGCCAAACCCTATGTTGTAGCTTTTACAGCATTCTGTTCCTGCTTAAGAATGCCTGTCAACTCTATGCAAGACTCACATTGCAGCTGATCACGAAGTGCAAGTCCATCTTTTTGTCTGTCATATTGTCTGTAGAAGACAGGAAAAAAAAATTGTGCCCAGTACTTGGTAAAGTGGAAAAAAACATTAATGCCCTTTAGTGTGCATGCAGGCACTATAACGCACTCTGAAATGGTCTATTTTCAGTAGCAGATGTTCCAATGCATAGTTGTTTAAAAGCCAAGTCCAGTTACAGCCCACTAAACTGAGCTAAATAGGAGATTTCCAGTTCAACAACTTGGTGATGTATTTCTCTGATAGTTTTGGTTTAAGCAATAAATAATTGAGATACTCATCAAAATTTACCAATTTCCTCGTCTCCCTCTATTTTCAACATTCAGAAATTCTCCAGTCGACTTTCAGGAAGCCGCAGTGGAACAGAACACAGTTTGTACTAAATGGATGTGTAATTCCATTTTTGTTTTCTGTGTTGTAACTAACTTCAACTTTCAAGAGAAATGCTTTTTCTGTTGACCTTTGAGTTATAAGAGGAAAAAAAACTCCTTAAGCACATCAAAATCAACTGATGAAGCACTTATTAATGCAGACTGTTCTCCAATGTCAGATCTAAACTAAAGTGCTTACTGCAGTCATTCTTTATCTTTTCAAAGTGAATGCAAGCTCTCCCCATAGGCAACATTCCTATCAGGATATTTACTGCAACTTGTGTATTAGGCAGTTTCTTCATCAGCTCTTCATTATAACCTTATAATAATCAAGCCTGTTCTAAAAATAAATCCATTTACTACTTTGCTACTACTGTTGACCTTCACTGATTAAATGGAATAATTATTATAGGGATAAAAGATGCCCACAATGACTATAAAGGCATTGCTTTATTAAATAGGTACAAATATTAGCTTGCATGTTTCTTTTACGTGTACTTAAAATTAGGAAAAACCTCTGCCATCAAAATACAGAATTTGGCTTTGGTCTTTAATTGTACATCTTGTCCAATGCTATACAGTGGATTCCACTGCTAACTCATCCATCATTGTCTAGCTATTACCTACATGCCCACAATAACACCTTCAACTCTTCTTCGCTCTTCTTTCCACTTATACCTGAACCAGTGTTTTATAAAGGTTCATTCTTACATTCTGGCTTATGTATATTATGTCACTATTAATAAAACATGGGATCCTATCATAGTCTTAATCACTTTCTCAATCTAATTAGTGATTGGTTTGTTATTCTCATATGTTCCGAGATAACAGTGAAAAGATTTTGTTTATGACAGATCATTCCATACACAGGAATATCGAGGTTGTCAAAAATGTAATGAAAAGAATGCAGTATATAATGTTACAGTTACAGAGGAAGTTCAGTGCTAGGAGATAAATAAACTGCAGTTTTATGACAAGATAGTCCAAGAGATCAGACTAGCTCATCTTTATGGTATAAATGGTCCATTCAACAGTGTTATATTAGCAAGCTCTGCCACTTTTGAGAAACTATGCAGATACATCCTCAGATTTTTTCTGTCCCTGCTCCTCTTTTACGATGATGTCCTCTGATTTATTCCTCATATGCCAGGTATCTATTTCTACCCTCTTGTTGAAATGTGACCACCCCTACTCCCATTTCACCAGCCCATCGATCAGCCTTCCCTGTTACCTCAGTGAAAAAAACTCTGAAAATTTGCTTTTAGTACTCTTATTCTCGTTTTCCCTCATCAATCCACACGTCCAAGGGCTGTTTCTGTTTTAAAAAAGCTTTTTCCACTACTGAAAACAAACTGCCTGGCCAGTAGTTGCCTTTAAAATGATAAACGCTTTACTAGGGAAGTGCATGACGCTTTGAGTTCTCCAGTCCTCAGGCACTCTACATTGACAGATGTTAGATAGATAGAACATTGAACATTATAGCATGGGAACAGGATCTTTGACCCACAATGTCTGCACCGGCCATGACACCAAATTAAACTACTCCCCTCTGCCTGAACATAGTCTACATTCCTCCTGTTTACATCCTACCTAAACATTGCTGTTGTTTTGTTTTACCATTGTCCCTGGCAGTACATTCCAGTCATCTACCACTGCCTATGTAAAACGTGCTTTGAATGTCTCCTTTAAACTTTTCCAGCTCATCTTAATCCAATGCCATTTGGAATTTGACATTGTACCCTGGGGAAATGACACTGCCTATCTAGTCTATTAATGCTGCTCTTAATCCTATATCATACTATCAAATTGTTCCTTAGCCTACAACAATCCAAACTCGTCCAACCTCTCCTTAAACATTCCTATGGGATCCAATTTAATTTTATTGCCATGTCATACACTGTGTACCCAGGGTATAAATGTCATCATAATTAGCTTCTTGCAGTAGCATTGCAATGCATTCCAAACATATACTACATAAACTTAAAATAATATAAATTATTCATAATTTACACAACAAAATAAACAAAAACATCTGTGCAAGCTTCAGAAATATAGTCTGAGGCGGAATTAAAGTTCTTCTGGTCACTTCAAGGATCTGATGCCGTTGGGGAAGCAACTGTTGCTGAACCCGGAGGGCGTGTGAGTTCAAGGCTTGTGTGCCTCCCACATGGAGTAGCAATAAGAGGCCATGGCCTGGAAAGCAGACAATTTATGTCACCGTCCTGGGGCATCACCTCCCAGAGCTGTCCTCTGTGGTGGGGAGAGCCATACCTATGATGGAATTGGCCAGGTCTGTCTGTCTCTCTATCCAGGTAATATTCTGGTGAACCTCTTCTGGACCTTCCCCAAAGCCTCCACATCCTTCCAATATTATGGCAAGTAGAACTGCCAACAATAATGTGGCCTAAGGTTATTGCAAACCCCTCTGTCACTCTGGATGAATCATATCTGGAACTGGGTCTTTTATCTATAAGTACAAGCAGACGTTTCACTATCTCCATTCTAGATGGCTAACTCATTCATTCTCTCAACTCTATCTTACTTTATTCCAACCATATTTTTCCTAGTACAGCCTGATATAAACTGCTCATTTTGTATCTCAGTGCTCTTCACAAATACTTTCCCCCTCTGGTCACGACTGACCCCCCCCCCCCCCCCACCACCACCCACACACTTCTGTTGCATCCTACTTCCCTGTTTACATGATTAGAGAAAAAAAATTGGATTCCTTTTCACTTGATATCAGTTTTTTTTTGTTTTTTTTTAAAAAAACTTCCTCTCTGAAGCTTTTATAATCAGTACCAGTCTCTCAGTTCCTAGCCACGTTTCCTTTCCTCCCTTTGAAACTGTTCATTTTCCAGCTGACTATGTTTTCTTTAGTATGGCTCAAATTCTCTAGATTTTCTAAACCTTAAGAGACTATGATCACAAATCTCTAATATTTCCTTCACTAATACTTGCTTCACTTGGCCTATCTCATTCTCTGGAACAAACTACTTCAATGACTCCTTCTCTTGAGCAGTAACATACTGGTTAGGAAAGTTTTACTGAATGCATCTCAAAAGTTCCTCCCTTTTTCTTGCTTCTTGTTACCATATCTACCTTTGGAAGATCTCTATCATCATTAATCTCTTCATGAGTGCTCTCCTACTTGGACTCTTTAAATTTATACTACTTCTCAGTCTGTTACTATTTCTCTCTCCCAATCTGTGTATTTTTTTATTTCAACAATACATCACTGTACCTGTCCTATTGCTAAATTGCTTTAAACTCTCCCAACAGCACCTTGCATGGTAATAGCAAACCTCACAGCAGTGTCACCATTCCCAACTTCTGGAGAGTTGGAACTCTCCAGAATTGGTTGTAATATTTTAGGAAATCTTAGGCCTCCCTCCTATATCATCTATTCAGCTATGCATTCATCTGCACTTCTCTTATTTCTAAACCTACTTGCTATATGACATAAGTAATATTGGTGCTACCTTTGTCATCCCTCTTTTTCGTTAAACTCCGCTGACTCATTAAAATCTACCAACAGGGCCTCATCTCTTTCTCTATCTGAATTCATGTGCATCAAACTGAGTTAGTGCTTACCACATACTCACAGTGATACCCTTTAGTGGCTGTTCCAGCAAGCACTTAATTAACTGATATTGATAGCCCCTGGATAGAACTGCAACTAAAACTACAAACTATAGTTTAAAAATTCCAACAGCAATACTTAACTAAATTTTAGAATGACACTATTCTCTTATATATTTCTCTTGCTCATCAAATTTATGTTCTTTATACTCAATATAATATGCACTCTGGAAACTGCATGCCGTGCATTACCAGAACTCAGGTAGCTTATTGATGTTCAATTTTTGCAAGCTTCACAGAAAGGGAATTTTGAGTGCACTAAGAATTGAGATGCCGATTCTGTCCTTCCTCTCAGTGGAAAATCAGGGTGAATTAAATGAATAAAAACTAAAACACAATAGGTAAAAGAACAAAGATACTGAGTGCATCATAGACAAATTAAACTCAAGTTTTGTAGTCTTGGCAACAATCCACTATTACATCTTAAAAAAGTGATGAGCTGTATAGAAGAATTTACCTTTATCATCAGTAATACAAAGGCTTTATATATTGGTTCCTGGAAGGTTGTTATTGCTAGGGTGGCAGTGGGGATAAGCTCCCACTATCTACCAAATGCTCCCAAAGGTGTGTGCCTCAAATAGCCTCTAACAACCAAGTTTAGCTCCAGGTATTCAGGTGTGGCTTAGCTACTAAGACTGGCAGAACAGATCATACTGACAGGAGAGAGGGCAAAGCGGGTGACTGGTGGCTTAAAACCAGTCGCTTTGGGAAGTTGGCCTCCAAGAGGACCATAACTTTGTCATGGTTCGGACTCTAATGTACCTTAATGACCCAGAGAGCTATGTTGGCTGGAGTCAGGGATTTATGCTTTGTCTCTTGTTCGGGTGTCCCATGCTAAACAGGTCAGAGGGTAGAGATCAGACTAAGAGTAGTTCACTGGTCCTTCAGGTCAGGGGTTCAACTTAGGGCTAACAACTATGACCGGTAAAACACAACTGTTAAGGAAACGGCAATGAAGAATCCTTCTACATCTGACTGTGGCAATATTCTTGAATGTCTGCCCAGGACTCACATGTCTAACAGTAGTGTAAATAGAGAAGAATCAGCTGACCCTGAACACTGCCAGAAATGGAGGCCCATCATTGCTGCTCTAAACACCAGCAGCATAACATGCAGCAAGTTGGGGCAGATGGTGCTCCTAAGCAGTGGCTGGCAGCTCATCTGGAAACTTGACTGCCTTGCAGCTATACCCACTCACAGGGAAGGCTTCGGGGGACTGGGGGGAAGGGGCAGTAAACCCCAAGGGAAAACTCAGGAGCTGGCATCCCTAAAGCAGTCCTATGTTAAGTTCTACGTTGACTGGCAACTCCTGTGACACTGCTGGTGCAAAACTGTAATGGTCTCTGCCATTCCTTTGGATTCAGAGGTGTGGAGAGGGGGAGCTTGCTCTCCATATCGTACTGCTCTGGCTTGCATATCTACACAGCTAGGATGTAACCTCCATTGCTAATCCTGACTGACAGGCCTCAGAGATATATTGACAAGATGAGGATGTTACCTGGAATGGAGGGCTGTAGCAATAGGAGAAATTGAATAGGTTGGATTTATTTTCACTGGAATGTAGGAGTCTGAGGGGTGTCCCTAAAGAAAATGGTGAAATTATGAGGGGCATAAATGGGATAAGCAGCTAGAGCCTTTTTCGCAGAGCATGGAGTCTAAAACTGGAGGGCACAAGTTTAAGGTGAGAAGGGCAAGATATTTTTCCCACACACAAAAGGTAATAAAACAAGCTGCCTGAGGAGATGTTACAGACAGATACAATTACAATGTTCAAAATGCATTTAGGCAGATGCTTGGATAGGAAAAGTGTTGTGGGGTATCGGACTAATGCAGTAAATGGGTCAATTATCCTGCTTTCAGTGCATGCTTCTGGAGAAATTACTTTGCTGTTCTTGGAAAAGCTAATGTAATTTCAATCATACGTTGATTCTTCAGGTTTTTTTTAAGGCAAATTTGCTTTACTTGCTTCACAAGATGCTGTTTGTTGTGGACCTAGTTATATGTTCCATCCCACATCCAGCTGGCTGATAGGTGTGCCAGCCAGCAAGTATTCAGAACCCCCTGCAGACTGGTTCAGATATTTTGATAAACCTGGCACCACTTAACTGCAGATCTCTTTTCACTAATATATTGGAGTATGCCAAAATATGCACATTGATAACTACAGAATTTCCATGCTTTTTCAATATAGAACACAAATCTGTAGATAGATTCCAGGGTAACCATGAACTCTGTTGGGTAAAAATTTACATCTGTATTTTCACTAACCTCTAGCTGAAATGTAGCATTTCCTTAGATTATGAATATAGGCAAACCACAGACATATTACCAGTTTGCAACTTCGTCACCAATGGAACTCAAAGCTATTTCCGTATCACATTACAGTTGTTACAAATATCTCAATATCATTTTCAGTACCCTCATCACTGCTTTGAAATTACAGTAGTTACTATACTTGCTGCTAGTTTGGATGTTCCTGCCTGAAAACGCCAGTGCGATGCAGCTGGCCTGCGCCTCGTAGTTGTTCAGCCACCAAGTGGCGTGTTCTTACATTTGTCAGCTAGACATCTACATTGCTCTCCATTATCTAGAATTGTTTGTTGATTAATGTATAGAAGGAGGTGAGTCATTTCTATTTGCAAAACTGGACAGTTCAAATAAGAATTCTTAACATGAGTCTTTTGTAATACCATGCGACTCCATGCACAATAACAGTTGAATTCCTGGAAGGACACGCCGACTAAGCTACTGCTATAATCCTCGTGCCATTCCAAGTCCATTAAAAGTGTTAAAACTTTAAATAAATTGTTAAACTGGTCTTAATTTAGTTACTTGGCATGTGAATTTCTTGAATATCTTACACTTCATTTAACATACAGATTACTTATTTTCTTTGCAGATTTATCAAATTACTTAAAATTCATAAAAAACATTTTGTTTTAAAATATGTCAATTGAATCAAAAATCTTTAGCTTTATTTACTCTATAATTTTTGCAGACCCAATTTAAGTTGAAATGTCAAAGAAAAGGAAGCATGATGAAAGCTATGTATTATATGGTTTTAATTGCATTAACGGACACAAAAGTGTTTTGTTGTTCAGAATAACTCTCACAAATAGAAGTATGAAGCCAGCAAAACTGAAAGAGCACTGCTTCTAAAAGATGCTGGGTATTTTTGTGCAAAGAAAGCTCAATTCAAAAAAAGTTGGAGCACTTCCAAAATGTGGATTTACCATTTCACAAAAACATTTTCTGGAAGCATCATATAAAGTTGCTTATTGGATTGCCAAACAAAAGAACGTACAGCATCTCTACTGGCTCATTCTCTTCGATCAAAAATAATGTCTGATATATTATTGTAAAAAGTCTGTGGGATTAGTAAATCCATTCTAAATGTAAGCTCATCATGATAGTGCCATACAAATTACTGTTGAATTGCACTTTGTGTGCAAATCCGGTTACTAGTGCTTCACGATGAACTTAATTAAGCAAGAGAGGCTGTAGAAGAGAATCACTGGCACGTTGCTGGGACTGCAGAGGTCAAGTTATAATGAGGAACTGTACGGGCTGGGACCAATTTCCCCAAAGCAAAGGCAGCTCAGGGGTAAAATTATAAAATAATAAAGGACACAGAGAGGTGAAGAGTCACAGTTATTTTCTCGGGTTAAGTGAGTCAAAAACTCCAGGTTTAATGCAAGAGGAAAAAGACTTAAAAGTATATCTGGGAGGCAAGATTTTCTTATAAATGGAGGTACGTACATTGAACAAGCTGCAAGACGAGGAGCTAGAGTCAGGTATAATTACAATATTTCAAAGACATTTAGCACGTACATGGATAGAAAATGTCTAAAGCAGAGGATCCCAACCTGCGGGGTCACAAACCCCTCAGTTAACGGTAGGGATCCATGGCATAAAAAAGGTTGGGAACCCATGGTCTAAAGGGACATGGGCAAACACAGGCAAAAAGAACTAGCTTAAATAAGCAAGTTGGTTAGCATTAGGCCAAAGAGCCTGCTTCTTTGTTGTGCATCTCAATGAATCATTGATATTCCTTGCTTAAATGCATTACCAGAGTAGACTAGAATCAACTGAGTTGTAGAGTTTAAAGAAGAATGAAAGTTAATTGACAACTTTTATGTTAGCATATATTCAGCATAGAAGACAGTATTATTTTAAGAAAGGTGTAGGTTTATAGAAATCATAGAACAGATGCATATTTCTGTTGCTTTATAACTCCAAAACATTAAAACCAACTGAAAGAAAAAGACAGGAGCCCAGGGGAACATGTACATTTTGGTTTTTTTTAAAACTTTAGTGAGGTGCACACTTATGATATGGTAGCATTATGACGTATTCCATTTACATGTAACCTGTAATGAATTAAACAAATGTTTAATCAAACATATTTACAATATTACTCAAAAAAGCATTGTATTAACATATCTCATTATCTACACTTGGTGGCTGCACTGATTTTGTTCATTTACAGTCAATCAAAAGAGCATGCAACGTATACTGGATGAATTCCTCCATCAATAACTTTTAGGAACAAATACAGTTTTATAGTACTGTAGTAGTATTAATAGCATTCTAATTTGTTCTGTATTTCATTTAAATATATTATTTGTCACTCAGTTAATTGGTAGCTTGTCTCTTTATACCTTAATAACTATAATAATATCAACTATTTCCATGAAACCTACCAAATGGGACAGCCGATTCATTGGGACAAAAGATATTTTTACAATGTATCTCAATGAACTGGAATCTACTGTATATCATTATTGACAACTCTTCCATAACTTTGAACAAAGGAGGAAACATTAAGGTGAGAGAAGTACTACCGGTAATTTTGCATTCAAAACTGGCAGTCACTATTGAAAGTAGTACAAAAATGTTTTAATTACAAAATATCATTGCACTGTTTCTAAATCAAAACATCACAAATGGTTAATTATTTGAAGAAAGACTTATTTCTCTTCCTTATCAAAAAAGGATATTAAATAGACCTTAAATCAACATTCCGTATAGTTTATAGAATATGTGACCATCTTGGTTATTCACTGGTTAGCTACTCTACATAATTTCTACATTCATAGGATCATAAAGGCTCCACTTTTATTGAAGTCTTAATCTTAGAAAGGAGAATCTTGACTAAGTAAGGTATTAAATTCATCCGCAGTCATGATTTTACAACTAAGTAGTGCAGTGTGGCTGTGTCAGGTGATGGTAACTATGATACTAAACAGTTCAAGGACTTCATGGCAAATTCTGTATAGTTGTGCCACATTCAATATCACATTAGAGAATCTAAATGAATCAAATTTTGCATACCTCGTGAATAACTTGCAATTACATTGGACTTTTAATAAAATAAAGAATACCAAGTCAAACTGACAAAACGGACGCACAAAAGGAGTGACTACGATTTTACTCCATGGGTCTGATATAAATTAACTGGCAAGAGTACTCAAGGCCATTTTCAACCTATGGCTGGAGGTCCCCACCTGCTTCAAAAAGGCAACAATTATACCAGTGCATAAGAAGAGTAGTGTGAGCTGCCTGAATGAGTAGCACTCACATCTACGGTGATGCTTTGAAATGTTGGTCATGACTAGAAGGAACTCCTGCCTCAGGAAGGAGCTGGACCCACTACAGTTTGCCTAACACAACAGGTGTGGTGAACTACATATACTTGTCTGGACACGCCCCCTGCTGACTGCTCCTGTGGCCCCTCCCATTGACCGTGGTTCCTCCCACAGACCCCGGTATAAAGGCGATTGAGGCCTGAGCCCGGCCCTCCGTCTCCAGGATGTAGTATGGTGGTCAACTACTGCTTGTTCTTTCGTCCAGTCAATAAAAGCAGATATCTCGCCTTCACGTCTCAGAGAGAGTTATTAATGGTGCATCAATAGGTCAATGGCAGATGCAATCTCAATGGCTCTTCACACGGGCTCAGATCACCTGGACAATACAAGCACCTTTATCAGGATGCTGTTTGTTTACTATCGCTCAGTGTTTAACACCATCATTCCCACAGTCCTGATCGATAAGCTACAGAACCTGGGCCTCTGCACCTCCCTCTGCAACTGGATCCTCAGCTTCCTAATGGGAAGACCGCAATCTGTGCGAAATGGTGATAATATCTCCTCCTCACTAACGATTAACAGTGGGGCACCTCAAATGTGTGTGTGTGTGTGCACCCTCTATATCCATGACTGTGTGTCCAGGTACAGTTCAAATACATCCAGAAACTTGCTGTTGGCAGAATCTCAGAGAGAGATGAGAGGGCATACAGGAGTGAGATATACTGGTTAATTGAGTGGTGTCACAGCAACAACCTTGTACTCAGAGTCAGTAAGATGAAAGAGCTGATTGTGGACTTCAGAAAAGGCAAGATAGGAGAACACAAACCTTTGAGGGATCAGAAGTGGAGAGAGCGAGTAGTTTCAAGTTCCTGGGTTTTAAGATCTCTGAGGATCTAACCTGGTCCCAACACATTGATACAGTGATAAAGGCGGCAAGACAGTGGCTAAATTTCATTAGCTGTGTGAAGAGATTTGGTTTGTCAGTTAAAACAGATAAAAACATCCATAGATGTACCATAAAGAGCTTCCTGACAGGCTGCTTCACTGTCTGGTATTGGGGTGGGGGGCGGTGAAACTGCACAGGACTGAAAGAAACTATAGAAAGTCATAAAATCAGTTGGCTCCATCTTGGGTTACTAGCCTCCATCAAGGAGCAATGCCTGAGAAAGGTGACATCTATTATTAAGCAGCCCCATCACTCAGGGCATGCCCTCTTTTCGTTGTTATCATCAGGAAGGAGGCACATACTTAGCGATTCAGCAACAGCTTCCTCCCCCTGCCATACAATTCCTAAATGAACTCACAAACACATCACGTTTTTAAAAATATTATTTCTGTTTTATATATATATACACACACACACACACACACACACACATTGTGGTGAACTATATATACCTGTCTGGACACGCCCCCTGCTGACTGCTCCTGTGGCTCCTCCCACAGACCCCTGTATAAAGGCGATCAAGGCCTGAGCCCGGCCTCTCAGTCTCCAGGATGTAGTATGGTGGTCACTCACTGCTTGTTCCTTCTTCCAGTCAATAAAAGCCGATATCTCACCTTTACGTCTCAGAGTGAGTTATTGATGGTGCATCACACATATACATACATATATACACACACACACACACACGTATTTGCTATAATTGATTTACTCATTTACTTTTACTTTTTATTATGCATTGCATTGCACTGCTGCTACTAAGTTAACAAATCTCACGACACATGCCAGTGATAATAAATGGGATTCTGATTCTACATTAATATTAAAAATCATTTGACTTCAGCAAAATCACCTCATTTTCACCAAAAATAACCTTGGACAACTAAATCTGTTTTTCACCAACCCTTTGTTTCTTCAAGGCACTGCTGGGTGTAGTATTGTCTAGTGAGAACAATCCACTGCCCGTTTCATTATCAAGTGGTGAGAAAGTGCATATAGACCGGCATCACAATAGTAGGTGACCTTTCCAGTTCTAGTCAGGGTCATTGGTCAGTGTCCAAGAAAAAGGAACATGGGCTGATTTTAATCCTCCTTAGTTCTGCTGGAGCTAACTGTAGTATTTGAGCCGACAGAGATCAACAATTTAGAGACTTAAATTACAGCCGTCCTAAACAATGTGAAATCATGTTACATCATAGAGCTATCTGTGGTCTCATCTACTCAGGGGTAACCAAATGCTGATTGACTGTTCACTTTCCAGAATGCCTGCATTCAGTCCACAGAACTGACCCTGAGCTTCTGGCGGTCTGTCGATTTTATTCATCATCCCATTCCCTCGCTAACCAACATGTCTGTCTCACCAAGATCATAACAACTAGGCCCAAACCAAGCTTAAACAACACCTCAACTTCCATCAGGGTATAGTGCAATCTGAAGAACTCAATATCAAATTGTTCAGAGTTACACAACTTGCTCTCTTTCAATTTGAACCAGAACTACTTATTGCTGCTGGTCATCAATTACACTCATTAAAACAAAAATCCTTATTTTGACTAGTTTAGATGGCTAGGTGTGTACTACAATCTCACCATTAACCACCTTTTATGAATATTGACTTCTCATTCCAATACATGAACGTCGATTTCTCATGCTAGTTAAAAAAAACTCCCCTCTCCCCTCTTCTATTCTCCCACTCTAGTCTCTTACCTCTTCTCACCTGCCAATTCCATCTCCCCCTCAGTCACCTCCTCCTTTCCTCTCTCCTATGATCCACTCTCTTCTCCTAGCATATTCCTTCTTCTCTAGCCCTTTACCTATCCAAGCCACCTGGTTTCACCCATCACCTTCTAGCTATCGTCCTTCCCCTCTCCCACCTTTTTATTCCGGCCTCTTCCCCCTTCCTTTCCAATCCTGATAAAGGCTCTTGGCCAGAAACGCCGACTGTATTTTCGTTTCCGTAGATGCTGCCTTGACCTGTTGAGTTTTTCCAGCATTCTGTGTCTCTCTCTTTCCCCATAGACTTTGCCTGACCTGCTGAGTCTACTAGCATTTTGTGTTTTTAGTTTAAAAGCTTCACATTTCCAGTATCTGCAGTTTTCACTAATTTCATTTGCTTTTTGGGGCACTTCAAAGTGCCTGGCAAAACTAAAAACAGAGTCAGTAGGAAGGGATAATGCTCTGTGAAAAGCTCTCTATAATCTTTAAAGAAAATATTGAGTGAATAATACAGTACACACATTTCTTGGATAGTATTTGTAACGCTGGTTCATAATAACATCACAAAACACAAATGCATTTTACATGCCTGCACCAATGTAGACAGTGGAGCCATTTTAAATTTGATGACACTCGATAATCACACTGCCCAAGTGAGTAAATTGACATCCCACATTGTAGTCAAACGTGCAAGACCAGGGCTGGAAACACCTAGTGACGAAACAGATCTGCAAAAGCAAGTTACACAAGAATGCGTTATGGCATGCTACTGGGTCTGCAGGAACCTCCAGTAAACATGTCACAATTCTGCACACTCTTTGACCACTTGAGTTGGCTCTAGATGCTCCTGATGACTCCTACGTGTGGCTCAGTAGGTTAGTTGGCCACTGTAGACAGCCCTCCATATGTAGATGAGCAGTACAATAAAAGAGGAGTGATGAGAATGTAGAACAAAAAAAAAGGATTAGTATCCAATTGCTGATGGTCGACATGGCCTCAATAACTGAAGAGCCTATTTCTGTTCTGCACATCTCTTTGACTCTATGACATTCCTTTTAATGGAACTTATTCTAATGGGTATTTTAAAGGATGCTACTGATGTTTAGTGCATAAATGAGCAGAGCAAAGTTTACATGATTTATCAGCTACACTGAGCTGGGAGCTTGTATTCCAGTTGTCTATAACCTTAAATCATGTAATCCAAGCAGTTAAACTTGTAATTAAAAAAAAAGTTCAGAGCAACATCAAATTGCTACCTAACTAAAATTATCTTGATTCTGCTACTTGCGTTGATTGCCAAAAGTCAGTTGTTAGTACGACCTTGGTTTTTCCTGACTAATCTTGCCATTCAATTACTCAGTGTAGTATTAACACGTACTGTATCAAATGACACTTGAATTCCAAGCAACCTACAGATTTGTGTGTAATCACTGAATGCTAAGAAGATTAGAGAATTAATTTTATAAATGGCTGTTGAGAACCCTCCAGAAGCCATTTAAATGGCCATTCACTATGTGTGGTCCAGACGATAAGCCAGGAGGGCACTGGGCTTCAGACCGATTCCTGCACACGGCTCGTGGGCACACTGGAAGTCTTTCCAGCAAACAGCACTGACAATCCCTCAGGATATGAACTTACAGTATATTAATTTTCTTCACCTCTCTAAGGAGGGCATTCTATCACCCATTCCTACATATTTTTACTTCTCAATTCTGATTAGGAAATAATCACAGATAGTCTAACTGCAACCTTTGATGCTTTTCTGTACATTTTGACTCTGTTTGCTTGTGGACATTCAGACTGAATTATTGAAATGCCAAGCATTTTGCCAGGTCAAACTAATAACATAGCTGAGAGACTACCCACTTCTTGGAAAGTAGATGCTCACAGTATTGTATTGTCAGCTGGGTGGCAAATACATAATAGAGGGCATGTGGGAATTTCAACTCTGCTCCAGAAAGCAAATAGCCAATTCTCAAAGAAAAAAAAAAATTCCAGCTACCATTATGGAGAATTGATTCATCACCTTTGCTCTACTGGAAGGTGCTATAGATCATCAGCACAGTAGAGACAGAAGCCCATGACCTCCCCAGATTAATGAGCGTTGAACCCTATTTTCTTAATATCATTCCTTCTAAAGCTACTTTAGTTTGTTGTTGGAGAAATATCTTCTTACATTTTGAAGTAACTGATTTTCAATGAAGCAGCAAATAGCACTAATGTTTTAATAAATCTTCATGTTTATAATAGAGACCTTGAATGCCACAAAAATATTTAATATTTGGGACATTAAAATTAAACTTAATTCCCAGACTGATCGAGCATCATCAAGCCCTGACTCTGCTCCTTCATCCCACCCAACCCCCAGCCCTCCCCCACCATCCTCACCATCTGTATCATTTTTGGAGAGGATTTCCATCGTACAACAGATCAATGATGTGCAGTAATTGCACTTCTGTTCCAAGTTATTGAAGAGGTTAGGTGGTGTTCGCATCCTGACACCTGATACAGTAACAAATGATGGCAGGAGGTGCCTGACTGTCCGAGGCCAGAAAGACTAATTGTTGCAATTTAATCCAGGGCATCACTATCGGTAATCACTCACTCCTGGAAAGAGGAGAAACCATCCAACAACACATTACAATTGATTCTATTGATTTCACGCAGTGACATGAAAACTTTCGGGCAAATAGAAATGTTGGCAGCTGAATCTAATACTTGCATCTTAAAACCTGTAAAATCGTTGCCTACTGGGACAATTGGCAAGAGGGACAAGTACATTAATGGCCTGTCTTTACACTTTGCATTGTTACTAATGGTCTATCATTAATGTCTTCAATACAGATCCTTATCATTGTCCAATTGGAATTTTGGATGTTACAAGATACAGCATTACATAATTTTCATTTGTTGCATTCTTCTTTTTGGTACTTCCAAAGATTATAAACTGATGACATTAAAATTACAATAGTATTCCATTGATGCTATTATTTGCCAGAGCTATTGTTTTCTCCAAGCTAGAATTTATGGTTCCAAGGGTAGTTTCTTTTATGAAAATAGAATAAATCAACATCAGTAGAGTTGATTTAGGCCCCAAGAAAGTCATTCCTGGTTGTCCTTAATAAGTTTCTGAAGGACAAACCAGTCTTAGTTTGAGAAGTTCAAATTCAATTATCATTCAACCATACATGAATATAACCAAGCAAAACAGCATAACCCTAGGACCAAGGTGCAAAACACATTACTGTACTAACAAACATAACACGTCACACAAGGTACCAGTAAAATACAGTCATGCAGAAAATATATTGTCCAAGATCCCAAGTCCACAAATGTTCCAGCAGTTTGCAGTTGAACACAATACCGCTGAGTGAACACAGATGGGGGTGCGGGTAGCACCGACTCCAGCTTGGACTCCGCTGCACCCAGCACTCCAGTGCACACGGACTCCAGCGCCTCTCTCGAGCGGCTGTAAACAAACAACACCGCAGCTTGATGCCTGGACTTCACTACAACCAAGGCCACGTTTCCCCCGCCATCTGCCAATAAATCAGTAAATTGGACTTGCAGCATTCCACATTAACAACATCCAACAGGGTCTTGCGATCAGAAGAAAAGCGACTAAGATGATTACTCGCTGTTAGACTACATACAGATCCCTCCAGCACCTCTCTGACACAGGTAGCAGCATGATTCTCAGCAAGTCTAGCTCCTTCAGTTTCTCCACCAACAAGCAACTCGCTGATGGGGTAGGCCTGCAGTACTTTAAGTTCTTAATGCCCAGCAGGGACTTGCGATTGTAATTTATTTATTTTTTTTAAAAAGGCAATAACACCCTTGGTTGGCCCTGTCGAAGCTACTGTGACCAAGGGTGCTACCATCTTACGTGGAATTATTCTATAGCTGCAATAATATATTTTTATTGGGATGTATTTCTACACAAAATGATCTGTTCCCGCTGCTTTCATGTTGAATTTGTTGGTACTTCACCACAATAGGCGGCATTGGGTGACCACGAACAATAACTTCCATCAAGTTGTTCAGCCACAGAAAAGGTTACAATCAAATCATAGCATCTCATATAAGAACAGTTACTAAGATACAATACAGGTCATGGAGAAGAATTGGCTAACATCTGTTACCCATTTCTTCTCAGGAGATGTGCCATCTGCAATATCCTGGTCAACACTGTGTTTAATTGTAGGAGTCACCAAATACAAGCCGGATGCCTCAACTGACCCTGTCCCATCATTAAATCAAGGACAAGTCAAATTCCATCACTTCCAGTTCTTGGCCCCACTCCCAGCACCTCAATTTCTCTGACTGAAACCAGCCAAATCTAGTTCTAAGGTCCTCAGCACCACATGACTCTGTATTCTTATCATGAAGATGAGCGAGCATTTCAGTTACACACAATTCTGCACAGAGTGCACAATAAAATTAATTGATATCATCACCCAAGATTGGCACTTGGGCAAAACATGACGAGCAAATCACAGGGTATCAGATGACCAGAAGAGACTTATCATTACTGTAAAGAATAGTTCAGTTCAAAGAGGTCAGATGAGGGAAACTACGAGATATTAAGTGGGAGTTAGTACACTGATGTTTTATTTTAAGCAATTCTCATGCAGCCCACACCCTACCATTTCCCTTGTACAATTGATTCCTGAGAGCATGCTGCACTACAATTTTGTGGCCTCATGCCATTGACCTCTGCTATTTAACCTAGATTTTGGATTTGCAAGTTGTAGGAAACTTAGAGCATAATCAATAGGTGGGTATATCTTACTACATCGTTCTGCTGCCTTCTTGTTTGGGGATCATATTCTCACTCCGGTAATAAACCTCAATACAATGGTTTGCTTTGTATCCTTGAAGCAATGAGGAATAGCAGAGGTGCCTACAATGTTGTGACTACTTCCACAGTCACATCAGGAGTTGAAATATCTTTGTGATTTAAATGCAGGTGGTTGTGTAAATGTTGTAATTTTCCTACTCCAATTGATGCTAATAAAATTCCACTATTAGACCAATAGTTTCACATATGTTCATCATATGGGACAGAAACAAATCACAGTGGACAGTATCACAATCACGGAGGGGAAAGAGCACAGGTATGTCGGTCCATGCAAGATGGCACCAGCAAACAATGGTGACGCTGTGCAGACAGTTCACAAAACTACTACTACTTCTTTTCAGCCTCCTTTTAAACATACCTCTACTACTTATTTGTGTGTGATTGGGACAGTCTTTCCTGTGTAGGTCTGTAGTCTAATGTAGCTTTCTCTGTTTTTTTTATATATATAGTTCAGTCTAGTTTTTGTACTGTGTCATGTAACACCATGGTCCTGAAAAACGTTGTCTCATTTTTACCATGTACTGTACCAGCAGTTATGGTTGAAATGACAATAAAAGTGACTTGACTTGACTTGATTAAAGCCTGTAATTTACAGTCTTATAATGTGTATTTGGGCCAACTGAGTGATCTGGCACTTTTGCTGTCTCCAAGAGAATTCATTATGGTTGAGAGTGAGGTGGAGAAACAAGTGTGCACAATGTCGGGGCATGAACCCACAATTGGCTCCAATTCTTGACCAACTCACTGTTTAAGTGTCAAGCAAGATTGAAATCAAAGACAATGAGATTAGAAGGCAAGCTGGAGTTCAGTGCCATCTGAAACTCAATCTCTGTCTGCCTGCGTTTGACTAGTCTCCCTCTCGCTCGCTGCTGCCGGAGGAAGGTGTAGGAATATTGGGCAAGGTTCGACCGGCGTGTTTTGTAGATTGGACTTGTTTTAAGAGAGCTCTGCAGTTTACATTATTTGTGCTTCTGGTTTGTCTTTTTAAAAAAATATATACACTGCTATTTTGCAAGATTTTGATTGGGGCAGACTGGCTCTACAGCCAATGAATGACACAATGCTAAATTTGACTGAACTAAACTGAACATTCTTGAACTGCTTCAAGGACTCTGTGGTTTGATGTTCAATATTCTGTGTGTTATTCACTCGTTTTTTTGCAAGTTGCATAATTTGTTCTTTTTTTGTGCATAGAATGTTTGATGATTTCTTTGATGGTGACTGTTTTGTATCACGGCTGTCTGTAAGAAAAAGACAGGGTTGTATACTGCATACATTGATAATAAATATACCTCAAATCTTTGATCTTTTTGAAAGTGGGGGGGGGGGGAATCAGTGTCCTATCACTTGTGAACACTCTTAAGATAGATCATTAGACATGGGTGATGATATCACATAATTTTATTGTGCAGTCTGTCCAGTTATGTGTAACTGAAATGCCCACACATCTTCATGATAAATATACCAAGCTGTGTGGTGTGGAGGACATCAGAACTAGATTTAGGTGGTTTCAGTCAGAGAAATTGAGGTGCTGGGAGAGGGGCAGAAAAATGGAAGTGATTGAATTTGACTTGTCCTTGATGCAGGATTTTGAGCTGAAAAATCTGTCATTCCTTTTCCCCTACAGATGCTGCTCAACCCACTGAATTCCTCCAGCAAGTTGTTAATCCAACATTAATCTGTAACTGGTATCAAGCTCAGCTGCCAAAATAAATACACATTCTCAACTAAGGAGTTTAACAAAATATGATGTATGTGAATTGTGAACTTGGCAAGTGCATGCAGAAGATGATTCCTAGCTTCACTTATCACCTTCTGGCTAGTCCTTCTTCCCCTTCCCCCACTTCTTTATTCTGGCATCTTCTCCATTCCTTCCCAGTCCTGAAACAGGGGCCCGAAATATTGACTGCTCATTCAATTCCATATCGTCTGACCTGCATTGTGTGCGTGTGTGTGTTGTTGCTTTGGATTTCCAGCACCTGGAGAATCTCTTGTGTGTATGTGAAAATGAGTCAATTATAATCAACTTTTGGAGGAAGAGGCACTACCTCTTTAATCAGCTTTGGAATAATAAATGCATGCAGGAATAGGATACCGTTTTGTTTTGGAGTGGGGATCACACAAGAGGAAAGCAATCTGTAAACCTATGTGCCCTGATTTTTTTTTTGGACTGGTTGGATTAATAATTAAGCAGTACTGAAAATAAAAGGCAGAAGGAATCTTATGTGACACACAGCCTTTCCCACTCTCAGCACTGGGAAATGCACAGCGTTGGAGCACTTGCGCTTATAGCAGTCTGAGCGTTTCAGTGGATGTCACCTGCTGCTGGGAACACTTGCATTAAATGTGCATTAATGCTAAAGCGCACGTTTCAAGCATGTATTCAGAAGCTCCATGTGCACTTGAGGTGAACTCCCTCCTCTTCCCATTTCAATTTGGTTCAGCTGACTGCATCAATATTTATGAATTAAAATCAATTGTAATGAGTTTTGTGAAGTTTCCATGTGGAGTTTAGTTCCAACAAAGCTAATACTTCAGCAACGCCAGATTATCCTTATCATCAAACCCAATCTACAGGGAAATGTACACTTTTTGGAAACATTGAGATTTTAATTAAGTTTCTCTCAAACTGGATAAAAAAAAATACAAATAGAGGCCAGTCAAAACCATATGATGCATCACATGCTGCGAAAATTTCAACCTCTTCACATAAATATAATATAGCTCACACCATTTAATTTATTTGTTGAAACACAGCACGGATTCGCCCCTTCGAGCCACACTGCCCAGCAATCCCCCGTTTTAACCCTAGTCTAATCATGGGACAATTTACAATAGCCAATTAACCTACCAACCAGTACGTCTTTAGACAGTGGGAGGAAACTGGAGCCCCCGGAGGAAACCCCTGCAGTCATAGACAGAATATACAAACTCCTTACAGGCAGTGGTGGCAATTGAACCCCGGGTCGCCTGCATTGTAAAGGGTTATGTGAACCATTATGCCACCATGCATTTTATAACAAGAGTCAGCCATTCTAAAAAGGGCCTAAATAAAATCTCTAAAATGTTTGCCCATGTAAGACGATGCATCTTAGATTTATTTTTTTTTTAAACATTTATGTTCTTCACAGTCAATTCAATCTGCATGTACAAGAATGGAGAGATGAATAATATTCGTAAGGCTATTCATTGGAGCCTAGGAGACTGAAAAGTGATCATTTAGAGGTGTATAAAATCCTAAGGGGCATGGATAAGATAAATATACTCAGTCTATTTCCTTGGGTTGGGGGAATCGAGAAATGAAGGCCATAGGTTTAAGGTGAAAGATTTAATTGGAATTTGGAGTACTTTTTAAAAAAAAAACCCACAAAGGGTGGCATTGATAAGCTGCCAGAGGACATGGTTGAGGCAGGTACAATATGAACAATTATAAATACCGTTGGACACATACGTGGATTAGAAAGGTAAGAAAGTTATGAGCAAAATGCTGGCAAATGGAACAAGCAAGGATCCTTTGTCAGCAGGGATTACTTGGACTGAAGTTTCTGGTTTCTGCGCTATAATTTCTATAAAACGGTGTGATGGCTGAAAGAAGATCGTAGTTGGCAGCTTAACATCCAAGGATACACAACTTATTGAAAAGACAGGCAGGTAGGCAAAGGGTTGAAGATGGTTCAGGTGGTTAAAAAATGAAGTCAAATCCTTAGAAAGAGGTGATAAAAGGTCAGAAGATGCAGAATCCTTGTGGGTAGATTTATACTGATGGGAGTTATATACAGGCCTCCAAACAGTAGCCAGGATGTGGGATATAAATTACAACAGGAGGTAGAAAAGGCATGTAATAAGGGTAATGCTACAATATTCATGGGGGATTTCAATATGCAGGTAGATTGGGAAAACCGGGTTGGTGCTTGATCGTAGGAGAGGGAATTTGTAGAATGCCTACAAAGTTTTTTTTTAAGAACAGCTTGAGGTTCAGCTGAATATGGGAAAAGCGATTCTGGATTGGGTATTGTGTAATGAACTAGATTTGATTAGGGAGCTAATGGTAAAAGAACCCTGGGAAACCGTGATCATAATGTGATAGCATGCACCATGCAGATTACAATAAAGATAAAATCAGATGTATCAGAATTACAGTGGAGTAAAGGGCAAAGAGCAGCTGAAATTTGAGAATGTCAGGGAGCAGAAGTGAGTGTCATTGCTTTACTCAGGAGAAGGTGCTTAGGAACCTGAAAGGTCTGAAGGTACAGGAGATAAGTCACCTGGTCCAGATGGACTACACCTTAGGGTTCTGAAGGCACAGCTGAAGAAAATGTGGAGCCATTACTAATGATCATTCAAGAATTACTAGATTCTGGAATGGTTCAGAAGACTGGAAAATTGTAACTGTCGTTCCACTCTTTACGAAGGGAGGGTGGCAGAAGGAAGAAATCTATAAATCAGTTAGCCTGACTTCAGTGGCTGGCAACTTGTTGGAAGTCCTTTACTAATGATGAGGTTTCAGGGTACTTGGAAGTACATGATAAATTAGGCTAAATTCAGCATGGTTTCCTTAAGGGGAAATCTTGCCTGACAAATCTATTAGAATTCTTTAAGGAAATAACAGGCAGGATAGACGAAGGAGAGTCAGTGGATGTTGTTTACTTGAATTTTCAGAAAGCCTTTGATGTGGTGCCACATATGAAGCTGCTCGACAAGATAAGAGCATTTGGCATTACAGGAAAGATACAGCCATGGATAGAAGATTGGCTGACTAACAGGAGACAAAGAGCGGGATAAAGTGGGCCTATTCTGCTTTGCAGCTGGTGATTACAGGTGTTCACTAGGGATTGGTATTGGAACTGCTTCATTTCACATTATATGTCAACAATTTGGATGATGAAATTGATGGCTCTGTGGCCAAGTTTGCAGACAATACAAAGATGGGTGGAGAGGCAGGAGATGGAGGAGTGGGCAAAGAAGTAGCAGATGAAATACAGTCTCGAGAAGTGTATGGTCATGCATAGATTATTTTCTAAATGGGGAGAAAATTCAAAAATCAGAGGTGCAAAGGGACTTGGGAATCCTTGTGCAGGAATCCCTAAAGATTTGCTTGCAGGTTAGGTCGGTGATAAAGGAGGCTAATGCAATGTTAGCATACATATCTAAAGGACCAAAATATAAGAATAAGAATTGAACTTTGTAAGACATTGGTCAATCCACGCTTGAAGTATCGTGAGCAGTTTTGGGCCCCTCATCTAAAAGATGTGCTGGGATTGGAGAGGGTCCAGAAGAGGTTCATGAGAATGAATCCAGGAATGCAAGGGACAACGTACAAGGAGAATTTGATGGCTGAAGTTTAGAAGAATTGTTGGGGGAGGGGGGAATCTCACTAAAACCTATCAAATATTGAAAGGCCTTGATAGAATGGATGTGTGGAAGATGTTTCCTATACTGAGTGAGTCCAGGACCAGAGGGCATAGCCTCAGAATAGAGGGACACTTATTTCAAACAGAGATGAGTGGGGATTTCCTTTTTGTTCGTTTAGTTCCATTTATTGTGCGGGACAAAGGACTTGGGGAATCAATCTGCCTATTCCAGTTTGTTCTTTTTTTTTGTGCGGGGCAGGGAAATTTAGGGATTGATGTGCCTACTATGTTTTGTTCAATTTTTTTTGTGCGGGAGGAGGGACTTCGGGGTGGATGTGCCTGTTCTGTTCTGTCTGCTTCTTTTTGTGCGGGAGGAGGGACTTCGGGGTCGATGTGCCTGTTCTGTACTGTTTGCTTCTTTTTGTGCGGGAGGAGGGACTTCGGGGTTGATGTGCCTGTTCTGTTCTGTTTGCTTTTTGTGCGGGAGGAGGGACTTCAGGGTCGATGTGCCTGTTCTGTTCTGTTTGCTTCTTTTTGTGCGGGAGGAGGGACTTCGGGGTCGATGTGCCTGTTCTGTTCTGTTTGCTTCTTTTTGTGCGGGAGGAGGGACTTCGGGGTCGATGTGCCTGTTCTGTTCTGTTTGCTTCTTTTTGTGCGGGAGGAAGGACTCGGGAATTGACGTTCTTGTTCTGTTTAGTTCGTTATTTTTTTGTGCAGGAGGGACTTGTAGGGGTCAATGTGCCTGTTCTGTTTAGTGTGTTTTTTTTGTACGGGAGGAACGACTGAGGGTTCAATGCGCCTGTTCTGTTTTTGTTCATTTTTTTTGTGCAGGGAAGGGTGATATTGGGGTTTGGTGGTCGTCTTGTCCTTCTTTTCTTTCATGGCTACCCGGAGAAGAAGAATTTCATGTTGTGTACTTTGATAATAAATGAACCTTTGAACTTCTCTAGTCTGATGGTAGTGAGTCTGTGGAATTCATTGCCATGGATGGCTGGGGAGGCCAAGTCATTGGGTATATTAAAGCAAAAGTTGATAGGTTCTTGATTAGTCAGAGCATGAAAGACTGCATGGAGAATGGAGTTGAGAAAGATAATCAATCTGGCTTGATGGAATGGTGGAGCAGACTTGATGGGCTGAATGACTTTACTCCCATGTCTTATGGTCTAAAACTGACAGATAGGAGTGAACAGGATAGTGATAGAAACAACTTTCCCAAATTACCTCAGAAATGCCATTAATATATGTAAATAGTGGCAATATCTTTATTTTACAAATGGTCAGTGACCTTTAAGTGTCTCTTTCAGATGTACCTTTGTCCCTTTGTAAGGAGCTTGGCAATTTCTCCTATATCAGTTGTCAGTGCAATCTCATATGAGATTTAACTGTGCTAAACAACTGTTATGATCTTTTATATTCCCTCATTGAACAGATGATAAACTACACAAATAAAAAAACAAAATGCTGGCAGAACTCAGCAGGCCAGACAGCATCTATGGGAGGAGGTAGTGACGACGTTTCTGGCCAAAACCCTTCATCAGGAGCGAAGTAACATGGGATGGTCGAGGGGGGATAAGAAGTGGGGAGAGGGATGAAGTAGAGAGTTAGAAAGTGATAGGTTGGAGGGAAATGGGCTAGGGGGAAGGTGGAGAATTATGGGAAATAAAAGAGAAAGAAAGGTAGGGCTGGGGGGGAGATTATAGTGGGGGGGGGGGGGGAAAGAGAGAGAAACAGAACCAGACTGAAATAATAGATAGGGATGGGGTAAGGGGGGTCAGGGGTATCAATGGAGGTCTGTGAGTTGTATGTTCATGCCGGTAGGTAGGAGGCTACCCAGGCGGGAGATAAGGTATTGCTCCATTGACCTGTGTGTGGCCTTATCTTGACGGTAGAGGAGGCCATGGACAGACATGTTGGAGTGGGAGTGGTCTGTGGAATTGAAGTGTGTGGCCACAGGGAGATCCCGCCACTGCTGGAGGACTGAGCGCCGGTGTTTGGCAAAACGGTCTCCCAGTCTGCGGCGGGTCTCCCCAATGTATAAATGGCCAGATTGGGAGCGCCAGATACAGTATACGTCCATGGCCTCCTCTACCGTTCACAGACCACTCCCACTCTGACATGTCTGTCCATGGCCTCCTCTACCGTCAAGATAAGGCCACACACAGGTCGATGGAGCAATACCTTATCTCCCGCCTGGGTAGCCTCCTACCTGCCGGCATGAACATCCAACTCACAGACGTCCATTGATACCCCTGACCCCCCCTTACCCCATCCCTATCTATTATTTCAGTCTGGTTCTCTTTCTCTCTCTTTTTCCCCCCTCACTATAATCTCCCCCCAGCCTTACCTTTCTTTCTCTTTTATTTCCCATAATTCTCCACCTTCCCCCTAGCCCATTTCCCACCAACCTATCACTTGCTAGCTCTCTACTTTATCCCTCCCCCCACTTCTTATCCCCCCTTGACCATCCCAAGTTACTTCACTCCCAAAGGGTTTTGGCCCGAAACGTCGTCACTGCCTCCTCCCATAGATGCTGAGTTCTGCCAGTATTTTGTTTTTGTTTATTTCCAGCATCTGCAGATTCACTCGTGTTGCCTATAAATTACACAAAACTAGTTTTCTTTATAACATGCAGGAAAAGGAAATTCTTTCTCTCACTGTACATCTGTGACATTTGATCAGACAATTTTGAAGTTGAAATACCAGTATACTATCACATTCCAAACATGAGATCAGAGAAAGGAAAGATTCCATTTGCACAGCACAGTAGCTATCCTTCACTGAAAACTTATGTTGCTGATAAAACTCACAACTGACTCCAATGAGTGAGGACAGCCAAATGACCGTTTGGAGACCACAATGTTAAATCCAGCAGCAAGCTCATGGTCTGTCTTCCCTATCCTTCAGAACTATGGACCATCTACAGTAGACTCCTCTACATACCTTCTCTTCAAAATCCTCCCAATCTGTGGGAGGATGGATGAACCAACATCAGCATGAGCGCCAATCGCTATTTCAACTGACTGTGGTGGATGGGCCACTGTATTCATATAACTGACACCAGACTACCGAAACAATCAGTTTACTTGAAACACCCTGACTGCAAGGAGGGCAAAGATGATGTTTCAAGCATATCCTCAAAATTTCCTAAAAAACAAACTACCTCACTAATTATGGAAACTCTTGGAGAAGATTTCATCAAGGCACTTAACTCCTGAGTATCTAATGGCAGCACAGAGGCCAAATCCACATTGTGGTGGCTGTGCACAACATTCCAACTATCCCATCAATGTGCCATCTCACCACTGCCTGTAAGGAGTTTGTATTTTCTCCCCATGACCACGTGGGTTTCCTCCAGGTGCTTTGGTTTCCTCCTCACAGTCCAAAGACGTGCAGGTTGGCAAGTTAATTGGTCAGTGTAAATTGTCTTGTGACTAGGCAAGGGTTAAATCAGGGGATTGCTGAGCGGCACGACTTGAAGGGCCAGAAAGGCCTAAAGCACGATGCATGTCAATAAGTCAATAAATATATAGAAAATGCCATGTAACAGAGCCACAAGATCCCACGTAGGACTCAACCACTACCTAGAAACTAGAGGGGCAAGAAGCAATTTTTAACCCCAAGGGATGGCTTAGGAAGCAGCTCGTTTAATACTGCCCTTTCTCACTCTTTAAGTTAATCATTCTTCCTCCTAAGACAATGAAACTATTACCCTCATAGATGTATTGGATAAAATTAAAATGTGAACAGAAAATAACTTATCCTTCTGACGAGTAATATTCATACCCCTTTCAACACCCCCTCCCCTCCATCCACTATCAAACTTGCTCTGTGCTGAGGTTTCAATTGAAACCATAGTTATATCTTTTTCTACAGTCTGACAGCAATGGAAGTGACATCCTGAAGCAGTACTAAAGATTGAAGACACCATACAAAATTCTTTACCCCAAAGTACCAGGAAGATGCCCAAGATCAAGCTACAACTTTGTTTAAAAAGTGAAATACTACAATGGAGAAATAATTGAGCTATTCCAGAAAAAAAATGAAAAATTGTATCTAACAGAATCCAATGTATTAATTGATGTCTGTGCATTAATTTCCTTCCATCCTAATTTAGCTCAAAATTTCTACGTACCTTTTTTTCCCTTTCACCACCAAATAATTAACTAGGCACCACATAAACACACTTTCTTAACCATTTGTTGTATGCAGGTTTCATACTTCAAACCTCTTCCAGGTTAATTAGATTAAATGGCCTTCATACAAGAGTGTCATTTTCTCATTTCATACTTATCACCACCTGATAGAATCTAAAACTTTCATCAATGCACATCATCTCAATGTTAGGTTGTACAAGAAAATTCAATGCAACAATTGCTTACAGCTTCTCTGAAAGGTCAAAAATATGCATATGCCTTTAGAAATCTCACAATTCAGTCAGCGACTAAAGTCCTGCTTTTGTAAACAGACCCTAGTTAAATACACAAAATAATAAATCATATTTCTTTGCATTTATAAAATATGGATTTGAACAATCTCTGGGTTCTGTGGCGAAATATCTGCAATCATTTGTTCCTTTATTTAACTTCTTTCAAAAAAAAGAACAGCAAGCTGCATTAATGGATAAAGATTTAAAACTGTAATGAGCTTCAAGCTGCGTCTCATTCTAAATTGTAATTCAGCCAGTTGTGTTCACAAGAGATCAAAAGAAATTGCTTTGTTGCTTTTTGAAATAAAAGGAAGAAAAAGCAAGTGCATAGTGTTTACTAATGTGCTACTGTTTCTTATGTAACTCTTTCTTATTGGCTGATGCGCCAGTCTGATTATCGCTATTACTTTGATATGCTTTGAAAACCCATTAGACAATGGCATACAAAGAAAAACAAAAGGTTGAAACATTCTTTATTCCACCACAACAAAAGGTTAAGAACTTAAATAGAATTTTGTGTTTTCCTCCTCTACAAACCTTTTTCTCTTGCATAGCCTCATGCCAAGAATGGGCAAAAGCTCCTGGGCCAGCATCGCCACTGATTTCCACCCCTCCCGATCGATTGTTTAGCAACTTCTGAAAACTACAACAGGTGTGATGCACTGAATCTTAGAATTATAACTCATATCATAACTTTTTAAAAAAAATACACCATACAGCATGGTTGAGTCTTTAAAAAAACGTGCCATTAAGTTTCCCACCAACTCAAAGGAAACCTATGTTATGGAATTGTCATTTAAATAGAACTCAGTTTTATTGAAATGGGCCTTGTAATATTCAGTAGATTGAAGCATATAGTCAATTAAAGCCTTTAAATTATTTGGCAGGAAATTAGGCTTAAGTCACATTTCAAACACGAAAAAGTCTGCAGATGCTAGAAATCCAAAGCATAATGCTGGAAGAACTCAGCAGGTCAGGCAGCATCAATGGAAAAGAATAAACTGTTGACATTTCGGGCCAAAATCCTTCTTCAGGACTGAGAAAGAAGGGGGAAGATGCCAGAATGAAAAGGTGGGGGTAGGGAAAAGAGGCTAGCTGGAAGGTGATAGGTGGAACCAGGTGGGTGGGAAATGTAAAGGGTTGAGAAGAAGGAATCTGATAAGAGAGGAAAGTGGATTGTAGGAGAAAGGGAAGAGGAGGGGACCCAGGTGGATGTAATAGGCAGGTGAGAAGAGGTAAAAGGTCAGAGTGAGGAATAGAGTAAGAGGGCAGGATTTTGGGGGGATGGGGTAAGAATTTGTTTACTGGAAGGAGAATTCAATATTCATGCCATCAGGTTGGAGGTTACCTAGGCAGAATATAACATGTTGCTCCTCCACCCTGAAGGTTGCCTCATTTTGGCACACGAGTCTGCCACATAAGAACGGGAATGGGAATTAAAATGTTTGCCCACCAGAAAGTCCCACTTGTGGCGGTTGGTGCAGAGGTGCTCGACAAAGCTGTCCCCCAATTCACGACAGGTCTCACCAGTGCAGAGGAGACCATATCAGGAGCACCGGACACAAAAGACAACCCCAGCAGATTGGCAGGTGAAGTGATGCCTCACCTAGAAGGACTGCCTGGGGTGAGGGAGGAGGTGTATGGGCAAGTGGAGCACTTAGGCTGCTTGCAGGGACAAGTGCCGGGGGGGGGGGATATTAGTAGGGAGGGACGTATGGAATCACGGGGGGAACAATAATGATGCATTCAGTGGTAGCATCCCTCACTGGAGATGGTGGAGATTGTGGAAGATAGTGTGTTAGATGCAGAGGCGGATGGGATGGGAGGCAAGGATAAAATGAACTATATAATTAATAAGAGAGCAGAAGATGGGTTGAGTGCAGATGTATGGGAAATGGAGACTTTAAAAAAAAATGTTTTGCCCTTGGGATGTCAAGTTCACGTAGAGGTGAATCACACTACGTGTCATACGAGTGAGGGCATCAAAACTTAGACAGCGAGTCCCTTGATTGAATCATATAAATCAATGCTCCAATATCATCCTCACCTTGCTCCAATTATGTGAACCTCTGATGAGATCATCACTGGAATATTGTGAACTGGTCTGGTCTCTCAACACAAGGAGGAATGGATTTTCCAACCTGCACTCACTATACCAAGTCCTGTGATCACAGTTTTTTACCTGAGGTGTTTACACACTCTTTAGTTCTGAAGAGAGATGATTTCAACAGGATAGATCAGGTGCAGATGTTTGTTCTCAGTGGGATGTTAACAATTCAGAGCAGAAATGAGAGGAAGGTAAAAAATTACAAGAGTGACTGGGTATATTTAAGATAGACCATGATAGATTTTTGGATACTGTCGATGAACAACAGATAGATACTGTGGCTGGACAAATAATGGGTGACGACGAGTCAAAATATTGGAGGGAAATCACACCTGGTTGAGTGGTGCAGGCAAAACAACCACTCACTCAATGTCAATGAAACTGAAGAACTGATTGCTGACTTCTCGACTTCAGAAAGGTGGAAGAGGATGAGCTTGTGCCCATCTATAGTGGGAGATCAGCGGTGGAGAGAATCAGCAGCTTTAAATTGTTGGATGTTAACATATCAACTTCCCAGCTGTTAACTTCACCCTCCCCCCCCCCACCCAGTTTCACCTACCACCTTGTGCATCAACCTTCCCTTCCCCCCTACTATCTAAATCTGACCCCTCATCACTTTTCTTTTCTCCCCCTTCAGTCCTGCTGAATGCCCTCAGCCCAAAATGACGACAATACTCTTTTCCCTAGATGCTATCTAGCCTGCTGAGTTCCTCCAGCATCTTGTGTGTGTTGCTTGCAATCACTTGATATGGTTTGTAGATTCAGTTCAGCTTGTGTGATGGGATACCTGCAGATCTTGATGCTGATATCACCATTGTATTCCAGCTCCAATATGCTGGCGCTGGAATTCCATTGAGCAAAAGGCTGCCCACAATCTCAGTTCAAGAAAGCAGCTGCAGTTGTAGGCCGCTCTACCCCTCAAACTTGCCCCATCATTTAATATGATCATGGTTGACCAGTCTCAGGCCTCAGCTCAGCCTCTGTGTCAGTTACCCAAAGCACTGAAAATCCTGATCTTTTAAATACCTCTGGAGCTCTGTGGAATTCCACGGAGTCATCACCACTCTAAAGCCCCAGCTGGGGATGGAGCTGCCACAAATTTGACACAGTTCCCAACAGAAGGTTTGCAATGGACTTCTGACATTGGAGGCTGGCCGTGAAGGTTTATTTGCTTGGCATTCAGGATGAAGTAGATTTGACACTGGCTTTGCAGGAGAAGGTAAAGTGTGGCAGTAGATGGTTGCCTCTCTAACTAGAGGCCCATGAGTAGTGATTGGCTGCAGGGATCAGTGCTGTGCCTGTTGTCGTTTATCATTTATGTCAGCGATCTGGATGACAATGTGGTAAACTGGATCAGCAAATCTGCAGATGACACCAAGATTGGGGGCATAGTGGACCGCAAGGAAGGCTATCAAAGCTTACACCAGCTGGAAAAATAGGTTATAGAATGGCAGATGGAATTTAATGCAGACAAGTGTGAGGGGTCGCACGCCAGGGAGGGCAATCTAGGTAAAGAATTGCAGTGAACAGTATGGTCTAAGAGCAGGTCAATGACTTGAGGGAGTAGTTCGGAACAGACTAAATAGGCTGAGGGGGCTAGTTCTGAGCTGCAGTCCCCTTTGACGCTAATATTTTTCCTTTAGAGTTCAAAGTACACCTAGTTACACTCTGCTCAAGTTAATTTGAGACAAGAACTTTGGTTGAATATCCCATTCCTAGGCAAGTCAGGCGTAACCTTAACATTACAAAAACAGCTAAGAGCTTCCGGAGAAAATGGCAGCTTTATTCTGTGTCACCATTATAATCTTTCAGAAAGCCAAGACTACTTAATGCAAAATAAATCAATTTGGGAATTTTAGTCTTCAGAGTATAATTGCCTTGTCTGCAGGCATACATGTAAAAAAAACTGTCTAAAAGAGATGATTCTTACCGAAATAAAAATGTACACTGCTGACAGTGTTGAATTATAATCTTCAAAAGGAGTTACGCAGTTTTCTTCAGTTAAGCTTTCATCGTTGTGGCAGTCCGAAACTCAGGATCTAATTGTACTGTCATTTTCTAGATAAGCTAACTGTCTGCTGTCAGAATACAGTGTGCAGAACATCTACATTTCTGTAAACTGCAATTTCTTATTAAACATCATGGATATATTAAAGCTTTGTTAGACTTAAGATTTTTAAATATTCAAAAATGCTAACTTCTTGTCTTTTAAATGGTACTGAGTTGTCGAGCCATTTTAAGAGAAAGCTGAAGTGTACCTGTCCCTTTAATTACTACTACTTTGACAAATCACATTTTTTTTATCTCCTTCAGACTAGAATTAATTCTTTCCTCTCTCACCGCCTCCTTCAGGCCTGGAGTCACTAAGCTGGTTTCTATTCGTTAACAGGTTTTCTAAGTTATAGTGGTATGTGCTGATTTTTTTTACTGTTACATGACAAACTTTACCGAGGGTTTCAACACGTACAAACAAGCTGGATGAGCTCAGCAGGTCGGGCAGCATCCATTGAAATGAGCGGTCATCATTTCAAGGCAAGACCCTTCATCAGGACTGAAGGAGGAGGGGGTAGGAGCCCCATAAAGAAGATGGGGGGGGGGAGGGTGGAAAATCAATCAGAGGAAAGATCAAGGGGTGGGGGAGAGGAAGCAGGGAGAGGATAGGCAGGAGAGGTGAAGGAGGAATCTAAGGGGAAAGCACTACCGAGAGTTTTCACTCTATCAGTACATCTTCAGTAAATCCTCCTATTCTGCTCCACCCTGGTGCGCAGTCCACCCCTCCCAATCTGCAGATTGAGAAGAAACTAATTCCCAGCTTCTACCATGGCACGCTGCCAAGAGTGTGCAAGAGCAGCTCAAGGTTTGTCGCTCTCCCTCACTAGGATTAGTGTGGGTTTCACCATGAAATCCCTTTTCCCAAATCACACTCACCCCTTCACAAAATGACCAGGACCAAGAACATGACACATTAAAAACATTCAGTATCAAGTCAAGGTGAAAGCTTGCTCGGTGCGAGAATTAAAGCCCTTTTAATAAATGGGAACTGCAATCTCGGGCTAGTTGCAGTAGATCCACTTGCCCAATTGCTGTAGGAACAGAGCTGTTGGAACATAAATAAAACCTGATTAAATGTAATGTGCGCAATTATTATGGCTGTGCTCATTATTCATCAGACAGGAATTAGAAGAAATGGTAATATATAATTTTGAACTGATATCCTAACCAGACTTTGTTTAAAGGGGCTTGTTTTAATGTAGCTGCTGCTTTTGCCCTCTCTGCACTGAACTGGGAGGCAATTTTTCTGAAACGTCAACATTCCCTTGCATTTAGACATTTTGATGAATTCCCCTGCTTGTTGCGGGTTTTCAAATCTTTAGATCATGGCCTTTTATTCTGTGCTCTACATTTCTAGGCAAGAGGAAAAATTGATATAGAAATAAGGCTATTAATTTAAAGCTGCACCATTACATAGAGAAGGTTAGCAGTTGCTTCAATTCCCCCTTTCTGATGTTAAAACAGGTCACCTTAACATCATTTGAGAAGGTCACAAATGAGATGAATTTCCTGATGAGTGTTAAGGCATTTAGAAATGTACACAAAATTGTTTTGCTCTAGGTTAACCTAATTTTTAACCACATGACACTTTTGCTTCATGAGTTTGTACGAATGAATTTCGTGCTGTCTTAATTCAGACAATGTTGTTAAAGTAATCGATTGTGCTGATGTGCCAATGATGTAAAGGTGCACTGAATCTTGTATGATTAAATTACCATTTACCTGGCTTTGCACCGAATAGAAGTTACCAACTCTTCCATCCTGTTTTACGCTTGTCAGCACCACTGACTGAGTGCTAAAGAACACCAAACTCTACATCCAAGTAACACGCACAGAATGCTGGGGGAACACAGCAGATCAAGCAGCAGCTATGGAAATGAACAGTCAACATTTCGGGTCAATACCTTTCCTCGGGATTGAGAAGGAAGAATAAACAGGTGGGAGAGAGGGGAAGGAGGCTAGCTCTAAAGGTGATGGGTGAAGCTGATAAGTTCCTCCAGCATTGTGTGTATGTTGTTTTAGATTTCCAGCATCTGCAGACGTTTACGTGTTTATGATTTTCTATATCTAAGTGCTGTTCAATACCGGTTATTCAAATCCAAAGAAGACAATCACATTGGAGCCAAAATGAGTGATGACAACTAGAGGCTCACTATTATCAAGGAAGCAAAAAGCAAAAACAATTAGACACAGAACATTAAAAAAAACACCAAATGCAGAAAATACAGCTTTTGTTTCAAGTCCTGATGAAATGTCACCACCCTGAAATTGAAACTTTGTTTCTCTATTCACAACTCCTCTATAACCCGCTGAAGATTTCCAGCATTTTTACTACAGCTAATGTTTCCTATTAATCAGGAAAAATAGTTCCTATTCCCTTCTTGTTGGCTTCAGAGAATTCAACATGGATTAGAAATCTAACCTCAAAACTTCCTAACCAACATTGTTCAGCTACTCCCAGTGTAAAGGTATACCCACTTTAAAATAAGTCCATAAGGCATTGGAGCAGAATTAGGCCATTCAGCCCATCAAGTCCCCTCCATTATTCCATGATGACACTCATTATCCTTCTCAATCCCACAATGGCTACAACATTCCTGCTATATTCATCGTGCCTCTGACCAGCAAGCCTACGGAGAGCTCAGATACCCAAAGTGGCAACCAACAGAGTTACATGCATACATTTTGGGATTTCCCACCAACAAAGGCCTGTCATCCAAAGCCTCTCACTTGCAAGCAGACTTTCATTATAGTTGCAAAATTGAGTTTAGCTTTAATTATGGAGTCATCCCCAAGCAGGCCATGGTCTAGGGATTCATCTCAGAAAAGTCTCCAAATAATCTCCTTCCCTGCAAAACAAATACAGCAATTGCACCTCACAAAATGCAGCAGTTAGGGTTCTGCCAAAGCAGAACCTGCCCCTAGGCCCATATTTGTGCACCCAAGAGTCTCTTCCATTCACCAAGCCAAACAAAACTCAATCTATTTACTCTACCACTGTGGCACCAGTAATCCTGCTACAATTAGGAAGTCTAAATCCTGACCTTTATCCCTCTCCCTTATAACCTCTTCTCTCCTCTGATCACCAACCTTACCCTCTAATCCTTCCTTCACTCTCTCTATCCTTGGATCCCGGCACATGTCCCCTTCTACTGTCTAACCTGCAACCTCTAGCTCCTGATGAAGGGTCTCAGCCCAAAACATCAACAGCGCTTCTCCCTCTAGATGCTGCCTGGCCTGCTGTGCTCCACCAGCATTTTGTGTGTGTTGTTGTTTGAATTTCCAGCATCTGCAGATTTCCTCGTGTTTGCTCTTAAAAAAAAACCTCTAGCTCCTTGTCTCCTTCTCCTCCTCTCAATGTGCCAAGTGATTAAAGTATGCAGTTAGCCGATTTCCTTCATGCACTGCTTGATGGAATCCATGCAAATGGAAATGTCTTTCCTAAAATGAGACCTGCTCAGTAACATACTAATCCTTGGACATTGCTGAATTTCCCAACAAAATATTTGTTAAAACTGCTACAAAAGTAAATGAGCTTCTTCCAAGCTCTAGAAAGGAAATTGAGAAAAAAATAATAATGTAACTGCATACACATTTACATACTTATTTTCCTCACAAGAATAAAATACATCTTCTGTGTTAAAGGTCCACGTCATATAAAACCTCTGTCACCTGTCTTATTACTGCATCTATACATATAACAGATGCTGGAAGGATATCACCTGTGATTTCAAAAGGGAAGTAATCGCATTTTTATTTATTCTCCAACTCAGTTAGTTTCCCTCTTTCGACGGTTCTGCAATGAAGTACCACTATTTCCCAAGTGGGAATTCAGCCCACGCCAACCCCAATGGGGAGGAACAGAGGCACATTTGGCCTGCAACGTAAATCCCCTTCACGCGCAAACTTCTTGACCAATGCCTTGTACCCTCCTACACAGCCTCCACTGCATCAGGACAGATGCCTTCCACTGAATCCAGTCTATGTAGTAGCCAATTCCTGAAATTTAAATATAAATCTCCAACACATTGGGCAAAGTGGCATTTGCATCCATCAATTATACAAAAAAGGATGGGGAAACATCTGACAGGACTGACTGCTAAATGTAGGTCAGCTCCTGACTGGAGATTTCTTTATTATTGTCAGTGGCTTTGCTGGCAGTCGGGTGTGGGTTTCTGGTCCTGTTGGCATGTTCTGATTTAGCTGGATGAGCAGGCCTCCCTGGGAGTGCTCGTCACATGCCCCATTTCCGGAGTTCTGCAACATCACTTTTGTCCTCAGCTTGACAGGAACGAGCGAGTATTCAAGTGTCAGCTGCTGAAAGGGTCACAGGGCAGTTGTATCGTGGGCTGCTCAGCTCCTTATTGCAAGTCATTTTCATGCCTCCGCTGTAATTGCTTGTGACAAAAGAGGCATGAAAAATGCTGAAGTGCAGCTCGTGGGGGTAGCAGGGGCTCACCGTCAACTAAGAAAACTGCTACGCTCTGAGCGAGCGGGTGGAGGGGCTCTCGATCAGCAAGACTGAAGTTTTCCAAGCCATTCTGGCACATTCTGTGTCTACTGCCAAGATTCTTGGTAACATCCGATTCAAACCCAGACAAACATCCAAGTGACCAGGCAAATATTTAATCAGCTAGGACCACTTGAGCCAACTCTGGTGTGTGAATATGGAAAAAGAATATGAAAGCACGCTTAGCTGTTGATTACATCATAGGTGCTGAGTCACAGAATTGTGGCATGGAATACAGTAATAAGTTGTCTTTGCTTTGACAAGTCAACTACAAGACAGCTCCAATGGTCAGACTTCTTAAAAAAAAATTAGTCCATAGGATGTGGACAGTACAGATTGGAAGTCATTTCAAAGGGCAGTTAAATGTCAACCATATGGGTGGGCCCAGAGCTTTCAGAGATTTTTACTTGTGGTGCTTAAATGTGATTTATTGCTGAATGCAATGAATCAAGAGAAAGGGGATGATCCTTTTGACAATTCATCTGAAATACCGTAAGAGCAAAAATAGATAAAGACTAATTAGCTATTTGACAAGACCTTATTATACAAGATTAGTTTTCTTTACTAACAGAAAGCTGAAAGTATTTTCATCAGATAGATGAGACCCAGCTTCTTGCATTACTTAATCAAATTACAGTATAAAGTGCAGGTGGGTGGGTGGAGGGTGCAAGTTTTTTCAGTTGCGAGAAGTGTTGAGAGGGTTCCTTTAATCAGAGTCATCATACGATCATCTTTAAAACTCAGTTCACAACAAGCATCAAGTCTGGTTTACAAACACAAATTCCTGTGCTCACACTCACTCTCCCTCTGTACCTGTGTTTGTGTACAGAGTTTAAGATGTGTGCCATCTCTATCGCACCGTATCTCGCAATTCTGTGGGTGCAAAAAGGAAACACGAATGAAACTTTGCCTCCCAGGTGCCAGGGTCCGAGATGCTTCCAGAAGCGTCCACAATATCCTGAAAAGGGAGGATGAGCAGCTAGAAGTCATGGTACATATTGGTACCGACGACATAGGAGGAAAAAGGGAGGAGGTCTTGTAAAAAAAATACAGGGAGTTAGGAAGGAAGCTGAGAAGCAGAACCTCAAAGGTAGTCATCTCCGGATTGCTTCCTGTGCCATGTGATAGTGAGGATAGGAATAGAATCAGAAGGCAGACAAATGTGTGGCTGAAGAATTGGAGCTGAGGAAGGAATTCAGATAATTGAGACTTCTCTGGGGCAAGTGGGACCTGTACAAAAGGGACTGGTTACACTTGAATCCAAGGGGGACCAATATTCTTGGGGGTCATTTTACTAGAGCTGCTGGGAGTAGCTTAAATTAATATGACAGGGGGATGGGAACCAGTATAACAGAGCTGAATATGAGCCAGCAGGTTTACAAGTAGATGATAGGTGTAACATGAATGTAAGGAAGAACAAGCCAATGACTGGGTACAAATGCAGACAGAGCAAAGAGTTAAATTGTTATACAGAGACAAAATTCAAAAAGGCGAAGAATGCTGGACTGAAGGTGGTGTATTTAAATGTACATAGCATTTGGGAGCTCGTCCTCACTACCACCCTTCAGCTATGACTTTGTGGCATGCGTCTCAAACGGCCTCTGACAACCAAGCCCAACTCCTGGCCTTCGCGTGTGGCATAGTTCTTATGCCCGGCAGAGCTGTCTCACTGACAGGAGAAGGGGCAAAGCGGGCCACTGGCACCTTAAAACCATTTGCTCTGGACAGATAGGACTCATTAACCACCGATGGTAACTCATCTAAGAGAGGGTAAACTCCGATTTCAACCTCCACTGCCTTGCAGCTATACCTGCTCACGGGAAAGGCTTTGGGAGTAAGCCCTGAGGAAAAATCCGGAGTCAGAGTCCCGAAAGTGGCTGACTGCTGTACCCGGCATCGGCACGGCAACTCCTGCGATGCTGCTGGCACCAAACCGTACTGACTTTCATCGTTCCTTTGGACCCGTCATCAGCATGGAGAGGGGGGGGGTCCCACTGCATGGGCAACAGACAAATCTCCCTATCAACTCTGCCTTGGCTTGCACCCTGGACTGGCCACTCCAGCTTCGCTTTATCTAGGATCGGCCTCAATAGCCGCAGTCGACGCTGCTCGACCAACCAGTGACCACCAGAGGTGCAGTACCCATGGTTAACCACAACCGACAGAGGCCACACACACACTTAGCATTCGGAATAAGGTTGACAAATTTGTGGCACAATTAAAGATTGGTCAGTATGGTGCCCTGGGCATCTCTGACTCATGGTTGAAATAAGCCCATAGTTGGGAGCTTAACATCAAAGGATATCATTTGTCTTGAAAGGATGGGCAGGAAGACATAAGCAGTGGTGTGGTTCTGTTGGTAAGAGATGGAATTACATCTTTAGAAAGAGGTAACACAGGGTCAGAGAATATTGAATCTTTGTGGGTGGAGTTAAGAAATTGCAAGGGTGAAAAAACATTATGGGAATCATATATAGGCCTCCAAATCAGGGTGGTGTCAGATCCTAAGAGAGGGAAATTGTTGAATGCCTATGAGATGGCTTTTTAGAGCAGCTTGTGCTTGAGCCTATGCGGGGAAAAGCTATCTTAGATTGGGTTTTGTGTGCTATCTCAGATCTTATTAGGGAACCTAATGTAAGGGAACCTTTAGGAGGCAGTGATACTAATATGATTGAATTTGAGAGGGAGAAGCATAACTCACATGTGTCAGTAAGGCAATGGAGTAAAGAGACTTACAGGGACATGAGGGAGGAGTTTACCCAGGTGGATTGGAGAAGGATATTGGTGGGGATGACAGCAAAGTAGAGATGGCTGAAGTTTCTAGGAATAGTTCACAAGGCGCAGTAAGGATACGTCCCACTCAGGAAAAAGTTATCAAATGGCAGGGGTAGGCAACCGTGGCTGAGAAAGGAAGTTAAAGACTGCATAAAAGCCAAGGAAAGGGCATATAATGCTGCAAAAATGAGCGGGAAGATTTTAAAATCCAACAAAAGGCACCAAGAAAAGCTGTAAGACGGGAAAAAATGAAATATGAGGGCCGACTGGCCAATAACATAAAGTAGGATACCAAATTTTTTTTTTCAGTTATATAAAGAGTAAAAGGAGGGGAGAATTGATATTGGACGACTGGTAACTGACGTTGGTCTGGTAGTGATGGGGAACCAAGAAATGACAGATAAACTTAATGGTTATTTTGCAACTGTCTTCACTGTGGAAGACACTAGCAGTGTTCCAGAGGTCCCTGGGCGTCAGGGAGCAGGAGTGAGTGTCATTACTATTACAAAGCAAAAAGTGATATAAGCAAAGTCAAAGGACTCAAGGTGCATAAGTCACCTGGACCAGAAGGACTACATCCCAGAGTCCACTGAGAGGTTGCTGAAGAGATAACAGATGCATTGGTCAGAATCTCTTAAGAATCACTTGATTCTGGCATGGTCCTGTAAGACTGGAAGATAGCAAATGTCACTCTACTCTTTAAGAGAGAAAGACAAAAGAAAGGAAACTATAGGCCAGTTAGTCTAACCCCAGTCATTGGGAAAGTGTTGAAATCTATTATTAAGGATGAAGTTTCAAGGCACTTTCAGACTAATGATAAAATAAGTCAAAGTCAGTATGGTTTCTGTGAAGGGTACTGACATGGATAGCAGAATAGTAGACAGACTAGAGGCAGCAATTGGGAATAAAAGGGGCCTTTTGTGGCTGGCTGCCAGTGACTAGTGGTGTTCTTCAGGGATCGCTACTTTTCACATTGGTTATCAATGACTTAGATAATGGAATTGAAGGCTTTGTGGCGAAGTTTGCAAATTACACAGAGATAGGTGGAGGGGTAGGTAGTGCTTATGGAAGAAATGTGATTTCAGCAGGACTTAGACAAATTGGAAGAATGGGCAAAAAAGTAGCAGATAGAATACAGTGTTGGGAAATGTATGATAACGCATTTTGGTAAAAGGAACAATAGTGCAGACTATTATCTAAGTGGGAAGAACGTTCAAAAATCTGAGGTGCAGAGGGACTTGGAGTCCTCGTGCAACACTCCCAGAAGATCATTTTACAAGGCGATTCTGTGGTAAAGGTGGCAAATGCAATGTTGGCATTTATTTCAAGGAGAACAGAATATAAAAGCAAGGAGATAATGCTGAGCCTTTATAAGATACTTTTCAGACCCCACTTGTATTGTCATCAGTTTTAGGCCCTATGTCTCAAAAAGGATGTGTTGTCATTGAACAGAATTCAAAGGAGATTCATGAGGATGATTCTGAGAATGAAGGGGTTAACACATGAGGAGCGTTTGGCAACTTTGTGCCTGTGCTCACTGGAATTTAGAAGAATGCATTAAAACCTACCAAATGTTGAAAGGACCAGATAGGATAGTTGTGTAGAAGATGCTTCCTCTGGTAGGGTATCTAGAACTAGAGGGCACAGCCTGAAAATTGAGGGGTGACCTTATAGAACAGAGGCAAGAAGAATGGGTTTTAGTAGTAAATTTGTGGAATGCTCTGCCACAGACTGCGGTGGAGGCCATGTCCATGCTTATATTTAAGATGGAAGTTGATCATTTCCTGATTGGCCCTGCATCAAAAGATATGGCAAGAAGGCAGGTGTATGGGGTTGGGGTCAGCCATGATGGAATGACAGAGCAGACTTGATGGGCTGAATGGCCTAATTCTGTTCCTTTGTCTTATGGTCTATCACTCTTTGACACTATCATTATCTGGTATGGTAAATGTGCAGACCCAAATTTTAATAACGTATTGATTAGAAGAGCTCAAAATTTAGTTTAAACATCATCCTTAGTCATTTTCACTCTGCTGTGGTCTGCTAATTCTGGTATTTAACACACATTTACAAAAAAAATGGAATCAATATTTCTCACAGACTTTAGAAGACAAACTTCTATTTTATAATACACTTGAATTCTGCTAAATGGATGACTTGGGTGCTGCAGCTATTCTGCTTCAGATAAAGTTTCTAACAACAGGATAACACCTTGGTACCTGTACTCTGGGACAAATGTAGTGCTGTCAATATCAATAACCTGCCAACAAGTGCAATGCTGAAGGAGCCACATTTCACACTACACAATCAGAGCATCAAGTGCTCCTGTGGTGACAGGCACAAGATGCTCCAGATTTCACTAAATGTGTCACCATGATAATGATTGGATAAAACACCTGAGGTGAGAATGGACCCTCCCACACCCACCCCCACCCACGCCACACCTGCTCCGAGCAAATCTTCGCTTTCCTCATTATATATTCTACACTGAGCAGGATTGACTCATTGTACTAATAAATGCCAGGTCCAGAGGGACAAATACCTCTTGTAAAGGCTGCTGCTCAGGGCCCCTTGTCTAACTAGTTTGTGAAGTAAGTGTTGAATTTCCCACAGGGCATCTGCAGATACATAGCGCTAATCCAGTTTAATAATGGATGGTCAGATAACAACCAAATTGTTTCAGAAAGGAGCACACCCTACTGTTTTACTAGTCACACCTTGGTGAATAGCAGTTGTCAGCATACAATGAAATTTACCACTGCATTATCCTTGCAGTACCATTATGACCGACAGTCAATTTAGGGTTCAGTAACTTGAAATTATCAATCTATCTACTGATGATTGATTGTTACCAATTCTTTTCTTGATTAACAACCCCAGAAGTCATTAACTTGCCCATTCTGCTCTTCATTTTGGAAAACTGCATGCTCATCTCCCTCCCCAAGACCAAATTCTCCAACTATAAAAAGTTAAATTAAAATAAATACTGGTTTTTATCCCCTTTGTTATCTGCCAAACATAAATCTGGCATAACTACATGACCAAATCACAACCTTGTATCTGCTGTACCAATAATATTTATTTTACCAGCATCATTCATTTCTGGAGATCATTTTCAATTTAGAACCATCACGGGCTGAGATAAGACGACTTTAATGTTTTTGATTAATGTCTTGTGAGAACTAGGTTAAGACTTTAAAATTTTAGTTCAAATAGCGAATAATTCTTTCACCTCAACCTTAAAGTACAAAATAAAAAATGACTGGTAATATTATAGGCTGATGTCATTTATGTAATTAAGTTCCTTACATGTTTTAAATATGCAATAACATTTGGGAAAAGCTTTCCCCACAAGGAGTATTTAGAAAGAGTAGGCCAAGGAATTTAGCTGTTTGCAGCTCCACAGTGAAATGCTAAGCCAAGGCCAAGAGGTTTTCTTGCAAAATAGTCAGTTGCTACATACTTTGCAGACTAATATTTTGGATCTCGGACATCCTCCCAGCATTTAAAAGCAGTGACCTTTCAGATGAGACAAGGGTGAGTAGATGAATAGATGAATTCCAACAACAAGCTTGTAAGCTTGTGGTTCTCAATAATAATTAAAGGCTCATTAAATGGTGGCAAGTGCCAACTCTTTGATTTTCATTGATTCCTGCACAAGAGGCTCTTTTTAAAAAAAAACAGTAAGTATGATTATGCAGTCTCATGTGGATAACAGCTTTCAAATCCCTTAAGATTTTCTGCAGAGTGAAATAGATGACAATTCAGTAAGCCGCTGGGATCTTTAACATAGCGATATAAATGCTACGCATTTTGGATATTAAAATCTTTGTGCTTCAAGTTTACCTAACAATTATCTTAAGCAGTGAGAGGGAGGTAGCTACAAATCTCTTCAGTTATCAAGAATGTTCCTGATGTGAACTCATCTGCCCTATATCTTCCTGCACATGCTATCACCTTTGGGCAGAGCCTGCACGAGGACCCACCAGTCTGCCATGAAGCTGTTCTCCTCCAGCAAAGTAATCAGCTAATCCCATCTGACCACAGTCTGGACTCTCCTCTCAAACTGTGTACCATATGATGTAGATTGGCACTGCTACATTATATAACACTGACTGCAGACTGGCATATAGTTGTGGAAGTTAAAGAGCAGTCAGAACTTAACAAAAGAAATAATAAAAAACTCACTTATAAAAAGTGACTCTTGCACATCGATCACGAGACTGACTGTTACCCAGATGCATTGAATATCCAAACAGTTATAGTAATAGTATATTCACTGTTATCATAATTTTATATCTGATTTTGATGCTTTTTGGCCATTTCTGTATCTATAGTGCAGTGCTACTGAACATGCTACTCCAAACCCAGAAGCTGGATACATAAAATACTTACTAATAAATTAAGCTGGGAATTCCAAAGAAGCAGCTTCACCCCAAAGTAGTTTAGAATGTGGAACCTGTCATCCAGGATCATTTACTGAGAAGCTGGCATCTCAGGAGGGATATAGAAATAGAAGGACATGTTGATAGTGGGAGGAAGGTTTAGTGTAGCAGCACAGTGGTTGAGAGGCACAATAGAGAACAAGGAAATAAGTGGGGAAAAGCAACTGCTTTAAGAGCCAAATGGCCTCCTTTTGTGCCACAAGAAAATATTAATGTGGATGTTAGCATTGGTCTAAGCAATATGGAAAAATGGACTATTTATGCACAGTAAATTCTAAACCAATGTCATACCTCTTGATTATTGATGCATATATCATTCCAATCCTTGATTCTGCCCAGCCTGCAATTTGCTTTCACTTTTCTCACCCCCAAATCCAAAGTTGACGTCTCCTTTCTGCTTAGGGTTCAAGGATGACTTGCTTCCACTTTTTTTTTTGACAGAGTGACCATGAAAGAATTTACCAGTCTCATATTGAGGCCAATGTTTTAAAGATAAAAATTTGTTTTATTTGTCACATGTCCATCAAAACATCCAGTAAAATGGTTCATTTATGTTCACGACCAACTCAGCTCAAAGAGGTGCCCTCAAGTGTTGCCACGGCAGCAAAATAGCATGTCTACAGTTTACTAATCCTAATCCATACACACTGGAAAGTGGGAGGGAGGAAACCGGATTATCCAGAGGAAACCCATGCAGTCACGGGGAAAAACTTACAAACTCCTTACAGACAGCAGTGGGAACTGAACATAGACCGCTGGCATGGTAAAGTGTTACTCTGACTGCTACATTACCATACTGCCTCTTGAGAGATGATGCACTCCTTCTGCTATTTATGGTCCATTTCTGTTTGCTGTCAACACATGGCTGGAAGTTCTCAATACCTGCTAGAATGCCCCTTCTCTACATTTGTCAAACAGGAAATGTTGCATTTTTACATCCCAAGAATTATTTGAGTACATCCTTAAATCTTTTTGACTACCTGCTTGGTAATGTATTCTGAACTCTTATGGACAGAACATCTCAGGACCCTGGTGCTGGGCCCTTGAACCACATGACTTATCCACCAAAGCCAAAAAGTAGTGTAATTAGATGGTAAATGTTAGGAACATCAGCCAAGGAATGCTCATTGACGCAGGTTCACCCAATCCTTTCCAATGAATTTGGGAGATTTTGGGCAAACACGTTAAAGTTATTGCTTGCTAGGTCTGAGATCTAGGTCTCTAAACACCTCAATTGACTGAAGGCTGTACTGGTGCATCACATTGGTGGCAGTGGTGAATTTCTTCAGTGTCTGCCTTGCTGAGGAGTGGCATCTAAGGTATAGGAAAAGGCCATATTTTCCGGGATTTAGCCATGAACTTTTACTGTTGGAGCACAGTGTTTTGCAACAAGGCAGATTGGTAGAAAACCTTTGTTTTACCAATGTTGAGTGTACAGCCTAAACTCCCGTGTGCTTCAGTGAGCAAGTGAACAATGACTTGAATTTCAGCCACTAAAACTCAAGCATTATCTGCACCTATCAATTCCACTACTGGAGTACGTTCTCATCACTCTGAAACTTCAGTGATGTGCAATTGCAACAACACATCTTCTGTTTTTCCTCACTTACACATGAGTATAGCCACCAAGGAAAAAGTATCTAGTGCTTTCCCAGCGCATAGTTCCCTAGAAGAAAAGAATTTTAACAAAGCCAGAAGTCTCACTCCAAGTAAGACCTGGAATTTGACTATAAACAAGGTGAGACAGCAGAAAAGTGATTGGATAAAGTCTGACCAATCAGGAGGGATGGATGACGGGGATATATATACCATTGGACTAGACATGCTTAGGCATCAACTCTGAAGAAGATGGCAGAGTTTGACATTGTAACGTTGGTTAAAATAGATGCTTGCACCCGGCTGGAAGCCCGAGAAGAGTTTATTATAACCACTAAGGGTTAACTAAGAAGCACATGGACAATTGATCAGCTGATGGGCAGCAATAAATGAAGTTAGCAAAAATCCAGGGTGATTCAAAGCTATTTGTAGCTGCCTCACTGCTTCCACCACACAAAGCACAGAACATGAAGTCCCGGATTATCATACCTGATCCATCTATTAGACGGTGCCTTCCCACTGAACTTACTCTTAGTGCTGCCCACATTCTTGATATTATCCCTTGGTCAACATACTCCCACAGTCTCGTGAAGCCTGCCTTTTGCAATTTTCTCTGAGCAGGCTATTTAGTCAAAAGTATAAATGGGCCAGACTTAATGAGTCTCACATCTGCACATGTAGCTGAGGAACATTTGAGTAGGATTTGAACGTGGCTCATTCCTGATAAAAAAAAAATCACTTCATTTGGCACTGATTTTTCTGCTATTAAATGCTAGGGATTTCAAATACTTCTGCTTGGTTAAATCCTGCAGTTCAATCCCTAAATCAACCGGTCCAAGCACTCCATGATAGCACTATGTTAGAAATCAAAAGTGCCAGTCCATCATTCTTCCCCACACTGCACAGGGTACTAAAAACCCTATAAATGAGAAGAAACAAATATCATTTGAAATTCAAATCCGCCAAGATATGAAGTAGAGGCACATAAACTGAAGACAGTGCAGCATTATAGGAAACAGCATTCTCATGACAAGGTCAACCAATAATGCCTTCTATATAATTCCCTTTATAATTCCAGGTCATCATAAAATGCCTGGCAATCAATGAAGTACAGTTAAAGAGTAGTCTCTGCTGTACTACAGGAAAATATGGCAGATGAAAGTACTGGACATGTACAGGGAGTGAGGGGCATTTTCCAGCTGATTCTGAAGAAAAATTATTCAACTGAAATAGAGACCCAGGAGACTGCAGATGCTGGAAATCTGGAACAATACACAAAAGGGGCTGGAGAAATTCACTAGGTCAGACAGAATCCCTGAATGAGATGAACAATTGACTTGTTTGGTTGAGGCCTTTTGTCAGGACGGGAAAGAAAGGAGGGGTGCAACCAGTATTAAAAGGTAGAGAGAGGGAGGGGGGAGGGGAGTGCAGCATTATAGGAAATAGTATTCTCATGACAAGGTCAACCAATAATGCCTTCTATATAATTCCCAGGTCATCATGAAGTGCCTAATCAGGCCCTGTCTGTCTAAGTACAATTGGTTCCTTAGAATGCCTTGAAATCATTTACCCACTATTAACATCAAGCTCAGCAGCCTCTAAGATGTCAAGCAAGAGCTGGCAGGTGATCAGTGGATACAGGTGGGGATTGGCTGATGAAGATATAGGGGGAGAGTGGAAATGATGTAGTACTTGCCAAATCTTGCTCTATCCCTCCCCCCCCCCCCCCCACCTTATAGAAAAAGACTGAATAAGTTAGGACTTCATTATCTAGAACATAGGTAAATGAGGAGAAATTTGACAGAGCTATACTAAATTAGAGAGTTAATGCAAGCAGGTTTATTCCACTGAGATGGGGTGAGACTGAAACTAGAGGTCATAGGTTAAGGATGAAAGGTGAAAGAGGAACCTGAGGGGAACCAAGGTGGTGGTGCAATTGTGAAACTGGCAGCCAGTGGAAGTGGTGGAAGCAGGTCTGAGTACAACATTTATTGAAGAGGAATTTGAATAGATACAAGTATGGGAGAGGTATGGATGTCTAAAGTCTCGGTCTGTGTAAATAACAGAATATCAGTTCAGCATGGTCTAAATGGGCTGAAGGATCCATTTCTGTGCTGTGGTGTTCTACAACTCGATGATTTTCACCTGTCTTACACTTTTTTTAAAAAAAAACTAGCTATCTTCCTTCTTTCTGGAACCGATGAAAGGTTCCAATCCAAAACATTCTACATCCATCTCCTTCCATAGGTGTTATCTGAGCTGCTGTATTTCTCCATTTTCCATGTGTGTTGATCCATCTGAAATGTTTTCTTTCCCATTGAAGCTGTCAGACCTGCTGAGTTTCTGGTTTCCAGCATTTGCTCTTAACATTCATCTGAGCTATACTGACTACTAGATGGATAAAGAGGGTTTTAGAAAAGTATATAATGCTTCTCACACTCTCAGGCAGTCCAAAAGAGCTTCAAGTTTAATGTGCTACCTTTGAATAAGAATTTGCTTTGCTCTTTGAAAAGTGGTTATGGAATCTTTAATGTCTGGCTGAGTGTGGAAGGATGAATGTGACAGAAGCAGTGGCTTTCTATCTCTTCAGAGAGATAACAGCTGAAGATAGTACTGAAGCAGTACTCAAGTTTCAGAAGAGTGGCTTCTGCCCTGTATACTTCGCAAATAGATAAATCCTGAAAACAATCCTCCGAATTCACCGCAAAGAAAAATGAAACAACACCAGTGTCCTCTCCCAAGCTGACACCTCCAGTTCTCGTTACTGCTGGTTGGCCATGTTGGTCTGGCAACATCACTTGCATCCCAATGCAAGACTTCCAAAACAGACGCCCTATTCCAAGCACTCATGGGAGGAAATTATTAAGTAGAGTGAGAAAAATGTTCAAAGATGCTCAAACAAGCCTTTGCTAGTTGAATGGCTAAGAAACTAACTCGAGTTAGTTTCATGTTCAGAATAATACTTTAGAAGCTTAATATAGCTGATTAGGGAAACTCAAGTGGATCATATACTTTGGGATGCATGTCATGGGAATATATTAATGCTCCAATTGTTTCAGTGTAAGAAAAGAGAAATTAAAGTGTGCAAAAATGGAGCAATATATTCCTGCAAACTTCCTAATAGTTTATTTTAATTTCATTGTTACTGGTTTTAAATGCAGATTATTTGCATGCTAAACAATTTTATTTTTTTATCCACAATGTTTTAAAAATATTTTTATATGTATAACTGACACTTCCTATTTTAATAATACAGTAGCTGCAGATTTATAATATGCAAAAAAACTTGGGGCATTACTTAACACCGAAATATCTTACAGATAAGATCTGTGGTTTTAGCAAAAACTCAAATATAAACTTAAAAAAGCAACTATGACCAAATTATTACCTTGTGAGATATTTTTAAACTTTCAACTTAATAATCCTGATAAACCCTGCTAGAAAGGGTTGTTGAAGCATTTACTTAACATTTTGATGTCCTGATAGCCTCCTTGAAGAAACACAATATCCCTTGTAACTACAGGGGGCTCGCTGAACAAAGCGGAGAAGAATCCAGGTTTGACTGTCTCAAGTCCATGCATCAAAAGCAAACAAAAGCCATGTGCAAGAAAGAAAATAGCTCCCAAACTACCCAGCAATCCCGCAATCTCTATCTGCCAGTCATTGGAACCTGAGAGCCACCTGAGCCAACTTATCAACCACCGGAGAGCCCTCAAGACTGGAGTGGAAGCAAGTCCCACTCAATCCCAAAATCCATTCGAAGAAGAAACTGCAGATAATATTTTTACCAGGTGAATTGTTTTCATTTCAAATCTATGCCCCCAAACTAGAAGGAGGGTATCACTTAAATCTAAACATTTTTTAAAAAGTACATCTTAATTACACTATTACCTGTAATTGAAACTCTGCTCTGTTTTGGTCTACTTTTAGTAAACTAGACCCCTCTGCTTTACAACTTCACACCTTATCACATCCAAACAGAGCCATCAATCAAGCATAAAGGCTGCTTTAATGTCCTCAAAAGCTTTTTATCACTACCGATTGAATAGCCCTTTCTATGAACGCTGCAGCTATGCCGAAGATTCTGAATAAAAGACTGATGATACTTTTCACTTTGACCTTTTTGTTTACTGCACAGGATTTAAAAGCATCTGATTTTAGGAATAAAAGCCTGCCTCGCCTGGGGAATGTGACTGAGTTTAAACGTCTGATAACGGTAACACAAAATGACAGGCAGTTGTAATGGATGTGTAATTAACAGTTAGATTCAATGGGGCTGGCAGCAGCCTTCTAAATTGTCCGAAGTTACTCACGTTGAGATAAGTCACCAAAGAGGAACTGGCAGGAATTATTATTCCGGGGTAAAATACGAGACTCAATAAAGTGGATGGTCACTCCTCAGTGGTCGTTGCAAGTTCACTGTTCCTTTCAGCAGCTAAGCAGCAAGATCTTGAACTCATCTGCAGGAAGGCTGCTTGGTTTTATCCCTTGGGACGGACTTAGCACAAATGTTTCTTGCAAGACCATCAGGTTGCATATGGAATGATGGCTGGTAAATATAATTGTGAAGACAAGGCCCTTTTAACTAGCCAACAGCAGACAAGATCCTAGTATTGCGAAGTCTGTGTTATGCACCCAAGTCCAAGATAACTTCAGCGGGTACTACCCAAGAAAGACCTGAACCCACTGCAATTTGCATGTTGCTGTAATAGGTCTACAGCCATCTCCACTCTGCTATGGATCGCCTGCTCAATAGCAATGCCTGTATCAGGCTGCTGTTTATTGATTACAGCTCACCATCATACCTTCACTTTAAAACAAGCAGCTCCAGAACGTGAGCTTCTATACATCCCTCTACAACTGGATTCTGTACTTCTCACCGGGAGACCACAGTCAGTGTGGATCAGAACTAACATCTCCTCCACACTGACAATCAACCTTGAGGATGCATACTTAGCCCACTGCTCTGCTCTCTCACACCCTCGACTGTGTGGCATGGCACAGCTCAAACATCATCTATAAATTTGCTGGTGACACTACTATTGTTGGCAGAATTTCAGACGCAGTGTACAGAAACAAGATGGATCAGTCGGTTGAGTGTTGTCGCAACAACAACCTTGCGCTCAACATTAGCAAGACCAAGGAACTGATTGTGGACTTCAGGAAGGGGAAGTCGAGGGAACACATACCAGTCCTCACTGAGGGATCAACAGTGGTGAGCAGTTTCAAGTTCCTGGAGAGATAATAAGGGGCCCAGCATATTAATCCAGATCCAAGGAAAGCACAACAACTACATTTCATGGGATGGTGACAGAGACATACAGCTGCTACAAAACAACAAAATTCACAACATATGCCAGTGATATTAAACCCGATTCTGAATATGATCACATGGCACTAAAAAACAGGCTGTGTCCATGCTGAATTGAATTCATGATCAGTGATAATGACCTAATCATCGGACCTAACTAAAATTGAAAATAAGATTTCAATGACTGAGAAGATTTAAGTGCTGGCTCACCATTAAGCAGTTCTGGTGAGAAGTGTTCTGCTGAGTTCAATCACATCACCTGTCACAAATCACCAAGTTACTTCCATTGGTCACTTGGATGTGTCTTCACTAAGTTAAGAGACAGAAGATGGTCATCAATATCAAACGTGGAATGCAAATTTTTTCAGCCCATGTACTTCTGGCCAACAATCAAAACAGTTCAAAGAATATATGAAAGAAAGACAGTATTTTCAATTCAACAATATTTTTTACTTCTGCTAGGTTCACTGTACTCTGGAGCTCAGGGTGGCAACAACATCCATCTATTATTAATAAAATGCCCCAAAGTGCAGGAGTATTAGTCCAAGCCACAACAAGAAGCCATAACATTAAGCCATATTAGGAAAGAACAGGCCAATGGTGAAATGTTTGATTAAAGAGGCCATTTTAACATGGGTCTTTTAAAAAAGAGGAAACAGAACAAAAACTAGGTTTATAGGGAAAATTCCAGAGTTTATGACCTAAGTAGTTGGTAACCAAATTTTCAACTGCCAAAGTACATACAAGGGATCCTACATTCTTGTAAGCCTAGAAAACTTTATAGAGATAGGGAGGTTGCATTCTAAAACTGCTGTTAGGAGCCAATGTGATCACAGAAGTCACAATTTCATGAAGGCCATGGGGCTGTTACTGCCTTGGATTCACCATCAACTTAATAAAATCAGAGGAAGGCCTCAGAGAACATTTTCACCAGAACAAAACCCTAGAATAGATGTTTGCTCACAAAGACTGCTACAAAAGTCGTGAGAGGCTACACATTAGTGTAACAATTTCAATTTAATGTACTTTGAAGTTCAGCCAGCACAAAATTGCACATTTACCAAGATATTAAATTTGGTGAGGTTAAAGGCAAGCTGCAGTGAGAAAGAAAAGCTTAGAACATACTCTGGAGTTTTGGCCATGCAGCTGATTGTTTGCACCCCACAAACTATGATGTCATCACATGACACCATCATACTAATAACGCTACCATGTTCAGTTATAAGTAGCTCGTGTTTTGCACAAGCACATTGATGCACTATGCATCTTTAGTGAACTCTGTCTCACACTACAGCAACTTCCATTTGAACAGAAAAGTACTCCAAGATAATCTTCAGAAAATTTTCAACAGATTACCTGGAATATTGACTTTAATGTTGAGAGAATTTAGTTCAGGAATAGAGATGTCCTATTGCAGTTCTGTAGAACCTTGGTGAGATCACACCTTGAGTATCGTGTGTTATTTTTGTCTCCTTATGTGATGAACAATGTTTTCATAATAGATTGGGTGCAGTGAAGATTCACCAGATTTCTGGGATGACAGAAATAACCAATGATGAAAGGCTGAGCTGAATGGTTTTATGCTTGCTGGAGTTTAGAAATGAGGGGGAAACTTCATGAGAAATTTATAAAATACTGACAGAACTGATCAACTAGATGGAAGGATGTTCCTTGTGGTGAGGTAGTCCAGGCTCAAGGATCACAACCTAGAGATATGGTGTGAGACATTTAGGATTCAGATGTGAAATTCCAATAGAGTGATAGACCTTTGGAATTCTGTATCACAGAAGGAAGTTGTGGCTAAATCATTAAAATATATTCAAGGAAGAGTTAGATATACAGTAGGACTAATAGCTAAAGAAATCAGCAAAAATGGTTAAGAAAACAAAGGAAATTCATAACAGGTATAGGCAGGAAGGAGCAAATGGGGTACCCGAGTATAAAAAATGCAAGAGGATACTTAAGAAGGAAATCAGAAGAGCTAACAGAGGGTATGAGGTAGCTCTGGCAGACAAGGTAAAGGAAAATCTGAAGGGCTTCTACAGATAGGATAAGAGCAATAGACAAAACTGTTCCTCTGGAAGATTAGAATGGTCATCTATGCATGATGGCAGAGATCTTAAAATGGACTTTTGCATCTACATTTACTCAGGAGATGGACAAAAAGTTTATAAAAGTGAGGCAAAGAAGCAGTGTGGGCATGGACTGTAAATAGGTTACAGCGGAGGAGGTGACTGCTGTATTTAAGAAAATTAGTGTGGATAAATCACAGGCCCTGACAAGTTGTTAAATCAGAACCTGTGGGAGGCTGATACAGAAATTGCAGGTGCCCTAGCAGAAATAATTAAAACCTCTTTAACTACGGGTGTGGTCCTGGAGGAGGATAGCCAGTAATGTTCCTTTGCTTAAGAAAGGCTCTAACAATAAACCTGGAAATTACAGGCCAGTGAGCCTGACATCAGTAGTGGATAAGTTACTGGAAGGTATTCCAAGGGACTGGATATACAAGTATTTGGATAGATTGGGGCTAGTCAGGATGCTTTTGTGTGTTATAGATCATGTATGTCCAATTATCTAGAGACCTTCAAGGAAGTTACCAGAAAAGTTGATAAAAGCAAGGTAATGGATGTTGACTACATGGTATTTAGCAAGGTCATTGACAAGGTCGCACATGGCAGGCTGGTCACGAAGGTTCAGTCGCTTGGCATTAAGAATGAGGTAATAAATTGGATTGGACCCATCTTCACGGGGGAAGCAGACAGTAGTAGTAGATGGAGGCCTGTGACTAGCGGTACCCACAGGGATCAGTACTGGACCCATTGCTGTTTGTCATCTACATATATCAACGATCTGGATGATAATGCGGTAAAGTGGATTAGCAAATTTGCAGATGACTGGGGTGTAGTGGACAGCAAGGAAGGATGTCAGAGCTTGCAGCAGGATCAGGAACAGCTGGAAAAATAGGCTAAAAATGGCAGTTGGAATTTAATGCAGCCAAGTGTGAGGTGTTGCACTTTGCAGGGACAAACCAGGGCAGGACTTGCATGGTGAGCAGAAGAAGTGAGTGAGACACAGGGATCTGGGATTATAGATCCATAGCTCCTTGAAAGTGGTGTCACATACAGTTAGGGTCATAAAGAATGCTTTTGATACATTGGCCTTCATAAATCAGTGTATTGAGGGCAGGAAATGGGATGCTGTGTTGAAGTTGTACAAGACATCAGTGAGGCCCAATTTGGTGTATTGTGTATAGTTTTGGTCACCTACCTACAGGTAAGATGACAATAAGGTTGAAAGAATGATGAGAAAATTTACAAGGATGTTGCCAGGACTTGTGGATCTAAGTTATAGGGAAAGGTTGAATTGGTTAGGACTTTATTCCCTAGACTATAGAAGAATGGGAGATGTGATAGAGCTATGCAAATTATGAGGGGTATAGATATGGTAAATGCAAGCAGGCTTTTTCCACACTGAGGTTGGGTGAGACTCCAACTAGTGGTCATGGGTTAAGGGTGAAAAGTGAAAAGTTTAAGGGGAACATGAGGGGAAACTTCTTCACTCAGAGGGTGGCGAGTGTGTGAAATGAGCTGTCAGTGGAACTGATCAACGCAGGTTTAATTTCAAAATTGAAGAACAATTTGGATAGGTATATGGATGGGAGGGGGTATGGAGGTCTATTGTCCAGGTGCAGGTTGATGAGTCTAGGCAGATTCGTCCAAAGGACTTACCTCTGTGCTGTAATATTCTATGTCTCTATAATTTATGGGAGAATTCACCCTAAACACAGAAGGGGAAAGTGGAATAAAGCTGATGACAAAGATGTGGTGACTTCATCATTTTAAGTCATTTAGATACAAAGACCATAAATCAAGTGCATTGCATCACTTTAACAGTTGTAGTCAGCCCAAAATGCAGGGATATGAAGTGCAGTGTCACCAGAGAAAACAGGTAATATCTTCTGACAAGTCAGAGATACAGTAGTCGAGGTGACAACCCATTTGCCAGTGCCATGCTTAGAGACTTTCCAATTGCAAAGGGATAATTGAACCTGCAATCACATCTGCTGCTTCACAGACCCTCTGCAGGGCTGTTCAATCACACTGCAACTTGCCTTGCTTAACCACCTGCAACAGTCACAACAAGTGGCCCTGGTTCTCATTCATGTGAATAATGGACTCATTAGCCAATGCAGAGTTTTGGTCAAACTTCAGTGTTTTTTTTTGATATTGTGATTAAAAACAAATTGGATATTGCTGCGATGATTCTCCTTCTAAATTATTTAATTGCAAATTTCTGTCAAACAGAAGTTCTACCTTGATAAAAGTTATCATCTGAGTTTGAGGCGGTGCCTCAAGATTTGGTCAATGTGTTCAATGAATCACCTCAACTAAAAACATATACGCTTTACTAATGCATAAATCATCACAAAATTACAATTGTCAACAACACTGTGCAAGTGTTTGATCCATTGCAGCAGCACAGTCTGTGGAAAGCCACAGTCACTCCATTAATCCAACCTTCAAATGGTTTTTAGTTTTTTTTAAAAACTTATTGAGATACAGCATGGAATACGCCCTTCCAAAGCTTTGAGCCACGCCACCCAGCAACCCTAGTCTAATCACGGGACATTATAATGGCCAATGGACCTACCAAACAGTACGTCTTTTGGGCTGTGGGAGGAAATCCATGCAGTCAAGGCAAGTAAGTACAAACTCCTTACAGGCAGTGGCGGGAATCGATCCTGGTTCAGCTGTAAAGTTTTGTGCTAACCACTACACAATCATGCCTCATCTGTCAGAAACATCCTCACACTGTGCATGCTTGAAAGAAAAAACAGACTTCCATTTAACAAGTCGGCTCTTAGAATCTTTCTGCCCCATCGCCAAAATTAATTACACAACCTGCTTATTTACAAAGTAATATGGCATTATGGGGTCGTATTCAGTAAAATAATCTGGCTTCCAGCACGCAGCTTTAATGAAAAGCTGCACTCTGCTTTATATGGGGAACTCTTGCTAGTATATTACTGCGGTCAGCTTAATTCATTGTCTTGTTGCCCAAGGTAAATCAAGATGATTTTTGGTTCAATTAAAAGTAATAGCTATCTGGATAATGTGAAAATACACTAGATGGACAATCAGATACTTGATTACAGTAATGCAATAATACAACTTATTTAAAATATTGACTGCACAAAGTGCACATTTCAGATACAAATTAAAACTACAGTTGAGAAGACAGGTTTTGAGAAGCTTCTACACAGAGGCAAATAGCAAGGGAAAAAGCTTGGAGATATTGGGAAAGTGAATTCTACTGTACTCTGTCACCTGTGGTGAAGGCAGAAGTGTAGGAGAGGGACCAGAGATGGAAGAGAGAAGGCCACAGGCAATTGCCGAGAATGGGAAGGTCACAGAGAATAAAGCTTTCGCCTACGACATCTAAATGAAGTCAGTAGAAGACTGCTAGGGGAATTCTAGCCAGCAGGATGCAAGTTTTTTGTCAAACTGTGTATGAGGCAGCGAGTATCAAAAATCTTATTTTTGCTGATCTATATTATGTTTTTTTTCTCTCAGATGTACAGAGTACAGAAAAAGAAATGTGCCTAAGTCTAACAGGACACTACTTTTCCAGCGTAAACTAAAACAATGACTTTCCCTACCCCCCAAACACACCCTCTTGCAATTAGGGTTCCATTACTAAAACTCCAATATTAAAATATCAAAATACACACTCTCACCAGTTCTTACACAGTCATTTTGCATAACACAGCTTAACAAAATCTCATTTTCCACTATACATAGCATTTATGGCAGCATTTACAATAAAAATTTAGCATCCTGGAGAACCAATTTAGGTTCATATCTGCACTAAACATGTTGTGTTAAGCTGGCCATAGATAGGTCAAATTGTTGAAGTGGATATGGAGCAAGACTCCAATATCTAGCTTCTCTATATCACAGCATCAGAATTTACCATATAACCCAAGTTTCACTGTCTAAGGAAACCTCTTCACAGTGAAGCTGGAATGTTCTCTGCCCATATCCCCAAATTTGGTTAAGACCCCATCTATAAGGAGGTCTTCCATGACGTTAAACAGTTACCTTCTGACGCACCCACAAACATCTGAAGGACCTTCCAAAAGTAAAGTCCTTGCTGATTCCACAAACAGATCAAGAAATGTCAGCCATTCAATACTTATGAAATGTAATCATTACATTGGAATGCTGACAGTGAGTGTGTGCATGGCAAAATTCCATAAAATGATCAGATAATTTCTTTCATTTAGTGATGTAAAGGATGCAAGGATGAGGTGTCTTGTTCTTCAGTGTCAAACAATTTTTCAAATCTAGATCACAAGGCAGACAGGCAGTTTAATATTTCACATGAAAAATGACAACTCTGACAATGCCTTTGATAAATCTGCAAAACTGTAATTTTTTTGGCTTGTAATTATTTTTAAGTCAGCAAATCAAAAGTAAAAGCAAAAATCACAATGTTAAAGACTTTCACTTTTCTTCAACTTGAGAGAAGATTTCCGATTTTGTTCTCTTAATCCTTGTGAGTATTACCTTTGAAAAAATTATGGGTTTGTCCTACACCAAACTGATGGTGATTTAAATATAAAGAGCACACAATTTGCTATCACTGCTGTTACTGTTCTGATCAGTAAATGTGCTGGGTGCAATTTTTCCCTGGCACAATTCTTCAAGTAATTTTGCATTACTTTTCTGTAGTCTAATTCTGGCATCTCATTGTTGTATTTATGATCTGGTCTGATAAAATTATTGTAAAAAGTTCTATACATGCTGCTCATTTCATCATATATGTTATTACATACGCATTATAGCAAACTTTCTTAAAAATTCTGTCCTTGTTATCATGCCATATTCTTCTATTTTATGTCTGGTCACACTTTGGATCATCTGTACATCTTCATTAATTTTCTAATTCTGCTTACTGAACCAGACAAGCTCCTCTAACTTCCAAGTTGATTTTGCTTTCCTGAAAAATATCTACTTCTGCATTCTAAACTATGCTTCTATGATTCAAAGGAATAGAAAATTTCGATTGCTCCCATTAAGTGGGTCCTAGAGTATTTACTATCTGTTATACCCCTCACTGGCATTCAGTTGCAATGAAGAGCAATGGGTAGTCAATCAACCAGCACAAGTTTAGGGTCAGTAACCAAAGGCAGTTTTCTAACATATTGAATCTTTATGACAAAGGAGCTGTTCACTCAGCCCACTGTACACTGGCCATTAGTCATCTTTATGCTGTTAGTCCCAGTCCATTATCTTTTCCCCATAGCCCTACAAATTATTTCATTTTCACTAGACATCCAATCTTTCTGAAAATTGTTATTCTCTCCATAATATATTTCTGTAGGTATTCATAGCTGCAATTGAAGCAGTTTCAATATGTGTCTCTTCCTTCAGGTATTGGATGATAATTCAGGATACACTTTTAATTACAGATTTCATAATGTTGCCTCTTGACAAATAAATTCTGAACAATTTCAGACCTACCTATTTTAACTTGGCCTCCTTACAATGTATCCCATTGTGCATCAGGGAAAATTTAAATGACCTTTAGTGTCCATTACACAATGAAAGTGAAAGGACACAATCTAGCCTCCTGTTACCTGCCTCATTAATGTCCTTTTTACAACAATGAGTGCAACAAGTTCATTTAATTGAACAGAGCTCTGTGACTCTTGGCACTGTTCTGATGTCACCCTGAGGTATTGCTGGCACACAGGAAAAAGCAGCTTGTGTTGTTATGTGCCCTGCAGGATCTCCAGATAACCACTTGACAGCTTTGCTGTAAAGAACTGTCAGAACAGAAATAAAACTGGGCAAACATCAGAAGTAGTAATTTGACAGGCTTCTTCAATAGCCCTACTCCTTCCCAAAACATTATGGGCAATGAATAGATAAACAGAGGCTTGTTTAAGAATGACTATGTAAAGATGGAAGTCATAAACCACATGTGGTTATGCAATCAAAATGTACTGTTTAAAATGTAAATTTATATTCCCTCTTATACCTCCGAAAGCATTTAGATTAAGGAATATTTATATAATCTGAAAAAAATATTTCTTGATTAAAACCAGTATCAGAGGTAAAAAATATCCTTGTTACAACTATGTGCTGCAAGTTTAATGTTTTTGGTAAAAATGCATGGTGATTGAATGGAACAATGCAGGATTACATTCAGATAAAATAGAAAATTTGTCTCCAAATACAAAAAAAAAGCTTCCATGCCAACCCATCCTGTCAAATAAGACAGTGGTACATGAAAACAAGGATGCCCCACTCGACTACATGTTCGAAAGCATGACAATAAATTTGCAGCAGCAGGTTGAAATCACACGCAGATGGCAGGAGCCGGGGATTAAACATCACACGCTGCTTGCATTTCTAGAAGAGACATCACAAAGTAGGACGAAGACCATCATTTGCTACTATTCCCAGATTTTAGTTTTCTAATTTTTCCTTTCTAATTACTGAGTTTAAAAACACCACTCATTTGGAGTTTTTTTAAATCAGCTTTCATTTTATTCCGTAAAATTTTACTGTAAATCATTTTATATCTAAGGCTACAGTAAGAAATACAGCTAGATAGATAAGGCCCAGTTGTTCATTGGCTTTTAATCATTAGAGGATCAGAGTATACGTTAAAAGAAAAGTTAGGATTTTAAGTGCCTTTCCGCAACAGGCAGCCATTTTATTTTCAACAACACTCTCACACTGTTCCATTTAGTGCTGAAAATGAAGATTTTTTTTTGCACTGTTCAGAAAGGCATTCCAACAGCTTCAACAGAAATCTTGGCATTCCATTAATCTTATAACATAAATTAATCCTGCCAATTTTCATGAAAAGCTAAGCTTCAGGACATTACCAACTTTGAAGGGCACATATCACCTGCTACATTGGTTTTACCATGCAAAATTCAACTTTTTTATAGCAACCTTATCATTGAAAAACTTCACACATCACAAAAAATTGAGTTGGAATATGGCTTCTATTTGTGCAGGATTGAAACATTTCCTTCTTCAAGCCAAACTCCCTCCCCAATTTAGTAAAATCAAAGTTACTTACGTTGGCAGGTGTCTTTCTTCTCTTCGTATCCTGGTTTGCAAACACATCGTCCAATAGGGACCAGCCACCCCCCATCAGCACTACAGTGCATTTTAGGCACATCATATTCCTCAGAATTATTCACACAGGAGCCACGGACCTCCACCAAAGAGGAGTCTCCTTCAGTTACTCTGTCTGGAAATTCAGCCAGGTTACGAATTGTTAATGGACACTTCTTGTAATAGACCCGCACTGATACCAAAGCAATACAGGCACCCACATCCTGAAAGGCAAGGTAAAAACCTTTCTTTGTCAGTGAGCCAATGTCCCGCACCTCAGTGTTTAATTTCATCACCCTGTCACCTACATCCACTTGGGTGAAGCTCTCATCTGCAGCAATGGTATCAATCTTTATATACTGGCTTTCTTTAATGTACCACAGGTTGTTGTTGTTAGATTCATAGTAATAGATGTTAAAGGTCTCTTTGCAAGTTCCAGGGACACCCGGCAGGCTATTGCAGTCTCTGAGAGTAAACTTAATCTCAATATAGATCCGATGGGCACCATCACGAGGAATCCAATTAGTCCGCAGCCAATTGTTCTGATAGGCTTCCATGACGTTACACACCTGGTACGTTCGCATCGGCGTGTTTCGCTCATCCATAACACTGATTTCTTCCCACTGCAATTTAGAAAGAGCAATGACAGGAGCCATTAGCAGCTACGATGCCATAAACACACAGACCTTTTTCATGTTTGTTTACATAATTTATTGCGGAGAACTAAGCAATTCTAGCAGAAATATTTTTTGTACAAATCCATGTCATAGACACAACTTTAGACCAAAAAGGTAATTATATAATACTTTACATTGCATTTCTACTTGAAAATTTTGAAATATCAACAATGCCAATTCAAACTGATTGCTGGCAAGGTATTTGCACTTTGGAGGTGGCGGCACTGAAGGAGTGGTGGAAATGTGCAACATTATGAAATTGTGCAGAATGCTGAATGAAATTACCACAGGAACTTCTTAGAAACAACACCTGAATTTCCCTTTTGAACAAAGGTGCTAATCAAACTGTGGAAGTTTGTTTTAAATAGAAAACGCAACAGTGACAATTTATGGTCAAATGTCAAAAATGCTACTGCGCAGCAGTAGAAGCTGTCCTAATTTTTGCTGTTGGTGTTAGGCTGCACGTACAAAACATCCAGTGTAGAATGAGTGCACGTATAACAATTCAATGCAAATGAAGAAAATGCATAATTCAACACATTTCCTCTCATCTGTACCCTAGCACTTCAAATCCCAATGCAACTATAAAAGCCTGCCAAGCCAGAAATAACTTCTGCAACATCATATTTTCTGTTCAGTAAAGTTGGCAAAATGATCCTTTAAAAAGAACCATGCTACCCAAGATCACAGTGGAAAGGATAAGTGTATGGTGTTTTCAGACATCTACAGCCAGAACTGCCAGATGGCCTAGCTTAATCAACCTCCCCACAAAGTCCTCAACATTTAATGGAGATAATTACCACCAAAGGTTTCCAAAAATAAATAAAATGATGGTGATAGGTCTTGATCACTAGCAATTGGCATTTACTCAATAAACTGTCCAGTACACAGTCAGAATTACACTAGAACACTCCAAGATTCTTGGATAATAAGCTGTCATTAACCTGCAAAGCCAAAAGGACAGAAAGAGAAAAACATGGTTCGTCTGCTTCAAAACTCTTAATCTGGAGATCAGAAGGAAATTTCTTGCCCTTAAAATGCAGACATCAACAGTGGAAAACCATCCTACAAACATGAACTACTTCTGATAGAGTTAATCATCTCAGAAAATGGATGGATGCAGTCTCTCCGGCTTTTGAAAAGCATGACATTAGAGACAAAAGTGTTTTTCCCCCTCTATGGGCAACCCAGTGACCTGTATCTTTATACAACTCACCAGCCCCAGTAACAGCATACTGTGGCACCATTACAGAACTACTGGTAAAGTAGTCTAAAACTTTAAATTTTATCAAATATTGATATGCATTACCCAGGTAAACATCCACAAGCACTAATGTTTTACCCACACAACTGGACAAGGTGTTCTCTGGTCTCTCTTGCAGATTCCTCTTTAAGCCTACGCCCAACTATTTAGAAACAAGAGCTTAAAGATTCAAACTCACACGTTTATTTGGAGTTAGAAGCTGCACAGTTCCTGAACTGGATTGCCTGCTAATCAGATGCATTATTGGCAGTTTGGGCTCCTTAAACTATTTAATGAAAAGCACGTTTTCCTGTAATGAGTTATTTTGCCATCACCGTCCCCATCTTTAATGAAAGCTTCAATTGCTTGAATTTGCCCATCAGAAATAGTGATCAGTTACTTTCATAAAGTTAATGAAATATATTGCCACTACAGTGTACCCGTTAGAGTGGCACTATTACAGCTCAGGATGTCAGAGTTCAGAGTTCAATCCCAACATCCTCCATAAGGAATCTCTGTGCGTCCACCCTGCAGAATGCGTGGGTTTTCTCTGGGTGCTCCCCACAGTCAAGAGGTGCTGGGTAAGTTAACTCATCACTGTTAATTGTCCCATTATTAAGTTAAGGCTATATGGAGCTTCTCAGGGGCTTGCTGGGGTGGCACTGCTTGGAGGGAGGGATGGAGGGAGGGAGGGAGGGAGGGAGGGATGGATGGAGGGATGGAGGGATGGAGGGATGGATGGATGGATGGATGGATGGACATTTTGAGTAATCATTACAAAACCCAGTCAATTCAAAATGTATGAACATCACCATCATACATCGGCTGCATCGAGCTACCTGAAGATGAGTTAAGAAATCAGACGAACTGGGGAGCCACAGTAGCATGGTGCTTGGCACAATATTACCGCACCCGCAAACCGGCCTCAATTACGCAGTCATCTGTAAGGTATTTGTAAGTTCTGCCTGAGACTGCGAGGCTTTCTTCCCGGAGCTCTGGTTTCCTCACACACTCCAAAGACAAAGGGATTAGTAGGTTAACTGGCCACACGAGTGTATTGGGTGGTGCAGGCACATTGGGCTCGAAGGGCCAGAGAGGCCCTGTATCTCAAAATAAATAAGCGGTGACACAATATTGATCAGTAAACTGTTTTTTTTTCATCTAAACTGAATATAAGTAACTAAAATAGAAAATTTCTTCTCTGTACAAGTTGAATTCTTAAACACATATTATGAAATAATGACCAAGCCACCTCTTAGCATGTCACTTTTTTTAAATTCAAATGAAGCAACTCCCTGTTACTTCCCAGCTTTCAAATCATTGATGTCTCCAACCATCCCAACTTGTGTTACATTTTTAATTACCTTCTGTTGACAATCAAAAACAAAAACGGACTTCAAACATAATAAAATCCTCGCTGATCACCAGGATAATCTCACAAAGGCTTATTATTTACAGTCTACAGGAAAACACCATCAACTTTAGATTTTTGCATTGTAATCATTCATCACCTCAATGCAACCTTCTAACCTATGCGAACAGCTACTACTTGGTTGCTCTAATAATAGAGCGAATAACCCCACAAAACAGTGATAGTGCTTGGCACTCCAAGATTCAGGGGCAGAATTTCTGCTGCTGTCTGTAAGCATGCTCTCCCTGTATCCATTGTAAATTGCCCCATGATTAGGCTAGGGTTACATCAGGGGTTGCTGGGCAGCGTGGTTCAAAGGGCAAAAAGAGCCTGTTCTGCACTGCATCGTGATAGATAAATAAATACTATGCTACCACCACCACGCCACAGACTGATGACTTAGATTTTGCTTTGCAACATCAACAGCTAAAACAAAAGTCTGGATTGTCTGACTACCTGAGAATGCTGGGAATCTAGTCTGGAGAGGATAAAGCATGTAACAAAAATTGGCTGGAATAGATAGAGGAAAACTGGAAGTGTGGGTCTGGTACAACTCGATACCAGATCCTGATCATCAGGTTGACGCAGGTATAACCCACAACCCACCCTACCTTAATGGCAATCACCCTCGTCAATTTCTGTTCAGTCTGTGAGCACCAAGTGTCACAGCATGCTGATGTGTTCCTGTTGCCAGTGTTGCAAACAAGAAGCCTGGTTTCCTTACTACAGTATCTATTCTTCATGGAGAACTTCTTTCAGAGAACATTTATGACTACAATTAACATCAGTTTGTGGTCATAAGGGTTCTCTGAAAGTAGGAAAAAACAGATGCAGTGAGATAATTCCCTGAACCAAAAGTAAAAGCTAATTGGCAGAATACCTCATCACAAAACTTAGCAATAAGCACCAAGACTATATTTGGGTCATATAGAGCAGGTGCCTCTCACCAGATCCTTCCTATACGGTTGGTGTATCATGCTTAAAACATGCTGCTCTCTGGATGGCTATGATGATTATGAGCTGGTCGCCAACCTCTTCATGGACTATTCATGTGAAGGTCTGGGAGAAGGCCATCAAGGACCTTGTTGAAATTCATCCCAAGTACCCATGTAAAGGACTCCGATTTACAGGCTATACCCAGGGACACATACAGAGGTAAACATCAATGCTGATGGAAGATCATCGATTTAGAAAAAGATGCATTTTAGTCTGCCTACAACTTGAACTTCTAATGAAGTTTCTATTATCCCAGGAGGCAACAAGAGTGGCAACGATGATCTGTACATTACGTGCTAATGCGATAAATATATAGAAACAGTAACACTAAAATTGCACACCAAGTGACACTATGACTGTAAAAAAAATTACAAACTACTATTTATACTTGTGTATATGAGGGGTGATTGATAAGTTCAATTTTAGAAAACCTAGCTCATTTATTTTTCCTACATTTATACATTTAGTCCAGCGGTCATGGAGCATAGGGACACCTTCTTTGTATAAGTCGGCGTCTTGGACCTGCAGAAGTGGTCCACAGCATGGGGTGATTGATAAGCTCATGGCCTAAGGTAGAAATAGGTGAGTTATTAACTTCAAACCTTCTGCATTTTCACTCAAAGTGTCAAACTGCACGTGCATGTAATGAGAGCTGTATATCTCCTTTTACCTTAGGCCACAAACTTATCAATCACCCCTGCTGTGGACCACTTCTACAAAGAAGGGATCCGTATGCTCCACGACCGCTGGACTAAGTGTGTATATGTAGGAGGGGACTATGTTGAAAAATACATGTGCTAGATTTTCTAAAATTGACTCCTGCTACCTTAGGCTATGAATTTATCAATCACCCCTCGTATTTTTAAGCACAAAAGTCAATTCTGAAAATAATAAGATTGTTGGGGACCACATTTTTTTGTCTGATCTAACTTCAGTGAAAGGAAAAATTTAAGTAGAGAATCTGTGACCTACAGTAAGTAACACAAAAGTTTTCCCTTTAAATTGTCGGTGCATGTAGCAAGCTAATGTGCAGATATACAGATACAAGATTGTCTCCAATTGCCATTCACACACAACAGCCGAGTTGTCCTTGAATAGAAAGCATAGAGCAGCACAGCACAATGAGAGGACATTCCGCTGACCATGTCATGGCAGGCCATGTTGCCAATTTACATGAATCACATCTCCCTGCAGATGGTTAATATCCCTCCATTCCCTGTCTGCTCAAATATCTCTCAAAATTGTCCATCATACCTGCTCCCGTCACTTCTTGCAGCACATTCCAGGCATCTATTGCTCTATGTAAAAGCAAAATAACTTGCCTTGTCAATCTACTTCAAACAATACCTCCCCCCCCCCCCTCCCGCTCTCTTTTTAAGTTCTATCCAATGATCTTTTTGCTTGAGGTGATGATGTCAATACTATCTATGGCTCTCATACACTTTATAAACCTCTATAAGGACACCCTCAGCTTCCAATGTTCCAAAGAAAACAATCCAAGTTTGGCCAACCTCTCCTTATAGCTAATACCCTCTAATCCTGGGCAGTGTACCGGAGATTCTCATCTCTATCTTCTCCAAGGCCACCTCATCTTTCCTCTAATGCAGTAACCACAAGTAGACAATACTTCAATTGTGGCTTAACCAAAGTTTTTTTAAACAACATGACCTGCCAATTTCTACACTCTGTTCCCTGTCTGATGAAGGCAAGAATATTACACACCACCTTTACCAGCCTACCTACTCATTTTGCCACTTTCAGGCAGCTATGCAGTTGCACATCCAGATATCAAAGTATATCAGTATTCCTAAAGACCCTGCCACTTACTGTATATTTTCTCTTATATTTGAATTCCAAACGTGCAACACCTCACACTTGTCTAGATTAATCTCACTCTACTATCCCTCTGCTCACATTTCCAAATGATCTAACATCCTGTTGAACTATTTGACAACTTTCCTCACTATCTATAATTCCACCAATTTTTGTGCCATCTGTAAACTTAATAATCAACTAGCCTATATTTTACCTGTAATATTTATACATATATCACAAACAATAGAGGTCACAGTCACAATCCCTGTGGAACAGCACTAGTCACAAGCTTTCATAGCACTCTACCAATGCACTGTGTCTTCTACAACCAAGTAATTATGAATCCAATTCGGCAAACCTCTGTGGGCTGCATGTTCCTCATCCTTCTGGAGCAGCCCACCAGAAAGCACCTTGTTAAAAGCTTTGCTAAGGTCCATGTATACATATTCTACTGCCATACCTTCATCAATTATCTTCATTGCCTCCTTAGAACACTCAAGCAAGTTAGTAAGAAACACCCTGCAGAAAATAATACAGGCGATCCCTAATAAATCTGGGATTTGCCAGTTGAGAATAGAGTGTATCCTCAGGAATCTTCCCCCCCTAATTTCTCTGCCATTATTGTAGATTTCACTCGCCTGCAATTTCCTAGTTTGTCTCTTTTGCCCTTCTTAAAGAGAGGAACAACACTTGGGTATTCTCCAGTCCTCTGGAACCTTGCCTGTGATTAAGCAGGATACAAAAATCTCTGTCAAGCCTCCAGCTCTAGCATCTCATCTCTGTCATAAGGCCCCATCCACCCCAGGGCCTTATCCACCTTAATTTTCTTTCAAAAGCCTAAACAACTCCTTCTTGATGTCAGCATGCCCTAGAAATATCAGCATACATCTAATTTCACCATCCTTCATTTCCTCCTTCTTGGAGAATGCTTGGTAATTGTTTGATACCTCACCCATTTCTTCCAGTTCCAGGATAAATTCTTTGAGTGGTCCTACACTATTTCCAGTTATCCTTTTGTTTTTAATCAACGTAAAAATATTTTGGGATTCACTTCCTAGTCCAGATTAAGGGACTCAACCAGAAATGCCGATCATCCATTTCCCTCCATTGATGTTGCCTGGAGTTCCTCCAGCACTTATTGTGTTGCCCCAGAGTCCAGCAATGTAGCCCCATATGTCTCCTTGGGATTCCCTTTAATTCTTTTTGCCAAGGATGTTTCATCATCCCACTTAATTTTCCTGATTCCTCTTTAAAGTTCTCGCCTGCTTACTTTATATTCTTCAAAGGCTCTGTCCAATTTTATCATCCGAAACCACATGCGTTTCTTGTCTCTTTTGACTAAAAAGATGTGGAGGCAGGGCTTCTCAAGCACCCCCAGGCTTGCCAGTACATGATTGGGTCCCGGCCATAAAGCAAGCTGCTAAGCATCAGAATCTTGCACAACTTTCTCTCAAATACCATCACAAAAATCAAGCATCAGTCCCAAACCACCACCTCATTATTTTTTTTAAAACTTCCATTATCAATAATTTCCCCAATTCAAATCCAACACCACCTCCTTAACCATCTGCTCACTCAACAATTGCCAAAAGCTGGCCATGTCTACTGATTGCTTCCTTCATCTATGAACCTCCCCACCCCTCCCTGTAAACCCTCAGCAGGTTGCCCTCATCTTGACAACCCCTTTCATTCCTAATTCCTGACCATTCTCCCTCATGACTTACCCCAAGCCCTAATTGCACTTGTCTCCTTTCAGCCCATCCTGTTTATCATGCCCTACAAACTCTTTGGATACAGCTCCACTCTTGGACTTACCCAGTACTCTTTGTGAGCTCCTTCAATGCACGGAAGCATGTAGCAGCACATAATGCCTTTGAGCTCGTGTGGTATCTCTTACCCCAACCACAGCCCACTTTCTGACCTTCACTGAGAGAGGGCTTCAACAAGGAGACTGAACCCAGACAGAAATCAACAACAGAAGACCATCATTGAAAATTAAGCAAAATAGCTCAATATTTGAATATAAATGAGATCGCTAATAGGTCAGTACTGTACTTAACTGACTTGTCATTGTTAACTATTCAATAAAGTTTGCAAAATAAATACCAGCCCTACTTTGAAATTCAAATCCATTTAATATCGCATAAGTGCCTTAATCTATTTATGTACAATAGTTTTATCCCAGCGTCCATCCTAAATATAAACTCAAAGTCAGACAGCTGAATACAGTCACACAATGTTTAGATTTTTAAAATAGTATTTACCAGAAAGCCATTAGAAGAAAATGATTATAATATGATAGGGAATCATTGGCACAGCAGGACATAATACAACAAAAATAAAACAAAAAGGAACAAAATTAAAGTACACTGCAGATCTTTCTATATCTACACACAGGGCACAGTCCCTGCAAAACGGTTGGACTTAAATTTAATTGGACAGATTTTTTTTCAATATAGTCCTGATAACATACAGCACCAGCTTGTAGGAAACGCTGACAGTTTAGTGCAAGGGTTCCCAATCTGGGCTCCACAAACCTCTTGCTTAATGGTATTGGTCCATGGCATAAAATAAGTTTGGCAAACCCCTGGGTTAGTGCATTTCCCCACACCTCATGGATTGTTGTGAAGATGTGCATAAATATGGACAATCTGCAGTCGTTACTAGTTATTCATGGTATTTCTCTCCACAGTACTCCAATTTCAGAGCCTGTCATGGGTGTGAAAAGTCACAGAGAACACCCACTATTAACACTGGTCAGTCTGTTTTGAATTACCTGTGCTTGGTGCTGGACAGTGTTTCTCCAGTGGCTCCTTAAAACAAAAGAGTTGCAAGCGACTAGAGTACATGCAGGTACTTTAAAAATACTTTGGTTGCTAAAAATACCCAAGTACGGTTTTGTTAAATGGTTAGATTTATTCTTAATTTTAGAATCTGTGCACGTTTCTGAATATCAGAATGATTTCAATTTTGTATTAAACCAGCACACTGTAAACTATTAAGGTCACTCGCCATTGACTCATCCTCAGTTCCCTTTCTCTCCTTATCCCTGCAACCTGTTCATGCCTTGCAACACACAGAGGCTTCCCACTCTCTCCAAATCTGGTCTCTTGTTCTTTTCTTTAACCCCACTATTCCCAGACACACCATCAGCTCTGGACTAATCCCTAACATCACTACCTCCTCAAGTCATGTACACCCTTTAAAATCTAGCTTTAACCAACATCTGGCCACATTGAAGTTTCCAGCTTTGAATCATGCCAGTTCTTACTTAGAATGTCTTTAGCACATTAAAGACGTCAAATAATAGGTTTCTAATAAAGAAGTTTCACCCATTTAGTTACAGAGTCATAGAGAAGTACAGCACAGAAACAGGCCCCTTGTCTCATCTAGTCCATCCTGAAAACATTTTGTCCACCTACTCCCATTGACCTGCACCTGACCATAACCCTCCATACCCCTACCATCCAGTATAAAAACTTCTCGAGATCAAACTCACATGCACCACTTGTGCTGGCAGCTCATTCCACACTCTCCCAACCCTCTGAGTGAAGAACTTCCCCTTATGCTTCCCATAAACTTCTCACCTTACACCCTTAAGCAATGACCTCTAGCTGTAGTCCCACCCAACCTCAGTACAAAAAGCATGCTTGCCTTTACCCTATCTATACCCCCATTAATTTGGTATACCTCTAACAAAGTTCCTCAATCTATGTTCTAAAAAAACTTTTCTTTTAAGCTTCCTTATAAACATATAAACTTTCCTTATTCAGTCTTGCCTTATAACTCAGGTCTTCGAAACCCAGCAATATCTTTGTAAATTTCTCTACTCTGTTCCAACCTTATTTACATCTATCCTTTAGGTAGGTGATCAAAACTCCACACAATACTCCAAATAGGCCTCATTACCATCTTATACAACTTCAAAATAACATCCCATTTCCTGTACTTGATACATTTGAGTTATAAAGGCCATTGTGCCAAAAGCTTTCTTTACAACCCTATCTATATGTGGTGCTGCTTTCAATAAATTATGGACCTGTATTCCTAGATCCCCTTGTTCTACAACACTCTTTAGTTCACTGTGCAAGTTGGTCCTACCAAAATGCAACACTTTATACTTTTCTGCATTAAATTCCATATGCCATTTTTCAGCCAATTTTTCCATCTGATGTAGATCCCTCTGCAAGCCATGATATCCTTTCCTCGCTGTCCACCACACTACCAATCTTTGTGTTATCTGCAAATTTGCTGATCCAGTTAACCACATTATCATCCAGATCATTGAAATAGATGACAAACAACAATGGACCCAGCACTGATCCCTGTGGCACACCACTGTCACAAGTCTCCAGTCAGAGAGACAACCATCTACGACCACTCTCTGGCTTCTCCCACAAAGCCAATATTTAATCCAATTTTCTACCTTATCTTGAATGCAAAGTGACTGAACCTTCTTGACCAACTTTCCATGCAGGACCTTGTCAAATACCTTGCTAATTTTCATGCTTTTTGCAGGAGAAAAGCTACCATTGTTTTTGGGTAGAAGTTATTACTTATTTTAACATTCACCTTTTTTTTTTAAATATCCTTAACCCTATGCTTAATCCACCTGGTTAACAGATCCTTTGCTCGGCAAAAATCATTTAATTGACTGAGACCTTTAAACTGAATTGCTACAAGCTTGAAAGGAGAGAGAATGGAGTTTATTGGTTTGAGAATGGAGTTCAGTTGTAATGGGTTGGAACTTTAAGGTAACCATTTTACTCAGCATGAGTAATGTAACTTTGAGCTACAATAACAGTGAGTACTGTACACCTCATTGTCGACTGCACATTCTCAAAGCTGACAGCAATTCATAGTTATAAGAAACTTCTCTTCACCCGTCAGCTGTTTTCAAAAGCCACGTGTGTGGCATGTTTCCCTCCGGAGATCATAGTTACCTAGAATTATTAGTTAGTAAATGTTACAGTGGATCATCTGTGGTTAATAGAGATCAATTCTAATATTTTATTAAAAACAATAAAATATGATTGTTGACTTCAGAACTATGAACAATTTAGATTTTCTCTGAGCAATTAAGTGACCAGTAACCTCATTGCTCATTTTTTGTTGATATATTAGCTTCAATAAAGTTTGCTTCCATGTGTTTATAATCAGGGCCATTACTGATTACATAGAAACAGCAAATCTAAGGCGCATTACAGGCCCTTGGGCCCACAATGCTGTGCCAAACATGTACTTACTTCAGAAATAGCCCTCTATTTTTCTAAGCTCCATGTACCTATCCAGGAGTCTCCTAAAAAGACCCTAACATACCTGTCTCCACCATCGTTGCAGGCAGCCCGTTCCACGCACTCACCACTCTATGCATAAAAACTTACCTCGGACATCTCTGTACCCACTTCCAAGCACCTTAAAACTGTGCCCTCTCATGTTAGCCGTTTCAGCCCTGGGAAAAAGCCTCTGACTATCCATACGATCATATACACATGAAGCAAATTATCCCACAGACTTTGTACCTCAGACTGCAAGCACAAACAGAACCACTTAACTAGCAAGGGAGAAAATACCAAATACACATCAGCTGATTAGGATGTAGAAAAATACCAAGAAGGCATATGTAGAAAACAAAAATAGCAGCTGCTGGAAATATAAAGTAAAAATAAAAAATTTTGGAAATATTTTGCAGGTCAGGGAGCATCTGTAGAGAGAAAAACAGTTGCTGCGTCAGGTCAATGACTTCACCAAAAGAAGGAAAAGTTAGAGAAATAACACATACTAAGTTGCAACGAGGAGGTGACATGGAAAGAAGAGAGGGAATATCGGTGATAGGATGGAGCCCAAATTGAATGATGCACTTAGTGCCAACGGAGAGAAGGGCTACCTGCCCTCAGATGATCTACCTGCAGCGAGGTAATCAGGAGGAGATGAAAGAGACAATGAGAACCAAAATAAATACTGGAGTCATGGGATACAGAACACTACAGTTAATGTAAATCTAGATTAAAGAGAGAATGCTGGAAATACTCAACGGGTCAGGTAACATCTATGGTGAGGGAAAGTGTGTTCATACTACTGGCCCATTATTGTTCACTGGAACTGGGCATTTCTGGGACAACTGTAAAATTTGTTATCTGAAGTTGTAGAATTTAATATTGACTCCCCATCCCAATTTTTGTAATGGAAGATAGTTCCTCATGCTTATGAATGGATAGAATTGTTACATTGCATTCTTTAGGTGAAGGGGTGTACAAAGGCACTCACACAGAATTATGTAGTGAAAACAGTGCATTTTATAATCTGTTCCTGTATTACAGGGTTAATGTTAAAAATTCACATTTGGATCTTTAACCAGCATCCTTTTTATGGCAACCTAATTAAGTGCTGAATAAAACTAGTGGGCAGTTATATGCGCCACCACTTCAATGACTGGCTTTCTCTTATGCCTACTGTCCATGCTCTAACAAAGGAATAGAAAGATTAGCTGCTGCATGAAGCAGAGGCATGGGAAGAAACTTGTATGGAGCAGAAAACAATTGGTTCAGGAGGCCTGTTTCTATGAAGTATACTCTTCATCGAAGCAAGATATCCACTGGAAGATGGACATTCACTGCACACGTCTTTGCAAGTTCTGATAGACTACAGTACATGTTAAGGCATGTCTGTGTGCTTTGCCAGGCACATTGTCGTAGCTTTTGCTCTTTACTCTAGCTGAACATTTGCTGCAACTAAATTAGGAACTAGACAAAATTTCAGCAGTAATGAACACAAAGTGCTTTCTCTTATTACTTTGCAAGGGCATTCAGCGGCAAACAACCCTTACGGTGAAACAATCAAATGCATGATTCTACTATAGACATTTTAATAAACTTCCGAACACAAGCTATGAGCTGTTGAGTACACACATTATGCAGTCTCCTTGTCAGTAATGAAAAACAATTTAAACATTTATTTTAATTTGAGGGATTACCGCCAAATTTCACACTCAAATTTAGTAAATACTGCTTTTCTATCACCTGGGGATATTTGACCAACTGTTTATCTCTAGGATGTAAAATAGCACTCAAAGCAATAGCTAGATTAAATTGCAATGTATCTTTACATATATTAATTTGATTTATTGTGAGATCAACTCAATAACTATGATTTAAATAATAAGTCAAAGTTCTATAATTTACAAACACAAAGGCTAAACACCAACATGTTTTCTCAGCAGTGACTTCATGATGCTGGTTCACTCCGAAGGTCTTGAACTAAACAAAATGATTTTCCATTGAGCACAGACCCAAATTCAGCTGGTGTGGGTGACCTATTGTTCCTGTGAGCAAGCTGAACCAATACAGAAAATCCCTTTAGCATTCCATTTTGGCTAATGCACATGGGCTTTATTCAAGAGAAATTCATCTTCCAGTTTTTCCTCCTGGCACTCCATTAGAATGTGAAGAATGTGATTGCAAATTGTTAGGCCACAGCACAAGCTTTAAATGGTACATTATGATGTTCTCTCTCAGTAAATTGTATTCCACCAATTCCATTTGTACACTGTCCCCAAAGTCAAGGTCACACTAATTAGCCACATTTTACAGAGACAGAGCTTGTGGAAACAAACCTAATCTTTAGGCTTTTTGTTTAGGATATTGATTTTTCATGCCAGGGAAAGAACCACCATTTCAACTAATGAGCAAAGCTCTGAGATTTTGAATTTTGAAGAAATCATTGAATGGAAACCATACTCTTTGCTTTCCTGTAGCAAGTCTTTATTGCACATATTCATGGCAATATCATAGTTCTCATTTCCTCACATTTTTTCATCATGCCAGATCCAAGAAGTCCATGCTTTAAAACAGTGGTTCCCAACCTTTTCTATGCCCCACACCCCTAGGAAATGTTTGATTAATGTTCGCACCCCCTACAAAAGTAATATCACATTTGAAGATGAAGAAGTCTAATTTCTAATTTTTGAACCACATACAATATTGCAGGTGAACAAATTGAACTTAAAAAAATAAGCTTTTAATTCAGTGCATAAAATGCAAATATAAGCTGAGCAATTAGATTCTAATTTATTCAGAAAAAATTGTAAACAGTAAAATCAATCCCAATTGTGAACAGAAAATTCAATGACTTCTTTGCTCCTGCTTCTCATTCATGATTTTGTCAAAATGTGGAACTTTCTTGCTGACTGCGATCCACAGGTCTGCCTGTGGATTCAGGCGATTCCTTGATTTTGTCTTGATTGACAAAAGAGAACTGAATCCAGATTCACACAAGTATGTTGTTGCAAATGGAGTGAGGACACGAAGTGCTTTTCCACCAAGTCTTGGGAACATATCCAGTGCTGCACACCAAAACTCCTCCAAAGTCTTGCTTTCAAATTGCATTTCAAGAGCTTGATTTGTCCACAAATCAATAAGATCTTCCTTCAGCTCTTCAGCATCTGACATTTTCTCCAAATTGTAGGAATATGGATTCACGATCCATTCTTCTGAAATTTTCAGGTCTCCAGCAGGAAAATATCCATCAAACGATTCTGGCAGCATTTCCAAATGAGCCACAATTTCTTCATGCACAGTAGGAGTTATGGATCCAGCATCATCGACCATCTCTTCTAGTGAAGGAAAATTTGAGAGACTGCCTCTTTCCATCCTTTGATGCCAAATACATAACTTTTCTTTGAAGGCATTCAACTTTTCACAAGCCTTCAATATGTTTATCGCTTTTCCTTGAAGAGAAACACTCAGGTCATTCATACGAGTGAAAATGTCAGCTAAGTAAGCCAGCATTTGGGCGAATTCCTGTGATTCCATTGCCCCAACCAGATCACATTCACGCTCCTCCAGAAAAACTTTGATTTCTTCCCATAGTTCAAAGAAGCGGGTTAAAGCTTGTCCTCGTGACAACGGACAAAGTGTGGAAAAGCAAAACTGAATGCTCACTTCTCAGATCCTCACAAAATGATTTGAAGATGTGATGGTCCAAAGCACGCCCCCTGATCCAGTTTGATGATCTTCACACAAGTATCAATGACTTTCTTCAAACTTGGAGGCAATGTTTTTGATGCCAAAGCATGCCGAGGAAGAAAACAATGGGTAACTTGCAAGTCTGGAATCTCCTTTTTCGTCAATGCAGAAAAGCCAGATTTATTTCCAAGCATTGCAGGTGCCCCATCAGTCTACACAGAACTAACGATTTTGATATCTAAATCATGTTTGGCAAAGAAGTCTTTCACCAGCTGCATCACATCCTTTGCAGTTGTGTTTGTTTTCAGATCTTTACAAAACAGGAAATCTTCCTTCACAGCACCATCATTGACATACCCCACTAATGTGATGAGTTGACTACAACTAGAAACATCAGTTGACACATCCAACTGAATAGAGATTTTAAGAGGACTAGCGCTGACATCTGAGATGACTTGGTCCAAAATATCTTCACTCCAATCACTGATTTGGTTGTGAAGGATAGTATTTGATAGGGGCACCTGTTCAAATTTTTTTCTTGCTTCTTTCCCCAGGATAATTGTTGCCATTTCCAGTGCACATGGCTTGATGAGATCTTCTGCAATTGTATGGAGCTTTTTGGATTTGGTTACTTTATATGCCACTTGGTATGAAGCAAGAATTACTGGTTTTTCAACAGAAATGGAACCTAATTTTGGAAGAGTTCCTTGTGAATCAAAGTGAGCTCTTTTGATTTTCAGTGACCCAACATCATGTCCTTCAACATCAGATCCGCCATGCTTGTTCTTGAAGTGTTCTTGAAGTGCTCTTTAAACTTGGATGGCTTCAGATTTGAGTTGGAAAACACAACGCTACAAAGAATGCACTGGGGTTTTTGCAAGCCATCATTTTCTGTTGTGCAAGTGAAAGCAAAGCACACATAGTCATCATTCCATTCCCCTCTGTTTGACATGATGAAGGGTTAATGAAGGGAAAAATATGAGCTAATATGAGAAAAACTATCTAAGCCAGGGATGACCGCTTTACTCAACCAGACACACCTATAGCAAAGTATCGCGAGAAATACACTTTCGAATATTATATTATGATATTATCTGCGGTTAAGCCAAGATAAATCGTCAGGTGGAAATGCTACGGGGACGCAACACGAATTATTAAGCTACTCTCTATTGAATTTACACACCTATTTCTGATGATTACTGGAGATATGAACTCCCATCACATGATTCAATATCCTCAGTGCTAACCATGATGTCTCCTCAACTAACATAATTCAAAATTATCAACGATTCAAGAAAAAAATCTTTTAAGAAAAAAAACCTTTGAAATTCAAAAACTTCTTTAATGCATTGAGACAAATTCAAATGAATGACTTCAGCTGTTTTTTTTTATCAAAATGCCGCTTTTTAAAATTTTATAATTGAATAATTTACCTACTGTTTGCGGGTTTGGTTTTAAAGCAAAGACGTTACTTGATGGTTGATTCGGGATATATAAAGATTTTGGCATTATGAGATGATTTCTAACTCTGAGATGTAACCTAGTTAACAATGATGAGACTCCTTGACTCTGAGGTGTTAACTTCCCAGGTAACACTAATGAGAATGCTGACTCGGGCAGCAGGAGACTGGAGTGTGCTTGGGACAAACGTTACTACCACTTCTCAAGGCACACTGGCAGCTGGCTGAGTGGTGACTCGTGATTCGCCACTCTTTGTCGCACCCCCTGAAATTCCATCTCGCATCCTCTGGGGGTGCGGGCACCCCAGGTTAGGAACACCTGCTTTAAAAGCTGCAAGATGTTCTGCAGGGTCTTTTTCTGTTCCCATAATTATAACAAATACAAACACTGGGGCCCATGATCCACCAGAAAAGAAGGAACCTATTCTTGGACCACATCATGGCTTCCAAGGTGGCTCTGAGAGCAGGGATCAACTGAGAATCTAGTTCTTAACACTTTGGCAGCAGAAGGGCCGACAACCACGGGTGCAAGTGCCATCAGCGGACAGGGTTCTCGAGCAAAATCCACCACCATTCCAGGTCATCTCCAAAGCTGACTGCTTTGTGAATAGCTTATCTCAGGAGGTCGTCTCTCACAGATCAGAAGAAGAAATGGAAGGGAAGAAACAATGACTACCACACCATCCTCTATGCACTCCTCCCAAAGACAACTCAATAACCTGCATTTAGTTTGTGGAAAGAATACCCCCGGGAAATGTAGTTGGATTCAAATCCATAACATCACTCTGGGTGGACCAATTGTACAGGGAATGAGAAGAAGTGTCAAGGAAGCAGTAGTAATCAGGAATTCTAGTTAGGGAAGCAGAATGCCATTTTTGTGGCCATGATTCTAGATGTCAGGTTCAGAACACTGAGAGGGGCTAGAGGAGCAGCCAGAGGCCATGCAGTTACATGGGACTCCACTTCAATGACTAACTTTCTCTGAAGCCCATTTTCCAGAGTCGGACAAAGGAACAGAAGGATCAGGTGCTGGTGAGCTGGAGGAATGGGAGGAAGTTTGTAAGGAGCATAATCCAGTTGGGCCAAATAGCCTGGAATTGGAAAGCAAATTTGATAATGAAGTAAGACGGGCACAGACAGTACAAGTCTCTGTATCCAGTTTTGAAAGCATGCACATTAAGGCATGACTGTGTCTTTTATGAGGTGTTTTTATGATGGCTTCTGCTACGCATTGGTTTTGATAGCATAACTGGGAAAAAAACAGTCAAGGTCCATCAAGCAGCATTTTAAAGAAGTTAAAAAAAATAAAGAAACAGTATCATTAAATTTAGCAATCTTTAGTCCATTCTTGAGCTTCTGAATAGGTGGAATTTAGATGAATTTCTGACTGGAAAGAAGGTGCGGGAGAGAGGATTTCACTCAAGAGCCATTACCTGCAGGGTTTCCAAACCAATGTGATTAAGCAGATATGATGGATTGAATAGCCTTCTCTGTGTAGTTTACTTTCTACTTTATTACTAGAGGTGATTTTTCATCACCAGGCAAGGTAATGGCAAAGCCAAATGATAGTTGCTGAAAAGCTAAAGTCCCACAAACACACAAGGAAAACCAGGATTCCACATTTCTATTCAAAAGTCTACCCCCTACAGTCTCCCACCTTAATCATTAGCAATGCTGCAAAGTGTAGCCAGTACAAATCAGGAATTATTAACTATATTTAAAACACAAGCAAAACAGATGATAGAAAAATAAAAAGGGAGAAGACACAAACAAGAACATTATTTAAACTTAATAACACTCATTGAATTAATTTATGAGTCAAAACTACAAAATCAGATCTTTACTGCCAGAAAGGTTGTTTGCTGATTTATTTAGAGATATAGCTTTGAACAGGCCTTTCCAGCCCAACAAACTGCACCACCCAGCAACCCACCTACTTAAAACTAGTCTAATCACAGGACAATGTACAATAACCAATTAGCCTACTAACTGGCACATCTTTGGAATGTGGGAGGAAACCAGAGCACCCGGAGGAAATCCACACGCTTGTGGGAAGGGCATATGAACTGCTTAGAGGATTCCAGAACTGGACTCTAAACTCCAACGCTCTGAACACTAAATCACACCAGATGCTACGCTATTGTGGCCCGCTAGGTTGTTTGATAATAACTGCAACTTGAATCTTTTTTAAGATGCTTAATTTAATTGTACCGGCTCTAACTTTTTTTGTTTGCAATGTCTGATATCTAACTCTAGGTAAGTACTAAAACTTCATAGTCTTTAATTTCAGAGTCATATCTATTAATGAAGGACTGTAGGTACAGAGAAACTTGCCCAATAAGTCTGGATTTCTGAGTTAAAACCTCACACATTCAATGGCTGAAATTCACTGTCTAAGTTAATCCATGGTAAGCCTTGCCATAATTCTCAACACCAACTCCAGTCCAATGAGGCACCAGTTTTCATGGACACTTCCTCTGGACACTTTTGCCATTGCCATTTTTGTTACACACTAACTGCAGTTCTTCACACTTTGTAGAACTGCACCAATCAGCTCTATCTTGGTAATACACAAACTAGAATAACCAGTCCACGAAAAACTTCACAACGTTTCTAGTCATTACAACTATGTAGCTAACAATCTACCTGATGCCGCGTTCAGTGCCCTTCAAGACCAGTATTCACCAGGAACCATGCATATGTTCAGAGGTGTTGTACAGTATTGTGTGAAAAGTCTTAGGCATATATCTAGGGTGCCTAAGATTTTGCACAGAACAGTAATTTTTGGTATTGCACTGAAAGCTTGACAAAAAAAAACAAATTTTTTAACACATGTGAATGATGATAAATCTGATTCTGATATTGGGTCTCTATTGTAGATTGAGAGTGGGAAGGGGGCAGGGAGAGGAAGTGAGAAGCTCCAGAGAGAAACATTATGTAATGATCAATAGACCAATTGTTTAGAATCAAATGAACATGCCTGGTATCTCATAGCTGTGTGTGCCTGTACCCGTACCACAGCCCATCCTCCCACGTTCAGCACTCCATCTCTGCCACCTGTCCCACACCTCTCTTGCAGCACTCCAGCCTCACCATTCTCAACATCTTTACTCCTGCCAGATTTACAAACTCTGTCCCCTCTCCACATTTACAAATACACACTTGTGCAGAAGTCTTAGGCACGCTAGCTGTATGTATGCGCCTAAGCATTGTGCACAGTACTATACCTACAGAAGCAGGACATTCAACACATTAGGTTCATGCCAGTTCCCATCAAAACAATCCCATCAATTGCATTCCCCCTTTCCTTATTTCCCTGTAGCCCAGGAACACATTCTCTCACATGCCCATCTCCTCCTTTTTAACATTTTCCCTTTTACCCACGCCCAGGAGGTAATTTACAGTGCCTAATTCGCCTATCTTCGCGATATGCACAAAAAATTAATCAACTGGCTGAAACCAGGATAGGATGCAAACTTCACAAGGCATCACTCAGGGTCAGGATCACTGGAGCTGTACAATAACAGCATTAATATCATGTTGCATCTAAAGGATTGATCCCTTTTATAAAGGATAAAAGGGATCAGAAATTTGCCTTCATCACTTGGACTAAACAAGCAGCATTGCACATTTCCTTTTATATTAATTCTATGACCTAGAAATGCACTTTCAAGGACTCTTTACAACTGATATCCTCAGTATTCTTTTATTTTGCTGAATGCCTTCCTTTGCACATTTGTTGTTTTTCAGTCTTTGCCTCTGAAGTGTTTTAAAAAAACATCTACCAATTTCTTTTTTCCCTGTAAATGAATCTCGAGGTAGTATATGTTAACATATAGATACTTTGATAATAAGTTTTCCTTGAACTTTTATATAGCTGCTTAATATTCATTTCCTCATAAGTTAACAAAACTGTATGTCAATCAGAAAGTACAACAAACAGTTCTAATAGTGAGAGGGTTGTATTTCTGTTTCAGAAATATTGCTGCCCATGTACCAAGATCAGTAATTGCAGCAATTCCTTTGTATTTTCCCAAGCCAGGTATATCAGGATTGATTTATGGCAAAAGATTTTGTGAATCTTATGAGAAAATGCTACTTTTTTGTACCTTAATATGCAGGGTGGGCATCTGAGGGTGCATGGTGGCGCAATAATTATTTCAAATCTATATACTGCTTGTGGCATGTCTGCTGCAGAGATTGATTTTCAGACCCAGCTGGAATCCTGCTGAGGAGCTCCTAGTAACAGATTTGTTTTATTAAATTGCATTACAAGGGAAGATGGACGAAACGCTCAATCAGAAATGCCGATACACCGCTCAAGGACAGTAGGGATATTCCACTATGAAGAAAACAGTACAGCAAACCTTCCGTGGTTACTAATCATAAGCAGAAATGTCCAATGAAACAAAATATTAGCGCTGAAGACCACATGGAAGTTTATTTCCCATGGTACAGTGAAGGAAAATGAGACAAAGTGAGCAAGGACCAAAAATGGATTTTTAAAATGACCTTACTGTTGATACGAATCCAGTTTAATTCTGTGGTCATTTTTCTTTAGGAAGCCCCCAAAGGAAGTCTAACAGTGGTTGCAGGATATGATGGATACATGTGTTACACATGAGAACTCTCAGAAGCATAAAGCTCCCATCATGGATTCCTTGAGGTACAAAGGCAAGGGAAGCATGAAGAATCGAAGATCTCAGCCGTAACACTTAAGTGAAGACTCACTGTAAAAGATCAATATACAGCAAACACATTTTTCAGCAGTGAAGATAATATCAATTCAATTCTGGTTGTAAAGCAAACACTGCAATCCTAATATTGCTTTAATTCATGAAGCTGGAAGATAAATATTTCAATTTGGGAAGGACAAGAGGGAGAAAAAGAACAATAAAAATGTCAGAGCCAAAACGATTTTTTTCTGCTTAAAAGTTGAATTTCTTTCCCCCCATTTAGATTTTTGATGAATACTTATTCAAAGATTTAGTCAACTAGAATTTAACTTATGGAATTTTTTTTTACTTTTATAAGCACAGAAGCATTCCCACAGATTTATTTCCCAGATCAATGTCAAGACAAAGGTAGCTTAGTAAACTACTGAATAATACTTGGGGTATAGTTTTGTAATATAGGATTGAACAAGGATTTTAGGAGTGAAAAATGGAAATTACAAACAGAAGTATAGAGAAGGAACAGCAGCAGTAAGAAATACTACTCAAATAAAATTGATGAGGAAACATCTGCAGGTTGATCTAGCCTGTACACCAATAGTATGCTCATCCACCATTAAAATCATTTGGTCCATTTATATTTTATACATTTGATCAAATCCCCATGAAGGTCACACTTCAGGGAAGCAAAGAGACCAAATTTCTGCTTGGAGAATTATTATAATGCACGAGGCAGACATCTTGCCCGTTGAATCTGTGCTACTTCCTAAATAGTTTAAGCAGAAATTAATCCCCTGGTCCTCTTCCACAAACTTTCCAAAGTTTCTCTATCCTCAGTCTGGTGGACACCAGTTGCAGTATTTTTAATACTGACTTTACAAAGGTCTTGTTGAAAGACAGAATGTACTGTGTATGTTGTGTCATCCTGTTGCCAACATACACAGAGAAATATCTTGTGTTAAACACCTTTCCCTTTCTGTCCTGTATACACCAAATGTGGAGAGAGAATACAGTGTTATGGATGCTAAGGTCAGGGTATATGATCTTGTCACTAAAACAGATCTACTGAACTTTACTTTAAATATATTGGACTTTGAATTCAAATACAGTGGATTCTAGTTAACAGGCCCATTCGTTAATCGGAGCAACCACTTATTTGAGACAACTCTTAAAAACAAAAACAAATTGAGAAAATAGCTGGGATTCCCTTCATTTATTTCGGACATTATGCTGCTTAACTGAGACAGGAGACATCTGCTGAATCAACTAGTGTCAGTCACATGCACTTGCGTGGCCATTACATCAGACAGTGCTACGCTTCAAGTGAACAGTTTTTAAATGTGTCTGTGGGTTTCTGTTCAAAAAAGTGATTTTTTAATATCACTGATTGTTGGTGAGAAGCATGCAGTAAGACACTTCAGACCTGTTTCGCTCACTGCCGTTTCAAGCACTCAGGTTTGGAGATGTCAGAAGCAGCTGAGAGTGAAAATGAAATGATTTTGCTACTTCAACAAGTATGAATGTGAGGGTATTAACAATCATTTTGAATTTTATAATGAAAAAAAGAGGACTTGGAGGATGCAGCCTTTGAAAGGCATTATATATGAAGGCAGTCCTTTATCTTCATTACGTGTCTGCACTGATGTTGTTCAGTTACAGTCAAAAGAATACGACAGCACACACTGGATGAATTCCCACATTGGTAACTATTAGGAACTAATATACATTTTTATAGTGCTGTGTTAGTATTGATAGTATTCTAATTTCTTTTAAATACTTAATTTGTACCTATTCCCACAAAACTTCAGCTAATTACACAGCCGCTTAATTGGGCCAGAATGGACTGGTGCCAACGAACCAGACTCTACTGTATATTCTTATGAATTTCCATGCAATATGGAAACCAGTGGATAAATCGGTGGTTGACATTCGCTATGATTTTGGCTGCCTGAGTTTACAGGTCATATTAACTCTGGCAAAACAGATTATTCACCAAATTCATCCAAGAATCCAAATAAACAATTGGTTTTTGTTTACATGTTACAAGGAAACATTAATATCCAGCTGTTTCATCCCAAAACACTCCCACTGCTCAGTTGTCTGACTGTCTCAGAGATTATGTCCCAGAGTTATTGCAAACAAGAGATGGGGAGCATTGTTGTTCATGAACTTCAGTTCAGGAGGATGAAGGGAAACTGACAAATAATAGTGTGACTCCGGTGCATGCATAATTATCAGCCTCCAAATAAACAAGTCATTTCTCTGCAATGAGAGTATATCTGTGCAATGTAATAATTCCCAGAGTGGGTGCCAGCAAAGCATCATAACTTTGCTACATCAAGTCTCCAATGTAAAGCCTATTTTGAACCAAAGGGAATTATATTAATCAAGGCTGCTTGCAATACATACTTCTCTCTGGGAGAGGGAAAGCAAAGGATTAGTTTATGCAGAAGACAACCATTTCTTTCACACACTACTGGATCATATAGGTTACCACATAACTACATACTACAGAAAATGACAAACTTACCCCAATTATAGATCTATGCAATTGTTTAACCCTAATCAAGATGCCCTTCAATATTCTGGATTAAAGAGATTTTATTGAATGCATGCATTGATGCAATTTGCCACATATGTTCCTTTCTAGTTAAAACAAGAACTATTTGATCAAAGACACATTGTTGCATGCCAACTAAAGATTTAAAGATGAGTGTTATTTGTCACATGTAAAACACACAGTGAAGTGCACTGTTTGTGTCAAGGGCCGGCACAGTCTGAAAAGTGCTGGGAGGCATCTTGCAAGGGTTTCCATGCTGCTGGCACCAATTTCCATGCCCACAATTTACTAATCTTTACTAATCTCTAAGTTTTTGGATTGTGAGAGGAAACCAAAGCACCCTGGGGAAACCTACTCGGCGATGTGGAGAACATACAAACTCCTTATAGACAAAGACAGGAATTGAACCCTGATCATTGACACCATAACAGTGTTACACTGAACACTATGTTGACGTGCTGTCCAAAACTAAAAGCAAATAAAAACAGATGAAAAACTAAATTAATCCACCCAATTAAAAGCAAGCTTTAAAATAATAAAAGGCACGGCCTAATGTATAAACTGAGTAATTGGACGAACATGGTTTGCTTGTTGACAGCTACAAACTTTACACATTTAGCTTATTATGCAGTTATGCAGATGCTCATAATTGTGTTAATAGTTAATATACAAAAAAAATGGCACTTCGGTTATTATTCCCAAACCCATTGCAAGCACAGGACCTTGGCAACTGGACACTATAGCAACTGCAGATCCCCACACATTCATTTTCTAGTTACCAGTCAAATGCCTTTGAATTTGATACAAAATGAATCTAGTTCTTGTACACATGGCTTGTCATAAAATCTGGATGGAACAGTAATTTTACAAGTAATGTCATGGTAACTCCGAAACCAAAACTGAAATAACATCCTCACACTGATATCAGCTGAGATGGCAACTGAACAGTAAAAAAAAAACAAACATCAGTCTTCCCAAGCTGGTGAAAGAAAGACTTGCATAAGTGTACATCGCACATGATGTCCCGAAGCCCCAGTTAATGAAGTGCAGTCACTTGTTCAGTGTAGGCAACAGAGGTGCCAATCAGTGCACAAAGTCTCCAGAAAAAGCAACGTAATAATGATCAGATAATTTGTTTTAGTGTGTTGCTTAGGGGATAAATATAGATTGGAGCAAACAAGAAATGTTTTTTTGCTCTCTGAATAACATCACTGGATATTTTACATCTCCTTAAGGGGAAAATGTGGGCCTTGACTTAGAATTTTATTAAGAAGAAATACTTCTGAAAGTATGACTTCATCAGCAAAATCTAACGCTGCAAGTCTAAATTTTGTGCTGCCTGGTAACAGCCTTGATTCAGTAGGCAAGAGCTCTACCAGGATTGATTCTAGACAACTAACAGTAGATCATAAATCCTCACACTATTCAGCAACCAGTGCTGAAGATGTATGTCCATAATTTTCCTCACAACATCAAAATTGGACTCAACTACAATCTTCTTAAGTGATTAGCCTCTTCATATGCCTTGCTCTGCTTTAATCTAAGCAGATATCACGATACAACAGGCTGATTTCCACCATGTAACATAATCTTGGTGGTAAATAAAGATTAAAAAAAAACATGAAATGATACTGCAGATCTTAAAATCATAAAATGCTGCGAGTCAATAGTTCTGACAAAAAATGAACTCTGGTCTTTGTTCTGCAGATGATGCCTGACCTGAATGTGTGCAATGTTTTCTTTCCACTTTTGAAAAAAATTGAGCTGCTATCAGCGCCTCACAAAAGGCTGGCCAATCTAAAGATCTGTTTTTAAATCAGCCATTGGAACAGTTGAAAGTGACAAAATAAAGCCATTATTGAAGAAGCCCATTAACATTTCTGTGCATAAGGAAACAGTGACAGGTCAAAAGTGAAGTCCATTAAATGGCTATAATTGTGTGCAAAGGGTTGAGGTGACTCAAAGTCAGGGTGGATTTGTCATTGTTCATACTGATCCCAGCAGGCACACAAAACTTAATTAACTTTCACTTCCTGAAATCTCCTAATGACAAAATAATCAATTGCATTTCTATATACATGGTGCAGAGAAGGAGAAGAAAAGGATTCTTGTAATTCTTATGAAAGCAAGATTAATCACAGGTAGATAGGAATGAAAATAAGACTGAGAAAAGTTCATTTAATAAGGAATTAAAATATTTTAAAAAAGAAATATTTCACGACCAGGAAACAAAATTTGATGAGAATTGGAACTCACTGACATTGGCCGTGCCGGTGGATAAGGTCGTAAAGAAGATGTATGACATGCTTGCTTTCAATGGTGGATGTGTTGAGTAGGGGTGCTGCTGCTATAGAAATCTTTAGTCAAACTACAAGTTGTATCAATGTGTCAGTTCTGTTTGTCCCATTTTAGAGAGGATGCGGAGACTATAAAAAGGTGGAGGTGAGATTTACTCGGATGCTGTTTGAATTAGGGAGCATGAGATCTGAGGAACAATTGGATAGATGTAGCTTGTCCTTCCTGGAGCAGAGGTTGATGAGAGACCTGTTAAAGGTGTTTAAAACTACGAGAGGCTCAGGAGAGGATAAAATGTCAGAATCCTTTACCCAGTGTAGAAATCTCCACTACTAGTAGATATATTTTTAAGGCAAGAGAGAGGTATTTTAAAAGTAATGTGAGGGGCAAGTTCTTTATAAAATTAAAAAAGGTTGGTAAGTGCTTTGATGAGTTACGAGGTGTGATGGTGAATGCAGGTAGTTTGATAAGAGTTCACTAGATGAATATGAAGATAATGAGAAACATGGATGATATAAAGGAAGAGTTCATTTAGTATCCTATGTACACTTATTTAGAAATGTAATGAGATTTATACTTCTATCATCAGTTCAGACAGTGAATTCTGGATTACTATAACTTATATAATTTTTACAACTTGTTTCCTCAATTTCCTTCCAATTCTTTTACTAGTTCAATCATACTTACACTTCAACAAAAACGATTACAGTAATAAATATTTCTCCAGATGCAATTGTATAGTTTTAAAGAAAAACTTGTCCACTTTCGTTTGGATGTTTTCAGCCATACAGATACCAGTTTAGAGTAACCAGGACTTGTTCTTTCTATATGGGTACACATCTTTCAGGACCTGGTCAGTGATGGCAAGGCCAATTTTTATTGCTCATCCTCTAACGCTTGGATTCGGAGGGCAGAGCTTAGTCAAGGTGATGCTAAACGGCAACTCCTTTGCTTGCGTCTTTGGAAACAGCTCTATTTCCATCTTTAATATCTCTATTTTTCCCTTTCAGGGTTCTTTTGAAGACCCTGACCTGGAGTTACATGCTGACTTTGGCTCTTTGCGGGAATGGGACCCACTCTGAGTGTCCTGGGAGGGAGGCAAAAGAGGTGGTGCACTGTTGAACAAAGATAGTGTCACAGCTGCAGAAAAGGTTGACATCATGGAAGGATTGTCTATGGAGTCTCTGTGGGTGGAGGTTAGGAACTGGAAGGGGTCAATAACTTTACTGAGTGTTTTTTCATAGGCTGCCCAATAGTAACAGAGATATCAAGGAACAGATAGAGAAACAGATCATGGAAAGGTACAATAATAACAGAGTTGTCGTGATGGGAGATTTTAATTTCCCAAATATCGAGTGGTATCTCCCGAAAGCAAGGAGTTTAGGTGGGGTGGAGTTTGTTAGGTGTGTTCAGGAAGGTTTCTTGACACAATAAGTAGATAAGCCTACAAGAGGAGAGACCGTACTTGATTTGGTAATGGGAAATGAACCTGATCAGGTGTCAGATCTCTCAGTGGAAGAGCATTTTAGGGATAGTGATCCTAATTCTATCTCCTTTAGAATAGCCTTGGAGAGAGATAGGAACAGACAAGTTAGAAAAGCATTTAATTAGAGTAAGGGGAATTATGAGGCTATCAGGCAGGAAATTGGAAGCTTAAATTGGCAACAGATGTTCTCAGGGAAAAGAACAGAAGAAATGTGATAAATGTTCAGGGGATATTTTGAGTTCTGCATAGGTACAGTGTGGCATGTGGCCAAGTGGACTAGCGATCTGAAGGTCGTGAGTTTGAGCCCCAGCTGAGGCAGCACGTTGTGTCTTTGAGCAAGGCACTTAACCGCACATTGCTTCAGTCCACCCAGCTGAAAATGGGTACCGGCAAAATGCTGGGGGTTAACCTCGCGATACACTGGTGTCTTATCCGGGAGGGGGAGTCTTGTACTCTCAGTCACTTCACGCCACGGAAACCGGCATAAGCCTATACAGCTTGGGACAGACCTTAACATTCAACTCTGCACAGATACGGTCCAACGAGACAGGGGATTATGGAACAGTGGTGTACAAAAACAGTACTAAATCTAATCAAGAAGAAAAGCTTACAAAAGATTCAGAGAGTTCAGTAATGTTAGGGGTCTAGAAGATTATAAAGCTAACAGGAAGGGGCTTAGAAAGGAAATTAGGAAAGCCAGAAGGGGCCATGAGAAGACCTTGGTGGGCAGGATTAAGGAAAACTCCAAGGCATTCTACAAGTATGTGAAGAGCAAGAGGATAAGATGTGAAAGAGTGGGACTCATCAAGTGTGACTGTTGGAAAATGTGTATAGAACCAGAGGAAAAAGCAGGGGTACCTAATGAATACTTCACTTCAGTATTCACTATGGAAAAGGATCCTGATGATTGTAGTGATGACTTGCAGCAGCCTGAAAAGTTTGAGCATGTAGATATTAAGAAAGCGGATGGGCCGGAGCTTTTGGAAAGGATCAAGTTGAATAAGTTGCTGGGACCAGGTCAGATGTACCCCAGGCTACTGTGGGAGATGAGGGAGGAGAATGCTGAGCCTCTGGCGATGATCCTTGAATCATCAATGGGGACGGGAAAGGTTCTGGAAGATTGGAGGGTGGCGAATGTTGTTCCTTTATTCCAGAAAGTGAGTAAAGATAGCCCAGGAAATTATAAACTAGTGAGTCTGACTTCAGTGGCTGGTAACTTGATGGAGAAAGTCCTGAGAAGCAGGATTTATGAACATTTGGAGAGGAATAATATGATTAGGAATAGTCAGCATGGCTTTGTCAAGGTCATGCCTTATGAGCCTGACTGAATTTTTTTGAGGATGTGACTAAACACATTGATGAAGGAAGAGCAGAGCAGTAGATGTAGAGTATATGGATTTCAGTAAGGAATTAGATAAGGTACCCCATGCAATACTTATTGAGAAAGTAAGGAGACATAGGATCCAAGGGGACATTGCTTTGTGGATCCAGAACTGGCTTGCCCACAGAAGGTAAGGAGTGGTTGTAGACAGGTCATATTCTGCATGGAGGTCGGTGACCAGTGGTGTGCATCAGGGATCTGTTCTGGGACCCTTGCTCTTTGTGGTTTTTATAAATGACCTGTATGAGGAAGTGCAGGGATGGGTTAGTAAGTTTGCTGATGACACAAAGGTTGGAGGTGTTGTGGACGGTGTGGAGGGCTGTCAGAGGTTACAGCGGGACATTGATAGGATGCAAAACTGGGCTGAGAAGTGGCAGGTGGAGTTCAACCCAGATAAGTGTGAAGTGGCTCATTTTGGTAGGTCAAATATAATGGCAGATTATTATGGCAAGATTCTTGGCAGTGTAGAGGATCAGAGGGATCTTGGGGTCTGACTCCATAGGACGCTCAAAGCAGCTGCACAGGTTGCCTCCGTGGTTAAGAAGGCTTACAGTGTATTGGCCTTCATTAATTATGGGATTGAATTTAGGAGCCGAGAGGTAATGTTGCAGCTATATAGGACCCTGGTCAGACTCCACTTGGCGTACTGAACTCAGTTCTGGTCACCACACTACAGGAAGATGTGAAAGCCATAGAAAGGGTGGAGAGGAGATTTACAAGGATGTTGCCTGGACTGGGGAGCATGCCTTATAAAAACAAGTTGAGTGAACTCAGCCTTTTCTCCTTGGAGTGACGAAGGATGAGAAGTGACCTGATAGAGGTTTACAAGATGATGAGAGGCATTGATAGTGTGGATAGTCAGAGGCTTTTTCCCAGGGCTGAAATGGTTGCCACAAGAGGACACAGGTTTAAGGTGCTGGAGAGTAGATACAGAGGTGATGTTAGGGGTAAGTTTTTTATTCAGAGAGTGGTGAGTGCGTGGAATGGGCTGCCAGCAATGGTGGTGGAGGTGGATATATTAGGGTCTTTTAAGAGACTTTTGGATAGGTACATGGAGCTTAGAAAAATAGAGGGCTATGGGGAAGTCTAGTAATTTCTAAGGTAGGGAAATGTCTGGCACAACTTTGTGGGCCAAAGGGCCTGAATTGTGCTGTAGATTTTCTATGTTTTTCTATGTTTTCTATGTTTCTCTGTCACAACTGTTATCCAACATGCCAAGGGCGCGGCCTAAGAGTTTGGCTAACTTTTGAAGGCCTAGGATCTCGGGGCTCTGGAGATGGGTGGATCGGAGGTCAGTGTCCTGAACCCAGTGTGTCATGGCAGTCAGAAGATCTATGGCTGCGAGCTCAGAGACCTAAGATCTTAGGACACAGAGCTCAGAAAAAGTGACACAACGGACTTTTAACATTATAAACCAGTGAGTTATATGTTATGTCTCCTTTCTTGCTGTGAAATAGAGACACTTCTTTCTCCCTTATTAGGGAGGGAGAGAGAGCCTGTGGTATGTCAAATGCCAGGTAAATGAATAGTCTTTGGGGCACTGTAAGTCTGTGTCTTTGCTGTTGCTTTTGCTACACGCTAGAGTGCTTGGTGACGGGTACCGATGCTTTTTTTTGCTGGTGGGAGGAGGAAAGATTGTTGCTTGCTGCTGCTTACCCGCAGGAGACTTTGGGGTTCTAACATTTACCTGCATTCATTCTTTGGGGCACTCCTCTGTTTTCGTGGATGGTTGCGAAGAAAAAGCACTTCAGGCTGTATGTTGTATACATTTCTCTGACATTAAATGTACCTTTGAAATATTTAAGAAGATAGGACTGAGACTGCTTCTTGAAACACTGCGGTTCTTCGGGTGAAAATACACCTACAATGGGGTTGGGTAGGGAGTGACTATGTGTATATGTCGTGGCAATGAAGGAACGGTGAACTATTGCCAAATCAAGAAGGTGTATGTTTTAGAGGGAACATACAGACAATTGTATTCCCATGCACGTGCTCCCCTTAACTTTTAGTGGTAGACCTCTTAAGTTTTGGAGATCTCAAGCGAATAGCAGATGTGCATCTTACAGATGGTACACAAGCATGTTAGCCATTATATGTAAAGAATCGCATTCAAATAATTGTTGTGACTGCATAATGCTTCACATTGGACAAAATGCAATCATACTTTCACCCAAAGAACTGCAGTGTTTCAAGAAGCAGTATCAGTCCTATTTTCTTAAATACATTGCCCCATTCAAAGAACTTCTGATTTTACTGCAAACCCTTGCTCTGAAAATTTCTGTTAATAAATCTTTGTAAATGTAGAAAGGAATGGGTTTCTCCATTTCATTCCTCTTCACAACTGTAAAGGGATAAAATTACATCCTATCACTATCACAATAGCAAGGAATACAATCTGTTCCGAAGTATCTGAAATGGCAACTTACATAGCTATTGAGAGCACTAAACAGCTCCAATCACAAACAAGTTTGTTTTCCAAAAGGCATTACGCTGGGGTACCCATTTCTAATTTACCTGTGGTTCAAGAATCAGAATTCATAGTAGATTGGAGATTGTTTGAAATTGATTTTGGTGATTTTGCTTCTACTGAACTACATCTTCAAAATTTAATCATGCACTATACTCACCCCCTCAGGAGGATATGCCACCCAGCCCAAGTCTCCAGGAGCCGACATCGAGTCCAATAATGTAACTGTGAAAAAGAGAAACAACTTTAATTCTTCCTAGTGACAACCAACCCCCATATCTTTAAGTGAAGATCACAAGTTAGTTCCCAAGGACTCACGACAGAACTAGTGTGGACAGGGAGAAAATTTCTTTGATTTCATCTTCAATAAAATTATTGTTGAAAATAAACAGAATTTGCACATTTTGTGTTTCGAGTCTAGGACACTGTTTGGATTCCCAAGTGTTTATAAGCAAGATAAATGCAATTCTAGCTAGAGGGAGTTGTGATTGAGTTATAGGGAATGGTTGGAAAGGCTAGGGCACTTTTCCTTTGAACATAAGAGAGGATGTTATAGGAGTGTATAATATCATGAGGGACAGAGGGTGCATGCACAGCCATTTCCCCCATGGATCACTAATCAAGAACTGGAAGGCATTTGCTAAAAGAGACGAGTGGAAAAGTTCAATGGAATCTTAAACTCAGAACAGTACAGCACAGACTCTTCAACCCACAATATTGTGCCGACCTTTTAAACCTACTCCACGATCAATTTAACATTTCCTGCCCACATAGCCTTCCATTTTTCTTTCATCAATGTGCCTATCTAAGAGTCTCTTTAAATTTGCCTAACGTATCTGCCTCTACCACCACCCCTAGCAGGGCACTTAACACACTCACCACTCTCCGTGTCACAAAAGAACTACCTCTGACATTCCCCTACACAGTCCTCCAATCACCTCTTTTATTAGCAATCGCCAGCCCAGGATGAAGGCGCTTGCAGTCTTCTCCTTCTATGCTTCTTATCATCTTGTACACATCCAACACGTCACCCCTTATCCAAAGAGAAAGCCAGAAAGACCCCAGCTCACTCAACCTGTCCTCATTAATCAAGTTTTCTAGTTGAGGAAGCCTCCTGGTAAATTTCCTCTGCACCCCCTCTAACAATTCCACATCTTTCCTGAAATGGGGTGAAAAGAACTGAACACAATAGTCCAACTGCAGTCTAACCAGAATCTTTTTCCCCTCTTTTGAGAGTAACAACTCTTGAACTCAGTCCCCCAACTAATGAAGGGCACACATTCTGAACTGCTCTATCGCAGTTGCACAGAAGCTTTGAGAAATCTATTGATGTGCATCTCAAAATCCCTGTTCCTCCACACTGCTAAGAATCCTCTTATTACCCTTGTACTCTACTTTGAAGTTCAACCTTCCAAAGTGTATCGCTTCACACTTCTCCAGATTGAACTCCATCTGCCATTTCTCAGCCCAGCTCTGCATCCTAACTTATGATGCCTTTCTACACTATCCACAATACTACCAACCTTCATGTCATCTACAAACTTACTAACCCACCCTTCCACTTCTTCATCTTGTGCAGTTATAAAAATGAGTTGCAACTTTTCTTATACACAGGTGATGGTATTTACATGAAATCAGCTGCTCAAAAGTATTTGAGGCAGATCAAATAACAACATTTAAATGACACTTGGACAGACACATGAACAGGCAAGGTTTGAAAGGATATGGACCAAGCATGGGTCAAATGGGACTACTTTACTTGGGCACCTTGGTCATCATGAACCAGTTGTACTGAGGAGCCTGCTTTCATGTTGTATGGCTCTTGTTCTTGAGTTCAAACAGTTCTGTGATTAACAAGCTCTACTAATTTTGCTGGGATGGTGTATAACAACAAGATAACAAAACAGGTCATCAACTTGATTTTGGAATTGGGGTTGCTGGATTCTGTGACTATTTGGTTATTATTTTTTTTAAAAACACACCATAAACAAGCAGAGCAAGTCATGTAATCAGCAGGAGATGGTGTGTTGTTCAGCAGACATACCTCACAAAATCCATTTGTAACCACACAGCCCTAAATACCATTTTCTTATCGTCACCTAGTTTCAGGCTGAGCTGAACCCTTGCAAACTCTACTGGTACTGCATTAACACAAAGTAAGTATTCTTAGGAAACAAATGGAGATGTTGACCCAACATTTGATTTGATCTTTAATATGAATTTCATTATCAGCAATCATGCTCAATAGATCTGAAAAAAAAATGAATTAGCGTTTTCCATTCCAAACACTGTTGCAGGTTAAACTGTTCGGTCACAGCATTAAAACCTATTATTAGCATTAAACTGCATATGACCAAATACCCTGGCTCATTAGTTAAACATGCTGGGGTCGATGCTTTATTAAACCATAGCAGTCTGTCCGTGATTGAACAAAATGCAAAACTTAAATCTGAGAGGACAGAACACTGCTTTATTATAGCCAGTAGTAAAATATATACAAAAGAAATCCACGTTATTGGCAATATCTCCATTTAGAATTAATCTACCAACTTTAAAGTTGAACTGCTGCAAAATATAATAAGCATAAATTCCCCAGGGTCTTTAGCTTTAGATCAGCCCAAATCTGGATAGGATGAAAAAGAAGCATTCAGACTTATTAATGTACGCTGACAGTACGTGATTCAAGCATTGTCACACATGGTTAGATCCCTCCAACACTCAGCACATCTATAGGAAGTCCAGCACTCAAAACTGTTAACCCAAGTACATACAAGCACAGACACTGCTTTGCAATAATAAAAAGTTCAAAAACACGAGACGGTTTGCAGATGCTGGAAATCCAAAGCAACAAATGCTAGAGGAACTTAGTAGGTCAGGCAGCAACCATGGAAATGAATTAACAGTTGACCTTTCAGGCCAAGACCCTTCTTCAGGACTGAGAAGGAAGGGGGAAGATGCCAGAGTAAAAAGTTGGGTGGGGGTGGGGGGGGGGGTAGAAAGAGGAAGGAGGCTAGCTGGAAGGTGATAGGTAAATCCAGGTGCATGGGAAAGGGAAAGCATTGAGAGAAAGGAATCTGATAGGAGAGGAGAAAAGGGATACAGGTGGAAGAAACAAGCAGGTGAGAAGAAGCAAAAGGTTAGGGTGGGAAATACAGGAAGGGTGCAGGGGTGGGGACTGGGGTGGAATTTACTTACCGGAAGGAAATTAATATTCAAACCAGCAGGTTGGAGGCTACACAGACAGAATACAAGGTGTGGTTCCTCCACCCTGATGGTGGTCTCATCTTAGCACAAGAGGAGGCCCTAGACCAACACGTCGGAATAGGAATCAAAATGAAAATGTTTGGGTCACCAGGAAGTCCCACTTGTGGCAGATGGAGCAGAGGTACTTGATGAAGCAGTCCCCAAATTTAAGACAGGTCTCACCAACCTAGAGGAGGCCACATCCGGGGCCCCAGACACAACAGACAAGCCAAGCAGATTCGCAGGTGAAGTGCTGCCTCACCTGGAAGGACTGCCTGGACCCTGAATGGAGGTGAGGGAGGAAGTGTAGCACTTTAACCACTTGCAGGGATAAGTAACTGGGGGGGGGGGTTAGTGGGGAGGGATGAATGGACAATAGAATCAGAAAGGGAGTGATCCCTGTGGAAAGTGGGGGTGGGGGTGTGGGAGAGGAGGTAAAGATAATGTAAACCATAAAAAGATCCATCTAGTCCACAGAAAATTTTGATCAAAGCATTTGTTCCTGTCCAAATGATTTACTTGGTGTAAAAATGAGTTTCCTAAAAGGTCTGAGTAACAGAAGTTCCAGTACTATGAACTTTTGAGGTCAATAATAAAATAGCATGAACTATTCAAAATTTCTAGTGTTCATTTAAACCACATTTTTATGTGGTTCCACCACTTGCCATTAAAATATAACGGCTAAGTGTGGTGTAATGCAATAATACTAAATTTTAGTTCAACACAAGAAAGAAGCTTTTGTTAAAATACTCCTGTGAATAACCATTTAGTTGACACATTGCTTGGCCACACAGTGATAAATGTGTCTGAACTGGGCAGTGATACCTGGTGCAGACATATAATGGTGAGTTAGCACATTGTACACCTGTACTTCGTATCCACAGGGCTTTCATTATTCACTAAGACCAAGATGACTTCCTCCATCTAAGCTTAAACAAATTACCAGCTAGTCAGTGGTCTGACTTTCAAGAGATTACATTACTCCACTATTTTACTACAATAACAGCAAAGTTATAATGGAAATATTCTCACTTGTTACTAAGATAAAAGAACACATTGAATTGGAAAGGATGAAATGAGTTATGAAATCCATACCATAAAAATGACATAATTCCTTCCCACCCCATTAACTTCATTCCCTTAAATTTAGCCATTCAACAAATAATTCTTGCCACTGCATTTGGAAAAGGGAATGATTTAACAGGACAAAGAAAGTGAACAGTTGTGGAAATTCATCAGAGGCTTCTGGCCCAGAATATTCGGTACTGAGGATAATAGGCTCAGAATTCACAGTGGTGTAATGAACAAACATATATCCACACTACCTTTAACTTTACACCTCATAGCTCAATTCAAGATAATTCCTTTGCCAGCCTTGAATTTTGAGACAGAGAAATGTGCTTGATCTACATAGTACTTAGTTGAAATATTCAGTTTCAACCATGCCCCTCCCACCACACTCTCCCCAGCCCTGCCAAAAAAAGGTAAATTTTAGAAATCAGGTGTGCTAATAATGAAGAGCAGATAAATCCAATGACTGGCAATGTACAACCTTATAAAACCTCTCTCTGCCGTCAGAGTATTGGCAGCAAACAACTGAATAATATTCATATGAGTGATGCACAGACATAAACCTACAGATTCATCTGAAGTACTCTCAATACTTGAACAACACTGCTTCCCTTAAAACAAAACAATCTTCTGTGATGCTGTCTGGCCTGCTGAGATCCTCCAGCATTTTGTGTGTGTTGCTGCTGTGGATATTCACTGTCCAGAGCAGGGGAACCTTTTTGCCAAGCTCAGCTTTCTAGCACTGCAGCTGACCCTTCCAGGGACCAGAGACTTGTTTCTGATAAGTTAAACCTCCAACCAATATTCATTGCTCAGCTTCTTGTCATAAGCAGGAACCAGTCTTCAGTTCTTAATGTAAATTATAAGCAATGAACAGTCCGAAGCTAAAAGGACAGCTTTGTAAACAGACAGCACGGTCGGTAGACCACAGGCTACTGACTCACAGTATGGGTTTGGCTGTTTAAATAATGTTAATTGGGCCTGCATCAAACCAAACAACACTGGCTAACTTATTTAGATCAGGGAAGCTTGCAGGCCAGACTGATACTATCACTTAGCACATCAAACAGCCGATCTATCAATAGTTGGGATATTTGTGTACTCAAGAGTCAGCTCCAACAGTATTCATTTTGGGTGTCTGGGATCTCGGTCCCCAAAAACGTTTAGACTATCTTTGTGGAGTGACAAAGTAGCAAAAAAAATGTAAGAGAGAAATCAGGTTTGTTAGGAATAGTCAAGGATATGCAAAACTATGATAAAAGAATATAAACTAGAGGGAGATATTGCAATTCTTAAATGGTGTGCATATGACTTGGATTTTATGCCAGATAGACTGGATGCTAGATTTAGGGACAGGACAGCTAAAGGAATAACAGTTCTTCACAATATAATGAAAGAAGGAACACTGTTCAGTTTTGAAATGCTTAAAGAGAAACACTTACTAGAAAAACAAGACTTTTATTGCTATTTACAGATGCGACAGTATGTTAATAGGAGGGTTAAAAAATGTAACCAAGGCAAGTACATGTTTGATAGAGCTACTTAGACACCCGTATAATTCAGATAACGGTACTGGAATCATTTCAAGCATGTATAAGGGTTTGTCATTTCTTAAAACACATTCAACTTCATATATTAAAACAAAATGGGAGAAGGAAGGAGGGATAATTATATCTGAGGAAGAATGGACAATAATATGGAGTTATCAATGGAAGTGCACCAGTTTACAGAAATGGAGGGAGTTTGGATGGAAAAACTTGTTAAGATATTTTATTACACCCTCTCAGAAATCCCATGATGATAGTAACCTCCCTGTTTGCTGGAGAAATTATGGAAATCAAAATGCAAACCATTGTATTTTCTGGGAATGCCCCATTATCAAAGACCATTGGAGTGGGATATACAATGCCCTACAAGGCATCTTTAAATGTGAAATACCCTTAGAAAGTAAGACCACATATTGAGGGTCTATACCTCAAGAATGGTTCAAAAGAGCTAAATATTTAATGAATATACTGCTGGTGACTGGTAAAAAGACTCTTATCAGGAGATGGTTATCACAGGGGAGCCCAACTTTAAATGCACGGATGGAAATTACAATGGACATTTACAAAATGGAGAAGATAACTGCATCTGTTAATCATAAGTTGGAACAATTTGATTCATACTGGGAAAAATAGTTTAAATATATAATGCCTCATAGGCCTGATTTTATTCTCACAAATCAATGAATATGTTGTAAAAAAAAGATCAGTCCCTACTTGTACATAGATTTCTTCTTTTGCTTGTTCTTTCTTTCCTCTCTTTTCTATAAGTGTATACCTCAGATAAATATTATGTGGAGATTTGTGGCAAAAATGACTATATGATACATATGCACAATGTCTGAAATACATCTTATGGAAATGCTTGTTTGATGATGAACTTCAACAAAAAATAAATTACAAAAAAAAGGAATGATCAAGGAATGATAAAGAAGGGCTGATTTTTAATTTGGAAACCTTTGATAAGATAGGAATCCTCTGAGTTTTAAATGCCTTCTAAGGACTTTATCTAAATTCAAATGTGTATCACTAAAGATAAGTGAATTGTGTTTGAACTATTTCGCTAGCGAGAAGTAGCTCTTCCCAAGTAGGGAGGGGAATCCACTGCTCAAATACTGGTTATTAGTAGCTAAACTCACGGTAGAGAATAAACAGGGAAGTGAATTACCCTTTGAAAAGTAGGAGGTTACAGTATAACTTCCCTTTAGTGAAGATACACATAGCTATCTAATCAGGTAGGCCTGAGATTTGAGTTCAGAAATTCAAACTCAATACCATCGCATTTCCTACTCACCTATTTTCTTGCTTTGTACCACCACTCACAACCTTATATGTTCCAGCTCAGGACTTCCTCCTTCTTTGCAACACTATTCTGCAAGTATAATGGTGACATTTTGCAGACAGCTCACAAAACTACTCTGGTCTATATACTATTCCTAAACTGTGATCGCCACAGTCTGCAGCCTGCAGCCTGTAGCCTGTAATTTCCCTTTTGAAGATGTACTTCTGAACTGACTAAATGATCTGGCACTTTTAAAATCTCCTGGGGGATTCAGCAAAATAGTCTCTCAGGAGTGTAGGTATAGCTGTGGTGGCGACGTTGCATCAAGGCCTAATAGTGCAAGATGAACCCATGATTGACCCCAATACTCCAAGCATTGAGCAAGATTAAAATCATCAAGGATAAGAGCGGAAAACGAACAGGTATTCAATGCCATCTGCCTGTGTATGACTGGCCTCCCTCTTTCCTTGCTGCTGCCAGGTGTGAGGTGCAGAGTTCTTGGGTGCCATGCACCGAGTTGGGGAGCAGTCGTTGCCCTGCAGCTATCAGGCTTCTAGGCAGGCCACACTCACCTCTGCACTAACACACTTCCGGGGACTCAGCAGTTCATATTCCATGCTTATTTCTTTCTTACTTTTTGTGTGATTTGTCCTCTTTTTCAATTTGGATTTGTGGTGCTCGTGTTTTTTCATGAATTTATTATATTTCTTTTTGTTTTGAGTGCCAACACAAAGAATCCCAAGGTTGTATATGGTATACATTCTTCAACAGTGTGTTGGCATATGGCCAAGTGGTTAAGATGTTTGTCTAGTGATCTGAAGGTCACTAGTTCGAGCCTCAGCTAAGGCGGTGTGTTGTGTCCTTGAGCAAGGCACTTAACCACACTTTACTCTGCGATGACACCGGCGCCAAGCTGTATCGGCCCTTGTCCTTACCTTAGACAACATCAGTGGCATGGCCAACTGCCAGTCTCCCATACAACCCTGTCCAGGCTTGCGCCCTGGAAACTTTCCAGGTGCAAATCCATGGTCTCTTGAGACTAACGGATGCTTATATACTTTACATACTTCAACAATAAATTTCAACTTTGAAATTTGAAGCAGTTTCTCCAAGTGTATCTATCCACAGTAGTTTTTAAACCCACAAGTGAATGTTTTCTCATTTTAAACAGTACGTTATCAATGCTAAAACAATTATATCAATGCAAATGGACTGGATAAGCTTCACTATAGAGTATATAATGGACACGCCACTTACATAGAGGAGAATCTATTAGATAAAACGAACATTTTAAACAAGAGCTTCTGCCTGTAAACATCTGTATTTTTTTCTAAATCGGGCTATGCAGGTAAGCAGTCAGGTGGGATCTAACATATAGTGCCTGACAAATTTGTTTACACAATACAGGCAGCTAAATCTACAAAAGTCAGCAATTATTTTTATAGCAACACATTATAAAAATTGCTCAATGCAATTACAATGCCTAGAAAAAGTATTCAGCCCCCACAACTATTTTCACATTTTACTGCCTCATTTTCCTCGATTTAAAATCCATTGTAGGATTTTTGAGCTAATCTACAAAACATTGTGCATCATGTGAAATGAAAAAAAAACTAAACTTTGTCAACAATTTAAGAAGTATTAAAAACCAAAATTGAGACTGGAAATTATATTCATCCTCTTTGTAATTACTATGCTAACTTTCCTCAGATGCAATACTTTTTGTTACTTGACCAAGTCACACAATTTGTTGTAGAAAATTGGAGAATCATCCATTTTCAATGAATAAGTACTCCCTCTGTCTATAAGGTCCAACAATACGGTAGACTGTCATCACATCAAACCAAAATGAAGACAAAAGAACATTCAAGACAAATCAGGGCCAGATAATACAGGAGCACAAATCTTGGGAATGGTACAAAGACTATCTCAAAGGCACTGACATACCTTGGAGCTCAGTGCACTCACTGAGTGGAGGATATATGAAACCACGGCCACACTGCCTAGGTCAGGCCACCACACTAAACTTAGTCACCAGGGAAGAGCAGCACTTGTAGGAGAGGTTGCTGTGACACCAACGGTCACTCTGAAAAAGCTGCAGAAGTCAGCGGCGGCAACTAGAGATGAAATTAACGGCTTGCACAAAAAGGGTACTTATGGAAGAGTGGCAAGGAAGAAACCCCGGCTGGAAAAAAAAGGACAACCTTGCCCATAGACTTTGTGAAGCGTCACTTAGAAGGTTGATGCACTATCAATAACTCCAAGAGACTGGAAGTAGAGTAAATAATGAAAGGCTTTTATTAGCAGTAAAACGGAGCACATCCATGCTGGATGACTGCTCTGGACTGTGGGAGGAGCAGTGACACAATCACCTTTATACAGGGGTCTATGGGAGGAGCCACAGGAGCAGTCAGCAGAGGGGCGGGTCCAGACAGGTATACATGGTTTACCACAAAGGTACTGTAAAGATGTGGAAGAATTTCTTGTGGTTGGATGAGACTAAAGTGGAACTTCTTGGCCTCAACACTAAGTAGTACGTGTGGTATAAATCTAAAGGCTACACATTAGGAAGGTACAGTATGGTGGAGGTAGCATCCATGTGAATGACACTCAGCACTGAGTGAAATGTGTTATTCAATCTAACCAGTCTTTGGACTGTGGAAGGAAACCGCGGGACCTGGGGAAAACCCACACCTTCCAGAGGGAGGACATGCAAAGACTCCTTAGAGAGGATGCCAGGATGAACTCTGATGACCCCACATGTAATAGCGTCATGCTAATCACCATGTTGCCATGGTGTCCATACTGTGGATTCCAATGTAGAACACCAACCCAATAGAAATCTTAGCACACCGCAGATTCAGCAGTATCACAATGTGTAAGTTTCTATAGTAGTATCTTCTGTGTTACAGAGCTAATGATTAGAAATGCTTCAGCACAATTTCTTGTATTGAAGAAGTGTTGTGTGTTAGGAGTTGAAGGGTCATTTTTTTGGAGGGAGCCGAGGAAAGAGTAGGACCGAGTGCAACACACAAACTGATGCAGGAACTCAGGGGGTTGAGCAACGTCTATGGAGGGAAGTGACAGTTGATTGTTTTGGCCGAAGACTGGACTGAAAGATAGAGGAAGGACAGCCAGTATAGAATGCTAGAGGAAAGTGGTGGAAAAGCACCGAGCAGGCATTAGGTGGATTCTGATGAAGGCGGCTGATAAGCAGGTGGGGAAGAGAAACTGGAAATAGTGCCAGAAGCTGGGAGGATGGAAGCAAAAAAAGAGCTGAAGACCAAAGGACCAATGCCAGCTCGGTGTGAGGCACAAAAGATCCAAAACATTGAGGGGACTAAAATAATCAGCAGCTCAGGTCATTATGTATGCAAAATACATAATGCATTTCATGACTTATGAAATGTCATAACTGTCATGTCAAAATGTCATGACTCAGTGTCTATGTTGTAGAAGGTATCCATGAATATAAAGAATGCAACTGGGTTCAGAATTTAATCAGTGAAAGAAAATCTCAAGCTATGAAGTTAAACTTTTCAGCATATATACAAGTTCATTACCAATACTTCCATTAAAACAATCTGTTCTTTTCCTGAGAAAGATTTCCTTTGTATTCCAATTGCCTTTTGTTTGAATATCTCCTATTTTCTGTGTATCATCTTACGAATTTTTTTTAAATTTTTTTCAATTTAACACACATTTCCTTTCCCTCTCATTTTAACTTTATTGGACAGCTACCAGCTTTAGCGAATTAAGAATGGAAAGAAAGGAAGAACCAGATGTAAAAACATTGCAAAATAGTTGAATAAAAAATTGAATAAATGAATCTTTTAAAGCTATTTTGTTTAGATTTCCAGGAGCCTTTTGTTTTATCTTTAATGTATTTTGCCTGCTGCTTTACATCAGGGGAAACATTCCTCACAGGCCATATCCAAAAGAAATTTAGATTTCCCATTAATCCCAATGTTCTGCAGTTTCTTCTAAACCTCCCGTCAGATAAACATATGGAGCTCCAGGACATTAATTTAACATTTTAGTCTACATTATTCAAACTCCATATGGCCCATTGCATAATCATTCCTCCATAATCCAAATGGCAAAACAACGAAATACAAGCCCAGGGCATTGTGCACAATGCTGAACAGGCTTTACACACAGAAAAGCCTTTCCTTCAAACACACTTGCAGGTTGGCAGACAAAATGGAGATAGGAAAATTAGCAAAGTTTACTAATGAGGGCAAAGGGCAAATTGGGGTAATACTCCACAAGTACATTTCTGCCAAATTTCAGCAGGCAGAGCGAGTGCCCCTTTAGTCAGGCAGCCTCCTCTTCAGTGATGATGAGCCCCTGTTCTTTAGGAGTTACCCATACTTTGCATCAACCAACCATTATCAAAACTTCCAGCAGAGTATCTGAGCACTTCCTGCGTATTATCAGAAGCTTCTGCAGACTCAAGACATTTCGTATAATAATCCAGAAAAAACAGAGGTGTGACAATCATAAACACAACAAGTTTGCAGTTGTTGAAAATCCAAAGGAGCACCCACAAAATGCCCGGAGGAGATCAGCAGGGTCAGGCAACACTTGAAGAAGGGTCTCGGCCCAAAACGTTGACTGCTTAATCCACTTCCATCGTGCTGAGCTCCTCCAACATTTTTTGTGTGTTGCTTGACATACAGAGGGCTAGAGAAGATGACTCGGAGTGCATTGAGTTTTCAAGTGAAATTAAAACATGCAATACAGAAAATGCAGTGACCTACCAGCCAATCTCCATGCACAAGCTTTTTGGTTTTATGGTATGTGTGGTGAACTATGTGCCTGTCTGGACATGCCCCCTTCTGACTGCTCCTGTGGCTCCTCCCACAGGCCCCTGTATAAAGGCGATCAAGGTCTGATCCTCTGCCTCAGTCTCCAGGATGTAATATGATGGTCACTCACTGCTGGTTCCTTCTTCAGTCAATAAAAGCCAATATCTCTCCTTACGTCTCAGAGTGAGTTATTGATGGTGCATCAGTATGAAACAAGACCTCCACTACCACAGACACAAGAACATTTTAATAAATTGCTTTATCATTACTATAGTTACCACAGTAAAGTAAAAAAAAAACTTGTTTGCATGCAGATCAATATATCACACGTGGGCATTGAGGTAAAACAATGCTGAATATAGAGTGTCACAGTACAGAAAAAGTGCAGTGCATGTGAACAAAATGGAGCGAGATGATAATGATGTAGATCGTGAGGTCTGGAGACCATTTTATTGCATCCAATAGTCTGGAACAGCAGGACGGAAAACGTCCATGACCCTGGTGATACGTGCTTTCAGGCTTTTGTATCCTCTGCCCAATCAGCGAGGGAAAAGAGGGAATATTCAGGGTGGGTGGGATTACCGAGTACAGTCACTGTTCCAATGCCGCAACATGATGGTCAGTTTCAATATGGCACACTTTCACAAACAGCGATGTGTAAGTAATCAGTAATCTGCTTAGCAATGTTGCTTAAAGGACAAGCTCAGGCAGCAGCTCCCACTCTGCAGTAAGGCCTCCGCCAGTCAGAGCCAACCACGGACATTGCAGTTGAGCTATCTAGATACTCAAGCCCGGGCAGTACAATATGGAGAGCAAGTTGTTGTAGCAAGCTTCCACACATCTGATGAACACAAAGGAATGACAGAGACTGAATGTAGTGCATTCAGGGGATCATTCATGGATTTTGTGGAGGCAAATGATTTAAGGCCTTACTTAGAGCTTCCTCTCTGATAATACAGCATTGCTTAGAACTGCAATTAAGCATCAACTTAGATTTTGCCTTCAAAGCACCAAACTGGAACTTGAACTTTTAATTTTCTCACTCAGAATCAAAGGTGCCAACTGAAGCTGACCTTTCAAATGTAGGGACCAGTTGTTCATCTTAAACTCTGTTCTTTTGCATCCCCTCTCAAATTGCTCGTTCTAGCTAAACTTATTAGAAGATTCCCAGGGCTCAAGCAGGCGTCATTGAATGTCAAGCTAAGCATTTAGTCCACCTGCTTCACCCGCTCTCAAAGTTAGAACACCTGTCCCAAATTCAAAGGCTCCCAATTACTCAAAAAGGGAATCAATGAAGACCGAACCCACTTCATGTCCTGCAAAGAAGATGCCATTCCAGTTATATTATAAACATATTCATAAATACGTTTGAAAACTTATGGGTCACAATGCAGGTCAAATTCATTTATAAAACTAGACCTGTTAGTCAGCCCTAAGCAAAGAATTTCCATTTTCCACAGCAGGACGTCCTTTACAGGCACAGAGTCATCCAATTAGAGCTAATTACTATTGGATTAATATTTTCTATAGAGTGTTCATTGGGGAATGAATTGAAACTGCCTGAACTCATTTCACTTGTAATCTGTAAAGCCACTGTTAGCAGCTGAGAAAAGAATTCAATCAGTCCGAGTTTCACTCAAACTCAGTCCCAAGGAGTGAAAGGATATTTCCTAACCTGCTGTTGCATAGCTGCCGATCTGATCAATGAAGTTCTGATGTTTATGTTCACGGTGAATGGAGGAACATTGTGTATATGGATTAGATTGTTTTCTGCAGGCTCACCACTGTGCGTTTAAGTCCCACTGCAATATTAAAAAATATCTGATCTGATGCTTCATTGTGTATGTAAGAAGTTTGTACAATCAGAGGTTCCAGATTGAAGATTGCATTAAACCACTGAAGTGGACTTTAAAGCATCCAAAAGCAAAATACAGAGAAGATTAGAAATCTGAACTGAGCAAAAAGATCCTGACTGAATGAGTATTAATCTAGCACATTTACTTGTGCTCATTCTCTCTCTCTCTCTTTTCCAGTCACTGTTCTTCAACTGAAGCTATCTGATTAGTTGACAGATCCGACAGATCCGACTCCTAACAACTGCCAGTGCCTTCAGGATTGGGAGAATGCAGACTCTTGCCTGAAATGCCCTTTTAAATCAACATCCTGCCTCCTTGTTGAGCTATTTCCTTGGGTGGCTAAGGTGGGTAAAGAATAAATGCTCACTTCCAGCTGATCTGTTCCAGGAAGGAGACAAGAGACTACAGATGCTCAGCACCAATGGAGGGAAATGGACAATCGACATTTTGGCAAGACCTTTAGAATGATGAAGGGCCTCAACCCAAAACGTTGACTGTCCATTTTCCTTCACTGAAGCAGCCTGATCTCGCAACTCCTCCAGCATCTTCCTTGTTGCTCGTTATGTTTTATACTCGGGAATTTTTGGCAAGATCAGAAATTGAAATCCTGACTTCATTTTCTACTCCTTATAAAACACCTCCATAATCACTCTAGATTTATTTTTTGAGATGCAGTGCAGAATAGGCCATTCTGGCCCTTTGAGACATGCCGCCCAGCAACACCCAAGTTAATCCCAGCCTATTCACAGAACTATTTACAATGACCAATTAACCTACCAACCAGTAGGTCTTTGGACTGTGGGATGAAACTGGAGTACCTGGAGGAAACTCATGCAGCCACAGGTAGGATGTACAGGCAGCAGTGGGAATTGAACCTGGGTCACTGGTACAGTAAAGTGTACTATGCCATGGATCATTGGTACTGTAATGCTACTGCACGGTGGATCAGTCCAGAATGAATGCTTGGATCTTTCTGATCCACGTCACTGAACAGAATCACCGATCTACCCTGGAACACCTCCTCCATTTTTAGCACAACAACGCATTCTTAACACAGCTGCTAACTGAAGCCCTAGGTCCATGTTTGTTTTTTGTATTAACCTTGGCATTCATCGTTCCTAACTATTCCAAACCTCCAGCTCTATCAAACTGCTGTGATTGATCACTGAGCAAAGAAGAAAGTAACACCACTGAATGACACTGAAGTAATCTTCTGGGTGGCATGGGCAAGCATGACTGTTTGATCTGTACCTGGCCACGAAAACCTACACTGGCAGTTCTTATGGTTCCAGTCCCACTCTGAACACATCTGCTGCCACTGGCCCAAGCAACTCAGTACTTCTTTCAATACTTTGATTGAGTCCTTAATTCAGTCTTTAGAAGGTGAACAGAAAACACATTACAGCAAAATTTGTGGTTTTTATCAAATACAATATTTCTATTCATAAGGGAGCCACTTAAATAAACAGTATATATCAGAATTTAGAGCACTTCTAATATTGAGTGTTGGACATGGGCTGATTTCTACTACCTGGCACAATATATATCAACCGCAGCCTGACTTTTTTTTTCAAAAATGCATTTGAAATCAACATTACATTTTCTCTGTCTTACAGAACAAAGTGTGTTTCTGGACCATCCCAGATAATGAATGGGTTTCAGTTTTACAGACAGCCATAATTCATTTTTGTGCACAAGTCAGACAAAAATCAGTCAATATGATGACCACACCTCCACAATTTTGTAATGAATAGCAACAGAATCACGCAAGAGGGATAAGAAAGAACATGATTGAAAATATAGAGAGAGGAAAACAGTTCTACATACATAGGCATGAACTATGTAAATACACTAGAATTTTGAATTTAATAATGCTATGGGATATCGTTCTTATATAGTCGTTTCCTAAGTTGGGCATTTTTAAACTAGGGATGGTGTGCAACTGGAAGAAGCTGATCTGCATTTTGTACTGAAGACCAATAATTAACCACAAACCTCACCCCATTAGATGCTGGATAACAATTTTCCTGTTCATTCATTGGGAAATTGTGCTGTGTTACGTAAGCCACATGAGCCACTCTGACCTCTCTCATTAACAAGGCATTTTCGCCAACAAAACTGCCGCTCACTAGACAGTTTTTTTAATTTTGTTTTTCGGACCCTTCTCTGTAAACTTTAGAGATCGTTGCATGAAAATCCCAGGAGAAAAGCAGTTTCAGAGATACTCAAGCCATACCATCCGGCACCAGAATCATTCCAATGTCAAAGTCACTTAGATCACATTTCTTCTCTAATCTGATGCTTAGTCTGAGCAACAAATGAGTCTCTTGACCATGTCTGCATGATTTTACATATTGAGTTACTGTCATATGATTGGCTGATTAGATAATTGCATTAACAAGATATATAGGTCTACCTAATCAAGTGGCCACTGAGTGTCCATCAGGATAGGCATAAAATCCCTGAAACAAGGTCATTTTGTGAAGTAAGGAGCAAAATAGAAAAAAAAATTCCCCCAATATCCATGTGAGCAGAGGCTTTACCTAAGTGTTGAACTAGGACATAAGGACCTCATCTCCCAAATGTAGTTTGCCAAGAAGAATCATCACTCACTCAGGCTAGTTACAAGCAGTTGGCACTAAAGTGGAGGAATAAAGGTGAGGCAGAATGTTTTGGTCCTCAGCAGCACAGTGGTCCAGCTCGTAATCCGCTGCCACACGGCACCAAAGACCCAGGTTCAACCTTGACCTTTGTCTGTGTGGCATTTGCATGTTCTCAGAGACTGTGTGGGTTTCCTCCAGGTGCTCCAGTTTCATTCCACATCCCAAAACAGTGGGTTCATACGTGAATTAGCTAGTGCCAATTACCCTTAGTGTGAAGGTGATTGGAAGAATCTGGAGGAAATTGATGTGCAAGTGGGAAGAATAAAATTGGGGTTCACTTAGAATCTAAATTGGATCGAAGGAACATTTCCATGTGACGTCTCAGACTCCATGGCTGGAGTTATTGTATAATATGATAATGTTCACAGGGCCTGGAATGTGAATGCATTGCAAATCCAGGACTATGGCTATCCCCTGGAGAATGCACCACTGAGTACACAGTGCAACAAGTAAGGTAGAGTACTGTACGGCTCACTGTGAATGTACAGGATATTGACAACCTGTAACAATTTCTAGGGAGTGAGAGGGGCTGATAAAGTTGCTGGATTACTGGTGGTCACGTAAGCTATGCCTATGAAATTACAGATTCAAAGAATTACACAGCATGAAAACAGGTTCTTCAACCCAACTCCTCCATGCTGCTGAAATATATTCCTGAGCTAGTCCCATGTGCCTTTATTTGGCCCATATCTCTCCAAACATTGCTTATGCATGAACATATGAGCATCTTTTAAATATTGTTTAGTCCCTTAGGTCCCCCTTAAATCTTTCCCCTATCAACTTAAACCCATGCCCTCCAGCTTTAGATTCCTATGCCATGGGGGAAAAGACTGTTACTATCCACCTTATCTGTGTCCTTTATGATTTCCTAAGCCACTGGAAGGTCACCCTTCAGCTTGCTTCACTCCAGGGAAAACCGTAATACTTGTACTTGTGTCACAGGGCAGTGAATGTAACCACATAAACGTTGTCCTTAGCAGCAGCTGCCCTTCCTCATCTCTTAATGCAGTCATGACCAAATTGGAGATGTACAAAGAGCTGCTGATCACTGAACAGTGAAGTGTGCGATGATCCTCATGTATTCACAAACAGCAGTATTTCTCTTCAAGAGTCCATCACTTCCACCTGTGCTGAGCTGAAGAGAAATAAGTTACCAGCCACAAGAACGGCAATGCATTTTTCCAATGACCATGACAAAGGGCTGCAGTACTTGTCCCTGCACTGAGTGGAATCACAGTACAAAGTCATTCCTCAGCACCCGGTGACTGTCGCTATATATTTATTTTATTTCCATTCCTCTTCCTTCTGCTTTCCAACTTCCCCCACCCAACCAAACCTCCTTCAGGTTTAATGCCAGCAAAAATCCACAGCAGGGTGACAACGGCCAATTGGATTCCCATGGAATCTGGAGCCAACTGATCAGGCAGGACAAAGCTAACAACTTTCCAGAAAGCTCTCAGCTCTTCCTCCACCTTCAGTCCTTTCTCACACTCTCCTTCCAACCTCATATGGACATGCAAAATTCAGTGTTTTCTCTTGACAGAATTTGAACTTTTACCAATAATGGTCTGCAGGGAACAACAGTCCTTTACTTGAGGATATTTTCCCCTCACTCAGTTTCAGCTGAAAGGGTGTACCACTGACAAACTATGCTATGTGCTCCTGAAACATCTACCTCCCTGCCCCCTCAGTTAAATTCGACAGATAGTGGCAAGTGGGAACATTGAGGCCAGGCAGAGCAGTAGCTCATATTAAAGGCAACTGCAGGAAGATAAAACTCAGGTAGCACAGAAGTGCAGTTGTTGCAGACACCCAGGTTTGATCCTGGGTTTTCTGTGTGGTCACATGTATCTCCCCAGTGTTATGGTTGCCTCCCATATGGCGATAAATCAGCAAATTACCCTTCAGTGGAGGTAAGTGATAAATGAGTCACAGGGGAGTTGATGGCCATACATGAGAGAATAGATTGTGGGAGGAGAGAGAAATAAAGAGTGAAAATTGGATAGCTATGCAAGGAAAATGATCTAGTTTGAATGGCTTCCTGTGTCATGATATGCAAGGTTTTTCTTTAGCCATGAGACTCAATAACAAAACACGAAAAGAGTATCATTAGTAAAGACCAGATATGAGCACACAAGGCCAGTTCTTTAATTCATTACTATGTAACAGAACCATTAAGAAACATTCATAGTTATCCATTTGAACAATTGATGCTGATACTGCATTTGAAGTCTATGAACCAGTTCTCATCGGAGGATCAGAGGTGGAGAGGGTTAGCAACTTTAAATTCCTGGCTGTTACTACTTCAGAAGACCTGTCCTGGACCCAGTGTGCAAGTGCATTTGCAAAGCAAGCACGGCAGCGTCTCTACTTTCTTGTGCTTGCAGAGACTGGGCGTGACGTCCAAGACTGACGAGCTTCTATAGATGTGTAGAGGAGAGTGTATTGACTGGCTGCATCACAGACTGGTATGGAAACACCAATGCCTTTGAACAGAAAATCCTACAAAAATAGTGAATTCAGCCCAATATATCACAGGTGAAGCCCTCCCAACTGTTGAGTACATTTACATGACACGCTGTCGTAGGAAAGCAGCATCCATCATCAGAGACCCCTACCCCAGGTCACGTTCTCTTCTCACTGCTGCAATTCTGTAGCAGGTACGAGAGTTTCAAGACCCGCATCACCAGGTTATAACTACACTCACTTGCCCATCATTCAATGTTCCAACAATCTATGATCTCACTTTCAAGCTCTCTTTATCTCATGTTTTCATTATTTATTGATATTTATTTAGGTTTGCATAGTTTTTAACCATCGTTTGCAATCTGCTTGATCTTTCATTGATCCTGTTATAATTACTATTCTATAGATTTGCTGAGTATGCCCACACAAAAATGAATCTCAGGGTTGTTTATGGTGACATATGTAATTTGATAATAAAACTTATTTTGAACTTTGAAGTCCAAGTTGAGATTCCAGCTCAATAGGATAAAAGTGTTATTTCTTGGCTGAAATATTTATCAGCCAATTTTAAACATTATCTCTCACGTGGACGGTTTTGGAGAACAAGGAGTCTTTTCTGATGACCCAACCAATATTTATCCAAGCAACATCGCTAAAGCGAGCCACCTGCTGGAGGAACTCCATGGATCAACAGGACCTGTGGGTGGGAAGGGGGAGTGGGCAGGGATTATCAATGTTTTGGGTCAAACCCTGCACAAACCCTGATGAAGTCAACATTGATAATCACTTCCCTCCATCCCACAGAAGCTGCTCGACCCAGTGAGTTCGAGTTATTTGTTCTTTCAGATCCCAGCATTGGCAATCTCTTGTGTCTTCACTAAAACAATCCGCTCCCCATCATACTGCCATTCATTGAACCCTGCTGCATGAACATAGTGGCTGGTGTGGAACCAGAATTGCGCTTCAGTGGGCTGTGAACGATGCTATACCGAATTATTTTTTGTAACATTGCTTTAGTTTGCCTACAAGTGTTGTAGCGTCTTCATTGCAAATGGCTGAGTACTGAAAGTGACAATGGACTGGATGCACAAATGTACTAGCAACACACCCAAAATGTTGGAGGAACTCAGCAGGCCAGGCAGCATCTATGAAAAAACATACAGTTGACGTACTTTTCTCCAGAGCAGCTCGAAACATCCAATGTACTTTTTTTCCCCCCATAGATGCTGCTTGGCCTGCTGAGTTCCTCCAGAACCTTGTGTGTGTTGCTCGGATTTCTGGCATCTGCAGTCTTTCTCTTGTTTCTGCACTAAGTGTATGAATACGGTAAGCCGCACAGAATGTTTAGTCTACTGATCCCTGCTGATCTCATCTCAGCTGTGAAGCTCCAAAGTAACATCAATCCATCAAAGTAACAGGGAACACCATGAATTCTCCCCATATACAAGACAAACAAAAGTGCAAGGTGGTACCGTGATCCACCCAGTTTCACTGTCTGTTGCTGTTTGCTAAACTCTCAAATGGACAGGGCATTTGGAAGTGATGCTGGGATATCATTTGTGAATCCAAGGACCAGCAAATGTCTGTGTCCCAATACAGAAATGAGTCAAAACCTGGTGAAATCAACCATAAGCTGGTTCTCATTTTTTGGATTAACTGACCCAAAATGAAGTTCTGTCCTTAAAACATTAGATAATAAATGAGACAGTGTGAATTCAGAGTTTGCCTGACTGACCTGGAAGTGACCTCCTCCTCCATCAGGCATTGGGCCCTTCACAAGCCCTGTCCTTTCTTTAAATGGTTAAAGCTGTAGAGTAGTACTAGTCCTGGAAAATGATGCATCCCCAATACGTCAGCTGACACAGAAAAGGTTGATTTGCTGGAAACTAACAGTTAATTCACTGTAAATGATAACAGCAAGCATGTGCATCACTGTCCTTTTCTTATCACCCGAAAATTCAGAGCAGAGCAACTGGTATTATTCAAGAACCAAGTACAATCAGCAAATTATGAGGAAGAAACCTCTGGCTAGATATCTTATTACGTTCACCATATAATGAGATTATGGATACTATAATTGACTTTAGCATCAGCACTTGGAACTTGTTAATTGGAGCAGTAGGGATAGAAGATTTAGTTAGGTTTCAAAGTTACAAGTGCTCTCTGGTGACCCCTGTTGGAATGTAGGTGCAAGATAGAATTGCATTTCACTTGACCTACCAACCAGGAAGCTGAACAACAGCCTCTAGGTGATAGGGCAGGCAATGATTCCCTGGAGCATAATCTCCACAAGTGCCATCATCTTTAGAGGGGAATGGAATATAACAAAAGTAAGTAAAGGAGAAAGGTCAAACACGAGGAAATCTGCTGATGCTGGAAATTCAAACAATAACACACACAAAATGCTGGTGGAACACAGCAGGCCAGGCAGCATCTATAGGGAGAAGCGCTGTCGACCTGTTATTTCAGGAATAACTGAAAGGGCCATCTTTCTTTTCGGTTAGTCCTGACGAAGGGTTTTGGCCCGAAACGTCGACAGCGCTTCTCCCTATAGATGCTGCCTGGCCTGCTGTGTTCCACCAGCATTCTGTGTGTGTTGTTGTTAAAGGAGAAAGGTGACTCTTTTCAAAAGTGGCATCAGAGATACATCTGTTCTCTTTTTCTCAATAAAATTAATGGGGTCCGTAGTCTTAAAGACACTACCTAGCTGATAGAACTGGCTTCTCTCAGTCCTCTGACTGCACCATCAATAAACCAGCTTTCTCAAAAATACTAAGTATAAAAAAAAGTTTGCAGCGTGAGAAAACATTAAAAAATATTTTATAAATTAAAAGCAGAGATACTGTTGCTTTTAAATGGAGAAAAATAATCAAAAATATTAAAAACTTGCTAATTAAGTCTGCAAAATTGATTCCCAGCCAGCTGCGGGAAAGGGCGAGGGAGAAACAGCGCCACCTCGTGTCTGCCCGCCATTTGTGCGGTCTCGCTGGCAGAGGCGAGAGACGGGATGGTTGCTCCGCTAGCCCAGTGAGTGCATCCTGCCAGGTACAAATTGTTGTAACAGCCATCCTCCTAATCCTATGAAACACTTCGAATCTAACAAACAACTTTCACTGAACAAATCACAAATAACGCTGCGAGAAAAAGCAGACTGACCTAAATCTCCCAGTCATGCAAATTTAAATGCATTGTCGCCGCAAACACAAGGCTAATCGTTAACAAGATCCCCGATGATGCTATTAAGTGGTATCTATAGCCACGGAACTGTGTAGGTAAATATTATTTAATTATGTCTCCGCTCGAGCGAAATGACCCAAGGGCACCACTACCTTCTTACCCCATCCCCATGGTTATTTCCACCAGTTTCTCCCAAACTTTCAGTTCTACCAACCAATTCCCAAGACTGCAGGTTCGCCTAATGCTTTTCAACGAAATGAGAAAAAAACTGTTTAAAGCAACACGGGGACACTGACGTTTCACAGCCCAGTTTTCAACCCGCTTTCTGATTCCTTGCGAAATATTTAACGTGTAAAATTTCCTCCGATAATTATGGGTTAGGTTTATGTTGCAACTTATGATAAAGAACACCAAATCCCATGCCATTAACTTTTCCTCTCCCCCTCAAAGGTCACCTGAAGTACAACTTACCCTCGTTAGCTGGGTAATTCCGGGCGGCATTGCTGGTGAGGATGAAGTGGAGCAAAGGGTAAATCCATCGGTGGAGAGCCATTTTAGACCGCCAGAGCCTGCATCCCTTCTTTAAAGTTATTGAGCGCTTAATAGAAAGAGAGAGAGAGATGGAAGCCGAGGAACTGCGGAAGGAGGCGACGTCTCGGCTGTCAATCACACGCCAACAAACAGAGCTGCCTCTCGACTACCACCTTAAAGGGACAACACCCCCTTGCCCCCAGCAGTGGCACGCTGCAGGATGTCTGGATATCAGAACCGCAGTACATATATAAGGGGAAGGTAGATAAGTACACGGGCGTAGTGAAACTGAGTTGAAATATAAGGATTACACGGGGACATAACAGAGATCAGAGTGCATGGTTTAGTACTGTGATGAACATTTGATGCAATCATTGTTTTCGGATTGGTAATCTTGTAAATTATTTAATAAATAGCTCTTCATTCCTAACCTTTATATGTATATCTGGGTGTTGCGTTCCTTATCGGTTCCTGTATTCTGTGCGGGTGTCAATCAAACATGCATCGTTCACTATTCCCCTCATCCCGATGGTTTTAATGCAAGATAACATCTTAACATTTTAAATTAATTTACAAATTGATAGGCTGTGTTGTGAGATTATTGTTGAACTCTGGAAAATACCAAATACCCGGCAATATACTTAGTGCCTTTCCTAGATTATCAGAAAATAGTTAAAGAGAAAGAGCATGCAGACTGAATCTTAGCATCGGATTTTTGTTTTGAAATGAACAGTGTTCCTTTAAGGAAATTCTTGCAGTGCGTGTGTGATCATCTCTATCCGAACGGATCTGTAACTATGCTTGAAGCTTTCCCGTGAGTTAGTGTAACAACTCGACACTTAAAGACACATCCACTCTTCGTACAGTGTCTGTCTAGAAAATCAATCAACAGCACAATTTACAGCAAAGCACGTAAAAGAACTGTTGTCGTGTACTTCTGCAACGTACATTTATTAGTATCCCTTTCAGGAAACATATTGGGGATAAATATTGGATTGGGATAACCCGCAACTCTTCTTCGGGTCAAAACATCTCTTGTACTTTTAAGGCACTGTGCACAATATGAAACCCTAAAGAGTTTTATTATAAGAACAGTTAATCCTGTACATGGAGATTTGGTGGGGGGGGGGGTGCTCCCGTAACACTGCAATACAATACACTTGCGTCTCCGAGTGCAACTTGGATTCACAGCCTACACGCCTTGGGAGGCGAGAGCCACAGCTGACGAGAAGTGTTAGTTCAGCATTGGTAAAATAAACTGACATTCTTAATCGTATCAAAATCGGGTTTGTAATGACTTGCTGTCAGGTTGAAGAAAGGTAGATGACTTCAGTTTTAGTTTTAAATGCACACTGGGTTTGGGAATTGCCATCCGTTTGCTTGCAACTGTACGAAAAAGCGCTAAATTTAAGATCCCCCGAAGCAAGTTCCCTAGGGATCCACTATTTTCTCGGAGATCTGAGTGATGTGCATACCTGGCAAGTCGCCAGTTATCTGGGCTAGATTTGAGGGGACGGCGGGGGCGATAATCTGTCACATTGTACTTGGTGTCTTGATCCAAAACTGCAACCTCTGTTGCATTTAAGGGGACCTTCTTTTAAATTCCAGGAATAGAACACCCCCTAATTCCAAAACTTAAGGTTTTTTTTCACAGAACCGCTACAAACCGATTGTGTCCAACGCCATCTTCTCTATTAAGGAATGCGTTGAGAGGTATCTGAGTCTCGACCGACGAGAAAATAAACGGTATACAGTCTTCGCCAATAAATGTGTCGCGATAAAGGGGGACGGATTTGGAGCACTGGGGATTTACGGTGCGTTTTGTAATTGGTGCAAATTGATACTTATCACTGCAACACGTGCTCCAGGCTTTGCCAGTTGAGTGAAGGGACAGGACAGACGCGAGTGAGCGGAGGGAAGGGCTGGATGGATGGGGGAGGTGTGGAACTGTGCGGCAGGGGGGATAGTGCACTGGCTCAGTTATATATGGCAGATCCTACGCGGAGGGAGGTTAGTGGGTGGGTAAGCGGGAGGGTGAGAGTGAAGTAACACAATTATGACTCGACATAGCTTAACACGTTGCAGTAATTTTAGAACTGATTCTCAGCGAAGTAATTTCTGTGACACTGCATTGCAAGAACATCCCTGTTGCTCCCTTTTTTTACGATGTGTTGCGTCAGTTGCATTGTTTACTTTTCACAGTGGTTAGTGTGATCGAGGCACCCGTGGGTTTAAAAGTAAGGCTTGTTGAAAGATGCAAGTAAATATATTTAATCCGCATCAATAAGTAAAGCGGTACCTAATATACAGGTGTTGGCAGCTTCTGAAAATCTGGAGGCTCTTTGCATGAAGCAGGATGATTTTAATGATTAACGGTCCGCATTATTTGAGAGAATCGCTTGTAATGATTTCAGACTGCCTGGAGATTCGTTGTGTGTGAGCCTGGAGCGCTTTACAACGCTCCCCTATTAAAACTTCCAGTGAAAGGGTGTGCTTGGGGGATTTGTCGATTCAAACATTGTTATTTAATACGCAAGTAGTACATGTGTTTGAACCAGTTATTTCTGTTTCTTAAAAAGTAAATTGGAAATCATAGGACATGGGTCAATAGAGACAACTGTTAAAAACTGAACTCTGTATCACAGTTTATATAACAGCTTCGGTGTATAAATGTCAGATGGAGATAAAACAATGGCATTTCTTCGTACTTGAAGAAAAGCGAATAATCTTGAATTTATCTTTCAAAGAATCTTGAAGAAAAGGGAAAGTGTGTGATACCAATGATTGATAGCAGAGCATTTTGTTGTTTCCACGTCGCTGTCATAGAACATCATAGCAGAGAAAGTGCTGGTAACATGAAGGAGTTTTCTATTTTACTCCCCAGCTCTGCTTCCCGCTGCCTTGCAGAGCTTTTTCCTTTTCTCCCTACACCATCGTAAATCACAGCGCATGCACTATCAAACAGTGGTATTTTCTTGCTACTTTACTACCTTCCCATTATTCTTCCTTTATCTCTCCATCCTGCCAAATCTTGCTGGAACACGTGGTGATTTGTTCTTTTCCTGGCCAACACTGACAAGCTCAGCATTTATTGCTTATTCCTAATGGACTTGTTCCCAGTTCCGCGCCCCCCCCCCCACCACTGCCTTTTACTGCTGCAATAGTGCTGCTGACATTGGAGAGGATTCAAAGGAGGATCTCAAAATTAAATCCAGGATTGAAAGGCTCATCATATGAGAAGCATTTGATGGCTCTGGACCTGGACTCACTGGAATTCTGAAGAATGAAGTGACTTAATTGAAACCTATTGAGTGTTCAAAGGCCTTGAAGAATGGATGTGGAGAGGATGTTACTATGCTGGGGGAATCTAAGACCAGAGGACACAGCTGCAGTATAGAGGTATGTCCATTTACAACTGAGATGAGGAATTTCTTTAGCCAGAGAGTGGTGAATCTGTGGAATTGGTTGCCGGAGACAGTTGTGAAGGCCAAGTCATAGGGCATATTTAAGGTGGACGTTAATAGATTCTTGATTAGAAAGGACATGAAGGGATATGGGGAGAAAGCAGGAGATTGGGGCTGAGGCGGGAAATGGATCAGCCGTGATGAAATGACAGAGCAGACGCAATGGGCCAAATTCTGCTCTTAAATCTCATGGTCTTATGGTCTAGCACCCAATGGCACTGAAGCTCTCCAATGTGTTTCCAAGTCAGGATGGTGTACAACTTGGTGGTTAGTCTGCAGCTGGTGATGTTCTCTGTGCTTTCCTCATCCTTCATGCTGTTAGAGATCATGGCGTAATAACCCAGCCAAATAACTGAAGTACATTCTGTAGACAGTGGGTATTGCTACCAACTGGTTATACAGGAAACATCTCCTTAAGGTTTCAGTGCTTCTTTGTTCTTGATGGTTTTCAAGCTTCTTAATTGTTTTTGAAGTTGCATTCCAGCAGGAATGTGGAAAGGCTTTGGGTTGCTAGGAGATGAGTCCCATGCCACAAATGTCCAGTATCAGACCTGCCCTTGTAGCCACTGTACTATGTGGCTGGTCCAGTTCAATCTCCAGTTATGATGACCCCCCCCCCACCCCCAAGGATATTGATGGTGGTGGACTCAATAGTGGTAAAGGAATGAAATATCAAGGGTAAGTGACCAAATGTTCCCATTTAGGGGTTGTCATTGTCTACACATTCAAGGCATCATTGTTAAAAACATAGTGCATGTTCCAAATGTTTTCAAATCTCATTGTATGTAGGCATAGACTTCATTTTGAAGGGACTGTGAATGGAAATAAATACAGCATATCCAACCTTTATAATAATTGATTAAACTGAAGAAAATTAATGAGCCTAAGATGAGGGCAGAGGATCAGCTCTACTGATATCCTGGGTTGGTAAGATTAACCTCTAAAACCCATAGTCATCTTCATATGTGTAAAATAGGACTCCATCCCCAGAAGAGCTGCCCTCCTGATGCCCATTGTCCTGGGTTTTACCAGAACATTTTAGTGCCCCATTCAGTCAGAAGTTGCAGTAATATCAAGGATATTTACAGTCACCTTGCTACTAGAACCCTGTCAAAGATTAGCTTAGAGTATCAACCTGATGCTTTAAGACTTCATGGAAACTTATGAATGTGGAGGACTTCCATTGGGATTTAATGGGTGGGCAACATGGTCAGTGGGATAGGACAAACTGAGGGATTGGGATGAAGCACACTGGCAAATTATCCATACTTATGATTCTATGAGGATGAGTTTGTCAGTGCATTGCTTGATTGCTCAAGGGACAACTTTCCCGTATGGATACTGCTCCTGCTGACATTTGTGAGGAGGACTTTGCAAGATTGTCTGGGTTGTGAGTGACTTTGCTGTGCCTGAATGTAATGTCTAAGTGACAATGGTTGCTCCAGTTTTATTCTCTTAATTATTTAATATAGTGGTGTGTTACAGCTGAATAGGTTGCTATGTTAGGTAGGAGAGTATTTAAGGGACAAGGGTCTGACATCACATTCAGACCTCAACCAGCTGTTGCTAAGTTGAATACTATTTATTGTTATTTGAACATAACGTTGTGTAAATAGATTACCATGTGGGATAGAGGAGTGACACATGTGTAGCTTGATCCTTTCTTACTGATACCCTCAAATAATGTGTTGGAAGGAAAGACATTACAGAGAGCAACATATCCATATGGAACTGCAATTGCAGAGAATTGTGGACACAGCTCAACATGTCACAGAAACGACAGAAATCTGTTTCCCCTCCATGAACTCTGTCTGCATTTATCGCTACCTCAGTAAACTAACCAGCATAGTTCAAATAATCTATCAACCACAAACATTCTCTTTTCTCTCTCTTCCATCAAGCAGAATTTGCATAAACCTGAAAGCATGTCTCACTCTGCTCAAGGACTGCTTCCATCCCACTGTTCAATACTATTGAAAAATCCTCTAGTATGTTAAGCTGGACCCTTGACTTCAAAATCTACCTTGTTATGGCCTTGAGCCCTTTTGTCTTCCTGTTCTGTGCTGTTCTCCATTGTTAGTGTTTTCCCTTATGCTAGGTCAATGCGCTGATGTGACAAAACAATCTGTAAGGATGACAGTCAAAACAAAAGTGTTTCAGTGTATTTTGGTGCACATAACAATAATAAACCAATTTACCTTATCTTCTTTCCTCCCTCCCAGATCTAAGCCAAGGATATTAAGCCAATTATACAGTGCTTATGTGAACTTTGGCCTTGGCCAGTGCCACAAAGGGGACAGCAGTGAATCGCAATTGTTTTTGTTCCGTTGTGCATGTAAGGGGATTGAAATCCATTAGCTTTTACATTCCAGCACAAAACTAGTGTCAAATCTCATTGTACATTTCTCCAGACAACTCATCATCTGGGCTGGAAAATGGACCTAGTACATCATAGTTTCAATTGATACTATCTTCAGCCAGGCCAATTTTCACACAAGATTCAAGAGGTATAGGTATAATCTCCGAAAATCCAGCTTGTGCAAAGTGGCAATTCCGGACCAAACTTGAATCATTCAAGGATGCTTGACAGCTGTGGCAGAACTTGAATGCTATTAACTCTGAAAAGATGAAACCAAGCAAAATAGTTGACAGCAAGGCTTCACTTCCAGATGAGCTCAAAGCCTTCTATGCTTGCTTTCCCCATCAAATCACGAAGGAGCCTTCACAGACTCCCACAGCAACCCCCCCTCCCACCGATAACCCTGTGATTTCAGTCTCTGAGGCCAATGTAAGAGCATCCTTCAGGAAGGTGAACCTGTGTTATTATGTGTGTGAGATAAAGAGCTTAAGTTCCAAGTGGACAATGTGGACATTTCACCTGGAACCAGAAGCTTTGATGGTGAGCTGGTTGTACACACTTAGTGTTGAACAGAGTTAGTAATGATATATTCTAGCGTTTACCCCCGCTAAGTTTGTCTTTATTAAGAATAAACAACATGCTCCATGGAATTCGTAATAACTTTAATATGTATATTTATTTCTTTCCCCTAATAACCAATTGTTTCATCTTCAGAGCATCTATATATTTAATCCTGTCTTTTGTAAATAAGGGAGCATTTGGAGATCTTCCAACAACCAGGCATTCTTTCTTTCTTTCTTTCTTTTTTTTTTCTATAGGGCAGTTAGGGGGGAGGGGTTAAGGGGAGGGGGTAAGGGTTATATACATTGTTTTTTCATACTTTGTAACCATTTAAAAATGCAATAAAAAAAGTTAAAAAAAATAATAAAGGTAACTAGCTGATATCAAAAAAAACACACAAAAAAAAACAGAACCCATGGAAAGCATCTGGCTCGGAGAGGGTACCTGGCCAAGTACTAAGGATCTGTGCTGATCAACAGGCTGGCTCATTCACCGATATGTTTGACCTCTCGCTTTGGTAGTCTGAAGTACCCACCTGCTTCAAGCAGGTTTTAATCATACCAGTGACTAAGAAGAACATAGTAAACTACCTCAATGAATGTCGTCCAGTAGCACTTACATGCAAATGATGAATTGTTTTGAGAGATTGATGGTGAAACATATCAATTCCTGCCTGTAAAGTGATTTGGATCTGCTCCAATTTGCCTGCCGGCATAACAGGTCCATAGTAGAAGCCATTTCATTAGCTCTTCATACAATGTTAAGTCATCTGGACAGCAAAGGTGCATATATTAGGATGTGCTTTACTGACTACAGTTTGGCTTTCAATACTATCATCCTCTCATAACTAATCAATAAGCTTCAAGACCTTGGCTATCTTCTTGCTACTGCCATCAGGAAGAAAGTACAGGAGCCTTAGGACCCACACCACCAGATTCAGTAACAGTTATTACCCCTCAACCTTCAGGTTCTTGTATCAAAGGGATAACTTCACTGAACTTCACTTACCCCATGACTGAACTGTTCCCACAACCTATGGACACACTTTCAAAGACTCTTTATCTTGTGTCTTGATATTTATTGTTTATTTGTTTGTTTTTTTTTTCTTTTGTATTTGGAGTTGGTTGTCTTTTGGACATCGTTTGGTTGTCCATTCTGTTGGGTCCAGTCATTCATTTTATTGTGGTTCTTGGGTTTACTGTGTATGCAGGCAAGAGAATGAATCACAGGGTTGTTCATGGTGACTTATAGTGCATGTAAATTTGCTTTGAATTTTGAACACAATTGTCTGTCCTCACAGTGAGGTGCACAATACTCTCACAGGGATGCTTTTGAGATTGTCAACACAGCAGTGAGTGAGACTGGTCCATGTTCACTTTTCCAAATTTTCTCATTGTCATGTTGTTGATATGCCATGATCTTATTGGGGGGGGGGTGTTGTGTACTAAATATTTCAGTAATATTTTAATAATATTGTAAATATGTTGGTTGATTAAACATTCTTTGTTTAATCAATTCATTATTATATGGACGTGAATGGCATACATCATCATACCAACACATGATACGTGTGCGCCTTGCTGAAAGTAAAAACAAAGTTAGACTCACATTCCCAATTCTGTGTTTCCTATCAATTAGTTTTTATGTTTTGGATTTACAAAAGATAACAGTAGTGACAACAAAGCTATGCATCTACCCAAGACAATTATCCACCTGTTGAAATGCAGTGAGACATTCAAGTAAAAAAAAGCGTAGCATGAAATGGTCAAGTAGAAAAAGACAGACATGATCAAGATTTTAAAAAGGCAGAAGAGACAGAAAATCTACAGGTCCATAAACAGTGAACACTGGGTGATAATAATCATAAAGAGCAGAAATGGCTGGCTACATTGGAAAGATTGATGCATTCAATTGCACAGGGAATAACTGGATTTTATATACTGAGTGAATTGAGCAGTATTTTAAAGCAAATGGCATAGCCATTGAGAAACTGGTATCAGTTTTGCTGAGTGTATTGAGTTTAAATGCTTAGAGGTTTAACTACTCCAACCAAACCATCCAAAATGAGCTTTGCTGATATTGTGAAAGTAGACAATAGACAGTAGGTGCAGGAGTAGGCCATTCGGCCCTTCTAGCCAGCACCGCCATTCACTGTGATCGTGGCTGATCATACACAATCTGTACCCCGTTCCTGCCCTCTCCCCATATCCCTTGACCCTGCTATCTATAAGAGCTCTATCTAACTCTCTCTTGAATGCATCCAGAGACTTGGCCTCCACTGCCTTCTGGGGCAGAGCATTCCACATATCCACCACTCTCTGGGTGAAAAAGTTTTTCCGCATCTCTGTTCTAAATGGCCTACTCCTTATTCTTAAACTGTGGTCTCTAGTTCTGGACTCACCCATCAGCGGGAACATGCTTCCTGCCTCCATTGTGTCTAATCCCTTAATAATCTTATATGTTTCAATCAGATCCCCTCTCATCCTTCTAAATTCCAGTGTATACAAGCCCAGTCACTCCAATCTTTCAACATATGACAGTCCCGTCATTCCGGGAATTAACCTTGTGAACCTACGCTGCACTCCTTCAATAGCAAGAATGTCCTTCCTCAAATTTGGTGACCAAAACTGCACACAATACTCCAGGTGTGGTCTCACCAGGGCCCTGTACAGCTGCAGAAGGACCTCTTTACTCCTATACTCAATCCCTCTTGTTATAAAAGCCAGCATGCCATTAGCTTTCTTCACTGCCTGCTGTACCTGCATGCTTGCTTTCATTGACTGATGTACAAGAACACCTAGATCTCGTTGTACTTCCCCTTTTCCTTTCTTGACTCCATTTAGATAGTAATCTGCCTTCCTGTTCTTGCCACCAAAGTAGATAACCACACATTTATCCTCATTAAACTGCATCTGCTATACATTTGCCCACTCACCCAACCTGTCCAAGTCACCCTGCATTCTCATAACATCCTCCTGACATTTCACACTGCCACCCAGCTTTGTGTCATCAGCAAATTTGCAAATGTTACTTTTAATCCCTTCATCTAAATCATTAATGTATATTGTAAACAGCTGCGGTCCCTGCACCGAACTTTGCAGTACCCCACTGGTCACAGCCTGCCATTCCAAAAGGGACCCGTTAATCGCTACTCTTTGTTTCCTGTCAGCCAGCCAATTTTCAATCCATGTCAGTACTCTGCCCCCAATACCATGTGCCCTAATTTTGCTCACTAATCTCCTATATGGGACTTTATCAAAAGTTTTCTGGAAGTCCAGGTACACCTATTCCATTGGCTCTCCCTTGTCCATTTTCATAGTTACATCCTCAAAAAACTCCAGAAGATTAGTCAAGCATGATTTTCCCTTCATAAATCCATGCTGACTCAGACTGATCCTTCTACTGCTATCCAAATGTGTTGTAATTTCCTCTTTTATAATTGACTCCAGCATCGTTCCCACCACTGACGTCAAGCTAACTGGTCTATAATTCCTTGTTTTCCCTCTCCCTCCTTTCTTGAAAAGTGAGACAACATTAGCCACCCTTCAATCAGCAGGAACTGATCCTGAATCTATAGAACATTGGAAAATGATTACCAATGCGTCCACGATTTCTAGAGCCACCTCTTTAAGTACCCTGGGATGCAGACCATCATGTCCCGGGGACTTATCAGCCTTCAGACTCAACAATCTATCCAACACCGTTACTTGCCTAATATAAATTTCCTTCAGTTCATCCTTTACCCTAGTTCCTTTGGCCACTATTACATCTGGGAGATTGTTTGTGCCTTCCCTAGTGAAGACAGATTCAAAGTACCTGTTTAACTCATCTGCCATTTCCTTGTTCCCCATAGTAAATTCACCCGTTTCTGTCTTCAATGGCCCAATTTTGGTCTTAACTTTTTTTTGCTATTCACTTACCTAAAGAAACTTTTACTATCCTCCTTTATATTCTTGGCTAGTTTACCTTCATAACTCATTTTTTCTTGGCGTATTGCCTTTTTTGTTATCTTCTGTTGCTCTTTAAAATCTCCCCAGTCCTCTGGTTTCTCACTCATCTTTGCTATGTTATACTTCTTCTCTTTTATTTTTATACTGCCCCTTACTTCTTTCATCAGCGAAGGCCGCCCCTTACTCCCCTTAGGTTCTTTCTTCCTCTTTGGAATGAACTGATCCTGCGCCTTCTGCATTATTCCCAGAAATACCTGCCATTGTTTTTCCACTGTCTTCCCTGCTAGGGTATTGTTCCATTGAACTTTGGCCAGCTCCTCCCTCATAGCTCCATAGTTCCCTTTGTTCAACTGTAATACTGACACATCCGATTTTCCCTTCTCCTTCTCAAATTGTAGGTTAAAACATATCATATTATGGTCACTACCTCCTAATGTTTCCTTTACCTTGAGGTCCCTGATCAAATCCAGTTTATTGCACAACGCTAAATCTAGAATTGTCTTCTCCCTGGTAGGCTCCAGTAGAAGCTGTTCTAGGAATCCATCTCGGAGGCACTCCACAAACTCCCTTTCTTGGGGTCCAGTACCATTCTGATTCTCCCAGTCTACCTGCATGTTGAAATCCCCCATGACAACTGTATCATTACCTTTGCGACATGCCAATTTTAACTCTTCATTCAACTTACACCCTACATCCAGACTGCTGTTTGGGGGGCTGTAGATAATTCCCATTAGGGTCTTTCTACCCTTAGAATTTCTCAGTTCTATCCATACTGACTCTACATCCCCAGATTCTATATCCCCCCTCACAAGGGACTGAATATCATTCCTCACCAACAGAGTCACCCCACCCCCTCTGCCAGTCAGTCTGTCCTTTCAATAAAATGTATATCCTTGAATATTCATTTCCCAGGCCCTGTCTGCTTGAAGCCATGTTTCAGTTATTCCCACAACATCGTACTTGCCAATTTCCAACTGAGCCTCAAGCTCATCTACTTTATTCCTCATACTTCATGCATTCATATATAATACTTTTAATTTGTTACTCCCCTCTCCTTTCATATCAATTCCTATTTCACTTGGCCATACTGTATGATCTCTTCTTGAGCTTTCTACTCCATTGATTCTGTTGTCCCTTTTTAACTTTTCTTATTTTCACTTTTCCTTTAACTCCATCCTTATAATTCCAGTTCATCCCCTCCCCCAACTACTTAGTTTAAACACATCCGTGTTGCAGTGGCAAACCTGTCTGCCAGAATGCTGGTCCCCCGCCTATTAAGGTGCAACCCGTCCCTTTTGTCCAATTCATCCCTACCCCAAAACAGATCCCAGTGGTCCAAGAATGTAAATTGCTTCCTGCACCAGTTCCTCAGCCACACATTCAAATCCATTATCTCCCTGTTCCTGCCCTCTCCAGCACGAGGAACTGGAAGCAAACCAGAGATAACCACCCTGGAAGTCCTGCTTTTCAGCCCTTCCGAGTTCTCTGAAGTCCCGATGCAGAATGTCCTTCCTGTTCTTCCCGATGTCATTTGTGCCGACATGCACTACCACTTCCGGCTGTTCACCTTCACCCTTGAAGATTCCCTGCAATCGGTCCGTGATGTCCTGGATCCTAGCACCAGGGAGGCAACACACCATCCTTAAATCTCACCTGTTGCCGCAGAAACCCCTTTCCGTACCTCTTACTTTGGAGACCCCTACTACCAGGGCTCTTCCTGATGTCTGACTCCTCGGCTCTGCTTCTGCACCAATTTTCGGCTCGCAGACCTGTCCGCCTCTCAGACTGGCAGTATCTTCTGTCCTGACAGCTTCCAAGAAGGTGAACTTGTTTACGGGAGGTACATCCCCTGGGGTCTCCTGTACTTCAAGCATCCTTTCCTTCCTCATCATCGCCCCTTTCTCTCTTCCGGTATCCTTGGTGTAATGACCTCACTGTAGGTCCTGTCCAGAAAACCTCAGTTTTGCGGATAAACCTGAGGTAATCCAGTTCTTTCTTCAGTGCTGCAACATGCTCCTTCAGAAGCTGAATCTGGACACACTTTCCACAGCTGTAGCAGGCGGGGGCACCATCAGTGTCCCTGACCTCCCACGTCATGCACGTAGCACACTGAATCAGCTTAGTGGTCATGTCTTCACCCTCAGCAATTGTACCTGGCATAGTCTCCTCACTGAAGACTCTCGAGCCAAAGACTAGCACTTTTCACACCAGGCACTTCCCTCGACCAGGCCACTTCCCGTAATGCAGGAACATTTAGAACCAAAACCACTGTTGACTGCAGAATGCTTTAGGTTTTATTAGCAGAATCAAAATGAAGGGGAGTCCATTTTAGTGTACGTGGCTGTATTGAAGATGTTGTCTGAGCATTGTCAATTCAGTGATGGGCTTAATGATTCACTGAGAGATTCTTTAATTTGTGGAATCTTACAAGAAGGTATTCAAAAATAGCTCTTAACTGTGGCACAACTTGTATTTAACAGAGCAATTGGAAAAGCTGTATCAATGGACACAGCAGGCAGAGACATAATTGAGTTTCAATCAGGAATAAAAGTGAACATGAACAAATTGCAATGTCTAAACAGAAACTGGCCTGGATGAACATTGTTACCATTAAGAAGGGAGAACGGAGAGATGATGGCATGAAATGGAGACTCCTTTGCCTGCATCTTTGGAAAAGTGTCTATTTCCATCTTTATTTCTCCCTTTCAGGGTTCTTTTGAAGTCCCTGACCTGGAGTTACATTGTTCTTTGCAGGAACCCGCTGTCGGGGTTTCATAACCGGCTGTTGTTGTTCGGCACGCTTAGGGTTTGGCCTAAAATTCCAGCTCAGATTTGGAAGCCTAGGATCTCGGGGCTCTGGAAACGGATGGATCGAGGGTCGGTGTCATGACAGAAGACCTGTGTGTCATCAGGGGAGTCAGAATGTCTGTGGTTGTATGCCCAGAGTTTTGGGCACAGAGCTCAAAAAAAGCATTGTGGCAGACCTTTAACCTCGTAAACCAGTGAGTTGCTTGTTATGTCTCCCTGCTCGCTGGGAAAATGGAAACACCTCTTTCTTCTTTATTAGGGAGAGAAAGGACCTGTGGTATGCCGCATACCGGGTGAAATGTGAAGTCTTTGGGGTAACTGCAAGTCTATGTCTTTGCTCACACTTGAGTGTTCGGTGGTGGGTACCAATGGTTGTTACAGCTTACATGCGGTGGGGGGGGGACGGGACTTGGGATTCTAACGTTTGACTGTTGTGGGGCACTCCTCTGTTTTCATGGATGTTTGTGAAGAAAAAGCATTTCAGGATGTATATTGTATACATTTCTCTGACATTAAATTGTACCTTTGAAACTTTGTGGCAAGGGCTCACATACATCAGAGGATGCAGGTTTAAAAGTGAAACTTGCAGAAAGTGCAACAAAGTAGGACACATGCAAATAGGATATTGGGCAGACAAAAACTAAATGGACCACATAAGGAAGAGAAGCATATAAAAAGTAAAGTTGCAGTTTCAAAAAGAGCACTAATCTATATACTGTTTGGGAAAAAAAGGTCTGATAGATGAGAGTGACATAGGACTGGGTAGACTTGAGATTTACAATTTTAAACTAACAATAGACAAGCAATATGGCTTACACCAAAATTGAATGGAATATTAATTAGCATGGAATTGGATACTGAGTCAGCTGTTTCAGTTATTCCACAAAATGAGTTTGAATGCTTTTGCAAGGATACTGAACTGAGCCTGCAGATATCTAACTAAGAACCTATACTGGAGAAAATATAATACTGTGGGAATTACATTTGCAACAGTGAAATACAATTAATGAACCATGCATGACTTTCTGTCATAAAAACAGGAGGGCTAGTATTTTGGGAGCATGTGTGGCTGAGGCAACTAAAGCATGGTTGGAGGTCCATCCACCATTTGCATTCCATAACCCTGCAATAGAGTTAATTGAAAGTGAATTAAGAAAAATACTGGATGATGCCATAACAGTCTCAGTTCTGTACGCCATGATCTGTTGCCCAACACAGGGAAAGTGAGTGTTGGTGCCAACCTCAGTGTGTCTGGTTAGAGAGCATATTGGACCAAGGAAGAAATTTGAAAGTGATTAAATCAGAGATCTGTCTTCAACAGTATTTGTAGGCAACATATCTGAGAGACCTTCTGATATATTAATCCAGCAATTACTTGCAAAATATGCCTTGTTTTTAAGATGGCAGATTGTTCAAGGAGCTTCAAAAAAGTTGCAAGAATTTAGCTTTTGTGACTATAAAGAACCAGATTCTACTCTGTGTGGATTAAGGTTGTTGCATGGGTTTCAAGTGGGAGACAAAAAGTTGCTTAAAAAAGTAGATGCAAAGGACCAAAGCCCAGCTGGATTATGGAAGGCCAAAATGAAAGGAGTCAAAGGAGATTCAAAAATAGAAGATTTTAATCACATAATGTTATGGATGAGAAAACTAAAAGGAGAGGTCAGATCATAAAGGGAGCAATAGAAGGATTAATAAGAGAACACTCCAGTGAACTAAATTCACCTTCCCAAGATCAAGATGCTCAACCTAGAAAGGAGAAAATGGAAAATAAAGAGGAGGATGACATAAATGCTGTGGAAATGGAAGAGGATAAAGGAGACCTAATTTCTCAAGAAATTAGCAAATTCAGAGGTACTCACAAGAAACTAGAAGAAAAAGGAAGATGAAAGAAAGACAAGAAACCAAAAAGAAGAAAAGAGATAGAGAGAAAGAGCAAGAGCAAGAAAAAAAAGTATGAAAGAGAGAAGGTACATGAGAAAGAAAAAGAGTGGAAACGAGAATGAGACTATGATAGGTTTTGTGAAAGAACCAAGGATAATGAAAGGAAGCACGATCGAGAGTGGGATAAAAAGAGTGAAAGAAGCCGGGGCTGGAAGAGAAGCAAGGGTCAAAGTAGCTCCAGAGAGAAAAGCCAAGAAAAGGAAAAGAAAGGAGTCCAGAGCTGTCAGATCCATTTCCAACAGTCTCAATGTCAACTCCTATAGCCACCACGGAGGAGGCCCCAGAACCTGAGATTGTTTCACGGCCACGTGTTGCACCAGCCAAGCAGAGTGAGCCTCTTGTCAGGAAAGACATTTATAGCTAAGCAGGAAGGAGTGTTGTGCATTTAATACTTACGTAATATTTGACCAATCTTGTAAATATATTTGATTAATCATTCTTTGTTTAAATAACTCATTTATGTTAATGGCAAACATCATCATGCCACCATGTCATACGTGTGCACCTCACTTAAAGTAAAAATGGAGTTAGACTCATAGTCCCAGCTCCATGTTTCTTTTCAATTAGTTTTTACGTGTTGGAGTCACAAAAGATAACAGAGGAGCCCTATGTTGGTTGGGGTTGATCATGGATGTTCACTACACAAGTGAGGACAGTGAAGAGCAAGCTGCAGGCTACCCCTCTCTAAGAAGCTGATGAATCCAAAGGAACGGCAGAGTCTGATACATTTTGGCAGCAGCGGCATCACAGGAGTTGCCAGTCAGTGTTGAACTCAATATAGAGCTGCCTCAGGGAGTCCAGCTCAGGATTTTTCCTCAGGGTTTACTCCAGAAGCTTTCCACATGAGCGTGTATGGCTGCAAGGCAGCGGAGGTTTGTGATTAGAGCTTTTCTCTTCCTAGATGAAATGCCAACCATGGCTAATGAGACTCATCTGCCTGGAGCAATTGGTTTTAAGATGTCAGCATTCCACTTGTTACCACTTTTGCTGAAGCCAGACATGGTTGTCAGAAGCTAAATGAGATGCACACCATTGCAGGCTTTTAATAGGTAGTGGGAGCTTATCCTCACTGCCCCCTACCTCCGGTTATGACAACCTTAAAGAACCATGACCTTATTAAATTGTGGCAATTCTTGTTGGCTTTACCTCTAACAAAGACACTAGACTACACTTCGCTTAAAACCAATCTATGCAAAAGAAGGAAATAACTGAATATCACTTAAAACAATCTTTGGTTCAGAAGGTCATTTGGATTCAGCTTTTCATCCATCAGGAAAGAAAAAGGATGCTAGTTCCATTACAACAGTCCACTGCCTGAAGTGACTGTCAAGCTGTTGGCTCTACTGCCCAAAGGGATAATTACTTTTATTTGAGGATTCTTATACTCTCACCGGTGTGAACCCATTGGAGTTTATCTGGATGTCACAGGAACAGAGCGAGAATAACTTGGTTCTACCATTAACTAGATTATGGCTGATCTGCACCTCCGCAATATTTACTCTCTTTATTCACATTCCTCATTGCAACTGCTGATAATAATTTAACTCAATTTTAGGTTTTTTGATTTAATGGTTTTTACAGAATTTTGGGCAGTGAACAACTAACTTCTCCTGTGTGTGTAATGTGAAGGAATGCTCCAAGATTTCATCTATAATGAACCCTAGTCCTATATCTGCTCCCCCCCTCAAATGCGACTGATCTTGAAATAATAGACTTTCTGCAGATAGTGAAAATCATGAACAATGCACACAAAATACCAGAGGAACACAGCAGGTCAGGTGGTAATGATGGGGAGAAATAAACAGTTAATGTTTTGGGCCAAAACTCTTCTCCAGTACTGGAAAACAATGGGCGGAGGAGCCAGAATAAGAGGGTGGGGGAGAAGAAGGTGTGTAAGCTGGCAGATGATAAATGTGACTGGGGTGGGGGAAGGTGGACAGCTAGGGGAGGGAGAATGACGTGTCAAGCTGGGAGGTGATAGGTGGAAGAGGTAAAGGGCTGAAGAAGAAGGGATCTAATAGGAGAGGAGAGTGGACTGTGGAATAAAGGAAAGGAGGTGGTGAAGCAGAGGAAGGCAATGGCAGGCTATAAGGGCAGGGAGGAGAAGATCAGGGGTGAGAGGGTGGTGGGAATAGGGAAAAATAAAAAAAATATATGTGGAGGGGGAACAGGGAAGAATAAGACCACTAGGATTCCTTCATAGTCTTTTAGATGGGAAACAAACATTGTGATTTTATATGGCTTCAGAATTTTACTGCTTGCCTTTGTCATTGACCACAGAGAGAGGTTCTTCAGCTTCTCAGTCTGTCCCTACCACTAGGCATCCATTTTATTCTTTCCCTATTCCCCTCAGTCCCCCCCCGCCCCCCAGACCACATCACACACCTGCACACTGAAGGCACTGTACAGGGGACAATTCACCTACCAGTATGCCCACTTTTGGAAGGTGGTTGGAAACAGCATGTAGAAGAAATCCATGTACTCACAAGAAGAATGTATAAACTCCTTAGGGAAAATCTCAGAGCTCAGGGCTGAGCCTGCTCCCCTAGAGCTACACTCACTGTGCCTTTGTGTCCTGAATTAGTCCAAAGTGATGAATGACTATTGACATATTTCATTTTTTACTAAAATAGAAATTGCAGCCAATGGAGAAAAAAGGCTCAATATCTTGGAATGCAGACTGTATATCCCAACAATGCACTAAATGATTTTTGGAAGGTAAAACTTGTAACGGAGAAAATTAATGATCAAGGAGGTTACAAGCAATTATGAATTAAGAGCACAAGATATAGGAGTAGAATTGGGTCATTTGGCCCATCGAGTCTGCTCTGCCATTTCATCATGGCTGATCCAATTTTTCTCTCAGCCCCGATCTCCTGCCTTCTCCCCATAATCCATCATGACCTGACCAGTCAAGAATCTATCAACTTGTGCCTTAAATATACATAAAGACTTGAGCTCCACAGCTGCCTGTGGCAACAAATTCCTCCGCATCTCCATTCTAAAAGAATGCCCCACTATTCTAAGGCTGTGTCCTCTGGTCTTAGACTCACCCACCAAAGGAAACATCTTCCCAATATCCACTCTATCGAAGCCTTTCACCATTCGATAGGTTTCGATCAAGTCATCTCTCATTCTTCTGAATTTCAGTGAATACAGCATTAAGAATAAGAAAAGGTTAAAGCAGCAGTTTAATAAGAGAGGGTACTGGGTTGGCGTGCTTCTAGGTTTGAAACAGAGAAAGTCTCCTTCAGAGCAATAAAGGAACTTCTGACAGCGCTCAATGAGTGAGGCAGGGTCCATGGAGAGAATTGAACATTTGACATTTTGGGTTGAGATCCTTCACCTGGACTGAAATTGGAGGGGTAGTCAGTATAAAGAATTGAGGGGGAGATTCTATTTGTCAAACTTGAAGAGATTAACATTGAAGATGCCTATTACCTGGTCTGATGCTGGACACTAATGATATAGACATGGGAGTGGAGTACAGGGTTTGGATGACATCGAACAGTAGGGTAAGTTAATTGATGAAGTCGGAATGCATCATAAAGTATACAGTTGGTGGACTCAGGAAATAGGCAGGCACATAGCAGATGAAAATGAATGGCAAAAGCAAGACAGACACTTCAAACTAGAACGTACACTTTCAAAAGGGATGGACCTGCATAATGGGTAACTGACTGCATAACTGACCTGCACCTGGCCCATATCCTTCCATACCCCTCTCATCCATGTACCTGTCCAAGTTTTTCTTAAGTGTTAAAAGTGAGCTCGCTTTTACCACTTCATCTGGCAGCTCATTCCACACTCCCACCACTCTCTTTGTGAAGAAGCTTCCCCTAATGTTCCCTTTAAACTTTTCCCCATTCACCCTTAACCCATGTCTTCTAGTTTTTTTCTCCCCTAGCCTCAGTGGAAAAAGCCTGCTTGCATTCACTCTATCTATACCCATCATAATTTTAAATACCCCTATCAAGTCTCCCCTCATTTATCTAAACTCCAGAACCTTTCTCTGTAGCTCAGTTTCTCAAGCCCTGGTGACATCCTTGTAAACATACTCTGCACTCTTTCAACCTTATTAATATCCTTCCTGTAATTTGGTGACCAAAACTGCACACAATACTCCAAATTTGGCCTCATCAAAGCCTTAAACAACCTCACCATAACATTCCAACTCTCATACTCAATACTTTGATTTATAAAGGCCAACGTACTAAAAGCTCTCTTTATTACCTTACCTGTCACGCCACTTTTAGGGAATTTTGTATCTGTATTCCCAGATCCCTCTGTTCTACTGCACTCCTTAGTGCCCTACCATTTACCTTGTATGTTATACCTTGGTTTTTCCTTCCAAAGTGCAATACCTCACACTTGTCTGTATTAAACTCCATCTGCCATTTTTCAGCCCATTTTTCCAGCTGGTCCAAATCCCTCTGCAATCTTTGAAAACCTTCCTCACTCAACTACACTTCCAATCTTTATATCATCAGCAAATTTGCTGATTCTATTTGCCTCATTATCATCCAGATCATTCATATAAGTGACAAATAACAATGGACCGGGCACTGATCCCTGTGGCACACCACTAGTCACAGGCCTCCACTCGGAGAAGCAATCCTCCACTACCACGCTCTGACTTTTCCCATTGAGCCAATGTCTAATCCAATTTACTACCTCACCATGTATACCTAGCAACGGAATCTTCCTAACTAACCTCCCACGCGGAACATTGTCAAAGGCCTTAATGAAGCCCACGTAGACAACATCCATTGCCTTCCCGTCATCCACTTTCCTTGTAACCTCCTCGAAAAGCTCTAAAAGATTCGTTAAACATGACCTACCATGCACAAAGCCTTGTTGACTCTCCTTAATAAGTCCCTGTCTATCTAACTACTTGTAGATCCTATCTCTTAGTACACCTTCCAATAATTTACCTACCACCGACGTCAAATTTCCTGGCCTAAAATTTCCCTGATTACTTTTAGAGCCTTTTTTAAACAACGGAACAACATGAGCTATCCTCCAATTCTCTGGCACCTCACTCCTAGATACCAACATTATAAATATATCTGCCAGGGCCCCTGCAATTTCAACACTTGTCTCCTCCAAGGTCCGAGGAGGTACACTGTCAGGTCCTGGGGATTTATCTACTCTGATTGGCTTCAAGATAGCAAACACCTCCTCCTCTTCAATCTGTATAGGTTCCATGACCTCACTACTTGTTTGCCTTATTTCATTGATTCCATGCCTGTTTTCTTAGTACAGTAAATCCAGATGCAAAAAACCCATTTAAGATCTTCCCCCATTTCTTTTGGTTCCATACGTAGCTGACCACTCTGATCGTCAAGAGGACCAATTTTATCCCTTACTATCCTTTTGCTCTTAATTTACCTGTAGAAGCTCTTTGGATTATCCTTCACTTGACTGCCAACGGTACCTCATGTCTTTTTTTAGCCATCCTGATTTCTTTCTTAAGTAACTTTTTTGCACTTTTTATACTTCTCAAGTACCTTATTTGCTCCCTGTTTTCCATACATGTCATACATCTCTCTCTTCTTCTTTATCAGAGTTCCAATATCCCTAGAGAACCAAGGTTCCTTATTCTTATTCACTTTGCCTTTAATCCTGACAGGAACATACAAACCCTGCACTCTCAAAATTTCTCCTTTGAAGGCCTCCCACTTACCAACAACATCCTTGCCAGAAAAAAACCTGTCCCAATTCATGCTTTTTAGATCCTTTCTCATTTCTTCAGATTTGGCCTTTTTCCAGTTTAGGACCTCAACCCGAGGACCAGATCTAACTTCATCCATGATCAAGTTGAAACTAATGGTGTTATGATCACTGGAACCAAAGTGTTCCCCTACACACACTTCTGTCACCTGTCCTAACTCATTTCCTAATAGAAGATCTAATACTGCATCCTCTCTAGTCGGTACCTCTATATGTTGATTTAGAAAATGTTCCTTAACACATTTTACAAACTCTAACCCATCTAGAACTTTAACAGTATGGGAGCCCCAATCAATATCTGGAAAATTAAAAATCCCCTACTAAATCAACTTTATGTTTCCTGCAGTTGTGTGCTATCTCTCTGCAGATTTACTCCTCCAATTCTTGCTGACTATTTGGTGGTCTATAATACAACCCCATTAATGTGGTCATACCTTTCCTGTTTCTCAGCTCCAGCCATATGGCCTCAGTAGACAAGCCCTCTAATCTGTCCTGCCCGAGCACTGCTGTAACATTTTCCCTGACTAGCAATACCACCCCTCCACCCTTCATCCCTCTGCCTCTATCACGTCTGAAACATTGGAACCCTAGAACACTGAGCTGCCAGTCCTGCCCCTCCTGTAGCCAAGTTTCACTAATGGCTACAATGTCAATCCACATCCTCAGCTCATCAGCCTTTCCCACAATACTCCTCGCATTGAAATAGACACACCTCAGAAGATTATTACCACCACATACAACCCTTCTATTTGTGACTTTGCATGAACTTTTAACATAATTTATTTTCACCCCCTGCTCCACTATCTACTCTGGCACTCTGGTTCCCATCCCCTGCAAATCTAGTTCAAATTCCCCCCCCCCCCCATTAGCATTAACAAACCTCTCTGCAAGGATATTGGTCCCCCTACTGTAGTTCAGGTGTAACCCATCTCTGTTGTACAGGTCCCACCTGCCCCAGAAGAGGTCCCAATGATCCTGAAATCTGAAACCCTGCCCCGTACACCAGTTCCTCAGCCAAGTGTTCATCCTCCTGAACATCCTATTCCTACCCTCACTGGCACGTGGCACAGGTAGCGATCCTGAGATTACCACCCTCGAGGTCCTGCTTTTTAACTTCCTACCAAGCTCTCTATACTCACTCTTCAGGACCTCCTCACTCTTTCTTCCTACATCATTGGTACCGATGTGTACAATGAGATCTGGCTGCTCACCCTCCCATTTCAGAATGCTGTGCACGCAATCCCTGACCCTGGCACCTGGGAGGCCGACCTCCTGTCGGTACCTCTAACTATTGAGTCCTCTATCACTACCGCTCTCCTCTTCTTACCCCCTCCTTTCTGCACTGCAGAACCAGACTCAGTGCCAGAGATCCAGCTGCTGCAGCTTGACCCAGGTAAGTCATCCCCCCTAGTAGTATCCAAATTGGTATACTTTTTGTTGAGGGGAGTGGCCAGAGGGGAGCCCTGCTCTGCCAGCCCTTTACCCTTCCCTCACCTGACGGTAACCCAATTACCTGTGTGCTGCTCCTTTGGCGTAACTACCTCCCTGAAACTACTATCTATAAACTTCTCATTCTTCCAAATGATCCGGAGGTCATCCAGCTCCTGCTCCAGTTCCCTAACGCGGTTTGTTAGGAGGTGCAGCTGGATGCACTTCTTGGACGTGTCATTTGGCATAACTTCCCATATCCTCCAAGTGGAGTATTCCAAAATCCCACCTGGCATTCTCCCTACTCTAAACGAACAAATCAAAACTTACCGGAACCTACCCTCGCCTCTGCTTGTTCACACCGAAGCCTGTTGAGCCAAAGCCATCCCACTCTGACTCAGTCCATTCCGACGATGGCCACTGTATATGGCAGTCTTTTTTTAAACCTTTGGCATGCTATGTCATGCGCCTATGCAGTCTAGCTTCTTTTCCCCGATCGGTAAAAACAAATGGCCTCTCTCTGAGATGTCTTTAGTCCTTCACTCTCAGCCTCTTGCTTCGATTTAAAAAGACCATCAAAAAATTCCTCTCTGTTTTAAACCTTTGGTGCACTACGTCACGCAGCTGCACAGTCTAGCCTCTTTTCCCCGGTCAGTAAAAAATGATGTCTTTAGTCCTTCACTCTCAGCCGCTGGCTTCGATTTAAAAAGCTTGAATAAGTTTTGAATGTTGAGTGGTTTGTGTTCGGTAAATGAAAACAAACTCACCAATGGTTGAAAGGTTGATTACAAGAATGCAGAGATTTAAACCAGTTGGCAAAAGAGCCAGTGGCAGCATTTGGAAACACATTTTTAATTCAATTTGTTAGGATTTAAAATATAATGCCTGAAAGGGTGGTTGTTACAGGTTCATTAATCGTCTTCAAAGTGAATTGGATAAATTCTTGAAATAGAAGAGAGTATGTGGACATTGAGAGAGCGAACTAGAGAGAAACTAATTGGATTGTTGTTCAGATTAGCTACATTATGAACTGAATGGCCTTTATAATTATTATTCTATGATTCTAAGATAATATTGTCCTCTCAGAACATAAATGCCACCAATTCAAGGGGATAAGTCTAAATTAGTATTTGCAACTGTTGGATTAAGGTATAGAATTTTTATTTTTCTTGTAGTTTAACTTTTCTACGATGGCTTGTATTTTTATAAAATCACCTATACAAGTGTAATTGATCAGTGAAATTTCCGCTAATTGTCGTGAAGCTGCTTTTATATTTTTCTAGAAGCCTCTTAGTTTTTCTGCAGCAGGTGTCACGCACTTGGATCTAGCTATTCTATAGATGAATTGTTATCACTAAAATGTTGTTACCTTTTCAGTCGGAGCTAGTATTTTTGCATAAGACAACCACAGCTTCTTTGTCTCTGCTCTTTCTATTCATACTTTGACCTTGTGACGCTTAGTAAAACAATCTGTAAGCAACAAGTTTTACACCTCATACTTGACTTCCAATCTTCTTAATTACAAAAACACCAGAATCCAACAAAGATGGAAATGTTGACATGCAGCTCAGATGAATATTATTATGATGTAAATATCTACAAAATATGTTTGGTTGTACACTGTTTGCTGCAGACATCAGGCCTGAGGTTATGATGGCAGTATTCTGGCCAAGAAACATTTCTTGCTCTTTTCTGTAATGTGCTGTCTCCTGTCTCATCCTATCAGCTCCTGCTGTTTGTGAATTTGTGAAATACTTGCAGTCCTAACATGGTGTGGCGTTTAGAGTTGCTCTTCTCTGGTCAATGTGGTAAGTCCATCATTAACATTTTCAGCTTCTTGCAGAGCCGGCATGGTCCTTGATGACAAGATCCTCATTGAAGATAGGCAGCAGGGGAAAAAACAGTGCTCACAAAATAGCTGTAAAATATTTTATAACCAAAGGCTCTGCTTACACAGTCAGCAAAGCACTTTGTTTCATTAACTTCTGACATTCAGTAGCATTCAAATAACATTAAAAATCAAAATCACTATTTTTTATTTTGTGTTTCTTAACCACCCTATCAACTTGTGTAATCACATTCAAGGAGCTATGAACCTGGAGGCCAATATCCCTTTGCTCATCAACACTGTTAGGGGTCTTGCACTTAATAGTATACTGTCTCTTTACATTTGACCTACCAAGGTACAATATTTCACATTCGTCTGGGTTAAACACCGTCTGTCGTTTCTCTGCCCATATCTACAACTGAGCTAAATCCTGCTGTATTCTTTGCCAGTTTTCTACAGGATCCACAACACCTCCAATCTTCATATCATCTGGAAACCTACTAATTCAACCATCCACATTTTCATCTAGATCATTTATATACATCACAAACAGCAGAGGTTCCAGTACAGATCCCTGCAGAACACCACTAATCACAGACCTCCAGCTGGAATAAGTCCCTTCAACCACTACCTTCTATGGGCTAGCCAGTTCTGAATCCAAATGGATAATTCACCATCCATTCTATTACTCTGATGAGCTTCTCATGATTGCCCTTATCAAACAGCTTACTATACATTACACAATATCCACAATCTATGTTCATCAATCACCCTTGTAACCCTGTCAAAAAAAAAAAAGTTGGTCAGACACAACTTGCCCTGCCCAAAGCCATGCTGACTCATCCTAATTAGGTCATGGTTTTCCAAATGCTCATTCTCTCCAGTAACTTTCCTACCACTAACATGAGACTCACTGGTCCATAATTTCTGGAATTATCCGTCATTCAGTTCCTGAATAAGAGACCAACATTAGCTGTGCACCAGTCTACCAGGACCTTACTTGTGGCAAGAGAGGACAGATACATATTGGTCAAGGCCCCAACAATCTCTTCCCTTGCCTCTCTCAATAACCTAGGTTATATTCCATCAACTCCTGAGGACTTTTCCACTTCTATGTTCTTTAAGAGATCCAACACTACCTCCTCCTTTGCCTTGAAGTATCCTAGCATATGAATACTCTCAGCACTGATCTCAGTACACCCACATTATTCTCCTTGGTAAATACTGAGGCAAAGTACTCATTAAGGACCTCAACCACATCCTCTGAATACAAGCAAAGATAAAATTCCCACTTTATCCTTGAGTGGTCCTAGCCTCTCCCTAGTTATTCTCTAGGTCTTCATGTATGAATAGAATGCATTGGGATTCCCTTTAATCCTACTTGCCAAGGACTTATCATAGTCCCTCCTGGCTTTCCTAATTTCCTTCTTGAAATTTTTTTTTCTCTGGCTTCTTTTTAATCGCCAAGGGCTCTGTTTGAATCTAGCTTCCTAAGCTTTACATATCTTTCCTTTTTCTTCTTAACTAAATTCATCTCCTTTCTCAACATCTAAGGTTCACTTAACTTGCCATTCTTGTCCTTTGTTGTGACTGGAACATACCTTTCCTATACTCTCCATTTGTCCTGCCTAACTCTCTTATGATTTGCTCTGCCCTAATTTAATACTCTCATGCCAGATTCATACTTATCCTTATCTATAGCTACCTTAAAACTTAAGGAGTTGTGGTCATTGTTCCCTAACTGCTCACTCCCTGAAAAGTCAGTCATCTGGCTAGGCTCATTACCCAACACCAGGTCCAATGCCACCCCTCCTCTTGTTGAACTATCTACATATTGATTTAAGAACTTTGTTCCTGCCTGCTTATTCTGGCCCTGACATCTCCATTCTCTACCTTCTGACCTGATGGTCTGGTTCCCAACCCCCATCAAACCAGTTTAAACCCTCCTGAGTAGTACTAGTGAACTTCCCGGCCAGGATTTTGGTTCCTCTCAACTTTAGGTGCAACACGGCCCTCTTGTTCATGCCACCCCACTCCAGAAGAGGTTCCAATGATAATAAAACCCTGTCCCCTCAGGCACTCATTCATTGGTACTGTCATTCTATTCCTGCCCTGCCTAGCATGGTAGTAATCCAGAGATTACTACTGTGGGGGTCCTGCTCTGCAGCCTCTTCCCTAATTCCCTATGTTCATTTTCTCCCTTTCTACCTATTCATCAGTGCGAATGCGCACCATGACCTCTGACTGCTCACCCGTTCCCTTGAGAATATTCTGCAGCCACTCTGAGACATCCTGAATCCTAGCACCTAAGAGGCAACACACTGTCCTGATGTCTCTTTCACAGCCACAGAATCTCCTGACCATCTCTCTAACTATTGAGTAGACAGAACATAGAATAGTACAGCATAGCACAGGCCCTCAACCCATGATCTTATGCTGATCTATATAAACATGCTCTGTGATCATTCTAACCCCTCCTTCCTACACATTAACCTCCATTTTTCTTATATCCATGTACCTATCTAAGAGTCTCTTAGATGCCCCTATTGTATCAACCTCTATCACCAGTCCCAGCAATGCACTCCAGACACATGCCACTCCTTGTGTAAAAAGCCTTCTTTAGAAAACCTACATCACCTAGCCAGATTCTGCTTTTATGTTTAGAGCAGACAATATATTAAAACAAAATCTGACGTAACAAATAAACTGATACCAGTATTTGGAGTAAAATTTTGTTGATGATCTACCTGCTTTGCAAATCCACTATTTATTCAAGCACTACTCCATCAGTAAAAGACAAGACCTAAGGAAAGTAATTAAATCACTTTCTTTTGCATCAGTCATTTCCTCATTGGTCTGGATGATGGTCTTGGTGCCAAAAAGGTACTTCATTACCGTGTGCTTTTCTTACATAATGGTGCTCCTGATGTGCAGTTTGTTCCTTCTCAGTCTCCATCCATAAGAGGAAAACAGGAAGTTAGTGTCCTGGTTGGCGTACAGTCTATATTATCATATTGAAAATCATTAAGATCAATGCTGAGTGGACTAGACAGATCCATTAGCTCCTTTCCTCCAGAATAAAAGGACAATGGAGGAAGATGACAGGGACATTCGGAGCCACTCCAGAATTCTTTTGGCTTATGGTTGAATTAAAGTTATTTTAATGATTCATTTTATAAAAAAAGATATAAGTTTAGAATTTCAGGAACAGTTTGTGAAACAGTTCATGTTGCATTAATGTCTAAGCTATCATATTTTAGTCACATTGCAGTTTCTTGTATTCATGATTTAATAAATCTAATTCAACAGCATTAGTTTTATCTAAAAGAAATCCAATGGATAAGGTATTAAAAATTAAAGCATCGGTTTCAAAAGATTTATAGAATATATACACTGAATGTTTCCTCGGTATTTATCTACATGTCAGAAGACTCATGATTATTGCATCCGGAATAAAATAAATAATTGCTTTATGTTTCATTCTCAAAATTGCTAATAAATTCTAGAGCAGTAGGAGTGCAGTAAAGGAAAGTAAAATGACTATGCAAATACTGAATGAATAAATTGTTGTTGGAATGTTACTTGAATGAATAGTGTAGTCCATAATATAAGGAGCACGCATTTCCCATTTTCACAGAGTGCCTTGGGATCTTCAAAGCCCATCTGAAGGAACCCTTCAGAAGGCAGCACACTGGGAATTCGAGTGATGGTTCAACCTACATTATGACCACAGGACTGGATGAAAGCTTGAAGGTGGTGATTTTTAATAAACTAAAATAATAAATAAAACTGAGAACTAGATTGTGTCACTGATAATGAACAAATGAAGTCTTTTTAAATTACAACAGTAAGGTACATGCTGAGTCATTAAACAAAAGATAAGAACAGGAGTTACATTACGTTAATCATAAATTGACTTGTGTACAATTGAATAAATTTTTTCTTGTCATTCATGACTTTAATTAGCAACAGAATTTTCTCAGAGAATTGTTGTGGTCGGAAGTCTTGGTATGATGATTGTTGCAATGGAAGCATAACAATATAGAAGGAATAGAACTGTTATTTTCTGTCAGAATGATGCTTAGCACAGCCTTAATTTATTGTAGAATTAAGTATGAAGAATGGGGATGATTAAGAGCTTTGATTGAACAGTATAAAGCACCCCTCTATGTACTTACATTTATAACTCTGTCTAGTATTGATGGGCTGAAGTTCCTGTCCTTATAAGGCTATAAGATATAGGAGCAGAATTAGGCCATTTGGCCCATCAAGAATGCTCCACTATTTCTTCAATTTTCCTCTCAGCCCCAATCTCCTGCCTTCTCTCCGTATCCTTTCATGTCCTGACCAATCAAGAATCTATCAACCTCTGATTTAAATATACCTAATGACTTGGCTTCCATCGCTGCCTGTGGCAAAGAATTCTACAGATTCACCACTTTCTGGTTAAAGAAATTCCTCCCCATCTTTGTTCTAAAGGACTCCCCTCTATTCTGAGGCTGTGTCCTCTGGTCTTAGATTCTCCCATCATCAGAAACATCCTCCACACGTCCACTCTATCAAGGCTTTTCACAATTCAATAGGTTTCAATAAGGTCACCCCTTGTTCTTCTGAATTCTAGAAAATCAGGCCGAGAGCCATCAAACGTATTTCATACAACAAGCTAATCAATCCTGGATTCAAGTCTGCAATGTTAAAATTTGGCATGTTCTAAAAAGTTAGCATGGTTTGGTTGTGCTGCTTGAGTTCACGGAAATAATTATGACATTGTTGGCTTCCCCGCCTAACTCCGTCACTAAACTTTCACTTACTGATATCTAAGAGGATCTGTTCACATAGATGAATTGCTGTTATTATCATATCCTATTATTTCACCATTTATTAACTCAATCCTTATAACTATTTTTGCCACAATTTATCTTAGTTTTGTGAATTTGCAAGAGGTGGTCCAGAGAAAACAACAGGTCTAATCAAGATGATCGTGAAGTCATGTTTTAATTAAGCATCATGATCCATATTGCTGCACTTCTACCAATTTGACAGAAGCAAAAATATGCCAGGTACAGTATTTTTAGATCAAAAGAAGGCAATGGAATTCTTCCCCAATCTGTATGTTGATCTTGCACTTTCTTGCACTTTAAGATGGAAGTAATTTTACAGTGTTTATAACAAGCCATTGTCATTCACAGATGAGACTTGGAAGGGAAAAATACTCTAAAAGTGCTGTCCGTTGTTTATATTAGGTCAGTCACTGCAGCTCTTGTAGAATCAGGTGGAGAATCATAAAATCTTATATGCAGCATTATACCTTCTACCATGGAACTATAGACCTATTTAATTTGTCCTGTGGTAGTGATTTTGGAGTGAGGGTGTATTAGTGTTAATTTCAAAGACATGCAGTCCTGATTTGTTTAAACAGGACCTAACCTAATAGTAAACTAGTAGATTGCACTATTACTCTCAGGATATAGTTGACTAAACTGAATAATGACTAGTGTCCTTTTGGTGTCATTAACATGTAGTGCCAGCTAGTATACCTCAGCAAATCAATGTTTACAGCTGCTTTGAGGATTCCTAAACAAACATTAGTGCAAATTGAGGAAGGAAAGGGTAAAGTAAAATACATTTAGTTGTTAAGAAGAGATTGGCACAGAGGAGTCAACTTAAATGTTTACAGCTTAATGGACTTAGCAAACAGGAATATTATTTCAATAAAAATGCTTCTGAGGAAATCTGTTCCATGTGCAACAAATTTTATCCTGTAGCGACCCACTTTCTGTGCAGGCGAACCAGCTCACAAATAGCCAGCGCGTCGGGGGAGACTTTGGTAATGCACCTCTAACGTCATTTCTGCCCAGAAAGGGTGGGCACTAGGGATTAAATGCAAGCGCCGCGAAGTTTGAATAAACTAGTCCGAAACGACACCAACTGCGTGTCGTTATTTCAGCGCTGTGTGTAGCACATCGCTACATTGGTGACCCCGACGGTCCAAACGGGATTTGGACCAAAGATGACCAACCCTTCATCTGTTCACGCAGTTTCACTAAAACTGCCGACTTTCTGGACGCTGCGACCACACGTTTGTTTTAGCCAAGCAGAAGCCCAGTTCCAGATTCAGCAGATATCCTCTGATTCCACGCGTTACTACCACATGGTGAGCGCCCTTGACCAGGAGACGGCCACGAAGGTTGCAGATTTCATACAGTCGCCCCCAGAAGAAGGCAAATATGAAGCATTCAAAGTGCTGCTCATTGGGACCTTTGGCCTCTCACAGCGTGAGTGAGGTGCCCGCCTGCTTCACTTGGACGGTTTGGGAGACAGGCTGCCGTCAGCAATGATGAACAAGATGCTGTCCCTGACTGACGGACACAAGCCCTGCCTCATGTTCGAACAAGCGTTCCTAGAGCAATTGCCCGAGGACATACATCTGCTGCTGGCCGACGCAGATTTCAGTGACAAAAGCTGGCCGTTGTCGGCTTTTGACAAAAGCCAGGGCCAGCTGCCGCTAATGACTATGGCGGCGGGCCACCAGGACAGCCTCTTGTACGTCTGGGACAAACAGTCGGGGCGCCGCTTCTTGGTCGACACCGGAGCAGAGATCAGCGTTTTGCCCCCTGATGAGGTACGACACCCGCAACAGGAAGCCAGGACCCACCCTGAGGGCCGCAAACGTTAGCACGATACAGATCTACGGCACCCGCACAGTGCAGCTGCAGTTCAGCGCCAGCCGGTTCACGTGGGACTTCATACTGGCCGCGGTGGCCCAACCACTCCTGGGGGCGGACTTCTTGCGAGCTCACAGCCTGCTGGTCGACTTGCAAGGGAAAAGACTGGTACACGCCGAGACTTTCCAGACATTCTCCCTGGGTGAAGCCAAGTTGCCGGCCCCACACCTGGACTCCATCACGCTGTCGGACAATGAATTCACCAGAATCCTGGCGGACTTTCCATCGATTCTGGCACCACAGTTCATGGCAGCTATGCCCAGACATGGTTTTCAGCACCACATCCCGATCAAGGGACCACCCCTCCACGCCCGCGCACGAAGGCTCCCCCCAGAAAAGCTCCGCCTGACAAAGGAGGAGTTCAAGAGGATGGAGGAATTGGAGATCGTACGGAGGTCCGACAGCCCATGGGCCTCCCCCCTGCACATGGTCATGGTGCCCAAAGCAGCCGGGGGTTGGAGACCATGTGGCGACTACCGCAAACTGAATGAGGCTACAACTCCAGACCGCTACCCCGTGCCGCACATACAGGACTTTGCAACAAACCTGCACAGGGCAAGAATCTCTTTCAAAGTAGACCTCGTCCGGGGATACCATCAAATCCCGGTGCACCCTGAAGACATCCCCAAAACAGCACTCATCACCCCGTTCAGCCTGTTCGAGTTCCTCCGAATGCCGTTTGCCCTGAAGAATGCCGCACAGACGTTCCAGTGGCTAATGGATGTAGTGGGACGCGAGATGGACTTTGCATTCATCTATTTGGACGACATCCTGATAGCCAGCAGTTGTCGTCAGGAGCATCTGTCCCACCTCCGCCAGCTGTACTCCCACCTGAGTGATTTCGGCCTCACAATCAACCCGGCCAAATGCCAGTTCGGTCTCGATACCATCGACTTCCTGGGCCACAGGATTACCAAAGACGGAGCAACACCTCTGCCCGCCAAGGCAGACATGATCCGCCACTTTGCCCGGCCCAACACAGTCAAAGGCCTGCAGGAGTTCGTTGGTATGGTGAACTTCTACCACCGTTTCCTCCCCTCAGCAGCCCATATTATGTGCCCTTTGTACACCCTGATGTCGGGTAAAGGCAAGGACATTACTTGGGATGAGGAGGCCGTGGCTGCTTTCATTAAAGCCAAGGAAGCCTTGGCAGATGCTGCGATGCTGGTGCACCCCAGAACGGACCCAAACACCCTCACAGTGGACGCATCCGACACAGCAGTCAGTGGGGTGCTGGAGCAGCTCATCGAGGGGCGCTGGCAACCCTTGGCATTCTTCAGCAAGCACCTATGACCACCCGAACTCAAGTACAGTGCTTTCAACCGGGAGCTGTTGGCACTGTATCTGGCAATCCGGCATTTCAGGTACTTCTTAGAAGACAGGCTGTTCACAGTGTTCACGGACCACAAACTGTTGACCTTCATGTTCATGAAGGTGTCCGATCCCTGGTTGGCTCACCAGCAGCAACATCTGTCCTACATCTCCGAGTACACGACGGACATCCAGCATGTCTCAGGAAAGGACAACGTTGTGGTGGATGCATGCTCCAGACCAGCTGTCCAGGCCCTGTCCCTGGGGGTGGACTATGCAGCACTGGCACAGCAGGCAGACGACGAGATGCCCAGCTACCGGACCAAGTCTCAGGTTTGCAGCTGCAGGACTTTCTCGTAAGTCCAGGTGAGAGGACCCTCTTGTGCGACGTGGCTACCGGCCAACCTCGCCCCATTGTCCCGGCAGCCTGGAGGCGGTGAGTTTTCAGCTCCATACATGGTTTGGCACACCCAACTATCAAGACAACTATCCGGCTGGTCTCCAGCAAGTTCGCGTGGCACGGACTTCGCAAGCAGGTCAGTGAATGGGCCAAAACGTGTACGCAGTGCCAACAGCCAAGGTGCAGCGGCACACTAAAGCCCTGCCGCAGCAGTTCGAACCCACCTACCGGAGGTTCGACCACATTCATGTGGATATCGTGGGCCCCCTACCAGTGCCCCGAGGAGCGCAGTACCTCCTAACTATGGTAGAACGGTTCACGAGGTGGCCAGAGGCGGTTCCGCTCACCGACACATCTGCCGATTCCTGCGCCCGAGCACTGATCGCAGCCTGGGTAGCACGCTTCAGGGTACCGGCCCAGATTACCTCTGACAGAGGTGCCCAGTTCACCTCCAGCCTGTGGTCAGCTGTAGCCAGCCTGTTGGGAACACAGCTACACCACACTACTACGTACCACCCACAGTCGAACGGACTAGCTGAACGCTTCCACCATCACTTGAAGTCGGCTCTCATGGCCCACCTGAGAGGATCTAACTGGGTGGACGAGCTTCCCTGGGTCCTGCTTGGAATTCGCACAGCGCCCAAAGAGGATCTGCACGCCTCGTTGGCCGAGTTGGTGTAGGGCGCGCCCCTGGCCGTCCCGGGAGAGTTCATACCAGCCCCAAGGGGGCAAGAGGAAGAACCCACAGCAGTCCTGGACAGGCTACGTGAAAGGCTCGGCAACCTGGCCCCCGTACCAACTTCACAGCACGGACGTACCCCGACCCATGTATCCAAAGACCAGCAGAACTGTAAGTTTGTGTTTGTACAAAGGGGCGAACACCAGGCACCGCTACAGCGGCCGTTCAAAGGGCCATTCAAGGTGATCATCAACAATGGGTCCATGTACATTCTGGACATTGGGGGGAGGGAGGAGGTTTTCACAGTGGACCAACTCAAACCAGCCCATGTGGACTTGGCGCAGCCGGTCGAGGTTCAGGCACTGCGGCGCAGAGGCCGACCTCCCAAACAGAGGCTGATCCAGACTGTGGACATTGGGGGGTGTATCACTGGTTCGGGGGGGGGGAGGGGTTATGTGGCGACCCACTTTCTGCGCAGGCAAACTGGCTCACAAATAGCCAGCACGCGGGGGGAGACTTTGGTAATGCACCTCTGATGTCATTTCCGCCCAGAGAGGGCGGACGCTAGGGATTAAATGCCAGCGCCGCAAAGTTTGAATAAACTACTCTCCAAACGACTTACCGACTGCGTGTTGTTATTTCAGTGCTGTGTGTAGCACATCGCTACAATCCATCATTTACTGCAAAAACTGTTCTACCATGGTAACATATACAGGCTACAAAGTATGGGTGGATATTGCATCTTTGATTTTAAGAGATTGTCTTGAAAAGACTGGATAATCCAGTAAATGCAATGCTGATAGAGATGGTTGTATAAAGTGGTAGGCACTTAATCTCACAGTGTTTGATTTCCACCAGACATCTCCAGAAGATCAGGCAGTGACAGAGAGAACACAAAATCAATTGGTCATTTGCCATCTGCAAATAAGACCAGAATCGAGGATGAGAAAATGAGTCTATGTCTATAATGAGTCCATTTCATCAAAGGCATCCTTTAATAGTTGGGAGTTCTTTTGCACACTATTGTTTAGTCAGAGAACCTACCTCTTGACTTGTCTTATTAGATGCCAAATTATTATCATGTTAAAATACTGACAGGTAATATTTTTATTGAAGTTTATAAATATATTGACCTATTATTTTCATACTTGAAGATGTTATTAATAAACTGCTTGGAAAGTGCTTAAAAAGGTAAGTCAAACAAAATAGTTCCAATTTTTAATACACTGTTGCCTGATGTCCCCAATCACTCTTCCACCACCACACATAATAATATTAATTGCTTATATGTTTGCATCTTGTAACAAATTTTCAATTCTACAGAATATTAGGTGTTAAATTTATCACCTAATATTTCATAAAAGAATGATCTTTTAATTGCTCCTGTGTAATTCAGCATCATGATGGCTCTCTGGGTAAATAATCTGCCTGCTGTGGAACGGCCAACTATACTCTAAAATATATTCCCCATTCTTTGCTGGTTTAGTTCACTCCAACTGTGACGTCAGTTTTCGCGAGGCAATTGGTTCCTGAGTTAAAAATGAAAAAAACATTTCTTCTTTCCGTTCTAAACTCATTTGTTGGATAATGTTAATTACATACACAGACATCTTAGTTTGTCTGGATGTTGGCGAGGTCAGTATCAAATCATTGTGCTTGACAAAACTTTTGTATGTGATGTAAAAACTTCCTCATAAGAGTCCCAGTAGACTGTTGGAGCCTGGCTACACCCTGAACTGTGGTTTCTACAAATACTCTAGTAAAGTTATTGCCAGGTGATTAAGAAATAAGAATCAGAAGAGCATTATCATGTGACTTGCTACCCAAACAAGGGATAAAAGAGATCCATTACACACAGTCATATTTTCTGTAAAATGTACATGGTCGCAGTGATTCTTGTTTCTTTCATATTGCCATTTAATTGTCTCCAGTTTCACTGGGGAACTACAGCCTAACAAATGCTTGGTTTAATGAAGATCAAGAGATAACATGGAGCCATAGTCAAAGGACTCATTCATTCATGCCATTATACAGTGTCTGTTTTAATGAAATATTTGAAATGTCTCCTGGGAACTTGTTTGAAGCAATACCAGAGATTATTTTTCAATAGAATGCTTGTTGGTGCCAAGAAACAGATGCCATAATTTTCCAACAAAGTCCAGGAGTATTTCACCAAAACTAAGAAGTGTACCACACTGAAACTTCTAGAGGCTGAAATTTTCTGAACAAAACTTTACCAACCAATGGAGCGACTTTTAGCCATTGCTGTAAATGGTATCTATCAGAATAACTAGCATCAGCCATGACAACCTGACCTTGCCAAATATTACTGTAGGTGGTGCACGGATTTCATCATTGCCTTGATAAACATTTTAAGATCCACTGGCTTTTCTAAGACGCTTGGAACTGTAATACTGTATGTGTTTCTCTTCATTCTGCCCTTTTAAAGATCATTCCTACACTATAACTTAAAATGTCAAGTGGCTATCATTGTTTTATCGCCATTTTCAGTTCCATTAGAACATTCTACACGATGCTTTTCTGTCTTTGATCATTTAGAGTTGTAATCATCCATTAATGATGGATGATGAGACGGAATAATAACTTAGAGAAGATGTTTGGTTTATATTTCAGAAACACTGAGGTAACACCATGATTGGTATCTATTTCACAATGAAATTCTTAACAATAACAAAACTATTTTAATTTATCTTGTACCTTTATTAAAAATAATAAAATGTTTTGAGATTCTTTTGGATGGCACAGTTTGCAGCTGGTAGAACTACTACTTCACAGGTCCAGTGGCCCGAGTTCAATCCTGACTTCCGGTGGTGTCCGCACTGAGGTTGCATGTTTTCCCAGAGACCGCGTGGGTTTCTCCGAGTGCTTCAGTTGCCTTGAACACCAGAAAGGCATGGCTACTGTAAATTGCCCTAATATAACTAGATATTGACGAGGACTCATTAGGAATATAGAGTTCAGTTTTGGTTACACTGCCATAGGAAAGATGCTATTAATTTAATTTATTTAGATATACAGTGCAGAGTTGTGCCACCCCCAACAAACCCTGGTTTAACCCTAACCTAATCACAGAACAATTTCTAATGACCAGTTAAGATGAGATTTATGATAGTGTTGCCAGGACTTAAGGAACTGAGCTGTGGAGTGAGGTTGAGCAGGTTAAGACTTTATTCATTGGGATACAGAAGAATGAGGGGAAGATTCTTAAAGAGATATATAACATTAGGAGTGGCATTGAGAGAGGCAGTGCAATTTTTTTTTTACCAGGGTTGGGAAGTCAAGAACTAGAGGGCATAGGTTTAAAGTGAGGGGGGAGAGATTCAATAGAAAGCTGAGAGGAAACTTTTTCACCCAAAACATGGTCAGTACGAGGAACTGCCAGAAATAGTTGAGGCAGGTGCATTAACAAAATGTAATAGGTACTCAGACATATATGTGAATAGGAAAGGTTTAGAGGGGTTATAGGTCAAGCATGGATAAACGGGATAAATTTAAAAGGGTATTTTGGTTGATAGTTGGTCCAAGGGGCCCATTTCAGTACTGTGTGAATCTGTGATCCTAGTGTAAATGCTAGAATATGGATGGATCTGAAAGGAATTGAGGGAGAACAAAATAGTTTTAGTGTGAAACCAGTGTAAAGGTACTTGATCATTGGTACAGACTCATGGCCCTACATTTATGTTACATCTCTATAAAAAACATTAGCAAATAAAAAAAATAATATTGTCCTGTATAGTGGAACAGATGACTGAAACCATCATAAAGAACTAGATTTAAGGATGGTTTTAAAGAACGAAGGAGGAGTCGAAATATCTGAAATGAAGTCGTAGAATGCAAAGCCTGAAGAGTTTGAGCAATTAGATATGAGGATGGTCAGTGAGGTAGAAATGGAGGAGCGGAGACATTTTCAGTTATCTCTGATTGTATGGTTGAAGAAGATTCCAGATTTTAGGAATCCTTTCTGCTACTGCCATGGGGCTGGAGGTACCGAATCCATAAGTTCCACACCACCAGATTCAGGAACAATTATTACTTTAAACTAACAAGCTCCTGAACCTGCATGGTTAACTTTATTCTCTACAATTCTGAACTGAATTTTTGACTTACAGACTCACTTTCAAGGCCTCTTTCCAACTCATGTTCTCAGTATTATTTTTATTTCCACAGATTATCTTTTCTTTGCACACTGATTGTTTTCAGGCTTGATCATTTCTATACAGTTTTTCATAAAATTATATTGTATTTCTTCCTTTTCCTATAAATGCCTGCAAAAAATAAATGTCAACTTTGTATACGGTAACATACATTCCATAGCCACTTTATTTGATGCCGGAGAGAAACCTAGTGTGGTCATCTACTGTTGTAACATGTGGTTATTTCAGTTACTATATGCTGGAACCAGCCTGGCCAATCTCCTCTGACTTGTCTCATTAACAAGACATTTTTGCCCACAGGACTGCTGCTTGCTGAATGTTTTTTTTCCCATTTCTCACACCACTCTCTGTAAACTCTAGTGACTGTTGTGCATGAAAATCCCTGGAGATCAGCAGTTTCTGACAAATACTCAACCCACCCTGTCTGGCATCAACAATCATCCACAGTCAACGTCACTTAGATCAAATTTCTTCCCCATTCTAATGTCTGATTTGAACAACAACTAAACCTCTTGACCACAACTGTATGTCTTTATGCATTGAGTTGCTTGCAAATGATTGGCTGATTAGATATTTGCATTAACATGCAGGTGTACAGCCCCAATAAAATGGCCACTGAATATATATGTAGCTTGATAATAAATTTATTTTGAAATTTAAACTTTAAATTTGAAAGAGAAGATGATGATTTTCAACACTGTGCATTGCTTAACCTGAGGCCATATGGGTCAACAACCCTGGGGTGATTGGTTGACAGGACTCTGTCAGAGTTAAAAATACAGGTGGAAGGGAGTGCAGAACAAGATGCACCTTTCATGAATGCACTGGAAAGTGAAATCTACGGGCAACACAGACGTGGAGCAGAGTCAAGTGTTTTTGTGGATCCTGGATTCAATGGTTTATCTTCGTTATGATTGGAGTAAACTTCTGGTAATCCATTACTAGATGTTATTCAAGCAGACTGACAATTTATAAATAGAAGAGGAATCAAGAATCGGAATCAGATTTAATATCACTGGCATATGTCGTGAAACTTGTTGACCTATAAATAAAGAGAGTTCATACTTGGGGAGATTTGGGTGTGAAAGCCCATAATATCTTGCAAACTTTGGACCTGGGACCTGTTTTCTGGTCACATTCTTAATAATATTCTCTTTTAAGGAGTGTGGATAAGCATAGAGTTAAAAATGGCTTATCTGGAGCTCCACAAGTTTTGATTGCCAAATTCTGAGTGATGTAACTTGAAATGTGAATACATTGAACAATATCCTTATGGTAACACTAATGCTGGGATTCAGATGTTAATACCCAGAGGAAGGTGTGGTTTGGTATATGGAAGGGAGCCACAGGTAGAACTTTGGGGAATACCAGAGGCAATGATGCAGGAAGATAATCTATTGTCGATGCTTCTCAAGATGAGAATGCGATCAGTTTAAGTGCAATACCATGCACCTGAACATTGATGGAAGAAAGTGGGACAAAATGCATGGTTTACATTGACAGAAACCACAGACTGCCAAGGAAGGGTGAGAAAGGATTGACTGGTTTTGTTGAGTCACTGGAATCGCAAGGTTGCATTCAGGGAATACTGTGCTGTTTTGGATTGATCTAAGAGCCCAATAGTTTTCATTTATCTATCTATCTATCTATCTATCTATTTAGAGATACTGCTCAGCAACCCACCTAATTAACACCAGCTTAATCACAGAATCACTTATAACGTCGGATTAACCTACTAACCACTGCATCTTTACACTGTGAAAGGAAACTGGAGCATCCAGATGAATCCCACACCCTCACAGGAAGGACATACAGAATTTCTTACAGATTGCATCCGAGTTGAACTCCAAACTCTGACATTCTGAGCTGTAATAGCACCATGCTAACCACCACACAGAATTGTGGTGGGCAGAATTGTAAAATTGCTGCAAGTGGGCGGTATTGTAAAATTGCTATGTGCCTGGGCCAGCAATCTGCAATAATGTGTATGAGCTATTTATTCATTACCAAGACTGGCTAACAATATGCTGAATCTTTCAACACATTGGTTATTGTCTGATTCATTTACATATATCCTATCTTTTAGCTTTATATCTTTAAATGTATTTTAGCCAAACTAGTTTTTAGTGTTTCTTTTTAGCCAAACTAAATGATGTGTAACTTGTTGCAATGCTTTCTGCGTTGGGGAAGAAGTGTCAGAAAAGCAAGGAATGGGAATAGAAACGCAGCTCACCAAACATTTGTTCAGCAAGTGTTCAGCAAGTGGACGGGGTTATGGGTTGAGATCATTTAAAAATGAGGACATACACTAGTGGGAGAGATGCAATGTGTAATAGTAACCTAGTCAATGCAGGAACCTCAATCCTAATGTGATTTGATGGATGTTTTGCTGTAGCTAATGATTAGCAAGGAGGAGTGGGGTGTGCTAGGTCTCTATCATTGAGAGGAGAGTTGGTGGCAGAATAACAGTAGTGTGCAGTCTTGCTCTTTTGCATGCTGATCCCTTTGATGTTCCATCTTCCAGCCTGTATAAATGTAATTATAAACTAATGTATCCAGGGCAGTTTTAAAACCCTCCTCGTCATTGACTATATTGCCCTGGTAACCAGACTAGGAAAGCAGTACATGTAGTGACCTGTCATTAAGCGAGCTATCAGTCGGTGTTGTCATGGCTTCTTTTCTGTGTTCATTCTTCTCTCATTAGACACTTCTGTAAATAACAGGAAATTGAAAGATTTAAGCATTTAGAACATTTGGCTCTCAAGCAGTACCACTAGAAATATGTTTTGGCCCAAACTTCCTGACATATTTTCTTCATTACAGCAGCATCTGCATTCAAAAATTGTAAGTTGATTTCCTGGCTTTGTGGATATCTTCCCTATATATTGGATTCATGCTGCATTCCCCTTTATCTATGTTCCCACTTAGTACAAGTCATCATTTTCCAGCCAGAAGCAGTAAGTAAATATACAGGTAGGTGAATGCTGTATTTGTTCATCTCCTATAGTTCCATGAGATGAAAGTGGCCACGTCCTTGGTACAATCCAGTTCTATGGAAAATCAAAGAAGACAATATTGTATGATATGACTGTGGTTGTGCAAAGAATTTGATAATTACCACTGAAGTATATTAAAAGGATAATGCAGTCTAAGGATATGCTGTGGCTACGAATTTTTTTTCTGAAAGGAACATTTTAAGATGCTGTATAGTTGATGCATAATAGCTGAGAAATGTGGATTGAAGGAGAAAGGAGTGAAAACTGCTCCTTTGATTTTTCTTGTGTATTTTCTCAGTCCATTTTAGAATAATTGATACAGGATGATTGCTGATTAGTCAACTCATACAATCAATTTAAGAGCCGAGCCAACTTGGAAAGATCACGTACAGGCCGTATCGAAGTGGCCGAGCCTGAGTGAGGAACAACCGGAGTTTTGGATGATTTAAATACTGGGGCAGATTGAAATAGTGGGAGGCGAGAGACGGGCTGGCCCAGCTCGCTGCTCCATGGAATTTGCTTGAATCTGTGCTAAACTGAGGCTGTGACCTGCAGCTAGTGGATGTACGGATCTGGTGCAGGGATGGCTGATTTTGTAAACTTCAGTTCCCACTGCTGTTGCTTGCTTTTATTGTTAGCACAATTTGTTTTTTCTCTCTCTCTCTGCACATGGGGAGTCTTCTTTTGTTTATTAATGGGTTCTTTTGCTTGTCTTTATTTGATGGCTGCTTGAAGGCAGACAAATCTCAAGGTTGTATAAAGTACACGTACTTCAATAATAAAATGTACTTTGAACTTGGAACTTTACCCAGCAGTTTGTTATTGGAATGGACTTCATATTCTTTATCTAGCAATTCTGATGTCATTTATTTCATTAAATTGTATCCATATTTTACAAGTACATCTACACCATTGCTTTAACAAGTCTGAATCAAGACTGACTTATTAAATATAAACAATGGAGCCCTGTATTTAAAAACTGGTTTAGTCCCACTTGCAATATTTCTGGATTCAGGTGTCCAATAATTCGATACTGTCTATATAACTCTTTTTATAGTCCTGCATCATTTATGCTTCACGATAAATTAACAAAACTGCAGAAGGACATTTGATTTTCTTCTGATTTAACTAGTGTTAGTCCCATTAAAAATCCTCTTTTATGAGACCCTCTGGTTAAATTACATCATAAAATAATATTTTGTCTGCTTGTTTATTGTACTCACCTAATTCGATTGATAAGGATCAAAGAATTTCAATCAACAGTAATCTGTATCTAAACAAATTCTAAATGCCTGGATAATCCTGACAGGATCCAGCCAGTCTTATTTGTATTATTTATTCCATTAGGGAAATGCTATTGATGGGTAAATGGCTTGCTTTTCCACATACACACAAAATCCAGCTACTTTTTTAAAAACATGTTTTTCTTTAAATCAATATTTTGTATTTATCTACGAACTCAGCACTTACTTTGCTTTTATCTGGATTCTCCGTCTCTTGGCATCTGACCATTTGCCTGCAGGTATACAGCTGAGTTCCAGTGGAAATAATAATTGTCTGTACTGGGTCTGTGGACTATATTGCATCTAACCCTGAATCTAAGAGTTAACTACCCACGGCTCTCTAGACAGTAAATGGGAAGGGTTTAGAATATCGTAGAACTGAGATGCCTAAGAATGTAGGTACACAGTTGCTTCAAAGTGGCAATATAGTCGACAGGATAGTAAAGAAGATATTTGTCATGCTCACCTTCATTGGTGAGGGCGTTGAGTACAGGAGTCAAGTGACTACTTTACAAGCATCCTAAAGGGGAATGGTGAGCAGCCGGAAGTCGTGGTGCATATTGGTACCAACAACATGGGTAGAAAAAGGGAAGAAGGCCTGAAGATAGAATATAGGGAGCTAGGTAGAAAGCTGAAAAGCAGGAATGATCATGGATGGGAGATTAACATCCAAGGATACGCATTGTGTCAAAAGTACAGGCAGGTAGGTGGAGGGGATGGGATGGATCTGTCGGTAAAAAATGAAATCAATCCCTTAGAAAGAGGTCATATAGGATCAGAAGATGTAAGAAACTAAAAGGGTAAACAAAACCCTGATGGGAATTATATACATGTCTTCAAATAGTAGCCAGGATGTGGAAAACAAATTACAACAACAGATAGAAAAGGCATGTAAAACGGCAACATTACAATAGCGATGGAGATTTTAGTAGATTGGGAAAATCAGATTTGTGCTGGATCCCAAGAAAGGAAATTTATAGAATGCCTACAAGATAGTTTTTTAGACCAGCTTGTGATACAGTCCACTAAGCAGTTATGGATGGAGTGTTGTGTAATGAACCATATTTGATGTGAGAGTTTAAGGTAAAGGAACCCTTGGGAGGCAGTGATCAGAATATGATGGAATTCACCCTGTAGTTTGAGAGGCAAAAGATAAATTCAGATATATCAGTATTACAGTGGAGTAAAGGGAACTACAGAAGCTTGAGAGAACAGGTAAGTTAGACAATAATATAAAAGATAATACCAAAATTTTTGTCATATGTATAACAAGATTAAAAGAGAGGCTAGTGTGGATATTGGACCACTGAAATTGATGCTGGGAACAAAGAAATGGTGAATGAAGTTTTGCATCAGTATTCACTGTGGAACACCTAACAGTATGCCACAAATACAAGAATGTCATGGGGCAGAAGTGAGTGTAGTTGCTACAATGAGAAGGTGCTTGGAAGCTGAAAGGTCTAGAAGTAGACAGGTCACTTGGACCACTGGACTGCACTCTAGGGTTCTGAAAGAGATAGCTGCAGAGATTGTGGAGGCATTAGTAATTATATTTCAAGAATCATTAGTTTCTAAAATGGTTCCAGAGGACTGGAAAATTGCAAATGTCACTCCACTCTTTACGAAGGGACAAAGACAGAAGAAAGGAAATTATTGGCCTGTTTGCTTGACTTCAGTTATTGGGTAGATGTTGGATTTCATTACTAAGAATGAGGTTTTGTGGTATTTGGAGGGTGCAAGATAAAATGGACCAAAGTCTGCTTGGCTACCTTAAGGGGAAATTTTGTCTGATAATTCTGTTGGAATTCTCTGAGGAAGTAACAGGCAGGAAGTCAAAGGAAAGTCAATGCATGTTGTTTACTTGGATCTTCAGAAGGCCTTTGACAAGGTACCTCACATAAGGCTACTTAACAAGATAAGAATGAATGGTATTACATGAAAGATACTTGCATGAATAGAAGGTTTGCTGACCTGTAGGAGGCAATGGGTAGGAATAAAAGGGGCCTTTTTCTGGTTGGCTGCACGTGACTAATGGTATTCCACTGAAGTAGATGTTAGGACCCCTTCTTTTCACATCAAATTTCAACAATTTAGCTGACAGACTGATGGGTCTGTGGCCATGTTTGCGAATGTTATAAAGAGAGGTGGAAGGTCAGTTGGTGTTGAGGAAGCAGAGAGTCTGCAGAAGGACTTAGGTGGGAGAATAGGCAAAGAAATGGCAGACAGGACATAGTGCAGAGAAGTTTATGGCCATGCACTTTGGTAGAATAAGTAAAGGCATAGACTATTTTCTAAATGGCATATAATTCAAAATGCAGAGGTGCAAAGAGACATGGGAGTCCCTGTCCTTGTTCCTAAAGGTTAATTTTCAGGTTGAGTCAGTGGTAAGGAGGGAAATCCAATGTTAGCATTTATTTCAAGAGGACTAGTTTATCAGAGCAACTATGTACTACTGAGACCATATAAAACATTGGTCAGACCACACATGAAGTATTGTGAGCAGTTTTGGGCCCCCTATATAATAAAAGATATGCTGACATTGGAGTGGGTCCAGAGAAGATTCACTAGACTGATTCCTGCAATTAAGAGATTAACAGATGAGGAGTGTTTGATGGCTCTGGGCCTGTACTCACAGGGGTTTAGAAGAGTGAATGGGGGATCTCATTGAAACCTATCAAATACTTAAGGGTCTGGATAGAGTGGATGTGGAGCGAATGTTTCCTATAGTAATCAAGTCTAGGAACAACCTCAGAATAGAGGGATGTCCAATTAGAACAGAGATGAGGAGGAATTCCTTCATTGCCTCGGATGGCTGTGCAGGCTAAATCATTCAGTATATTTAAAGGTTCTTGATTAGTCATGGTGTCAATGGTTACCAGGAGAATGGGATTGAGAAAGGTAATAAAAATTAGCCAAGATGGAATGGTGGAGCTGATTCAATGGGTTGACTGGCCTCTGCTCCTACATCTTAGTCTAAGATATTTGTAATACCACATCTGGAGTACTGTTATAGGAAATGACTCGCTAAACTAGCAAGAGTGCACTCAGAATTGACCACAGCATCCATGAAGAGAAAGTCGAAATTTTAATATCTCAGGTCAATAACTTAAATAAAAGAAAGCTTTAAGTTGAATAGAAGGAAAGGGAAGGGGGGCTGAAAACAAAAAGGAAAGTCTGTGATAGGGTGAGGAAGTGAGGGATTGACTGAGAGTGAGTAGTAGCAGTTAGTAAAGAGCAAATAGTATATTGGCAGGAGATACAAATTGAAGGAGAAGAATTAAATCTGAAATAGCCAAAGAGAAGCAGTGGAAAACTTAAACACTAGAAATCTGGCTGATTATTGAGATTTGAACTGTTGCTTCTCAAGCTTTTGGAATAATGTAGAAGACAGGACTAGCAGAGAGAGTAGAAGGATGAATTAAAATGTCAGGCAACTTAAACTCAGAGCCACCCTTGAAGACTGAACAAAATGAGCAGCAAAGTAATCACCATATCCACATTTTGTTTACTATTGTACAGCTTATTAAGCCAGCATTTTCACCTTTTGTGTCATGCAATGCCTCTTGGTCTCCACCCTCATATGGACCTTTTTGCTCACTCAATTCTTCTGTAATTTTTATTGCAATTTAAAACCTTATCTCAGATGTTTTCCAGTTTGATGAAAGGTTATCAACCTGAAATATTCTCACTCTGACTTAGTGCATTTCTTGATTTTATTTTGGATTTCCAGCAGCTGCAGAATTTTGCTTTAGAATTATTTTATGCTAGTTTTATTCCTCTTCATGAGGTAGCAATATCAGGAGCCGTTTGTGTCAGCTCAACCAATCATGAGTGAGTTGTATCTCTTCTTATTTCATATCATCTGATACTCTTCCCTAAGTTAAAAGCTATCAGGTCATAATAATTCAAAGGAGCATACAGGCATGGTGGATGCTGGAGTCTGGAGCACCAACCAATCTACTCCCTGCCCCACCCAGTCCAGCAAACACCTCTGGCTCCTGTCTCACCACTCCCCAATTCCTCTTTACTCTGGCTACCTCCCCTTCCTAATGCAGGATTTTGACCCAAAACATTGGCAATTCCTTTCCCATGATAACACAAATTGGTCAAGTTTTCATTTCAGTTAGAAACTAGTTACTCAATTAGCATGGAACAATGATTGTTGGAATTAAGATATATGAAACACCTTATGATATGTTCATCTTGAAATCAGGAATTAATTCTGAAGCTTGTTATTAGGTGCCAGAAGCAGATGGCATGAATCAATGTGTCGTTGTGTAGGTGAGGATTAAAAAATATAAAATATAAGATCTTCCTGTTTAAACATGCAAAATGTATCTCCATGTAACAGCAAGAGTTATGTTACAAACTTTGTTTTCTAAATACTAAGATCATTCCCCACTTGCTACGGTAATTGAATTGACAACGCATTGTTAGGTTACATTTTTGTTTTTCAAGATGGTTCTCAGTCACAGGGACAGAATTAACCTGATAGGATTCTTTACAACTATTACCATTAAAAATAGTCCATTCAGCTCACCCGACTGTTGTGATGAAGAATTAGGAAACTGGCCAGCATCAAATACAACTTAGACAGAAGTCTGAATGCTTTTTGTCCTACTGGAGCTCAATTTGGCTCTGACTTGTAAATCAGCCTATAAAATGAATGGACTGCAGATTTATTTTCAGTCAAAATGACTATTTCAAGGACCCAAGGAAAAAAATTCAAAGGTTTTTTTTCTGAATAAAATATTTATTATGTGTAAATCAATGTGACATTTTCTTTCTTGCTGTTTAGACAATTTAATGTCAAAAGGAAATATCTGCAATACATTATTAATCATTCTTGTTCTGTAACAGTTCTTACACCATTAGTTTTCATAGACATGTTGGAATGAATGGCTCCATACCAATTGAAGAAAATTTCTCAAATGGTTTGAGAAAGTATGCCAAAATAAGGGCTATTTTGCCAAATATAAATTTAAGTATTAATAAATGTCTGAGATTAAGGAACAACAGTCGTGGAAGATGTCTGAGAAGACTTCAGACATGGACTTGCACCAATACTAAACCAAAGTGTTACATATATCACTGGTCTTTCCTTAGTAATTATTTTGTATGTTTTGAGAAGGGGACCAAGATCATTTGCTTTCTCAAACCATTAAGAAAAAATGACAATAACTATATATGGTACTCAAGAGATGATAGAGTATCATACTTATGCAATGAGAGATGAGACTGATTATCTACTTTTCTTTTGCATTGTTATTTTCTAATTTATGTGGCACTAATGTTGGATCGTATTTGTGCAATGAAATGAATTTATAACGTAAATGGAAGCTGGTCATCTGGAGCATTTCAATCATGTAATCTACATGTTACGGCAGATGATGAGGGTGTGAAAAACAGTGGTAAATGGAGTTCACTGGGAGAATGTGTGAGATTATTAGCTTCAGATTTGAGAAAAAGCAAAGTACTTTTCATCCAGAAATGTGAGTAAGGAGTGGATTTAGAGCCTTGGCACGGAAATTGTTGTGCATTTAATATTTCAATAATATTTGAGTAATCCTTTGTGTGTATATAGTTTGATTAAGCACTCTTGTTCACTTAAATAATTCATCATGGGTTATATAAAAAATATGAATTGCTTAAGTTACCAGGCTCCATGTGATACCTGCACACCTCACTTAAAAATCAAAGTTACTCCCAATTTTCCCAGACTCAATAACCTTCTTTTGGATTAGTTTAATGTTTTCAAGTTACAAAATATAACATTAGCAATGAGATGTTTTTTAAGTGAGTACGAAATGGCTACTGACTTGTTAAAGTGGAGCGAGAAGCTTGAACTGAAAAAAAAACTGCGAGGAATTTAAAAGAAACAGCCTAGCACATCCAGAGACTTTCAGTTTATAGAATAAAGGGCATGAACAGAAGTATTCAGGGTTCATAAAGAGGAGGTACCCATTGATAATATTCGTAAATAAAAGTAGAAATGGCTGCAATGATCAGAAATATTCATGAGTTTCATGTGCACTGAGCTAATTGAACAGAATTTTAAAGCAAATAAAACGGCCATTGAGAAACAATTGCCAATTTTGCTCAGTACATTGGGTTAAAAGGCATACAGTTTGCTTCAAAATTTGACTGCTCCAATGAAATCATCAGAAGTGAGCTTTGCTGATATGGTAAAAGTGATGCAGGAACACTTAGAACCAAATCCACTATTGATTTCAAAATGCTTTAAGTTTTTTAAGTAGAATTATGGTGGTGCGACACAGCTTGCAGTGGACACTCCGGAGCTGATTATCTGTTATTTGTGAAGTGGGGTGCCATACGCAATCATAATCCATTGAAAACGAATGTGGGAGCATGGAAGAACATTGGAAAATCTCTAGGAAGACCTTCTTCGTTGCTGCTGCTGCTGTGAGGTCCGGGACTCTGCCGGGAAGAACAGGCCCCCAGTCCCCGGGGTTGCATTGCCGATGGCCGTTGGTGGGGCCGTCTTAATACGCTCAGCAGAGGATGGTGCTCGGAGAAGCTGTGCCGGAGGGGATGGTTGTTGGCTCGGAGGTTCGACAGACTCGGAGTCCGCTGCAGTCAGGTCGCTTTCGGTGTGTGCTGCGTCTGCGAGGCTGAGTCGGGTGGTGCCGTGGAAGTCCATAGCAGGAGTATTCCCTTCTACCACCGGTGTGGTTTGGTGGGTCTGTCAGGACCCTGGGGACTTGTGGAAACTGTGTGGTGATTTCTTTTGAACTTATAGTCCTTTAACATCTTTGGACTATTTTTACTGTTCCCATAGTCTGTTTTTTTTTTATCAATTATGCTATTGTTTGCACTGTTGTAACTATGTGGTTTTGTAGAGGTCTTGTAGCTTTAGTTTTTGGTCTTGTTTTTCTGGTGGATTTGGAGCTCCTTTCTGGGGAACGCGCTAAGACGGCAGTGCAATATTAATACGCAGCAGCCTCTCGGGACTCTGGATTGGGGATTGCCAAACGTTATGTGGATTTTCTAGTGTAGTCTGTTTTGTCATATGCTTTTGTGATATCATTCTGTTGTCTCATTTTTTAACTGTATTGCATTTGTGGTTTCTAAATGACAATAAACTGAATCTGGATCAAAAAGGGGGGAGGGGGAGTCTATTTAAGCATACATGGCTGAATTGAAGATATTGTCTGATCATTACCGGTTTGGTTATGAGCTTATTGGTACACTAAGAGATCACTTAGTTTGTGAAATCTTAAAAGAAAGCATTCAAAAACTGCTTCTAGCTGAAGCACAGCTTACATTTAAAAGAGCAGTGGAAATTGCAGTTGCTCTGGAAACCACAGGCAGATGCAATTGAGTTGCAGTTGGGAGTGAAAGTGAATAAAATTGCAGTTTCTAAACAGAACCAGCCTGGCTGGACAAATTGTGTTACCACTATGGCAGGGGCTCACATACACCAAACAAATACAGATTTAAAGGTAAAACTTGCTGAAAATGCAACAAAGTAGGACACCTGCAAAGAGCATGCCATAGACAAAAATAAATATATAAGAGAAAAAGCTAAAAAGTCAAATTGCAGTTTCAACAAGTTTCAATCTGCATGTTGTTCATCAAAATTCTGCTAATGATGAGAGTGACACAGGATTGTGTAGCCTTGAGATTTAAAATGTGAAAACTAACAATAGACAAACAATATGGCTTATGCCAGAAGTGAATGGTAAATTAAAAGGAATTAGACACTGGTTCAGCTGTTTCAGTCATTCCACAAAATGACTTTGAGAGGCATTTCAAAGATACTGAATTGAAGCCTGCAGATATCTGACTAAGAACTTGTACTGGAAAAAAAGCTGACTCCTGTGCAATGACATCCATAACTGTGAAAAATAACAACCAAAAAGCCTCATTGAGCTTGGGCACTGTAAAGATAGAAGTACCAGCATTGTGGGGGTGTGATTGACTGAGACAACTACAACTTGATTGGAGATCCATTCACTATTTGCATGCCACTTTCTCTTCAATAGAGACAACCAAAAGCGAATTAAGAAGGGTACTGGATGATGCCACAACTGTCTCCATGGTGTACAGCATGAACTGTTCCCCAACAGAGGACAAACAGGAGTTGGTTCCAACTTCTATGCCTCTGGCTGGAAAGCCTATTGGACCAAGGAAGGACCATGCTGCTCAGAGATCAACAGTTTGTGTATGCAACATATCTGAGATAGCTTCTGATATGTTACTCAGCAGTTACTTGCAAAACGTGACCAAGCATTCAACTTCTGAGTGTATAAACAACCAGAATTTGTTCTGCATGCATTAAGGTTGTTGGATGAACATAGAACATAGAACAGTGTGGCAAAGTACAGGCCCTTCAGCCCACAATGTTGTGCCAGCCACTTCGAGACAAAAAGCTGCTTGTAGAAGTAGATACAAAGACTAAAGCCTGGCTGGATGAATGGAAGATAAAAAAAAAGGAGTCACTACAGATATGAAAACAGAGGATTCGTCAGATGATGTTGTGGATGAGGAAACCAAGAGGAGAGATCAGAGTGTAAATGAAGCAGTAGAAGGATTAAGAAGAAAATACTCCAGTGAACTAAAACAATATAAACTAACTGGACTAAGGAAAAGGAGGGAAGAGATGGAGAGAAAAAAATGTGAATGAGAAGGAGAATTGTATGAAAGAGAGAACATAGAATAGTACAGCAAAGTACAGGCCCTTTGGCCCACAATGTTGTGCTGACCCTTAAACCCTGCCTCCCATACATCCCCCCACCTTAAATTCCTCCATATACCTGTCTAGTAGTCTCTTAAATTTCAGTAGTGTATCTGTCTCCTCCACTGACTCAGGCAGTGCATTCCACGTACCAACTACTCTCTGAGTAAAAAACCCTCCTCTAATATCCCCCTTGAACTTCCCACCGCTTACCTTAAAGCCATGTCCTCTTGTATTGAGCAGTGGTGCCCAGGGGAAGAGGCACTGGCTATCCACTGTATCTATTCCTTTTAATATCTTGAATAATTCTATCATGTCTCCTCTCATCCTCCTTCTCTCCAAAGAGTAAAGCCCTAGCTCCCTTAATCTCTGATCATAATGCATACTCTCTAAACCAGGCAGCATCCTGGTAAATCTCCTCTGTACCCTTTCCAATGCTTCCACATCCTTCCTATAGTGAGGCGACTAGAACTGGACACAGTACTCCAAGTGTGGCCTAACTAGAGTTTTATAGAGCTGCATCATTACCTCACAACTCTTAAACTCTATCCCTCGACTTATGAACGCTAATACCTCATAAGCTTTCTTAACTACCCTATCTACCTGTGAGGCAACTTTCAGGGATCTGTGGACATGTACCCCCAGATCCCTCTGCTCCCCTACACTGCCAAGTATCCTGCCGTTTACTTTATACTCTGCCTTGGAGTTTGTCCTTCCTAAATGTACCACCTCACACTTCTCCGGGATGAACTCCATCTGCCACTTCTCAGTCCATTCCTGCATCCTATCAATGTCTCACTGCAATCTTCGACTATCCTCTACACTATCCACACCACCACCAACCTTAGTGTCATCTGCAAACTTGCCAACCAACCCTTCTACCCCCACATCCAGGTCGTTAATAAAAATCACGAAAAGTAGGGGTCCCAGAACCGAGCCCTGTGGGACACCACTAGTCTCAACCCTCCAATCCTAATGTACTCCCTCCACCATGCCCCCCTGCTTTCTGCAGGCAAGCCAATTCTGAATCCACCTGGCCAAACTTCCCTGGATCCCATGCCTTCTGACTTTCTGAGTAAGCCTACCGTGTGGAACCTTATCAAATGCCTTACTAAAATCCACATAGATTACATCCACTGCTTTACCCTCATCTATATGCCTGGTCACCTCCTCAAAGAACTCTAACAGGCTTGTTAGACATCATCTGCCCTTCACAAAGCCATGCTGACTGTCCCTGATCAGACCATGATTCTCTAAACGCCCATAGATCCTATCCCTAAGAATCTGTTCCAACAGCTTTCCCACCACAGACAAAAGGCTCACTGCCTTCAAAACCATGTTCTGTTATTTAGACTGATGCCAATATGTGCACATGAGGAAAAGGGAAGATTATTTAAGGGGAGCAACAAAATGTGGACAGAATACTAAAACAAACACCATTGGTTTCTTGTTTGCACAGAAATACGGGACAACATTTTAAAATATGATCCCAATCAGACCTGTTGGTGATGTGCATGGAATTCCACTGCAGGCATCCACACAACTTCAAAGACTTTCCAGCACCTATAAAGCATAATTGAGATGCGTGAATGAGCCAAAGCACCCCATTTTATACTATCCACTACAATGAAAATTCTTTCCCTTCAATACAAGTAGAGTCTTGATGCTGGTCTTGACCCAAAAATTTGACCATGTCATTGTCCTGACTAATGCTGCCTTCTTTCAGCAATTTATTTTTGACATCAGCACATAATGGCTGCTTTATACACCATCTATAAAACAATGCAGTTATTCACCCAAGCTACTTCCATAGCACCTCACAAACCACCAGCTCCACAACCAATGGAAGGTTTGTCTCGTGGTTACTGGTTTGCCAACAACTTGCTAGCAACAGCATTGTGCTAATTTCAACATTAGAAAAAAATTATATCAGTTTAAGAAGGTGACTCACCACTACCTTTTCAAGGACTGTTAAGGATGGGAAATAAGAGCTGGGAGTTTCAGTGATACTCCAAATAAATTAAAACAAGAACCTTGTGCACTGAAGCAGAGGGACTTCCAATATTGTTATTAAGGAAGATTGAGAAGTACTCAATGTGTGAGAGAGAGAGAATAAAAGGACATACGGCAGTCTAAAAATGTGCAAAACATCAGACCTGGATAAAATGCACAGTAGACAGTTGCACAGGGGTTTTCTATAATTTTCCAGTCCTTTTGGGCTGCGTATTTGGTGCTGGAGGACTGAGAGCTAATTTGCCACTGTTAATCAAGGAATGGGAAAAGGATGGTTGAAGTAACTGTAGAACATTCAGCCTAACATCAGCATTGGGCAAATTGATGGGAACGGCCTGAGTAATGGCATAAATCTGCATTTAGAAAGTCACAGGTTAATCATGGACGGTGACCATGGATGTTTTAAGAGAAGGTCATGTCTTCTCAGTGATTAAACATACTACATTGTAGGACTGAAGAGATTAACACATATGATGTAGTTTTCATGGATTTAAATGTAGTACCCCATGACCAATTGATCAGGTAAAGCTTGTGATCCAAGGGAAATTGACAAGTCGGATTAAAATTTGGCTCAGTGAGCAAGTTTTACTTTCAGTGTGCATAATAGTTGTTCAGTATTAAGTAGAAGATCCCTTACTATATCAGTGACTTGGATTTAAATGAGGTGCCATGATTGAGAACTTTGGTAGTGCGGATGATTTGAAAAAAAGCTCTAACTTGTAGTAAGAATCAAAGCACTGGACAGGTGAGCACAAATATGGCAAGCAGAATACATCAAGGGAGGGCAACGGTGGTGAAAAAATGTAAGATAGGTAAGAGAATACAAGCAATTTTTCTTGTGTTCTGTCAATTGCTTAGTGTTGCTGGTAAAGGACGAGAGTTTTCTTGAAATCTATGCCCACAGATCCTTAACGGTGGCATTCAGATAGAAATGGTGATGAAATAGTTACAAAGGATATCTAATTAGGCAGAGAAAGAAAATGAGATCATGAAGAACATGCTCCACTGAATAAAATGGTAGATTGGCCAAAGCTGAGGCCCAGTGCACGGTTATGGACACACAACAGAAAATATACATAGCACCGGAGAGGGCCGTAGAAAATTTATGAGGATTTTGCCATTATTGCTATGAAGCGCAAGAGAACCTAGACTGGGGTATTTTGCTGGGGAACAAAGAAGCCTGAGCACAATTTAACCGAGGTGTAGAAAATGGTAAAAAGCTAGGATAGGGGGACCACAAGAACTTCACTTAATGATTTAAAATTACTCAGCTTACAAATTTAATTGCCTAAAAACCATCTCCTATTGACAGTACTAAACTTGCTAATCAATAACATAAGTGAACTGTCCTATCTCCGAAATGCGTTCCGCTGTAGTTAACTTGACAGAAGATGAATTTCTGGCAATTATTTCCTACATTCATACCCAAGGTTGGAGAAGATTTGAAGCATTACTTAAATCTTGCATGTAGCTATCACTATAAATAAAATGATTTATCTGCTTTAAAATTCATTCCTAGCATTTTTCTTTCTGAGTGACTTTGCAAAGTAAAGTTTGGAATACTGTCACCTAGATGGGTGCAAGGATTCAGAAGATGGGTATGGTAAAGGAGGAAGAAGTAAAAAAAAATCTAAGAAGTTCTTTCCAAACCTTTGAAAATATGTTAAGTACATCACGTTCCTAAAGATTTAAGCAGAAGAACTTCACATTTATCTGTATTCTAGGGACAAAAAAAAACACAAGACTGTGAATGCTGTATCACTTGAACATCCTAAGAGTGATTGATATTTACTTCATATGGGATAAAAGCAAGTAAATTTGGTCAATGATTTGATCAGTTATAAATGGTAGATTAGAACTGAGAAGTTACATTATTCTTTGAGTGTATGCAACCAGAAACTGACAGGAATTTTATCAGGGAAATACCAATTTAAGATTAGATAATATAAATTTACCTTATTTCTTTGTACCTGTTTTAACCTAATACAGCAACTTACAGAATCTGCAGCTTCATGCCTTGTATCAGCTGAGATAATGGTGAGGCCGCTTAATGTGATTCAGCGCCAGTGGTTCATATGGATGGGAGTTAGCAGTTCCAGTCCCAATGTCACTTGCTGTGAGGAGGCAACCGAAAGTGTATTGGCAATTTTTCAAGAATAATGGGGAATCCACTTTGATTTTGCATCATTTCCAATTGGAACGTTTCAATTAACTAGGGAAAATGTTGTCTACTTGACTTGGTGTTGACAGAGCTTTTGAATACCAGTGAAAGTGTACTGAAAAATAGTGTGGAACAGGAGGAACCATTCAACCCTTCGATTATGTTTTAATAATCAATTGGCCATTATTCATGTTGTTTCTATAACACAAAGCATTCCCAGCATCATCATCTGCATTTTATTGGCTCCTTTCTGATGTGACGTTCTCAGAATTGAATACTGAACTCTCGCTGTGGTCTCAAAGGTGGTTTTATTGCCATTGCTTATCAGCCACCTCTTTCATTTCCAGACATCTTGATGTAAATCAACTTTCCATTAGCCTTTTTCTTCATTTCATTGTTGGCACATCCACTGAGTTTTTACTGATTTCTGTATGTTTTGTAACTTTGAAATATTAAACTAATATAAAGGAAGACTAGAAAGTCCTGAAATATGGGTTAACTTGAACTTTAAGCGAGGTGTGCACGTATCGTGTGGTGGCGTGATGGCACATGCAATTAATAATATTTTACATACAAACCTATAATGAATTATTTCAACAAACAAGAATGCTTTATTAAACATTGTATATATAAATTACTCAAATATTATTGAAATATTAAATACACAACACTCTTCCTTGCTTAGCTATAAACTCCAACTCAATATAGAATGCATCTCAACTAAGTAGACAGTATATTATATAATGAAACTGTTATATACAGATATCTACAACATAGTCAATTTTTGAATTGTCCCATTCGGGCTTACAGATTTAATCTCTGCAGAAATTTTCTTACTCTTGTGGGATATTATCTTTCCTGACAAGTGAGATCACTCTGCTTGGCTGGTGAGACTTGTGGCTGTCAAAGCAATCTCAGGTTCTAGGCCCCCCTCCATGGTGCATGTAGGAGCTTGACTTTGGAAATGCAAGGAGCAGTTCTGACAGCTCTCCTTTTCTTCTCCTTTTCTCTTGCTGAATCTACGTTGATCCCTTTCTTTTTCTTTTTCACATTCCTTGTGAGAGGGAGGTTTTAAAAAGCGAGCAGATTGAGAGGGGAGTGGTCATTTCTTCTGCAGTCTGAACGGGGCACGACTGCACAAGCATGTGAAGGTCGGCCACTTAGACAGCAGGAGATTTTAAAAAGTGAGCAGATTAACAGAGCGGGTTTCGGAGAAGCGGGCAATGGAGTAGTGGGAGACAGAGTAGGAAGGCTTTGGCTTAAGAGGTTTTGGGGAGCAGAGGCTGAGGACAAGCTTGCTCCCAGTAAGGTAAGTCCAGGTAAGCTCCTTTAATTAATCTAATTAGCTTAGAAGTAGGTAATGCAGGCAGCAGTTAGGGCAGTCGAGTGCTCCGTTTGCAGTATGTGGGAAGTCAGGGCGAGAACAATTGTCCCTGATGACTACACCTGTAGAAGGTGCATCCAGCTGCAGCTCCTGACAAACCAAGTTAGGGAACAGGAGCTGGATGCTGGATAAACTTCAGATCATTCGGGAGGCAGAGGCAGAGGCAGAAATAGACAGGAGTTTCGGGAAGATAGTCACCCCTAAGAATCAGGAGACAGGTAGCTGGGTGACTGTCAGGAGGGGGAAGGGGACTGGACAGGAAAGCAGAGCACCCTTGTGGCTGTTCCCATCAACAATAAGTACTTTATACTGTTTTGGATACTGTTGGTGGGGACAACCTACCAGGGACAAGTCTCAGTGGTCGCATCTTTGGCACCGAGACTGGACCCTCAGCTCAGAAGGAAAGGAGGGAGAAGAGGAGAGCAATAGTGACAAGGGAATTGATAGCTAGGGGGACAGATAAGAGGTTCTGTGGGAGAGATTGAGAATCCCTGATGGTCTGTTCCCTCCCTGGTGCCAGGGTCCGCGATATCTCAGATCGTTCTCAGTATTCTCAGGAGGGAGGGTGAGCAGCCAGATGTCATGGTCCATGTAGGGACCAATGACGTGGATAGGAAGGAGGAGGAGGTCCTGCAAAGAGAGTTTAGGGAGTTAGGTGCAACTTTGAGGGACAGGACCTCCAGGGTTGCAATCTCAGGACTGCTACCAGTGCCACGATCTAGTGAGGCCAGAAGTAGGAAGATAATGCAGCTAAATAGGTGGCTAAGGAGTTGGTGCAGGAGAGAGGGCTTCATGTTTCTGGGCAATTGGGCCTTGTTCCAGGGAAGGTGGGACCTATTCTGACAGGACGGGTTGCACCTGAACTGGAGGTGGACCAATATCCTTGCAGGAAAGTTTGCTAGTGCTACTCTGGGGGGTTTAAACTAGATTTGCAGGGGAAGGGGAACCAGAGTGTTAGAGCAGATAGTGAGATAGAGGAGGATAAAGGTCATGTGAGAATTACATGTATAGTGCATGGAGAAAAGCCAGATCTAGCATACAAGGAGGCTTTGAGGAAAGAGAAGCAGAATAAAGGTAGAAGGGCTAAAGTGTGTGTACTTCAATGCAAGAAGCATCAGGAACAAAGGTGATGAACTGAGAGCTTGGATTATAATGTAGTGGCCATTACAGAGACTCGGCTGGCACCAGGGCAGGAATGGATTCTCAATATTCCTAGATTTCAGTGTTTTAAATGCTGTCTGAAGTACATGATCTGACAAATTCTCTACAATACGATCTGGCAAGAACTTTAACGTGGATCTTGCAATGAATGACATGGCAGAACTTGGGAGCAGGCAACATCCATTTCTGACAGAAGATGGAAGTTTTATAGGGACCTTCAGGAAGAGTGGGGCTTCTCCAGCAAAAGAGGAAGGACAAATCCAGAATACCCAGAGACATCTGGTCTGTTGAAGACAATTTCATAATCTTTCTCAATGGAAGATTCCCCACTGTGGTTCATGTCAAGATTTCCCTTTAAATTTATAGTCAAACAAAACTTTCTCCACCCCCCCCCCCCATAAAGACTGATGTGCCATTCAAGGCCCATACAAGATTTTCAATGAAAATATGGTTTAAGCATTTACTGAACATTGAGGTCAAGGATACAATTTAATTTTGCCCACGCAGGGTCATGCTTAAATTTTGTGATCATTTTCCAGTTTCAATTCTATCATGTAATATTAAAAATGTTCAGTTTATTTTAGAATTTATAGGTCTAAGTCTCTTGTCAACATCATTTTTATTCTTCCTCTCAAAGTTCAAAGTAAATGGTATTATCAAAGTAGATATATGTCACCATATGCAACTCTGAGATTCATTTTCAGGTGGGGATACTCAACAAGTCTACAGAATAATAACTAAAACAGAATCAATGAAAGACCACCCAGCTTGGGTGTCAGCCAAAGTGCAGAAGGCAACAAACTGGGCAAATACAACAAGAAGAAACAACAACAATAAATAAATAAGCAATAGATATTGAGAACATGAGATGAAGAGACCTTGAAAGTTGAATCCATTGTTGGTACGAATATTTTAATAATGGGGCAAGTGAAGCTATCCTCGTTGGTTCAAGAGCCTGATGGTTGAGGGGCAATAACTGTTCCTGAACCTGGTGGGGTGAGTCTTGAGGCTATGTGAGTTATTAAATCTAGTTGCAGTAAGTTTCCTTCCAGATGATCAGTAAGAAGTTTGTTGGATGTTCTAATGTTCCCATTCCAGAGTACAGTAGGCATTGTACTTATAGATTACAACATTATTGTTCTGGATTTGTTTCAAATTATATTTATTGAGGCAGAAAGATAGGCAAATGTAAAACAAAGTAAAATCAGACAAAGGGACTGACTTTAACTGGTAGAAAAATTGGCAGGGCTCCCCAATAGCTCTGCTTTTGTAGCATTTTACAGACAATGATATTGCATATGGCATGAATCCAATGTGGTGTTAAAATTAATTTAGAAGATGCCGCTAAAATCTCTTGAGTGTTTTTTATACTTACTTCATGTTTCAGAGTTTGGAGAACATGCGTTTTCCATAGTTCATTCTCCAGATGTTTACCTTTCTATCCACTGGGAGAAATTTCTGCATGTCCATCTGTATAGACACGTGCATTACTGTCCCTCGGGTAGCACAGTTAAATTTCAGCCAAGCGGGAATGAGGAAGATAAACATATTTCTGCCTGGCTCAATCCACAACTGCCTTTGTACTGCTGCCGCAGTGGGAGAATGTCCAAATGCTGTTGCGCCTTGTCCTTCAAGCTAGCCAGTGCCGTCAAGCAGAAGATTGGCACAAGGCAGGTATAAATTCTGCATGTCTTGCTTTTTCCTACAGAGATGAAAAACTTCAGTGTGTGCAATAATGTAGGAATCCAGACCAGAAGATGAATGTTTCCATCAATCACCTGCAATGCTGAATAGGCTTTTAAAGAAATTCTGAATGCCAGTGATTTGTACTGAATTATTTGAAGTTATGGGTGACAGGACAAGATGCACGTGTACTGCAAGCATGGAAGCAGTAAAGTTCCTCGACTGATTTTATTGATTTCTGATGGTACAAATCCTGTGGACAGAAGAGAGCTGTGAAATCTAGAATATCAAGGTGTTTATTGAAATTCTGTACTTTGTTTTCATTGTGAATGAAAATTAAACTGTGGGATATTTTTTGGGAGGGGCAGAGGAGGAAATGTTTATTTTCTAAGATTAAATGGCATTAATATAAGTGAATGAAACAATACATTTTGCAGGCATCCAGAGTCAAGGATTCCCAGATCCAGTGCCCATGTCTCACTTGTCACAGAGTCCTGCTCCTCAATCCAATTTTGGCTTATACCAAACCCAAGCCAAAACACAAAGTTTTCATGAATCCAAGATCATAAACTCACCTCAAGTCTCAAATCTAACCACTCACCTTTATTGGTTGATCCAACTCTCCTTACTAACCATCACCTGTTGCAAGGACATGGCTGGGGACGAACTCAGGTGTAGGATCGACAGGTGTAGCACAGTCGCGAACATGGAATAGGTATTCAGGAGAGTCTTGACACGGAGACAAGGTCCATGTGGAGAATCCAGGAAAACGATGCAGAACTTAGAACTGACAGACGTAAAGAGCCATGAAACGAGGTTACTCATACAAGAGTTGTCCAACGAACTGGCAGCTCCTTGTTGTGATTACAGGGTTTTTATCCTGTATTTACTGATGAAAGGCAGGTGTGTGTAATTAGTGGAACTGGGAATGATTGGAAATTAGACGAGGGGATTGAAGCCCAAAGGCAGAGCTCACCAGAGAGTTGTGGGCGTACTCCACCCACAGGAGGTGGTCGCTGCCGGTAGACAGGTTGTTTGCCGTCACACAACATAGTGTTGCCTCCAAGTCCTGATTGTCTCGTTACATCGGCCCGTTCGACTGGGGGTGGAAACCGGATGAAGGCCTTCCATACCTACGAGACGAATTGGGGACCTCGATCGGAGACGATGTCCAGGGGGTTCTGTGGTGGCAGATGAGAAGGTCTGCGGTTTCCTGAGCGGAAGGAAGTTTAGGGAGAGCTACAAAGTGCACCACCTTGGAGAACCGGTCGACCGCGGTGAGGACAGTGGTGTTTCCATGGGAACGGGGTAGACCAGTGATGAAGTCTAGAGTGATGTGCAACCAGGGACGACCAGGGACAGGTAGAAGATGAAGTAACCCTACAGGTGGCCGATGAGAGGCTTTTCCCCAGGCACAGATGGAACACGCCGAGACATACGAACGGGTGTCCGCCTCCATGGACGGCCAACAAAAGTGTCTTTTCAGAAGAGCCAGGGTCCGATCACTCCCAGGGTGTCAGGCAAACCGAGATGTGTGCCCCCACTGGAGAACCTGGGATCTGATGGAATCGGGCACATACAGGCGATGGCTGGGCCCATTGCCGGGGTCAGGGTCATCCCATTGGGTTTCCTTTACTTTGGACCTGATCTCCCAAGTGAAGATCACCACCACGCAGGATGGTGGGAGGATAGTCCCTGGGCTGGAAGTGCCCTCCTTGGAGTCGTATTGGTGGGAGAGCACGTCCGGCTTCCCTTTCTTGGACCCTGGTCGTTATGTGAGGGAAAACTTGAACCTTACAAAAAATAATGCCCAACGGGCCTAGTGGGTGTTCAAACATTTGGCAGTCTGAATATAACCTGGGTTCTTATCAGTTTACACAACAAACGGGTGTTCCGCACCCTCCAGCCAATGCCTCCATTCTTCCAATGCTAGTTTGACTGCCAGTAGTTCCTGATTCCCATGTCTAATTTTGCTCGGCAGGGGACAGTCAGCGAGAAAAGAAGGCACGGGGGTGAAGTTTTTCATCCGAACTTGATCGTTGGGACAGGACTGCTCCTATCCCAGAGTCAAAGGCATCCACCTCAACAATGAATTGGCGGGAAGGGTTCGGACCAAGATGGGAGCGGTTGTGAACCACCTCTTCAGGCCAGTGAACGCTGAATCAGCTTCAGAATCCCAACAAAAAAGGGTGGTAGGCGAGGTAAGCTGGGCAAGGGGGGCTGCCAGTTGACTGTAGTCCCTGATAAATCAGCAGTAGACGTTCGCAAACCCCAAAAACTGCTGAAGTTGATTGCAGGTCGTGGGTCTGGGCCATTCTTCCACTGCACGGATCTTCTTCGGGATCTGCCCTCATCTGCCTGCTCACGATGATATAGCCCAGGAAGCTGACCGAAAAATGTGGAACTCGCATTTTTTCACCTTCACAAATAACTGGTTTTCCCACACTCTCTGGAGGACTAGACGGCCATGGTGAATGTGTTCCTAGGGGCTGCTAGAAAATATCAAGATATCATTGAGGTAAACAAATAGAAAGCATTTAATATAGTCCCTCAGCACCTCATTGATTAGGGCTTGAAAAACAGCAGGAGCATTGCTGAGGCCAAAGGGCATGACCAAGTTTTCGAAGTAGCCCAGAGGTGTATTAAAGGCTGTCTTCCACTCGTCCCCCTCCCTCATCCTGGCAAAATGGTATGCATTACGAAAGTCCAACTTCGAGAAGATGGTGGCTACTCGCAGTGGTTCAAATGCCAAACTAGTGAGGGGTAGCGGGTACTTATCCTTAACTGTTATATTGTTTAGGCATCGGTAATCAATACAAGGACGAAGCGACCCATCCTTCTTTTCTACAAAGAAGAAACCGGTGCCTACCAGAGAGAATGAAGGTCTAATAATGCCCGCCGCAAGGGACTCGATAATGTATCTCGATAATGTGCCTCTCTCTCCAGTCAGGATAGGTTATAAAGATGACTGGTGCGTAGAGAGGCTCCAGGGAGAAGGTTGATGGCACAATCATACAGGCGATGCAGAGGCAGGGAAAGAGCCTGTTGTTTACTGAATACCTGTCCCAGGTCACGGTATTCTGTGGGGACTCTGGACAAGTTGAGGGGTTCCATGACAGGTGGGGTCACAGTAATCTCTCTGGGAGGTGGGGCCGACCACAGACAGTTGGCATAGCAAAACGGGCTCCAGCTGGCTATCTTCCTGGTAGACCAGTCGATGTGATGATTGCGGTGGATCAGCCATGGGTATCCTGGAACTACAGGGGCTTGAGGCAAATGGATGATATTGAACTGTACCTCCTCCTGATGGCTTCCAGAGAGAATCAAAGTCAGGAGCAGCGTACAGTGGGTTGCCTGAGCCAGCAGTTTGCTGTCTAGTGCCTGGGCCTCCAGAGGGGTCTTTAGTGGCTCACGAGGTATTCCGGCTTGGGAAGCTATGCCTTCGTCCAGCAGATTGCCCTCGGCACCAGAATCCAGCAAGGCAGATAGGGGAAGGGACTGTTGTTGATAATTCATGGTAGTCGGGATTTGCATCTGGGTTTGACAAACAGCAGGGAGTGTCATCTGACTCAACAGAACAGCTGGAGTGGGAGCTCTGCAAAGAACAGGGGAGAGAGAGGTTAGGGCTGGTTGAAGATGGTAAAGTGGGACGTGGGCTGACCCAAGGACTGGTCTTTTCTCTCAAATGCATTTGAAGCCGATTATCTAGCCTGGTGGCTGGAGAGATCAGAGAGTCCAAGCTGTCCGTGTCACCCCTCGCTGCCAGTTTATCTTCTCTGAGAGGGCCTGTCGGAACACCTCCTGTAAGGCCTTGTCATTCCACTCTGAGTTGGCCGCTAAGGTTCAAAACTCGATGGCATACTTCTCTATGCTCCGCAAACCCTGACAAAGAGTCGGCAAGAGCCTTGCGGCATTCTTACCATGAATGGGCTATTCGAAGACCTTTCTCATTTCAAAGACGAAGGAGGATGAACCCTCTGGTCGGCTATCCCATATCACGGTGGCCCATGCCAAGGCATCCCCTCATAACAGCCCCATGATGTACGCGATCTTTGATCTATCCAAAGATTATGTGCGTGGTTGTAGCTCAAAGAACAAGGAGCATTGTAATAAGAAAGCCCGGCACTTCCTTAGGTTCCCAGTGTAGGATTCCAGCTCAGGTACTTCCGGCTCTCAAAGGGATTGTGTTGCCGTTCCCAGGGGCGTAGCCATCCCTGGCTGTGCATTTTGGGTAGTTGGGGTTCTTGGAGGGGATGGAGTAAGGGAAGCAGATACCCGGTCCACTTGTTCACTGACCTTCCTCACAGTCATGGATAGCGTACAAAGGTTTTCGGTGACTTCCCTGAGCAGTTGGTCGTGAGCGCCCAGTAAGTAGCCCTGGCTGGTGATGGCCTGTTGCATGGGGTCCATGTCTGCTGGGTTCATTCTTGGCCCGTTCATTCTCTTGCAAGGACGTGGCTGGGGATGAACCCAGGTGGAGGACACAGGCATGGAAGCAAGATTGAGAGGCATTAGCACAGTCGGGAGTGTGGAATAGGTATTCAGGAGAGTCTTGATACAGAGACAAGGTTCATATAAGGAATCCAGGAAAACAATGCAGAACTTAGAACTGACAGTCGTAAAGAACCACGTAACGAGGTTACTCATAGAGGAGTCGACCAACGAACTGGCAGCTCCTTGTTGTGATTACAGGGTTTTTATCCTGTATTTACTGATGGAAGGCAGGTGTGTGTAATTAGTGGAGCTGGGAATGATTGGAAATTAGACAAGGGGATGGAAGCCCAATTACTGAGGTAATAGCAAGGTGGGGAATTGCCAGACAGGACCATAACATCATCCCTTCTAGGCTGGCTACCTAATATCATAATCAGCTCATTTTGTACCTTTCCCATGGATGTTTGTAACAGATCTAATTGCGTTCAGTACTTTATTAATTTTTTTACTGATACACAGTGCAGAAGAGACAAAGAGCCCTGGAAGGAGACAACAGCAAAAGTCTGAAGAAAGTTTTACATGATAGAGAGAAGTAATGAATGTGAGTGGTTCAGGGGAGACTATCAAAGTGCAGGGTTGCGATCATAGAAGCTACTGATTAAGCATCATCAGTTTCTACTTTGTTGCTCAAAACACTGTCAGTTATTTCATTGAAATACATCTACTTATTGAAGATAAAATGGTTACTGATTTATTGGTTTTTGAATAGAATTCATGGAATAAAAAAAAACAAGTCATTAGAAAATCATTTAAGTGGATGAAAAGGCAAGACATGCACCTTGTTTTTCACTTCTGAAGTTTGGTTTCATTGAGCTACATTCAAATGTGTATATTATTATACTGAATATTTAACACAGTTTGGAACAAATTTCTTCCCCACTAAATCCACGCGTGATTGAGCGAAGGTCAGGTCACACATTTTTCAGGATAATGATAATGGTAACAGCGAGAGGAGAATGCTGTTTGGTGGGTTCGCTACTCTTTGTTCCCTCACCCTGTGTCCGGCTCCAACCCTTAGATCTTCACGGGCTGAGGTCTCCTAAAATGCCTTTTTAGATAGGATAAATCTTATGCAGGGATGCATTAGAAGAGCTTACAAACTGATTGTAATAGTGTCCAAGACTATTTACAGTACATCCCAACCAAAGGCAGATTTTCTGCTTAATTTATCTAGTTCTTGTCACGACCTTGATTGGCAAGATTTATATGCCATTTTACACCAATACCATCTAAAAAAGGGCTTCAATATCACAAACAAGAGAAAATCTACAGATATGGAAATCCAAGCAACAGATACAAAATGCTGTAGGAACTCAGCAGGCCAGGCAGTATCTATGGAAAAACGTACAGTCGATATCTCGGCTTATGAACTTTTTTCCCATAGTTGCTGCCTGGCCTGCTGAGTTCCTCCAGCATTTTGTATGTGTTGCTTAAAAAAGGGCTTCACCATCCTTAAACCGTATTTGAATCCCTAAGGTCATGAAAAGAGACAGATACATGTCTCCCTTTCCCCAAGGAATCTTACTTCATCACGAGTCTCAGCCTCTGAATTGGAAGGCAAAAGTTTCAGCTCACAGCTTTGAAGTGAGACTTGAGTACATAAGCAAAGCTGGCATTCCTATTCTGTACTAAGGGAATGCTGCCCTATTGTGCACGGCTTTTCGGAGACTTCAAGAGCCTAACAAAGACTTTGTCACACTTTTTGGAAAAATAAAGGAGTTTGTGGCAATTTATTAGTCAATCATTATCCCCAATGATTGAGGAGAAAATTAAAAATATTTGTGACAGGAGTGATAATTCTCTCCCCCTCCTTAGTGAGAGAGCGAGCCTGTGGGATGCTGAAGTGTTGTGATAGATGGTGTTGTTTTTTGAGGAACTCCAGACCATGGTCTGTTTGGGCGCTCTGCCTTTGCTGAGGCAGGTGAGGAAGGGGAGGTGAGGGCTGTTGCTGCTACTTGCACGTGGATGGGGGAAGGGGGCTTTGGGGTTCTAATGTTTTTCTGTCATTCGTTCTTTAGGGTTTGTCTTCTGTTTCAGGGATGTGTGTGAAGAGTAAAAAATTTCCATTTGTAGATTTAACACATTCCAATATTAAGTTGAACCACTGAACACTTGCTGAGAGAAAACAAAATCTAATGCCGTAAGTGGTGCAATGCCATTACTAGTGTGTTTACTCTTCACAGAATGCATCGATCTTAAAGCCTTTTCTGCATCCTGAGATCATTACAGATACTATAGTAATGCAAGACCTTATCAAGTAGTCCTCACCATATGTGTCTTCTTGACTTATATAATCTTTTCTGCAAGGTATGAAGTGGAATTAATTGAAATATTGATCCCCGATAATATGTGCCTTATAAATCCTTTAGCAGTCACACACATTGTCCTAATCGTGCTCAGTCAGTTGAATTAATTTATTTCAGTAGTTGCTTAGAAAGGTCAAGTGGTGATTTGCAGCTGTTAAAATATTTTAAGGCATGGTTTGGCTGCTCATACATATTCTGCTGAACTGTGAGCTGATCCCCAACTGAGATTTTAATGAAATTACGATGCTGAATGTCCATGCATCTGAAATGACCAAAGTTGATTTTATGCTGATATGCAAACAAGAAAGTAAATGTATTTTAAATCTGTTCCTGCATTGTTACCTCAAGCATGAATCTTTGGACCCCAACAAATTCTTTTCCAGCTACTGCCTCTTGCCATATCATCTGAAAACACAATGTCAGTTCACTTTCATCAGTATCAGTTTGCTTGCAGCATCCAGCTTTTCCTCACCATCACTTATTTGAATATTCCTTCCGTCTAAATATTGGAATAAACTAAGCTGTAGTCTTTGTTTGTCAATGCAAACTCTGTTCCATACCCCTATACCTACCAACTGTCTAAGACAAAACGAGTGAATCTGCAGATGCTGGAAATAAATAAAAACACAAAATGCTGTCAGAACTCAGCAGGCCAGACAGCATCTATGGGAGGAGGTAGTGACGATGTTTCGGGCCGAAACCCTTCATCAGGAGTGAAGTAACATGGGATGGTCGAGGGGGGAATAAGAAGTGAGGGGAGGGATGAAGTAGAGAGCTGGGAAGTGATAGACTGGAGGGAAATGGGCTAGGGGGAAGGTGGAGAATTATGAGAAATAAAAGAGAAAGAAAGGTAGGGCTGGGGGGAGATTATAGTGAGTGGGGGAAAAGAGTGAGAAAGAGAACCAGACTAAGATTATAGATAGGGATGGGGTAAGGGAGGGCAGGGTTATCAACGGAGGTCTGTGAGTTGGATGTTCATGCCGGTAGATAGGAGGCTACCTAGGCGGGAGATAAGGAATTGCTCCATCGACCTGCGTGTGGCCTCATCTTGACGGTAGAGGAGGCTATGGACAGACATGTCGGAGTGGGAGTGGTCTGTGGAATTGAAGTGTGTGGCCACAGGGAGATCCCGCCACTGCTGGAGGACTGAGCGCCGGTGTTTGGCGGAACGGTCTCCCAGTCTGCGGCGGGTCTCCCCAATGTATAAGTGGCCATATTGGGAGCACCAGATACAGTATATCACCCCAGTTGACTCGCAGGTGAAGTGGTGCCTCACCTGAAAGGACTGTCTGGGGCCTGGGATGGAGGTGAGGGAAGAAGTGTGGGGGCAGGTGTAGCACTTCTTCCATTTGCAGGGATAAGTGCCTGGAGGGAGGTCAGTGGGGAGGGATGGGGAGGATGAATGGACAAGGGAGTCGCGTAGAGAGCGATCGCTACGGAAAGCCGAGAGTGGGGGGAGGGGAAGATGTGGCTGGTGGTGGGATCCCGTAGGAGGTGGTGGAAGTGATTGTTTACCACCTTGGTGTAATAATGGAGGCCAAGATACACATATCTGTCTATTTCAGACTCACTAACATCATCCTAGTGTACCCCCTGGTTCAGATTATCTTCTGTTGAAACTCACATCCGTATAAGTTTACATCTAGGGCTGATTATTCAAGTAAAAATGCACTCCTTATGGTCTATCTTTACTGAACATGATGTCCTCCTAAAACTATGTTGCACTTGCTCTACCTTGTATCAAGTTCCAATATCACACCTCCACACTTGCTATTTTTTATTGGTTAAGTTGTTTGTTTCAAATTCCTCTTAAGAATTTCATATTTCTTACTGCAATCTTTGCTAGCCCTATAAGTGTAGTATATTTAAGTATATATGTACATTTAAAGATTTGGTACGCCTTGAGGTGTGATGTTTGATAGATTAAAGGTTGAATCTTTTCTGTCCTCTTTTAGAGTCATTCAAAAGTGCAGCACCAAGAACAGGCCCTTTGGCCCTTCTAGTCTGTGCCAAACCATTTAAACTGCCTATTCTCATATATCTGGACCTGGACCATGGCCCTCCACACCCCTGCCATCCATGTATCTATCCAAAATTCTCTTAAACGTTGAAATTGAGCTTGCATGCACCACTTACGCTGGCAGCTAGTTCCACACTCTCACCACCCTCTGAGTGAAGTTACCCCCGACATTCCCCTTAAACTTTTCACCTTTCACCCTTAATCCATGACCTCTAGTTGTAGTCTCACCTAAACTCAGTGGAAAAAGCCTGCTTCCATTTAACCTATCTTTACTCCTCATAGGCTGCATACCTCTAGCAAATCTCCTACATTCCGAGGAATAAAGTCCTACCCGAGTCAATCTTTCCTAATAACTCAGGTCCTCCAGTCCCTGCAACATCCTTGTAAATTTTCTCTGTATTCTTTCAACCTTATTTATATCTGTCCTATAAATAGGTGATCAAAACTGTTCCATACACTTTGCACACTTAACCCGAAGAGAATAGCCTTTAGCTCTAGCAACAGGATTGAGGATAAACTTACTCAGGCAAGGCTAAACAAAGAAACAAAACAAGCCTAAAGGGTCTATAAAGAGAAAGTGGAAAAGCTGTCCCAAGAGGGCAAAGCGAGAGATACCTGGAAATGTGTCAAAACGATGGCCAGCGTCTGTAATCTCCAGCCTCCATCCTCCCCGAGTCGAAAGGAATGCGTAGAGATTGCAGAAGGACTGAACAGCCTTTACTGCAGTTTTCATCAATACAATTTCACACTGGGGATGGAGGAGCTGGCCACCATTCTTCTATCAGATTCACTAAGCAGCACCAAAAAGGAGCTTCATCCGAGAGAGGTGGCAAGAGTACTCAAGGGAACAATCCCAGTAAAGCACCAGGTCCAGACAACTTCAGTGGATGGCTACTGGAACTCTGCTGTAGACAACTGTCAGAGGTTTTCTGTCATCTCTTCAACTGCTCTGTCTGAACATTCCATACTACCCATTTGGAAAACTGCCATTGTATGCCCCGTTCCCAAGATGAGCAATGCCACCTGCAATAATGACTACTGTCCTGCAGTTCTCACATTGCTGGTAATGAGTCCTTTGAAAGACTCCTCCTACCACAGCTCCAGGTTTACCCACTCCAGTTGGATTATCAGCCAAAAAGAGGCGTGGGTGATGCAGTACTCACATTACTGCACCATACATACACACACCTTGAGAGGCCCAGATCTTTTGTTAGGATGCTGTTTGTGGACTTCTCCAGTGCATTTAACATCATGCAACCCCATTTCATGGTCCAAAAACTCCAGCAAATGAGTGTAAACCCTCATCTCATACTCCTCATCCTTTCCTCCCTCAGAGACAGACATTAAAATGTGAGGTATAATGCTTGTATGAGCACCAACAGGCAAATATCAACTTGATGTCCTTGATGACACCACAGGGCTCTGTTACCTCACCAGTTTTATTCACACTGTACACAGACGACTGCAGAAGCTCACAGCCAGGCATACAGTACATCAAGTACTCAGGTGACACAGTCGTCAATGACACTAGCAACTCTGATGACTGCATCAATGAGGAAATCAATTCTTTTGCTGGATGGTGTACAAACAACTATCTGGATCTGAACCCCAATAAAACTAAGGAAATGGTAGTGGACTTCAGAGAACAACAGTACACTGGCCCAGCTCTGGAAATAAATGAATTGTTAGAGTGCGTTGGAGAATACAAGTACCTCGGCACAACTGTAGATAACAAAATCACCTTTAAGACCAATAGTGGGTCGATACTCTCCAAGTGCCAACAACAGCTATTTTTCTGAAGGAAGATGTGGAAACTTCCGGTCCAGCCATCGATTCCTCAGACTTATTATAAATGCTTCATTGAATCAATATTAACCTGCAACATCACAGCATGGTTCAGAGCAATGAGCACTATCAACCTCAGCCCACTCAACAGAATTGTCAGAATAAGTAGCAAAATCATTGGCCAGGAGCAAGAATCACTCAGCAGCATCCTTAAGAGATGGACAATAAGGGAGGCTCAACAAATAGTTGAGGACTCTACATTTACTATTCACACATACTGCACTCTCATGCCATCTGGGTGCCACTACAGGGTCCCTGCCCATCAGCAACAGAAAAGCCTTATTCAGTTCTGTGCTTTCTTCCATGTGCCTCCTCAACACCAAATTTTGAATATATAGCGTGCACAGCACCTTTGACAGTAAAAAGAGTCAATTTTATTATTTTATTTTAAGTTACCATCATTAATTTTTTTGTATTTATAACCTATTGTGAGCATTTTATATTGTGTTTAACTATATGCAGTGTGATGTTGTACATCATAAATTCTGTCCTTACCAGTGCACAAATGAAGTTCCTCACAGAAAATAAAGTGAACTGAAGTTGAAGTTGAACACTGCACACAATACTTCAAATTAGGCCTCACTGATGTCTTACACAATTGCAATGTAACATCCCATCTCCTGAACTCAAGGAAGGGTCTCAGCCCAAAGAGTCGACTGTACTTTTTCCCTTAGATGCTGCTTGACCCACTGAGTTCCTCCAGCATTTTGTGTGTGTTTCCTGAACTCAATATTTTGACTTATCAAGGCCAATCTGCAAAAAGTTTTCTTTACGATCCTATCTACCTGTAACACTGCTTTCAATGAATTATAGAGCTGTATTCCCAGGATCCCTTTTTTCTAAATTGCATTTCTCAGTATCCTACCGTTCACTGTGTAAGACCTACCCTAGTTGGTCCTACCAAAGTACAACACCTCACAATCGTTTACATTAAATTCCATCTGTCATTTTTCGGCCCATTTTTCCAGCTGGTCTAGCTCCCACTGGAAGCTCTGATAGTCTTCCTCGCTGTCCATTACACCCCCAATATTTGTGTCATCTGCACATTTTCTGATCCGGTTATCCACATTATCATCCGGATCATTGGCATATCTAACAAACAATAATGATCCCAGCATGTATCCCTGTGGCATTCCAATAGTCACAGGACTCCAATCAGAGAGGCAGCCATCTACTACCACTCACTGGCTTCTCCCACAAAGCCAATGTCTAATCCAATTTACTACCTCATCTGGAATGCCATGCGAATGAAACTTCTTGATCAACCTCCTATGTAAGGCTTGGGAAATGCCTGACTAAAGTCCATGCAGACATCCACTGCCTTGCCTCCATCAATTATCATAGCAACTTCCTTTCAGATGGCTTGATGCTAATTTTAGTTTGAAAGTTGTCCCTTGAAGTAGTTGGAAAGTTTTATTATGCTAAGGCTGCGTTTTAGTAGAAATTGTTGACCAATATTGTTCATTTATGTCAGGGATTTTTTATTCACGCTGGAGGTTGTGTTTATTGTGTATCTGCCATGAGACAAGTAGGGATTTCAAAGTTACATAAATCGCACGCAGCAATGAAAAGTTAATCAAATTTTATTGATTGCTCTTTTTAACTTGCATTCATTAGCTCTGAAGTGCTGTGCATGGCTTGCATGGACTCATGTGGCATGTACACTGTTGTTAATGCAAATCATAAATGGTATTTGCTTGGGAGTTAAACCATAAGGAGAAATGTTCATGCTGAACCTGCCCATTTTGTCCTGCAAAAATGGATATTAACCCTCTGACTTTTGCATTGTTAATTTCCAAATGTAATTGAGTGGAACTAGAACCATGCATTTTCACCGGATTTGAAGGGTCCACTGGAGCTGGTCAAGAACAAGCACGCAAAGTTGCCTATTACTTCTACTATTAAATATAACCTTGCAAGAAAACTGCCAGCTCATTGGTGGTGCATTTGTTAACTCACATCCACCCACAATGTTAGAGACACAAAAGAATGCAAGTGCTGGTACCTGGAACAACACACAGTCTGTTGGAAGAACTCATGGGGTCAAGCGGTGTCTTTGGGAGGAAAGGAATTGTATACATATTGAGTCAGAAACCTGCATCAGGACACTCTGCTGCACCGTCCACAACATTGTTTGGTAAGCAGGAAGACTTTTTACCTTTTCAAATCTGAGGACCATAAAGTTGATCCAAATGGTTTAGTCTTGTATTGATCGGGAACTGAATCTCTGTCTTTCAGGTTATCATGAATTTATATAGCAACACATCTAGTATCTATCCACAGGGCTATAGAAAATAATAGATAACTTTTTTTTAACCTTTGGGAGAATGATCTACATTCCATTCATTAATCGGTGGCATGAAATAAGACATTAAACATGTTATTGGAATGCATGCTTCATTACACAGCTACATTGCTAAAAACAATGTTGTGAGATTGAATTATTTTTGTATTAATAATGAAATGAGCAAGGAAAACATGATTTTTGTAGCTGAAAGCTCCTCCCCCCATCAACACAGAACTCTCATTCATTGGAAATCAAATAACTGCAAATGCTTGAAATACAACATTTAAAAAAAAACAGGAAGTAATAGAAATGCTCAAAAGGTCTAGCAGCATCTGTAGAATGAGAAAGAGAGTTAACATTTTATATCAAAGACCTTTTGTCAGAACTGGACTGCTATGCTTTGTAACAGGAAAAAGTAGGGATCCAGAATATCCAGTTTCATTTTTACTTTAAAAAAGGCAAGCATGTATGGCATGGTGGCATGATAATGTATGCCATCTTTGTACTTTTATATTTAATATGTAATGAATTATTGAAATATAGAATGCTTAATCAATATTTTTGTGGTATTACTCAAATATCACTGAAATATTAAATACACAACGCTCCCTCAATGTACACTCCAACATTATAGAATGCAACTCAACTCAAATACATAACATATTGCTCTCTAGTTCTACATACATATATATAGTATGCCATACAACTGCTATGAACACATCTACAGCATAGTAAATTGTCTAATTCCGGCCTAAAGATTTAATCAATATGCAGGATTTCTTACTCTTGTGGGATAACGTCTTACCTGACAAGGGATTCACTTCACTCTGTTTGGCAGGAGAGACTTGTGGCTGTGAAATAATCTCAGATTCTTGGGCTTCCTCCCCATGGTGGAGTAGGAATTGACTTTGGGACCACAGGGGGTGATTATGACAGCTTTGAACATGTACACCTTTCTCCTGGATGATTTGGGATCCCAAACAGTGCATGGTGAGCCTCACTGTACTATGTGGGCATAATGTGTGAGTACAGTGTCTGATGTCACCATTTCCTTTGCATTTTTGAAAGCCACCTCACAGTATTTTGTCTGTTGCTATTTCTTCCAGATCTGAAATAATGAATTGATGGAGTGGAGCACAGGTTCGGCAAGAACCTATTATTAGTAATTGGCAAATCCTAAAAGGGACCTCAAATGTGACACATCCTTTGTCTTTGAGGCATCCACCATTGCTTGAATTTTCTCAGCACACTTCTGTAAATCCTTGTGCATGCATGGTGTGACCACAGTAAGTGATGCATGGTTTAAAGAATTGACACTAGTTGCATTATCCTTTGAGCCCATAATCTTCAAATCTTTTTAACACTGTCTCAAGATTCTGGAGATGTTTCTTGTCATCAACAATGATGGCAAACAGGTAATACTGAGTGCCTGGACAGTCTTGCAGCATCTGGTCCATAGCTTCAAGCTGGAGTACAAGTGCAAATGCTACTCAAAAATTATAGTGATATATTATAGTGATAAGGCTCTATGAGTGTTTATGGTGTGAAACACTTTGGACACTTCTTCCATCTCCATATGTCGGTAGGCCTCAGCTACATCTACTTTGCTGTAGTGTTTTCCTCCAGAAAGGTTTTCAAAGGTATCCTCTATCTTGGACAGCAGTACTGATCCACTTTCAGTACTGGTGATGGTGATCCTGACAGACCCATTCTTCCTGGCTGCATAGACCCCAGGCTTTGGCCATGGGCTTCCCTCAACACTGGAAAGAATTCCTTCAGCCTCCATATGATCTAGCTCACTGGCTACTTTATTGTGGACGGTATAAGGAACCGGATGGGCTTTGCAAAGCTCGAATATAGCATTTTCATTTAGCACTATTTTATCCTTGATATGTTGAGTTTTCCAATGTCATCCTGTGGCATCATCCAATACCTTTCTTAGTTCACTTTCAGTTGGCCACCCCCCCCCCCCCCCCGGTTTTTAACCACATACAAGTGCAATGTGGCTTGTTGATGGTTATATTTCACTGTTACAAATGTAATTCCCACAAATGTTACCTTTCTCCGGTATAAGTTCTTAGTTGGATATCTGTAGGCTTCAGTTCAGTATCTTTGAAATGTGGAATGACTGAAACAGCTGAGCCAGTGTCCAATCATAAACAAGAGGAAATCTGCAGATGCTGGAAATCCAAGCAACACACACAAAATGCTGAAGGAACTCAGCAGGCCAAGCAGCTTCTTTGGAAAAGAGTACAGTTGACATTTTTGGCCAAGGCCCTTCATCAGGACTGGAGGAAAAATGATGAGCCAGACCTTATTGCATTTTGTGCATGGAGCCAGTGTCCAATTCCATTTTAATTAATTTACTGTTCACTTCATGTGTAAGCCAGATTGCTCGTTTCTGGTTAGCTTCACATAGTAAATCTTAAGGCTACTCAGTCTAGTGTCACTCTCATCGGTATCAGATCTTTCATCAACAGATGCTTTTGAAACTGCAGCTTGAATTTTTATCTTCATCCCTTTCCTGTTGTTGTTGCAGTTGCTTTTTGTGGTGCATCAGGCAGTATTCTTGCCAGTTCCTTAGCATTTAGCTGTTTTTTTATGCTGTGAAGTTGCTAGCTCGACACTCAACACAGCATGGATGGAAAGCATGCGAGGAACCAGCTGCATTTGAAGCAGGGATCACTGGTCTTGAAGTCCAGTGCTGATGCCACTACATCACGGGCCAACATCTCTTCCCTGTCCAGTCCATTTTTGTCTGCCAACATGTTGCTTGCATTTGTCCTATTTTTTTGCATTTTTTGCAAGTTTTGCCCTTAATTGTGCATTGGACTGATGTGTCTGAATGTCTGCCACAACAGTAAGACAGTTTGTTTCACCAGGCCAGCATCTGTTTAGCTGTTGCAATTTTGTTCACACTCACTTTCATTCCTGACTGCAACTCAATTGTATTTCTGCTCTTTTCATGGATGCAGCTATTCAACTGCTGTTTTAAATGTAAGTTGTGCTTCAGTTAGGAGTCATTTTTGAGTGCTTTCTTGTAAGATTCTACAAAATAAATGATTTCTCAGTCCACCGTTAAGCTCATTGCTAAACTGACAATGCTCAGACAATTTCATCAATTCAGCCAACTACACTGAAATATACAGCCCTTCCTTTTGATTCCACTAATGACATCTGTAGTGTTCTGCAATCAATGGTTTTGGTTCTAAATGTTCTTTCATTTCTTTCATGATGTCAGCAACACTCATTTTGGCTGGTTTAGCCAGAGCAGTCAAACTTTGAAGCAAACCATATGCCTTTATGCCCAGTGCACTTAGGAAAACTGGCACTTGATTCCTATTGGCTGTTTCATTTGCTTCGAAATACTTCACAATTCATTCCATATACAGCATCCAGTTCTCTTTTCAGCAATCAAACATGTTAATCTTTCCAAGGTAGCCAGCCATTGCTGTTGTATTATTTAGGATTATTATGACCTGGTACTCATTCTTTATGAACCCCTCCTTACTTATGCCTTTTAAAAGAAACATGACCATCTCACTGGACTTTTTTTAAACTCGAACACTTCTTGTGCTTGAACAGGTAGGTAGTCATCTTGGGTTTATTAAAACTGCTTTTTTGTTAGTATTATGTTTTGTATCTCTAAAACAAAAAAAAACTAATTAAAATAAAATGATGGTAGTCCAGAAAGCATGTACATTAGTTTTGCTTTTTTACTTTAAGTGAGACATGCACGTATGACATGGTGGCATGACGGCATATGCATTTACATACTTATCCATTTAACTCATAATTAATTATTTAAACAAACAAAGAATGCTTAATCAAACAGTATATTTACAGTGTTACTCAAATATCACTGAAATATTAAATATACAACATGGACAAGTGAGAAAACAAATTAGTTTTAAGTTTCAGAGAGGCTGTGGAAAGAATGGATTGGAAACGGGCAACACCTTTGACCGGGTGAGGTCAGGGTTGCTTCTGTAAGCCTGACATTTGGAGCACCATTTGGTTAACAGATTTATGGGGACAGTTAAAGACAACAAGTAAACAAAGGGACATATTTAATCCGTGAAACGCGAGTCAATTACTTCAAATTGGTAACTGAAAGAACACTGAAAGTGCCTCAGGTGAAGAGAAAACATAGGTTAGTATTACAGATTGAAACCCTTAGAGCAAGACTGGTCAGGATTTGAACCGATACTCATCTATTTTGAAATCCATGTTTGCTGTCTGTATGTAAGACTGTATCACTGACTGGTTCCCTGTAGTTAGTTTGTTGATATCTGTCTGTAACATGAACGTGTGAAGTGGAGAGTCCAGGAACATGAACATAAGAAATAGGAGCAGGAGTAGGCCATCTGGCTCATAGAGTCTGCCCCGCCATTCGATAAGATCATGGCTGATCTGTCCGTAAACTCAGGTCCAGCTACCTGCCTTTTCCCCATAACACTAAATTCCCTTACTATGTAAAAATGTATCTGTTTCTTAAATATATTTAGTGAAGAAGACTCAACTACTTCCCTGGGCAGAGAATTCCACAGATTCACCACTCTCTGGGAAAAACAGTTTCTCCTCATCTCCATCTTCAATCTTCTCCCCTGAATCTTGAGGCTATGTCCCCTAGTTCTTCTCTCACCTACAAATGGAAACAACTTTCCTACTTCTATCTTATCTACTCCTTTCAAAATTTTGTATGTTTCTATAAGATCTTCATAGGTTAACCCCTTCATCTCTGGAATCAACCTGGTGAACCTCCTCTACTCTACCTCCAAAGCCAGTATATCCTTCCTCAAATATGGAGACCAGAACTGCACACAGTACTCCAGGTGTGGCCTCACTATTACCCTGTATAGTTGCAGCATGACCTCCCTGCTCTTGAATTCAATCCCTCTAGCAATGAAGGCCACCATTCTGCTTGCCTTAACCTGTTGTACCTGCAAACCAACTTTTTTGTGATTCATGCACAAGCACTCCCAAGTCCTTCTGCACAACAGCATGCTGCAATCTTTCACCATTTAAATAATAATCAGAGCAATTGATGTTAGAGAATGTCATCTGACATTCCCCTGGGCAAGAATATGGCTGGAGACTTAGAAGAATGATGTCTTCTGAGGCATGAGCCAAATGTGACAATACATATGTTCTGAGTCCAACTATGTCAACATAAAATCCATACTCATGGGGAAATGGAGAGATTATTGAAGGGGAGTAAGAAAGTGTGGAAAGGAGACTAAAACAAAGGGCACTTGTTTATTGTTTACACAGAAATAACCGACAACATTGTCAAATGTAATCCCAATCAAACTTGTTGTGATGTGAATAGAATTTCATCCAGGTATCCAATGACAAGTGACTTGCCTCCCAATACCTCAAAGCCTTTCCACCATTTGTACCAAACTGATTCTCTATAAAATAAACATCAGTGCTGTCAGCCTACAATGAATCTGCATAATAGCTCATCCATAGCAAATCATAAAAACTACATGCCCGAGCTTGTGTTTCATTACCCATCATTAGTGCATTCAATGTTGAAGTTAATGTGCACACTAAGGGAGGTTTTCTTTCCCATTGTCTTTTACTACTACACCACCTGTTGTTTCCTGTTGTAATCTTTAACTAAACTGATCTGTTCATTTGTTTCCTGATAGTCAACATGACTTGTCTATACTTCAATCAATAAGTGCATCTTTCCATAGAGGGATGTTCTGTAGTGAAATATACAACAATGCCAATAAAATCCTCTATTTATGAAAAAGCTATACCTCTTAATGTAATGATCAGGTAAGAGAGATGCAGATGCTTAATTTACAACATTACGATTGGTGAAACCTTTCTTTATATACATGAAATTATAGCAAATGTGGACATTTATGGTGGTTTTTAGATAGGATGTTTTCTATACTGTATACACCAAGCAAATACACTTCAAGCTGTACACACGCATACATGTATAGTGTATTTATTTATGAGAAGGTAAATTAGAAAGCAGTATATTCACCCATTTTTCACTGTTCTACATTTAGATTTAGAAATTAAACCAGAAATATACAGTGAAAATGCCCGAGTTACATCTGGACCAATAGCTGTCTGGTCCCTTGCCTGAAAACTAAATTTGGTCTTGATTCTTTACCTGTCATGTCACAAAAAATATTATACAAAAAAGTCCAGGTGTTTTCCAATGTCAGGGACACTCTGTACAATTACAAGAGATAAACTAGAAGTATTTGTAATACAATGCAATCACAATTGGTGAATAATATACTGTTATCCTGAAAGACTTCAATAAATCCATTAGAACATAATTACAAAAGCTGCATTTACACATGAGATTCAGTAGCAGTATAGACCCTGCATTGTTTTACAAGTCTCTGATGTAAAGCTTTGGTAATATACTATTTGGGGCGAAATCTGCTATTCTGTTGTCAGCAATCATTTAAAGGGGCATTGTTGTCTTGATAAATTCCCTTGCTATTAATTCACTGGTCAGTGGTTGAAAAAGATACTGAATGGTGGGAATAGTATGCAAGGCAGTGAACATCTAGAAGTAAACTAGAATAATTCAGCAATATTTTCATCATCACATGAATTTAATTCCAGAGATGTTCATGATCAAAATCACAATGTTTCATTTTTAATCCCCTTTTATTACGCTTGTGATGAGACCTATTGATCTTATTTAGCCCCCTATGATCTATGGAGGGCCTTGGTCCACCATCCTTCTTGGTGATAAAGAAAGAGCTGGCCCCAGTGGGAGATGTGGACAATTGATTCAACCCAGACGCAGTTTCTTTGAAATGGTCCTCCATGGCCTTTCTGGGGCTGATGGAAGGACAGACCATCCTTGTAGAGGCCAAGTACTCAGTAGCACATCAATAGCTTAGTCATAGTCCTAGTGAGGTGGTAGAGTGAAGACCTCCAGTAGGTCTAAATACTATGGAGCTGTTCCAGACAAGTCAGATGCACTGTGGAAGGTTCAACAGGAAATTCAGGAGTTAGTATCAGGCCCATATTGAAGGCTCTTACTTTTGCACTGGTTTAAGAAACCCAGAATGACACCAGTATTCCAGCTGACTCTCAGAATGTAGGATGACAACCAGGGATGACCCAGAATGAGTGATATTTCTGGGGAGGTTAATGAGATAGAGCTGGATTGATTCCACATTTTGGCCAATCTGGAGCTTGAACAGGAAGGTTTGGTGATTGATCTGTCCTAGCACCAAAGGTCTTCCATCCAGCACTGTTGCTACAAGCTGCTGGTTGAGACGTGAAATGAGAATTTTCAATCCTCTGGTCAGTCCGAGGTAAAACAAAAAAAAAATTCCCCAGTACACCGAAGTCAAAGGTGTCTAGGGAACATTTTTGTTCTCCCCAAGAAAGACCAGGGAGCACCACAATGGAAGAAGCTGAACCAGGAGTGAGGCTATCACTGCCACAGTCCTCCCCACACAGGACACTGGGAATATCCCAGCAGGAGGTCTGATAATTTCTGGCCTCTCCACGTGAAATGCAGTAACTCTCCCTCCTCCTCTCTTTTCCTGCTTGAGAGAGCCTGGTCCAGCCAATCTGCAAAGGCTCTTCGAAGCCAGGATCGGGCAGGATCAAGGAGGAGTACTAGTCTGGGAAATAGGAGAGGATAGAGGATAGTTATGGGGAGAATCTCTTTGGAATAATCCCCTTTATCTATCCCCACTTCTCCCTGTTAATTGGTTATTGAGTAGAATCACCAGATTCACAAGACTCTCTAGATCCTTCAGCAGGTTTCAGGCCATCAGCTCATCACTCAATCCCTTCATGAATAGAGCAGTTAGTGCTTCCATATTCCAACCATTTTCTGTGGCCAAGGAACAGAATTCCATGGAATGACCGGCCAGAGACAGATTCCCCTGGTGGAAGTTAAGGAGCTGTATTACAGATCTAAGTGCTCTGGTGGGACTATGGAACACACTCCTCAATGTGTCCAAAATGAGGTCTCTACTAGCACAATGGGTGAACCCTTCACCCGGACTATGGTGGCCCTGGCAAAGGCTATTCCAGTAAGAGGCAAGAGGCTTTAGGCTACCTTATTGCATTCCAACAGGAACTTAGATGGCTGTACCTTGAAAGCCAAGAAGTATTGTACTTAGAACCTTGGGTGTGAGTAGGTTTCAATAGGTACATTTAATGTCAGAGAAATGTGTGCAGTATACATTCTGAAATTCTTTTTCTTCACAAACATCCACAAAAACAGAGGATTGCCCCAAAGAATGAATGACAATTAAATGTTAGAACCCCAAAGCTCCCTCAGCTCCCCCACCCACACATAAGCAGCAAAACAAACCCAACCCCTCCCCCACCAGCAAAAAAAAAGCATCAGCACCCACCCCCTCCCCACTCAGCACTCAAGTGTGCAGCAAAGTATCAATGAAGGTACAGACTTTCAGTACCCCAAAGAATACTCATTCACTCAGTAATTCGACATACCACAGGCACTCTCTCTCCCCCCCCCCCTTATAAGCAGACATCCCACCCTGCAAAATCTCATTTCAGGGAGGTAGCACCCCCCCCCCTTCCCCAGTCGACCCTCCAAGGGTGTATATAATACTTTATTTACTGATTTTGTCTAATCTGTAAACCAAGGTGGGTATATGCAGAAAATGTGACAATAAAATATGTGCTTATATTAGGTTATATCATGGAGTCGTTGTTTTATTCTATTACAACTTTAAGCAAGTCTACAGGGAGTTTGGCCTCATCACATAGGACATCAATAGAGTAGCTCCTTAGCAGCTAGCCAGCTAGTTTAAATAACATTAGCTACGCTAATGGACAAATGACACCTGTTAAGCTCACCTCAACATGTCTTTTACATTTTAACCCACCATGGGCAATAGAAAAGTCACTGTTACAAACAGCGCAGCGAGCAACACTGTCATTATTTTTGAGGTCGACTGTAAAGCCCGCCCACAGAAAACTGATAGGTCTACTTAGCATGAAGAGAGACCAATCACAATGCTCCCTCCTGCTCATCCTCTCCCTCTCCCCTTCCCCCTCCCTCTCAAAAAATTGATTTCCAGGATATTGTATATAATTTGCAGGCATCAGGGAGCCACTATCAATATGCAGGAGACAACTGGAACTTCCGAGAGAGGTAGGATGCCTGTATGAGGGAAAAATATGTGTCCCCACTTCACAGCGAGGGGGAGGCATAACAAAACAACTCACTGATTTACAATGTTAAAAGTCTGTTGTATCATTTCTTCCAAGCTCTGTGCCCAAAGAACTTGGGTCTCTGGGCACAGAGCAAGCTTGCTGCTTTCAATCTTCCATCTCCCACAACACACCAGTTGTCTGCAGCAGCACCAGCCTTGAATCCACCTGCCTCCAGAATCAGGAAATCCCAGAACCCTGAAGGTGCACTAGTCTTCTCGGCCACGTCCTTGGCATATTGAAAAACAGCCAGTCGCGAGACCCCGAGAGCGGGTCCCATTTCCGCAAAGAACCAAAGTCAACGTGTAACTCCAGGTCAGGGTCTTCAAAAGAACCCTGAAAGGGAAAAATAGAAATATTAAAGATAGAACTAGAGCTGTTTTCAAAGGTGCATGCAAAGGAGTTGCCACTGTCCTCCTAAGTTCCTCCTTTGTGCTATACTCACTGGTGCAATGATTCCTTACAAGCAACAACAGAATCTCCAGCTTGAACAGATTCAGAACCAGCAGCCACTCCAGATCCTGCTGACCAGAGTCAGAGTGTTTCTGGAAATTGGTAAGGATCTGCTGAAGGATATCATCTACAGTTGCTCCCTGGTAGGTTCTGTGCCAAGTTCATGGTGGCTCAGTCATGCTGTAATGAGAGAGCTATGAATGGTGGTGAGCCTAAGTGCACCATAAGATTTAGAACTGACTCAGACTCAGCAAGACATTACAAACAGAATCCAAAAGCAGAACAACAAACAGTATCACAAGAAATGGAACTCTTACAATTGATCACTGAGTGCTCAGCCTGAGGGCATTAAGAACAGATTTTCCATGAAGGAATCTGGCAGCCAATAATTGACAGTCCAAGTCTTAAAGCGACAGTGGCGGCTAACCATACTCCGGGGAAATGAAGTGCCAGACCTTGGATGCCTACTGCGGTTCAATTGGAACCATGACAACTCCACAGAATATTTTACAGACGTTTGTCTTGAGGATATGCAGATAAAAGAGACATCAGAAGTGTAAAATTGGAAAAAGAAATGCAGCAGGATCCACAAACTGCTTGAAACCTTGTAATAGCCTTGTGCCTCTACTGCTCAGAGTTCAGCAAATGACACTGAGGCATTGAGTTCAATGTGAACTAGTTGTGGTATAACCTTTCTTCCAGATATGCTCCATACAGTTGATTTTCTCTCTTAATCTATCACATTTTAGTAACTTATTTATATTAAAGTGGGATCTTTCAATCAGGCATTTCATTAGTGATCAAGACCCTAAGCTCATTAGTACCTGAGGATAATATTTCTTTACATTTTCATTGATATATCCAACTCCATCAGCTACTCCTGATTAATTTAGTAGAAGCATGAGATTATGGAGCAGTCATGCTTCCAAATGTGCTCACCCTACTGAATTCTTTCTACGGTGTAGAAAGCATATACGATGTGTAAGTGACTTGGTTCTGTCACATTGGATGTACATGATTTATGTGGGCAGGGTAGCTGAAGTTCTAATGCTGCTATAGAGGACTGCAGTGTTTTTTTAATTCTAAGCTGAGTAATAAATGTGTTAATTAAAGAAAATTAGATCTCAAATAATATTAAGGATATATCTGGGTGCTTCTGTCATTCGCTCAGCAAAGCTATTGTGCATTATGATGGCAGGGATGGGGGCAGTGAACTGCAACAGACAGATGCACTTTGAATGAGCAACTCTAAAACAGATTGATAAATAATACATCAAAGTAACAATTGGAAGGAAAGTCAGAAGCATTAACCCTCACTGCCCAAACCCACCTGAATATGTCTCCTGCAATCCCTTTCAGCTTACCTCTTGGAATGTATTCCTGCAGGGAAACTCAGTGTGGTTAACAAATGGTTTGCATAAGTTACAAGGCATTTATTTAATAAAGCAGTGCTGATGAGGTCATATACCTCAAGGGCTCTGCCTAAGCTTGTAACAAATGTCAACACAACTGCCTTTCTTTATTTTTAAAATATGCTAGATGATTCCCCATTGGTTTGGCACAGGAATACTCAAAACTGAAGCGGGGTAATTCACCCTGGGTGGGAGGAGTAAGGGACTGGGGAAGGACAGTGGTTTAGTAAAGTGATGAGGTTGATATGAAAAACACCGAGTGGAGAGGAAACAGCAAAGTGAGAAAAATGAACACACAAGTAGAAGGAAGACAATGTGAGGAGGAAAAGAAAATAGAGGGGGCAGACAGGGTAAAAGGGAAAGAGCAAATGTATATGCACAAGATAAATGTATGGGGTAGTGAGTGAGGAAGGAGCAACAAAGAGAAAATGGAGAGGAACAGGGAAGTAAAGTCATGCTTTTTCCACTCACTGAAATGGTTGGCATGATTAACATTGTGTTTTAATCTATTAAGTTTTCACTCCTTGCTCCGTATCACAAGGCTGCCTACTTCAATCAGTATATTACTGACCACTGATCTTGCCTAAGACCAATGACTGCATAAGCGCTCATTAATCACTTTGTCACCTCTGTACTGGATTATTCCAATGCTCCTGATGTCTGTGACCTGAAAATGTCAGCTCATTCCTTCTGCTCTTATCGTGTTCCACATCACATATTGATCACTCCTACCGTAGACTTCTGCACATGCTGGAAATTCAGAGTGACACATACACAATGCTGGACTCATGAAGGGTGCTGGTCTGAAATGTCAACTGCTAATTCCTCTCCATAGATGCTACCTGACCTGTGTGTTGTTCTTCCTTCATTTTGTGGGTCTTACTCCCATCTTCACTGACTTATTTTGGCATCCTTCCATAGCTTCCCCTCTCCTGTCTATAATTGCTGCCAAATGTACAAATTACCAAGCCCCATGCGCGCGCGCGCACACACACACACACACACACACACACACACACACACCATACACCATTTGACCCAGGTAACTTGCGTATAATTATCCAACAATCGATTTAATTGAATTGTATGAGAAGGTGAGTACGTATGCATGGGTGTGTTTACATTGGCATTGACCAACTTACAAGGAAAGTGCTAGAGGTCCAGGTACAACATCAGAAAGCCATCTCACATGCAAAGTGGCAATTCCGGACCAAATCAGAATCAAAGGAGGATGCCCAACAGTTATGCCAGGGTTTGAATGCCATCAATCCTTCAAAGTAAAACCACGTGACATAGGTGACAACAAGGCTTTGCTCCTAGATGCGCTCAATGCTTTTTATGCACACTTTGACCAATAGAACATGGAGGTACCTTCACAAACTCCTACAGTCCCTGATGACCTTATGATTTCTGTCCCTGAGACTGAAGTGAGATCATCCTTCAGGTGGGTGAGCCCAAGAAAAGCATCCGGCCTATATGGGGTCCATGGCCGAGAACAAAAGATCTGTGCTAACCAACTGGCTGGAGTACTCGCCAATATCTGTAATCTCTCACTTTGGCAGACTGAGTTTCCCACCTTCTTCAAGCAGGTTTCATACAGGTGCCTAAGAAGTACATGGTAACTTGCCTCAGTGACTATTGTTCAGTAGCACTTGCATCCACTGTGATGAAGTTGTGAAACGTGTCAACTCCTGCCTGAGGAGTGACTTGGATCTGCTCCAGTTTGACTTCCATCAGAACAGGTCAATGGCTGATACCATTTTATTGGCTCTTCACTCAGTTCTGGAACAACTGGATAGTGAAGGTGCATACATTAAGATGTTTTTCATTGAATATTGCGCTACACTCAACACTATCATCCCCTCAATGCTAATCAATAAGCTCCAACATCTAGGCCTCAAAACTTCCTTGTCTAACTGGGTCCTTCACTTCTTCATTTGCACACTCCAGTCAGTTCGGATTGGCAACAACGTCTCCTTCATATTCATCACCAGCACAGGTTTTGTGCTTAGTCCCCTGCTCTACTCACATTATACGATTCCAGTGCCATATTGAAGTTTGATGAGGACGCCATTGTTGTTGGCCAAATCAAAGGCGGTGATGAATTAACATATAAAAGGGATATTGAAAATCTGGCTGAATTGTGCCACAGCAATAATCTCTCAATCAATGTCAGCAAAACCAAAAGGCTGATTATTGACTACAGCAGGAGGAAACTGAAGGCCCATGAGTCAGTTCTCAAGGGATCAGAGGGGGAGAGAGCCAATATCTTTAAATTCCTCAGAATTATCATTTCAGAGGATCTTTCTTGAGATAGCATGTACATGTCATTACAAGGAAGGCATGGCAGTGCCTTTGCTTTCTTAGAGGCTTGCGTAGATTCAGTGTGTCATCTAAAATTTGGGTGCACAGTGGAGAGTCTCGTGACTGGTTGCTTCATGGCCTGGTATGAAAACGCCAATGCCCATGATTAGAAAAGCCTACAAAAAGTAATTGATACAGCCCATTTCATCACAGAAAAAACCTCTCCCCACCATTGAGCACATCTACAAAGAGCACTACTACAAAAAAGCAATTTCAGTCATTCAGTCATCAATCATCAGCATCCAAGCCCTTTTCTCTCTTCATTGCTGCCATAGGAAAGGAGGTAGAGGAGCCTTAGGTCCCACATTGGCAGGTTCAAGTTCAGTTATTGCACTTCAACCATCAGGCTCCTGAATCAGTGTGGATAAATTCACTGAACTAATTCCATCGTCTATGGACTCACTTTCAAGGACTCTACAACTCATGTTCTCAGTATTATCTATTGTTTATTTATTTATCTATTTATTTATTTATTATTACTTTTTTTTCTCAACTCAAGCTGGTAAAACCTGAAGTATGGGCATAGCCAAGCACACGCATTTCTCAATTGCTAGGAACTTTCAGACTATTGTAGTGGTGTTTAGTATTGTGGCTTTCTGAAGATGTACATAGGTATTGCTGTGTACCCTTGTTTGCTTAATACTATTGTGTAGTGACTTCTGAAAAACACTAGTCGTAGATATTGCTATCGGGACAAAGTTCTAAAGTCTTTCAATTTCCTCTTTTAATTCAGCATATTTCCGGTGTTTTTCACTTAGTGATTTCTATAAGTTATGTGAGCTTGGAATGGCTATATCTATTTAGTAAGTTGTTCTTGTTTGTTTATCCTGTATTATTATACATGTACGTTTATTATGGATCATCTTATCTGTAATAACAGATATAATTTGTGATACTCCAACTCTAAAATTGGATCAGACTTGTGTTTCTGTTAAGGTCTGATTCATTTTATGAGCCTGTATTTTAAAGTAAGCTTTTGTTGAACAATGTTTACCACTTGATTGTGCCTGTGTAAGTAATCAGATTGAGTTAAACTGCTACAGGATCCTGTCATATATGTAATTGTTTCTGGTTTTCTTTGTGATTTTCTACATTTATCATCTTGAATTTGTTGGTCTTTTATTTGTATTTTTGATATATTTCATGTTAACTATCTGGTTCTGTATTGCCACAAGAAACCTTTCTGTTTCTGGGAAGAGGTCTCCAACTCTGAGCCAGGCAATCGAGGCTTCCCTGTCAACATCTAGTCTGCTCAGATTGTGAGGATGTCTTCTATGTAGGGTCATGCTCTTCATTGGTTAACTTTTTCTTCAATAGTGATAATTTCTTCATTTTTCTGGGTTGTGCTCTCATTTAGATTTAGCAGTATATACTTATCAGAATTTTATATGCTTGCATGGAGTGCTGATTCCTGTTTTCATTGATGAAAATATATACTCAGAAGTATATATTATTATTATTTTGTATTTTCTTAGTTTGTCTTCTTTTGCACATTGGTTCATCTTTGTGCAGAGGTTTTCATTGATTTCATTGTATTTATTTGTATCTACCATGAATCCCTGGAAGAAAATGAATTTCTCGGTAGTATGTTACAAGGATTTCCCCTAGTAATAATGATCAGTTAGGCACAGAGAGCATCTATAATTACCGACAAGTACCTTTATTGCCTCAATGGAAGAGCATTTTACACAACTGAATATCTGTGTGCACACCTACTAAGTTCTCCTGACCTTCCACCATCAGTCAAAGAATAGGAAAGATAATAACAGTAAAAGGTGTCTATGCTGGCCATGTTCTTCTCATGGTCCAGCTCCAAACTCCACATATCCATGGCTACTCCACATCTGCACTGGTGGGTCTCTGGAGGTTGGAGTGTTATCGCTACTTTTGCAATTGAAATATTTGCTTTTGTATTCATTCCATACCATTTCAAATGTTGTATTTCAGTGTTATTAGCTCTGGGTCATCTGATTGAACTATAATACCTTCTTATTGGCTCTGGTCTGAGCCATCATCCACTTATTGCCCTTCTCCCACAAGTGGCAAATGGTAATTTATAACACTTTGTTTTAAATCAGTTACCAAAACAGTAACCAGCTCAAATCACTCATGGCAGCTGCAGACCCCACCATTTACAAACCTGTATATTATATCTAACCAAAGAACACTTCACAAATAACTTCTTGTTTGCAAATTATCTCTAGTCCAGCAGATTATAAGGAGCACCACTGTATCTACTCTAAAACATTAATTTAGCCGAACAACTCCAGGTCACAAAATGGAAGATGCAGAACAGCTTCAGAAAATAGCAGCCTCCATGTCCTTCAAGTACATGGCAGGACAAAGTCATTTGGTTTGTCTTCTTCCACTGTCCTGATTCTTTCAAATTCATTAATTTGTAGATTATAGTTCTTTCTGACCAACATGTATTTTGATGGCAAATTTACTTGTACTTAACTGTAAATATTTATGGCGCCTGTGAGAAAACCACCTCCACGCCTGTCCTCACCCTGCCACTTTAAGCACTGGAAAATCTCCAAATCTTGGGCAATTAAGAAGTTTTTAACTGGATGTTTGTAATTTAACTGAAGGTCTACCAGTGTCTACCAGTTTCGGGTAGATGGAACTCGTCAGCCTGGGAAGGCAGTCCATCTAAGAGAGAGAAAATTCTGATTTCAAACCTGTGCTGCCTTGCGGCCATACCCCCTCATGGGAAAGGCTTCGGAAGTAAACCCTGAGGACAACTCTGGAGCTGGAGTCCCTGAGGCAGTCCGACGTTGCCTTCAACCTCACTCTGGCAACTCCTGCGAAATCACTGGTGCCAAGCTGTATCGGCACTTGCCCTTCCCTTGGACTACATTGGTGGCGTGGAGAGGGCAGATTTGCTGCATGGGCAACAGCCAGTCTTCCACACAACCTTGCCTGGGTCTACGCCCTGGAGAAGACATTCCAGGTGCAGATCCATGGTCTCATGAGACTGACGGATGCCATACATACCAGTGTCTTGGGATTCCTAGCATAATCATGTACAAGTGAAAAGAGATGAATGTGTGGTAATGAGGAGAGCTGGCAGAGCCATGATGGCACTTGACAGCAACCACTTCGAGCTCATCTACTGATCAGCTTAATTTCTACCTTTAGTGTATCTCTCTTTCCTTCTTAAGGTAGATGGGGTTCTTTCAAAGACCCCGACCTAGAGTTACACTCAAATGTCTATTCTTTGCAACAATGGGACCTGTTCCCAGGGCTCACAGACCAGCCCTTTTTTTTTGAAATCCCAAGGATGCAGCCTAGAAAACAAGCATTCTCTTGAGGTTTTGGGCTTGGCGGCCCTTGGGATGAGTCAGTTCTATGCCAGAGCCGTTGACTGAAGCACCGGGGAGAAATTGGAACATCAGGAACAGTGGATCAGCTGTCGGGGGCTTTGTGTTCAGATCTCACTCTCTTTCTCTCATTGGTGGGAGAGAGTTTGTTGCTGATTCTCGTGTTGGAGAACTCGGAATAAAGGGATGCAACGGGCTTCGTCATTGTACATCAACAAGATGTTCTGTTTATGTCTCACTGTGAAAGGGTGACGCTTTCTGTCCCTTTATTAGGGAGAAACAGAGCCTGCAGTATACTGAATTGTTGGGGTGAATGATTAGTTTTTGTTGTTCTGCAGATTGTGGCTTTGCTATTGCTTGCTGTGTGGGGGGAGGGTGACGCTTTTTTCTTGCCGAAGTAAGTGGGGGAGGGGGAGGTTCATTGCTTTGCTGCCACTTGTGCATGAGAGGAAGGAGTAGGGGAGCTTTGGAGTTCTAACATTTATACTATCACTCATTCTTTGTGGCACTTTTCTGTTTACATGGATGTCTGTGAAGAACAAGAATTTCAGGTTCTATATAGTATATTGTGCAAACATTCTCTGATATAATGGTGCTATTGAACTATTAAATAAGTGACAGCAGAATAGGACAACATTTATCCCATTACTCCAAATCCAGACCGCTGTTTCCCCACATAGACCCTCTCATTTACTCTTTCCCTATCTCTTCCACCCTACAACGCATCCCTCCCCTTACTCTCAATGCACCTTCTAGTTCTCTATCCCACCATCATCCCCAGAACCTTCTCCTGAGCCAATACCTAATCCTAGCTCCAAACCTTGCTGTATCCTCACCATTAATCTCTCACTACCCCCTCCCTCAAACTTGACCTCCCTCTCTCTGACGCTGAGTATTTAGTCCTCAGCAAAGGCCTTGCAGATGCTGGATCTGGAGCAAAAACTAACAATTGCAGGAGGAACTTAGCAGATCAGGCAACATGTGTGGAGGAAAATGGACAGACGACATTTCAGCTTGACTCAAATATTAACCAGGCATTTTCTCCACAGGTGCTGCCTGACTCGCTCAGTTCCTCAGGCACTTTGCTCTATGTTCCCTACATTTGTCTTTTTCCTGAGTGTTCATTGCAGATTGTATGGATCTGCATTGATAATATGTTGGTTTAGCATCTGGTTTGAGCCCGGTGCATTTTAAATCCCTTTCACAGATCCTTAAATAATATCTTCAGAGCTTTCCAAAAGTAGAATTAAGTGTGGTTGTGAAGTACTCATGCCAAGTTCATATTGATCTTCATTATCTGCTTATTAATCTTCAGTTACAAAGTCATTGTTTCAGTGAATATATACAATTTAAAATGCTCTCTTCACAGTGATCATTCTCTCCTTACTAGCTCCCCTTCCCCAGTATAGTGCAAGTCACCGTTCTGATAGTTTCTGCTTTCTTCTATTGGGATATTGCTGAAATGCCACTCTTCAAGTTTCCTATAATCTGTTTAGCCTTGTATACAGATGCAATGTTTCCTTGCTTCCTACAGTTAAAGCATCATACCTCTCTGAATTGCTGAATTTATGCAAGATGATTCCCACTGTAGTGATGTGATCTCTCACTAGACCCCATCCTCGCACTTACTACGTTCATGTGACTTGTACTCTGTGTTAGAGCTCCTGTCATTGCCAATGTCATTATTCTAGACATTGTGTTTACACTAATATTTTGTGTCCACTAAAATTCTTTTGACTTTTAGATGCTATTTCCATAGATGTAGTCATTTTAGTCATAGATCCAGTGTTAAATCCAGAATGCTTATTAACTGCGATTGGATTTCCTCACCAATTAGTTGACAAAAGATTATCCCACAACACATGATCCAATAACACTCAAAAGTTGCAATGCTATTTAAGAGTTTTGATTGGCTACACAATTACTAATTATCCTCCTGACCTTTGGTCATTGATGCGGACGACACATTTCACTGTATGTTTTGATACTTCAGTATAGATGTGACGAATAAAGCTAATTTCTCTAACTATATGACTAGTATAAGCATGCTGCACCTGCTCTTTGAAATGGGCTTCAATCTGACCACCAGCAGGACCAACAGCAGCAGAACCATAGAATCATCCGCAGCACCGGAAAAGCTACATCATCACACAAATGGGATGATCGGCAGTGAGATTCAGTGCACGGAATGAGAACAGGCATGCTTGGGCTAGAGGTAGAGTAGTTAAAAGATTTTAATGCTACAGGGGACTCAATGACTCACGGCTGGTAGGATCAGATATTTGGAAACTTGTTACCTGTGACCACTGTCCTCAATTTTCTTTTGCACCTGGACCCATCCATCCAGTACAAATATTTGCAAGATCTCACAGTCAGTGGGCCACTTTGTATTTGGCAGGTGTCTGATGGCTTATTTATCAGGGCAGACAACTGCCAGCTCATTTTCTGCAGTGACACCAGCTAGAATGAGTGGATGTTTGGGTTTGTAATTTTGGCTTTGATTCGTTAACCGCAGATATATGGATCATCTGCTCTATGGGCTTCCATTTCATTTAAGTATAGCTGATGTATAATCTCCTAAAGGTCTCTGTGGGTATTTCTGGGCCAGTATGGTAGTGAAGCAGTTAGTGTAGTGCCTTTCAGTACCAGCTGTAAGATCAGGGTTCAAATCCTGCTGCTGTCTGTAAGGAGTTTGTTACTTTTTCCCTGTGACTGCATGGACTTCCTCTGGGTGCTCCAGTTTCTTCCCATATTCTGAAGATGTATAATTAGGGTTAATACGTTGTGGGCATGAATGTTGGTGCTGGAAGCATGGTAACATTTGTGGGCTACCCAGCATAATTCTCACTGATCTGACTTGAAGCAAATAATGCACTTCACTATATATTTCAATGTACATGTGACAAATAAAGTTGATCTTATCTTATCTCAAAGAGTTCGACCTGCTTCCCTTTTCTCTTCTTATCTCAAACCAAACTCGCAGGATGGTCCCTTGAAAACTCTTTTAAAATGTGCCTGATTCCATTAATGATGAACTCTAACACTGAGGATTAGGGGTAATGAAAAATCATATAGCAACCAGGTCTGCCACTGTTCCAGCATTAGCATAGTGAAGGAATTCTATATGCCTTGTCAGATCATAAGGCTCCACTAAGGTTTAAACACCAGTGCAGTGGTGAGCTTTGACTCTGAATGAGTCCAGACAATTATGAGGAGTCTGCTATAACCAGTGAGCCCACAGTTTATGACTTTGCCACCTGGCATGGCCTCAATATTTCAAAGTTTTTTAAAAGTTACACCAATCTTACTATTCTGATGTTTCTAAAAGGCATCTATTGTAACTGTGCCCAAAAAGGGTGTGATGACCTTCCTCAACGACTATAATCATGTGGCACTTATAGTAACTGTAACGAAGTGCTTCGAGAATTGGCTGTGGCATCAATCAACTCTTGATGCGGTTATCGCCCAAGTGTGGAGAGAGACACTGAAGCAGGTCAACAGTTCACAAACTTTAATGAGACCTGTGTAGAAATAAAGGAAAAACAATAACTGCTAGGCCAATGGGACCAAAGCTCTCAACTGGAAGCCAGAAGTAGTAACTAAATACAAAATGAATACTGCTCTTTTAGAGTGTCAATAGAAACTTTAGTCTCCTTTCTTGGACAAGGATGAAGGTAAGCCCGGAGTGTAGATGTTGACAAGACTAGAATGAGAGGAAGGGAGTCAAATATCTCCACAGTGAAACACTAATTAGCTGGAACGTGCATACTCACAAATGTTTTGTCCAACCTATTCTGCAGCCTGCCTGTGAGGGCACATAGACCTCATGGCATAGTTTGTGATTGTGACAAGGTCTGCTCCCTCGGTGCAGCTCCCAAGTTCCAGAAGTCTATGCCCACTGGAAGTCCTAAATGAGAGACTTGTCCAGGATGTCATTGGCCAGAAATCAAGAATGTTCATCTTGACCATACCCCTCCTAATCCACAAGATACTGGGCCTTGCCCTGTACCTGGCAAGATCACAGCAGGCATCTCATAGAATTGACCAGGGAACCATCCACCAAGTGGGAACAAAGGAGGGGGGTGCGGGTGGTGACTGGAGCTGGGGGAAAATAGTCACTGGCTTGAGCTGGGGAAAATGGAACACTGGGTGAATCTTCATTGATGATGGTAGGCACAATCTATATGAGACCTTGTTGATAGACATCTCCACCTCAAATGGTCCCACATAGTGTAGGGCCAACCTACAGCTCCTAACTTTCAGGGGAATATCCCTAGGTACTAGCCAGAATATTTTTCCCCAGCTTGAGAGACCTCAGCTGTCAGCCGGGGTGATCAGCCTTCCAAACGTGTTGTTTTAGAGCACGAGGCAGAGAAGCCCTGGCCTGACACCATGTGTGCTTGTAGCTTTCAACCAACTGTTCAGCAGCAGGAACTCTTACATCAATCCCCCAATCAGGGAAGAGTGGTGTCTGGAATCCCTTCTGGCATTCAAAGGAGATATGTCAGTGGAGGTTGTCTGGAGATTATTGTGGGCAATCTCGGCCCAAACTCCAAGCAGTGGGATTGAATGAGGCAAGGCAGCACAGGGATAGCTCCAGCTCCTCATTCACTCTCTCAGACTGAAGGATTGACACCATTCCAAAACTCTGGTGTGCACCGTGGCAGGGACAGTCATTTGTGTGGTATCCTACTTGGGCCTGGATCCAGCTATTGGGTGGCCCTCACTTTGCCTCTATTCCCCAAGTTATCAGAGCAGCAATGCACAAGCAAGGAAGAATGGGCTGTAGATGGGTGTTTTACTCAGACATGTTGAACTGTTGGGAGAGAGCATCAGCCTTGGTACTCTTGCTATCAGGATGATAAGTGAGGAAAAAATAAAACTGGGTGAAGAAGAGAGCTTGACGGAAGTGGAATCTCTTAGTGTCCGAAATGTAGGAGAAGTTATCTGTCCAAACCGGAAAGGAGTGTACCACCCCCTCCAGCCAGTGTCACCATGCTTCCAGGGCCTTGTCGACATCAAGAAGTTGTTAGTTTTCCAACATTCGAGTCATACTCAGCTGGAGTCAAGTGACGGGCAAGAAAGGCTTTTGGGTGGAGCCAGCACTCCACAGAAGAGTGCTGGGAGAGTATAGCTTCAAAGCTGACATCTGATTCATCAACCTTGATGATGAATGGCTGGGGTGTGTCTGAACTGATGCGGCACTGGGACAGTGGTGAAGAATTGCTTGGTCTGCTTTATTGTACAATGGAATCTTGTTGTGGTATTCTGGGTGAGTGCATTTATGGGGCTTCAATGGAATCGGAGTTTCTGATCAAGTAAAGTTTGCAACCCAATGAAACACCACACCTATTTGACTGTAGATGACTTGGGCTACTCTGTGGCTACCTAACGTTACGTGGGTCCATTTGAAAACCTGAAGGGTTAAGTATATAGCCCAAAAACAACACCTGCTCTTTATGGAGCTCACATTTATCGAGCTTGGTCTAAAAGTTAATCTTGAGGAGCTGTCTGAGAACCCTCAGGACATGCTAGATGTATTCCTGGTGAGAGTAGGAGTAGATCAGAATGCTGTCCAAATACACAAAAACAAACTGATTCAACATGTCCCTGAGCACATCATTGACAATGCCCTGAAAAACAGCAGGGGTGTTGGCCAGACCAAAGGGCATCACAAAGTACTCATAGTGTCTAAAGGAAGTGTTGAATGCTGTCTTTCACTCATCCCTTTCTCATATATTAATAAGATTGCGCAGATTGAACTTGGAAAATGTGATTGGTCTTTGGACATGTTCAAACGCAGAGGCAAGTAGGCGAAGAGGATAGTGGTTCTTCGCTCTGATATTGTTTAGGGGCCAATAATCAATGCAGGGACAGAGCTGGCTATCCTTCCTGCTCACAAAAATGAAGCCTGCCCCTTCTCATGAGGTTGACAGATCAATAAACCCCAAGGCCAAGGCTTGTTTAACATACTCTTCCATGGCCATCTTTTCAGGGTGAAAAAGGGAAAATAGCTGGCCTCAGAAAGGACTAGTACCTGGTAAGGTGTCAGGTAGACAGGTATGTTGGTCCCCACTCTTGGAACACCTTTAGGAACCAGTCAATCCATGCAATGTTTCATGAGAAGCAGGCAAGGCCAAACATCAGTGGAAATTCAGGTGAACCTATCAGATAGAAGGAAAGCTGTTGCTTATATTTACCTGTAAGCAGGAGTTGGAGGGGTTCTATGGAAAGATGGATCAGGACATTGCCTAGAGACCAGCCATCCAGGGCTTTGATGTTGATATTTTCTCTCAATTTCCGAGTAGGAACTCTCTATTTTTGAGTCAGAGAGATAACCATGAGATTTTTGGTTGCCATAGAGTCAATAAATGCCTGAAGCTCAAGCGTCTGACACCTACACAACAAGGAAGCTGGGAGCATCAGGGGAAGACAATTGCAAGGGGAACTGAACCATTGGATCTCCCCTTCCTGCTTGGGCACTTGGGCATTAAGCTTGGAAGTGTCCTGGATTACCACAAAAGAGGCAGGAACCTGTTCTCCTGTGCCATTCTCATTCCTCCTGAGATAGGCACAAGCACCCGACGAGCATAGGCTCCTCCATGGACTGGGTGATGGGCGATCCGCAGAGTAGGAAGCATAGGATATTCTATCTGTGCTCCATTCAGTCGCCTGGTTGTCAACACAAATGTCCAGATTAATCAGATAATGTAGGTTCTCCTGCTTGTCATACACTGTGATCTCATGCCAGACCCCTGAGCTCAGTCCTCACTGATGGAACTCTCATTCTCCCCTGTCTCCACCACAAGTACAGGGAACTTTACTGCACAGTCCCTCACTGTCCCTCTACCTTGGCACAGGTCCAGGAGTCATTGCGCAGCCTCCTGACCTCCTGATTAAAACTCTCTTCAACTTGGCAACAAGTCACCGAAGTGACTAGGCTGTGGGGGACCTTTGCTCCTATAGAACTGAACAAGCCGAGTTGGGTCTGTTTAAAAGGCTCACCATGTACGCCAGTTTATGCTCATCACCCAGCTGAGTCAGCTGAGTTTAGAAAGTAAGCTGTCACTAGGGAATAAATTTCTACAGCTTTTGGGGTCAGCAGAGTATCTGCCTGGTAGAGGAAATGCCCGGTTCTGGTCCAAAGGCGGGAGCTGGGGCATCAGAGGCCAAGGTTGATGATGCTGTTGAAGTGGAGGGTCTGGCAGTGCGACTTCCATGGCCAAAAGCTGCTGAATTGTGTTTGTGAGAGCAGTAACGGCTGTCCCCTGATTTTGACTGTTAGTTGCAAGCTGCTGAAATGCGGCTGTCAAAGCAGTAATGGCTGCCATCTGGTTCCGGTTGTTTATGGTGAGTTGTCAAACCATCGCCTCAACGTTTGATATCCTGTTCTCCCAGCTTGAACTGGGCTTGCCACTCTGAAAGTAGCTGTGGCATTGCATGAAAGCTGCCAGTTAATCCATCTGCTACTGATTTTAGTTTCTCCTTTGAGACTTTGGTTTGGATGGGGCTTATCATTCCAAGAGTATCTGTTGCATTGCTGCAGTTTCTCCAGCCAACTGTAACTTATCTCTGATCTGACCAATGAATGACAAGGCCAAGGCCAGTTGCTTTCTCTCTGCTGGGTCTGTTTTCATGGTTGAGACTTGCTGATGGGGTATTTGCAGTAATGGCCCAAATGCAAAGAGAGACACAAACAGATCAACAGTTCACCAACTTTAATGAGAACCTTGCAGAATTACAGGAAGCACAATGAATGTGAGGCCAGCAGGGCTGTTAACTGAAACTCTCAAGCTGAAAGTTAATGCTAATTCTGTAGATGGAAGTAATAACTAAATACTAAATAAATTCTGCTCCTTTACAGTGTCAATTGAAACGGTAGTTTTCTTTCCCGGAGAAGAATAAAAATAGGCAGAGAGTGTAGACATTGTTGTGCTCTTAGTCAAGACTGGAATGAGGGAAAGGGGAGTTAAGTACCACCAGAATGAAACACTAACTAGCAGGAATGTGCATACTGATGAATGCGTTTGCCAACTCCATTACGCAGCCCACCTGTGAGGGCGTGCAGATCCCACAGCAGAGTCTCAGAGATGCCTCAGAGATGTTTTGTATCTGCTCAGATTTATCTACCATCACGACAGGTCAACAGCACATACGAGTTCCCTGGCTCTTCATACTGTTGTGGGCCATTTGATCTTTAAGAAAACATACATCAGGCTGCTGCTCATCGGCATTCAATACAATGATCCCATCCAAAATCATTGTCAAGCATCTAAGCCCAGTACTTCATACTTCACTCTGCAAATGGATATTCAACTTCTTCAGTGACAGATCTCAATCGGCGAGGATTGACAACAACATTTCCTCTTTGCTGATCACCAATACAGGTGCACCTCAAGGCTGCGTGCTTATGCCCTTGCTGTACTCTGTATATACACCTAACTGTGTGGTTAAACACACTCCAATGGCAGCTTTGAATACACTGCCAATACCTCTGCTCTTGGATGAATCACAGGTGGCAATGAGTCAGTTTACTGGATTGAGGTAGGTCACCTGGTTGAGTCGTACTGCAATAACAACCTCTTGCTTGATGTCAGCAAAACCAAAGAGCTGATTGTTGACTTCAGTTTGGGGAAGGAGGGTGAGCCTATGCCAGTCTACATTGGGGTACTGGCAGTGGAGGGAATCAACAGATTTAAATTCCTTGGTGTTAACATATCAGATGACCTGTGTTGATCTCAGCATGTGGATGAAATCATCAATGAAGTGAGCTTGCACCTTTGTTTTCTTAGGATGTTAAGGTGTGCCTTGTTATTGAACACTAACAAACGTCTACAGCCATACTGTTGAAAGTATCCTGACTGGTTGTATTGTAGTTCAGTACCATGATTCAAATGTGCAGAGAAGTGGCTCTGCCCAGTACATCACAGGCACGTTCCTCCTCACCATTGATATTATTTACAGGAGGCATTACCTCAAACAGCAACATCTATCATCGCCCACACTATCTGGCATGTGCCATCTTCTTCAGCTGCAATCCTGCCTGAAGTACCACACCACTAGGTTCAAGAATAACTATTTCCATTCAACCATTTGGTTCTTCAACCAACTGGCAAATCTCTAATAATTATATTTTAGAACATCTATGATGACCGTGCACTAAAATGGACCTTTTTTTCTAATTGTGCTTTCTTGGAACAATGTTGTATTATTTATGCTTTCCCTGTGAATGAAGGCTTATCTGATGCTATTGTCTGTGATGTTGCTGCAAGTTTTCATTGTACCTGTACGTGTAAATGACAATAAACCCAACTGTGACTTGCAAGGTGTGGTGAACTATGTGCCTGTCTGGACACGCCCCCGCTGACTGCTCCTGTGGCTCCTCCCACAGGCCCCTGTATAAAGGCGATCTGAGGCCTGACGCTCGGCCTCAGTCTCCAGGTCATAGTATGATGGACACTCACTCCTGATTCCTTCTTCCAGTCAATAAAAGCCGATATCTCGCCTTACGTCTCAGTGTGAGTTATTGATGGTGCATCACAAGGTTAGATGTTTTTGCCCATCCCTATGACCCTTGTCATATAAAGAGCAGTTAACTGTCAACCACGCTGGTAAGCATTGAATCAGATACAGAGCGGACTGTGTGAGAGCAATAATGTTATTCACCTGAGAGATGTTAGTGAGGTAAGTGAGAATGAGTAAATTGAAAGTAATGTGACAACCATGTCTGCCTGTGCCATATCTATCCAGCCCACAAAACACCACCATGCTGCTCCATTTAAACCCCACAACTATGCTATGGAAAAAAGAACTGAAAACAATAAGCGCTACTTTCACAAGTTCAACCAATTGGTGCCATTTCACAGCCTACCATTCAACATAAGCGATGCAATTATTTTCCGATAATCAAAAATGGGAGACAAACATTTCAGGTTTGACTGAAAATTAAAACAGATCCCACACAATCTTTTATTATGTAAAACATTCAGGTGCACTCATGAATCTCCAAATTCTACTCCTCTTTCATTCTAGCAACCTAATGTGGTCTAACCCTATTGTGCAATTTTGTGGCTTGCATTTTAGCACGTAAAATGTAGGATATTTTGACTATGGATGTAATCTGCTTTGATATAAATAGATAAAATTTTCCATTTTAGTCATGCTTAATGCCTAATTTGAGGGTTTTCCTCTTCAAACAGTAAACCTGTTAGCAATTAACTGAAGTTTGGGGTTATGATTTGTGCAGCTTTATATAATAATAGCAAGGGCTTTGAATTGCAACAAATTGCAAAGTATTTTGGAACATTTCCCTGTTCCATAAAATAATCTGCAAATAGCACCAGTCTTCCTAGAATTTGTGGCAAAGTATAAATTATCAAAATGTCTAGGTGGCCCTTATTACCCATTTCTTTATCACATTCAAGCTAATATATATGCATAATGTCAGCACAAAATTTCCGACTGAAATGGCACACAGTGAGTGTGCTTCATTTGAAGTATTAATTAAATGTAGCTCCTATTATGTCAGAAAAAGAGCATAATTATTTGCAATTGTCTCTGATATCCTTCCATTGATACATATTTTTGGGTAGGACAAGGGGAAATCTTGGAAAGTAAAAGAAAATGAATAGCATAGGATTCTCCTTGCTGTACAAAATAAATCACAGTTCCATCAACCCGTACCTATATTCAGTGGGTACTTTATTAGGTACTGTACCTCCTGTACCTGTAAATTGGCTGCTGAGTGCACGTTTGTGGTTGTCTGCTGCTGCAGCCCATCCACTTCAAGGTTTGATGTGTTGTGCATTCAGGGATGCTCTACTGCACTCCATTGTTGTAGTGCATGGTTATTTGTACTGCTGTCACCTTCCTGTCAGCTTGAACCAGTATAGTTATTCTCCTTTGTCCTCTCTCATTAGCAAGGCATTTTCACCCAGTGAATTGCTACTTATAGGAAGAAAGTACAGGAGACTCAGGACTCGCAACCATCTGGTTCTGGAACCCCTCAGCCATCAAGGTCTTGAAACAAAAGGGGTAACTTCATTCAGCTTCGCTTGCCGCATCATTGAAATTTTCCCTCAATCAATGGACTCACTTTCAAGGACTCTTCACCTCATGTTCTTGATATTTATTATTATTCTTTCTTTCTGTTTGCACTTGCACAGTTTGTTGTCTTTTGCACAATGGTTAAACACTCAAGTTAGTGTGGTCTTTCATTGATTCCATTGTGGTTATTATTCTATTGTGGATTTGTTGAGTATGCCCACAGGAAAATAAATCAGGCTTGTATATTGTGATATATCTGTACTTTGAGAATAAATTTACTATGAACTTTGAACGCACAGGATTTTTTTGTTTGCTTTTTACACTATTCTCTGTAAACTTTAGAAACTGTTGTGCATGAAAATCCCAGATCAGCAATTTATGAGATACTAAACACATCCCATTTGGTATCAACGAACATTCATCGGTGACAGTCACTTAGATCACATTTCTTCCCCATTATGATATTTGGTCTTTACAAGAAATGAACCTCTTGAATAGGTCAGTATGCTTTTATGCATCGTGTTGCTGCCACATGATTGGCTGATCATGTATGGTTGCTCTGACGAGCAACTATACATGTTCTGCCTCTAGAATTGCTGTTCATTTTATATGCAGTTCATTTTGTTAAAACGTCTCTTCCTGATTGCAAGCTTTATTTTACATAATTTCCTGCGCAGGCTAATTTGAATTTTGACTTGGAGGTGGAAAGATATCCATCTTCATTCCTCATTACTTGCCCTTGAAGCAGCAATATCTGTGAATCTTAAGCTTTCCAGGTATTGATAAACATTTAGTAGATGTATTTTGAAGGAAGTATTATGTTTATTGTTCACCACTAGTTAAGATATCTTAGTGCCACAGGTTCGCTCCAGTCTTTGCCATAGCTATAGAATGTTGCATAGGTGTATTACCTTATCACTGATCATGAGAATAATCAATAATATCAGTATATTCAGGCAAATAATGATTCTGTATTGAATCTAATACATGTTAAAACATGGTGACCCCTGCTTCCATCCAAGGGGTCAGTGTGGACATGGTGGAGGATTACAAATACCTGGGGATATGAATGGACAATAAACTGGACTGGTCAAAGAACACCGAGGCTGTCTACAAGAAGGGTCAGAGCCGTCTCTACTTCCTGAGAAGACTGAGGTCCTTTAACATCAGCCGGACGATGCTGAGGATGTTCTACGAGTCTGTGGTGGCCAGTGCTATCATGTTTGCTGCTGTGTGCTGGGGCAGCAGGCTGAGGGTAGCAGACACCAACAGAATCAACAAACTCATTCATAAGGCCAGTGATGTTGTGGGGGTGGAACTGGACTCTCTGACGGTGGTGTCAGAAAAGAGGATGCTGTCCAAGTTGCATGCCATCTTGGACAATCTCTCCCATCCACTCTATAATGTACTGGTTAGGCACAGGAGTACATTCAGCCAGAGACTCATTCCACCGAGATGCAACACTGAGCATCATAGGAATTCATTCCTCCCTGTGGCCATCAAACTTTACAACTCCTCCCTAGGAGTGTCAGACACCCTGAGCCAATAGGCTGGTCCTGGACTTATTTCCACTTGGCATGATTAGCTTATTATTATTTAATTATTTATGGTTTTATATTGCTCTATTTCTATACTATTCTTGGTTGGTGCAGCTGTAACGAAGCCCAGTTTCCATAAAGTATGTCTGTCTGTCTGTTTTACTTAACTTCCTGCAATTTCATAAAGTTTTCTCATTAAAAATCTGGTAGAAAGCTTCTGACTTGGGTGATTTTTGAGAAGGTGTTTAACTCCTTGACTAGCTTTGTACACAATGCACTGTGGGGGCAGTAGAGTACAGGTAAACCTAATAAAGTTGTCACACGGTGTCATCCAACAATGGAAATGAATTCCACAGGACTCTTGCTAAATATTATCAAAATATAAAGTATTCTCTATTATTCACATTATATTTCAGTGCATTGAATATGATCCAAACAGTCAATGCATTATGTACCCATTACACATTGTAGAGTATCATATTTTGTGAAATAAAGTGCATTTAATCTAGGTTCCTTAGCAGCCTGAGTGAATAAATGGGCTATGGTTTGTGCAGTATATTCTCACATTCCCTACAAATGAGTCATTTGAAAGCAGAATGAAAAGCCTTCAATTGAATCGTTGATTGTAGCATAACATGTTCTGTGTTTTATTGCTATTTACCCACAGCAGCTTAAATCATTTTATATAATGACTCTGTGACAAATTGACACAGGATGTTTCACATTACAGTTACTGGGATCAGCACATTATTCAAGCTGCATCTGAGAAGAGATGAGAGGAAGGAATTGCACTGTATAGAATAATGATGATAAATATGATTTTTGCATTTTTCATTATTTTGTCTTTCAGATGCTATAGCTCAAATCCTTTTATCTCTATGTGCAGTTTAAAAATAATTAAGACTTTTGAGATTGCGCAGTGAACACACTGCACTGAATGCAGATTAAAAATGAAATGCAAAACATGTGCAAATCTTGGATGACTGAGTGAAGTAACTGTGGCCATATATTATTCAAACAAAAAAAATGCAAGGTGAGTAGTCAATGTACCATTGAATATGCCTACTTTTCCTATTACGTTATACAGTCTGAACAGTGTATTCAAATATGATGAATTAATTCAAATTTCATTCCACACTCTGTATGCGCATATTTACTTAAACAAAAAATTGTTTCAATATTCCCTGCTGTTTTGTCTTTACACTAGGTTTTTTTAATCTTCTTTAATAGCCAGCCATAAATTCTATGCAGGATATTTTGGAGTACTCTTTTGAAATAAAGTGCCTTTTCCCCCTTTCTGACACAAAAAAAACAATTAGTTCTTTCAATCCATGCTGTGATTATTCTGCTGAGGAGTCATATCCGTCTCCTTCATAAGATTTATTTTAGAAGAAAGTAAATCCATGTGAGATTTATACCTACTGCCTGAGATGAAAATCAACTCATGGCAGTTCTAGTATGGCTAAGTGATGCAGAGATGTTAACTGTTCCAGCCACCAGGTTTCCAGCAGATGATTTGAAATGAAACTACCCACTGTTGCAAACTTTTATCTCATTGCACAGATTTTCCCTATTTTTGTATTCCTCTTCTGCCTTTGGCAGGATACTTTTCTCCTTTGGATACTCTCAGTAAAGGATTGTTCACTTATCCTCAGCAGATGTTAGAAAGGTGATGAATGCTGCCCAGTTTAATGTTAGTGAAACCGTGCCAGCACTGCTAGATAGCCACAGACCTGGCCAAGCTTTGTGTGAATGACAACATATGTGAATGACAACATATGAGAATGCTGGAGTGCTAATATAAAGTAGTGTGAAACTTTGATAGAAGTGCTCGCCATCTGTGGTTGGCATTTTGACTTGCTGATAAACCGCTCGCACCTTGAGCTTGGCCAATGATGCAAACTGTCTCATCAGAGCCAAGTTCAATCTAATCATCAAGGTTGCTGAAGTGATCCAAAAGTGATTCAAAAACACTCAACTATTGAAAAATAATCATGGTATGAAAACATATCAAAATAATAATGAAGCAAAATAAAGCTTATAAACACAATTAAAAATATTCAGGTGAATTCACTTGAAAAACAAAAGAGAACTTGTTTTTCTCCCTCTACTGAAGTGAAGGCAGTCAATAGACTAGTTCTCTTGATAGAAACTAATTGTTTCAAGATATCAACAAGTTTTTGCAGGTGATCTCAGGCAGTTCCTTGGACAGTCCAGCAGAGTCATAACGGGCTAACTGTTTCATGGCCAGACTCCACTCCTAATTCATCAATGACTTTGGAGAGACTATCACATTTTTGCTGAAATTTCAGTCCAAACTTTAACATTGCAAGCTACGCACAGAGTTGATAATGGAGAACAGGGTTTTTGGGCTAACAAAATGTTAGGAGAAAGGTCGGAAGACATGGAGCCCAGGGAAACTTGGCTGCATGATTCTGAAATGGCTTGCCACAGAAGGCGGTGGTAGTAGATGGAGTGTATTCTGCCTGGAGGTCTGTGACTATTGGTGTTCCACAGGTACCTATTCTAAGACTCTTGCTCTTTGTGATTTTTATAAGTACTTTTTGGGTCGAACTATGATGGCACTGGACAGCTACTTCTTTGATTTCATCTGCGGAAACAGCTTAATTTCTACCTTTAATGTCTCTCTTTTTCCTTTACAAGGTGGGTGGGGTTCTGTCGAGGACCCTGGCTTACAGCTACACTCAAACTTTGGTTCTTTACAGAACTAGCTCCTGCTCTTGCGGCTCACTGACTGGCCAGTTTTTGATATCTCAAGAACCCGGCCTAGAAGTTGAGCGTGCCTTTGGGGTTCTGAGGATTTGCAGCCCTGGAGGCGAGCTATTTCTAAGCTGGTGCTGCCGACTGAAGTGTCTTGGAGAAAACAGAACATTGGGAACAGTGGATCAGCGATCAGAGTGCGCTCTCTCTCTCTCTCTCTCTCTCTTTCTCTCTCTCTCTCTCTCTCTCTCTCTCTCTCTCTCTCTCTCTCTCTCTCTCTCTCTCTCTCTCTCTCTCTCTCTCTCTCTCTCTCTCTCTCTCTCTCTCTCTCTCTCTCTCTCTCTCTCTCTCTCTCTCTCTCTCTCTCTCTCTCTCTCTCTCTCTCTCTCTCTCTCTCTCTCTCTCTCTCTCTCTCTCTCTCACTCTCCCTCCCTCCCTCCCTCTCTCTTATTGGTAGGGGAGAGTCTGTGGCAGATTCTTGAGTCAGAGTACTCGGGAAAAAAAAAGTGACTCGGCAAACTTTAACACCGTACATCAGCGAGTGTTTCTTTTTAGACTTGTTAGTTTCCCCCTCATTGTGTGACACCCCTCTGTCCCTTTATTAGGGGGAGAGAGCGAGAAAGAGAGAAAGAGAGAGCCTGTGGTATGTTGAATTGTCAGGTGAATGATTAGTTTTTGTTGTACTGCAGATCACGGTCTTTCTTGGGGGTTTTGCTGCTGCTTGCTTAGTGGGTGGAGGGTGCTGATGCTTTTTTGCTGAAGTAAGTGGGGCAGGGAAGGGTTGCTTCTTATGCTACTTCTAGTGCATAGCAAGGGGGATTAGGGTGGGGTTTGGGATCCTAATATTTTTACTGCCACTTAATCTTTGGGGTACCCTTCTGCTTTCATGGATGTCTGTGAAGAGCAAGAATTTCAGGTTGTATATAGTATACATTCTCCGATATTAAATTGAACTATTGAAATGAGTTGGATGAAGAAGTGGAAGGGTGGATAAGTAAGTTTGCAGGTGCCATGAAGGTCAATCCATAGGGGAGAAGGTTGTTATAGGCTACAATGGGACATTGATAGAATGTAGAACTGGGCTGAGAAGTGGCAAATGGAGTTCAATTTAGAAGAATGTGAAGTAATTCACTACAGAAGATCAAACTTGATTGCAGAATACAGAGTTAATATCAGGATTCTTAACAGTGTACAGGAACCAAGGGATCTTGGTTTCCATGTCCATAGATTGCTCAAAGTTGCAGCACAAGTTGATAAGGTGGTCCAGAAGGTGAATGGTAAGTTGGCCTTCATTAATCAGGGCATTGAATCCAAGAGCCACAAGGTATCGTTGGGTCTCTATGAAACCTTGGTTAGATCACACTTGTGCTTAGTTTTGTTTGCCTCATTATAGGAAGGATATGGAAGCATTAGCGAGCAAGCAGAGGGAATTTACCAGTAACGTTGACTAGATTGCAGATCATGTCTTACAAGGCTCAGATGAGTGAACTAGGAATTTTTTTTGGAGTGAAGGAGGATGGTAAGTAACTTGATAGGTACAAGATAAGAGGCATAGATAGAATGGACAGACAGAGACATTTTCCTAGGGTGGAAATAGTTAATAAGAAAAGACATAATTTTAAGGTGTTTGGATGAAAGGGTAGGGTGGATGTCAGGGATAGTGGTTTGTATGCACTGGTAGGGGTGCTGGTAAAGGTATAGATATTAGATATGTTTAAGAGACTGTTAAGCAGGTGGATTAGAAAATGGAGGACTATGTGGGAGGGAATCAGAATCAGAATCAGGTTTATAATCACTGTAATGATATTTGTTGATAGAAGTTAGATTGATCTTAGAGGAGGTTAAAGGGCCAGCACAACATTGTGGGCTGAAGGCCCATACTGTGCTGTACTATTCTATGCTCCAGGTTTTGCACCAAGGGACATAGTGATAAATTATACAATAATAAGAGAAAAATATCAAAGCACCAAAAAAGCACATTTTATGGTATATTATTTTGCTTTGCTTTACTCTGCTCCTCATTGCTTATGACCCCTTCACATCAAGCAATTTATTTCCAGGCCTGAATGTAGCAGGTGTCTTATTTTCAAATCTTGTTTTCTGTTAACATGCATCATTTCTACAACTGACAGGTTTAATGTATAAAACCCAGTTAAAATTCCACACTAAATTAGACACGTAGTGGTCACACAAAAATCAATTTAATGCCTTCAAGACAAATTGAGGTTTTTTTGCTTCTCTGTGATGGGAAATCAATACGAACCAATGGCTAAGTTATTTATCACCCAACACCACAGTGAGACTCAGGTCTGCAGCTACCGAATACATAACATGTCTCAACTGTCCACTCTTGACAACCTTATACACAGTATATCCAAACTATAACCACAAGAGATCCTGCAGATGTTTGAAATGTAAAGTACTACACACACAATGCTGTAGGAGCCCGGCAGGTTAGGCAGCATCTATGGAAAGGAATAAACAGTTGATGTTTCAGGCAGAGACCCTTCATTAGATCTGGAAAGGATGGAGAAGAAATAGAAACTGGGGAGGGCGAGCATGAAGTAAAAAGATAGGAGGTGATAGGTGGACACGATAAAGGGCTGGAGGAGAAGGAATCTAATAGGAGAGGAGAGTGGACCATAGGATATCAACAAAATAACAGATATCAACAAAATAGAGAGAGTACAGAGGAGATTTACTAGAACGTTACCTGGGTTTCAGCATCTAAGTTACAGGGAAAGGCTGAACAAGTTAGGTCTTTATTCTTTGGAGCGTAGAAGGTTGAGGGGGGACTTGATAGAGGTATTTAAAATAATGAGGGAGATAGATCGAGTTGACGTGGATAGGCTTTTTTCATTGAGAGTAGGGGAGATTCAATTTGAGAGTTAAGGGGCAAAAATTTAAGGGTAGCATGACGGGGAATTTCTTTACTCAGAGAGTGGTAGCTGTGTGGAATGAGCTTCCAGTAGAAGTGGTAGAGGCAGGTTCGGTATTGTCATTTGAAGTAAAATTGGATAGGTATATGTACAGGAAAGGACTGGAGGGTTATGGGCTGAGTGTGGGCCAGTGGGACTAGGTGAGTGTAAGTGTCGGCACAGACTAGAAGGGCCGAGATGGCCTGTTTCCGTGCTGTAATTGTTATATGGTTATATAGGAGAAAGGGAAGCAGGATGGGCACCAGCTGGAGGTAATTGGTAGGTGAGGAGAAGAGAAGAGGTATGAGAGGAACAAGAGTGATAAATGGAAGAAAAAGGAAGGGGAATAGAGGGAAATTAATGGAATTCAGAGAAATACATATTCATGCCATAAGGTTGGAGGCTACTCAGATGAAATTTAAGGTGTTGCTCCTCAGAAGAGGAGGCCATGAACCAACATATCAGAATGGGAATGGGGTTTGGAATTCAAATTGTTGGCACTGGGAAAGCCTGTTTGTTGCATATGGTGCAAAGGCCCTCAAAAGAGTGGTCCTCCAATCTATGGTAAGTCTCACCAATGTAGTGGAGCACCAGATACAGTAGACAACTCCACCAGATTTGCAAGCTGAAGTGTTGCCTAACCTGGAAGGACTGTGCCCTGAAAAGTGGTGAGGGAGGATGTGAATGGGAAGGTTGGGCACTTCTTCTGCTGCAAAGATGTGCCAGAGGGAGATTAGTGGGCAGGGTTGAATGGACAAGAGATTCACAGGAGTAGTCCATAGAGAAAGCAGAGAGTTGGGTGGTGGAGGGAGCAGTTAACATATGTTTGACAGTAGGATCCCATTGATGATGGGGGCGTTGCAGAGAATGATGCACTGGATGTGGAAACTCATGGTGCGGTAAAGAGGAGCTCCATACCTGTTAAGGCAGAAAGAAGACAGGGCGAGGAGAAATGTCCAGGAAATGGAGAAATTGCAGGTGAGATCAGCATGAATGGTGGAGTAAGGGAAACACTGCTCTTTGAAGAAGGAGGACATTTCTAACATTCTGGAAAGGAAAATTTGGGAACAGATGTGATGGTGATTAAGGAACTGAGAAAAGTGAATGGCACTTTAACAGTGACAGGGTAGGAAGAAGTATTGTCAAGATACCTGTGAGAGTTGGTAGATTTTAAAAGATATCAGTAGAGGTTTAGTCCCTAGAGATAGAGGCAGAGAGACTGAGAGAGGGGAGAAAGGTGTCACAAATGGACCAAGTAAATTTCAGGGCAGGATGGAAGTTGAAGGCAAAGTTGATAAAATTTGCAAGCTCAGATGGGTGCCTGAAGCAGCACCGGTGCAGTTGTTAATGTAGCACAGAAAGAGTTGAGGAGCATAACAAGCGTAGGCTTCGAACAAGGACTGTTTCACTGCCAGTGTAGCCAATAAAAAGGCAGGCATAGCTGTGCGAACACGGGTGCTAAATTACTACTCAGTGGGTTTGGAGAAAGTGGGATGAGCTGAACGAGAAATTGTTGAGTGTGAGGACCATTTTGTCTAGATAGAGGTGCGTGGTGGTAGAGGTGAACTGGTCAGATCTGTTGTCGATAAAGAAGCAGAGAGCTTTAAAGCCTTCTTGAAGATTAAGGGACTGGGCTTCCGTGGTGCCAATGAGGCAATCAGAGCCAGGGAACTGAAAATTGTTGAAGATATTGAGAACATGTGAAATGTTGCAGATGTGGGGGGGAAGGGACTGTATCGATGCAGCCTAGGAATACAGACAAAAATTCAGTGGGGCAGGAGCAGGCAGAAACTATGGACCTACTTGGACAGTCAGGTTTGTGGATCTTGGGTAAGAGGTAGAAGCGAGCATGTGCGCTAAGTGAACTATGAAGTTGGTGACAATGGATGGGAGATCTCCAGAACTGGTGAGATTGTTGATGGTATGGGAGACAATGGCCTAATAGTCCTGAGTGGGATCCTTTTCAAGAAATACGTGTGAGAGTCGTCGCCTGACCTCAACAAGGTAGAGGTAAATCCAGCAGACTACAACAGCGACTACTTGTCTGCAGGTTTGATGGTGATTTTGGGAATGGTGCTGAGAGAGTGGAGGGCAGTGTGTTCACAGGTGGTAAGGTTCAAATTGGAGAGAGCAGTGCTGAAGTTGAGATGGTTGATGTCTCATCAGCAATTAGAGATGAAAAGATCCAGAGCAGACAGAAGACGAGAGCAGGGAGTTGAAGAGGAGGATGAGTGTTGGAGATGGAAGAAGGGATGACCAGTGTGGGATGGGGACTCCTTGCAAAGAAGTAGGCTTTGAGATGGAGGTAATGGAAGAAGAGCTCGGGGCCATGCCTGCTGCAGACAACCTAAATCACAACGAAAGCCCAACTATCCTTGCTGAGACTATATACACAATATAAACTTTGGTGTTAAAATCTTCCAGCTGAAGACAAACCAGTATTTTCAGGCTAATTTCATTTAAACTGGTAGTTTCAAGTTACTTTCATTTCAAAGGAAGAAAAGTTTTAAGTTCATTATCAGGAATCAGATGTGGGACAGCAGTGTCCTGGCAAGAGAGGAGACTAGAGAAGACCACAGGACATCTTTGCAACTGTCCTGTAGTACCGCCAAGCTTACAGAGTTTTCAACTGCTGCGAAAGAAGATGCTTTTTTGATGTGATTCTGATCAAGTTACCTGATCACTGCTCCACAAATTGATCCACATTGGACTCCAAGGTGATCCCTTTGACACTAGTGTGCCCATGGGACCATAGCAGCAACAGCTCAGACCAGGTCATGAGATGGTTAGCTGAAGAAGGAAAGGTGCAGGGGTGCTGTTTTCATCCAGACCCAATAACCCTCTTTTGGAGGCAAAAATATCTCTGCTTGTGTTTGCTTATGTAGCAATTTCTCCTGGTAGTTTCACATCTGGACTTCAGATTAGGATCAAAGTAAGCTGCATTAAGATGACTTTGCTGTTGAATAGCCTAAAACAGATGAAGGGGTAACATAGCAGTTGTGCTGCAAGCATAGGACTACAGACGTCTGCATTATTGAACTGAGATCATCAGTTTAAATACCACAAGAGCTGTTGATTTTAAATTGGTAAGAAAATGCACCTGGAATAAGAAATTAAAATCTATAACGATAAGCATAAAATCTGTCCGCTCACAAATGCACATTCTCTTTGTGCCATAGATAGAGACAATTTTGGGCATTGAATCTATCCAGTTCACACAGCAATTCTGACCCACATTGTTTCTCTCCTGTAAACTATTCACATGACATTTTCATCAATTCCCCTGCTCACCTACACACAAGGGGCAGTGACCAATTAACCTATCAACCTGCAGATCGATCAGTAATTGGGAGCAAACTGAAGCACCTGGAGGAAACCACCATAATCAAAATTCGAATTAAATTTATTATCAAAGTACATGCATTCTGTTTCTCTACCAGGCTGTGATGCAGCCAGTCAATATACCCTCCGATACACTCTACAGAAGTTTGTTAAAATTTTAGATGCCATGCCGAATCTTCGTATATTCCTAAGGAAGTAGATGTGCTACCATGCTTTCTTCATAATTGTAACTCCTTAGGAGAACATCATACTCGACTCTAGTGATCGCACTAGGACTCCAAACACAGAGGAATGAGGTTTATTGTGAAATGTCTAAGCATGTCACTTAGTTCAAGGGGTATCTGGACAATTGGTGATTGTCCACATCAGTATGAAAAACTCTTTACAGGGTCACACTGATAACGATTGGGGCACAATGGTAGTTGAATGAAAGCATGGCATAAGTCAAAGGAAGAGCACTAATCCTTCTCCATACAAGAAATAATTCCTAGTGGATGGATGTATTACATTGTTTGGGGATATTTTGCAATGGCAGATTTTGCGAAGGGCATTACATAATGTGGTGAGGGAAATTATACTATTTTCATTATGCCTTTCTTAAGCTGAGCCTTCACCTTATTTATATTAATGAGGAAGAAAGAAATGAAATGGAAAGGTTATTTAGTCTTGGTCAGACACAACCCGTAGGGACGGTAATGAGATTGAAGGAATAATTTATTTACTTGTTAAATAACATGAGGCGCCAGGATGAGAATGTTCTTCAAAATATAATTAAGGGCTACTTAAAGCCCAATTGGACTCAACAGAGGATGAAGTTTAACTTATACATATTAGATTATGTCTTCCTAAAATACTTCCCAGTATTTTGGTGATGTATTGCTTTTAGGAATTTGACAGAAGAGACCAAAGTAGAATGTCCATCTCCATTGTTGCAGAAGGCATACGTTATCCAGCCGCTATAATTACACCTACCTGTCAGTGCGCTGCATATGTTGAAGATTTTGTCAATGCAGTCTTAGTCTGACATTAAGGAGAATTGCCAACTGCCTGTTTGGTGTAGGTTAGAAATTATTTTTGTTCAGCGACAAACAATGGCGTTGAAGTTCTGAGGTGGGTATGTTCTGATTGTGGCAAATTAACTATGACATTGAAGGCATAGTTTTGGTAGAAAGGACACCTTATATTCTGCGGAAAGAGATCTTCTTCTTCTTCTTCTAATCTTATTGCTGTATCCATGGTGGAGGAGGCCATTCGGGCTGTAATTCACTGTGGGAAGTGCTATGGAGAACGTTCCAAGGCAAGAGACATAGGTATGGATTCTAGGTAAGGAACATTTGGGAGAAGCTTGCAAGTTATGGCACAAGATGCAGAAGAAGGAACATCAAGCATGGGAAAAAGGAAGTAATAAACATCATGGAAAATCAGACACTGGGAAAGGGAATTTGGAGCATTGGAACCATTAATAAAAAAAGAGCACCATGGAAAATAACATGCTTTCAGCTCTTGAAAGAGTATGTTCATTTGGCTGGGTGTCAAGTATATTGGGCCAGGGTCCATGAAGTTATTGACAGAAGGAAGGTTCTAGGGACATAGACAGTTCTAAAAATTGTGCATCCTCTCAAATCCCACCACAACAGTTAAGGGATATAAATTCAATTAAAAACATAGAAGTAAAAATGCTGGTGTCAGCAACAGTAACCATGAATACAACTGATTCAGAGCTTTAGGGAAAATATAAGCTGCAATGGTTTAATCTTTGTAACTGTGATTAATTATACAGACTGTCAGCTCAATTTAATGTGGAACTGGTTAACTTCTTTATTGCCTCTCCATCTACGGTATACTAGCTATTCTAAAAACTATGCTCTGATTAAGAAAAGTGTTCTTATGAAGGAAATGATTTGATGCAGCTTAATTACCTAAAATGAAAATAATAACTGACATTAAGTCTGAGAAAGTTCAGAGTGGTGTAGGGTTGATGTCCTTCAAATAAGATGGAGTATTAATGGACAACACTGAGCAATTTCTGAGTGTGAGGACATTGTCCATTACAGATTACAGACTGGATGGTGTTTTAAGGGCTTTGAATGATACAGTCTGTTTGATGCTTTGTGAACAACTTGATGCTCTGATAGTGGATCTCTTTGTGGAGGGGGAGAGTGTTACATCAGTCAGAGTTGTTTTCCTTTGCTAAGTTTTAGAAACAGTTCTGACATTCAGATATTTTCTTTGTTTTAATTGTGCTTTTTATCTCAACTTTTTTACGGTCATGTGGATGTTGGTGTCACAGGTGGGAAATGTGTATGCATAGGCTGTGCAAAAGTAAATACAGCTGATGGTATTTCCTGATGCTGAATGTGGTGTCAATGTTGTTGTGCAAGAAGTGGGAATGGTAAGAACATCATGATGTCCCTTTGAGATGAGCAGCATGGGTAATTTAGGGCAGCACAGTGGTGCAACTGGTAGCCCTGCTGCCTCACAGCCCCGTTGACCCAGGTTCATTACTGACCTTAAACACAAGAGATTCAGCCGATGCTGAAAATCCAGAGCAACACACACAAAATACAGAAGGAATTCAGCAGATCAGGCAGCACCTATGGAAATGAATCAGTGGAATCTATGGAAATCAATATTTTGGGCCGAGACCCTCCATCAGACCTGGAAAGGAAGGGGGAAGAAGCCAGAATGGGAATGTGGAGGGAGGCAAAGGAGTTCAAGCTAGAAGGTGATAGGTGAAGCCAGGTGGGAGGGGGAGGAGAGATGAAGTTATAAACTAGGAATTGATAGGTGGAGAAGAAGGAATCTGATAGGAGAGGGGAATGGACCATGGGAGAAAGGCAAGGAGGAAGGACACTAGGAGGAGGTAATTGGCAGGTGAGGAAAAGAAAAGAGGGGAGCCAGAGTGAGAAATGGAAGAAGAGGGAAGGGGAATGGAAGAAAAACAACCCAAATTTAGAGAAATTGGTATTCATGCCTTCAAGTTGAAGATTATCCAGAGGAAATGTGAGGAGCTGCTCCTCCAGCCTGAGAGTGGCCTCATTGCGACAGAAGGGGGAAATCCTGTTTGTTACATATGGAGCAAAAGTGCCTGACAAAATGGCTCCCCCAGTTGATGTCAGGTCTCACCAAGGTAGAGGAGGCTGCATTGGGAGCACTGGATGCAGCAGATGACCCCAACAGATTTTCAGGTGAAGAGTTTCCTCACCTGTAAGGACTTTTTTTGACCCTGAATGGATGTAAGAAAATAGGTGATTTTGTCTATGTGGATTTTGCACATTCTACTTGTGGTTGTGTGGATTTACTCTGGGTATTCAGTTTATACCCCAATCCCAGAAACATGCAGCTTGGTAGGTTAATTGGCCACTATAAATTGACTTTTTTGTAGGGTGAGTGGTAAAATTTAGGAGGGTTTAGAACATAGAACAGTACAGCTCAGGAACAGGTCTTTTGACCCATGATGTTGTGCTGAACTAATTAAACTAGTAATTAAATGCCTAACTAAACTAATTATACAATACCATATGTAACAAATGTGCAGTGCTCATCTTGTCTTATGTGACTGGTTGTTGCACTCTTTATGAGAAAAACTAATTACATAGTACTACACTAGGTACTAGTGGGTCATCAGAAGCTCTAGGTATCAGAAGTAGGCAGTGAATAGAAAACACACACTTCCAGAGGTAAGTTTGTTTATAAAAAAAATAGCAATATATACAAAATATTTACATGAGTAAGAATAATGCAATATTCGAACGTTCTGACTTAGGTTACAAATCTCACATACCAAAGGAAAAACAAATTCCATTTTAGTTAGAATCAGTGAGATTCATTAGAATAACCTCTATTACTCCAATTTCTCTAACTAATTAGATCTAGTGTTATTTCCTATTTAAAGGTGTTGTAGAGGTGTGCTACACGCAGAGCTAAAATTACAACACGGAGTCGGTAACTGCAGTCAAAGGAAAAACTTTATTCGAAATCCTCAGCCTCACTTTTAAGCCTCCCTCAACCTGCCCCCCGTGGCGCAGAGGCTCCAAAACTCTGTGCTCGCAAACCCCCGTAGGCTATCTAATTGTGAGCCGGTTCGGATGTGCCAGGAAATGGGTCGCCACATAACCCCCCCCCCCCCCAGAACCGGCGATACACCCCCCAATGTCCACAGTCTGGGCCAGAACCTGCTTGGGAGGTCGGCCTCTGCGCCGAGGTGCCGGAAACTCGGCTGGTTGCGCCAGGTCCACATGGGCCGGTTTGAGGCGGTCCACCGTGAAAACCTCCTCTTTCCCCCCAACGTCCAGCACGAACGTGGACCCGTTGTTCCGGAGCACCATAAATGGCCCCTCGTATGGCCGCTGCAGCGGTGGCTGATGCCCGCCCCTTCATACAAACACAAACTTACAGTTCTGTAGGTCTTTGGGTACGCAGGTCGGGTGCCGCCCGTGCTGTGAAGTGGGTATGGGGGCCAGGTTACCGAGCTTCTCACGTAGTCTGCCCAGGACTGCTGCGGGATCTTCCTCTTGCCCCCGTGGGGCTGGTAGGAACTCCCCGGGGATGACCAGGGGCGCGCCGTATACCAACTCGGCCGACGAGGCATGCAGGTCATCCTTGGGCACTGTGCGGATGCCGAGTAGGACCCAGGGAAGCTCGTCCGCCTAGTTGGCTCCTCGCAGGCGGGCCATGAGGGCCGACTTCAGGTGACGGTGGAAACGCTCCACTAGCCCGTTCGACTGTGGGTGGTAGGCAGTGGTGTGGTGCAGCTGAGTCCCCAAAAGGCTGGCCATAGCTGACCACAGGCTGGAGGTGAACTGGGCGCCTCTGTCGGAGGTAATGTGGGCCGGTACACCAAAGCGAGATATCCAGGTGGCGATCAGGGCTCGGGCGCAAGATTTGGAGGTGGTGTCGGTGAGCGGGACCGCCTCTGGCCATCTTGTGAACCGGTCCACGATAGTCAGGAGGTGCCGCGCTCTGTGCGACACTGGCAGGGGGCCCACGATATCCACATGAATGTGGTCGAAACGCCAGTGGGCGGGATGGAACTGCTGCGGTGGGGCTTTGGTGGAGCGCTGCATCTTGGCCGTCTGGCAGTGCATGCACGTTTTGGCCCATTCACTGACCTGTTTGCGGAGTCCGTGCCAAACGAACCTGCTGGAAACCATCCGGACAGTTGTCCGGATGGAGGGATGTGCCAAGTTATGAGTGGAGTCGAAAACACGGTGCCGCCAGGCTGTCGGGACGACGGGACGGGGCTGGCCGGTGGTGACGTCACAGAGTAGGGTCCTCTCACCCGGGTCCACGGGGAGGTCCTAGAGCTGCAAACCGGAGACTACGGTTCTGTAACTCGGAATCTCCATCCGCCTGCTGCGCCTCTGCCAGTGCCTCAAAGTCTACCCCTTGGGAAAGGGCATGAACGGTAGGGCGAGAGAGCGCGTCCGCCACGACATTGTCCTTACCCGAGACGTGCCGGACATCCGTCGTGTATTCAGAGATGTAGGACAGGTGGCGTTGCTGGCGGGAGAACCAGGGGTCGGACGCTTTCGTAAACGCAAAGGTAAGCGGTTTGTGGTCCGTGAACGCGGTGAAGGGCCGACCTTCTAGGAAGTACCTGAAATGCCGGATTGCCCGGTAGAGCGCCAACAGTTCCTGGTCGAAAGCACTGTACTTGAGCTCGGATGGCCGCAGAATGTTTGCTGAAAAACGCCAGGGGTTGCCAGTGACCTGCGATGAGTTGCTCCAGCACCCCACCAACTGCCGTGTTAGATGCATCCACTGTGAGGGCGGTAGGGGCGTCCATTCTGGGATGTACTAGCATTGCGGCGTTCGCCAAAGCTTCCTTCGTTTGAACGAAAGCAGCGGTGGACTCCTCGTCCCAGGTAATGTTCTTGCTCGGACCCGACATCAGGGCGAACAGGGGGCGCATGATCCGGGCAGCTGAAGGGAGGAAGCGGCGGTAGAAATTGACCATACCTACGAATTCCTGAAGGCCTTTGATCGTGGTGGGTCGGGGAAAGTGGCGGACCGCATCTACCTTAGCGGGCAGAGGGGTTGCCCCGTCTTTAGTAATCCTGTGGCCCAGGAAGTCAATGGTATCGAGTCCGAACTGGCATTTGGTGGGGTTGATTGTAAGACCGTACTCACTCGGGCGCAGAGTTGACGGAGGTGGGACAGATGCTCCTGACGACTGCTGCTGGCTATGAGGATGTCATCCAAATAGATGAACGCGAAGTCCAGGTCCCATCCCACCACGTCCATTAACCGCTGGAATGTCTGTGCGGCATTCTTCAGGCCGAACGGCATGCTGAGGAACTCGAAAAGGCCAAACGGGGTGATGAGAGCCGTTTTGGGGACGTCGTCAGGATGCATCGGGATTTGATGGTACCCTCGGACGAGGTCTACCTTGGAGAAGATCCGTGCGCCGTGCAGGTTTGCTGCAAAGTCCTGAATGTGCGGCACAGGTTAGCGGTCCGGTGTGGTAGCCTCGTTCAGCCTGCGGTAGTCGCCGCACGGTCTCCAGCCTCCCGTCGTTTTGGGCACCATGTGCAGGGGGGAGGCCCATGGGCTGTCGGACCGCCGGATGATCCCCAATTCCTCCATCCTCTGGAACTCCTCCTTCGCCAGTCGGAGCTTGTCCGGGGGAAGCCGCCGAGCGCGGGTGTGGAGGGGTGGTCCCTGGGTCGGGATGTGGTACTGTACGCCGTGCCTGGGCATGGCCGCTGTGAACTGCAGTGCCAGAACCGATGGGAAATCTGCCAGGACCCTGGTGAGGTCGTTGTCGGACAGCGTGATGGAGCCGAGGTGAGGGGCTGGCAACTGGGCTGCACCCAGGGAGAACGTCTGAAAGGTCTTGGCGTGTACCAGTCTCTTCCTGGGCAGGTCGACCAGTAGGCTGTGAGCTCGCAAAAAATCCGCACCCAGAAGCGGTTGGGCTACGGCGGCCAGTGTGAAGTCCCACGTGAACTGGCTGGAGCCGAACGGTAGCTGCACCTGACGGGTGCCATAGGTCCTTACTGTGCTGCCATTCACGGCCCTCAGGGGGGGACCCGGTGCCCTGCTGCGGGTGTCGTAACTCGTCAGAGGTAAAACGCTGATCTCAGCCCCAGTATCGACCAAAAACCGGCGTCCCGACCTTCTATCCCACACATACAGGAGGCTATCCCAATGGCCAGCTGCCGTAGCCATCAGCGGCGGCTGGCCCTGGCGTTTCCCAGGAACTTGCAGGGCGGGCGACAACAGCGGGCTTCTGCGCCCCACCACTGGTGGTAGAAGCACCAGTGTTTATTGGGCCAGGGGTTGGCGGGCTCTGCGGCCGGGCCTGGACTGGTTTGCTGCCGGGAGTGTGGCTGGGAGATCTGTGCGATGGACGCCCCGCTCACCTTTTTGGCGTTCCACAGCAAGTCCACCCGGGCTGCCACCTTCCGGGGGTCACTGAAATCCGCGTCGGACAGCAGCAGGCGTATGTCCTCGGGCAGCTGCTCCAGGAATGCCTGCTCAAACATGAGGCAGGGTGTGTGTCCGTCGGCGAGAGACAACATCTCATTCATTAAAGCCGATGGAGATCTGTCGCCCAAGCCATCCAGGTGCAGTAAACGGGCAGCCCGCTCGCGCCGTGAGAGTCCGAAAGTCCTGAGGAGCAGGGCTTTGAATTCCGTGTACTTGCCAACTGCCGGGGGCGACTGTACGAACTCCGCGACCTGGGCCACTGTGTCCTGGTCGAGGGAGCTCCCCACGTAGTAGTAGCGGGTGTCTTCTGAGGTGATCCGGCGAACGTGGAATTGGGCTTCGGCTTGCTGGAACCATAGGTTCAGTCGCTGTGTCCAGAAACCCGGCAGTTTCAACGAAACCGCATGAACAGAGGCGGCGTCGGTCATTTCTGGTCCAAAAATCGTTTGGGCCGTTGGGGTCACCAATTGTAGCGGTGTGCTACACGCAGCGCTAAAATTACGACACGGAGTCGGTAACTGCAGTCGAAGGAAAAACTTTATTCGAAATCCTCAGCCTCACTTTTAAGCCTCCCTCAACCTGCCCCCCGTGGCGCAGAGGCTCCAAAGCTCTGTGCTCGCAAACCCCCGTAGGCTATCTAATCGTGAGCCGGTTCGGATGTGCCAGGAAATGGATCGCCACAATGTACAGACTAACATTTTCCTTTTTATTTATCTCTATCTAGTTAGGAATCTAATTGAATTTGTATTCTTAAGTATTATGGTTAACTTCAGTTTCAGTTCAGGTCAGTACGTCTACAAATACAAACACCAAATATATATATATATATATTTAGGGATAACTCCTTTCAAGATAAATTCCCCAACATCACAACTTTCAAACAAAGTAAATCTCAATCAGTAGCTTCTCAAAGTCTTTAAAAAAAAAAATCAGCTCTTCGGGAAAATCAAATTCAGATGCTTTGTATGAGAAATAAACGTATCTATCCAACGTATTAAGTCCTCTATGTCTTGAAGCATTTCGTTCCTGTGCTGGTATTTTGATCTTGGGTGGCTCGCCTTTTTGTTTCTTGGTTTGTTGGATGAACTGTGGGTCGTCCATGGAAAGTTGTTTCACAATACTTAAACAAAAAAAAATCCTGACCTGGGTACAATAGGATTACAGTCCGTAAGTTCATATACACATTCTATTTTCTGTTTCAAAATAACTCAATTGTCATTCCCAAACATTTCTCAGTCATGACACTACTGAACATATTTCACAGACAAATGATACACTTGGAACACAAAGCATTTTAATCAACCAAATCCCTTGGTATGATTTAATACAACTAATTCCTGGTTACATGGTAGATATCTTGGACACCACTCTATGCTGATATTGTCTCGCTATAGCTGGTGTTCATTATAGCCGAAGCTTCAACAAATCTTTTATCAATATTGTCTCTCTCCAGGAATTCCAGTAAGTAGAGATACTAACTTCTAATTCCACTTCGAACAGTTTTCATCTTTAGCTAGTTTCTAATAGTTTGTGGTGCTTCTGTCGCTTGTCCACACCACTTTCTCACATAGCTTTTTTTTATTTGGTACACTTCCTTTTCATCACTCCACATTTCATCTTTGGGTTTAATTAAATTCCCCTTTGAATTTATGCAGTTCCCTTTGAATATGGCTCTAAGTTGCACTGTATTGGGTTTGGGATATTCAACATATGTGAAATTACAAAGAGACTCTACAATAGCTAAGCTCAGAGCTTGGAAAGGGGACTGAGCTATTATCACTAAAGGATTTCCTAGCTCAGGATATGTTGGAATTCTAGGTTTTTCTCTGTGTCTAGATGACCTCCAGAGTGCAGGCTTTTCTTTGCGAGAATTCTCATTTGACTTGTCTTTACTAGTCAACATTTCATCGCGTGTCTCTGTTTCTTGTTGAATTTCAGACTTATCTAGGATTGACAAAATTTCCAGACTTCTTTTTTGTGTAACTGTTCACAGGTTTCTCAATTATTAGAAGGTTCTTAGAAAGTCTTAGTCTGAGGTAATAAACTTCATCCTCGTCCTCTTCAGAGTCAATTGGATATTTTTTCTCTTCCACTAACTGTTCATTCTTAGTACTCCTGCAAGTTCTGCACTTGCGAACAAGGACTGCAGAATGTTGTTCATCATCTTCAGAGGGAAGAAATCCACAAAGGAGTAATAAATCCCTATGCAATGTTTGTATGGGCCCAGACTGGTTCTCAGGATGTAGACAAGCAGATCACCAGCCTAGCTCACCACTGCATAGACCATTAATTGCCATTGATCGGCAATTTTGTTTTTACTTTGTAGGTGCACATACCTGTATGCGATCTCATTCTTTCAAATCTGAAGCTGTCACATGTTTGTAGTAGCTGACCTTGTTTCAGTCTGCCATTTTCCGAGAGTTACCCATTGCCATCTTCAAGCTTTCCTCAAGATATCAAATTCTGTACATACTGAGAATGCAATTTACCATGTTTGTCTTTCAAGGGTAGTTCTAAGGCTAAGTCAACTGGGAGTCTGGATTGTCATCCGAACATCAATTCAAATAAACTGAAGCCAGTTGTTTCATTCCTAGTACAATTATAAGCGTGGCCTGGGGATTCACAAATTCTCGCCAGTGACTTTTATCTTTGGACTCCAGGGTTCCCAGCATATTTAAGAGGGTCCTGTTAAACCTCTCAACAGGGTTTCCTCTGGGATGATATGGTGTAGTTCTGACTTTCTGAATTCCAGCTATCTCACACAAGTCTTTAATAATACTTTAATGATCAGTTATTTCTGACACATCCTTTGTGTTACTTTGATCAAGTTCTATTGTAAGAAAGTCCATGCAGACCAGCCGCAAGAGTCAAGTAGTCACAATATTCTCCAAAGGAGCAGCTTTCTTAGGTAAGGTCTTTCTCCTTATGCATTGACTGCATGTTTTAATCTTGTGTTCCACATCAGCAGCCATCTTAAGCCTATAGAATCAGCTTCTGACTAAATTCAGGGTCTGATCAATACCCATTTTACCAAAGTCATTGTGAAGACTCTTCAGTATATCAGATTGAAACTCTTCAGGTAAAACCAATTGGTATGTTGTTTTATCTCTGGTTAATCATTTCCTGTAGAGAATTCCATCTTTTAGCTCAAGACCATCCCATTATCTGAGAAGGTAGTATGGGGATTGTGTTACTCACTGAAGGGGACAGTTTTTCTCCAGTTTCCATCTGCCTGATGACTTCCCTAATACAAGGATCTGCTAACTGGGAATCTGTAATCTCAGCAACAGAGAGATAATAGACAATAGACAATTAGGCCATTTGGCCCTTTGAGCCAGCACCACCATTCACTGTGATCATGGCTGATCATCCACAATCAGTACCCCGTTCCTGCCTTCTCCCCATATCCCTTGACTCTGCTATCTTTAAGAGCTCTATCTAACTCTTTTTTGAAAGCATCCAGAGAATTGGCCTCCACTGCCTTCTGAGGCAGAGCATTCCACAGATCCACAACTCTTTGGGTGAAAAAGTTTTTCCTGAACTCCATTCTAAATGGCCTACCCCTTATTCTTAAACAGTGGCCTCTGGTTCTGGACTCCCCCAACACTGGGAGCATGTTTCCTACCTCTAGCGTGTCCAAACCCTTAATAATCTTATATGTTTCAATCAGATCCCTTCTCCTCCTTCTAAATACCAGTGTATACAATCCCAGTTGCTCCAATCTTTCAACATATGACAGTCCCGCCATCCTGGGAATTAACCTCGTGAACCTACGCTGTACTCCCTCAATAGCAGGAATGTCCTTCCTCAAATTTGGAGACCAAAACTGAACACAATACTCCAGGTGTGGTCTCACCAGGGCCCTGTACAACTGCAGAAGGACCTCCTTGCTCCTATACTCAACTCCCCTTGTTATGAAGGCCAACATGCCATTAGCTTTCTTCACTGCCTGCTGTACCTGCATGCTTACTTTCAGTGACTGATGTACAAGAACACCTAGATCTCATTGTTCTTTCCCTTATCCTAACTTGACACCATTTCAGATAGTAATCTGCCTTGATGAGAAATGATTGGTAATCCCCCACACTGACCTTCCTGTGTGTGTCAGGTATAGCACTTGAATGCATCGTTACGGATCTAACAGATGCGAAGGCGACATTTGTGGCAGGTTTTATTTGTTGGATAATGTGTCTCTAACATACAGATTCAACAACAGCAGTGCTGACTTCACCTGCATCACCTGAGTTCACCAGATGACTTTCAGTAAACTTCAAGATGCATTCCTGCTCTTTCTGGGATGTGAGATCCTCCATGTGGTCATCGGGTCAGCCATCAGCATCATTGTTCAGTTTTGCAGTCCTATATTGCAGCTTAACGTCATAGGTTGACAAGGCAGCAAGCCACTTGTAACTTGTTGCATCCTGGGGAAAGCACGCAAGTCAGGGGGTTACTGTCTGTTACTTCAGTAAATAAACTACCATAAAGATAATCATGGAATTGTTCACTGACTTCCCATTTTAGGGCTAAGAACTGAAATTTATGGGCAGGATATCTTGATTCACTATGGGAGAGACCCTGACTGGCATAAGCGATGACCCTAATGTGCTGTTCTATTCTTGGTAGAGGGCAGTTCCTAAATCAATAGCACTAGCATTTGTGTGTAAAATGTATGGCAGCTGAGGGACAGCAAATGTCAACACTGGAGCAGATACAAGTTCCTTTATGAGTAGGTTAAATGCTTCTTGACATGCGGTACTCCACCTGCCTTCAAATGGGTCTTTTGGTTTATGATGCTGGCCTTCACCTTGAGCTTCTTTCTAGTTTGTGGGCACCCCGATGTCAAAACGTTGAGTGGCTTAACTTTTTGAGAAAAATCCATGATAAATCGATGGTAATATCCAACAAATCCAAGGAAGAACTTCAATTCATTCAGATTTATGGAAATTGGCCAAGTTTTGACAGTGGCTACCTTGCAGAGTCAGCTTAAGCTTCTCGGTGAAACACTATATGTCTGAGATATTTTCCTGAGTGTGCAAAAACACACTTTTCTGGAGATATCTTAAGATCATACTCTCTGAGTTGATTTAGAACTCTCATAAATCTTTCCTTGTGTACATCCAAGTATTTAGGGAAGACAATGATGTCATCGATAAATACAAGAACTTCCCTCAGGTTCATATCAGCCATGCATTTCTCCATGAGTTGCTGAAATGTGCTTGCCGTGTTTATAATTCCCTGTGGTGTCTTACTAAATTCACAGAATCCAAGACGGCACACAAAGGCTTTTTTAGGCTTGTTGGCTTCTTCTGTCTGATAATAACCAGATTTTAGGTCAAGGACTAAAAACCATATGGAATCGGTCAATACCATAGAAGTTTCTTTGAGCGTAGGGAGTGCGTAGACATCTTTAATTGTCTGTTGGTTTAACTTTCAAGAATCTATACACAAATGGTCATCCCTATTCTTCTTTCTCACCACAACAATTGGAGAAGAAAAAAGGGAATCAGACTCTCCTTCACTCTGTCATGGTCCGGTCCATTGACTACTCATTTCAGTTAATTTCCTTTTCCCCATGTTTTGCCTGGCTCCTTCGCTGAGGCACCCGATCCTCATTCAAACCAGCAGCATAAAACTCCAGCTTACATCTACTCACTGCTGGTTCGTCACCTCAGCAGAGCGGCTATGCTCATTCCAAGCCACCAAGAATAAGGGACCGTCTTCCGTGTCAAGATTTGAACTGTCTGTTGTTGTTTGTTATAGTTGTCTCATTCCCAGCTGAGTAGGTTCAGCCATTTGCTGTTACTCTGAGTTGGGAGTTCTGTCTCTTCATGTCTAGCTGAGGATTGCTGGCTGTTTGCCGCTCCTTGGAGCAAGAAATTTATCGTCAGTCTTTGTTTGGCGTTGTCGTCTCCATGTTCCAGTTTCAGGCTCCAAGTTCCAGTCCAAGCCAGGGCTCCGAGTCCCAGTCTGAATCAAGTTCCGAGTCTGAGTCCAAGTCAAGTTCAAGTTCAGAATCCAAGTCCATCTCTGTGCCTGTGTCCTGCACTTGAGTCTGCTGCCCCAGCGCCCCTTTGTAACACATTCCTGTGTTTAGCAGTTCTTGGAGAAGCCTTTGAACAGCTTCTCTATCTTTTGGGTGTATAGGTCGAGGCAATGTTTGAATGGAGTTTCATCAATAAGGTGGATTTGATGTTTCTCTTTGTCAGTACATCTGAACTCTAAGTTGTGATGGGGGGATACATCAGGGATGCTTCATAATTTCTGGGTAAGTTTTGCCTTCCACTCGGTGGGGATAAGAGAATCATCAAAGTTCAACTCTGCATTTGACAATTTAGTGGATCCTGGCTCACTGGAAGTTTTAATCGGTAGTTCTTTTTAAAGTATAGGTTGTACTGAATTTAGTTCAGCTGCAACACACCTGGCAGAAATTGTGAAGTCATGTGCTGTTACATTGGAGATTATTACGGGTAAGTGACAATGTTTTCCAGAGTAACAAGGCAAGTATTTACTACAAGTCCTCCAGGCAAGACAGAAGATAGATGTTCCACAATAGCCCATTTGTCAGGATGCAGCATTCTGATTGGGACTGATCCTCACAAGACTACAGGCTGTCCAGCTGGAATTTTCTAGGGCCCTTGCCAGGTAGTCTCACCAGCCCAACACTCTGACCACTGAGCACTCTGTCTGACACACAGTGTTGCAAGCACACGTACTGTGGTCTGCCAGTCAGGTAATCAATAATCCATGACACCAGGGAAGCATCCACCTGCATCACTGTCAGCTTCTCAGCCAGCAGAGCAGGGCGGATGGTGTTGAACACACTGGAGAAGTCAAAAAACATGACCCTCACAGTGCTCGCCGGCTTGTCCAGGTGGGCGTAGACACGTTTCAGCAGATAGACGATGGCATCCTCAACTCCTAGTTGGGGCTGATAGGTGAACTGGAGGGGGTCTAAGTGTGGCCTAACCATAGGCCAGAGCTGCTCTAGAACAAGTCTCTCCAGGATCTTCATGATGTGGGAGGTCAATGCCACCGGTCTGTAGTCATTGGAGCCACTGGGGCGCGGCGTCTTCGGTACAGGGACGTAGCAGGACATCTTCCACAGCACAGGAACCCTCTGGAGACTCAGGCTCAGGTTGAAGACATGGTGAAGTACTCCACATAGCTGGGAGGCACAGTCTTTGAGCACCCTGGGGCTGACACCATCTGGCCTGCAGCCTTGCTTGGGTGGAGACGTTTCAGCTGTCTTCTCACCTGTTCAGCTGTGAAACCCACCGTGGTGGTTCCAGGTGGGGGAGGGGTGTAGTCATGAGAGCAGGGTGAGGGGCTGTGAGGAGGGGTACGAGGGGAGAGTGGAGTATGTGTTGATTGAGGGCTGACAACAGATGAATCATGTGGGGGATGGGCAGGGGCCACAGTGTCAAATCTGTTGAAGAACAGGTTAAGTTCGTTGGCCCTGTCCACACTGCCTTCAGCTCCTCGGTTGCTGGTTTGCCGGAACCCAGTGATGGTCCTCATCCCACTCCAGACCACTCTCATGTTGTTCTGCTGGAGTTTCCACTCAAGCTTCCTCCTGTCTTTAGCCTCCCTGATCTTGGCTTTCAGGTCCCTCTGTGTTGTCCTCAGCTCTTCCCTATTTCCATCTCTAAATGCCCTCTTTTTAGCGTTCAGGATGTCCTTAATGTCCCTTGTTACCCATGGCTTGTTATTTGAATAACAAAGGACAGTTCTTGCCGGAACATTGCAGTCCACACAGAAGTTGATGTAACCAGTGATGCACTGTGTGAGCCCATCAATGTCCTCTCCATGTGGCTCACAGAGGCCCTGCCAGTCTGTCACCTCAAAACAATCCTGGAGTGCCTCATAAGCCTCCCCCGACCATTTCCTCACTGACCTCGAGGTTGCAGGTTTACTCTTCACCAGAGGCACGTAGCAGGGTTTGAGATGCAGCAGATTGTGATCTGACCTTCCCAGTGGGGGGAGGGGAGAGGGGCTGTATGCATCCTTAACGTTAGCATACATTAAGTTCAGGGTCCTCTCCCCTCTGGTTGTACAGCTCACATAATGCCCAAGAGAGAACATTTGTCTACTTTGCAGTTTGGAGTAGTCTATATACAGTTCGCCAAAGGTCAGCTAACACCACAGGCTGTGTACGTAAAGAGACATTGGGAACAATCAATGCTAGGGTGGGTGATGCACCATCAATAACTCACTCTGAGACGTAAGGCGAGATATCGGCTTTTATTGACTGAAGAAGGAACCAGCAGTGAGTGACCATCATATTACATCCTGGAGAATGAGGCAGAGGATTAGACCTCAATCGCCTTTATACAGGGGCCTGTGGGAGGAGCCACAGGAACAGTCAGCAGGGGGTGTGTCCAGACAGGCACACGTAGTTCACCACATTCACCCCCCCTTTGTTTGAAAGAGTCCCCATGTGGCAAAGTTTCTTACAGGTCAAGTCTATCAGGTGGTCGAATCTGTCGCTGCGATCTACGTAGCACCGGCTGTGATTGCACAGACGCCGGCGGCATTGGTGATTGCACAGGAGATGGAAGTTGTGCTGGTTCCAGCTCATGCATGTGCGAGGCACCTGGTATATAAGTGTCATGAGGAGTCCATGTAGGGCCTGGTGAGCGCGGTGTCACCCCAGGTACAGGGTTCATAGTTACTGGAGAGTGTTCAGGGTAGTGGTCTGCCGCACCTGCGGGCGCCAGGTCGCGGATGGAGGCCGTATCCTCCCGCCCATCAGGTAAGACCACGTAAGCATACTAGGGGTTTGCATGCAGAAGGTGAACCCTCTCGACCAGCGGGGAGTATTTATTGCTCCTCACATGTTTCCGGAGCAGCACTGGCCCCGGGGACATCAGCCAAACTGGTAGAGCGGTCCCAGTGACAGACTTCCTGGGAAAAGAGAATAGGAGTTCGTGGGGGGGGGGGGGTGGGGCCACCATCCGACCACCTGGGCCCTCCAAGGGCTTGTGCTTGGCTCAATGATCCCCTCCCTGAGCAACCACTGCACCGGTTTACAGTCGGGGTCAGGTTGGCGAACAGTGGCGGGGGAGGGACCTTGAGAGTGGAGAGACTGCAAGTGGTGTCGGTAGCGCAGCTGTTGTGCTGGATGGGATGTGTGTGTCGCTCTGTGTGTGTGGTCAGTAGTGATGAAGGCCCGCAGAACTGAGGATTCCGGACAGTGAGTGGTGGGAGGGGCCCGTCATATACCATATTCACACTTTCGAGACGGCTCTGGAAGTCCAGCCCCAATAGCACAGGTGCGCACAGATTAGGCATGACCAGTAGCGCAAAGTTCCTATACTCTGTGCCTTGCACCACCAATGTCGCTACACAACCCGCCCGGATGTCTGTGGACTGCGACCCAGAAACCAAATGGAACCTCCGACTTACCGGCCGCGTTGCGAGTCCGCAGCGTTGCACTGTGTCCGGGTGAATAAAACTCCCAGTGCTGCCCGTGTCAAACAGGCATCTAGTCCTGTGCCCCTCCACCCTTATGTCCATCATGGACCTTGCAAGCTGGTGTGGGGCGCATTGGTCGAAGGTCACAGTGGCCAGGGTTGAATTGCCGTCGGGGTACCCGGTAAGCATCGGAGGGCCGGGGGCAGGGCAAGCTGACGTCAACAAAGATGGCCGCCCACATCCGGGGTACCCAGTAAGCATCGGAGGGTCGGGGGCGGGGCATGCTGACGTCGACAAAGATGGCCGCCCACATCCGGGCATGCAAGATGGCGGCCCCCACGTTTCACCCGCAGCGCTGCACTCCGCTCGAGGTTGAGACTTACAGACCTTGGCGAAATGGCCCCGCTTTCCGCAGCTGGAGCAGGTCGCTTCTCGCGCTGGACAGCGTTTTCGAGAGTGTTTTTTATGGCCACAGAAATAACAAAGCACAGGCTTCTGACGGGCCACCGCTGTGGTCAGGGTCGGGGAGCTCGTGGAATCGCGACTGGCGGCGGCGTTGGCGAATTCGCTCCCGGGAGCCGGCGGTGGCGGGGTCTGAGGAGTCCACGGAACCGGCGGGGAATCGCGCGACTGGACAGCGTCGGCGTAGTGCAGCGCAGCTTCCAGAGCATTGGCCGTCTCGATCGCCGAGTGTAAGGTAAGATCTGAGTGTTCCAGCAGCCGCTGGCGCATGTACACTGACCTCAGTCCCGTCACAAAGGTGTCTCGCACTAGCAGCTCCGCATGTTGTTCTGCCGTGAGCGTCTTGCAGTCACAAGCTCGGATGAGTGTCTGTAGTGCTCGGAGAAACTCGGCGCTCGATTCTCCAGGCCGTTGTCACCGGGTAGCTAAACGATGTCTTGCGTGGTGTTCACCGGCCGCAGGTACTGTCTTTTGAGGGCATCCAGTGCCCCTTCATAGGTCGGCAGGTCCCGGATAATGGAGTAAACTTTGGGGGTGACCCTCGAGAGTAGAATTCTGTACATAACGGCAGGGTCAGTCGCACGAAGCTCCGCCAAGTATGATTGGAAGCATGCAAGCCAGTGTTCAAAAGCAAGAGTTGCTTCAGGGTCTTGAGGGTCCAAATCCAACCTTTCTGGACGTAAAACGGTTTCCATGTTTTAAAACTTTCAGTCAATAAAATTGATACACCATCAATAACTCACTCTGAGACGTAAGGCGAGATATCGGCTTTTATTGACTGAAGAAGGAACCAGCAGTGAGTGACCATCATATTACATCCTGGAGAATGAGGCAGAGGATCAGACCTCAATCGCCTTTATACAGGGGCCTGTGGGAGGAGCCACAGGAGCAGTCAGCAGGGGGTGTGTCCAGACAGGCACACGTAGTTCACCACAGTGGGTACTTCCACATCCACTCCTATAAAATCTTTTGGGAATGTAACATTGACATCTACATATCCCAGGGATGGAAACAGCTTGTCCATTCATACCCTCAACTTCTAACAAGTTGGTGAGAGAATGAACTGGTAGGTTTGACAAGCTGTGATCATAATAGGATTTAGAGATGGTAGTGCCCTGCGATCTAGTAAACATATGCATTTTCTACCGGCTAGGCTTATTTGAGCAATGCACTTAGTGCTGACCTACCCCTTAAGTGGGTTACTGTAAGTCTTCCGGACTTTATTTCACCAAGCAAGATCTTGGAGCTTTTGGGACATGCTTTGCCAACATCAGTCCCCATTTGTCCCACACCGCTTCTAGTTTAAGTGAGGCTTAATGTGATTCCCAATCACTGTGGCTCTTTTCACATTGCCTTTTCTTTCTGCTACTAATGCAGCATTGGATTCATAGCAAGAGTTGGCTATGTGCCCATCTTCATCACATTTAACACCGTACCAAGGTTTTGGTTTGACAGTTGGCTGTTTGTTAGTGGTTGTGGACTCTTGTTTATGTTTTGTGTCAGTCAGCCTTTCCTTTTGCTGGCATATCGCTTGCCGTCTTAGAGCTCAGTTTTACCTTCTGCTGATTTGTAGCTTGTAGAGTAGCTAGTTGATTTTGAAGCTCAGCAATTCGTTTAGTCAGTTAAGAAGTAACTGGTTAGCTGTGCCACATCATCGTCTTTACAGGAACCTGCGGTCTGAGACTGTATAACAGCATGTTGTTTGACTGTTTCAAAATGCTGTTTCATGCGTGTGCTTCTGGAAGTCTGCTTGTTTTCCTCGGTGCATAGAAATGGCAATAGTTCAGTAAATGATGGCGAGTTTTGTTTTCTCTGCTCCAATTGCAGCTTTAAGATTGGGACTGGTCCCAAAATCCCCTACAAAAGATGCTTTAAGATGCTTTAAGATGTTTTAAGAGATGCTTGTTAGCTTCAGTTTTGGCAACTCCGCCTTGCTTTACAGTCAGTGCCAACACTACCTGTAACTGCTGTAGGTAGCTAGATGGGTTTTCACCTGTGTTCTGTACCATGTTCATGAATCTGGCAAATAATTCATCACCATCTTCCATTGTGGCAAAAGCTGTATCTACGTAAATAGCTGGTGAAGCTCTGGGGCGTATTGAGATTATGATGTCAGAAGCCATTGGAAGAATACTTTCACATATTTTCTGTGTTCTTTGAAGATCAGGCACACTTGGGTCTTGCAAGACGACTTCAACACTAGCATGCCAAGTCTCATAATCAGCCACATTAAGTGGAGGAGGGGTTCTACCAGAGAAAAGTTTAGAGCCTTACTGGTGGATTGCCACGAGCCATCAAGTTATTAATGCACACAATGTACTCTACTATGAGTCTTTGAATATCTAGAGGGTTAAGATCACTGGGTTCACTGCAACTCCATTAGTTTGTATTACAGGAACTGAGTTATTCTGCATAGCAGCTGGAGCTGTTTCTGGCTGATTACTATCAGGGGAATCTGCTCTGAAGTGAGGAGTTGTGGTCTTGTAACGTACATCTTCAGCAGTTTCAGCAGTGACTATTTTGCTTCTCTCTATAGTAAGGGTTTCATTGATCTGGATTAACATCTTCTCAGGATTTTGTCATAATCTTTCCCACGGCACTTTGCTAAGGTTTTCAACTCACCAAGGTAAGCTTGAGTGGTGTCTTTTCCAACTTTCTGAATGTAATCACTGGCTAAAGTAACTACATGTTGGGAAACTTTTCGATTACTACTTGCCTGTTGAGTTTATGGTAGCAAGCGCTGGAGATCTTGCACTGCGGAGCCAAATTATACTCTGCCAAGAAGGAACGGGAGATTCTGCACCAGGGTCAATTAGAGGATTAACTCTGGCAATTGAACCATATTTTTTCAAAAGTTAAGCATTTCCTCATTTTTTTCTGTTCCTGTTATACTGCTGGCTAAAACATCATTTGGGATTTTGACACCATTTTCCTCCATGACATCCATTTTCTTTCACTGTAGGTTTTAGTTGAACAGAAGTAAATTTGAATAATAAATTTCTTTTTGTGCTTTGTATACTAATTAGTGTATAGTGTTTATCTAATAAACTGCCTCCAGGCTGGTTCAACAAGTTTTATGTAACACCTGTGTAGTGTTTGTCTTATCTCATGTGACTGGTTGTTGCACTCTTTATGAGAAAATCTAATTACATATCAGAAGCTCTAGGTATTGAAAGGAGGCATTGAATAGCAAATACACACTTCTAGACATAAGTTTGTTCATTAAAAATAACAATATATACAAAATATTTATATGAGTAAGAACAATACAAAATTCCAGCATTCTGTCTTAGGTTCCAAATCTCAGATATCAAAACAAAAAAACAAATTCATTTTAGTTAGAATCAGAGAGATTCACTAGAATAACCTTTATTACTCCAATTTCGCTAACTAATTAGATCTAGAGTTATTTCCTATTTAAAGGTTTACAGACTAACATTTTCCTTTTTATTTACCCCTAGTTAGTTAGGAAATTAATTGAATTCCTATTCTTAAGTATTATAGTTAACTTCAGTTTCAGTTCAGGTTAGTATGTCTACAAATTGTAATTCAACACTAAATATGTATATATATATATATATATACACACACACACACACACACACAGCTTAACTCCTTTCAAGACAACTTCTCCAACATCACAACTTTTAAACAAAGTAAATCTGATTCAGTAACTTTTCAAAGTTTTTATAAAAAATAATCAGTTCTTCCAGAAAATCAAATTTAGATCCTTTGAATGAGAAATATACGTATCTAGCCAACCGTATTAAATCCTCTATGACTTGAAACATTTCGTTCCTGTGCTGGTTCTTTGATCTTGGGTGGCTCGCTATCTTGTTTCTTGGTTTGTTGGATGAACTGCTGGGTCGTCCATGGAAAGTCAATTCTCAATGCTCACACACAAAAAAAGCCTGATCTGTATACAACAGGATTACAGTTTGTAAGTTTGAATACACATTCTGTTTTCTATTTCAAAATAACTTAATTTCTCATTGTCATTTCCAAACATTTCTCAGTTACATCCAGGCAAAAAAAAATATAGTTCAGACCTTGAATCCATGAATGCCGCAACAAATTTGCATTCAACAGCAATACAGTTTGTCTTTTCCTGAGTGAACACTTGGGAGCAGCACCGACTCAAGCCTAGGTGCCGTGCCATACTGCTCCTGTTGGAGTGCACTGGCTCTGATCTCTCTCCTGGTGGCTTTAAACAGATAACACCATGGCTTGAGGCCTAGTCCTCAAGTTCAAAGTAAATTTATCATTGAAGTACATATATGTCATGAAATACTATCCTGTGATTTATTTTCTTGTGGGTATTCAGAGAAGATACAAAGAAACACAATAGCATCAGTGAAAACTACACAAAAGACAAGCAACAAATATCCAAATGATAACAAATTGTACAAATACAAAAAGAAAATCTAAATAAATAAGATTGAGTATCTGAGTTGTAGGATCCTTGAGAAAGAGTCTATAGGTTGTGCAATCAGTTCATTCTTGGGGTGAGTGAATTTATCCACTCTGGTTCAAGATGTTTGAGGGAAAATAACTGTTCCTGAAAATGGTGGTGTGGGACCTAAGGCTCCTGTACCTCCTTCCTGATGGGTGAAGGTAAAACAGAGCAGGGCCTGGATGGAAGTGGTCCTTGATAATGGATGCTGCTTTCCTGCGACAGTGCTCTTTGTAGATGTGCTCAATGGTGGGAAAGGCTTTACCTGTAATGGACTCGGCTGTATCCACTACTTTTTGTACGGTTTTTCATTCAAGGGCATTAGTGTTTCCATAGTAGGCCATGATGCAACCAGTCAATATACTCTCCACTGTGCGTTTATAGAAGTTGGTCAAAGTTTTAGATGATATGTCAATTCTACACAAACTTCTAAGAAATAGAGGCATTGCTGTGCCTACTTTGAAATAGCACATACATGCTAGACCCAGGGAATGATACACCAAATAATTTAAAATTGCTGACCTTCTTCACTTCTGATCCTTTGATGAGGACTGGCTCATGCACCTGCAATTTTTTCCTTTTGTAGTCAATAATCCACTTTTTGGTTTTTCTGACATTGAGAAGTTGTTGTGGCACAACTCAACAGATTTTCAATCTCCCTCGTATATGCCAATTCCTTATCACCTTTGATTTGGCCAACAACAATCGTGTCATCAGGAAACTTAAATATGGCTCAGAGCTGCGCTTAGCCTTACAGCCATAAGTATGAAGTGAGTAGAGCAAGGAGATAAGCACACGGCCTTGTGCTGCTACTGTTCTGATGATGATAGTGGTAGAGATGTTGTCGCCAATCTGAACTGACTGGAGTCTGCAAGAGAAGAAATCAAGGATGTATTGAGGTCTAGGTCTTGGAGCTTATTATTTTTGAGGAGATGGCAATGCAAAGCTGTAGTCAATGAAGAATATCCTGATGTATTTTCACTCTCCACATGCTCCAGGGTTGAATGAAGAGCCAGTGAAATAGAGTCGGCTGTTGGCCTGTGTGATGGCAGGCAAATTGGGGCAGATTCAAGTTGCTCCCCAGGCAGAAATTGATACGTTTCATCACCAGCCTCTCAAAGCACTTCATCACAGTGGAGGTCAGCGGTACAGGACAATTGTCATTGAGACAGATTACCACGTTCTTCTTGGGTGCTGGCATAATTGAAGCCTGTTTGAAGTATGTGGGTACCTCAGAGTATCAAAGTGAGAGGATAAGGATATCAGTAAACTCTCTAGCCTGTGGATTAGACCAGGTCTTCAGTACTTGACCAGGTCCACCATCTGGGCCAGATGATTTTTGTGGTTCTTTCCTCCTAAAGAATATGCTCAAGTCAGCCTCAGAAACTAAAACCATAGGGTCATTGGGGCTGTGGGATTTTGTGCAGGTGTCTCCATGTTCTGTTGGTCAAAGCGAGGATCAAAATCATTGAGATGATTGGGGAACGACACTGTATTTTCACTCATGTCACTTAGTTTTACTTTATAGAAGGTGATAGCATTCAAGCTGTGCCACAGCTGTCGAGCATCCTTCTGTGATGCCAGTTTGGTCTGGAATTGCCATTTCACATGTGAGGTGGCTTTCCGGAGGTTGTATCTGGTTGTCTTGTGTTGTCCTTGGTTGTCAGACCTGAACACCATTGATCTAGCCCTCAGCATATTGCAGATCCCTTGGATCATCTAGTACCTCTCTTTAAGGAAAACTCTGAATGATATAGTGGAAACACACTTATCTATGAGTGTCTTTATAAAGTCAGTGACAACCGTGGCATATTTAGTCAAGATCTTCTGATGAGTCCTTGAACATGGCCAACTTGAAGCAATCCCGAACCTGCTCCTCTGCCTCCTGCAGCCTCCTGTTTGTTGTCCTTACCTATTCTCCTCATATATCCTCATTAGTTATCTGCCACTACTCCTGCAGCCCACCTGTGGTTAAGGATGTTTTAACTATCTCTGCTTGATACCCTGCAGTTCTTCACCAGCTTTCCACAATGTCCAAGGGAAAACATCAGGCTCTGGGGATTTATCGGTCCTAATTTTCTTCAAGACCACAAATGCTTCCGCTTCTGTAATCTGTTTGTGGAGTCTCACTTGTATGAATACCATGTCCATTGCCCTAGTGAATATAGTTTCAAAAAATCCATTTAAGGTCTTCTCCATCTCTTCTGGGCCTATGCGCATATGACCAATCTGATCTTCAAGAAAACCAATTTTGTTGCTTGCTATCCTTTTGCTCTTAATATATTAGCAGAAGCCCTTGGGATTCTCCTCCACCTTGTCTGATAGATAGAACAACCTCATCCTCTCTATCATCCCTCCTGATTTCCTTAAGTGTTCTCTTCCATTTCTTTACATGTCATTTGTTTCTTGCTGTGCTGCCTGTAACTGCTACATATCTCCTTCTTCTTAAGCATGGTCTCAATTTCTCTCAAAATTCAAGGTTCTTTAAAACTGTTATCCTTACCTTTTATTCTGACAGGAACATACAAACACTGTACTCTCAAAATTTCACTTTTGAAGGCCTCTCACTTACCAAGCACACCTTTGCCAGAAAACAACCTGTCTCAATCTACACTTGCCAGATCCTTTCTGATACCATCAAAAATGGCCTTTCTCCAGTTTATCTCAAATCAAAGACCAGACCTATCCTTTTCCATCGTTGTATTGAAACTAATGGCATTTTGAACACTAGGTCAAAAGTATTCCCTCACGTCCACACTTCTGTCACCTGCTCTGTCTCATTCACTAATAGGAGATCTGTAATCTCACTCTCTAGCATTTTCTTTAACTTTCATATTTCACCATTGACAGCAGATTTTTGAGATGTTTCCGCAATGTACAGTATGATATATAAACTTTAGCAATGTGGGTTCACTCCTGACATCAGGTGCTGTTTCGGTGAGCTGACATATTCTCTCCATGACTTTGTGGGATCCTCCTGTGTGCTGCAATTTGTACCCACATCCCAAAGGTGTGCTGGTAGTTTAGTAGGCAAATCTGAGTAATAATTAATCAAAAGGAGCTGATGGGCATGTGTAAAAGAGGATGTGCAGAGGGGTGGGGAAATAATGTAAAAGAAAATGGGACTCCTCAGATTGTTCCCCTTGGAACAAACATGGATCCAATGGGACAAATGGCCTGCCTCGGTGTAATTTTAAGGATAAAAAGTTAAAATAAACCGCTTGTTTTCCATCTCCAGTGCTTGGGGCATATCAAATAGAAAAGAAACAATCATGTTTTAGTATTATTACCTTTGTGGATATAGAACAAAGTGAAAGAATACCGCAGGCATTGCAAATTGCCAGTAAATAATTACCAGAATGTAAATGTGAAAAATCAGCACGATTGTTAAACCCTGGCCTTTTTTTCCCACATTATTCAAACATTTTAATAAAAATGTAAATATTACAACATAAATCAAGCAGATTCCAACCAGGCAACAGTTTTGCCATTCTACTGATAAAAGTCCCAGAAATTTTAGCAATTGCATTACAACCACCAGCTGTTAGAGCAGCATGTTCTGAAAAAAAAAATTCTTTGCTCAGGACACCTCCTCCTCATGAACAAATGTTCCTGTGTAGATGGGTATAATTTGTCAACTGTGACATTTTCCTAGTTTCATAATCATGGCAACCTTGGTGGGTGCATACTGGGTAGTGGAGGACATCTTAGTTTTGGTGGCAGTGGTTTCATTCCCATTGCTGCTTCTTGGTCAGGAGGCATTCCCATAGGTGGTTCCATAGGGGACCTCATTCCAGGAGGAGGGTCCATCATACCCACTGGGGTTGCTCCTTGGCCCAGTGGTGGTGAGCCTCCACGCCCTGGTGTGTATTGCTGAGGTCCTGCCATGATACTGGATGTAACTGCAGCTGCTGCAGCTGTTCCACATGCTTGGAGTGTCATCACCTGCTGAGATATGCTCCTATTCCTTGGATAGGACATGCAAACTCAGCTGTAGCTTTTGGCATTCATGCTAGAGGAGGGAAACCATGACTCACTGCTCAACCAACGTCAGCAAGAGTTGCACAAGCAATTCCAGTATGAGGACCTTCCATTGTCATGGAAACCAGTGTTTCACCATGAAGCAAGACCAGTCCAAGAACTCTCTTTTCCTTTCACTCAGGTTGCTTGGAGTTCTTTGGCTTGATCTTCCTGAACTTATCACAATCACATACAGTCGATTAAGATTCACGTGTTTGTCAAACAGTTTGAAGTTTCTAATGAAGGTGTGCCCATCTTGAAGATGCTCCTCATTCTGTAGGCAGCATACTGAAGGATCTTGCTGCTCTCACTCAGCACTATGGCTGTGGGTGGGATAGGCCCACCACCCAACAGGTTGCAGAGTGACTGTAGGGAAAGCAAAAATTTCTACAAAAGGCCACAGGTGCTGAGATACACACCCTGAAGCCAGAGGTTTGGGTAACTCTGAAGTTTGTATGAATTCCTGTAGGTGTGTCACCATGGTTACTTTATTGGTTTGTGTTCAACCAGCTTCATATTCCTTCACAATATTTGTGAGCTATGTAAATAAGCAATTTATTGTTAACTGGAAAATAACGATAGCACAAAATCTGGCCTGATAGCATAAGTATTGATTTCTCCTTGCAGTAAAACAAATTCCCTCCACACTTTCCCTCTTCTATTCCCCACTCTGGCTTCTTACCTCTTCTCACTTGCCTATCATCTCCCCCTGGGTCCCTTCCTCCTTCCGTTGTTCCTATGGTCCACTTTCCTCTCCTATCAGATTTCTTTTTCTCCAATCCTTTATCTTTCAGACCAACCTGGCATCAGCTTCTAGCTATCACCCATAACTGCCCCCATCTTTTTATTTTGGCATCTTCTCCCTTTCTTTTCAGTCCTGAAGAAAGATCTTGGCCCAAAACCTCGACTGTTTATTCATTTCCATAGATGCTGCCTGACCTAGTGAGTTCCTTCAGCATCTTGTGTGTGTTGCACGAGATCTGCGGTAAGTTCCATTGTGGAGGTTGTGTAAATCTGGCACGGAATGTAAGATATCACAACAGAGTGCCAGTACCATGATGATTTTCAAATTTTGTGGCTGAATTGCTTTCATACACGGTGGTAAATCAAAATCAGGCTTCACTGCCTTTTTGATTTCATTCAATGCGATCATTTTGGATGCCACATTTATGCTTACATAGCAGGTATGTTCTGCTAACATATCTATCTGATTAGTGGGACTGGTTGTAGGCACAGCAAATGCAATCTTTACGATGTGATGAACTGATGCTGTGTCAAAACTCTGAAGAATCTCACAGTCACCTGAGATTACAGAGAATGTCATGTTAACATGCTTGGATCTGTCTGCCATATCAAAAAAAAAAATCCAACAGCTTTCAAAGGAGCTCTATATTTTGGAAATATTATGTTGTTTTCTCAATGAATTAGAGTAAGTTGACAGCAGAGAATGATGGAAATAAGTTCACTCATCACATTGATTGATGTGTCTCTGTGTCAAGCAATAAATTGTTTGGCGACTTACTTATTTGAATGCATGACTAAGTATACTGATGAGTGAGGTGAATGATTAATTTGTAGACAGTATTATTGGAATTTATCTTGAACTCCTTAAGACATTGGAGCAGAATTAGGCCATTCGGTCCATTGTGTCAGATCCAGTACTTGATCATTTTGCTGTCAACCAAATCACTGGTCCTCCTGATGATTATTACAGTAGATAAGTCCCCAGGGCTCGATGGTATTTACCCCATGTTATTGAAGGAGGAAAGAGACAGATTGCTGGGTCTTTGACCAGTTTCTTTGTGTCCTCTTTTGCCACTATTGAATCCCTTATCACCTCTTCAGCCCCCTTCTCCACACATTTCCTTTCTGAGCCACAGCACCAGACTCGGTGCCAGAGACCCAAACACTATGGCTTCTTTCCCTTGGCTCCACATTGGCTTCAATGGCGTCTTTTATATTTTGATGAGTTCTAGCAGATTGGGTTTGCTGAATGACAACCTGTTTACTTTATTATTAGTAGTACTTGTTTGTTTCCTATTTACATAGTTCATTTTCTTTTGCACATTAGTTGCTTGTTAGATTTTGTGTATAGTTTTTATTGATTCTGATGTACTTCTTTGTTCTACTGTGAAAACTTGAAAGAGAATGAATCTCAAGATAGTAAATGGTGACATGTACTTTGAGAATAATTTTTTTTTGATCCTTGAGATAAATATTCCGCAAGATATTACCCAGCAAATATTGAATAGCCTGGATACAGTGGATGTGGAGAGGATGTTTCCTATATTGGGGTGTCTAGGACCAGAGGGCACAACCACAGAATACAAGAACATCCCTTTAGACCAGAGATGAGGATGGTTTATTTTTACTCAGTGTGCAGTGAAATTTTGGATTCATTTCCATTGACAACTCAGCTGTGAAGGCAATATCATTGGATATATTTAAAGTGATATTGATAGGTTCTAGATTAGTAAGGCATCAAGGGTTATGGAGAGAAGCCAAAAGAATAAGATTGAGAGGGATAATAAATCAGCCTAGATTGAATGTCAGAACAGACTTGATGGCCTAATGGTCTTTGTCTAATGATCTTTGCAAAGTGTGTGAGTTTTCCACGTAACTTTTCCACACTGTTTTCTATTTGCAGAATGTTCTACATTGTATGGTTGGATGGTACAGATTTAGTGCACTTTTTTGAGTTTTTACTTACCTTTCTGATGCTCATGATTGTTCTTTGTTAAAATTTATAAGTAGCAGTTTTGTACACTAATTCTAATCACAGAAGTACCTTGCAGGCTTTCTATATCATCTGTTTTACTCTCAGAAAGTGACAGCAATCTTGCCTGCTCAAGCCACTCAGACAGGTGGATATCCTTTCCAAGGGCTCTTCTTTCAAGTTACCTTGATATGCATTCCTTAATAATCCATTTCTTCAGCACTCATCAAGATCAGTTTTTGCAGCAAGTTGTCTCACACACAAGCAGCATTAACCAATTGTTTTGTTCATTTGCCTAATGTGATGTGACTATTGTTTCATATGCCACATCCTTCTGCAGAGTGAATTGTGCAGCCTGTGCTGTGTTTGCTCCTATGAGATCATTAGCTGAAGATAATAATGTTTCATGAATATCCTGGAAATCATTTTCAACATTGTGGATCAAGAATAATGTGTTTCCTCCACATGCCATGTAAAATGTAATGATTTGGTCCCCATATCTGAGATTAATTAAGCAAACCCATTGCTCAACATGATGTGAAACAATAGCTTCTTTCTTTATGTCACACTAGAGATACTGAACATGGCAGAATATACAGTCTTAAAGAGATAATTATACAGACAGATTATCAAGGGAGGAAGTATTAACGTGCCAAAACAAGAACATAACAACAGTGAAGAAAGCAACTTGGCACCTATACCCATTCTAGTCCCACTGCGTCTCCAGACAAACACCCAAGCATTTGATATTTAACTGCTTTCTAACTGGACACAGCCGTTTACATCATTGCTTTAAGCTACAGGACCAATTCAAGAAAAAAAAACATTATGCAGAGTCAGCAGGGACTGCAGATGCTGGAATCTGGAGCAACAGGTAATTTGCTGGAGAAACTCAACAGTCAAGCAGCATTCATTCTGTGGGGGGGGGGGGAATGGGGAGAAATTGATGATTTGGGTCAAAACCCTGGATAATGACCAAAAACTTCTTGGGCAAGCCCAAGAATATGATGAATGCCAGCCTTGTCAGTATTGCTCACAATCTGTGAACATACTGTACATCTGATCATTTACCTCCAGCCCTCCATGCAAAACATCAATAATTCCAGACTTCCAGCCTCCAATTAATGGGTTAGGGAGAGCCAGTCCAGTGCTGAATGGATTGGTTGCCTGCTGCAACTCAGACAGGAAACTCTGCTGGTAAAAGAAAACCAAACCATTGACTGCAAACAGGAATGTTAATCGCAAGAACATAAGAGGATAGGAGAAGGGGATATCCACCTGGCACCCTCAAACTTACCCTGTCATTCAGTATTGTCATGTCTGAACTAAACCTTTAAAGGACATTGAAAAAGGTTTATATTACTGCCTTCTGTGGATCTTCAACATTTTCCATACAATGATGTAATGCTGTTGTGAAGATAAGGATCAGATCCAATTTTATAACAAAAGTGTGGCTCAAGGTGAATATGACTTATTGTCCACAATAAGTCATTTCAATAAAACAGGAAGTTCTTGCTTGGTTCAGAATAAAGACTTGCCCAAGGCTTTTTTTGCATTCTTATTGCGGTAATAGAAGAGCTTGACTTGTGGTAATAGAATATTAAACTTGTAGTCATTGTAGTCATAATGTGTTCAGGGCCCACCAAGGACCCTGATGTTGAAATGCTTGATTCCACTGCTAAGCGACTGACTCTGATGCTATTGGTTGATATTGCCAACAGTTGTCTGTGAGCCAACTTGTTCCTATTTGGAAAGTGCAGTTTTTGGTGGATAGATATAACCTGTGGCATGTCGAATTGTTGGGCATTCAATTAGTTTCTGATGGACAGCAGGTCGTGGACTCAGTTTTGGGGCTTTGCAAACTGGGTGGTTGATGGGTACTGATGCTTCCTGCTGAAATAAGTGGAGGAGGGTTGATGCTTTGTTGCTGCCTGTGCATGGGGCAGGAGGGGTGGGAGAGGGGGCTTTGGGGTTTTAACATTTTACAGTCATTCATTCTTTGGGGTTCTCTTCTATTTTTGTGGATATCTGCAAAAACCAAGAATTTCAGTTTGTTTACTCTATCCATTCTCTGATAATAAATTGACCCATTGAACCATTGAAATTCAGAAGTCTATTGGCCACTGTACACCCCTTAAGCTGTGCACTATCTCTACAGTAATTGCTTTCCATGGCGGCTTTTAATTTATTCATCAAGCAGAACACCAATAGTAGATTAGTCACCCTTCAAAGTCCAAGTAATTTTACTCACCACTGAAAGTTGCAGGTGGAAATTGAAGTGCAACACATCCTGATGAGTCATTGGGAGGCCTCACCTGTAGGCAACACACCTTGGAAATTCAGATATGAAATGGAACTCCTGGTTTGAAAGGGCGGTGTACACCTGTATTCCCAACTTCCAGGGCAGGTCACAAGCTCAGGTGCGTGAAATGATTGTTGGATATATGTTAAGTCTGCTTTGTAAATTGACCATAGATTTATTTTGATAATCAGATTCAGGTTTATTATCACTGGCAAGTGATGTGAAATTTGTTAACTTTGCAGCAGCAGTTCAATGCAATACATAATCTAGCAGAGGGAGAAAAAAATAATAAATAAAATAAAATGTAGTAAATAAACAAGTAAACCAATTACGTATATTGAATTGATTATTAAAGAATGTACAAAAACAGAAATACTGTTTATTCAAAAAGTGAGGTAGTGTCCAAAGCTTCAAAGTCCATTTAGGAATCGGATGATAGAGGGGAAGAAGCTGCTCGTAAATCGCTGAGTGTGTGCCTTCAGGCTTCTGTATCTCCTATTATTGGGATTAGGGTAGAAAATGAAAACAATTAAACGTTTTTGTATTTGGAGTGAGATACTTGGATGGATTCCCCTGTGTACTGGTTGAATATAAGAATGGAAGAAACAGGGAAAGGACTGGCTATTCATTCCTTAGAGTCTACTATGCTATTCAATAGGAATTTGCCCTTTTTTCCATCACTATTTGAATATTGTTCACTTCCTTTAAATTTTAAAAAAAACAATAACTGATTCAAATATTCTTATTAATTAAGCATCCATTAAACACATGGGGTAGAAATTTCAAGATTCACAACTAGTTGAGCACTGGATTCTCCTCTCCAATGAGGCATCATGCAAAGGATTAACGTTACCGTGACTGTTGTCCATTTTCCAGAAATGATGCCTCAATAGCTCTTTACTGGTACAGAGTTGAATTCTATATACAGTAGTTAATAACAATTGCAGTGTGAAGTATACTCACCTGATTCAATAGCATCCAACGGAGAGCAGAGTGCAATCTGCAAAGCTCATTCTCAGCATTTGAATTAACTTCATCGGCTGAATTTATTTGTGACATGAAACTCTCTAAATTGCTCCTCTTTGTGCTTAGAGCAATATTGAAAACTTTGATAAAGTAGGAGCTTGCTTTTTTCTGCATTGTGAAGTTCACAGCCATCATGTCAGCATTGTGAGTAACAAATAAAATGAGGGAACACGTGTTCTGTAGAGGATTCTTCAGTTGAGCCGAAGAATAAAGAGGCCAGGCATTGAAATAACTTAGATTATTCTGTCAATCAACATTCCACCATCTTGGGAAAAAAATAACCTTGTAGATTCTGGATGGCTAAAATAAAACCAGTAAATTTTAGAAAGGCTCAGCAGGTCAGGCAGCATCTGTGAAAAGTGAAACTGAGTTAATGTTTCAGGTCAGCAACCCTTCATCAGACTCTTTGCCAGAACTCTGCTGGGGAGGGGTGGTTTAACCTGATACCATTAAACCTGATATTTCTCTTTCCAAAGATGCTGCTTGACCAGCCGAGTTTTCACAGTGTTGTTTGTTTTTCGTTCCCACCTCCTTTTCTCGAGTGGTGCTCTTTTGGAATCAGTTCTCAGAGCAACCTGCAGCATATAACCATCTTCAAGGCTGGGCCCCATCACCCAGCCAACAGGGACAGAGAAATGTGAATCTGTCAGCAGGATGAAATAATAAATGCAGCTCAGAATGGGAAGACCTAGAGAGCAACAACACTGGACAACAATTTTTTTCAAAAATAGTGCTTCCCCAGATTTTTTTTTTGATAGACCGCCTGAAGCTGAACACAAATATAATGTCAAACTAATTATATCACATAAGACTTTGGAGAAACAAGAAATTAAATTTTATTTAATATAACATGTTTAATTGCACAATGGTGCTGACGCTTTGCAATAGTTCAACTAAACTAAATATGTTTTATTGATGATTTTCATTTGTATTTAGTGTCTGAGGCTTCTTGCTTAAGTGTCCAACAATAATCAGCCAGAATTGATAGATTGCCCTGATACTGCTTCTCCATAACCACAATGTCCTGGTGAAACCTTTCACCATGCCCGTCACTAACAGTGCCAAGATCTGCAGGGGAGAAGTCTAAATGGGAATGCAGAAAATGAATCTTTCATGACATGTTACATTTCGTCGTTTTGTATGCTTGAAGCTTTTTAGCAACCAGCTGCACATAGTTTGGTGCTCTGTAGTTGCCAAGACAATGTTCAACAACATCCTTGAATGGCTTCCATGCGATTTTCTCCAGTCCCAAGAGAAGTTCATTGATTGTCTGTCATTGATGACCTGTTTGATTTGTAGACCAACATAAATACCTTCCGTAGATTTAGCAGAGCAGTTATTCTCACTTGAATCATGAAATGAAATAACAAATAGAACCAATTTCAAAAAATGGTGTGTGATAGAGAAATTTCATGATCAGTAGCCCCAAGTACATAAGCTACACTCAAAAGTATTCAGGAAGCAAAAACATTGTTGTCTGTTGTAATGATCCACTCCCTTCAGCATAAAGTACAGTCCACACCAGCACTTGTGAGCAATTGAAATAATCATTTGTAATTTAATAACACTTAACTGACATTCTGTTTGCTAGGTTCAGTCATGGGCTATGAGATTTAAAGCATTCTAACGTGCTTGTGGTCAGGGACAGCATTTACATTCACAAGGAATACAAAACAGCTTGAGAAGGAACCTTTGAAAGTCCCGTTATTTATAGCCAACTTAAATGGGCTTTTCCACATGAAGCAATATCAAGTGATTCTTGTGAGCTTGACCCACTGCTTTTAAACTGTTTTTTTAAATATATATTTGGATTCCAGAAACCTAATAATGAGTCAGTGCCTGGTCTTAGTACTGGAAATATGTTCAATCCAGGCCACAGAAGGACTAACAGCTCCAGTTCTTGTCAACAACGGAAATTAGCAACATGAACAGTGGTGAAATTTACCATTGTTTTCAGAGTATAATCCAGGGTTTTCAAGCATCAGTGTGCCTTCAACATATTTAACTAATTTCTTAGAAAATATGCCATGATTTGGGGCAGAGGGCTTTTTAGTGTTAAAGAAACTTGGGGCTATTTTCTAAAATCATCACTCAATCTTTCTTCCCACCAGAAGCATTGATCTATCATTGGGGTGTATTTCTATAAAATTCCACCTCAACTGTCCAATTAAGCCTCCATCTTTAAGCTTTGCTTGTGAGTGTAATATTGATTAATTTCATCCTGGATGATACATATTCATAGTTTTATAGAAATTGCTGCATACCTATTGATGTGGAGAACACTGAATGATTTTCTTTTTCTTCCTGAATTCAGAGACACTGATGTTAATTTTACTTTACTATCACCACCATCTTAAGTGCATAAACATTAGTAAACAGTATATAAAGGTTGCAAATCCAATCTGAGTGTGAAGGCTAGTCCTTGAGAGAGGAATATTCCAGAAACTGAATGAATAGTAATTTATGACACATATCAAGATTGCAAATTGTTATTAAACACTATCTTACTTCTTTACTCACCAATCAATAGAAATGTTTGCACATCACTTCCACCATTCAAAACGAGCACCCCTCATGTTACCCTAGTCCAAGGGTCGGCAACCCGCGGCTCCGGAGCCGCATGCAGCTCTTTGATCTCTGTGCTGCGGCTCCCCGTAGTTTGTTAGTTTTTGAAATGTAATTCGAAATTTGAAGATTATGGTGATCTTGTACAATCTAAAAACGTTGTGGAGACCCCATTTCCTGGCACATCTGAACCAGCTCACAATTAGCCACCGTTCCGGCTAAGGGAGATAGCCTACGGGGGTTTGTGAGTACGTGTCTTTTGGAGCATCCGCGCCCACGGGGGGCGGGTTGAGGGAGGCTTTAAATCAAGGCTGTTTAGTTCGAATAAAGTTACCTTTGACTGCAGTGTCTTTATTTTACTGCTGCGTGTAGCACTACACCGCTACAACGTGTTTTTTATCGCTATTAATATACATCACCAGTGCCAATGCCTGACACCCGCCAGTGCGCTTTCTTTTAATTCTTCGATCCAAGGTAGGCTACCTATGGAGTAACCTCCAACCCAATGTCTTTTTTTCGGAGTTCAAAATGTTTTTTTTTGCATGCAGAAATGTAATTTTGTTTTCTCTGCAGGAGTTCATCAATTTCATAAATGCAACACATTATAGTTTGTTTATACATAGCATAAAGGCAAAAAAAACCGTTGTATGCAGTGTTATTTCATTTTAAATGTCAAAAGGGTTTTGTGGCTCCCAGTGTTTTCTTTTCTGTGGGAAATGGGTCCATATTGGCTCTTTCAGTTGTAAACGTTGCCGACCCCTGCCCTAGTCCTTCAGTTTCTAATTGTTTTATAACAGGTTTTAAATTCCTTTCTTAAAAGTCCACTCCATTCCATGATCAATACTTGAGTGAAGAAGTACTCATAGACTTACTCAGATTGTTTTCACAGTTAGTTCTTACACCTCCAAGTTCAGAGCTTGGCTAGTCTGAAAGTAGAAAGCCTGAAAGGTCAAAGACCGAAGTCTGCTCTTGCGCAGGTGGAGTGCGAGTCCAGGCTTGAGTTAAAGTTTGAAGGCCCAAAGTCTGCAAGTTTGAGAGCAGGAGTCCAGAGATGGTCTGCCCTGGGGTTGAAGGTCTCTTTGTGTGAGGGGATGGGAGGATTCAAAAGGGGCTTGTTTTGCTGCTTTCTCGTGTATTCTATTATTGTTGCTGCTGCTTGTGTTGTATTGTGTTGAATATTTTGGCCTTGCTACATTGCCGTTAGTACGTGGGGTTGCCCCCAACAAATGGCTGTGTGTTTTTGCTGTTATTGCAAAGGTATGGCCTTTTCTCATTGCTACTAACCTCAAGGAGGAAGAAAAGAGCATGAAGACATACAGTCAGTGTCTTCACCTCCACCATCAGATTTCTGAATAGACAATGGAATCATGCACATTACCTCACTATTTATAGCCCTCGTTTTGCTCCACTTATATATATATTTAAATTAATAGTGTTTTTATTATTATGTATTGCATTGTACTGCTGCCAAAAACAGCAAGTTTCGCTACATATGCCAGTGATATTAAACTTGATTCTGACACATTTCAATGTGTATTTTGATGTACATATGATAAATAAATCAGATTCTGAATCTGCATATTGCTCCTGCTTAGTGAAATGGTCCAGAATTACCTTTCCTATCTTGTGTGACTTCTCAAGAGTTCCACTGAATTACCCCTTGAAGGCTGAAGAACCCATGTTCCTTATAAAGCAGATCAATCCCTTAATCTTCTCTCACTACAACCATGTAGCAGGTAAAAATACTTGCCAATATTTGAGCCCTCAAGCAGATTAAGTAACACAGTTTAATACATCTCAGTCTTATTAGCACTATTCTGCATTCTAGCTTGAGAGTATTAATCAAATAAATTCAAAATATTGTCAGCCTTCTTGTAGAGACAGACCAAAGATTATGAGACATGATACACAGACATCACTTTTTGCTGTTGTATTTGTACCACTGATCTCGTCCACATTAACCTCCTTAATAGGAGACACCTTTATATTGATGATTTGCTCTTGATGGCAGGTACAATTGTAGTCCTCAATCAGCAGGACTTAACAAATTAATCTTTGTTGACTTACTGGTGATAAGGAGTCTATTGCCTTAGGTCTGACAAGCTCTTCATGAACTTCTTCTTCGGATTGTCTCTTTCTTACAATTAGGAGTTACAGTGCAGAGTAATACAGTGTGGCTTTGAGCACAAACATCCCAGAATGCTTTACTATGATGAAGAGTTGAATACAGGCTATTTGGAAATTCACTACCCAGTGTTAGATTGGGTTTAATATAAGAAGAGAAAAATTGGCACTTTAACACTGGCCAGTATTGCTTTAGTGCTGTTAAGTGTCTGTGTGTTGTTGGGTGTGGTACAGAGGTAATGCCCTCCCAGAATTCCTCTTTCTCTGCCTTTCATTGAGGCACACCTGAAGCCTCACTCTGCCTGTTGTGGGCCACATTTCTGGGAAGAGGTGCTGAAGTAAATCCCTTCCTTTGTCCTGGCTCCAGAACTGATGTTCAATAAGAACATCTAGAGAGCCTGCAGCTGCTCATTTGCTGACCCTAGGGAAGACAATCACTTCCAACTGGCATCTCGAGTCCCAGAACTGTGGTTGTGTCAGTGCTTTAAATGTATGTCGGATAAAAACCATGCAGAGAAGAACTAAGATTGACATATACTTGATGGTGCCTATGGGAGATCAGAGTTTTTACGCAGCGAGCAATCACTGATAATGCAGCATAGGAGTCCACCTGACCCATCATGTTGGCCTAACCTTTGCAAAGAGCCATCCAATTAGTCTCTCACCTAGCTACCCCAACCCATGTTTTATCTGTACTTTTCAACTGCTGTTTGTGAAACCATCTTCTTTTTCAACTAGTGATCATTGGCAGGAGACTCTGAGCTCAGCTTTTTAATTAATTCTGACCTCTTCCTTCTCTGCAGGAGGATCTAGGTTCTGCCTGATGCCTGCTGCACATGAGTGAGGAGCAAATCATATCATATTCTTTCAGATTATGTTCTTTTGGTGCAGCCCCCTCAGGATTTCTAAAGCATCACAGAACCAGAGTGAGAAGAGATTTGGCTCTGTCCCTTTCTCAAAACTGAAATTAGCAAGCGGGTGAAGTTAGGAAATGGAGGTTTCCTGTGGATGCTCTGGTTTCTTCGCAGATCCCAGTGACATGCAGCTTTGGTATGCTAAAGGCCATTATAAGTTACCCTTTGCATGGGGATGAGGGGCAGAATCTGGGGGCAGTTGATAGCAATGTGGAGAGAATAATATGACATTAGTGTTGACGATTATTTGATGGCCAGCTTGGACTGGAGGACGAACCAATGTCCTACATGGCTCCAAGAGCTAGGAGTTGATTCAGAAATGCCTTCAAAATGAAATATCAACATTTGAAAAAGAGAAAAAAGAAATCAGATGGAAATTAAAGTAGAGAAAGACTCCTTGATAACTCTCACAAGGAGCTGGCACAATGTGTGTCAAATGGACTCCTGTGCCATATAAAGTATGATCGTTTATTAAAAAGGCAATGTTGATGTTGTGCACTGTGCCGCTTTCAACAAATATATTTGTTGGGACAAGCTGTTCCACACATGGATTCTATCTGACAAATGTTTAATGCTTTGCCAGTGCCACATTGGTTGGAGGCTAATTTTTCTGTGTTTGAAAATGATGGCAACATTGCAATTACCCTGATCAGGAAAGCATTAGCAGCTGGAGGAGGAGCCCAAACTCATCCTCTGCTTTCAACTGCAACATTTATTCTCCCTTTTATGGCAGCCAAGAGAAAAAAAGAAGAAGGTGCACTGAGAGCTGGTTAAGTATCCCGACCATCCCCATAATCACAATTAAAGTAGCTATAGCACTTTAAAGAGATATAACAGGCTGCATATTTAGCGCCATAATGGCTACATCTTAGAGTGGATACGTCTATCTGTGCATAGATACTTGGGGTGAAATCTCGTTAGGGTGATCATCTACCTTTGGGTTGCTTGGCTACACAAGAGTTTCACTTAACTGAAATTTTATGCATTGGCACAACCATGTAGATATGAGGACTAATTTTACCAGTTCTGAAGATGAGTAATAAAAACCCGAAGCTCACTGAAAGTCAGTGTGGGAGTAGGTAATTCTGGAGTGTCACACTGTATCCACCAGTTGTTGAAATGTGCTTGTTAACTTTTGCACTTTCTACGCAATTTCTGCACAGATCCTAATACCATACTACAGTATGTGTGAATGCCTGCTGTTTACTTATTCAGTGCTCTAATCCATTCTTGACCAGCACTGTGAGATCCAGAATCTGGATTGCAACAACTAAGGTGCAATACAAAGGTGGAGTCACTGCCTTTGACATCAATGCAGCACTGGAGTGAGCATGGCATCAAGGAGCCCTGGCTAAACTGGAGTTGGGTGGAGGGGAAATCCTCTGCTGCTTGGAATCATAGCTCGATTATTGTGGTTGGAAGTCAATTGCCTCAGCCACAGGACATCTCCACTGGAGTCCCTCAGGGTAGTGTGCTAAGACCTCCCATCTTCAGCTACTTCATCAATGATCTTTTATGAATAATCAGGTTGGAAGTAAGGATGCTTGCTGTTGGCTGCACAACGGTCAGCGCCATTCACGGCTCCTCAGGTAATGAGGCTGTCCACATCCAAGTGCAGCAAGACTTGGATAATGTTGAAGCCTGAGCTGATATGTCACAACTAACATTCGTGCCACACAACTTTGAGGTAATGATAATATCTAGTAAGAGAAAATCTAGCCATTATCCCCTAACAGTCAACAGCATTACCATCACGGACCCACCACTCCCTCCAGCCACCAGTATCCTGGAAATTATCATTGACTAGAAACTGAACTGAACCTACTCTTGTATCCAATAAAATAACATGACTACAGGAGCAGGCAGGAGGCTCGGAGTCCTAATTGACCTCCTAACTCCACAAAGCCTGTCCACCATCTACAAGGATCAAGTCAAGAGTGTGATGGAATACATTCCTTTTGCCTGGATGAGTGCAGTTCACCAAAACTCAGGAACCATAGAGAACCTGGCAGCTACTTGATTGACACTGAACGCACAACCATTCACTCACTCCATACCTGAAGCACAGTAGTAGAGATTATGCCATTTACAGGAATGAACACAGCAACTCCCCAGTGCTCCTTGGATAGCGCCATGACCTCTACCAGCTAGAATGACAAGAGCAGCATAAACATGGCAGTGCCACACACCTGCCTTGGAACGAGATCACTGTTTCTTCACCGTCACTGAGGCAAAATCCAGGATCTCCCTTCCAAACTACATTTAACTACACTTCAAGGACTGCAGTGTATCAAGAAGGCCTCCACTTCCACCTTTTCAAGGACAATTAAATAGTGGCTGAACCTGCAGAACCTACAAAGCTTAAATGAATTTTAGGAAATCTGGTGCTCCTGATATGCCCTCCTCTACATTTATGAGCCTCACCTGCAAATTTGTGGTGGTCATCTACCATATTCAGTGTGGCCTCCTCTACTATGGGGAGACCAGATCTAGACTGGGGGATTACTTTATCAAGCACCTTCGCTCCGATTGCCACAAACGGATTTCCTTTTGACCACCCATTTCAATTTGACTTCCCATTACAGCACGTCAGTCCATGGTGTCCTCTACTGCCAAGATGAGGCCACGCTCAGGTTGGAGGAGCAACACCTTTTATTCTGTCTGGATAGCCTCCTCCTGATGGCATGAACATCATTTCGTTTAACCTCTGGTAATTACTTCCACTTCCATTCTCTATTTTTCCATTACTCTGTCTGGCTCCCCTCACAGCCCTTCCCTTCTCATCATCTTCCCCTCACTTCCTCCTGATGCCTCTTTTCTTTCCCTTCCTCCCATAGTCCACTTTCTTCTCCTATCAGGTTCCTTCTTCAGCGCTTTATCTCTTCTGTTTATCACCTCCCAGTGTCTCACTTCATCCCCCCTCCCCTACCAACCCATCTTTCCAGCATTTCCAGCATCTACAGAATCCCTTACATTTAAAAAATGCTGTCATATCCCTTCCCCAGCTCTCCTCTAACAACAGAATAATCCTTTGCCATCATCTACTTATTTACATAGTATTTTGCTAAATACATTTGCTCTTGTTTACTCTCTAAATTCCTTGGGCATGAAAGTATATGAATAAGTTTGTGGGAAAAATGGAGGAAGCTAGAATAAGTTCTAGGAAAGAACCATGGGTTTCAGTTCCTCTGGGATAAGAAGAGAAAAAAAATCATTCACTTTGTTTAATAAAAGAAATGACGTTGCTAAAGGTCCACATTTGTACAAAATGAAAAATCAAAAATAAAACCCTGCAGTTGCTGGAAATCTGATATAAAAACAGAAAATGCTGGCAACACTCAGCAGGCCAGGCAGTTTCTATAGGAAGTGCCACAGTTCCATGGAGCAAGCCCTTCATCAGAACCCAGTTTCTCTTTCTGGCTTGTTTGTCTTTCCATCAATGTCTCTTGACCTGATGAACACTTCCAGCATTTTCTGTGTTCATCTCACATTTTTATATCTCTGCTGATGTGCAAAATAGAAAATAAGATTAGCAGGATCCAATTCTTACTGGCATTATGGGAGAATTTGTCTGAGATGAACTTCTGTAAGGAATTAAGTGGAAAAAAAGTCAAGTTAAATCAAGTAAAGTCAAATGAATTTTATTGTCATTTAACTACACAGATGTATATAATGTATAACATAAAATATATAACCAGAAAATGTATTAAGTATCGAGACAATGCTTCTTTGATTTAGGGTGTAAAGCACAGTAGTACACATAACACACATAACACATGGTAACTTATGAAGGTAAAGATAAACTCTACTGATCGAATCACACATAAATAACGAACTAAAGTGTACTAAATATTCTAAGGTATGGAACAGATTAACCAGTGACACTTCAAATATGATGTGGCCAGATGTTCAGAAGTCTAATGCCCTGGAGGAAGAAACTGTTTCTCATCCTGACTGTTCTTGTTTTTATGCATTGTAATCTCCTGCCTGATGGTAGAAAATCGAAGAGGATGCTGGATGGATGGATGGGATTCTTAATAATGCTAAGTGCCCTGATGGATGGTAGTGAGACACTATGATCCTCACAGCTGTTCTCACAGTCATTTGTAGAGACTTCTGGTCCGATGCTCGACTGCTCCCATAACTAATAGATATGCAACTTGTCAGGACACTCTCAAGGGTGCCTCTGTAAAACATAGTTAAAATGGTGGGGGGGGGGCGGGGGTTTGTGGGGAGCCTTGCTTACCTCAACCTTCTTAGAAAGTGGAGGTGCTATTGTGCCTTTTTATTCAGGGAGGTAATATTAAGGGACCAGGTGAGGTCATACAAGATGTGAATTCCAAAAAACTTGGTGCACTTAACTCTCTCTATGGAGGAGCCATGTATTCACAGAGGGAGATAGTTCATCTGCACCTTCCTGAAGCCCACAATGATTTCCTTTGCCTTCTCCACATTCAGGCTTAGGTTGTTCTTCTCACACTAATCCACCGGCCACTCCACTTCCTCTCTATACTCCGTCGCATCATTGCTGCTTCATAAGGCCAATCACTGTTGTGTCATCTACAAACTTGATAACACAGCTTAAGCCAGATCGTGTGACACTGTCGTGTGTTAGCAGTGTGAACAGCAGCAGGCTGAGCACACAACCCTGGGGAGTGCCAGTGCTCAGCGTAAGGGGGTGAGAGACATTGCTGCCATCGTGGGCTGACTGTTAAGAAGTCCTGTATCCAATTGCAGAGGGAGGTGTTGAGACCCATTGAGGACAGTTTCTCCACCAGTTTCTGTGGTATGATGGTGTTTAACTCTGAACTGAAGTCTATAAACAGCAGTCTGGCATATGAGACCCAATTTTCCAGGTGGAAAAAGACAGAGTGGAGGAGAGAGGCTATTGCATTTTCAGTGGATCAATCTGAATGACAAGTGAACTGGAAAGGGTCCAGTGTAGCCAGGGGAAAGGCTTTAATGTGCTCTCTGACAAGCTGTTCAAGACATTTCTTAATGGCTGATGTTAATGCCACCGGACGATAGTCACTTTGGCAGGTTACTGTCACCTTCTTTGGCACTGGAATGACGGTTGCTATCTTGAAAATTGAGGCCTTGAAAATTTGAAAGCATTTCCAAGTGAAGCCTTCGGTTTAGGGACCCTTCCACTGTGCAATGTGAGCCCATGGTAAGGATTAGAATAATTGAAAAAGGGTAATTAATTACATTACGTTCAGGATTCCATCAACGATACCAAACCTTATGCAGCGTGTACCATTTGTGCACTGACTCTTCTGCTAAACTCCTCACTGTAGTGGCAGTTTTGAAGTGGGGTAACAAGAAACCTGCTGGAGGAGCCTCAGTGGGTTGATCAACATCCCTAGTAGGAAAGGAAAAGCTGGCATTTTTGGTCAAAACCCTGCATCAGAACTGAGTGGAGATGGAGAATTGAAAACGGCCAGTATGAGAAAAATGGGGGGGAGTTAAGACAAGAACTGAGGTGGACTGAGGAGGGTGAAAGCTAACAGGTAGGTATCAGCAGGTGGGGCTGGTGGTATTGGAGTTGGTAGACAATGGCAGCTGGAAGATAGATGGAGGCACATGAAGAAATAAATGAGAGGTATGTGGAGCGAGGTTGAGACAGCTTGTGGAGGGAGATAAGCAGGAACTCAAAGGAATCTTATGACATTCCTGACTGGTGGGACAGTAATTTAAACTCTGATAATCTGGTCCCTTCTGTTCTTCTGCACTGTTGGACTGCCTGAACTGTTCTGTCAGTTTTTCCATAAAGCCTCCATTTTAATTCATTGTTTTTATTTAAACAATAGTGTAATACATTTTCCAATGATTTTGGTGAGTTGAAAATGAGTATAGGAGATTGCGAGTGGGATCCAATGAGAATAAAGAGGATGTGGGAAATGCCATCCTGGTGATGCTAAAAGAAGAGTCTGAATCGGGCCCTGAGAGTTTAAAGAAAGCATGGGAAACATAACAAGTTACCCAATGTTTGAGATTTCTGAAAACTCCAGTCATGAATTATGGGAGTATTCCTATAGGTAGTCATGGTCATCAGGATTTGAACTGTTAGAGATAGGTACCAGGGTAGTAACTGAGGTCACTATAAAAGCAAATAAGGGGAAGGCAGGATCCTACTTGAAGGAAGAGTGACCTATCCTGAAGTAAACTTTACCGCTGGTTCCTTGATAGTAACCTGGACATAGATAGACCCTTTATGCAAGTCAATAGTCGGTCTGCAGCCTCTTGCAAACAAGACCTATGCTGTTCACTTACTGCATGTTTGTATAGTAGAATCTTGAGCGTGACTTGGGTTGTATATGTTCAAACATAGCCACCGGTCTTCATGAATAATCATACAGTATGTATGGAGGTCCAAGATTAGACATTTAGAAGAAACTGTGCATACAAAATGCTCGAGGAACTCAGCAGGTAAGGCCACATCTATGGAAAAGAACCAACAGTCGATGTTTCAGGCCGAGACCCTTCTTTAGAGCTAGAAAGGAAGGGGGAAGATGTCAGAATAAAAAGCTAGGGATGGGGGAAGGTAAGAAGAATTGTTAAAAAGTGGTGGGTGAAGCCAGGTGAGTAGGAAATGTATAGGGCTGGAGAGGAAGGAATCTAATAGGAGAGGAGAGTGGACCATAGGAGAAAGAGGAGGAGGGACTCCAGGAGGAGGTGATAGGCAAGTGAGAAAATGTAAGAGGCCAGTGTGAGGAATAAAAGAAGAGGGCAAGGAGAGGAAATGCTTTTTACTGGAAGGAAAAACTGAGATTCAAACCATAAGTTTGGAGGCTACCCAGATGCAATACAAGGCATTGCACCTCCACCCTGAGGGTGGCCTCATTACTGCACAAGAAGCCACAGACATGTCAGAACAGAAACTGGAATCAGAATTAAAACATTAGGCCACTGGGAAGTTTCAATTTTGGCAGATGGAGTGGATGTGCTCGATAAAGCGGTCCCCCAATTTACAATGGGTCTCACCATGGTAGAGGAGGCTGCATTAGGAGCACCAATGAAGCTATTTGTGCACATTATTAGTTTTTTACTGAAATTAACTCCTAAAACACATGACAAACTTCTTGGGGCTGCAGGTCTTCAAGCATCCAAGTGTTTTATGTGCTTTTCGAAGGAAGGTAATGGCAAATTCTTTCATCTTGGCCAATAAAAGGTCTTTGAACCATTCTGTATTACTTCTACGTACCCGATGTAACATGTTGCATTCATCTTGAAGGTACTCGTCATTCCTTGAGGTTGTTAAGATCTCAGGTTCTCACTGTTGAAGAAGACTTCTATTCTCTCTTTCCAATTCTCTGTGGTAAAAAGTTCCTCTATGATACAGGCTGCCTTCTCTTTGTCACTCTCTGTCATTGTGAAAAGGATTATTATCCTCCAAATTGCAGTTTTCCACTGGTGCTTCACTTTAAGCCTTTGAACCCAGTGGCAGCTCATTGACCTCTAATTAAAATAAGAATACCTTAAATTAGGCTGACCTCAAACTTGCATGTGGGCAAAAGGTAAGAAGTCACTGCCTATAATATGTGATCAGCTATAGTTCCTCTCGCCTTTATACCTTATTAGGAATATATTATTTATGTTTTCAAAATTTTGGAATAGGATCAAATGGATCCTGGTCAAAAAACAGCTGTGTGACAGTGCAGTTAGCACAGGCTCCTTGTTGTTCTAATTCAGTGAAGTATATCACAGTGCTGTCCATGGATTATACTCTTCCTGCATGCCCAAGACTGATGGCACAACAATCTGTTGAAGGCACTGGCTCAACACAGACTATACAGTAGATCTGAGCCAGCCAGTATGATAGCAGGGCTGTCCTGACCAGTGAATTCCATTCAGTTCTGGTGCTCCCGATGCGGCTTCCTCTTTGTTTACCACCTCACCTCTATTGCAAGAAGTGGAATTTCCCAGTGGCCAACAATTTCACTTCCTATCACTATTCCTGTTCCACCATGTAGATCCTTGGCCACCTCTTCTGTCATGGGTGAGGCCATTCTCAGATTGGAAGAGCAACACCTCATATTCTGTCTAGGTGACCTCCAACCTCATGGTAATAACATCGATTTATGCAGCTTCTGGTACTTTCCCCTCTCCCTTCCCTCTTCATCATTTCCCCACTCCGGACTCTTACCTCTCCTCCTCACCTACCTATCACCTCCCCCTGGGGCTCTTCCTCCTTCTCCCTTGATCCACTCTCCTCTCCTTTTCCACTTATCACATCCAAGCTTTTTACTTCATCCCCTCTCCCCCAGCCACCTGGCTTTACCTAACTTCTAGCTTGTTTTCCTTCCTCTTCACCCACCTTCTTATTCTGGCATCTTCTCTCTTCCTTTCCAGTCCCAATGTGAAGGGTCTTGGCTTGAAACGTTGACTGTCTATTCATTTCAATTGATGCTGCTGAGTTCCTCCAGAATTGTGTGTGTGTTGCTCTAGATTTCTGCAATATCTGCAATATCTCTTGTGTTTAAAATCCATTAATCCATCTGGATTTCCCCAAAGAGGAGCATATGGACAGTGATATCACTTGCAAAGTTCTTGGCAACACTCACTTCACAAACCTTTGTACATTTTTAGTGTTTTGACACCACCCTGCAAAGACAGAATAGTTCACAGTGAAAAAAGACAGAGGTGTCAATAAATGACAGATATATTTTGATTAAAATCTATTTTGTTTCCAATTTAATTTTCACAGTATAACTATAAATGTCTATTACTTTAAGCAATGCCAACAATTACACCTATCATAGGCTGGCTTATAGTTCTGCATTCAACTTTGTTAAAAGAAAAGTCATACAGGGGATTTACATTCAAAATTTTTACAGTTTTCCTGCGTTCTTCAACAATTCTCTGTCCCTTTCATAAATTCTATTTGCCTTCGGGGTGCTGCAAGCATTAGTCACACATTCTGCTTCTCAGAGACCCTCTCAGTGCTTTTATTTTTCCAATTGTTCAACAAATTTACCTTGCTTGCAATCTCTGGACCACACATTTGAGTTTGTCTGTGGTATGACTATTCAGGTAGTTCAATCCTGGATCTGAAAGATTGCTTCTGCTCACAGAGATGTTCTGCATGGAAACAGGCCCTTTAGGCATGCTGAATCTATGCTTACCATCAACAGTTCATTTACACTAATCCTTCATCACCCCATTTTATTCATTCCACATTCCCATCAACTCACTACACCTCTCCCCCAGATCTACTACTCACTTCCACACATAGTGGCCAACTAGCCTCCCAAATGGTATAGCTTGGTGATGTGGGAGGAAGCAGTAGGACCCATGTGTTAGAGAGAGAGAACATGTAAACTTCACCCAGTTGGCATCAGAGGTTAGGATTGAACGTGGGTGTCTCAAACTGTGAAGCAAGCTACCTACTAGCTGCACCACAGTTCCTTCCTTGTACATGCTGTCAATTAATTAATCTGCTTATTACCCAAACAGGAGCAATTCTGTTCTCTATTTTTTTTCAAACTTTCTTACTGTTTTAATTTTAATTATTCCATTTGGATTCAATATGAGTACCTACTACTACATTTGACTTATTTAACTCTAATGAACTGCATTTTCCCTAGGAGGCCAGCAAAACCCAATTGGTTCTTGTTGTATTTATGCATCACACCTGTCTGCATAGTAGCCTACCAGCTTTAGTAATTTGCTACGGTTATAACCCAAACTGTTCTCAATACTTCAGAAAATGAAGACATACCTTCTGCAACAACTCTGAACATAGAAATTATCTTTGATGTGATATCGTTGTTTTAGTTGAAGGGAGCTGACACCAAGGGGGCACTGATTCAGCTCAGTGGTCCAAATAGAATTTTGTAACTATAGATACATTTTCAATGCTCATATGCATGTATTCCCAGGTCCCTACGAGCAACAAAACCTTTCTGACTATTACCACTTAAAAATGTTATAAGTTTCTAGGTTTTTCTTCCAGATTATGTATTCATTTATTCACTTAACCTGTCAATATCCCCCAAGGCCTCTCTACAAGCTGCTCATAATTCATGCTGCAACCCAGTTATATATCCTTATCAGTTTACATTACATTTGGACCTGAAGTTGATGAAAGGTGTTCGACCTGAAATGCTAACTCCACTTCTCTCTCCACAAATGTTGCCTGATCTGCCCAGTGTTTCAAAACTGTTTCCTTCATTTAAGAATGAGCTTTAATTGAAGATTACAGAATATTTCTATACTAAGGCATGAGAATAGTTGTACATGTAATACAAAAGATAGCATGTGAATGTGGTAACTGGGGAAATCAAATGTTAGAGTAGGTTTTATTGTTGTGCAGAATTCAGAACTATTTTATACTGTTTATAAAAACCTAAGCAAATGCTACGATAGAATGATATAAATTCAAGCACTACAAACAAAATGATATTGCTAAGTGGGATGTGAGGCCTTCAAATTGAAATACTGAGAGTACAGAATCTGTGTGTTCCGGTTAGAATAAAAGGCAAGGCTAACTGGTTTAGGGAATGTTGGGTTTTGAAGGATATTGAGGACCTTGTAAAACAAAGAAGGTGCATATCAGATATAGATAGTTAAGATCAAATAAGAGAGACATATAGGAAAGGCAGGATAACACTTAAGAGAAAAATCAAAAGGGCTAAAAGAAGACATGAGGTTGCTCTGGCGGACAAAGTGAAATAGAATCCCAAGAGCTTCTATAGTTGTATTAAGAGCAAAATGATAGCAAGATACAAAAATGCTCCTTTTAAAATCTGCATAGCTATTTATGCATGGAACTAAAGCAGATGGGGAAGATCTTAAGAAATGTTTTTACGAGGGGTGATTGAGAAGTTCATGGCCTAAGGTAGAGGGAGTCAATTTTAGAAAACCTAGCACATTTATTTTTCAACATAGTCCCCTCCTACATTTACACACTTAGTCCAGCGGTCATGGAGCATACGGATCTTGGACCTCCAGAAAGTGTCCACAGCAGGGGTGATTGATAAGTTTGTGGCCTATGGTAGAAGAAGATGAGTTATACAGCTCTCATTACATGACACGCAGTTCAACTCTTTGAGTGATTATGCAGAAAGTTTGAAGGTAATAACTCATCAGTTAATAACTCATTGGGGTGATTGATAAGTCTGTGGCCTAAGATAGAAGGAGATGAGTTATTGTATGAAGAGCGCTTGATGGCTCTGGGAACGTACTCACTGTAATTTAAAATGAGGGCGGATCTCATTGAAACCTATCAAATGTTGAAAGGCCTTGATAGAGTAGATGTGGAGAGGATGTAGGGAACTTGAGTACCAGAGGGCACAACTTCAGAATAGAGGGAATGCTTCTGAAAATGAATTATAGAATAGTTGAGGTAAAAAGTTTCAGGACAAAGAGCCAAGGCCATGGAGCTGATTGTCAATAATGATTTTCTAGTTGATTCATGGGGTTAGTGAAGTTGCCTTTTAGAACAGAGATGAGGAGGAATTCCTTTAACCAAAGGGTGTTGAGTGTGTGGAACTCAATGCCACAAGCAGCTGTTGTACTTTTACTTATTAGATGTATTTAAGGCAGAGGTTGGTAGGTTCTTAATTAGTCATGGGGTGAAAAGTTAGGTCGAGAAGCCAGGAAAATGCAGTTGAGAGGGAAAATGGATCAGCCATGATGAAATGGTGGACAGACTCGATAGGCCAAATGGCTTAATTCTGCTGCTATGGTCTTATGGGCTCCATTGTTGCTATAATCTAAATTATAATTTAGATGATAATATGGTAAAACTGGATCAGCAAATCCGTAAATGACACAAAGAATGGGAATGTAGTGGACAGTGAGGCAGAGGCTATCAAAGCCTGCAGCATGATCTGGATCCACTGAGAAAATGAGCCAGAAGATGGCCAATGGAATTTAATGCAGACCTGTGAGGTTTTGCACTTTGGGAGGGTAAACCAGGATAAGACCTACACAGTGAATAACAGGGCACTGAGGCGTGCAGTGGAACATGGGAATACCTGACAGGGTTGTAAAGAGAGCTTCTAGAACATCGGGTTTCATGCTGCCATTCCCTGCATGAAGCCCCTCCGCCCCATCACTTCACTAGGCCCATGAGTCAAAGAGAAAATCATAGTCATTATTTACAATCAGCTCCATGGCCTTGACTCTTTATCCTGAAACTTTCCACCTCAACTATTCTATTATTCATTTTCAGAAGCACTGCTTCATCACCTCTTGACTAAATTCTGCCTTCTTATTCTATCTGCCATTTCAGTATCTGTACAATGACACATTATTGTACACTTCAGCTCTGCAAAGATCTCAGATAAATTCAGATGGTTGCTCTATGTTAATTTCTCAATTTACATAGTAATATCCACTCAACACAATTAGCTTGACATATTTACTTTGGTCCAATTCAGTTCCTTACCTGCATATTTGCATGTTAGCACAGTAACCATCCTCTTTCTCTGGCATGTAGTTGCATTTGAAGTTCTCTGATTAAAAGCTACTCACTCTCCATTTAGGGACTTAGCGTAATGTAACTACCTGCATTGGCCACTAAGGGGCAGTCTGATACAATTTCTGAAGAACAAGGACTAATAGTTACAAGGAACAATAACTCCATCTGCTGGTAATGTGGAGGCAGCATATGCTGGAACCAGGCAGTATATGCTGTTTCACAGGTTCTCCCAGGTTGATAAACCGGGAGACTTGCAAACTTGCAGCTGTCTCCCTGCTTTACCATCTGATTGACCATTGATCCATGTGGTACCACAGGAAGACTGAGGACCCTTACACATTAGCCACTATTTGAATAAGATTGCAGACACTAGAAAAACACTTAATTTTCTATAATAATGTTTTAAATATTTGTTGCACAAAACAGCATTTCAATTAATTTTATCATTTTTTGACTATTTTTTCAATGTTTTTAAAATGACTTAGATCTATTTGATAGGATATAATACTTGCTCCACATTGCTAATTAGATGCGGAGGACCAGTTTGCTTGGTAGTCCACACCAGGAGAACAAAGTCCAAGTGGACATGGGCCACAACCTAGGGGTCAGGTTCAGGATAATTCAGCTTGTGATTTTCCCTTGCGCTAATGGCCTTCCCTGATTTTGGCTTCTTGTATTGTACCATATCAATGGGTATGATGTTATGGAGCCATCCAGAGTAGAAGCAAACACCTCCGCTCACTGAGTCTGCATTGACAACAAAACACCCATCCATACCAATCCATTGTCCACATTCTTGATGATATAAACATTCTTCATTAATGTTGTCAAAATTAAGAGTTGATATAATTTTGCTGTGGAGTCACTCAATTCAGCATAACGCTACAGCTATAATCCAAACACCAGAGGAACTCAGTGGGTCAGGCTGCACCCTTGGAATGAAATGGACAGTCGATGTTTTGGTTAGAGACCCATTGTTTGCATTGAAAGATAGAAGGGAGATAGCTGGAATAAAAAAGGTGAAGTGCAGGGGTGGAGGAAAAAGTAGGTGGATCCGGGTGAAGAGGGGTGATAGGCAGATGGAGGAAGAGAGAGTGGGAATAGTGACAGAGGCTGTGAGGTGACAGATGGTGGCAATGGGAAAGGAATATGGAGCATGGAACCAGTAATGGGAAGTGGGATGGGGTCATGGGACCACTAGATGGAAGGCACCTAGTGGAAGTGTTTGGTAGAGGGGTAGATGGAGTGGGTGTAAGGGGACTGGCTATTGCCAGTAGAGCTGTGGTCACAGAAGCTCCAGGAATCTGTGTTCTCATGCTGATATTCTCTGGAGAATTTGCACATATTCCCCATGACTGGTTAGGTGCCCCACTTTCCGACCCCATCAGAAAGATGGTGCAAGTTGATTGGTTAATTGGTTGCTATAAACTGCCTTACATGTACAGATGAGAAGCAGAATGTTGTGGAGCTGAGGGAATATGGAAACAATGAAATAGGATCACTGTAGCATGATTATAATTGAGCATTTGATGAGGAGGCTGACTTGATGGCTCAATAGTCCACTTCTGCTCTCTTCCCACTCTGATGCTGAGACCACATCCAGGGTTTGCTCCTTTAACACCCACCCACAGCATTTTCCAGCATGGTCACTGCATATTATCTGTGGTTATTCTCCATCTCAGGGGTGTTAACCAGTTAAGGTAGCTCTATGACAAATTTATTCTCTCAGAGCAGGAAACTTCTCTCTCCATTGTTAGAGCCAATTTTAAATTGATTGCTCTCTTCCCATTAGCTGTGTCAGTACACTTTCACAGTTATTTTATACCTTACTACAGTGTCTGCTACCTTAAATTACACAGCAGAAAGCAGAACAATAAATGTCATGTCTTGAAAAAGAAATGTTAAAATGAAAGGAAATAAACGTTGATGTTTCCTGCTGGTTTATTCTGACATTCTAAACCCAATCACTTCCCAAGGCAGAAAGGCAATTCAGTTTCTGTTGTTCCTGAACTGGAGATAATATGTCTGCAAACAGGAGTCATTAACCTCCAAAAAGTCCTATGTTTTCTAACTGTGGCACTTCTCCAAAGACAGAAGATGGGTAAGCAGAAAATCAGATTTCTTAATGGACTTGTCCTTTCAAATATAGCATACCTCAGACCTTGCTCTTGTACTGAAATATTCTTGCAATAAAGACCAACATTTCATTTGCTTCCTAATTGTCTGTAGCACATAAATGTTGGCCTTTAATGGCTTGTCTAGATTCACACAAAGGTGATTTTCAATGTCTGCTCTGCCCCATCTCTCAGGATTTAATGACTGTTCTGAGTGGCTGGCCTCGCACCTCGTAAAATTATGTCCAATATTACACACATTCACTCAGCTTGCCCACATATCCTTGAAGCCTCCTCTGTTCTCACATTCTAGCTCACTTCAGTGACTTTTGGTTTCCACAGCCAAGTTACTTATAAAGGACATGAATGCCTGAGACTCAACCATAGCTCCAGCAGTACCCCACTAGACCCCAGACACCCTATATTAATGTGATGAGTCTGACTCTGATTACACAAATTTTCCGAAATTAGGTAGATCAGCTTTTTGGTGTACTGTGATAGAATCAGTCTGGTCTTCAAGCTTCCTTGAACTAACTAACATAGCCAGTGCTATCTGGCAGTTTAATACAGGCCAATTAACATTACTCCATTGTCTTAAATTGCATCTCTTGAACAATCAGCCTTGCGCTGTGGGCCAGCATTCTGTGATATTTAGACAGTGCCATTTGCTTTCAAAGCCACCCTTTTAACATCAGATAGATTATTCCTTGCCATTCACATGAAGAGCAGAATTCTAGCTCCTGTTTAAGACAACAAACTGAACAAAGAACATTGGCTGTAAGTTAAACTTAGTCAAAAAGAATTATTTGATCTCAATAGTGTCAGCTGTGGTGCCAACAAGCTGAGTCCGTCAAAATAGTTCCCTGGCCCTGGACAGTGAAAATCCACTATAGAGGGAATTTGTAAAATGTCTACAAGGTGGTTTTTTTAGAGCAGCTTGTTGTTGAGCCCACTAGAGGAATGGAAATTCTGGATAGGGTGTTGTGTGATGAAACAGATTTGATTAGGGAAAATGGACCCTTAGGAGGCATTGAATATAATATGATAGAATTCATCCTATAATTTGAGAGGGAGAAGTTAAAGACAGATGTATCAGTATTACAGTGGAATAAAGACAATTGCTGAATTATGAGACAGGAGCTGGCCAAATTTTATAGCAGGGCTGGAGTTTCTCGGAGCAATTTGGAAGGCACAGGATTGATACATCCCAAAGAATAAGTATTCTGAAGAGAGGATGGAAGCATAAAAGCAAACGACATGATCTACAATACAGCAAATGTTCATGGGAAGTTAGAGGATTTGGTAAATTTTTTGAAAAACAACAGGAAGCAAAAAATGCCATTAAGAGAGAAAGATTAAATATGAAGTAAAGCTAGCCAATAAAATAAAATACAAAAAGTTTTTGCAGATATGTAAAGAGTTAAAGAGGTGAGAGTGGATATCAGACAACTGGAAAATGATACTGGAGAGGTGGTAACGGGGGACAAAGAAATGGTGCACAAACTCGATTAGTTAATTAGTGCGTTTGTCATCACTAAGGAAGACATTAACAGTATGCCAAATATCTGTGAGTGTCGGGAAGAAGTGAGTGTAGTTGCTACTACCAAGGAGAATGTACTTGTGAATCTAAAGGGTCTGAAGGAAGATAAGTCACCTGGACCAGATGGACTACTGATGGAGTTCTGAAAGACATTATGGAAGCATTAGTAGTGATCTTTCAAGAAACAACAGGTTCTGGAATGATTCCAGAGGACTGAATAATAGCAAATGTCACTCCATTCTTTAAGAAGGGATGGGGCAAAAGACAGAAAATTATAGGCCTGTTAGCCTGAACTGAGTGGTTGGGAAAATGTTGATTCCATGACTGAGGTTTTGTGATACTTGGAGGCACATCATAAAATAGGGCAAATTTAGCATGGTTTCCTTAGGGGAAATCTTGTCTGACAAATCTTTTGAAATTCTTTGAGGAAATAACAGGCAGGATAAACAATAGGCAATAGACAGTAGGTACAGGAGTAGGCCTTCGAGCCAGCACCGCCATTCAATGTTATCATGGCTAATGATCCACAATCAGTACCCCGTTCCTGCCTTCTCCCCATATCCCTTGATTCCACTATCTTTAAGAGCTCTATCTAACTCTTTCTTGGAAGCATCCAGAGAATTGGCCTCCACTGCCTTCTGAGGCAGAGCATTCCACAGATCTACAACTCTCTGGGTGAAAAAGTTTTTCCTCAACTCCGTTTTAAATGGCCTACCCCTTATTCTTAAACTGCGGCCTCTGGTTCTGGACTCCCCCAACACCGGGAACATGTTTCCTGCCTCTAGCATGTCCAATTCAATAATAATCTTATATGTTTCAATCAGATTCCCTCTCATCCTTCTAAATTCAAGTGTATACAAGCCCAGTTGCTCCAATCTTTCAACATATGACAGTCCCACCATCCTGGGGATTAACCTCGTGAACCTATGGTGCACTCCCTCAATAGAAAGAATGTCCTTCCTCAAATTTGGAGACCAAAACTGAACAGAATACTCCAGGTGTGGTCTCACCAGGGCCCTGTACAACTGCAGAAGGACCTCTTTGCTCCTATACTCAACTCCCCTTGTTATGAAGGCCAACATGTCATTAGCTTTCTTCACTGCCTGCTGTACCTGCATGCTTACATTCAGTGACTGATGTACAAGGACACCTAGATCTCGTTGTACTTCCCTTTTTCTTAACTTGACACCATTCAGATAGTAATCTGCCTTCCTGTTCTTGCCACCAAAGTTGATAACCTCACATTTAATCACATTAAACTGCATCTGCCATGCATCTGCCCACTCACCCAACCTGTCTATGTCACCCTGCATTCTCCTAGCATCCTCCTCATATTTCACACTGCCACCCAGCTTTGTGTCATCTGCAAATTTGCTAATGTTACTAAGACAATAAGACAAAGGATATGTAGTGGATGGTGTTTACTTGGATTTTCAGAATGCCTTTGAAAAGGTGCCACACATGAGGCTGTTTAACCAGATAAGAGCCCATGGTATTACTGGAAAGATACCTTGAATATCAGCATACAATTTCACGTATTGGAAGCAGACTGTGGTAATGGTCTGATATGTACGTGGTCTGGTTTTAAGCAGAAACACAGGCCTAAATCTTCCGTGGAACTTCTCTTTGGCCAAACATTCATCAAGAGTGCTATTTATCCTTTATTTCCTTCCAAGATGGACCAAATTTTTAATAATATGTGTAAAGTAATAATTGTTAAATCTAAACAATTTCTGCAAATTAATATTCAAGAGCATTGAAATTTATAATTTAATTATAAACTGAAGTAAATTGTATTAATTCCTCAGTCTTTACTGATCTACATTAACTCCTATTCATCCAAAACCTTAAATGATACACTCTGATTCTTGTGTTAAATTCATGGCCTTATCCCTCTTTATCAGTGTATTCTTGCTACCTTCTCCCTGTGAGCTCAATGTCCTTTATACAGTAGTCTGGCCTTTACTGTATTTCTCTTGCATTCATTCTACTGTGTTCTGCAGTTTCCTCTCTATAATCTTTTCCTTCTCCACCTCTTTCTCATGCCACTAAATATATACCTATTTGAGTGAGTTTTATGTCACCTGTTGCACTATCTTCTTTGCTTTGTTCTCAGTATGTCATTTGTGTCTTTTTGAAGCATACATATTCTTTTTCTTAAAGAATGATGTGAATGACGTGAATGCAAGCTGTTCTGGTGAATGATCTGTAAGTCTGTTTATAAGACACACAACTAAGCAAAATCTCCTGAAAAGGATTATACTTTCTTTTTTATTGAAAATCCAACCTACCTGGTGCAGGCTGCTTGTTTGATTATTGGATTGTCATACAGTAGAGTCACGGAACCATGGAGTCATGGAGATATAAAATACAAAAACAGGCCCTTTAGTCTATTTAGTCTGTGCCAGACTGGTTTTCTGCTGAGTCTCATCTACCTGTACCTGGACCATGGTCATCCATACCTTTCTCATCTTATACTTAACCAAACATTTTTTAATCATTATAATTGAACCCTCACCTATCACTTCCAATGGCAGCTCATTCCCCAGCCAATCACACTCTAAGTTAAGTAGGTCCCCCTCATACTCCCCTTAAATATTTTACCTTTCACTATAACCTATCACCCTATCAAGTCACACCCAACCAAAGGGATAAATCCTGTATTCATTCACCTTATTGATACTCCTCATAATTTTGTATACTTCTATAAAATCTCCCCTCATTCTTCTATGCTCCAGGGAATAAAAGCCTATCAACCTGTCTCTTTACCTCAAGTTCTGGCAGCATCAATGTAAGTTTTCCCTTTATGTTTTCAATCTTATTGATATCTTTCCTGTAGGTAGGTAACTAGTAACTACTCTCTACTAAAGGTCAAGAAGAGGAAAATTATCTTGAGATATGACTCACTAGCCTTTATATTTTCCACCTTTAAATGAGCAAGAAGTCAATGACAATAATTATCCTGAGGCTTTAACTCATCTTCTTTATAAACACAGAAAGAATCAACTTGACCCATCAGGGGAAGAAGCTCATTATTACCTTTCTCCTCTCCTTCTTTCCCTTTTCACCTGCAACTGAAACTCAGTGACAACTTTATTTGGCACCGCCTGTACTTAATAAAGTGACCGCTGAATACGTATTGTAGTCTTCTGCTGCTGCAGCTTAGCCACTTCAAAGTTCAACATGCTATGTGTTCCGAGATGCTCTTCTGCATGCCACTGTTGGGATGTGTAGTTATTTGTGTTGCTGTCGCCTTTCTGTCAGCTTGAACCAGTCTGGCCATTCTCCCCTGACCTCTCTCCTTAACAAGCCATTTTTCACCAACTAATTGCCACTCAGTGAATGTTGTCTTTCATTTTTTTGCACCATTCTCTGTAAACGCTGGAGATTGTTGTGAATGAAGTTTCCAGGAGACCAGCAGTTTCTGAGATACTCAAACCATCCTATCTGGCATTAACTACCATTGCCACAGTCAAAATCACTTGTACCACATTTCTTCCCCATTCTGATGTTTGGTCTGAACAACAACTGAACCTCTTGACTATGTCTACATGCTTTTATGAATTGAGTTGCTGTTTCATGATTGCAAAGAAGATATTTTCATTAGCTAGCATGTGTACAGGTGTACCTAATCAAATCAAGTGGTCACAGAATCTCACACCAGTAACATAAAAGGAGGTAATTTAAACCAACAGAGCCAATGGCAATTCACAGATAAACCTATTGACCTATTCTCCAGATGTCTTTCTCAACTCCCCACATATCTTACCACCCAAGTACTCACTAAGGGTAATTTATAGTCCAATTAATCCACCAGTCCACACATCTTTGAGATGTGGGAGGAGAATGGAATCCCATGAAGTCACAGGGGGAACATGCAGACTCCACAAAAACAGCACCAGAGGTTAGGACTGAACCCAGCTGTGAGGCAGATACCCCACACACCATCCTACGTGCTCCTCAGCCCTCTCTCCAATTCCTGGAAATTTGACTGCTGACATTTTCTCATGTATTTCTGCCAAATTACAATGGGACATCCTTTGTGATCATTTCATTACCATTTGATTTTGAAAATTCCTTACTGATCTGTTGTCACAGTAACTGTGCAAAATATTCTTACACAAATAAACATGCAACTTGTGCTGGAGGTGGTGGTATTCAAATGAAGTTGCCAACAGAGGGCTGTGTCAACAGACAGTACGCTTGCACATACCTACAGACTTCCTTTTCTTTCATCTGTATTTACTGAAGTTAGAAGGACACTTCATAATTTTTTCTACAGCCGATCACCTTTATGATCCTATTGCCATGTAATACCTTACGTGCCAGCACCTTACCCCTCTTGGGGGCAGCACAGTGGTGAGGCTAGTAGTACTCCAACCTCACAGTTTCAGTGACCACGGTTCAATGTTGCCCCGGTGGTGTAGATGCGAAGTTTGCCTGTTCCCTCTGGTGACGATGTGGGTTTTCTTTAGGGACTTCCTTTTCATTCACATGCCAAAGGCATGCTGGTGGGTAATTGGCTAAGTATAGATGGTTGGTGGAATTATTGAAAATATCAAGCAAATACACTCAGTGCCAACTTTATTAGGTACACCTGAACACCTGAACTTTATTAGGTACACCTGAATGGTGGTGGTTGTCTGTTATGTCCAATGATGGCAGGAGTCCTGTGCAGGAGAGTTTTTAAAGTGGAAAGGCCACTCACTTGACCTCAGAAGTATGGGACTAGCATCACAAACTGGGGTCTTCCTTGGCTGCAGTGGATGACAATGATGTCTTCTGTCTCGTCTCCATGAAGCATTGCTGAACTACCCTCCTGGCCATTAGATCTCACTTTAGATCTCATCCTCGCTGCCTGCCACTGTCACATCCACGGATTCAGCAGCGCAGTAGATACAGCAATTACGCTTGTGAATAGCTAATTATTATTTCATTGTGACAGTATTTAACTCCATAATTGTTTTCATAGTGCTTGTCGAGACTTGGACATGGTACAGCACAGCACAGCACAGCAACACTTTGCTGCCTGTTTGCATTCAGCCTTGCCTGAGAATTAGGACTGGCGAGTCAATTGACCCTGAAGACTCGCGGTATTTGTTTTATATTTTAGTTGTTCCTTTCAGCCGCACTATAGGCTTTGTTTTTCCATTTAAGAGTTTTAGTTAGCAGCTCTGTTTGGCCTACCATTTATTGTTTTATTTCCCCTTTAACTCTGTGAACTAGCAACCCACTTCAGTGTCTCTCACTCCACACTTGGACCATATCCGAACCGAGTGTCAGCCAGAGCAGACTTTGCATGCTAGGACAGGCATGGCCCTATATCACCAGGGTATGAGGCCTGCCAGCTACCCTCACTTGGCTTAGCCTGCCTATCAAAGCAGTGTATCAGGGTGTGGTCGTTGTCGCATGCAGACAGCTACTTGGACCACAGATGAAAGCTGAGGATTCAGTAGGTACCAAAGATGAGAGAACTGCCCCAGAATGGGCTCGACAAGCCCCTCCACCAGAGGTGCTACTCCTCCCTGGAAACCATAAGATATAGGAGCAGAATTATGCCATTTGGCCCATCAAGTCTGCTCCACCATTTCATCATTTACTGGGACGAGTATGTAAAAAGGGCTCGATGGATCACTGAGGACCCGAGTGACCACAATCACAATCTATTCCAGCTGCTACCATCTGGGAAACGGTACCGCAGCTTAAAAACCAGGCCCAACAGGTTCCAAGACAACTTCTTCCACCAGGCCATCAGACTAATGAAATCACACTGATTTGAGTGTACTTTCTATTACATTGACTGTTCTATTTATTGTAAATTACTACGATTGCACATTGTACATTTAGATGGAGATGTATTGTAAAGATTTTTACTCTTCATGTATGTGGGGGATGGAAGAAATAAAGTCAATTCAATTCAATTCATGACTGATGCAATTGTCCTCTCAGCCCCAATCTCCTGCCTTCCCCCTGAAACCCTTCATACCCTGACCAATCAGAATCTATCAACCTCTGCCTTAAATATACAGAAAGTCTTGACCTCCACAGCTGCTGTGGCAAAGAAGTCTACAGGTTTACCAGCCTCTAGTTAAAGAAATTTCTCCTCATCTCCTTTCTAAAAGGAGTCCTCTCTATTCTGAAGCTGTGTTCTCTGGTCTTAGACTCACCCACATAGGAAACATTCTCTCCACATCCACTCTGTCGAGGCCTTTCACCATTCGATAGGTTTCAATGAGGTCACCCTTCATTTTTCTGAATTCTAGTGAATATAGGCCCAGAGCTGTCAAAAGCTCTTCATATGACAAGCCCTTCAATCCTGGAATTGTTTTTATGAACTTCTTTTGATTCCTCTTCAGTTTCAATACATCCTTTCTAAGATAAGGCACCCAAACCTGTTCACAATACATAAAGTGAGGCCTCACCAGTGCTTTATAAAGTGTCAACACTATATCCTTGAAAAGATTGCTACCATTGCATTTGCCTTCCTCACTGCAGATTCAACCTGGAACTTTCCATTTCAGTGTTTTGTATTTTCTCTCCATCTAGAAACTTGTGAACCCTTTCTTTTAATTTAAAGCAAAGTGCATGACCAGACACTTCCTGAAACTGTATTCCAACTACCATTTCTTTTTCCATGCTCCTAATCTGTCTAAGACCTTCTCTAGCCTCTCTACTTCCTCAAAACCACCTGCCCCTCCAGCAATCTTAATATTGTCTGCAAATCTTCCAACAAAGCCATCAATTCCATCATCCAAATCATTGACATATAGTGTAAAACGAATCAATCCGAACAGATTCCTATGGAACACAACTAGACATCATTAGCCAGTCAGAAAAGGCTCTGTTTATTTCCACTCTTTGCCTCCTGCCAATAAGCCACTGTTTTATCTATGCTAGAATCTTTCCTGTAATACCATGGACTTGCTTGTTAAGCAGCCTCATGTGTGGCACCTTTTAAAGGCATTCTGAAAATCCAAGTACACAGCATCAGTTGAATCTCCTTTGTCTATCCTGCTTGTTACTTCTTCAAAGAATTCCAACAGATTTCTCAGGCAAGATTTGGCTTTGAGGAAACCATGCTGACTACGGCCTATTGTACTATGTGCCTCCAAATACCCTGAGACCTCAACCTTAACAACTGACTCCAACGTGTTCCCAATCACCTAGATCAGACTAACTGGCCTGTAGTTTCCTCTCTTCTGCCTCTCTCCAGTGCAGTGACATTTGCAATGTTCTAGTCTTCTGGAACCATTCCAGAAACTAGTGATTCTTCATGATCATTGCTAAGGCCTCCGCAATCTCTTCAGCCACCTCTTTCTGAACCCTACTGTATGCACTATCTGGTCCAGGTGACTTTTCAACCTTCAGACCGATCAGTTTCTCAAGAACTTTCTCTCTATTAATGGCAACTTCACATATTTCATGCCCCCTGATGCCTGGAACTTCCACCATACTGCTAGTGTCTTCCACAGTAAAGACTGATGCAAAATACTTATTCAGTTCATTGGCTATTTCATTGCCCCCCATATTATCATCAGTTTCCCCTAAGGGCTCTTTACCTTAAGCTCTCTAATCAATTCAGGTTCATTGCACAACACCCATTTCAGAACAGCTGATCCTCTAGTGGACTCAACCACAAGCTGCTCTAAAAAAAAACTCACAGACACTCTCAAAATTCCCCCTTCTGTAATCTAGCACCAACCTAATTTTCCCAATCACCATCCATATTGATGCCCCCATGACTATTGCTACATTGCCCTTTTGGCATTCATTTTCTCTCTCCTGATGGAATTTATAGACCACATCTTTGCTACCGTTTGGGAGTCTGTATACAACTCCCATCAGTTCCTTAGCTCTATCCACCATAATTCAACACCTTCCAGCGTAATGTCGCCTCTTTCTAATTATTTGATTGGTGCTGCTCCACCCCCTGACTGCCTGCCTATCCTTTTGATTTGCTGTGTATCCTTGGACATTAAGCTCCCAGCTATAGTCTTTCAGCCATGGCTTTATGATGCTTAAAACATCATACCTGCCAATCTGCAACTGTGCTGCAAGTTCATCTCCCTTTTTCCATAAACTGCGTGCATAGACACAACACCTTCAGCCCTGTATTCACCATTTTCAATTTTGTTGCACCACTCTCAACCATTGGATACCTAACTTTGTCTGAGGTCTTGCCAAAATCCGCCTCCACTACCTCTCCACTAATTGTTCTCATCCCCCTGCAACTCTCGTTTAAACCCTACCATGTAGCATTGACAAACCTATCCATTACGATATTAGCCCTCCTCCAGTTCGGCTGTAAGCTGTCCCTTTTGTATGGTCCCTCTTTCCCTGCAAGACAGCCTAATGATCCAAAAATCGTATGCTCTCCCTCCTATGCCAGCTCCTTAGCCACATATTAAACTGTATAATCTTCCTTGTACTAACCCCACCAGCACATCATGGGTAGCAATCCTTAGATCACAACCCCAGACGTCCTGCCTTCTAACTTAGCACCCAACTCCCTGAACTCCCTATGCAGAGCCTTGTCACTTGTCCTACCCATGCCATTGTTACCTACATGGACCACGATTTCTGGCTGTTCTCCCTCCTACTTGAGAATGCTGAGGACTTGATCAGAGATATCCCGGACCCTGGCACCCAGGGGGCAACATACCATCTGGAATTCTCGCTCTTGCCCACAGAACCTCCTGTCCGTTCCCCTAACCAATGAGTCCCTATCACCACAGCACGCCTCTTCTCCCCACTTCCCCTCTGAGTCACAGAGGCAGACTGAATGCCAGGGACCCGACCACCGTGACTTTCCTCTGTTAGGTCATTCCACCCCCCTTCCCAACAGTATCCAAAGTGATATACCGGTTGTTGAGGGAGATGGCCACAGTGGTATTCTGAGTTGGCTCCTTCGTCTCCTTCCCCTTCCAGATTATCATCATGTTTCCTCTTACACATACACTCCTGCAGACGAATACAACTATCTGATCAGCCAATTATATGGCAGCAACTCAATGCATAAAAGTATGTAGTCATGGTCAAGATGTTTAGTTGTTGTTCAGACCAAACATCAGAATGGGGAAGAAATGCGACCGAAGTGACTTTGACTGCGGAATGATTGCTAGCACCAGACAAGGTGGTCCGGGTATCCCAGAAACTGCCGATTTCCTGAGATTTTCACACACAGGAGTCTGTAGAGACTGGTGAGAAAGCCAGAAAAAAACAACCAGTGAGCAGCTGCTCTGTGGGCAAAAATGCCGTGTTAATGAGAGAGGTCAGAGGGGAATGGCCAGTGTGGTTTAAGCTAACAGGAAGGCAACAGTAACTCAAATAACCATGCCTTATAACAGTGGTGTGTGGAAGAGCATCTCTGGATGTACAACACAGCAACCCTTGAAGTGGATGGGCTACAGCAGCAGAAGACCAGGACCATGTACTCAGTGGCTGCATTATTAGTGCTGGAGGTACCTGCTAAAGTGGCCATCGAGTGTAGGTTGCATGGAAAATTTGTGGGGTGAATGGGATTGTCCACTGGCTTAAGCTCAAACTGATGAATAGCATCCTTCTATTTCTTAAAAAAATAAACAAAATGAATGGGACTGAAAAAATGCTGAGACAGCAGAGATAGGACTATAAATAATAACACCAAATATGTGATTTAATGACAGATTATGAAGAGAGATTTGAAAGTCATGTAACCCACAATGACATCACCTTATGCCATGTGCTTTCACACTATTGAAATATCAATAAACTGCAGCTTCTGGTCAAGCAGAAAAAGTTGGAGAGCACTCTTCCCATTCTTTGTCCGTTGTCTGTTAGCCCTCTTAATTCACTCTGTGTTTCTGTCCAAGTCATCACCATTAACTCACTATACTGAAATAGCTAAATTGTGTGTGCCAGGTTTGACCAAATGTAAGATTTTCCTCAGTGTGATGGCACAGAAATCTCAATATGTTCAAGTCTGGCTACTGGGATACATGTAGAATCCAGCAATGTAGGGAAATGGCTGTAGCCGTTCAAATCTGCCGTTTGGTTTGGACTTGCACTTGCCTAAACACAAATGAGGAGACCTAAACCTGTCAATGTTTGCTTGCAGGATATGACCACATGGATTTAGACAGTTCAAAGTCGAAGTTGGGTTTATTGTTACGTGCACAAGTACATGTGTGCATAGATGCAATGAAAAAATTATTTATAGTAGCATCACAGTCACATAGCACCATATAACAGCATTCACAAGAAAATCATAAACTAAGTGTAAATTATACAGATGTTTTATAAGAATGAACACAAATAGATCAACAAAAAACAATAAAAGCAATCAAAGTGACCATATTGTTGCCAAACTCTAGTGATTAGGGTTGTACCAGATGGTTCAAAAAACAAATGGTCGAACACAACTTTCTGATTTTTAACCTGCTGGTGTGGGACTTCAGGCTTTTGTACCTCCTGCCTGATGATAACTGCAAGACAATGCATGGCTTGGATGGGATCTTTGGTGATGGATGTTGTGTTCTTGAGGTAGTGCCTCCAGTAGATACTACTGATAATGCGGAGGAATGTGCCCATGGTATGTGGGATGAGCCCAATGCTCTCTGCAGCTTCTTACATTCCTGTGCATTCAAATTGCCATGCCAAACAATGATGTAACCAGTCAAGTTACTTTCATGATGGTGTAATCCAGTATGGGGGTCTTATGAATGGTTACAATAACAAGTGCCCAATATATGCGATGCACCATCAATAACTCACTCTGAGACGTAAGGTGAGATATCGGCTTTTATTGACTGGAAGAAGGAACCAGAAGTGAGTGACCCTCATACTACGTCCTGGAGACTGAGGCCGAGCATCAGGCCTCAAATCGCCTTTATACAGGGGCCTGTGGGAGGAGCCACAGGAGCAGTCAGCAGGGGGCTTGTCCAGACAGGCACATAGTTCACCACATTCACCCCCCCTTTGTTTAAAAGAGTCCCCATGTGGCAAAGTTTCTTACAAGTCAAGTCTATCAGGTGGTCGAATCTGTCGCTGCGATCTACGTAGCACCGGCTGTGATTGCACAGATGCCGGCAACATTGGTGATTGCACAGGAGACGGAGGTTGTGCTTGTTCCAGCCCACTAGGCGCCAGTGATCCCTCACGCATGTGCGAGGCGCCTGGGATATATGCGTACGAAACGCCTGGTATATAAGTGTCGTGAGGAGTCTGTGTAGGGCCTGGTGAGCACGGTGTCACCTCAGGTGCAGGGTTCATAGTTACCGGAGAGTCTTCAGGGTAGTGGTCTGCTGCACCTGCGGGTGCCAGGTCGCGGATGGAGACCGTGTCCTCCCGCCCATCAGGTATGACCACGTAAGCATACTGGGGGTTCGCATGCAGAAGGTGAACCCTCTCGACCAGCGGGGAGTATTTATTGCTCCTCACATGTTTCCAGAGCAGCACTGGCCCCGGGGACGTCAGCCAAACTGGTAGGGTGGTCCCAGTGACAGACTTCCTGGGAAAAGAGAATAGGCGTTCGTGAGGGGTGGCATTGGTGGACGTACATAACAAAGAGCGGATAGAGTGCAGTGCCTCAGGGAGGACCTCCTGCCATCGAGAGACCGGCAACCCTTTTGACTTAAGGGCTAACAGTGTGGCCTTCCACATCGTGGTCAGGTTCAGGGAGCTCGTGGAATTGTGACAGGCAGCGGCGTTGGCAAATTCGCTCCCGGGAGCCGCCGGTGGCGGGGTCTGTGGTGTCCACGGAACCGGCGGGGAATCGCGTGACTGGACAGCGTCAGCGTTGTGCAGAGCAACTTCCAAAGCGTTGGCCATCTCGATCGCCGAGCATAAGGTCAGATCAGCTTTTTCCAGCAGCCGCTGGCGCATGTACACTGACCTCAGTCCCGTCACAAAGGCGTCTCGCACCAGCAGTTCAGCATGCTGTTCCGCCACGAGCGTTTTGCAGTCACAAGTTCGGACGAGTGTCTGTAGTGCTCGGAGAAACTCAGCGCTCGATTCGCCAGGCCGCTAAACGATGTCTTGCGTAGACGGTGTTCACTGGCCGCAGGTACTGTCTTTTGAGGGCGTCCAGTGCCCCATCGTAGGTCGGCAGGTCCCGGATAATGGAATAAACTTTTGGGGTGACCCTCGAGAGGAGAATTCTGTGCATAACGGCAGGGTCAGTCGCACGAACCTCCTCCAAGAATGATTGGAAGCATGCAAGCTAGAGTTCAAAAGCAAGAGCTGCTTCAGGGTCTTGAGGGTCTAAATCCAACCTTTCTGGACGTAAAACGGTTTCCATGTTTTAAAACTTCCAGTCAATAAAATTGATGCACCATCAATAACTCACTCTGAGACATAAGGAGAGTCCTCAGCTTTTATTGACTGGAAGAAGGAACCAGAAGTGAGTGACCATCATATTACGTCCTGGAGACTGAGGCCGAGCATCAGGCCTCAGATCGCCTTTATACAGGGGCCTGTGGGAGGAGCCACAGGAGCAGTCAGCAGGGGGCGTGTCCAGACAGGCACACGTAGTTCACCACAATATGTTTAGCGCCAAGTATACTTACATGAATTAAACTTATGTTTATGATTACCATCACCCACATTGGAGATAGTTCTCTCAGTGTTTAATATATAGCATGCTTTCAATGACAGAGCTCTAGACTTGCACCAATGGAGTGATTCTTGTTAAAGGAAGCACTTGGTACATAAAAAAATCCAGAAGTTCTTGAGGTGTTCTGAAAGCTACACCCAAATGAAGAGTCCAGGCAGATAGAGTTGATTCACAAATTGAACTATGATGTGCAATTTAAGGTTTTATGGTAAAAAAAAATTTACAAATAACACAATTAATCTTACACCTACATCTCTACACATAAGACTCAGAAATAGAAACATAGAAACAGAAATCTACAACATACTACAGAACCTTCGACCCACAGTGTAGTGCCAACCATGTAGCCTACCTTAGAAGCTGCCTAAAATTTCCCGATTGCATAGCCCTCTATTTTACTAAGCTCCATGTACCTATCTAAGGATGTCTAATTGTATCTGTCTCTTCCACCTTCACTGGCCGTGCATTCCATGCACCCACCACACTCTGTGTGAAAAACTTACCTCTGACATCCCCTTTGTACCTATTTCAAAGCTCCTTAAAACTATGCTGCCTCGTGTTAGCCATTTCAACCCTGGGAAACAAGCTTCTGGCTATCCAAATGAGCAATGCCTCTCATCGTCTTATAAGGTCACCTCTCACCCTCCGTCGCTTGAAGGAGAAAAGGCCACATTTACTCAACCTATTCTCACAAGGCATGCTCTCCAATCTAGGCATATCCTTGTAAATCTCCTCTGCACATTCTCCATAGTAACCATATCCTTCCTGTAATGAGGTGATCAGAACTGAACACAGGACTCCAAGTGGGGTCTAACTAAGGTCTCATTTAAATGTAACATTACCTCATGGCTCTTGAACTCAATCCCACAGTTAATGAAGGCCATATGCCTTCTTAACAACTGTCAGCCTGTGCAGCAGCTTTGAGTGTCCTATGGACATGGACCCCAAGATCTCTCTGATTCTCCACACTGCCAAAAGTCTTACCATTAATATTATATTCTGTCTTCAAATTTGACCTACCAAATTGAACTACTTCACACTTATATAGGTTGAACTCCATCTGCCACTTCTTAGTTCAGTTATTCATCACTATTGATATCCCACTGTAACCTCTGACAATCCTCCAGACTATCCACAGCTCTCCCAACTTTTGTGTCAATATCAAACTTTGAAATGTATTAAGTTAGATAAGTCATCGTGACCAGATGAGATATACCCCGGGCTACTGTGGGAAATAATGGAGGAGATTGCTGAGCCTCTGGCAATAATCTTTGCATCATCAATAGGGATAAGGGATGGGCAAAGTACCAGGGGATTGGAAGGTTGCAAGCGTTGTTCGCTTGTTCAAGAAAGGGAGTAGAGATAACACAAGGAATTATAGACCAGTGAGTTTTACTTCAGTGGGGGGCAAGTTGTTGGAGAAAATCTTTCTACTTCCTCATCCAGGTCATTTATAAAAATCACAAAGAGGATGGGTCTGAGAACAGATCCTTGCAGATCTCCATCCTCCATGTAGAACATGAACTATCCACAACCACCCTTTATCTTCTGTGGTCAAGCCAGTTCTGGATCCACAAGGAAAGTCTCCTTAGATCCCATGCCTCATTACTTTCTGAATGAGCCTCGCACAGGGAAACTTATCAAATGCCTTAATGAAATCCATATACACTACATCCACTGCTCTAACTTCATCAATGTGTTTTGTTACCTCAATTAGATTCATAAGGCATGACCTGCACTTGACAAAGGCATGCTGACTATCCCTAATCAGATCATGTCTCTCCAAATGCTCATAAATCCTGCCTCTCAGGATTTGCTCCAACAACTTGCCCACCACTGAAGTAAAACTCACTGGTCTATAATTTCCTGTGTTATCTCTACTCCCTTTCTTGAACAAGGGAACAACGCTTGCAAACTTCCAATCCTCTGGTACTTTGCCCATCCTTCATCCCTATTGATGATGCAAAGATCATTGCCAGAGGCTCAGCACTCTCCTCCATCATTTCCCACAGTAGCCTGGGGTATAACTCATCTGGTCATGGTGACTTATCTAACTTAATACATTTCAAAAGCTTAAGCTTCTTAATATCTGTACACTCAAATGTTTTAGTCTACTGTAGTCTTCCACAGAATGGCCAAGGGCCTTTTCACTGCTGAATATTGAAGCAAAGTATTCATTAACTCTGCTACCTCCTCCAGCTCCATGCACATGTTTCCACTCTCACTCCTGATTGGTCCTATTCTCACACGGCTCATCCTCTTGCTCTTCACATACTTGTAGAATGCCTTGGGATTTTTCTTAATCCTGTTCAACAAGACCTTCATATGGTCCCGCCTAGCTCTCCTAATTTCATTCTTAAACTCCATCCTGGTACCCTTATAATTTTTAGAGCTCTAACAGTACCAAGTTTCTCGAACTTTTCATACACTTTTCTTTTCTTCTTAACTAGCTTTTCTACATCCTTTGTACACCATGGTCCTTTTACCCTACCATCCTTTCCCTGCCTCAATGGAACATACCTCTTCAGAATACCATGCAAATGTTCTCTGAACATTTGCCACATGTCTGTTGAGCAATTCCCTGAGAATATCTGCTTCCAATTTATGTGCCCAAGTTCCTGCCTGATAGCACCATATTTCCCCCTACCCCGCTAAATGCCTTCCCAAATTTTCTGCTCCTATCCCTCTCTAGTGCTATGGTAAAGGAGATAGACGTGATCACTATCTCCAAAATGCTTTCCCACAAAGACATCTGACACATGACTAGGTTCACTTTCGAATACCAGATCCAGTTCAGCCTCTTCTCTAGTTGGCTTATCTACATATTGTGTCAGGAAACCTTCCGGAGCATACCTAAACAAACGCCTCCACATCTAAACCACTTGCTGTAAGGAGATGCCAGTCAATATTAGGAAAGTTAAAATCACCCATCACAACAAGCCTATTATTATTGCACTATTCCAGAATCTGCCTCCCTATCTGCTCCTCGATATCCCTGTCACTATTTGAGGGTCTATAAAACACCCGGCAGAGTTATTGCCCCCTTCCTGTTTCTGACTTCCACCCACAATGACTCAATCGACAATCCCTCCATGAATTCCTCCTTTTCTGCAGCCATGTTACTACCCCTGATTAGCAGTGCCACTCCCCCACCCCTTTTCCCTCCCTCCCTGTCCTTTTCGAAACATCTAAAGCCTGGCACATTCAGCAGCCATTCCTGCCCCTGAGTCATCCAAGTATTGGCAATGGCCATAACATCATAGTTCCACATATTGATCCATGCTCTAAGTTCATCTGCCTTGCTCGTGATACTCTTTGCGTTAAACTAGATGCATCTCAAACCATCTGGCTGAGTGCCTCTATCATCCACCTATCCTTCATCATAAACTCCCTACAAGCTGTCACTACCTGTGCACCAACCACCCCATCCTCTGCCTCTTCACTTTGATTCACACCCCCATGCAAATCTAGATTGAACCCTCCCCAATAGCATTAGCATACCTCCCTCCTATTCAGGTGCAACCCACTTGTACAGGTCACCGCTTCCCCAGAAAATGCTCCAATGATCCAAGAACTTAAAATTCTGCTCCTTGCACCATCTCCTCAGCCACTTATTCATCTGCACTATCTTCCTGTTCTGACCTTCACTAGCTCATGGCACCAAGACTAATCCGGAGATTATCACCTTGGGGGTCCTGCTCTTCATTCTTCTTCCTAACTTCCTAAATTTACTCTTCAAGATCTCTAACTCTCTCCTGCCTATGTCATTGGTACCAACATGTATCATGATCTCTGGCTACTCACACTCCCCTTCAAAGATATTCTGCAACCGCTCAGAGCCATCCTAGACACTAGCTTCCAGGAAGCAACACAGTATCCTGGTGTCTCTTTTGCTGCTGCAGAATCTCCTACATATTTGTCCCCCTAACTATCAAGTCCCCTATGATTATTGCTCTGCTTGACTGCACCCTGCCCTACTGAGGCTCAGAGCCAACCATGTGCTATTGGTCTAGCTGCTGCTGCCTTGCCCAGATAGGTCATCCCCCACAGCAGTATCCAAAGGGGTATACCTGTAGCTGAGGGGAATGGCTACAGGTGGACCGTGTACTGATTTCTTTCTCCCTTTACCTCTCTCAGTGTTCACCCATGTACTCCCCAAATTCTGCACTCTGGGTGTAATCACCTGCTCAAAAGTCATATCTATCTATTGCTCTGCTTCCAGGATGATCCTTAGTTCATCCATCTCCAGCTTCAGCTCCTTAATGCAGTCTTGAATGAGTTGGAGTTGGATGCACTTCCTTCAGGTGTAGTCAGCAGGGAGACTATCAGCTTCCATGAATTCTCACATCCAACAGGAGCAGCTTTCCAGTGTCATGTCTGCCATCCTGCCTGCACTGTACAATGGGCAAACAAGACCAAATATAACTTGTTTCTTTGGCCCAGCCTCTTATTGAATCTTCTTGAGACAAAGCCTGACGTTCCTACTCTCACTGCCGGCCTACTCCCAACAAAGGCCGGCCCGACAATAGCCGCCCCACTTGGCCCTTCTGTACAATTATTTAATTCACAGTACTCTACTCCCAGCACTGATTGGACATCTGGAATGCCCAAATGTTCACAAGCTTTGCCGATCTGCGAGTAAATTCTTTGAAATGCTCAGCTCCCAACGCTGATTGCACCTCTGGAATCAATATGTGGAAAAATATTTTAGACAATTAGGATCTGAGTGAGTCATTTTCATTTCAGTAGATTTAAAATCACAGCTCTGATAAGGGAGCCCAGTACTAGGTTTGTGACAATGGTATTGTGTTGACCTCAACACCTTTGTCCTTTTGTCAAGTTGTAGACTTTGGCTTGCTCAGACAAACATTCAGACAACAATCAGCTAGTTAGTAACAGCCTCTAAGAACGTTCAAGGAGCTTATAGAGTTGGTATAAATAAGTGCTTGATAGTTGGCAAGGGCTGGAGTGCTAGTTTCTTCGCTCTATTCCTCTATAGCAAGGCTTTCCAACCTATTTTATGCCATGGACCCCTACCATCAACCGAGGGATCATTAGACTCCAGGTTGGGAACCCCTGCTCTATAGCTACATGGCTAACTTACAGACACCAATCAGCCTTTTGCTCCAATAAGATTAAGGACATGTAAACATGGCTCTTCAAAAGCCAATAGATTTAAATTTCTATTATCCAACTTGTGGACTACCAAGATATGTAGATTTTAGCTTGTTATATTAGTAACAGTAAACAAAAGGCATCATTTACACAACATTTCCAATGTAGTATTAGATCAATTTCAGAGACAAATTAGTGTCCAGATTCCTGTTTGAGATTCTGTTTCCAACACTGTCTCTCTCTGTGCTTCATCACTTCGTGCACCAGGCCAAAATCTCCTGTGACAAACGTGAGTAGCTTACCTGCAGGTGGAGTCAGACAAGTACGTAAGCTCATTCTGCACTAGAACTGCTAAGAATTTTCAATTTTTACCTGTCATTCAGCCTCACTTTGCAATTCTAAGCAACAGAAACTGCAAAAGAACAACATATTTTTTGACCTGCCTGAAACAAGCAAGTAAACACTGTTAAAGGTAACACGTTACCCCCTCCCACAACATCTGTCAGCTGTGGATCAGTGGTAAACACTCTAAGAACATGATGGTTTCATATTTCACTTCAGAGACCTGAGTGAAAGACATTTCTTAATAACCAGAGTATACTTCATTTTTATTCTGCCCTGTAACTGCAAATGTTAATACTCACATGCTGTGAGGTACACTTTTCCTGCCAGAAGTGCTCTGATGACTCACCTTAAGCAATAGCAGTATTCACAAGATTGCATTTTTGGAAACATTTCATCAGCGACAGCTTATTCATCTGAGTATAGTAGACAATCAGTGTAAGTTTCTAGAGGTTTTGAGGCTACAATTTCAAAGATTAATATTTGCACCATTAAAATCAAATGGGGAAAGTTTCATCGAGTCAAAGTTTGTAGAGTACCTATTTTGATAGGAATGTAGAGCACCCATTTTGTGAGGAAATCTCTGAATTTAACCTCAAAGAAGATCAAGCTTTTGATCAACTTACATTTCAAGGATGAGGGTGTGCAGTCAGAAGTCTTGGTATATATTGGAAGCAATAACATAGGTAGACAAGGTGAGGAAGTCCTGGAGGGAGATCTTACCGAGCTAGGTAAAAAGCTGAGAAACAGAACCTCCAGGATAGAAATCTCTGGATTTCTGCCTGTGCCATGTGCCAGTGAAGGTAAGAATAGGATGGGTTGGCAGGTGAATATGTGGCTGAGGAACTGGTGCAGGGGACAGAGTTTCAGATTTATGAATCACTGGAATCTCTGCTGGGGAAGGTACGACTTGTACAAAAGGGGCAGATTACACCTGAGCCAGAGGGATGAGTTGCAATAAAAAAGGGGAATGAAATCGAAAAGCTGAATAGAGGACAGAAGGTGTTATATTTGAATGTGCGCAGTACACTGAATACGATGGATGAACTTGTTACAGATTGTTACGGTTATAGATTGCCATGTATGATATTGTAGGCATCACTGAATCATGGCTAAAAGAAGATTATAGCTGGGAGTTTAATGTCCAAGGATACAGAGTGTATCAAAAGGGTAGGCAGGGAGGCAACTGCAAGGGTTAAAAGACACTGATTGGAATTGTACACAGACCACCAAAGAGTAGGAAGGATGTGGCCTGCAAATTACAACAGGAGATAGAGAATGCATTGTAAAAGGGCAATGTTACAATAGTCCTGAGGGATTTCAATATGCAGATAGATTGGGAAAATCAGGTTGGTGCTGGATTCCAAGTGGGGGAATTTCTAGAGTGCGTACGAGTTGGCTTTTTAGAGCAACTCATGGTTGAGCCCATTAGGAAATCAGCTATTCTGGATGGGGTGTTGTGTAGTGAACTGAAATTGACAAGAGAGTTTAAGGTAAAAGAACCCTTAGGGGAAGTGATCAAGATATGGTTGAATTTAACCTAAAATCTGTGGAGAAGCTGAAGACAGATATATCAGTATTACAGTAGAGTAAAGGGAATTACAGAGGTAAGAGAGAGGGATTGGAAGCAATTTGGAAGGCACAGGATATATACATCCCGAAGAGGAAGAAGTATTCTAAAAGAAAGATGAGACAACCATGGTTAACAAGAGAAGTCAAAGCCAACATAAAAGCCAAAGATAGGGCATATTATAGAGGAAAAAATAGTGGGAAGTTAGGGATTGCAAAGCTTTTAAAAACCAACAGAAAGCAACTAAAAAGTCATTAAGAAGGTAAAGATGGAATACAAAAGTAAGCTAGCCAATAATATTAAAGAGGATACCAAAAGCTTCTTCAGATACATGAAGTGTAAAAAAGAGGCAAGAGTGGGTATTGGACTGCTGGAAAACGATCCTACAGGGTTCGTAATGGCGGACAAGGAAACTGCAGAGCAGCTAAATACGTATTTTGCATCAGTTTTCACTATGGAAGACACTAGCAGTTTGATGGAAGGTCATGAAGTGTCAGGCATCATGAAGTGTGTGAAGTTAGCATAACTAGAGAGAAGGTTCTTGGGGAACTTAAAGATCTGAAGGTAGATAAGTCACCAGGATCAGTTGGTTTACACCCAGGGTTCTGAAAGAGATGGCTGAAGAGTTTGTGGAGGCATTAATGATGATCTTTCAAAAATCACTAGATTCTGGAGTGGTTCTGGAAGACTGGAAAATTACAAATGTCGCTCCATTCTTCAAGAAGGGAGAGAGGCAGGGGAAAGGAAACTATAGGCCAGTTAGTTTGCCCTCAGTCATTGGGAAGACTGTTGACCACCCAGTGTTCAGAGATAAAAAATGCAAACAAATATCATTCTAAATAGCATTAATTTCAAGTGGACTAAAAGATAAATGCAAAGGTGCAATGTTGAGTCTTTAGAAAGCTCTGGTGAGGCCTCACTTGAAGTATTGTGAGCAATTTTGGGCCCCTTATCTTAGAAGGGATGTGTTGAAATTGGAGACGGTTTAAAGGAGATTCACAAAAATGATCCAATCACAAACTGCAGATGCTGGAAACCCAAGCAACACACAAAAAATGCTGGAGGAACTCAGCAGGCCAGGCAGCATCTATAGAAAAGAGTACAGTTGACATTTCGGGCCAACACCCTTCAGAGAATCTTGCTGAAGAATCTCAGACTGAAAAGTCAACTGTACTTGTTTCCTTAGATACTGCCTGGCCTGCTGAGTACCTCCAGCACTTTATGTGTATGGTCATGAAAATTATTCCAGGTTTGAACAGCTTGTCGTATAAAAAGTGCTTGAAGGCTCTGGGCCTGTATTCAATGGAATTCAGAAGAATGAGTGGTGACCTCATTGAAACCTATTGAATGGTGAAAGGCTTTGATAGAGTGGATGCTGTGAGGATTTTTCCTGTGGTGAGAGAGTCTAAAACTAGAGGTCACAGCTTCAGAATAGAGCAACATCCTTTTAGAACAGAGATTAGGAAGAATTTATTTAGCCAGAGAGTGGTGAATCTGTGAAATTCTTTGCCACAGGCAGCTGTGGAGGTCAGGCCTTTATTTCTTTTTAAGACAGAGGTTGATAGTTTCTTGATTGGTCAGGTTATGAAGGGATACAGGGAGAAGGCAAGCAATTGGGGTTGGGATCAGCCATTTCTCAATGGGCCACATGACCGAATTCTGCTCCTATATCTTATTCTCTTATGGTCTTACAATGTCTGCATATTAAGCCATTTTGATGTTTGACCTTTTAAAGGGATTGGGAGCATTAATCTTAACAGAGCAAGTCAAAGGGCAAGGTTCTATGCTGAGGATTGGCCATGGACTTAGATACCTATGGGGCCAGTCCATTCACTGAGGGAATAAGGAGGAAAGAATGTTGTTCCTTTTTCCAGTGGAAACCAGACTTAGACTTCTTGACTTTATGGACATTGTGTGGACTTTGCACATTCTGAGTGGAACTGCATAGCTTTCATCCAACTGCTTCATTGAGATGTTTCCTGCAACATCTCAAAAACATACAGATTTTTCAACTACTTGGATGTTAGAAATTGCTACTAGTGTTTCTATGGGTGGTAGAACCTGGGGAACCAAAGGGAAAATAAAGCCACATTGGTGTAAGTGATAGTTCATGTGGATTCAGTCGGGTTTCCGCACTAGATGAATACATGAGAAAATGTGCACTTCCCTTCTAAGTAAAGAAGAGTAAAACCAGTTTAAATTGAGTATAGCAGCCAAAGTGGTTTCTGTACAGATATCAGTGCAGGAAATGCAATTTCACAACAGGAGACAATTTAAAATGTTCAGTGAAACAAAGAACTTCTGTGAAATGGAAAATTTTCACCATTCAAGTGATCAAGACGATAGGGAGGGGTGCAAGGTGAGATAGTTTTTGCTAGGGATAGGCTCCTGCGATTGTAGTACAGGCTATTACCACATCTAGATTAAAGGATCATATAATTTGCAGCACAGATAGCAACCATTTCTTCATGGGGGTCTGAGCCAGTCTTCTGAAAAAGACAAGTACATAATGTCACTTCAAAGTTCAAAGTTCAAAATAAATTTATTATCAAAGTACGTATACTTCACCAGCTACTACCCTGAGACTCATTTCCTTGTGGGCATCCACAGCAGAAATACAACAGAATCAATGAAAAACAAAACAGAAAGAGTGACAAACAACAAATATGCAAAAGAAAATGAACTGCAATTAGAAGAAAATAGTAAATAAATAAGGCCGAGAGCACAAGTTGTAGAATCCTTGAAAGTGAGTCCATAGTTTGTGGAATCAGTTCAGTGTTGGTGTGAGTGAAGTTAGCCATGCTTGTTGAGCAGCCCAGTGGTTGAAGGATAGTAACTGTTCCTGAACCTGATGGTATGGCATCCAAGACTCCAGTATCTCCTTCCCAGTTTCTGACTTTGATTCATGAGATCTTTATCCACTTTGAAAAGAGGTCTGTCAGAGCCCTATCACCTCTGTAATCCCACATCTCTGTAAGCTTTACACATGGTGCCAATGTTCTTTCATTCTTTCTCTCAAAATATATTATCTTGTTTCTTAATTTCACCTCTACTCTGTTTTCTTAACTTCTTCATAGTTAATTTATTAATATACACCTGGAAATAATAGGAGTTAAATAGATAGTACCCAAAAGTGTGCACAAGGTTAAGTATTGAACAGCTACCCTTTCAATATCATGCAGGCAACATGGCAGTTTGATGCTGTATTATTTCTGCATACGGCTACCATTGACAATTTTGTTAATTGGCTTCCTACAATCAACACTGCCACTTGGCAGCTAGCCTGCACTGCCACGGGAAATGCTGCATGAAGTTTAACATTCTCGCATGAGTGTTTAAGATTGTTGATAAATTCTTCAATTGGCATTTCCTTCCAACTGTAGCTCTGGCCTAGGATACTGTCTTTTTTCACTCATTGACCCCCAATCTTTGTCAGTCAGTCTTAATGTGTGTCTCATTTCACCTTACACACCAAGAAAAGCTGGCAGCTCGACTTGTTCCTTGCAACTGACATACTGTGACATAACTGCAATCATGATGAAAACATTACTCAAAGTCAATGCATAAAACAGATTGATTCACCTTTGTCCAGACTGCACAGTCTCCAACCAGCTAACTGGAGTCACCTGCAGCCTATTTTAAACCAGCTCACATCCACAATCTTTGATCACCAGCGAACCAGTCAGCTTTAATCAGTTCTTTCTAGCCTTCAGTTACCTCATTGCTTTGTCATGTTAAGTATCTGTTCTCTTGTTTTGTGGCCCCTTGTGGCTTGTTATTTTGTAGTTTATTGGTAAAATATCATATACTGCTAAGTCACCTCTGCTGCTCTGATTTGGGTCACACATCCTCTACATTTCCTGACAGCTTCCCCCTCTTGGAGGAGGATGCAGTGTGCAAACAGTGCTTCAGGAGCTGACTGGCTGGGGAAAGGCATACCTTAATTCTTGGATTTCAGGGTGCCTAGCAGTCCCCCTAGTGAAAACATCTGTGAGAAGCGCACCCGACTTCAGTTCTTCATTGACCAAGTCCAGGAAATGGAGCTGGAGATGGATGTATAGGGCCATCTGGGAGGCTGAAAACTTCATAGATGAAACTTTTACTGAGGTAGCCACACACAGTGTGCAGGTTTCAGATAGCAGATGTGACCATCAGGAGAAGAAAGGGGAGTAAGCATTCAGTGCGTGGTTCTTCTGTGGCTATTCCCCTCAGCAAAAAGTATACCCCCCCAACAAGATACAGCTGGGGGGGGGGAATGTCCTATCAGGACAGCCCAGTAGCACTGTGGCTGGCTCTGAGGATCATCGGGGAAAGGTAAATTCAAATAAAAAGATATTGATAGGAGAATCGATAGTTATGGGGATGGACAGGAGACTCAGTGGCCTTGAAAGAGACATCAGGATGGTGTGTTGCCTCCTAGGGGCTAGGGTTCAGGATGCCTCAAAGTGGAGAGTGAGCATCCTGAGGTTGTGGTGCACATTGACACCGAAGCCATTGGTAGAAAAGGAGAAGTTGTCCTGTACAGTGAATGTAGGGAGTTCGCAAAGATGCTGAAGAGCAGTATCTCCAAGATAGTAGTCTCTAGATTATGCTTGGTGTGATGTGTTAATCAGCACAGGGATAGGATGATAGTACATGTGAATGAATAGCTGTGGAACTGGTGCAGGGGGCAGGGTTTCAGGTTCTTGTATTACTAGAAACTCCTCTGGTGGAGGGGTGATTTGTAAAAGAGGGACAGGTTGCACATGAACTGGAGAGGAATGAATATCCTGGACAAGAGGTTCACTAGTGCTACTCAGGAAGATTTAAACTAGCTAAGTAGGGGTTGGGAACCAGAATACCAGATCAGAAGGTGGAGGAATGGAGAGGAAGGTAGATGTCATGGCCAGTAAAAAAAAGGTAGCAGCAAAGTAATGTATAATCTGAAATGAATGTGTTTTAATGCTAGGAGTATTATGGATAAAGATAATGAACTTTGAACATGGTGTATGATGTTCTGGTCACTACAGGGTGGGACAGAAATGGATGCTTAATGTCCCAGTGTTTTGAAGTTTTCAAAAAGATAGAGAGGTAGCGAAAGGATGGGTCAGGGAGTTATACTAATCAGGGACAATATCATAGCTGCACTCATAGGGGGTGCTTGTCCACTGAGTCTACATGGCTAAGACACAAAATAGGAAGGATGCAATCACTCTATGGGATTGTATTACAGACCACCCTATAGCCACTGGGACATTAAGGAACAGATATGCAAGCAGATTAAAGAAAGTTGTCAAACAATAGGGTTAATGCCATATAGGACTTCAACTTCCCTAATACAAACTGCGACCTTCTAAGTCCAAGATGTTTAGATGGGACATATTTGTCAGGTGCATACAAGAGGGTGTCTTAAATCAAAATGTAGGTAGTCCAGCAAGAAGAGGGGCTGTACTGGACCTGGTGATGAGTAATAAGCCTGGTCAACTTCCCAGTGGGTGAGCAGTTAAGGAAGAGTGTCCACAGCTTCTTAAGTTTTAAAACAAGAGAAAATCTGCAGATGCTGGAAATGCAAGCAACACACACAAAATGCTGGAGGAACTCAGCAGGAGGAGAAGGGATGAAGCAAAGTTCTAGGTAGTTAATTGGTGGAAGAGTCAAAAGGCCATGGAAGAAAGAAGAAAGTGGGGGGGGTGGGGAGAGGAGCACCAGAGGGAGGTGGACAAGGAGATAACATGAGAGAGGGACAAGGAATGGGAAATGGTGAAGGGGAGGGGGCAGAGGAGGCATTACTGAAGTTCTGAGAAATTGATGTTCATGCCATCAGGTTGGAGGCTATCCAAACAGAATATAAGGTGTTGTTCCTTATCCCAGCAGTGGAGGAGTCTATGGATGGACATAATGGAATGGGAATAGAAAGTGGAATTAAAATGGGTGGCCACTGGGAGATCCAGCTTTTTCTGGCAGGCAGAGCATAGATGCTCGGTGAAGCGGTCTCCCAATCTACATTGTGTTTCACCGATATGCAAGAGGCCACACCGGGAGTCTGTTTGGGGATCATATACTCTGTTTCGTACCTTGTATTCCTTTTGAGTAACCTCCAACCTGATGGCATGAACATCAATTTCTCAAACTTTCAGTAATGCCTCTACTCCCCCCCTTCACCATTTCTCATCCTCTGTCCTTTCCTCATGTTATCTCCTTGCCCGCTCATTGCCTCCCTCTATTGCTCCTCCCCACACCCTTTTTTACTTTCTTCCATGGCCTTCTGTCTCTTTCACCTGTCAACTTCCCAACTCTTTGCTTCATCCCTTCCCCTCCAAGTTTCAAGTATTGCTTGACATTTCTCTCTTCCCTCCCCCCACCTCTCTATCTGCTCCTCAGCTTTCATTCTCTAGTCCTGCCAAAGAGTTTCGGTCTAATACGTCCACTGTAATTTTTCCCATAGATGCTGCCTGGCCTGCTGAATTTCTCCAGCATTTTGCGTGTGCTTCATAAGTTGTAAGATAGCTGTAGATAAGAATAATTCCAGACATTGTGGGAATGCATTAAATTGGGACAGGACAAATTAAAAGAGCATTCAGCAGGAACTAGGGTGAATTAATTGGGAACAGTTTATTTATGGACAAGTCGACATCCAACATGTGGAGATGTTTAAAGACTGAGTAAAAAGAGTACAGGATAGATATGTTTCTGTCAGAAGGAAGGACAAGGATGGCAAGGTAAGAGAAACTTCAATGTCGAGAGAGGTGATGAATTTAGTCAAGAAGAAAAAGAAAAAAGAGTATAAATCTTAGGAAGCTAGAATCAAACAGCGCCCTTGAGGATTATGAAAAAGTCATAACAGAAGTCAAGATCGGAATTAGTAAAGGCTGGAGAGGCCAATGAAAAATCCTTGGCAAGTAGAATTAAAGAGAAACCCAAGGGTTTTGATACATACGTCAAGAGGATAAGTAAAGAAAGTGTAGGATGATTCAAGGATAAAAGGTTTAGATGCAGAGGATATAACGAATCCTTTGAGGAGTACCTTACATCAGTATTTACAAAGGAGAAGGATGTGAAGGATTTGGAGATCAGTGCCAATCGTATTAATATACATGTTATTATATCACGTAGCAAGTAGTGTTGGGTCTCTTAAGGAGCATTAAGATAGCTAAGTCCCCAGGGCCTGATGGGATGCCCCCCAGGTTACTGAGAGAGGGGAGGGGAGAAATTTCTAGGGCCTTGACCAATATCCTCTCTAGCCACATGCAAAGTCCTGGAGAACTGGTGAAAAGCTAACGTTTTTCCATTACTCTAGAAGACAATTCAAGAATCTAAAGACCACTGAATCTCATGTCAGTGGTCGGGAAGTTACTGGAGAGAATTCTTAGGGATAGCAGTTAGGAACATTTGAAAAACAATGACCTAATTAGGGAGAGCCAGCATGGCTTTGTGTGGGGCAAGTCATGTCTTACTAACTTGATTGAGTTTTTTGACAAGGCTACAAGAGTGATTGATGAAGATAGAGCTGTGGATGTTGTCTACTTGGATTTTAGTTAGGCATTTGACCACGTCCCTCTTGGGAGGGTTATCTAGAAGATAAAGATGCATGAGATGAATGTTGAACTGGCTGTTTGGATTCAGGACAGGCTTGCCCATCGAGGAGAAAGGGTGGTGGCTGAAGGGACTTATTCGAGCTGGAGTTCTGCAGTTACTGGTGTTCCACAAGGATCTGTGCTGGGATCTCTGCTGTTTGTGATGTATATAAATTACCTAGAAGATGAAACAGCACATGGCTGGGTTAATAATGTTTGCAGATGATATGAGGATTGGTGGTGCTGTGGATAGCAAGAAAATTGACAAAGAATATATCAAAGGTTACAGATAACGATGGAGAAAAGGCAAATGGCATTTAACCCGGCCAAATGTCAAGACTTTGGAGTGGGTGCAGGAGAGGTTTACCAGAATGCTGCCTGGATTAGAGGATATATCCTGTCACAAGAGTTGGACAAACTTGGTTGCTTTATCTGGTGTGGCGGAGTCTGAGGGGAGATCTAACAGAAGTTTATAAAGTTATAAAAGCCATAGATAGAGCTGACAAACAGTATCTTTATCCCAGGGTTGAAATGTCTAATACCAGAGGACATGGATTTTAGGTGTGAGGGGTTAATTTCAAATGAGATGTGAGGGCCATGTTTATTACAATCAGAGTAGTGGGAACTTGGAATATGCTGCCTAGTGTGGTGTTAGAGGCAGATGCATTAGATAGGCACATGAATGTGAAGGAAATCGAGGGATATAGACATTGTGTAAGCAAAAGGGATTAGTTTTGTTGACCACTTGATCACTAATTCAAATAGTTGAACACAACTTTGTGGGCCAAAGGTCCTGTTCTTGTGTTGTACTGTTCTATGTTCAACTTCCAATGGATGAGACAGTCTTGACCATTGTCAGCTGTACTGCTGAAGATGTCGCCAGTAGCAAGAACAATCCCAGTGTTGGTGATTGTATCCTCAAACCTCATCCTCTTTCACACATCCATCTTCCTCACCCCATGATCTGTCCTGATTTACATGCCAAGTATAATATAAACATGCACTTCTGCACTGCAAGAAGTATAGATAGAAAGATAGATGCTTTATTGATCCCAAAGGAAATTACAGTGCCATAGTAGCATTAAAAGTGCACAGGTATATAAATATTAGAAGAGAAGTAAGAAAGAAAAAAACATAAGTTACCCTAAAATAAGATATACAAGGTTTACAAGTTGAAGATCACAAGATTTACAAGATTCACAAATTCACATTGTTAAGATGATAGTGCAAGTATTACCATATTCTTATACAGTAATGGGAGCACATTTACACTGTCCAGATAATAAATGATGATAATGTTGCACAGTGTTATACAGGATGACCGCGTTAGCAGGGTGTGGTTAACTGGGCGAATTAGAGCATAAACAGATCTCTAGTAAACAGCAGTTAATTATAGTCTAACTGGGGTGGGGGGGGGGGGGGGGTTGGTGGAGGTGACAGCACTTCCCCAGCTAGAGTTTGACTCATTAAAGACCTAATGGTGAGAATGACCTCATATAGCACTCTTTGGAGCACCTCAGTTGTCCTGTTAAGTTTTAAGATAGCTATTGATAAGGATAATTCTCGACCTTGTGGGAGTGCATTAAGTAGGGACAGATACGCTAAAAGAGCATTCAGCAGGAACTAGGGAGAATTTATTGGGATCAGCATTTTTTTAGTCAAGTCCACAACCAACATGTTTAAAGACCATGTAAGAATAATACAGGATAGATATGTTCCTGTAAAAAGGAAAGACAAGGATGGCCAGGTAAGAGAACATTCAATGTTAAGAGAGGTGATGAATTTAGTTAAGAAGAAAAGGGAAAAGTATATAACCATATAACAATTACAGCATGGAAACAGGCCATCATGGCCCTTCTATTCAGTGCCAAAAGCTTACTCTCACCTAGACTCACAGGCCCGCACTCAGCCCATAACCCTCCATTCCTTTCCTGTCCATATACCTATCCAATTTTACTTTAAATTACAATACCGAATCTGCCTCTACCACTTCTTCTGGAAGCTCATTCCACACAGCAACCACTCTATGAGTAAAGAAATCCCCCCTCATGTTACCCTTAAACTTTTGCCCCCTAACTCTCAACTCATGTCTTTTTGTTTGAATCTCCCCTACTCTCAATGGAAAAAGCCTATCCATGTCAACTCTATCTATTCTCCTCATAATTTTAAATACCACTATCAAGTCCCCCCTCAACCTTCTACACTCCAAAGAATAAAGACCTAACTTGTTCAATCTTTCCCTGTAACTTAGGTGTTGAAACCAAGGTAACATTCTAGTAAATCTCCTCTATATTCTCTCTATTTTGTTGACAACTTTCCTGTAATTCAGTGACCAGAACTGTACACAATATAAATCGTAGGAAGCTAGAATCAAACAGAGCCCTTGAAGATTATAAAGTCATAACAGAGGTCAAGGATGGAATTAGTAAAAGGTGGAGAGGCCAATGAAAAATCCTTGGCATGTAGGATTAAGGAGAATCCCGAGGCACTTGACACATGTCAAATGCAAGAGGATAAGTAAGGAAAGCTTAGGACAACTCAAGGATAAATGGGGAAATGTGCTTTAAATCAGTATTTCTAATGATGTGGAGGATGTGGAGATCAGTGCCAATCGTAATAATATACAAGTCAGTTTGAAGTAGTGTTGGGTCTTTTAAATAGCATTCAGATGGATAAGTCCCCAGGGCCTGATGGGATTTACCCCAGGTTACTGAGAGAGGCAAGGGAAGAAATTGCTAGGGCCTTGATCAATATCTTTGTTACCTCTTTAGCCACAGGCAAAGTCCTGGAAAACTGGTGAATAGCTAATATTTTTCCATTATTCTAGAAGATGATCCTAGAATCTAAAGACCATAGAATCTCACGTCATTGGTAGGGAAGTTAGTGCAGAGAATTCTTAGGGATAACATTTATGATAACAATGGCCTAATTAGGGAAAGCCAGCATGGCGTTGTGTGAGGCAAGTCATGTCTTATTAACTTGATTGAGTTTTTTGATAAGTCCACAAGAATGATTGATGAAGATAGCGCTGTCCATGTTGTCTGCCTGTTGTTTAGTTAGGTGCTTTTTAAAAGCTCCCTCATGGGAGGGTTATCTAGAAGATTAAGATGCAGGGGATGAATGGTGAATTTTCTGTATTCAGAACTAAATTCCCCATTGAGGACAAGGGTAATAGCTGAAGGGACTTATGCTAGCTGGAGTTCTGTAGATGCTGTTGTTCTGCAGGGATCTGTACTGGGATCTCTGCTGTTTGTGATGAATGTAAATGACCTAGAAGAGGAAACTGTAAAAGGTTGGGTAGTAAGTTTGCAGGATATGATGATTGGTGGCATTGTGGGTAGCAAAGGTACCTGGCAAAGAATATGTTAGGTGGTACCGATATAGGTGGAAAAATGGCAGGTGGCATTTAACCCGGCCAAATTTCGAGGCTTTGGAGTGGGTGCAGCTTTAGAAAAATGCTGCCTGGATTAGAGGATATATCCTGTCACAAGAGTTGGACAAACTTGGTTGCTTTATCTGGTGTGGCGGAGTCTGAGGGGAGATCTAACAGAAGTTTATAAAGTTATAAAAGCCATAAATAGAGCTGACAAACAGTATCTTTATCCCAGGGTTGAAATGTCTAATACCAGAGGACATGGATTTTAGGTGTGAGGGATTAATTTCAAATGAGATGTGAGGGCCATGTTTATTACAATCAGAGTAGTGGGAACTTGGAATATGCTGCCTAGTGTGGTGGTAGAGGCAGATGCATTAGATAGGCACATGAATGTGAAGGAAATCGAGGATATAGACATTGTGTAAGCAGAAGAGATTAGTTTTGTTGGCCACTTGATCACTAATTCAAATAGTTGAACACAACTTTGTGGACCAAAGGTCCTGTTCTTGTGTTGTACTGTTCTATGTTCAACTTCCAATGGATGAGACAGTCTTGACCATTGTCAGCTGTACTGCTGAAGATGTCGCCAGTAGCAAGAACAATCCCAGTGTTGGTGATTGTATCCTCAAACCTCATCCTCTTTCACACATCCATCTTCCTCACCCCATGATCTGTCCTGATTTACAAGCCATGTATAATATAAACATGCACTTCTGCACTGCAAGAAGTATAGATAGAAAGATGCTTTATTGATCCCAAAGGAAATTATAGTGTCATAGTAGCATTAATATTGCACAGATATACAAGTATTAGAAAAGAGGTAAGAAAGAATAAAAAATAAGTTACTTTAAAATATGATGTGCAAGATTTATAAGTCAAAGATAACAAAATTTACGAGACTTCCAAATTCACACTGATAAGAAGATAGTGCAAGAATTACCATATTCTCAAAGAGTAACGGAAGCACATTCACACTGTCCAGTTAAGATATGATGGTGACATTGCACAGCATCACACAGGATGTTAGCAGGGTGTTGTTAACAGTACTAAATGGAGCTTAAACAGAGCTCTAGTAAACAGTATTTAATAATAGACTAACAGGAGTGTGGGGGGGTCATCACTTCCCCAGCTGTAGTTTGATGCATTTTAGACCTAATGGCTGAAGGGGAGAATGACCTCATGTAGCACTCTTTGGAACAGCGCAGTTGTCTTCTTAAGTTTTAAGATAGCTATAGAAAACGATAATTCTGGACCTTGTGGGAGAGCATTAAATTTGAACAGGACACATTAAAAGAGCATTCTGCAGGAACTAGGGAAAATTATTTGGGATTGTTTTTTTTTTGCACATGTCCACATCCATCATGTGGAGGTGTCCAAAGACTAAGTAAGAAGAGTACAGGATAGATATGTTCCTGTTAGACATGAATACAAGGATGGCAAGGTAAGAGAACTTTCAACATGAAGAGAGGAGATGAATTTAGTCAAGAAGAAAAAGGAAAAGTGCATAAATCTTAGAAAGCTAGAATCAACCAGAGCCCTTCAGCATTATGAAAAGTTACAACAGAGGTCAAGAATGAAATTAGTAAACGCTGGAGAGGCTAATGAGAAATCCTTGACAAGTAGGATTAAAGAGAATCCGAAGGCACTTGATACATATGTCAAGAGCAAAAGGATAAGTAAGGGAAGGGTAGGACAACTCAAGGATAAAAGGGTAAATTTGCTTAGATGCAGAATACAGAGTACTGAGTACTTTGTATCAGTATTTACAACGAAGAAGGATGTGAAGATCAGTGCCAATTGTACTAATATGTTTGAAGTAGCGTTGGGTCTCATGAAGAGCATTAAGATGGATATGTTCCCAGCGCCTGAAAGGATGTATCCCAGGTTACTGAGAGAGGCAAGGGAAGAAATTGCTAGGGCCTGGACCAATATCTTTGTTACCTCTTTAGCCACAGGCAAAGTCCTGGAGAACTGGTGAATAGCTAATGTTGTTCTATTATTCTAGAAGGGAACCAATAATAATTCTGGAACCTAAAGACTGGTGAATCTTATGTCAGTGCTAGGAAAGTTACTAGAGAGAATTTTTAGGGATAGCAGTTGTGAACATTTGGAAAACCATGGCTGAATTAGGGAGAGCTAACATGGCTTTGTGTGAGGCAAGTCGTGTCTTACTAACTTGATTGAGTTTTCTGACAAGATTTCAAGTGCAATTAATGAAGATAGCACTGTGGATGTCTACCTGGAGTTTACTTAAGTATTTGACAAGGTCCCTCATGGGGGGTTTATATAGAAGATTAAGATGCATGGGATGAATGTTGAATTAGAAACATAGAAAACCTACAGCAAAATACAGGCCCTTCGGCCCACAAAGCTGTGCTGACCATGTCCCTACCTTAGAACAACCTGGGCTTTACCCATAGCCCTCTATTTTTCTAAGCTCCATGAAGCCATCAAGGAGTTTCTTAAAAGAGCCTATCATTTCTGCCTCCACCATTGCCACTGGCAGCCCATTCCATGCACTCACCACTCTCTGTGTAAAGAGCCTACCCCTGACATCTCCTCTGTACTTACTTCCAAGTACTATCGTGCTAGCCATTTCAGACCTGGGGAAAAGTCTCTGACTCTCATTATCTTCTACACCTCTATCAAGTCACCTCTCATCTACCGTTGCTCCATGGAGAAAAGGCTGAGTTTACTGGGGCATGCTCCCCAGTCCAGGCAGCATCCTTGTAAATCTCCTCTGCACCCTTTCTATAGTTTCCACGTCCTTCCTTTGAGCACCAGAATTGAGCACAGTACTCCGAGTGGTGTCTGACCAGGGTCCTATATAGCTGTAACATTACCTCTCGGTGCTTAAACTTGATCCCACGATTGCTGAAGGCCAATGCACCGTATGCCTTCTTAACCACAATGTCAACCTACGTAGCAGCTTTGAGTGTCCTATGGACTTGGACCCCAAGATCCCTCCGATCCTCCACACTGCCAAGGGACTTAATATTAATACTATATTCTTCCATAATATTTGACCTACCACTCACAACTTATCTGGGTTGAACTCCAACTGCCACTTCTAAGCCCAGTTTTGCATCCTATCAATGTCCTGTTGTAACCTCTGACAGCCCTCGACACTATCCACAATACACCCAACCTTTGTGTCATCAGCAAATTTACTAACCCAACTCTCCACTTCCTCATCCAGGTAATTGATAAAAATCACAAAGAGTAGGGGTCCCAGAACAGATCCCTGAAGCACGACACTGATCACTGACCTCCATGCAGAATATGACGCATTTACAACTGCTCTTTGCCTTCTGTGAGCAAGCCAGTTCTGGATCCACAAAGCAGTGTCCCCTTGGATCCCATACTTGCTTACTTTCTCAATAAGCCTTGCATGAGGTACCTTATCAAATGTCTTGCTAAAATCCATATACATTACATCTACGGCTCTATCTTTATCAATGTGCTTAGTCACATCCTCAAAAAATTCAGTCAGGCTCATAAGACACGACCTGCCCTTGACAAAGCCATGCTGACTATTCTAATTATATTATGCACCTCCAGATGTTCATAAATCCTGCCTCTCAGAATCTTCTCCATCAACTTACCAACCACTGAAGTAAGACTCACTGGCCTATAATTTTGTGGGATATCTCTACTCCCTTTGTTGAATAAGGAACAACATCCGCAACCCTCCAAACCTCCAGAACCTCTCCCATCCTCATTGATGATGCTAAGATCATTGCCAGAGGCTCAGCAATCTCCTTCCTTGCTTCCCACAGTAGCCTGGGGTACATTTGTCCCGTCCTGGTGAAGTATCCAAATTGATGCTTTCCAAAATCTCCAGCACATCCTCTTTCTTAATATCTACATTCTCTAGCTTCTCAGTCCACTGCAAGTCATCCCTACAATTGCCAAGATCCTTTTCTGTAGTGAATACTGAAGCAAAGTATTCATTAAGCACCTCCACTATTTCCTCGGGTTTGATACACACTTTTCCATTATCACACTTGATTGGTCCTATTCTCTCACATCTTATCCTCTTGCTCTTCACATACTTGTAAAATGTCTTGCGATTTTTCTTAATCCTTCCCGCCAAGACCTTCTCATAGCCCTTTCTTGCTCTCCTAATTTCATTGTTAAACTCCTTCCTGCAAGCCTTATAATCTTCTAGATTCATATCATTACCTAGTTTTTGAACCTTTCGTAAGCTGTTCTTTTCTTCTTGACTAGATTTACAACAGTCTTTGTGCACCACAGATCTTGTAACATAGAATTGGCAATTGGCTGTTTGGATTCAGAACTGCCTTGCCCTTTGAGGACAAAGGGTGGTGGCTGTTGGGACTTATCCTAGCTGGAGGTCTGTGATTAATGGTTTTCTGCAGGAATCTGTACTGGGACCTCTGCTGTTTGTGATGAATATAAATTACCTAGAAGTGGAAACTCTAAATGGTTGGGTTAGTAAGTTTGCAGAATATGATGACTGATGGTGCTGTGGATAGCGAAGAAACCTGGCAAAAAATATAGCAGAGCTTATAGATATGTGTGAAGAAATGGCAGATGGCGCTTAACCTGGCCAAATGTCGAGGCTCTGGAGTGGGTGCAGGACAGGTTTAGCAGAATGCTGCCTGGATTAGAGGACATAAGTTGTCAAAAGAGGCTGGACAAACTTGGGTAGCTTTATCTGAAGTGGCAGAGTCTGAGGGGAGATCTGACAGAAGTTCATAAGTTTATGAGAGCCATAGACAGAGCTGACAGACAGTATCTTTATCCCAGGGTTGAAATGACTAATACCAGAAGACGTGGATTTCAGGTGTGAGGGGTTCATTACAGACAGAGTGGTGGGAGCCTGGAAAGAGCTGCCTGGTGTGGTGGTAGAGGCAAATACATTAGATAGGCACATGAATGTGAAGGAAATGGAGGGATATAGACATAGCAGTAAGCAGTAGGGATTAGTTTCATTGGCCATTTGATTATTAATTTAATTGGTTTAACACAACTTTGTGGACCATGGGTCCTGTTCTTGTGTTGTACTCTTCTATGTTCAATGTCCAATGGATGAAGCAGTCTTGAGAATTGTCAGCTCTATCGCTGAAGATATCGCCAGTAGCAAGAACAATCCCATTGTTGGTGATACATTGAAAACCTACAGCACAATACAAGCTCTTTGGCTCAAATGCCATGTTGAAGATGTAGCTACTTAGAAATTACTTAAGATTACCTATAGCCCTCCATATTTCTAAGCTCACCAATTACCAATGACCCAACGGAAAGTCTTGGAGAAAGTACATCATAACCCAAAGGAGCTGATACTACACATACCTTAGATTAATCAAAGGTGGATATGCATTGCATGGTCCATTGTCTAATTAGGGCCAGACTCAGTGTTATCATTCCAGCAGAGGAGATTCTACTGCAGGGGATTCAGATAAGAAGTTTGATGAGAAAAAATGCGGTGCATACAAAGATTGATGGACACCCTTAAACTAAGTGCTTCATGCATTGAAATGCTTTCCTGAAATCTTGTGTTCAAAGGTGCATCATAGAATTGAGCACTAATTTGACACAGGGCATTTCACAGAGTGCATTAGTAAGGATCAAAGGGGATATGCCGAATGTTTTGCTTCCCGAAGAAATTGATCATCAAGCTTCAGCCTCTTTATAGGATGATATCCCTAACCCTGCCTCATGTGAAACTCTTCTATCTGTGGGTGCCATGATAGCATCGTGCTTAGCGTGATACTATTGCAGCTTGGGGCTTCCAAGTTTTGGGTTCAGTTCTGGTGTCTTTTGCAAGGAGTCCCTGTATGTCCTCCTCATGGAATACAAGGCTTTTCTCCAGGTCCTCCGTTTTCCTCCCACAGTCCAAAGACATAGCAGGTAGGTTAATTGGACATTAGAAATAGTCCTGCGATTAGTTTAGAGTTAATTGAGTTTGTGAGGGATTGCTGGGGCAGCATGTCTTGAAGGGCCAGATGGGCCAGAAAGGCCTAGTCAGCTCTGTATCAGTAAATAAATAAATCTTTTCAACAGCACCGCTGTGTTTCATCAGCTAACCAGCCTCCCTTTCATCCTGGAGAAGAGAGTTCCACAGAATTAGAACCCTTTGACAGAAAAAAAATCATCTTGTGTGCCTTATCTACCTCTTATTTAGATTCAGTGGCTTAGAGAGGAAGTAAGTGCACATTGTCATTAACAAGGCAATGTGCCAACGTGGTACAATTTGAAGTTGGGCTCTTCAGTTAACAGTTGCATGGGCTCTAAAATGCATACACTGGTTCACACTCTTTTATTAAATCTAATGGAAATGACTGGTCTTTTATACAAGAGATGTTGGTTGACTTCACATTTCACAAAGCATAATATTCTCCTGAAGAACTGAAAAGTGAAGGATTTTGACTGAAATGTTGCCAAATCCTTTCCTCCCGTAGATTCTGCTTTACACAGTGAATTTCCCCAGCAGACTGTCTGTTGCTTCAGCCAGAATACTTTATTATCTGACGCAGCACATTGATGGAGCTAATAGTGCTGCCACCTCACAGCTTCAAACTATTCTAGTTCACTCCTAGTGGAGTTTCCATGCTCTCCGTGTGATTGCAACTGGGGTTCTCCTTCTGTAATGGCTGATTTATTATACCCTCAACCCCCATTTTCCTGCTAATCAAAAACTCAACGCCTAATGACTTGGCCTCTAGAGCCATCCATGGCAATGAATTGTCGTTGATTACAGTACTGTGCAGATGCAACAGGAACATTCCTGAGCAGGTCCGCATACAGCTTTTAAAAACCCAGTCTCTATCCATGAGAGATAATGCCTAGAGGAGCAGTCATCATGTGAACAGTCATTGTCAGAATAGTCTTGAGCCAGAGTAGTAAAGCTCTGGATCTACAAGGCTTCAGCGAGAACAGGTGGAGGCAAAGTAAGCAGTTGAGTTCATTTCTTATTTCCTATTTAACTCTAGAGAGGATAGGGGGTGTGTCTACAGAGCTGGTGTTCTGTACTGGGTGTCAGATGTTGGATTTCCAGAAGACTCCCAGCCTCCCCAGTGGCCACAGGTACATTGAGATGCAGCTCCTTAGAGACTGTTTTAGGGAACAGGGACTGCAACTTGGTCACCTTCAGCTTGTTAGGGAAAGCGAAGCAGGAGCCACAAGGAGGTATTCACCCCAAGGCTATAGAAGACAGATAAATAGGTGACTGTCAGGAGTGGGAAGAGAGAATGTCAGAAAATGGTGAGCACCCCTGAGGTCATTCCCCTCAACAATAAGTACTGCATTTTGAGTTCTCTCGGGGAAGGGGGCAATTCCACCTGGGGAAGCAACAACGGCTGTACATCTGGCACCGAGTCAGGCCCTGTGGCTTAGAAGGGTATGGGACTGACGAGGATGGCAGCAGTAATAGGGGACTCTATTGTCAGGGGTACACATAGGTGATTCTCTGGACGTAAAAAGGAAACATGGATGGTAGTTTGCCTCCCGGGTGCTAGGGTAGACAATGTTTCTGAATGTGTCCACAATATCTTGAAAAGGCAGGATGAGCAGCCAGAAGTCATGGTACATATTGGTACCAATGACATAGGAAGAAAAAGGGAGGAGGTTCTGAAACAAAAATACTGAGAGGTAGGAAGGAGGCTGAGTAGCAGGTTCTCAAAGGTAGTAATTGGTATTCCTGCCTGTGCCATGAGACAGTGAGGTTAGAAATAGAATCAGGTGGCAAATAAATGCATGGCTGAGGAATTGCAGCGGGGCCTGAGATTACGATTTTTGGATAATTGGGACCTCTGTGGGGCAGGTGTGATTTGTACAAAAGGGACGGGTTGCACTTGAATTTGAGGGGGACCAGTATTCTTGTGGGCAAATTTACTAGAGCTGTTCAGTGTGGTTTAAACTAATGTGGCAGGGGGATGGGAATCATGTGATGGAGCTGAATATGAGCCAGCAGGTTTACAAGTAGATGATGGGTGCAACATGAATGTAAGGAAGGACAAGCCAAAAAATGGATAAATGCAGACAGAGAAAAGAGTTAAATTGTACCACAGAGGAAAAGCACAAAAGGGCAAAGAGTGCAAAACTGAAGGTATTAAATGTGCATAGCATTCAGAATAAGGTGGATGAACTCGTGGCGCAATTAAAGATTAGTCGATATAACATTGTGCGCATCACTGAGTAATGGCTGATAGAAGGCCATAGTTGGAAACTTAACATCAAAGGATATGCTTTGTATCATTAGGACAGGTAGGAAAGTATAGGAGGTGGTATGGCTCTGTTGGTAAGAGATGGAATTACATCTTTAGAAAGAGGTGACATAGGATCAGAGAATGTTGAATCTTTGTGGATAGAGTTAACTAATTGCAAGGTTAAAAAACCATTATGGGAATCTTATATCGGCCTCCAAATAGGAGCCAACATGTGGTATTGAAATTGCAAAGGGAGCTGAAATAAGGGTACTAACACAATTGTAATGGGGGACTTTAATATGCAAGGGGACTGGGAAAATTATGTTGATGTTGGATCGCAAGAGAGGGAACTTGTTGAGTGCCTATGAGATGGCATTTTAGAGCAGCTTGTGCTTGAGACTAATTGGGAAAGGCTATCTTAGGTTGGGTGTTGTGTAATAAACCAGATCTTATTAGCGAGGTTAACATAAAGGAACCCTTAGGAGTCAGTGATCAGAATATGATTGAATTCACACTGCAATTTGAGAGGGAGAAGCATAACTCACATGTATCAGTATGGCAATGGAGTAAAGGGAATTACAGAGACAGGAGAGAGGAGCTTGCCCAGGTGGATTTGAGAAGGATACTGGCAGGGATGGCAGCAGAGCAGAGAAGGCTGAAAGCTGGGAGCAGTTCACAAGATGCAGGATAGATATGTCCCACAGAGGAAGAAATTCACAAATGGCAGGGGCAGGCAATCATAGCTGACAAAGGAAGTTTAGGACTGTGTAAAAGCCAAGGAAAGGGCATATAAAATAGCAAAAATGAAGGGAAGTTGGAAGACTGGGAAACTTCCAAAATCCAACAAAAAGTAACTAAAAAGCTGTAAGACTGGATAAGATATATTATGAGGACAGAGTAGCTAATAATATAAAACAAGATGTCAGAAGTTTTTTTTTCAGTTATATAAAGAGTAAAAGGGAGGTAAGAGTTAATATTGGACCATTGAAAAATGATGGTGCTAAGGTAACTGGCAACAAAGAAATGGCAGATGGACTTAATGGGTACTTTGCACCTGTCTTCACTGTGGAAGACACCAGCAGTGTGCCAGATGCCCTTGAGTGTCAGGAAACAGAAATGGATGCCATTGCTATTACAAAGGAAAAAATGTTAGCAGGTTGCTGAAGTGATAACTGATGCATTGGTCATGATCTTTCAGGAATCATTTGAATCTGGCATGGTCTCAGAGGACTAGAAGATTGCAAATGTCACTCCACTCTATCAGAAGTGTGGAAAAGAGAGGAAATTATTGGCCATTTAGCCTAACCTCAGTGACTGGAGAAGTGTTGGAGTCTATTATTAAGGATGAGGTTTCTGGTACTTGGAGACTAATGATAAAATAAGTCAAAGTCAACATGGTTTCTGTGAAGGGAAATCTTGACTGACAAATCTGAGTTCTTTGAGGAAGTAACAAATAGGGTGGACAAAGAAGAGGCAATGGATGTCATTTACTTTGATTTTCAGAAGGCATTTTATGAAGTTCCACACATGAGGCTGCATAACAAGATAAAATCCTGTGGTGTTACAGAAAAGATGTTGGCATGGATAGAGGAATGGCTGACAGGCAGGAGGCCGTCAGTGGGAATGAAATGGACCTTTTTGGGTTGGCTATTGGTGACTAGTGGTGCTCTTTAGGGGTCAGTATTGGGACTGCTAATTTTCACATTGTTTGCCAATGATTTGGATAATGGAATTGATGGCTTTGTGGCAAAGTTTGCAGATGCTACAAAGATAGCTGAAGAGGTAGGTAGTACTAAGGAAGCAATGTGATTGCAGCAGGACTTAGGCAAAATGGAAGAATGGGCAAAAAGTGGCAGATGGGATACAGTGTTGGGAATGTATGATAATGCATTTTGGTAAAAGGAACAATGATGTAGACTATTATCTAAATGGGGAGAAGGTTCAAACATCAGATGTGCAGAGGGATTTAGTTTCCCAGAAGTTAGTTTACAGGTTGAGTCTGAGGTAAAGAAGGCAAAATAAAATGTTGCCATTTATTTCAAGGGGAATAGAATATAAAAGCAAGGAGAAAATGCTGAGCTTTTATGAGACACTAGTCAAGCTGCATTTGGGGAACTGTCAACAATTTTGGGCCCCATAATCTTAGAATGGATGTGCTGTCATTGGAGAGGTTCGTGAGGATGACAATAGACAACAGGTGCAGGAATAGGCCATTCAGCCCTTCGAGCACCATTCACTGTGATCATGGCTGATCATCCACAATCAGTACCCCATGTCTGCCTTCTCCCCATATCCCTTGACGCCACTATCTTTAAGAGATCTATTTAACGCATCCAGAGAATTGGCCTCCACTCCCTTCTGAGGTAGAGCATTCCACAGATCCACAACTCTCTGGGTGAAAAAGTTTTTCCTCAACTCCGTTCTAAATGACCTACCCCTCATTCTTAAACTGTGGCCTCTGGTTCTGGACTCTCCCAACATTGGGAACATGTTTCCTGCCTCTAACATGTCCAATCCCTTAATAATCTTATATGTATCAATCAGATCCCCTCTCATCCTTCTAAATTCCAATGTATACAAGCCCAGTCACTCAATCTTTCAACATCTGACAGTCCCGCCATCTCAGGAATTAACCTCATGAACCTCATGAGCTGCACTCCCTCAATAGCAAGAATGTCCTTCCTCAAATTTGGAGACCAAAACTGCACACAATACTTCAGGTGTGGTCTCAACAGAGCCCTGTACAACTGCAGAAGGACCTCTTGGCTCCAATACTCAACTCCCATTGTTATAAAGGCCAACATGCCATTAGCTTTATTCACTGCCTGCTGTACCTACATGCAAAATTTGAGTGACTGATGAACAAGGACAGCTAGATTACGTTGCACTTCCCTTTTTCCTAACTTGACACCATTCAGATAGTAATCTGCTTTCTTGTTCTTGCTACCAAAGTGGATAACCTCATATTTATCCACATTAAACTGCATCTGTCATGCATCTGCCCACTCACCCAACCTGTCCAATAGTCACCCTGCACATTTCTCATAAATCCTCCTCACATTTCCCACTGCCAGCCAGCTTTGCGTCATCTGCAAATTTGCTAATGTTACTTTAAATCCCTTCACCTAAATCATTAATGTATATTGTAAATAGCTGCGGTCCCAGCACTGAACCTTGTGGTACCCCACTAGTCACTGCCTGCCATTCTGAAAGGGACCCATTAATCCCTACTCTTTGTTTCCTGTCTGCCAACCAATTTTCTATCAATGTCAGTACCCTACCTGTAGATGATTCTGGGAATGAAGGGGTTAACATATGAAGAGCCTTTGGCGGCCTTGGGCATGTACTCACTGGAATTTAGAAGAATTCAGGGGAGGCTCATTGAAGCCTACCAAATGTTCAAAGGACTAGATAGGGTGAAGGTGGAAAGCATGTTTCCTCGGGTGGGTATCCAGAACTAGAGATCATAGCCTCAAAGCTGAGGGGCGACCCTTTAGAACAGAAGTAAGGGGGAACTTTTTTAGCAAAAGAATAATAAATCTGTGAAATGCTCTGCCGCACACAGACTGCAGTAGAGGACAAATCCATACATATATTCAAGACAGAAGTTTATTGTTTCTTGATCAGTCAGAGCATCAAAGGATTGGCGAGAAGGTAGGTGTATGGGGTCGAGTGGGATCCTGGATCAGCCTTGATGGAATGGTGGGGCAGACTCAGTGGGCTGAATGGCCTAATTCTGATTTTATGTCTTATGGTCTTGTTGTCTAACTCCATAGATTCACCACTCTCTCACGACAGAAATTCCTCCTCATCTCCATTCTAAAGGGATTTCCCTCTATTCTGATACTGTGCCCACACTGACTCCCACACTGTAGGAAAGATCCTCTCCACATCTACTCTATACAGTATTGGTAATTCAATATTTATCAGGTTTCAATGTTCAATTTGCTTTGTTTTTCTAAACTCCAGTGAGTACAGACCTACAGTCATTAAACACTCCTCATAAATTAACATTTTCATTACTGGGCTCATTCTTGTAAACCTTCTCTGGACTCTCTCCAATGTCAGCACATCCTTTCTTCAGGTAAGGATCCAAAAGTTTCTGGTCGGATGGCGTGCAATTGAATGCAACGGCTGCTCCGAGTGCAAAGGCGTATTTACTTGTCTTGCACATCTTTTTTGCAGTATGATGGCAATTCACTGATGAATACTAAGAACACTAAGTACTGCAGGGTTATCACATCAGCGAACTGCTTGATAGTGATTGAGCTGAAAATGGTGTGTAGCATTGCTGTGTAGTCACCTGAACTTAATGCATACTTTTGGGTGGTGAACAGTGCGAGTGATCGCTTTGGACATTATTACAGGGATTGCAAGACTCTGATAATGTAGAATACTGTGCTAGAATATATAGAAGTCTAGTTCACTGGTTCATTGGTGGTGGAGATGCATTTTAGGTAGATGTACTCAATGGTTGGGAGGATACATCTGTCATGTTCTGGGCTGAATCCACTTATTTTTGTTGGGCTTTCTATTCAATGGTATTGGTGTTTCCAGACCAGGCTGTGTTGCAGCCACTCAATATACTCTCCGCTACACGTCTATAGATGTTTGCCAAAGTTTTGGATGTCAAGCCAAATTTCCGCAAACTCCTGAGGAAGTAGAGACACTGCCATGTGTCTTTGCAAAGCACTTATGTGCTGGGTCTAGGACAAGTCTTCTAAAATACTAAGACCCCGGAATTTAAAGTTGCTAACCCTCTGTACCTCTGGGCCTGACCAATGCCTTATAAAGCCTCATTACTACATCCTTGCTTTAATATTCTAGTCTCTTTATGAGCACATCAACATGTGTGTTGTTAGAGTGACATCACAAAAACAAATGAAAGTTTTCCCCAATCAGAAACCATGGATGAACAGAGAGGTTTGCCTCCTGCTCAAAGCCAGAGATTCAGCCTGCAGGTCTGGAGACTGGGTGGCTTACATCTCTGCCTGGGCCAACTGAGAGGGGGAATCTCTCAGGCTAAACACATAGATAAACAGAGATTCAAGGAGCATTTCAACTCCTCAGACTCCTGGCACATGTGGCATGGCATACAGGTCATTACAGACTTCAAACCACCTAGTACTGTGCCCCCTTCCAGCTCTGCTTCCCTCCCTGGTGATCTCAATTACTTCTACGCTCGCTTTGACCAAGGGAACAAGGAGGTCACCCTCAAAGTGGATCTCCCATCTGGTGAACTGCCTCACTCACTTTCCACCTCCAACGTTTGTGCCATCCTGAGCAGGGTGAATGTATGGAAGGCAGCTGGTCCAGATGGAATACCTGGCCATGTGCTCAGAGTCTGTGCAGGACAGTTGGCCGGGGTCTTCATGGACATTTTCAATCTTTCCCTGGCCCAGGAAGTTGCCCCACTAGCTTCAAGATCGCCACCATTGTGCCAGTGCTGAAGCATTCCATTGCCACAACTCTAAGTGACTTCCGCCCAGTTGCACTCACCCACATTATTGCAAAGTGCTCTGAGAGGCTGATTCTATCACATCTGAAATCCTGTCTGCCCACTACCTTGGGCCCCCATCAATTTGCCTATCACACCAACAGGTCAACAGAGGATGCCATCTTCACGGCACTTCCCTCTGCCCTGACCCACCTGGACAACCCCAGCTTTTATGTCAGAATGCTGTTTATTGACTTTAGTTTGGCCTTCAATACTGTGATCCCCTCCAAGCTGATCACCAAACTTTGCCAGCTTGGTATCAGCTCAACCATGTTGGACTTTCTGACTAATGGACCCCAATCTGTTAAATTAGACAACCTCTCCTCCTCCACTCTGACATTGAACACTGGCAAGCCTCAAGGCTGTGTGCTGAGCCCTCTTCTGTACTCCCTTTTCACCTATGACTGCGTTCCTGTACGTGGTTCTATAATCAAGTTCGCAGATGACACCACATTGGCTGGCCTGATCAGAGGGGATGACACGACAGCCTACAGGGACAATGTCCAGCACCTGGCTGCATGGTGTGCCAACAACTACCTGGCCCTTAACACCCAGAAGACCAAGGAGATTATTGTGGACTTCAGGCATGCTAGGAGCCACACTCGCGTCCCCATCTACATCAAAGGAACTGTAGTGGAGCGTGTATCAAGCTTCAGATTCCTTGGTGTCCACATTTCCGAGAATCTCATCAGGTCCCTGAACTCCTCCATCCTGATCAAAAAGACACAACAGGGTTTTTATTTCCTGCGGAGCATCAAGAAAGCTCGCCTCTGTCCCGGGATACTGACGGACTTTTAACACTGTACAATTGAGAGCATACTCACCAACTGCATCTCAGTGTGGTATGGCAATTGTCCTGTATCGGACTGCAAAGCACTCCAGTGTGTGGTGAAAACTGCCCAGCGCCCAACTTCCCACCATTGAGAACATCTACCATAAACGCTGCCTGGGCAGGGTGAAAAACATTATCAAGGATGCATCTCATCCTAACCTTGGACTTTTTACTCTCCTCCCATCTGGTAGGTGCTACAAGAGCCTCCGTTCCCACACCAGCAGGCACAGGAAGAGTTTCTTCCCTGAGGCTGTGACCCTGCTGAACCTCACGTCACAGCGCTAAGCAGTATTGCACCCATATTGTACTGTCTCAGTACTTTTATATTTGTGTTCTGTAGCAGTACTTTTTATTTGCTGTTATTTTGTAAGTAACATTATTCTCTGCATTTCTGGTTAGATGCTAACCGCATTTCACTGGCTTTGTATCTGTATTCGGCACAATGAAAATAAAGTTGAATCTAATTTAAGCTTATCTCATCTAAGTGAATGGTAACATTATATTTGTCTTCCTTATCACCAATTTAACCTGCAGGTTAACTTTTTGTGAATCCTACAGTAGAACTCCCAAGTCCCATTGCACCTTGGATTTCTGAATGTGCTTCCCAGTTAGAAACTAGTTTCACCTTTATTCCTTCTACCGAAGTGCATGACCACGCACTTCCTATACTATATTCCATCTGCCACTCCTTTGCCCATTCTCCTAACTTATCCAAGTCCTTCTGGAGATTCCTTGCTTTCTTGACACTACCTGCCCCTCCACCTGTGGTTGTATCGTCCACAAAACCATTAGTATAAGCTCTTAGTTGGTGATAGCTAAAGTGTATGCTATTAATTTGCCACTGTAAACCTTCTCTAGTGTAGAAGGATGACAGCAGAATTGGGTGGTTGGGAGTTGACAATGGGCAAGAGGGAGGTAATACATCCAAAGAAATTGAGTGGGTGAATGGTATTGATGGATTGGTTTGGGAGCTGGCTTAAACTCAATGGGCTCAATGGCCAATGACATAAGGGAATATGATAACATATTCATTAAGTATTCTAGCTGTGCCTTTGACAGTCTGTCTTACCCTATGTTTCCGTGTTCTTGTACATTTACCACATGCTTACAATTATATGTCAAGAGAGTTTAAGTCATCAGGGAAATGAATGTGTGTGACCACAGTCTCAGGTCATTTCTCCCTCCCAGTGATACATGAATGGGTGGAATTGGAAAGCTCTGTATGATTCAACTTTCCCTCATTGTACAGTGAGGAGTGCATTGGACCCAACTCGTATTATCAGTGACTCAAGCAGGGTTGTGGCAGGAAGTTGACCTCTGTATAAGAAAACTGAACAGCACCAGTTGACACCTACATCAACCAATCCAGCCTCAAGCCCTCAGCCCACACTCTTAGCAGTGCTTTTTCACCCTTCTGCTACTGCTTGCTCACACTTTCAGCTTTACTGGTACAGTCATTAAACTATTTATATTGATTTGGAAACTACAGAGACAGTTGAGAGCAGAGCCTCTATAGTAGAGGTAACTGAGTTCTCCTTTATTTTTCTCATATTTCTTTTTCCTTCACATTCATTGCTTCTGTGTTCTGTGTCAATACTTTCGCAAAATGCCTTACAGAATTCCAAAGATTTTTTTTCTGAGATTTCTATCAAGGACCTATTAAAATGATGGCTTACATCAGAAAACTCCCCAACATTTCCACCTCTGAGTGTTCACACAAAAATATGTAACATGATAAAGATTAAATATTAATTATCATTGAATTTCCATGAGTATTATTGTTCTATTTTCTCTGTTATTTTCTTTGGATGTCTACAGGACTTTGGTTGGAAGTCAAAATCACCAAATGCAGGAAGCCTGATCCATTTCCACTTCAACCAAAGCCAGCGTCAGTATTGACACACCCAAAATGCTGGGGGAACTCAGCAGGCCAGGTAGCATGTATGGAAAAAAGTAAAGTTGATGTTTCTGATCAAGATCCTTCGGCAGTCCTGCTGAAGGGTCTTGGCCTGAAACATTGAATGTACTCTTTTCCATAGATGCTGCCTCGCCTGCTGAGTTTCACCAACATTTTGTGTGTTTCCTGGATTTCCAGCATCTGCAGACTTTCTCTTGTTTGTGATCACTATCGACATCCCTAGCAGATGTGCATATCTAATCCAGATTAGCCACGGTGAAGGCAAGGAGCTGTTAAATCTTGTTTATGATTTTACATTGGAAGATTTAATGAAACTCATCAATGAAACAGAACATGTTTTTAAAAATGTTCTTGCATATTAGATTATTGTATCACTCAGGTGTGGATATTGGACAAAGTGAAGGGTATAGGAAGTTTTAGATGTTTAAACTCCAAAATGATCAGTTTCAGCATAGATATTTGCTACACAGGTAAATAAATGTGTGCTTGTCCTAATGTGTTACAATCTAAATTGTGGTGGCACATTAGTGTAGTGGTTAGCACAACTCTTCACAGTTCAGGCGACCCAGGTTCAATTCCTGCCGCACCTGTAAGCAGTTCGTACGCTCTCCCTTTGACTGCCTGGTTTTCCTTTGGGTGCTGTAGTGTCCTCTCACAGTCCAAAGATGTACCGGTTGGTAGGTTAATTGGTCATTGTAAATTGTCCCGTGATTAAGCTGGGTGGTGCGGCTCGAAGTTTTCAGAAGAGCTTACTCCGCACTGTATCTCAATAAAATAAAATTATAAATTCACTTATCCTACTATCACTTCATCTGAATCTGCATTACATGTTTAGGTAGTTTTCTCTAAAATGCGTTGGTTATCCAATTCATCCTCAAAAGAGTTTTGCAAAAGAGTTCTGTATATCGAAACATTTAATCTTAGAATCATATGTCACAAATTCGAAGATCCCATTGCTAGATGTTTTCAAGTTAAAAAGGATGTAAGCTGACCACAATACTACCAAACTGGTATGTTGCAGCTATAATTAGTGCAGAGATAATAGTGATGATTTCCAATGAAATTTATGGGCAAAATGACCATTTATCTTCCATATGATATTAGACTGTTCATCTGCATTACGGATGTCTTTGACACAAGCAACTTTTTACAAGTAGACACAATGGAAGGAGGAATTTCCACTTTTTCTTAAAGATGTCATAAGTTCCTTCCTTGCTTTTTTATTTGTAGTCTCATAATTTTACACCAACTCCCTGATGAATAGAAGTTATACTTTTGCTACTTACTGAAACAATCTTTAAAAATTGATGTTTTCTATTGATTCATCATAATTTATTTATGCTTGAAAGAAATTACAGAATAATGGAAAGGTTTAGAGATGGAATTCCAAAACTTGGGCCTGAGGAAGTTGAAGGCATGGTCAAAAGAAAGAGAAGTGATGATGTATGTTAGGGCAGAATTGGTAATCCATTGCTTTTCAGTTTTCTATAGTATTTCATATAATTTTAATCCTCAAAAAACATAAGAAGTAGAAGGTCACTTTGCCTGCCATGCCTGTTCTACCATTAAATTAGAACAAACTAAATTCTGACATTAATCCTATTTCACTTGATTCTCTTAAAATCTGACACTCTATCAATGTTTGTCTAAAATATCCTCAGATATTTTCAAAATCCTCTTGAATTGAGAATAGCAAAGATGATCTTTTCTTCAGCTGAAGGGATTTCTTCTCTTTGCTGGTGGCATAACAAGTAGTGGCACTGTCTGAACAGTCCTGCAGCCCAGGTTAGATTCTAACTTCGGTGTGGTGTCCGCACAGTCGCCCTGTAAATGTGTAGCTTTCCCACAAGTTTTACAGATTTCTCACACATCACAAAGGTATAGAGTCAAAGATTTGTAGACCAGTACAGCCCAGGTACCTACCCTTTGGACCAATGAGTCCGTGTGGACCATGTGCACCTAACTAGTCCCAATTTCCTGCAATCAGTTGATATACCTCCAAGCTTCTCCCTTCTATGTACCTATCCAAGTGCTTCTTAAATGGTACCATTGTATCTGTCTCAACCATTTAATTTCAATAACTCATCACCCTCTGTGTGTAAATGTTGCCCTTCTGGTCCCTTTTAAATCTTCTGCCTCTCACTCCAATATTTTGCCTTCAGTTTTGGATTTCCCACACTGGAGAAAAGACTGTTACTATCATCTTTATCTTTATCTCTTATAATTTTAAACATGTCTATAAGGTCACACCACATTCTCATATATTCCAAGGAATGAAGGCTTAGCCTGCCCAACCTCTCCTTATAACTGATGCCCTTTAGTCCAGGCAGCATCTGTGTAAATCTTTTCTGCATTCTTTCCACTTTACCTACAACAAGTTTTCAGTGTAATAAGGTGACCAGAATGGTACGCCTACAGTGGCCTCACCAATGACTTCGACAATTGCAAAATAATGTCCCTACCTGTGTACTCAGCACCCAGACTGATGAAGGGCAGCATTCCAAATCACCCTGTATCGCTGTGAAGCTGCTTTCAGTGAACTGTGAATGTGCACTCCTAGTATTCTACTATTCATTGTATAAGTCCTATGCCAGACTGACTTTCCAAAGTGCTTCACCTCACACTTATCGGTATTGAAATCTATATACTACCCCTCAACCTACTTTCTAAACTGATCATAATTGACCTGTAATCTATGATAACCTTCTTCACAATCAAAAACACCTCCTTTTATTGTCTCATCCACAAACTTACTGATCGAGCCTTGTGCATTCTCATACAGACCATTTACATAAATACTGCATAACTAGGGTTCCAGTACCAACCCTTGCAGCACACCACCCATCACTGACTTCTATTTGGAAAAACATCCATCAACCATTACCTTCTGAGCCAACTTTGAATCCACCAAACACCAAACGCCAACCATTGAATCCACTCCCTGGATTCCATGGGACTTAAACTTCCAGATCAGGCAGCCATGTGGGACCTTATTAAAGCCCTTACCAAAGTCACAATAAATAATATCCATAGCCCTACCCTCATCTACTTTTGAGGTTACTTCTTCAAAAAACTCAAGACATGTCAAGTACGACTTCCCTCACACACAATTCTTCATTTATCCAAATAGTGTTAGATTCTGTCCCTCAGAATTCCCTCCAGTAACTTCCAGACTACTAATGTTTTGCTGATCTGCCCTTAGTTTCCTGGCCTATGCTTACAACCCTTTTAAAATATTGTAATGACATTAGACAACTTCCAATCTTTGAGAACTTCACTAGTGGCTAACAATGAAGCAAATGTGTCTGCAAGGGCCTCTGCAATTTCTTCTCTAGACTCCCACAAAGTCCAAGAATGTACTCACTCAGGCCCTGGGGTTTATTCAATGTGCTGTAAGGCAAATACCTCTTTCCAGATAACTTAAATGTCCTGCAAAACATCTCCACTTGTTTCCCTTATTTCTTGAGCAACCATGATGTTCTCCTCAATAAACACTGAGAAGAAATATCTTCTAACAATCCAACCCAACTCCTGTGGCTTGAGCTAGAGGTGCATTGCTGATCTCTAAGGGACATACTCTCTCCCTAGCCATCCTTTAAACATTAATATAGTACTACGCAAAAATCTTAGGCATCCCAGATTTCAGATGGTGTTATCTCGACAGAGCTCTCAGGAGGCTGTTAGGATAATATTGGTGAGACAGAAACAAGTGAGACAGCCAATGTCTGCAAAAGAACTGTGACAATTTCTCCAACATGCTTGGAGCAATGTACCAGCCAATTTTCTTTATAAAACTACATGGCAGTGTACCCAAGAGAATTGATGTAGTTTTAAAGATAAAGATGGTAATACCAAATATTGATTTGATTTAATTTTTTACTCTTTTCTGCTCTTTATAGTAAGTTTTTTTTTGAGATTTAGAAATTTTTATTTTCATTATTTTTGGAAGTGTCTTTGCTTTACAAAAGTTTTTTATATATGCCTAAGATTTTGCACAGTACTGTATTTGTCAATGTGGAGTGGTGAGAAAGTTTGGAAATCTGGCAGGAGCCAAGAATGGTGGAAAAGGTGAGGGTGGAGTGCCACACAAGGGGTGTGGGATAAGTAGCTGAGAAGGATTGGCAGAAGCAGAGAGGGAGTGGTCTGGGTGCAGCCACACCAGCCCTGAGACACCTGGCAAGGCAATTTGATTCCAAACAATTAGTTTATTGATCATTACAAAATATTTATCTGGTACTTCCCACTCCCTGTACTCTCCCTTCCCCTTTTCTCAACCACAATTCCCCTCTCCTTGCCCCTTATCACCCTCAGTGCACTATAGAGACCCATACCAGAATCAGGTTTATCATCATTCATGTGTCATGAAATTTGTTTTTTTGCAGTAATAGCAATACAGTGCAATAAATAAAATTACTACAGTACTGTGCAAAAGTCTGAGGCACCCTGACTCTGTATAGAACAAACTAATTGTAGAGTTTCCTGAACTTATTTAAAATGGTGAAAATTACTTAAACCCATAGTTGCCTTGATTGCTTGCCAATTAACACAACACTATTGTTTTAACAAATGACTGATGCATATGCAATCTCTTCATCTGAGGGCCAGCCTGTGCTTTTAACTGCAATTTACTGCTTGCAATTTACAATAAAATTGAAGACTGATTCTTGCTTGAATTAATTTCTGCTATATTCACATAGTTCTATAATACTGACTAACAGTCCTGTCTACCCTGTTAGATGTATGTATTCTTAATAGTTTCATAGTCATGAGATAATCTACTCATCCTCAAAACTCCAATGTTTGGTTCTTTTTTTTTGACCAGAGCCTCAATATCTCTAGTCAGCTCAAGTACCCTAAGCCTGCCAGTTTTATCCTTCACCACAGCAGGAACATGCTGTCAATGGACTCCTTATATTTCATTCTTAAAAGCGTCCCACTTTCCATTTAGTCCTTTCCCTTCAAGTAGGCTCCCTCAATCAACTTTTGCTGGATACTGATTAATTAGACATGCTCCAGTTTAGGACCCTAACCTATGGCCTAATCTATGCTGTTATGTAGGCAAAATGTCCGGTTAGCAAGTTAATTTGCCAGTGTTAATTGCTCCTAGTGAGGTGAGTTGGAGGAGAATTGAATGGAAGCTGATAGACAAGAGAGAAAAAAGAGGTTACAGGGAAAAGAGTGAGGTGATTGCTCCAGGGTTAACATGGACCTGATGTGTGCAATGGCAACAGGTACACTGCCTGACAACGTATGGGATTTGAGCATCTTATTTGAGACTGAATCCTGGTATCTCATACCCTAGGCAGGGAAATCATTAAACAGGCATTAATCCTATCAAAACTCAGAATGTTTTCAGTAAAACAAAGAACTATGCTGTAGATGCTGGGAAAACGATATAAAATCAGAAAATACTAGAGATAACCAAAAGGTCAGTCAGCATCTGTGGAGGGAGAAAAAGAGTTAATATTGGAGGTTTAACTTTACTTCTTGCTGTTCTCAGTGATGTATCTACTGTATCCTGACAAGTTGCATCACCATCTGGTATGGGAGCAGTCAAGCATTAGACCAAAAGTCCCTACAAAAGTCTAAGGATCATAGGGTTCTTCCTACTATCTATCAGGGACATTTATCAGGAGCACTACAAACACAGGGCCCTTAGTACTATTAAGGATCCCATCCATCCATCCAGTATCCTCTTTGACTTACCACCATGAGGCGGGAGACTACAATGCATAAAAGCAAGGATGGTCAGGATGAGAAACAGTTTCTTCCCCCAGGGCATGAGGCTTCTAAACTCCCGGCTGCATCTTATTCGAAGTGTCATTGGTTAATCTGTTCCCTACCTTACAATATTTTATACTAATGCACTTTAATTTGTTATTTATGTATGATTCATCTGTAGATTTTATCTTTATCTTCATAAGTTATTGTCTGCTTCTATGTGTGTTATGTGCTTTACACCCGGTCTAAAGAAACATTGTCTCATTTCTATGTACATTATTTGGTTATATCCATTATATACATGTATGTAATTAAGTGACAATAAACTTCACTAGACATGACTGTATGTATGAGTAAAATTTTCTCAGGCCATATAAAAGTTTTTAATAACCACAAATCTACCAGTTCTGCAGGGTATTTCCATCTGATTGTCACAGGGATAATTAAATTAGCATCTACTGAATTAGTGAAAATTCCCAGCAATTTTTGGGATTCATTTCAGAGTCTGATCTGAAGGATGGATTGTACTCAGAAGCACATTTTTTGCTCACTTGGATATTTTGTGTGCTCGTTTGCTGCTTCTAGAACTACAAGATAACTTTTGAGAGATTTATGGAAGTGATTTTGTCTCATCAAGCAAAGAAACTTTAAAAAAGATACTTCTGAATCAAAACTTCACAAGAAATTTCAAATAGAAAGAATGTCATGTCCATTAAAGTAATTATTGAAACAAAACTCAAATGAGAAAGGAAAGGTAGTTTAATCAAGAAAATTTCTCAATGAGGGCAGCTGTAACTAGTTTAATAAGATTATTCCCTTAAAATTTCACACCATACTTACAGGGAATTATTGAGTTGCCATCAACGTAGGAGTGCTTCCAACTGAACAACTGCCATGACTGCTACCATTCAAGGACATTTAGAAATGAACAGCAAACACAGACCTTGTCAGCATTGTTCTCATTCAGATAAAAGAATAAAAAACAGGGAGATAGGCACCATTAGACTGGACAGCTCAATGACTAAGGTTGGAAAATGACTGAGCCTTTCAGAATGAAAGTTTATAGAAACATATCTAACAATCAAATTGAAGTAACACACACAAAATGCTGGTGGAACGCAGCAGGCCAGACAGCATCTATACAGTCATCTATAGAGGAAGAAGTACAGTCAACATTTCTTCTTCCTGTCATCTATACAGGAAGAAGTACAGTCGACGTTTCGGGTCGAGACCCTTCATCAGGACTAACTGAAAAAAGAGATAGTAAAAGATTTGCAAGTGGGAGGTGGAGGGGGAAAACTGAAATGATAGGAGAAGACAGGAGGGGGAGGGATGAAACTAAGAGCTGGGAAGTTGATTGGCAAAAGGGATACAAGGCTGGAGAAGGGGAGTATTATAGGACGGAAGGCCTTGGATGAAAGAAAGGAGGAGGGGAGCACCCGAGGAAGAAGGAGAACAGGCAAGGAGATATTGTGAGAGGGATAGAGAGATAAGAAGCAAATAAATTTTAAAAATAGGGATGCAGTAAGAGGCAGAGGAGGGGGCATTAACGGAAGTTAGAGAAGTCAATGTTCATGCTATCAGGTTGGAGGCTACCCAGCCGGTATATAAGGCGTTGTTCCTCCAACCTGAGTTTGGATTCATTTTGACAGTAGAGGAGGCCATGGATTGACATATCAGAATGGGAATGGGACATGGAATTAAAATGTGTGGCCACTGGGAGATCCTGCTTTCTCTGACGGACAGAGCGTAGGTGTTCAGCGAAATGCTCTTCCAGTCTGCGTCGGGTCTCAACAATATATAAAAGGCCCATTGGGAGCACCGGACACAGTATACCACACCAGCAGACTCACAAGTGAAGTGTCGCCTCACCTGGAAGGGCTGTCTGGGGCCCTGAATGGTGGTGAGGGAGGAAGTGTAAGGGCAGGTGTAGCACTTGTTCCGCTTACAAGGATAAGTGCCAGGAGGAAGATCAGCGGGAAGGGATGATGGAGTCGAATGGACAAGGGAGTCGCATAGGGAGCAATCCCCGCAGAAAGCAGAAAGGCGGGGGAGAGGGAAAGATGTGCTTGGTAGTGGGATCTCATTGGAGATGGCAGAAGTTATGGAGAATTATACGTTGGACACGGAGACTGGTGGGGTGGTAGGTGAGGACAAGAGGAACCCTATCCCTAGTGGGGTGGCTGTAGGACAGGGTGAGAGCAGATGTGTGGGAAATGGGAGAGATGCGTTTGAGGGCAGAGTTGGTGGTGGAGGAAGGGAAGCTCTTTTCTTTAAAAAAAGAAGACATCTCGTTTGTCCTGGACTGAAAAGCCTCATCCTGAGCGCTGATGTGGCAGAGACGGAGGATTTGAGAGAAGGGGATGGCATTATTACAAGTAACAGGGTGGGAAGAGGAATAGTCCAGGTAGCTGTGAGAGTCCGTGGGCTTATAGTAGATATCAGAAGATAAGCTGTCTCCAGAGATAGAGACAGAAAGATCAGGGAAGGGGAGAGAGGTGTCAGAAATGGGCCAGGTAAATTTGAGGGCAAATTGGAAGCAAAGTTGATGAAGTCAATGAGCTCAGCATGCGAGCAGGAAGCAGTGCTAATGATTTTGTTGACCTAGCGAAGGAAAAGTGGGGGACAGAATGCAGTATAAGCTTGGAACATGGACTGTTCCACATAGCCAACAAAAAGGCAGGCATATCTGGGACCCATATGGGTGCCCCTGGCTACACCTTTAGTTTGAAGTAAGTGAGAGGAGCCAAAGGAGAAATTATTAAGAGTAAGGACCATTTCCGCTAGATAGAGGAGAGTGGTGGTAAAGAGGAACTGGTTGGGTCTGGAATCCAAAAAGGAATAGAGAGCTTTCTGATGCATATGGGTCCTAGCTATGTCTGCCTTTTTGTTAGCTATGTGGAACAGTCCACATCCCAAACCTATACTGGCATCCGTCCTCCACTTTTCCTTCGCTAGATCAACAAATTCACCTGTGAGTCTGCTGGTGTGATATACTGTCTCCAGTGCTCCCAGTGTGGCCTTCTATATACTGGTGAAACCCAACGCAGACCGGGAAATCATTTCGTTGAACACCTACACTCTGTCCACCAGAGAAAGCAGAATCTCCCAGTGGCCACACATTTAATTCCACGTCTGCATCAGTTTACTGAAACTCTGAAGTTGGCTCTTTCTTGAGGTCTTCGCGATTTCTTCTTAACACTGCTCCTTCTTCTGTTTGGACCATGTATGATCTGAGTTGTACTTCTTCAAGTACTGTAGCTTTCTGTGTCCATCTGTTCATTTTGTCTTGTATTCTCACTTCATCTCCTTGGTGCAGTTCAAGTAATGGATGGGAAAATCTGTCAAAGTATGTTTTCTGCTTGGCTTTGTGTTCATCTTTCCAACTTTTCACTTGTTCACCTCCCTCTGTTCTCAGAAGGCTCTCACCTATTGGCAGCTTGGACCTCAAATGGCGTCCCATTAAGATCTGAGCAGGTGAAAATCCACATTCAAGTGGAGTAATGCAGTAGCCTAATAAAGCTTTATAAAAATCACCTCCACTATTTTTTGCTTCGCGCATCAGTTTCTTGATAATTCTTACTGACTTCTTAACTAATCCATTCGATTGACGGAAAAATGGACTAGATGTTGTATGAACAGAGCCCCATTCATGAGCAAAATGTCTCATGCATTCACCATTGAATTGTAGACCGTTGTCTGTGAAAACTTCATCAGGTATACTATGTCTGGAAAAAACTGATTTCATGCATATAATTACATTCTCTGCAGTTGTTCTGCTCAAACCATACACTTCAGGATACAATGAGTAGTAATCTGTTATTAATAGAGTGTTTGTTGTTAGTTATAAAAAGATGAACGCCTACCTTTTGATAAGGTCTATGAGGATTCAGATCTGGATGCACTGGCTCCTTAGGGTTGCTAGGTTGGTATTTAAGGCAGATTTGACAAGAAGACACCAGTTCTGCAATTTCTTGATTCATCCTGGGCCAAAACATCACTTCCCGCACCCTTCTCTTACACTTTTCAATACCTAGGTGGCCTTCATGAATTTTCCCAAGCATTTCTTTCTTTCTTTTCTTTTTCAATCTTTTTATTAATTTTCACATATACACAAAAAAAAATAACATAGTAATAAGTAAATTATAAATACAATAGACTTGAAATCACATTGATAATAAGATAATAATATCCTACTAAACATCAACAAAAGAAAATACCTTAATCAAGTCCACATGATTATATGAAAAAAAAACAAATAACCATTAAAAAAGAAAAAAAAATATTAAAAAATATGTGAGAAAAAAAATATATTAAAAAAAATAAAACACTAAACTAAACTAACATAGGCAATAATAACAGTTTACAAGTATAAGATAGTGTCAAAGAACTCCGGAACTCCATACCTGAACATGAATAAGCAGAAAGGTCTGGAGAAGGCCAAATTAATTCATATGAAAATGTCGAATAAACGGTCTCCAAGTTTCTTCAAATTTAATTGATGAGTCAAAAATAGTGCTTCTAATTTTTTCCAAACTCAGACAAGAAATAGTTTGAGAAAGCCATTGAAATGTAGTAGGAGGATTTACTTCTTTCCAATTTTGTAGTATAGACCTTCTGGCCATTAATGTTACAAAAGCAATCATTCGTCTGATTGAGGGGGAAAACTGATTGCCATCTTCATTTGGTATGCCAAAAATTGCAGTAATAAAATGAGGTTGTAAATCTATATTCCAAATTGAGGAAATAGTAGTAAATATATCCTTCCAATAATTATGTAAAGTGGGACATGACCAAAACATATGGGTCAATGAGGCCACTGCTAAATGACATCTGTCACATAGAGGGTTAATATGAGAATAGAATCGAGCAAGTTTATCTTTAGACATATGAGCTCTATGTACAATTTTAAATTGTATTAAAGCATGTTTAGCACATATAGAAGAAGAATTAACCATTTGCAAAATTTTTTCCCATTTATCTGTTGATATGTTGTATTGAAGTTCTTTTTCCCATTCTTGTTTAATTCTAACTGATATTTCTGGTTGTATCTTCATAATCATATTATAAATAAAAGCTACTAATCCCTTCTGACAAGGATTTAAGATAAAGATCAAATCTGTAGTGTCCATCAAAGTTGAATTAGGAAAAGATGGTAAAACTTTATGTAAAAAATTTCTAATTTGTAAATATCTGAAAAAATTAGATTTAGGTAGTTCAAATTTATTAGAAAGTTGATCAAATGACATCAAAGTATCTTCAAAAAAGAGATCACGAAAACATTTTATACCTTTCCTTTTCCATATGTTAAAAGCTTGATCTGTCCAGGAGGGTTTGAAAAAGAAATTAAATAAGATAGGGCTATCAAGAACAAAGTTTTTCAAAATAAAAAACTTACGAAATTGAAACCAAATTCGTAATGTATGTTTAATAACAGGATTAAGTATTTGTTTATTAAATTTAACTAAATCCGCAGGAAGACAAGAACCAAGAACAGAGAATAGAGAATATCCCTTTACCTCATTACATTCCAAATTTACCCACTGTGGACACAGTGGTGAATCCAAATCTAATTTCCAATACAATAAATTACGAATATTATTTGCCCAATAATAAAATCTAAAATTAGGTAAAGCTAAACCACCATCTTTTTTTGATTTTTGCAATTGCTTTTTACTTAACCTAGGGTTTTTATTTTGCCACACAAATGAAGAAATTTTTGAATCAATGTTATCAAAAAAAGATTTAGGAATAAAAACTGGTAGGGCTTGGAATAAATATAAAAATTTCGGTAAAATCATCATTTTGACAGCATTAATCTGACCAATTAATGATAAAAACAAGGAAGACCATCTTGTAGTAAGTTGATGAATTTGATGAAACATAGGTAAAAAATTCATTCTGAATAAATCTTTATATTTCTTGGTAATTTTTATACCTAGATAAGTGAAGTTATCAGTAACAACTTTAAATGGTGTCCTATCAGTCAATAAAGTTTGTGCATTTAAAGGAAATAATTCACTCTTATCTAAATTTAGTTTATAACCAGAAAAAGTACCAAATTGAACCAACAAGGATAAAATAGCAGGAATAGACCTATCAGGGTCAGAAATATATAACAGCAAATCATCAGCATAAAGAGATAATTTATATAACTTCTCATTACGGGTAATACCAAAAATATTAGGAGATTCACGAATAGCAATAGCTAAAGGTTCTAATGCAATATTAAATAATAAAGGACTTAAGGGACAACCTTGTCTCGTACCACGAGATAATTGAAAAAAAGAGGATCTGTGGTTATTCGTAAAAACAGAAGCAACAGGTTTATGATATATTAATTTAATCCATGATATAAAATTAGGACTAAAATTAAAATTTCTCAATGTATTAAATAAATATATCCATTCAACTCTATCAAAAGCTTTTTCAGCATCTAATGAAATAACACATTCTGGGATTGTGGGTGGTGAAGTATGAATTATATTAATCAATTTTCTAACATTAAAAAAGGAATACCGATTCCTCATAAAACCAGTTTGATCTTCTAAAATAATCTGAGACAGTACTTTTTCTAATCTAATAGCTAAAATTTTTGTAAGAATCTTAGAATCTACATTTAATAATGATATAGGGCGATAAGATGTACATAAAGTAGGATCTTTATCTTTTTTAAGAATTAGAGAAATATTAGCTTCATAAAAAGATTGAGGTAATCTCTTCTTAGCAAACACATCATTAAAAATTTCACATAACCAAGGAGAAAGCAAAGAAGAAAAAGTTTTAAAAAATTCTACTATATAACCATCAGGACCAGGAGCTTTCCCTGAGTTCATTGATGAAATAGCCTCTCCTATTTCCACTATAGAAATAGGAGCATCTAACAGGCTATGATCTTCATCAGTCAGTTTAGGAATATTCAAATTGTTAAAAAAATTATCTATCATGGACTGGTCACCATCAAATTCTGAATGATATAAAGATTTATAAAAATCTTGAAAGGTATTATTAATTTCTTTATGATCAGTAGTTAAATTACCGTCTGATTTGCAAATTTTAATAATTTGTCACTTAGTCAAGATAGCCTTTAATTGATTAGCTAACAGTTTACCAGTACGGTCACTATGAATATAAAATTGAGCCCTGGTCCTAATTAATTGATTTTCAATTGAAGAAGATAATAGTAAACTATGTTCCATTTGAAGCTCAACTCTCTTCTTATAAAGTTCTTTGGTAGGAGTCACGGAATAAATCTTATCAATTTCCTTAATTTTATCCACCAATAAAGCAATATCTAAATATCTTTGTTTTCTTTTACCAACAGAATATGAGATAATTTGACCACGAATAAAAGCCTTAAAAGAGTCCCAAAGTATTCCTCTGTCGATTTCTTCAGTACAGTTTGTAGAAAAGAACAAGTCAATTTGCTGTTTTATATAAGTAATAAATTCCGGGTCTTGAAGCAAAGTAACGTTAAGTCTCCAAGATCTGGTGTTATTGGAATAGTCCGAAATCTTAATAGATAACTTCAAAGGTGCATGATCCGAAATAGTAATAGAATCATATTTACAATCAATAACATCCGTTAATAACCGATGATCAATAAGAAAATAGTCAATTCTAGAGTAACTATGATATACATGTGAAAAAAAAGAAAATTCTTTATCTTTAGGGTTCAAAAACCGCCATATTTCTGTAATTCCCGAGTCAACCAAAAATGAATTAATAAGTAGGGCTGATCTATTCGGAAGAGTGCGAATAGGTTTAGATCTATCCATCAAAGGATTCAAACAACAATTAAAATCTCCACCCATTATCAACATATATTCATTTAGATTAGGAAGAGAGGTAAATAAACGTCTAAAAAATTCAGAGCAATCAAAGTTTGGAGCATAAATATTAACTAGAACAACTTTCCGATGGAAAAGTAAACCAGTTATCAACAAAAATCTACCCTGTGGGTCAGAGATAATTTCATGATGTGTAAACGATATTGAGGGATCTATAAAAATAGACACACCCCTAATTTTGGCGGTACAATTCGAATGAAATTGTTGACCCTTCCAGAACCTAAAAAAACGTTGATTATCCTCCCTCCTGATATGGGTCTCCTGTGCAAAGATAATATTAGCATTCAGTCTATGGAATACTTTAAATATTTTTTTGCGTTTAATCGGATGATTTAAACCATTAGTATTCCAGGAGATAAAGTTAACAGATCTATCCATCATACCAATATTAATTGTGTATATCATAAAAGGTTAAAAAGACACATAACCCACAATTCAGGAAGGAGGAAAATTGATTCAGGAGCAGCCGGAGAACATGACACCTCAACAATATTAGTAATTTAAAGTCGGCCCATAAACTAAAAGCAAAAAAATAAAAAGCAAAAGCGTGAAAAAAGATCCCTACCCCCTCCCCCCACCCCTCGAAAAAAAGCCAAGCGGCAGGCGCATAATCTAATACTAATATTACCCCCATTTCAAGATGGCAGCTCTATAAAAAAAAAGATTAGAAGAAAACTATATATCACCCAAATTAAAATATAGAGTTGCAAAAAAAAATATATATCAATCAGAATAATAAAAAAAAACTAATATAATACAACAATCATTAATAAAAAAAAGGTATAAACGTCAAAATTTAAAAGTGTAGTATACCTTTAAAAAAAAAATCCCATATTCAAATACAAGATGACGTTTCAAGAGCAAAGACTTATGGGAAGAAGAAACGCCATTTTGAAAAAGCCATATTACTAAATACAAAAGTGAGTTCAGCGATCTGTTAAAAGACAAAATAACATTTAAAAAGAAAGGGATATAATAAACAGTACAACATATATATAAAAAAAACTAAAAATCCAAAACATTCGTCCCATATCTGAGTACAGGCAAACAGATAAATGCTTGTAAAAAACAGAATCTTACGGGAAAAATAAACATCTTAAAAAAAAGATAAATCATTAATGCAAAATATAAATGTATATAACCAAAACAGAAAGAAAAAAAAGAATATTATCAAAACTAAAAAAAAACATCTATAAACAATGAAGCTAGTAAAAAAAACCGGACCCATAGATCAAAAAATAAAAAGTTATAACCCAACTTCATAGGTTAAAACTTAAAATAGAAAGATATCCTCTCTCCGAAAAATCTTCCACATAACACATAGTTCAAGTTGCAGTAGAAGATCGAAATTCTCCAACAAATTTCTTCGCTTCTTCCAGAGTGTTGAAAAATCGTTGACTGTTGTCGGGCAGCACAATTCTAAGCTTCGCTGGATACATTAAAGCTTGTCTAAGTCCGATCGAATGAATCTCTGCCATCACTGGTTTAAAAGCGATCCTGGCTCTCATTACTTCAAAAGAATAATCCTCAACTATTCGAAATTGAAAGTTTTTGTAGGAAATCATACCTTTTTTACGAGCTAATCGAATTAAAAGCTCTTTCTCACGAGGATAATGAAGGCGAACAATCACCGCTCGTGGTTTATCAGGCACAGACGAAAACCTCACAACTCTGTGAGCGCGGTCGATAATAGGTTTAGTTTTCAAACCTTCATCACCGAAAATTTCCCATAGTAAATTAGAGAAAAATTCAGTTAAATCACCGGACTCAACTTTTTCGGGAAACCCGATAATACGCAAATTCTGTCTGCGAGATCGATTTTCGAGATCAGAAATTTTAAACTTATACTGATCTACAGTCTTAAGAGTCGATTGTACCTTCTTATCCAACACTTCAATTGTACGTACTTTTTCAACAATTAATTTTTCAAGAGTCGCCAACTTATCTTCATGCCGCTGAATAACCGATGCCTGCGATTGAAACTTAGTATCAAGCGATTTAACAGCTCCTTCAAGTTCAGACATTTTCGTGGTAAACGTGTTTTCCAAACTTGCCATTTTACTTTCCAAACTTGCCATTTTACTTTGCAGCTTGTTATCCAAACCTGCAAGTTTAGTGTCCAGAAGATTAGAAATTGTTTCAACAGATAAAGGCTCCTTAGACGATTTCTTACTTGTAGCCATTTTAAGTTCGGCAAAGTTAGATCAAATATAGTTTTAAAAGAAAAAAAAGTCAATCGAAAATATCAACTCATTTGATTAAATTCGAAAAGATTAGATTAAAGGGTGATTATAGTTAGAAAAGTGAAGAGCGCCTAAAAGGCAGATGTTTACGTCGCCATCTTGAAACTCCACCCCCCCGCATTTCTTTTCGGAGACTTTTAGGTATCATAATTCTACTACCTTTGTACAATATCCCATGCACAACAGACAGTTCTGATCTATGGTTCCAATAATCTTGTACTACTGAGGTTCAGTCATACCTATTATCTGGCCATCCATCCATCACCACTTGTATTACCTGACTGAGAATTATGTCCTTCTCTGTCTCAAGACGCAGCAGTTCCAACTTTCCGGGAGCAATAGGTACAGTCTCTATCATCATATCAAAACATGCCTGAACATCAACAGCGTCCCTGTGACTGTCTTTTTTTGTTGGATCCACAGCACTGGAAAGTGTGTCAGCCTTGTACATGAATTTTCCAGGTGTGTATGACACATTCAATGCGTTTCTTTACAATTTGATCATCATTCGCTGATTTTGCAAAGGACAGTCACTTAAAGGTTTGTTAAACAATGCAATCAGAGGCTTATGATCAGTTTCAACATCATTAGATTACCCTGACAAAACTGATGAAATCCCTTGCAAGCATACATAATGGTGAGCAATTCTTTTTCAATTTGGGCATACCTTGTTTCTGGATCAGATAATGAACAAGATGCATATGCCACTGGTAGCCATTCCTTAACATGTTTCAGGAGTAATACTGCCCCTAAGCCTGCTTGAGATGCATCACATGAGATCTTGATGGGTCTCTCAGCATCATAGAATTTCAACACAGGTTCTTTGGTGAGCACTTTCTTGAGGCTTTCCCATGCCTTCTCCTGTTCATGATTCCAGCTCCATTCATTTTTCTTTTCTGTTAGCTGCCTCAATGTTCCAAAAGATTGGGTATGAATTTTCCCATGTAGTTGACCATTCCCATGAACCTTTGAACATCCTTTTTACATTGCGGTCTTGGCATGTTCTCAATAGCAGAAACCTTCAATGGATCAGGACATACATCCTCATTGTTGATGATATCACCCACAAAGGTAAGTTCAGTCACTCCTAGCTGACATTTAGCTTTATTCAACTTCAGGTTTGCCTTGCGTGTTGCCTCTAAGACTTGTCTGAGTCTGGCATCATGCTCTGGCTTAGATGATCCCCAAGCAATAATATCATCCATGGAAGTATCTATGCCCTCAATGTGCTCATATAGCATGTGAATGGTTTTATGATACACTTCAGGAGCTGACGCAATTCCAAATGGAAGCTGAAGAAAACAATATCTGGCAAAAGGAGTGTTCAAGGTACACAACTTTGAATTCAGTTCATCTAGTTTAAATTGCCAGAATCCAGAGGATGCATCTAATTTATAAAGTACTTTGAATTAATAGGTGATTCAAGTCTCTTGGATCTAAGCAAATCCTCAGTTTTTCCATTTTTCTTATCAACAATGTCAAGCGAATTGACCCATTCAGTCGGTTCATCAATTCTTTTTTATAACTGCTAGCCATTCCATTCTGTCAAGCTCTGTTTTCAGTTGATGACGTAATGCAAAAGGCACTTTTCTACATGGATGTACTATGGGTTGCACTGTATTGTCAATTTTAATCTTGTGTTCTGGAAGACAACCAACCCCTTTGAACAAGTCCTCATACTTTTTCATCAAGTCACTGTGTTCTGACTCTGTGTCACTGTCCAGGACTAAATCTCTTTTCACCAAATTCAGTCTCCCACAGGTAGATAAATCCAGTATTGACTGTACATTCCTTGGCACCACCACAAATGAAAGCATGTCCACAATATTTTTGTGTGACACTTTTGCTACACATGATCCTTTAACTGGAATGTCTGCACTTGAATACCCAGTCACTTTTATATTTGTCTGACGTAACTTTGGTCTTGGCTTTAATGCATTAAACTCAGATTCTGCAAGAAAATTTACTTGTGCTCCAGTATCCAGTTTAAACAGAATATTGTTATGGTTCACTTGCAATGAAATAGTTCAGTCATTCTTACTTTGTTTGTTTTCACAAAGCACATTGATATAAAACTCTTCAAGTTCATTTTCAAGCACTGTATTTATTTGCTTTATTTTCTTTCTACTCTGCAACAATGTGAAAAATGATTACTCTTACCGCAGTCATTGCACATTTTCCCGTATGCTGGACACTGTTTTGGCTGATGCTGCCGCCCACGGCGATCACATAGCTTTTTTCTCTCAGATGATGTCTTGCTCTCTGTCATTTTTGTTGTAATTTTATTATTTTTTTTCTAATATGTTCATGCATCCTCAAAGCGTCTATGTTGCAGCTCTCAATGAAAAGTTCTTTAGCCCATGATGTCATGGTTTCCTAAGCTTTGCAGAGCATCAAAGCTTTATCCAAGTCTAAGTCTTGTTCTCTTAACAGTCCTTCTCTCAGAGCATTATCGAGAATGCCACAAACAATTCTGTTTTTAATGAGAGAGTCTGTCAGTTCTCCAAATTCACATGTTTTACTCTGGTGTCTCAACTCAGTAACATATTGATCAATAGTTCCAACAGATCTCTGCGTACATGTAAAAAATTAATGTCACTCATATGCCACATTACATTTCAGTATATAAAATGCTTCAAATTTGTCCATTATTGGTTTTAATGTTAAATTATCTCCATTTTCAAAAATAAAATGATTACATACCTCAATTGTGTCATCACCTGTTACATGGAGTAGAAGCACAGCTCTCGTTTTTTTCAGTTTTCGATCCGCATCGATCGCCAATAAATACAATTCAAAACATTGCTTAAGTTTTCTCCAGTTCTCAGTTACATTCCCAGACAATTGAAGTGTCGATGCAGGCTGCAAACCTTCCATTTGTAATACTGTTAGCAACACCAAAACAGTTTGAATTTTACTTTCAGAAAATTATTTTCGATTCTCCCATGTTAGGAAATGTATTATTCTTCCAGACTGACTTCTGACACCATGTTGTGTTCTTCATATTCATACATACTGTGTGTTACTAATAAAGAACCATATTCTGGAAGAAATAGAACTTTTATTTAAGAACAACCACAATGTTTTTACAATAGCATGTTTCTTGATCTTTCTATCATCCTGCATATGCTCAGAACTCTCTCCACTCACGTTCCTACACGTCATATCACCACTAGCAGTGTCTCACATGGATCTTTTCTAACATATCAGATGTTCATATTTAATGAAGATGCTACAAAGAGAGGATGGAGACCATGGAGAAATGTTTAGATATTAAGGAATTATAAACTCAAGGCCTCACCCAAGCACATAAGTTTGCAAACACAGAGGCAATGACTGAATTGGACTTGATACAAGGTAGGACAGAGGAAGCAGAGATTTAAAGTCATGGTCTATGCAGGAGAAAAAAAAGGAAGGCAGGTTGGAGAAAGTTGGAAGGATCAAGTCAAAACAGCAAAGCTGAAGATAAGATGATGAATTGAGACCAGGGCAGAATCAAGAAAAATTGCAGAAATGGTCTTAGAAATTACATGGGTACCTGACGTCCTACTCAAGGTTCAATATTGCCCAGTTTTCAGATTAGAAAGCAATACAGTTGTTTCTTTCTGAGGGATTGAATTTTTTGATGTGATTTGAACCTTTAATTAGACTTGGGTTTGCTGTGCACAAATCTAACAACCACTTTATAAAATGTCATAACTGATCTGGAGATGATGTGAAGATTTATAAGTGTAAGACCAGAAATACAAGGTCAAACCTCTCAAACAAAAAAAGTAGAATTTTTCAAGCTAAAGGATTTTTAAAAAAAAAATGCTGTGTGGATGAACTCACATCTTTAATAATGCATGACGAAAAAGCTTCCAATTATGGGAAAAAGAGTGATGAGAATGTAGAAATCCTTGTGATAAGGAGATTTTGAGATAAATAATACAACACATAAAGCAATGTTGGATCAGCATACAAGGGAGAATTTGCAGAGTTTTATCGATTTGATTAGAATATAGAAGACACAAGTAGTCCCATGGAGCACAAACAATATGGAATGATTGGCACTCTTGGCCTGTTTTGTCTATATTTTCAGTGTAACTATATCTAGACAGCACATTAAACATTAAATGCTCTGCTACTCTCTCATACAACTCATAATCATCTTTTCATTTGCTGCTATTTAGGAGTCTCAAATGGAATCTATAATTGAGGTCAGAAGAAACCATTTGTAGCACTTTTTCAGCTGAGGTCAGTTCCAGGACTTCAGTTTGGGATTCCCTGTAAGGCAGAGAGGTTCCCAATCTTTTTTATGCCATGGACCAATGCCATCAAGCAAGGGCTGGGAACAACTGCAAGGTGTTAGTCCATCTGTTAGATAAAATGTTTACAACTCTTGTTGTTTGAGGGGTGGTGTTTGTTGGAGGTATGGAAGATCCCAACATTAGATGAAGACCTCATGTACAGTAAATGGGGACCAATTATTATATTGTTAACCAGCAATCAGAGGTTTCACCAGGTGTATACTGTCTCATATCATCACTGATCAATTGAACTGACAGGGTTAATTTGTAAAACAACTATATTATTCGCCAGTTTGGTGTGTTTGATGATGCTGTTGTCACAAAGCATTGATCTTAAAATATTGAGAAACCACGTTGCAGCTTGTGCTGCTAGAAAATATGAGCAGATGGACGACGTGACTGGAAAGACCCCTTTGTGACATTGTGGTGAAAGTGTCCGTGAAAGAAACTGAAATGTATCAGAAGGTAGTTTCTTTGTGTAAAGAGTAGCAGCCAGTTTGAAGAAGAACACTCTAGAAAGAGGAACACTGTAATAAAGAGGAGACTGTGCTGTTATTTGAAGGTTAAGGTACAAATATATGTATTAGTCCAAAAACAAAAAAAATAATAAATACACATGTCAGAAATATAAAATATAAGCAGAAAATGCTGGAAACAGAGACAGAGACCAGCAATATTCTGTGTAATGCCCTTTCATCAGACCCAGTAAAAAGAGAAACAAGTTTTAAGTTGCTGGAGGTTTGAGGAAGGATAGATAACACAAAGCAAATATTCTTGACGGGATCAGGCCAAGGCGGCTGTAGTAATAAGAGTTGAAAAAAAATTTGGTTGAGACAATACAATCAAATTGACATATAAAAACTGTGAAACACAGGCCAGAGTTGTAGAAAATAGCAAGTAGATCAGAAAATATCAGTCAACTGAGAGAAACTGAGTTAATATTACAAAATCATGCAGGCTTAGAAAACAAGTTACCTGAAACTGTTATGAAATGATGTTCCTCGTTGTTGGGACTTGTTGGAAGAGGGCAGGAAGCTACAGGCATAAATGTTAAAGTGGAAGTGTGATGCAGAATTGATGTGGCAGGCAAAGGAAACTCATGGTAACCCATTGATTGGTATCTCATTGTTTGGTGTCCCAAATGTGAAGATGCACCAGTTACATTGCAATACCATGGTTAAAAATGTGCAAATGAATTTCAGTTTTTATCTGGGCTCCTTGTTAAAGAGAGGAGATTAGGGATTTCTCAAACCTCAGATCCCCTCTGCAAACTTCTTCAACCACGACGGAAGATGGTACCAAGTCTGAGATAAAATGCTTCCTTGTGACTGTTCATTTTTCATCATGTCACTGACCATTTCTCCCCCCAAAGAGATCTTCAATAGATGAAAGGAATGAAGCAGCTCGCCTTCAAAATAAAACTTAAATATAAGCCAGTGCTTATCTCATAGAAAACAGTCAAGTTCAGTAATTGAAATCATTGTTGAGGATATTCAAATAATTTTAGTTATCAACTTATTGATTAAGTTTATGTGGATCCATAAAACTAATCTGGTTTAAGGTGATGTTGGTGAAGCCCATTGACTACTTATCAGTGGCAAGCAAAATAAAGTCAACAACTAAAAACTTAATTAATAACATTTTTGAGTAAAATTTCTGGTAAACATGGGGAGCAGGCAGGTAGTTGGAAGTGAGTCCATGGCCAGATCAGCCATGATCATATTGAACGGTAGAGTAGGCTCGACAGGCCGGATGGCTTACTTTTGCTCCTATTTCTCATGATCTTATGTTCTTACGATTATTGGGATCTCTTCAGGGGGAGGAATGATCTGTTCAAAAGTGATGGGTTGCACCTGAACCCAAGGAGGACCAATATTCTTGCAGGCAGTTTTGTTTGAGCAGTTGGGGAGGGTTTAAACTAATTTGGCAGGGGGGTGGGAACCAGAGTGAAGAGACTCAGGATAGAATGAATGGTAAAAAAGCAAAGATAAGAGTGCAGTCAGTCAGGAAGGGCAGGCAGATGATAGGACAAAATTGCAGCCAGCAGGGTGAGTACCAATGCAAGTATAGTACTCAAAGTGTTAAATCTCAATGCACAGTATATAAGAAATAAGGTGGATGATCTTGTTGCACTATTACAGATTATCAGGTACGATGTTGTGGCCATCACTAAATTCTGACTGAAGGATGGTTGTAGTGTGGAGCTGGATGTCCAAGGTTATATGTTGTATCGGAGTGATAGGAAGGTAGGCAGAGGGGCTGGTGTGACTCTGCTGGGGTAAGGAATGGCATCAAATCAGTAGAAAGATTTGACATAGGATCAAAAGCTGTTGAACCTTTGTGTGTTCAGTTAAGAAAGTGCAAGGGTAAAAGGACCCTGATGGGTGTTATGTACAAGCCTCCCAACAACAGGAATTAGAAAAGACATGTCAAAAGAGAAATGCTATGATAGCCATGGGAGATTTTAGCATGCAGGTCGATTGGGAAAATTAGATTGGTAAAGGATCTCAAGAGAGGCTTGAATGCTTAGGAGATGGCTTTTTAGAACAGTTTGTCATTGAGCTTGCTAGGGGATCAGGTATACTGGATTGGGGGTTATGCAATAAACTGGAGGTGACTAGGCAGCTTAAGATAAAATAACCCTTAGGAGGCAGTGATCACAAAATCACAGTGTTCACATAAAAATTGATAGGGGGAAAGTGAAGTCTAACATAGGAGTATTTCAATGAAGTAAAGGAAATTACGGTGGTATGAGAGAAGAGATTGACAGGGATGACAGCTGAACAGCAATGGCTTGAGTTTCTGGGAAAATGAGGGAGGTGCAGGATAGATGTATTCGCAGGATGAAGAAACACTCTAATGGCAAAATAGTGCAACTGTGGCTAACAGGAATCTAAAAGCAAAAGAGAGAGCATATAACAAAGCACAAGATAGCAGGAAGATAGAAAGTTGGGAAGTTTTTAAAAACCTAATTCTTTTAGCAACTAAAACAATCATTAAGAGGGAAAAGATGAAATATGAAAGCCAGTTAACAAACAATATCAAAATTGATAGTAGAAGCTTTTCAAGTATGTAAACAATAAAAGAGAGGTGCAAGTGGATATAGGACCATTAGAAAATAAGGCTGGAGAGATAATATCAGGAGCCAAGAAGATGGCAGATGAACTGAATGAGTATTTTGCATCAGTCTTCAGTGTAGAAGACACTAGCAGTGTGTCAATTGTTGAAGGGTGTGAGGAAGAAAATGTGAGTGCAGTTAATAATACAAGGGAGAAGGTGATCAAAAAGCTGAAAGACCAAAGGGTATATAAGTCACCCAGACCAGATGAACTGCACCCTAGAGTTCTGAACAGGTAGTGGTGAAGATTCTGGAGGCATTAGTAATGATCTTGCAAAACTCAGTGGACTCTGGCATGGTGCCAGAGGACTGGAAAATTGCAAATGTCACTCCTCTCTTTAAGAAAGGAGAAAGGCAGCAGAAATGAAATTCTAGAACAGATAGCCTGACCTCAGTGGTTGGGAAGATGTTGGGGTCAACTGTTAAGGATGAGGTTAGTGACACAGGACAAGATAGGACAAATTCAGCATGGTTTCCTTAAGGAGAAATCTTGCCTGACAAACCTGTTGAAATTCTTTGAGGAGATTACATGTAGGATAGATTAAGGGAATGCAGTGGATGTTGTATATTTGGACTTCCAGAAGGACTTTGACAAGGTGCCACACATGAGGCTGCTTACCAAGTTAAGAGCCCATCATATTACAGGAAAGTTACTAACATGGTTAGAGCCTTGCCTGATTGGTAGGAGGCAGCAAGTGGGAATAAAAGGATCCTTTGCTTGTTGGCTGCCAGTGACTAGTGGTGTTCTGCAAGGGTTGGTGTTGGGATTGCTTCCTTTTACACTGTATATCAATGATTAAATGATGGAATAGATGGCTTTGTTACCACGTTTGCAGATGATACTAAATTTAGTGGAGGGGTGGGTAGTGTTGAAGAAGCAGGTAGGCTGCAGAAGGACTTAGACAGATTAGGAGAATATGCAAGCGTGTGGTAAATGAAATACAATATTGGAAAATGCTCGGTCGTACACATTGGTAGTAGAAATAAATGAGTAAACTATTTTCTAAATGCTGGGAAATCCAAAGATCTGAGATGCAAAGGGACTTGGGAGTCCTTTTGCAGAACACCCTAAAGGTTAACTTGTAGGTTGAGTTGGTGGTGAGGAAGGCAAATCAAATGTCAGCGTTCATTTCAAGAGGTCTGGAATATAAGAGCAGGGATGTAATTCTGAGACATTATAAGGCACTGGTGAGGCCCCACCTTGAGTATTGTGAACAGTTTTGGGCTCCTCATCCAAGAAAAGTTTTGCTAGTATTGGAGAGAGTTTTGAGGGGGTTCACAAAGAAGGTGTACTCGCTGGAATTTAGAAGGCTGAGAGGGAATCTCATTGAAGCCTTTTGAATATTGAAAGGCCTAACAGAGTAGATGTGGAGAAGAATGTTTCCCATGTTGGGGGAGTCTATAACAAGAGGGCACAGCCTCGGGATAAAGGGATGTCCATTTAAAACAGATGTGGAGAAATTTCGTTAGCCAGAGGGTGGTGGATTTGAGGAAATTGTTACCACAGGAAGCCATGGAGGCCAGTTTGCTGGGTGTATTTAAGGCAGAGATTGGTCGGGTCTTGACTGGACATGGTATCAAAGGTTACAGAGAGAAGGCTAGGGTGTGGGGCTGAGGAGCAGAGAAATGGTTTGAATGGTGGAGTAGACTCAATGGGTCAATAGCCTAATTCTGCTCCTATGTCCTATGGTCTTATGGTCTTTATCATGTATTACATTGTATGCTGCTACAACATTAACAAAGTTCATGACATATGCCAGTGATATTAAACTCGATTCTGATTCTGATTCTTTTGGGTTTCTTCGTTTTGTCACTGTCTGTAAGGAAAAGAATCTCATGGTTGTATAATGTATACATACTTTGATAATAAATGTGTTTTGAACTTCCAACTTTTGAACTTTAATATAGCCAGTAAATCAACTGTATAGTAGACACAGACATGCCTAACAATAAACAGAGATGATACATGTACAAATGATAAATCCACAATTTATTGAAACAGAAAATAGATGCCAAAAAGTTATAATTAAAATACATAACTATATTTTTGACTTAAGCAGAAGGACTCCCTTTGTGGGATGTTATAAAGTGCTAAAAAGTGGCATTAAACAGAAGCTTGAAATTTCAGTATATTTTCTCTCTGCAAATTCTGTGGGCAATTATACAATCTTGAAATTAAATAAATTCTGCTTGATCCAGTCAGTTTAAGGGGGCCCATCCTTCATTCAACCTTCTTAGGAGAAACACTTAACATGAATGACTTTTCATGAATGACCTGACTGTGAAGCCATTTTAAATGGAGAAATTACAAAATATCATTGCCTTGATGAACATAGTCCCTTTATGCTAAAGCATTACTTACAATATATGTGAGTATGTGCTTATAATGTAGCAATTTGTAAACCTCTTTGGAGATGAGAACACATATACTTGTAGAGGTCCACACAGGTAGCACTGAGGTTCAAGCTTTTGTTTTTCAGATCGAGATCTTACTCTTCAGGTAAATTTCAGTGGGGTATGTGAATGATCTGTCTCTTCATCAGTACTAATTTTACACTTGATTAACTACTATTGCACAGCATTGATACAAGCATGGAGGACAGTCAGATTTTATTTATTATGCAATATTCATACCTAACTCTAATGGCACATGAAAGGTGGTTGTGGTAGTGGAGATGTACAGAAACAGTTCAAATATCAGAGAGGATCAAAAGATGAATCTGATTTACAATTTAATGATATAAATACAGATGTTGCTTCCATGTGCAAACTTTCCAAGGAAATGTGTAAAATACAAGAAAGCATTATATCAAGTCTTTGAAAACTTCCTTCATTTGTTTAATCCCAGACAATCAACATCATTTTCATCTTCTGTTCCTTTTCTGGGAGTTGTTTCAAAGTATTAATGACCTTTTTCCTTTTTGGATCTGCACAGATACGCCTGGACCCAACTGTGAATCTAAAAAGAAAAAGAAGTTAAATTTTCGTACAATGCTTTGAGAATAATAATGACTTAAAACTAGGATCCAGTGCCAGCCAGAGTCAGAGTACTGAGATATTAGAATGTGTGCGTGCTAAATCTTTGCAGCGGAGTTTGCTATCCTGTTGGCTTGGCAGTTCTTGTCATTGGACCAAGACCCTGTTCTGTCAAAGCCATGTGGTAGCTGATATGTAACAACAATCCCAAGTTAAACGTAATCAAATAGGGGCATGTTCCACTCCTCAGTAAAACAAGTCATCTTTGATCCTCAGAAGAAGAGAAAGACTTACATTACAGCATTAATCTTGCAACGGCCTCCATTGCTCTGGATTTCAAATCTTTGGATTTTGTCGATGGAGGGGACTTTCTTTGAATACCTCTTGCAACAGCTGGTCAGTACACGAGTAGGAGCTAAAAAACAGAAGCTTTGAGGTAATAATGGGAAGGTGCAGAACATTGAATATTACAGCAAAGGAACAAGTGCTTCAGTATAGCACTGAAATAATTGAACTAGTAATTAAATTCCTAACTAAGCTCATTCTGTGTTCAAAGCAACACACACAAAATGCTGGAGGAACTCAGCAGGTCAGGCAGTAAATATCAAAATTAATAAGTAGTCAGTGTTTTGGACCAAGGCCCTTCTTCAGGACTGAGAAGGAGGGGAGAAGAGATCAGAATAAAAAGATGGGAAGAGGGAAAAGAGGCCAGGTGGAATATGGTGAAGCCAGGCGGGTGGGAAAGATCAAAGGCTGGAGACAAAGGAATCAGATAAGAAAGAAGAATGGATGATAGGAGAAAGGGAAGGAGGATGGTCCCAGGGAGGTAACAGGCAGGTGAGAAAAGGTAAAAGGTTAGAGTAGGGAATATTCATATCCCTTAATTTTCTGCACATACACCTGCCTATCCAAGAACCTTTTAAACGGCTCTGTTATACTTGTCTCCATTATCTTTCATAGCTGCACTTTCCAGATATCCATCACTCTGTGTAAGATACATGCTCTGTCTATAAACAAGACAGGATGATGGAGATGAATGTTGCTTTCCCAGATGCTGAATGACTGTTCTATCAAAACATTTGGCTCAAGTCACAGATTAAAAATCCCTCTCTTCACTGATTGAGTTTTCCAATTGGAGGACAGGAATAATAATGTGGAGCAGCAAAATATGTCATTGTCACCATAGGAGCTATTGTAGTGAGGTTCAAGTTTATTATTCAATAGAGATTTTTGAAACAGCAGCAAATTATCCCATTCTTAGTTGGTTGCATTTGCAATTGAAAAAATTGAAAAAAAATCACAGAATTGAATTAATAGAATTATTTTTATTTTATTGAAGACTTATAGAGACACACTGCTTTTATTCTTAATGCTTTCCTATTAACATTATGAATGGCAAAGTTCACAATTTGTTTTGAGACAACCTTTAGTAAGCAGATTTTACAGTTAGGGTTGGTAAAATGGACATAGAGTGGAAGAACTGAAGTGCTTGGTTTTCTGTATGGATAAAACTGGCTCATATAGATAAGCATATTGAAACACGAAACACATTATATTAGATATAGTGATATGCCACGTGTTTCCTTAATTGCATTATGCACTGCTGTTTGGTGATGCTGCATTGTAAAAATAATTGAAGACAGCGATAGCCATTGTTGGTTTGAATAGAGATCAATACTGACTATAAAGTGCACTGGACCTTCACCTATGTTAATTGGGCTGTAAATAAAGAAGATGAAGTAAATCTTTGCCACTCTTCCAGTAGCGGAATCCATATTAAAGTGGTTCTTGCCAAACATGTTTAGAATGAGTGTAATATTGAAAGATGTAATGAGAAGTTAAAACCCACTTCAAGACAATTCAGATTACTTTCATATTTAAACTGGAAGTCTAGCAATATATACACTATAACTGTAGTAAAAATGTTGCCTCCTGATATATTACTCACTGTGAAACATGAGGAGATGATTTGGCCAATCGGGTCCATGTCAGCACCTAGTTAAGTAATCCTGTCATTCCCATTCTTCATCTTTCTTTCCTGAATCTTCTCACTCATGTCCAACAATTCCCTTTGCATTATTTTATCTTTTAACTGCACTAGGATTCATTTCCAATAGCCAATTTTGGGATACGAGTGGAGGCCAGAGCACCTGGAGGAAACCCTTGTGGTTACAGGTAAAATATGCAAACTCCACACAGAGAGCACGTGAGGTTAGGAGCGGCGAGACAGAACTATTAACTGTTGCACTGTTGTGGTAATTCGGCAATTGTTTCAATCACAAAAACACAATTAACAATGGGAAGCTGCAGATGTATATAAAAAGCAAGGCTAAAAGGTATTCTGGATATATCGTGGAAAAAATATGGTTTGCTGGTTCTTTTAAAGCATTCTGATATTTGCTTGGAGGTGGATCCAATACAATGCTCTAAATGGCAGTGTGATTGGAATTGAAAAGCTAGCAACCAATTGTTTAGAATTTATGAGATGCCCTGCAAATACTACTTAAGTGACAGATTTAAAAACAAACGATAGGCATAAATGTGGAATAAACCTATAAAAACATTCACTCACCTCCTGACAAAGCAATGTTGAGTATGCTGAGACCAATCAACACTACAAGAAACTGCTTCATTTTGTTGAAAAAAGTTTTCCTCACTGGTGGTGCTGGTGCTATTAAAACGTTTCAACTGTAGCTCATATATATCCTCTGAGATGAACAACCCCTGTTTTATATTGTGTGAGGGAGGAAGTGAGTGGAAGGTAGGTTTGGTGTCTCTGTGGAAATTGTGATGAGACGTTTAGATTCATCTACCCTTCCTATTCCTAACCTTCGTGGTTCTCTTTAGATTTTCAATTGCAATTATCTATGATTTAAAAATTTAATAGCATAATAGTCATTATCAACTCTACAGTTTATTTTAGCTCAATGGTTGTGGAATTCTTATTTGTTCTATAAAGAACGTTGATTTATTATTCTTAGATTGATTCGTGGGAAACTTTGGTTTACAGAGTAAACAAATCTCATCTGCATATCTTTGTCTCATGTAAACCACACCACTAACACCAAAAATTTAATTAGAGAAAGTAATGAACTTGTATTAGTGTGGCGATCAAGTTAAAAAGATATATTTGTTCTTTATGGAATTCTTAATTGTCTGCATTTGTAACTCACAGTAAAATCTTAATTAGCATCTTTTAGTTTCAAGAAATAAAAACAAACATAAAAATATATACAAGAAATAATTAATGTTTTTAATATCCATTGTGTTATTGCTTCAATAGATTTGTAATGTTAACTTTTTGGAATACAAAAATATAGGTGTATAAGACGATGTGGATAGTCAGAGGCTTTTTCCCAGGGCTGAAATGGCTAACACGAGAGGGCACAGTTTAAAGGTGCTTGGAAGTAGGTACAGAGGAGATGTCAGGGTAAATTTTTATGCAGAGTGTGGTAAGTGCATGGAATGGGCTGCTGGCGACGGTGGTGGAGGCGGATACAATAGGGTCTTTTTTAAGAGACTCCTGGACAGGTATATGAAAGTCAGAAAAATTGAGGGCTACGGATAACCCTAGGTAATTTCTCAGATAAGGACATGTTCGGCACAGCTTTGTAGGCTGAAAGGCCTGTATTGTGCTGTAGGTTTTCTATGTTTCTAAAAAGGTTGGAAGACCACTACAACTCCAGTTGATCCATCCTTGCCTAGCCTGAAGTTAAAATCAAGTCACAGTTTACACATCCTGAACAAAATCAAATTATAACACATTGCAAAAACAGAAGTTTTGTTCTGACTCTGCAAACTGAGCTTATTCCAAGTAGTTCAGGTAGAAATGAGAAAAGTCATTAACTAAAGCTGGAGGCTGGTAATTGAAAATCCCAACATGGACCTTGTGACAGAGTATTATATTGGAGCAGGGCAAATTACAAGAGCATTAGGCAGGAACTCGGGAGAGTTAATTATGAACATCTGTTTTTGGACAGGACTACATCCAATATATAGAGGGTGCTTAAAGACCCAATATACAGAGTACAGGACAGGTATGTTCCAGTAAGAAGTAAGGACAAGGATGGCAACGTAAGAGAATCTTGGATGTTGAGAGAAGTAATTAACTTAGTCTAGAAGAAAAAGAAAAAGTTTGTAAAGTTTAGGAAGCTAGAATCAAACAGAACCCTTGAGGATTATAAGGAACCTGGGAAATAACTCAAGAAGGGAATTATGAAAGCCAGGAGGGGCCATGAAAAGTCCTTGGCAAGTAGGGTTAAAAGAATCCTAAGGCATTCTAAACATGCAGTACATCAAGAGCAAATAATAACGAGGGAGAGGGTAGGACCACTCAAAGATAAATAGGGGAACATTTACTTGGATAAAGGGAATATAGATGAGGTCCTTAATGAGTATGTTTACATCAGTATTTCCCAAGGACAAGGATATGGAGGATCAGTACAGAGAATATTGCAGGTATATACAAGGGCATTTCAAGGTAAAGGAGGAGGTAGTGTTGGGTATTTTAAAGAGAGTTAATGTAGATAATTCCCCAGGGCCTGATGGCATATGCTCCAGGTTATTGAGAGAGGCAGGAAAAGAGATTGCTGGGATCTTGACCAATATCTTCATGTCCTCGCTAGGTTCTGAAGAATTGGTGAGCAGCTAATGTTGATCCACTATTCAAGAAGGGAATGAGGAATAATCCTGGAAACTATAGACTGGTGAGTCTCGCGTCAGTAGCAGGAAAGTTACTGGAGAGAATTTTTAAGGATAGGATTAATAAGCATTCGGAAAACCACAGCCTAATTATGACTTTGAGAGACTTCGTCACTGACGAAGGGTCTCAGCCAGAAACGTCGACAGTGCTTCTCACTATAGATGCTGCCTGGCCTGCTGTGTTCCACCAGCATTTTGTGTGTGTTTCCAGAGCAGAAGAATACTTGGGATTCAGTTTTGTCTGGGGCAATGGATGTGTCAAAGCAATGTTTCAACTTTGAGTTCTATTTCTTCAGTTCAAGATCAGGAATAGGTGAATATATTCTTCCAATTGACTTTCAATTGTGCAATCCAATCCTGACCCAAATGAGCAGGACAGTCAATTCCTACAATTGGTTAGTCAAGATGCATGCAATGGAACACGTCATGCATTGCATTTCTCCTAGACCATCAACAGTTCTCTTCAGAAAGCATGAAGATTGAGAGGGCCCATTCTAAATATCACCTCCATTTCATTCAGACTCTGAACTATTTCTCTATGACCCCCAGTGATGTTATAAAGCAGCCCAATATGTGCCTTAGTAATAACACTTCATCTTCTGTCCGGGCATGTGGAAGTCTTCTGAACTCAACATCGAGTTGAACATATCAGGTAGCTTGCATTCTTTGTTTGTATTAGAGCTGGCCATTTCTACTGTACATAGGTCATCTACCTGTGATAGTTGCTCAGTTTTTCTCTCCTTCTTTGACATCCTGGGCTGATGGGGATGTCCTACAGCTCTGCCTGCCATGTTACATTGTTTGGGTTCATTCTTTCAAAATTTCCATTACTATCTCATAAATAGATGGTGCTGTCATCAACACGTCACCACGTGAACCCTGGTTTTATCCCATCAGAGTAATTTTTATCTTTCCATCTCAAGCCCTCCCTCTGACAGTGTTTCCTACATTTTCTCATTTTTTTTATTCCCTTCTATGTCAATCCTATTTCAGGTCATATTTAAGACCATAAGACCAATGTACATAGTTTTCAAATTAAGCCATTATTTAAGTGATCTGATCTTCAAAGGTGTAAGGCTGAGGTTGCTAAACAACAGACAAATGACATGATAAAGTATAGTCACTTAGTAACTCGTTGCTACCACAAATGAGAAGAATTATTTACTGTCCCAGGATGACTGAGGAGATCAGGGACAGTGTGTAGAAATACAGCCAATGGAAGTGTTCTTATTTTCATTAAGTTGGATCTGTTTCACCCAATGTCAAAGGACAGTTGATTATTTTTCAAAGTTCCATTGAATAATCCCTGTATCAAGAACACATACATTGATAATTAATCAGAAGGTCAGTAATGGAGATACAGAGGATGCCAAGGAACTGCAGAGGAAGAATAGATAAGCATGTTTAGAGCCCCAATAAACTTTCTATCCTTGTGTAAATTCCCATTGTCAGGGATAGCAAACAGTTTTGTGTTGAGGCTTATGAAAAGATTAATTGTTTTTATTCCAGTTAAAAATTCAATTAAAACTACATGAAGTCATTTTGCACACAGTTCTGGATGACTGTATGCAGCCATTAACATTTCACACTCATTCTGGCAAATATACTTGTGTTTGCTAGCATTCAGTTCACTAAACTGCATGCAATATCCAAATTAAATCAGCAGTGAGACATTCAACCACATTGGTAAAGAAAATGACAGGGACTGTTCTTTCACTGAAGAAATAAACCCTACTAACACCGGATGGTCTGAAACATTGCTATTTCAGGAACCAACCACAAGCAACCAGCATTCACTGACAGATAGTTCACAGAATGTAGTTCCACAAAGTCGACCTCACAGAAAACTGTGACCTCATTGAAATCTCCATTTTAACCTCAGCCTCGAGACTGTAAATGCTCCATTTCCAACGTGAGGTCATCAACTTGAGACATTATCTTTATTCTATTCTCTACGGCTTGACCATTGTATATTTCTAGCATTTACTGACTTTCATTCAGAGGTCACACTAACACCCCAATAGTGTAGTGATCAGTGTGACATCATTATAGCTCAAATCATCAGAGTTCTTAGTTCAATTTTGGTACCATCTGTAAGGAGTTTGTACGTTCTCCACACAACCACATGGATTTCCTCTGGGTGTTCCAGTTTCCTCTCACAGTCCAAAGATTGTGATTATGTTAATATTAAACAGGTGGGTGGCTGGGCAGTGCAAATCATTGGGCCTGTAGTGCACTGTATCCCTAATTAATTAATTAATTAATTAATAAACAAACAAACAAATAAATAAACTCAACTTCCCAGAAGCACCCAGGGCATGCACTTTTCTCACTGTTACCATCAGGGAGAGATACAGAAGCCTGAAGGTACACACTCAGCAATTTAGGTACAGCTTCTTCCCCTCTGTCATCAGATTCCTAAATGGACATTGAAGCTTTGGACACTACCTCAATTTTTTAATATACAGTATTTCTGTTTTTGCTCATATAAAAAAATCTATTCAATATACGTAATTGAGTTACTGTACTTGTTTATTCAGAATCAGAATCAGAATCAGGTTTATTATCATCGGCATGTGACGTGAAACTTGTTAACTGAGCAGCAGCAGTTCAATGCAATACATAATCTAGCAGAGAGAGAAAAAAAATAAAATAAAAATAATAATAAATAAACAAGTAAAACAATTGCATATATTGATTAGATTATTTAAAATATGCAAAAACAGAAATACAGTGTGTTAAAAAAACTGAGGTAGTGTCCAAAGCTTCAAATTCCATTTAGGAATCGGATGGCAGAGGGGAAGAAGCTGTTCCTGAATCAGTGAGTGTGTGCCATCAATCTTCTGTACCTCGTACCTGATGGTAACAGTGCCCTGGGTGCTGGAGGCCTTTAATAATGGACACCGTCTTTCTGAGACACCGCTCCCTAAAGATGTCCTGGGTACTTTGTAGACTAGTGCCCAAGATGGAGCCGACTAGATTTAGAACCTTCTGAGGCTTCCTTCGGTACTGTGCAGTAGCCCCTCCATGCCAGACAGTGATTATTTTTTTAAACATCCCTTTATTGCTTTTACAAAATGAAATGAAAACACATTAGATCATCCATAGGTTTAAAAGTGCAACAAAGTTAAAGAAAAGGGAAAAATAAACTACAAGAAAAAAACACACACACTAAAAAAAACAAACACCTCGCCATTAAAAAAGCAGTCAATTCAGTTTGTTACTTTCATCATCCTGAATATTATTCTCCAGAAACTTGTAGAAAATGTCCCAAATTTCCTAAAATTTGCCAAGTTTGTTTTTTGTGAAGTATGAGGGGTGATTGATAAGTTTGTCCCCTAAGGTAGAAGGAGTCAATTTGAGAAAACCTAGCACATTTATTTTTCAACATAGTCCCCTCCTACATTTAGACACTTAGTTCAGCAGTCAAGGAGCATATGGATCTTGGACCTCCAGGAAGTGTCCACAGCATGGGTGATTGATAAGTTTGTGGCCTAAGTTAGAAGGAGATGAGTTATACAGCTCTCATTACATACACATACAGTTCAACTCTCTGAGTGATTATGCAGAAAGTTTGAAGTTCATAACTCATCCGGGTGGTTGATAAGTTCGTGGCCTAAGGTGGAAGGGGAAAGCAAAGAAAAGAAAAGCTCTAGGTTACATTTTGTTTCCTTCCCTTCTTTATATCTGTACAGTCAGGACAGTAGAGGTGACAGACAAGATAGTGAAATGCTCCCCTTGCGGGATATGGAAAGGCAGGGAGACATCCTGTGTCCCTGATGACTACAATTGCATGAAGTATATCTAGCTGCAGCTTCTGCCAATCTATGTTGAGTTGGAGCTGAAACTGGCTGAACACCAGGTCATCTGGGAGTCTGAAGGGGTGTTAGACAGGTATAGAGAGGTGGTTACACCCAAAGTGCAGAACACAGGAAACTCAGTGACAGTCAGGAAGGGGAAACGGATTAAGGAGACAGTGCTGAGTGGCCATCCCTGACAATAACAGGTATCTTATACCACTTTGGATACATTGGAGGGGTTGACCTAACAGAGGAAGATCACAGTGGTCGGGAATCTGGCACTGAATCTGTCTCTGTGACTCAGAAGGGAAGGGAGGAGAAGAGTCACACTGTGATGATAGAGGATAGGGAATGGACAAGAGGTTCTGTGGGCTAGAACAAGATTCCTGAATGGTGTGTTGTCTCCCAGATGCCAAAGAATAGGACATCTCAGTTCAACATTCTTAAGCATCAGTAAGTGGGAGGGTGAACAGCCTGAGGCCATGGTCCATGTAGGTACCGATGACATGGCTGGGGTGAGTGACAAAGTTCTGCATTGGGAGTCCAGGGAGTTAGGTGCTAAGCTAAAGGTTAGCACCTCCTTGGTTGTGATCTCAGGATTGCTATCCATACCATGTGCTAATGAGGCTAGAACTAGGAAGATTATAGCGTTTAATACGTAGCTAAGGAATTGATGTAGGAGGAAGGGCATAAGATTTTTGGGTCATTGGGCCTTCACCTTCCAGGGAAGATGGGACCTGTGAAGTAGGAATGGTTTGTATCTGAATTGGAAAGGGACTATAGACTATATCCAGGCAGGAAGGTTTGTTGGTGCTGCATGTTGGGGTTTAAACTAGAGTTGCAAGAGGATGGGAACCAGAGTGCCAGAACAGTTAGTGGAGAGGTTGTGGAGGCAGATGTTGGTAAGACCTCAGACAAAGTTAGGAATCAAACGGTTGAGCACAGTGTGATTAGTGTCCTGATCTAATTATATTTCAATGCAAGAAGTATCATAGGAAATGCAGATGAGCTCAGTGCATTAGATCAACACCTGAAATTATGATGTTGTAGCCATTAGTAAGAATTGGTTGCAGGAGGGGCAAGATTGGCGCTCAATATTCTTTAGTTTCATTGCTTTAGACGTGACAGAGTGGGAGGGATTAAAAAAGGAGTGGTGTCATTACTTGTCAGGGAAAATGTCACCACAGTGCTCTGTCTGGACAAACTGGAAAACATGACTAGTAGGGTTATTTGGGTGGAACTGAGAAATAAGAAAGATATGAACATGCTCATAGGGCTATATTACAGATTACCCAACAGTCCTAGGGATTTAGAAGAACAGGTTTATAAAGAGATTGCAGACTGTTGCAAGAAACATACAGTTGTTATAGAAAGTGATTTTAACGTTCCATATATTGACTGGGAATCTCAAACTGTAAAAGGGCTAGATGGGATAGAGTTTCTCAAACATCTTCAGGAAAGTTTCCTTCATCTGTACATTGAAGTCACAATGAGAGAAAGTGCGATACTTGATCTGCTATTAGGGAATGAGGCAGTGCAGGATCCAGATGTTTGTGTAGGAGAATACTTTACATCCAGTGACAACAATGCCAATGGTTTCAAAGTAAGTATGGAAAGAGATAGGTCTGGTCCACGGGTTGAGATTCTAAGTTGGAGAAAGGCCAATTTTGATGGTATCAGCATTGACCTGGCGAGTGTGGATTTGGACAGATTGTTTTCTGGCAGAAGTGTACTTGGAAAGTGGGAGACCTTCAAAAATAAAATTTTGAGAGGACAAAGCTTGTATGTGCCTGTCAGAATAAAAGGTAAAGATAACAAGTATAGTGAATGTTTGTTTTCAAGAGATATTGAGACCTGGTTCAGAGAAAAAAGGAGGTACCTAGCATGTAGGAGCAAATGAGGTGCTTATGGAGTCCAAGCAATGCAAGAGAACACTTAAGAAAGCAATTAGGAAGACTAAAAGAAGGCATGAATTTGCTCCAGCAGACAAGGTGAAGGAGAATCCCAAGGGATTCTACAAGTATGTTAAGAGCAAAATGATTGCTGGGGACAAAAATGGTCCTCTGGAAGACTAGTTTGGTAATCTGTGTGTGGAGACTAACGAGATGGGAGAGATCCTAAATGCATACTTTGCAATCTACATCTACTATCAAAGCCCTATCAACTTCATAAACCCTGTACACCAGGGGTCACCAACCTTTTTTGCACTGCGGACCGGTTTAACATTGACAAGATTCTTGCGGACCGGCCGATGGGGGTGGTGGGGGGTGGTGTTAATCTTGACCGGAATAATAGGTGTTAAGTCAACTGTAAGTCACTTATAAGTGGCTAATACACTCAATTTCATTTCTATAAGGGTTTATCTAATGAATTTAATATTAAACACAGTGCATATTTTTCTCACATGAATATAGTGGGTTTTTTTTATATATACATCCGTTAGTCTCGTGAGACCATGGATTTGTGCCTTGGAAAGTTTCCAGGATGCAGGCCTGGGCAGGGTTGTATGGGAGATCGGCAGTTGCCCAAGCTTCCCATCTCCACACCACCGATGTTGTCCAAGGGAAGGGCACTAGGACCCAAGCAGCTTGGCACCGGTGTCGTCGCAGAGCAATGTGCTGTTAAGTGCCTTGCTCAAGGACACAAACACGTTGCCTCAGCTGAGGCTCGAACCAGTGACCTTCAGATCACTGGTCCGATGCCTTATCCACTGGACCATGTGCCAACACAATACAGTGGTAAGTCAATTATAACTCACTTTTAAGTCAATAGCATCATAACATTTTAACTAATGTTTGGATATTAAACACACAGCGCATATTTTCCTCGTATGGACATATAAAATCATTACAACACACCAGTGAGAGGACAAGGTAAGGGCAGAGTGACTGATTGAGCCAAGAGTGTGACAGGGCGCATGTCCACCCTCCTTGTAGGTAGGATCTATCGGCCGACAAAAGTTTGGCTCGAGGGATGACTTTCAGTAGATCGCAGTGAGGTAGCTGCTCTGCTACTTATGAAACCCTGAGCCCGAAGTAGGTCGTCTGCCAATATTTTAGCACCGGGTTCCGAACCAGCATTCGGTGCGCGAAACAGGTTTAGAGGCAGTGCCCATCTGTCCGCACTCCAGGCCAGTAGCAACAGCACTTCTCACCGGCCGCGTGAGGGTATCACTGCGTTTAGGCAACTGATGACCTCACGTGCGTTCAAGTTCAACAGTGGACGTGACAGGGAATGAGGAAAGGTGCAGCTGACTCATATCATTTCATATCACCAAATCATATTGTTTCCTCACGGTAGCAGTCCATGGCCCAGTGGTTGGAGACCACTGCTGTACAGAATACAGCGGAGGAGGTGTTTGCACTCCTGAGATAAATCAGGGTAAATAAATCCCCAGGCTCTGACAAAGGTGTTCCCTCGGACCTTATAGGAGACAAGTGCAGAAACTGGTGAGGCCCTAGTAGATATATTTAAAACATCCTTAGTGACAGGAAAAGTACCAGAGGATTGGAGGATAGCCAATGTTGTTCAGCTATGTGAAAAAGAAACCAGGAAATTAGAGGCCAGTGAGTCTGACATCACTTGTGGGAAAGTTACTGGAATGTACTCTCAGGGACTAGAAATGGAAGTATTTGGATAGACATGGACTAATTAAGAATAGTCAGCATGGCTTCATGGTTGGTCATATCAAACTAATCTTATTGACTTTTTCGAGGAAGATACCAAGAAAGTGAAGGAAGTCAAGGCAGTAAATGTAGATTTTCATAAAGCATTTGACAAGGTCCTGCACAGGAGGCTGGTCAGGAAGGTTCAGTCGCTCAACATTTGGGATGAGTTAGTTAATTGGATTGGATATTGGCTTTGTGGGAGGAATCAGAGAGTAGTAGTTGTTTGCCTCTCTGACTGGAGGCCTGTGACTAGTGGCGTTCCATAGGGATCGGTGCTGTGTCCTTTGCTGTTTGTCATCTATATCAATAATCTGGATGATAATATGGTTAACTGGATCAGCAGATTTGTGGATGACACCAAGATTGGGGGTGGAGTGGACAGTCAGGAAGGTTATCATGGCTCACAGAGGGATCTGCATCAGCTGGAAAAATGGGCTGAAAAAATGGAAGATGGGGTTTAATGCAGACAAGTGCAAGGTTTTGCACGTCAGTCAGACCAACCAACGTAGATCTTATGCAGTAAATGGTAGGGCACTGAAGAGTGCAGTAGAACAAAGGGATCTGGGAATACAGGTACATGATTTGTTGAAAGTGATGTCATAGATAGGGTCATAAAGAAAGCTTTTGGAACATTGGCCTTCATAAATCAATGTATTGAATACAGATGATGGGATCAAATGTTGAAGTTGTATAAGACATTGGTGAGGCCTAATTTGGAGTATTATGTGTAGTTTTGGTTGCCTACCTACGGGAAAGATGTAAACAAGTTTGAAAGAGTGCAGAGAAAATTTACAAGAGTTACCAGTTCTGGTGGACCTGATTATATGGAAAGATTGAATAACTTAGGACTCTCTTGTTTCAAATGTAGAAGATTGAGAGGTGATTTAATGGAGGTATACAAAAATATGAGGGATATAGATAGGGTAAATGCAAGTAGGCTTTCTCCATTGAGGTTGGGTCGGACTACAACCATAGGTCATGGCTTAAGGGTGAAAGGTGAGAAGCTTAAGGGAAACACGAGGGGAAACTTCTTCACTCAGAAGGTTTTGACAGTGTAGAACAGGCTTCCAGCAAGGTGATCCACGTGAGCTTGATTTCTCTCTTTTTTAAGAGAAGCTTAGATAAGTACATGGATAGTCGGAATATGGAGGGCTATGGTCCCGATGTGGGCCACTGGGAGTAGGCAGTTTAAATAGCTTTGGCATTTATTGAGATGGGCTTTTTCCAGTGTTGTACTTCTCCATGACTCCAATGTAAATGTGGATTTATGGTTGACGTGGATTTGGTGGTCTGAAGGGCTTATTTTTGTGCTATATATATATATATATATATATATGATTTGTTGAGAAGATCATTGTTGCCTTCACCCACCTGCATGAGTTTTTATTGCTGTATATATTTGTTTCATCAATGCAAGTCTCAGTGATATTTGCAAACTTTCAGAATCAAACAGGACAAAGGTGTGCTTTGATGCAAGACTAACTAATCACCCATGCTTTATGGTGATGTGGGGGGACCAGGCACTACCTTTCAGGAAGAACACAGATAAGTGACAAGTCAGCTGTCTCACACCGTTTTCTTTCATCTCCATATCTGACATTTGCATAGAAACATAGAAAACCTACAGCACAATACAGGCCCTTTGGCCCACAAAGTTCTGCCGAACATGTCCCTACCTTAGAAATTACCAGGCTTACCCATAGCCCTCTATATTTCTAAGCTCCATGTACCTATCCAAAAGTCCCTTAAAAGACCCTATCGTATCGATCTCCACCACCGTTGCCGGCAGCCTATTCCACGCACTCACCACTTTCTGCGTAAAAAACCTACCCCTGACATCTCCTCTGTATCTACTCCAGCACCATCAACTTGTGCCCTCTTGTGGCAACCATCTCAGCCCTGGGAAAAAGCCTCTGACTATCCACACGATCAATGCCTCTCATCATCTTATACAACTCTATCAGGTCACCTCTCATCCTCCGTCGCTACAAGGAGAAAAGGCCGAATTCACTCAACCTGCTTTCATAAGGCATGCTCCCCAACCCAAGCAACATCCTTGTAAATCTCCTCTGCACCCTTTCTATGTTTTCCACGTCCTTCCTGTAGTGAGGGGACCAGAACTGAGCACAGTACTCCAAGTGGGGTCTGACCAGGGTCCTATACAGCTGCCACATTACCTCCCGGCTCCTAAATTCAATTCCACAATTGATGAAGGCCAATACACCATATGCCTTCTTAACCACAGAGTCAACCTGCGCAGCTGCTTTGAGCATCCTATGGACTTGGACCCCAAGATACCTCTGATCCTCCACACTGCCAAGAGTCTTACCATTAATACTATATTCTGCCATCATATTTGACCTACCAAAATGAACCACTTCACATTTATCCTGTTTGAACTCTGTCTGGCACTTCTCAGCCCAGTTTTGCATCCTATCAATGTCCCGCTGTAATCTCTGACAGCCCTCCACACTATCCAAAACACCTCCAACCTTTGTGACATCAGGAAACTTACTAACTCATCCCTCCACTTCCTCATCCAGGTCGTTTATAAAAAATCATAAAGAGTAAGGGTCCCAGAACAGATCCTTCAGGCACACCACTGGTCACCGACCTCCATACAGAATATGACCCGTCTACAGCCACTCTTTGCCTTCTGTGGGCAAACCATTTCTGGATCCACAAAGCAATGTCCCCTTTGATTCCATGCCTCCTTACTTTCTCAATAAGCCTTGCATGGGGTACCTTATCAAATGCCTTGCTGAAATCCATATACACTACATCTACTACTCTTCCTTCATCAATGTGTTTAGTCACATCCTCAAAAAATTCAACTAGGCTTGTAAGGCATGACCTGCCCTTGACAAAGCCATGCTGACTGTTCCTAATCATTTTATACCTCTCCAAATATTCATAAATCCTGCCTCTCAATATCTTCTCCATCAACTTACCACTGAAGTAAGTCTCTTTGGTCTATAATTTCCTGAGCTATCTCTACTCCCTTTCTTGAATAAAGAAACAACATCTGCAACCCTCAATCCTCCGGAACCTATCCCGTCCCTATTGATGATGCAAAGATCGTTGCCAGAGGCTCAGCAATCTCATTGCTCGCCTCCCACAGTAGACTGGGGCACATCTCATCTGGTTCCAATGACTTATCCAACTTGATGCTTTCCAAAAGCTCCATCACATCCTCTTTCTTAATATCTACATGCTCAAGCTTTTCAGTTTGCTGCCAGTCATCACTACAATCACCAAGATCTTTTTCCATAGTGAATACTGAAGTGAAGTATTCATTAAATAGCTCTGCTATTTCCTCTGGTTCGATACACGCTTTCCCACTGTCACACTTGATAGGTCCTATTCTTTCATGTCTTATCCTCTTGCCCTTCACATACTTGTAGAATGCCTTGTTCTCCTTAATTCTATCTGCCAAGGCCTTCTCATGGCTCCTTCTGGCTCTCCTAATTTCCTTTTTAAGCTCCTTCCTGTTAGCCTTATAATCTTCTAGATCCCTAACCTTACCTATCTCTCTGCACCTTTTGTAAGCTTTTCTTTTCTTCCTGACTAGATTTATTACAGCCTTTGTACACCACGGTTCCTGTACCATACCATAACTTCCCGGTCTCATTGGAACGTACCTATACAGAACTCCACACAAATATCCTCTGATCATTTGCCACATTTCTTCCGTACTTTTCCCTGAGAACATCTGTTCTCAATTTAAGCTTCCAATTTCCTGCCTAAGAGCTTCATAATTCCTCTAACTCCAATTAAACACTTTTCTAACTTGTCTGTTCCTATCTCGCTCCAATGCTATTGTAAACGAGATCGAATTATGATCACTATCTCTAAAATGCTCTCCCACTGAGAAATCTGACACCTGACCAGGCTCTTTTCCCAATACCAAATTAAGTACAGTCTCTCCTCTTGTAGGCTTATCCACATATTGTCTCAAGAAACCTTCCTGAACAGATCTAACAAACTCCACCCCATCTAAACCCCTTGCTCTAGGGAGATGCCAATCGACATTTTGGAAATTAAAATCTCCCATCATGACAACTCTGTTATTATTACACCTTTCCAGGATCTGTTTATTTATCTGCTCCTCGATATCCCTGTTACTATTAGGCAGCCTTAGTAAACCTCCCCGCCAGGATATGGGTCCCCCTGGGATTCAAGTGCAACCCATCCTTTTTGTATAGGTCACACCGGCCCCAAAAGAGGTCCCAGTGATCCAGAAATCTGAATCCCTGTCCCCTGCTCCAATCCCTCAGCCACACATTTATCTACCACCTCATTCAATTCCTATTCTCACTGTCACGTGGCACAGGCAGTAATCCTGAGATTACTACCTTTGTGGTCCTTCTTCTCAACTTCCTTCCAAACTCCTTGTAATCTTTTTTCAGGACCTCTTCCCTTTTCCTACCTATGTCATTGGTACCAATATGTACCACAACCTCTGGCTGTTTTCCCTCCCACTGCAGGTTATCTTGGACAGGATCTGAAACATCCCGGACCCTGGCACCTGGGAGGCAAACTACCATCCAACTGCTACCATTTACGCTGCTGTATGATGGCTGACAAGGAAGGCATGCTGAGAACTGTTTCTCATAGATTTATCTGCAAAACTGATAAATCAATGATACTAATCTGCTTCATTTAGAGTGCAAATATCTTTCAATATTTCTCAGAGTCTCAATGTCTAGTTTCCAGGCACATATGCCTAAACTTTAAAACCTAGACCCAGAAATTCATTGGGCAATTCCAAATAAAATAGTGCTGTACTATTTATCCAAAAACAAGGAAAACCTAAGGAACTTATTGCTCTCACTCCTTATGTCCCATGCTGCAAATTAACCCATACCACCCCAGGCACAGGCTTGATGTTCAGACTGAGGTCAATATGTGTCTCAGCTGTGCATAATACTAACAGACTACAGCAGCAGTGAAGTGATACGTTTTGCATTCATTTCTATTTGCCTCCACATCTAATGAGTAATTTATCACTTCATTTTCTATGGAAAGTTTCACACTCATAAACTGACTTATTAGTGCAAGAATGACCCTGGATGGAAATGGAATTTAGAGAATTCATCTGAAATTTTCACGCTCACTTGTCCTTAAAATGACAATTGTTGCATATTCACAGAATAAAAAGCTTTTACTAATCCTGTTTATCCTGAAACTATGCTGCTTAAAGGGCTAACACTTAAATTGCATTCTTTATCATCACTGAGAGCATTGCCCTCATGGCTTTAATGTACTCTTACCTGCTTTATCCATGCAAGCCAGAGTACTTGTCTGACTCACTTTACTAGACTGAAGATCATTCCAGACAGTTTCATACGACCTCTTCCACATTTTGCAGTTTGCTAGTCACTGCTGTTTTAGGAGATTTCATTGATATTTCCTTGCCCCTACAAGAGCAGGAAGAGTGGGTATGGGTATGTGATTTTGTTAGAGGCTTCTTTAATACAAAGACATTGAATTGAATTGACTTTATTTCTTACATGCTTTACACACATGAAGAGTAAAAATCTTTACCTTACGTCTCCATCTAAATGTGCAATGTACAATCATAGTAATTTATAATAAATGGAATGGTCAATGTAATATAGAGTACATTCAAATCAGTGTGAGCTCATCAGTCTGATGGCCTGGTGGAAGAAGCTGTTCCAGAGCCTGTTGGTCCTGGCTTTTATGCTGCGGTACCACTTCTCAGATGGTAGCAGCTGGAATAGATTGTGGCTGGGGTGACTCGGGTTCCCAAAGATCTTATGGGCCCTTTTTACATACCTGTCCTTGTAAATGTCGTGAATCATGGGAAGTTCACATCTACAGATGTGCTGGGCTGTCCACACCACTCTCTGCAGAGTCCTGTGATTAAGGGAGTTACAGCTCCCATACCAGGCAGTGATGCAGCCAGTCAGGTTGCTCTGAATTGTGCCATTGTAGAAAGTTCCTCAACTTTCAACCAAACTTCTTCAACTGTCTGAGGTGAAAGAGGCGCTATTCTGCCTGTTTCACCACACATCTGGTGCGTACAAACTATGTGAGATCCTCAGTGATGTGATACTGAGGAACTTAAAGCTGTTCACCCTCTCAACCCCAGATCCATTGACGTCAATAGGGGTTAGCCCGTCTCCATTCCTCCTGTAATCCACAACCAGCTCCTTTGTTTATGTGATATTGAGGGAGAGGTTGTTTTCTTGACACCACTGTGTCAGAGCGATGACTTCTTCCCTGTAGGCCACTTCGTTACTGTTTGAGATAAGGCCAATCAATGTACTGTTGTCAGCAAATTTAATTAGCAGATTGGAGCTATGGGTGATGACACAGTCATGAGTCTACAGGGAGTAAAGGAGGGGACTCAGTATGCAGCCCTGAGGAGCTCCTGTATTGACAGTCAGAGGGGTGGAGGTGAGGAAGCCCTCTCTTACAACCTGTTGGCGATCGGACAAGAAGTCTAGGATACAGCTGCACAAGGCAGGGTCAAGGCTGAGCTCTCTGAGCTTCTTGTTAAGCCTGGATGGAACTATGATGTTGAATGCCGAACTGTAATCCAAGAACAGCATTCTCACATAAGCATCCCTCTTCTCCAGGTGTGTAAGGAGGTATGTAGAGCAGTGGCTATTGTGTCGTCTGTCGATAGGTTGTGTCGGTAGGCGGGTTGTAGGGGGTCTTGTTTGGGTGGTAGCAAGCTGCAGATGTAATCCTTGACCAGCCTCTCAAAGCACTTGCTCATTATTGAGGTGAGTGTGAAAGAACGCCAGTCTTTCAGGCATGTTACCTTGGTCTTTTTTGGTACAGGGACAATGGTGGGCACTCTACACTGGGAGAAAGAGAGATTAAAAATGTCAGAAAACACATCTGCCAGTTGTGCTGCGCACATCTTGGGTACTCGCCCTGGGATGCCGTCCGGTCCAGCAGCCTTGTGTGTGTCCACTTGTTGGAAACATCTGCGTACTTCAGGCTCAGAGATGACCAGGTTGCAAGTTGTAGTGATGGCATTCCTTGGAGGCTCAGAGTTAGTGACATTGAACTGAGCATAAAAGCGATTGAGCTCATCTGGGAGAGAGGCTGTGATGTTGGCGGCACCACAACGTTTGGCTTTGAAGTCTGCGATGGTATGCAGCCCTCGCCACAGGTCACGTGTGCTATTCATCGTGAATCTTGACTCAGTATTCTCCCCATATTGTTGTTTTGCAGCCCTGATAGATTTGTGCAGATCTTAGCTGCTTTTCTTGAGCTCTAGTTGATCGCCAGCAATGTAAGCTCGATGCCGCATTGTAAATGCTGCTTGCACGGAACTATTGATCCAGGGAAGACCCTGACCGATGTCTGGGGGACGACATCATCAATTCACTTCTATATGAAAAGGCCACCTCTTGTTTCAGCTTCTACAAGAAAATCGGCAAAAGCAGAATCGAAAAGTGATCTGATTTTCTAAAAACTGGGCAAAGGAGAGCTTTGTAAGCATTACAAAAGAGAGTGTAGCAGTGGTCAAATGTGTTATCTCCACGAGTGCTCACCTAGATGTGCTGACAACTCTTCATTATCTGAGATCACATTCTGAGATAATGCAGCCTTACTCGGAACTCACAGGCAACTTTTTGCTAGAATGCCTGGCTCTCTTACACATGGAACAAGTTGCTCTAAACCCCCACTTCACCACGTCCCCCATCGATTCATTCATTCATTCACTAGCAATGTTTCTCAATAACTGAAAGGGGTTTGTTTCATTTGTGGTAAGTCCTGTTCAGAGCTGATGGCAAACAACTGCTGTGTGTAAGAACTTGTAATGTGTCAATAAAGAATGGCAGGTTGAAAATGCCCAGTGTCAGCCTTACTGATGGGGAACAGGAAGTCAGGACAATGCTGCTGTCTGAAACTCATGAAAGAAGAGTAGAATGACCCACAATACTTTCAATATCAAAAAGGTGTCAATTGATTTGAGGCTGAAGCTTCTTCGAGTGCACTAAACAATTTACTTTGCATCTTTGTTCATACTTTGAAGTTGATCAAGTTTGACTTACTGATGCTGTAATTTAGTGTGTTGTGACATGAACAGGATCACCACAGATAAACTGAACCTAGTGGATATAGAAGCAAAGGCATCATGTTGAGACACTCTTAGAAGAAAAGGCCTGCTCAACACAATATTACATGATATTTTTATATGCTAAAGATCAAAGGTAATAGTAAGACAATTATATAGTTAAAATATATCTACAATGCTTCCTTTGAATTCCATATAGTCTTCAAATACCTTCCTCATTGCAACCGTACTCCAGACACCCAAAATGAAAGTAAATTCCCACTGACCCTGGGCTGCATTCATGCATATGCAGGTTTCTACAGTGAAATGGAAGGCTATTGTTCAGAACTGCATTTTAAATTCAATCTACAAGCCACTTTCATGTCTGGAGACAGGCTGCTGTTAAAATTAGTATTTGCTATACACCATAATTTCAGAATATGCTATAACAGTCCTTGGCCCTCCTGGAAAAAAAATTAACCAGTTCCAGGAAAAGACAAACATTAAGAAGAATCAAATCAAATCAAATCAGGCAGCAAATATGCCCTATACTTCAAACCCTCTTCACCAATTATCTATCATATCCCTATGTGCATCTACATCTACACCATTATCCCTTATGGTTACCTACAAGACTCTAAGCAGGGATGGTTCCGGAGATTTGACCAATAGTCTTTAAAATGCAGCTTTGTCATCTGTATGCCTATTGCCTCCTTCCCTGCTGGCTGACTGCAATTCCAAACTTTGGCTAGTACTTGTGATTTGTCAAAAGGTGTTTTATAGTGGCATATTCCTCCTGTGCTAAAGTATTTATGTTCATCCCTGGTAAAGATGCCTGAGGACCCACATCAGCTGGACCAGGAGCAGCTACTTTCCTAAAATCATCAGATCTGTACAACCCAAAGCCAACCTCTGCAATGGAACATAACAGACCATCTTGTACTACCACAGACTTGTCTCTGATAGTGATTTCTTTTGTGGAACTCTTATATTTTCCGTCTTTTCACTGTCTGGTCTAATATGTATCATGTGTTGTCTGTTCTGACATGTCTGTTGTGCTGCTGCAGATGATGCACATCTTTCATTGTACCTGTACTCATTGTACTTAAGCACATGACAATAAACATGACTTGCTTGTTAAGATGTAGTTCCAGTTTCTATTATTTTGTTCTTGTAGTCTGAGATCCTCTCCTTTGGTGCCAGGTCTTCTCAGGATCAGAATCCATTCATTCTTGCTGACTCATGATATGAAATGTGTTGCTTTGCTATCGTATCTGCCTCCACCACCACTGCCAGCAGCCCATCTAACGCACTCGCCACTCTCTCCGTAAAAAACTCACCCCGGCATCTCCTCTGTACCTACTCCCAAGCACCTTAAACCTGTGCTCTCTTGTGGCAGCTATTTCAGCCCTGGGAAAAAAACCTCTGACTATCCACACGATCAATGCTTCTCATTATCTTATACACCTCTATCAGGTCACCTCTCATCCTCCATCACTCCAAGGAGAAAAGACCCAGTCACTCAACCTATTTTCATAAGGCATGCTCTCCAATCCAGGCAACAACCTTGTAAATCTCCTTTCTCCCTTTCTATGGTTTCCACATCCTTCCAGTAGTGACTCGACCAGAACTGAGCACAGTACTCCAAGTGGGGTCTGACCAGGGTCCTATATAGCTGCAACATTATCTCTGGGTTCCTAAGTTCAATTCTATGATTGATGAAGGCCAATACACCATATGCTTTCTTAACCACAGAGTCAACCTGTGCAGCTGCTTTGAGCATCCTATGGACTCGGATCCAAGATCCCTCTGATCCTCCACACTGCCAAGAGTCTTACCATTAATGCTATACTCTGCCATCATATTTAACCTACATTCTGGACAATGTTTCTCACCCTCTGTAACAGAGGAGCACTTTTAGTAATAGACTAAGACAACTGCACTGCTCCAAAGAACGCTATATAAGCAACACACTCAAAATGCTGGTGGAATGCAGCAGGCCAGGCAACATCTATAGGGAGAAACGCTGTTGACGTTTCGGGCCAAGACTCTTCGTCAGGACACTATATAAGGAGCACTATATAAGGTCATTCTTATCCTCAGCCATTAGGCTCTATAATGAGTCAACCTATAGCTGGGAAAGTGATGACATCTTCCTGTTAGACTGCCTGAGGTAACATTTTTTATTATTTCTTACTTCTCCTCTAAAATTTGTACATATGTATATCTGTGCACTTGTAATACTACTGTGACACTATAATTTGCTTTGAGATTGATAAAATATCTATGTCCCAGTTGCTGAGAGTACTTATTGATGGATGCCAACTCCTTGAGGCACAACCATTTGAAGATATACCTGATAGTGAAGAGGGTTGTGCCTGGTTTGGACCAGGCTGAGGCTAAACTGTCTGCAACTTTTTTTGATTATGCTCATTGCAACCTTCATACAAGACTGTCATGCAACCAGTCAGAATTCCCTACACTGTATACCTATAGAAATTTTATGACATAACAAATCTCCTCAAGCTTGCTTTCTTCATGATTGTATCAACGTGTTGGGCCCAGGATAGATCCTTTGAGAAGTTGACTTTCCATGTTTTATGAAGAATTTATTTTAACTCAGAAGAATGAGAGTGTCTTCATTGAAGCATATAGAATTGATAAGAAACTTGTCTGGTTAGATGTTGAAGTCTACCCTGAATGGGGCATTTAGAATCTAGGATCCTGTACTCTAAATAAGGTGCTGGCTATTCAGGACAGAGAAAAATAAAGGATTTCATTCAGAAAAAGTGAATAGTAGAAAAATACTCATACATAGTAATAGAGTATCCAGTCCCACCATTCTTGTATGTATATCAGTCTTATTGTTGCAAGCATTCAAAAGCCTCCTTAGAGAATTGTTTTAATTTAAAGAAAGCCCTGTTCCTTTTGCTTAAAACACTGTTCACTGAGCCCAACACTATTAGGTTTAGTCCATCCAAATGATCTAGATCCCACTTGAGAACATAGAACAATGTAGTACAGTAACAGTCCCTTCTGGACACAATATCTGTAACAACCATGCTGTCATTTTAAGCTAATTACATTTGCCTGAATATGTTCTATAGTCCCTCGATCCCCAGCAATGGTACAGAGCACCATGAACTCTGATCTCTGAGTCACACAGTCAGTCCTTTAATCACACCTGAGCTGAACTTCTGGGATTTCCAGGCAACATTACTTGGCAAGGTGATTCAGAACTGGCACTGCCACAGATTAGCTTAATGTCCATAATCAGTGATAAATGCACAGCCTCTTTAAAAGCTTGCACTGTACCTGGAGATTTTGATTTAACAGTTCATTCTACGTCCAACGTCCAGCCTTCAATTTCCCCTCTCTCCAATGAGATGTTCAGACAGATGAGAACAAGCAGACAGGTTACCTTCCACAAAGTTACATTTAATTTAAATTTCCATTTAACAGGCTTCTTTAAGAATCACATGGAATCCAGGCACAACTGGTTGTGTGAGTATGATGACTGGTGGAGTGTAATGTCCAATTGTTACAAATCAGAATATTGTTCATGTGAGCTTAATCAATTTGTTGTCTCATTTTAAATGGAGTAATGAAAATTTAGGAAGCAGGTGGATTCCCAGCTTATATTATAGCACAAAATCTTACAATAAGTTCCAAAGACAACTCATTTTTAAAAAATATAAATATATATTATGTTTCTGAAATAATAAAAAAATGACAGATGAATTCTCCCTGTCTGGTTAAGAAGACAGTTTAACTGTAGAAAACACTGCAGCAATCACTGTGTTCTATATTAGAAAACCATCAGCATGCTATAGAACATGAAGTAACAATTATGTACATTCATTAATTTGGCAATTTGTAAGCCATACATTAATCAGTAATGTATGGGACCATAATAAATAATTACACTTCCTTACAAGAGTAGCAAATTTATATATTTACATAAGCAAAACTGAATGATTTTTCTGCAGAACCTACAATGGCAAAGGCCTGTAAGCAGGAGGACAGAGATCTACTCATGTAGCCTTACTACAGGCCTCCATCCCAAGTTCTACCTGAACTAGAAATTACTGTTCCTGTGAAGCCTATTGAGAATACTATAATGGACAGAAGAGGGATTCCAGAGTGAAACATCTGACTATTAACAGGTGATGCACTATTTGATCAGCTGCTATAGTAATCATAATAAAACCAAATAAATCAATTAGTAATATAGAGGGATAACACACACTGATGAGCAGATCAAATTAGACCAACATTGTTTGAAGATTTGACTCTAATTTTGATGTATAAATTTCAGGATTCCTTGGAAACTTGCAAATTGTGGAACAGCTGGAAATTAAAAATGCATTTTTCCATTTGAATACTCTTTATAGCCAATAGTCAGTCAAAGAAGATCACTGTCATCTTTATCTTTCCTGCTTTCTTTGGCCAAATCTTTTCAGAAGATCTTGCACTCTCTCATCATTTGGATCTGAACAGATGATGCGACCGCGTTTGGTAAAAAATCTGTACAAAAAGAGATTGGATTTATTTATTTTGTTCATTGTATATGAGAAATGCTCCTTATACATCATAGAATCAAACAAGCCCTTTGCCCAGTGAGTCTGTGTAGACCATTATGAACCCAATTACATTAATCTGGGATCGCAAGACCCTGCAGTGGATAGTGAGGTCAGCTGAGAAGATCATCGGGGTCTTTCTTCCCACCATTACGGACATTTACACTACACGCTGCATCTGCAAAGCAAACAGCATTATGAAGGACCCCACACACCCCTCATACAAACTTTTCTCCCTCCTGCCATCTGGGAAAAGGCACTGAAGCATTCAGGCTCTCACGACCATACTATGTAACAGTTTCTTCCCCGTGCTATCAGACTCCTCAATACCCAGAGCCTAGACTGACACCTTACTGCCTTATTGTCTTGTTTAATATTTATTTTAATGCTTGCACTGTTTTGTGCACTTTATGCAGTCCTGGATAGGTCTGTAGTCTAGTGTAGTTTTTTTTTCTTTCTGTGTTTTTTTTACGTAGTTCAGTCTAGTTTTTGTACTCTATCATGTAAAACCATGGTCCTGAAAAACGTTGTCTCGTTTTTACTATGTACTGTACCAGCAGTTATGGTCAAAATGACAATAAAAAATGACTTGATTTGACTTGACTTGAACTATTCAATACAATGATGTCTATGATGTTATCCTTTCCCCATCCAACATATTCCTGCCCCAATTCCTTTTGAGCAACTTTCATCCTAAAATGTCTGTGGAATTGGACTTTTATAATATTTATGTCTTCAGGAAAAAAATAAATAGGAAAAAAAGAATCAGTGTTTTGTCCTTCAGTAGCCTAGGCCTGAACTACACTATCCGGACAGCAGGTATTTCTAGCAACAAACCCAGCAGTTCTGAAAGATCAGAATAAAAGTCACCAAACTAAGATATGATACAAAAGCCAGGCTCTAAGAGTGCCAGTGACTAGATACTTACAACACAGCATCAAATCTACAATGGCCATTCTGTTCCTGAATTCTGTACCTCAGGATTCTTCCAATAGGGGGTGAGTTGGCTGAATATTTCAGACAGCAGCTCCTTCTTATTGAATTAGGGGCTGGAAAGGAAAACACAAGGATTGAAATTCACTGCTTTCAGGGAAGAAATTGATAAACCTGCAAAAAGTAAATTAACATCAAACAAATGTTCGATGCCTCTAAATATTCCATAAAAACATTTTTATTCACCAGCATATCTCAATGAGAACAAAGACAAAATCTACCTTATTCAAGTTAAATATGTCACACTTTGAAAGTAGGAGGGATTTCTTTCCTTTATTTACAAAAAAAGGTGAATTCAATTTGTCACTGCACAAGGGCTATTCTTACAGTCAATTTGATTTTCTTGTCTATCCACTAAAATTATTAGATACTGAACATCATACTAATCATATTATAGATCTACTCATAGAATTTATAATCATGAGTATGATGAACAACAAAAAGCAAACCTTAAAGAAAGTCAGCTGAACATAAAGGATGAGCAATTACCTTCACATTGAGCTCATAGCTCATACAAGGCAACATCCAAGTTCAAGTTTATTGTCATTCAATCGCATACATGTATACCGCCAAATGAAAGAATGTTTCTCTGGACCAACATGCATTACATAGTGCAAAAGAGCTCATACATTGGAAGTTGAAAGTTTAAAGTAAACTTATGTCACCATATACAACCCTGAGATTAGTTTTCTTGTGGGCATTCACCATTAATACAGTAGAATCAGTAGACTTCCACCAATAGGGAGTACAACAACCAATGTGCAAAGACAGCAAACTGTGCAAATACAAAACAAGAAAAAGAACAAAATAATAATAATGATAAATAAATAAGCAATAAATATAGAGAAAATGAGTCAAAGAGTTCTTGGAAGTGTGCCCATAGTTTGTGAGAGCATTTCAGTGATAAATTAACAAATAATAAGGAGCATTTATGACACACAATATAGAAAGGCACATTGAAACAATTTCTGTTTTTATGTCACATAAAGTGTCTATTAAAGCTTTCCTTTTTTAGATTTTACACTGGTAGCTGATGACATCTCTTAAAATCTTTTGTTATAGCACAAATGTACTATGTAGCTATAACAGCATTTCACTCACCACCTAACACTGCCCAGATAAGGACACAGAGACAAACGAGTACCACAAGACTTTGCTTCATCTTAACGAGAGCTTTCCTCACTGGTGACACCGTTGAATAATTTGTAAGAATGTTTCAATCGCAGCTCTATATATCCTGTCAAATGATCAGCCCCCTTTCTTTTTTCCGTGAGTGGGGGTGGTAATAGGAAAGGGGGTTTACTACTCCTCTATGGAAATTCTGATGAAGTGGGCAGTTCTGAACATGTTCTCTGCCCCTATTTTTAGTGGTTTCTTTTATATTTATGTTCTCTTTAAACAACTATCCCATAAAGACAATAAACTTGTGACCATTGTAGATAGTGCTTTATACCAAATTATATTTTGTCTCAATGATGAATGGTTTATAAATCTCTTTTAATGTATATATATATAAAAATGAAGTTTCTTGCCTGTATTGAATTGCTAGTCTTGTTGAAGTTAGTATGAAAACCCACCTCATTAGCTAACCTCTTTTTTCTATAACCACAAAACTGCCTCCAGACAGCTATTCAGATCAAGCCGACAAAGCTTTCAGATTGATTGTGCAAGTATGGCCATCAGATTAAGAAATTTACTTTATTGGAAAGTCAATTAAAGTGCCGTTGGTGGATGTCCATATTGACTGGACTTTGACATGCAGCACAAACTGGATTAGTTTTATGGAATGTGGAAGATTCTAACTAAGGCTCGAGCTGATCTGGGCTTCAAGTCAGAATCAAATCAGATAGAGTTGTGATAAGTCAAGTCACTTTTTATTGTCATTTCGACCATAACTGCTGGTACAGTACACAGTAAAAACGAGACAATGTTTCTCAGGACCATGGTGCTACATGAAACAGTACAAAAACCACACTGAACTACGTGAAAACAACACAGGAAAAAAAACTACACTAGACTACAGACCTGCCCAGGACAGCATAAGGTGCACAAAACAATGCAGGCATTACAATAAACAATAAACAAGACAATAGGCACAGTAGAGGGCAGTATGTTGGTGTCAGGGTATTGAGGTATTGAGGAGTCTGATAGCTTGCGGGAAGAAACTGTTGCATAGTCTGATCGTGAGAGCCCGAATGCTTTGGAGCCTTTTCCCAGATGGCAGGAGGGAGAAGAGTTTGTATGAAGGGTGCGTGGGGTCCTTCACAATGTTGTTTGCCTTGCGGATGCAGCGTGTAGTGTAAATGTTTGTAATGGCAGGAAGAGGGACCTCAATGATCTTCCCAGCTGACCTCACTATCTGCTGCAGGGTCTTGCGATCTGAGATGGTACCTTTTCCGTACTAGGCAGTGATGCAGCTGCTCAAGATGCTCTCAATACAACCCCTGTAGAATGTGATGAGGATGGGGGGTGGGAGATGGACTTTCTTCAGCCTTCGCAGAAAGTAGAGATGCTGCTGGGCTTTCTTTGCTATGGAGCTGGTGTTGAGGGATCAGGTGAGATTCCCCGCCAGGTGAACACCAAGAAATTTGGTGCTCTTAACAATCTCTACTGTTATGCTGACTGATAGAATCAGTTAGCATTGAACCAGGCCGTTTGGCTCTCTGAGTCCACACTGACCATCAATCATGTATTTTCATTAACCTGGTGTTCTTGGCCTTCTGCCAGTCAGCCAATCTACTGTTCATGCTAGTATCTTTCCTGTAATACCATGGGCTCTTACATTATTTAGCAATTTCATGTGCAGCACTGTTTCAAAGGAGTTTTGAAAATCCAGGTAATTAATATCCTTCAGAAAACTGAGACCCATCATCATGCCTGAAACGTCGACTGTTTATTCCTTTCCATAGATGCTGCCTGGCCTGCTGAGTCCCACCAGCATTTTCGATGTGCCCTTGGATTTCTAGCATTTGCAGATTTTCTTGTGTTTGTAAATAATGTTCATTACTTTCCCTGGTCTATCCTGTCCAAAATTAAGAATTCCAACAGACTTGTCAGACAAGATTTCCCCTCAACGAAATCATGTGGACGTAGGCCTATCTTCAAGTACCCTGAAATATCATCCTTTATAATGGTCTCTAGCATCTTGCCAACCACTGTATTCAGGCCAACTGGCCTACAGATTCTTATCTTTTGCCTCCTTCCCATCTTAAAAGATGGAGTGGCATTTGCAAATTTGCAAATTTGCAAATTTACTAATCTAGTTATTCTTCAAAGATCACTTATAATGCCTTCACAATCTCTTTGGCTACATTTTTCCCATATCCTTGAGTATAATCCAGGTGAATTATCTACTGTTAGAACTTTCAGCTTCCTAAGCACTTTCTCCTTAGTAACAGTGACAATACTCACTTCTGCCACCCCTCACTAGAGCATCTCTAATTCTTTAGAACATGTGGTTATGCCAGAACCTTAGCTGGTGAGATGGTGATGGTCTGGGGAATGTATTGTGGGAAGGGAAAGATGTAAAGATCTAGGGAATAAATTTTCCTGGATATTGGGGACTAGGTTACAGAGGGATAGAATTGGATTCAGAGGTGATTAGGTGGAAAAGGAAAGGTGATTCCACAAGGGGAAGTGTGTGGTAGTGGATAGCAAGCAAGAGACTGTTGAGAAGGATTATATTGCAATGGTGTTTGCTACAGAAGAGATTGTGGAATTGTTGAGGAATAATGAGCACCCAAGGAGAACGTGAGGAATTTGATGAGACTGGAGGTCTTTCATGGAAAGAAGATCTTGAGGGTACCAGGGAAGAGATTGTGGCATTGACTGAAAGGACAGATTCGAAGAGTGATATGTTGTGATGAGGAATTGGTTGAGTAAGGTCTGCAGAGGAACTTGAGCAGAGAATAGGGAAGAGTGTATAGGGATTGGGAAAGTGTAGTGTTTGAAGGAGATGGTGTGGGACCACAGAAAAGGATTATAGTGGAGTCAGAAAAAAGGCCTAATGATATCTATGGGTAGTATTATGCAGGAGACTACAGTGATTGGTTAGCACTTGGGGTCTGTGGGAATGCTATATAGCTATACAATATTATACAATGGTGGTGGCTTTAAAGAAGGGATTAAGAGGGCAACAGGACATGAATGACACTAGGAGAGCAACATTTTGAATTGCAGATGAAGTAAGATGCCTTCATAACAAGGTTAAAAAGGGTATCTAGTAGACCTGTGTGGTATCACTACGGGTCATTCTGACCCACGTATGGTGCTAATAGGCGCATATCAAATAGGCCTTGCCTCTCTTCAGCTGTCGGTTTTCATGGGACTGAAAATTGTATTTTTCATTAAATAAAACTGAAAGAATTATAAAGCCCTCAGTTGGGGAGTACATGAAGTGTGTCCTTTGGCCCACATGTCCATGCAGCCTGTTGTACCTATAATAAACTATAATCTCATTTACCCATGTTACCTCTGCAGCATTCAATGTTTTAGAAATTTTCTTACTAGTTTAGATATTTTTCCGATGTTCTTAGAGTATTGGCCTTCACCATAATTTTGTACAATGCTTTCCAGACTCAAAACCAACTAAAACATTTATTTGAAAAACCATTCCAGGTTTCATACAGTGTTTAGTTGCTTCTGTCATGTCTGCTAATACTGGACATAAGTGGGTCTGAGGTGAGCTGCACTCATGCTCTGAAATAGCTTTGGTTAGTGTTTCACTTGGTCCCACCTTACAATTATTCCTCAGTTTAACAGTTGATTTGGAAGCGTAAAGAAAAATTCTTCTTTCAAACTTCCTCTACTCATCAGAAATTGGGTAGAACTCAAGTTTACCGAATAAAGTCTTGGGAACCTCAGTGTTAGTAATCCAATTCACCCTACCTGCTAGGCTTCAAATATATGCATAAACCCTGTTTTGGCATCACCGCTTCATTGTATAAAGGGTTAGGTTTCCTATTTTGGTGACTTTTGTGCATCTAGTGGGCTGAGCTTAACTGAGACTTACACCATGTTAATAAGCAACAAATGGTTCTATGTCTGCCTTTCGAGACAGTTGCGGCACACCCAGCACACTACATTCAATGCCTGGCACTGACATCAATAGATCTTGGTAAAAATTGCAGAAATTCCATTGGACTGGTGTTAGAGCTGGAGCCCATAGGTTCCTAGTGCAGTGATGAGAATGGAAAAGCAGCATCGCTACTTGCTTTCCACATCTTCAGCTTTTCCTGTCAATCCTTGTGGATCCTGGTTCAATCGCAGACTTGAATATGCAAAATATATGAATCAGCAGTGATTTTACATAAAGAAATTTACATAAATACATAAAGCATTGCAAACTACTGAGTGAGAAATAGCTTAAATTGCAGACAATTTATTCAAAGTCCTCCTTCTAGACTCTGCAACTAAAGGAAATGGTCTTTGAACATCTACCCTATTTAACTCTCCCTGTATCTTTCCCAAGAATGTCCCAGAGATATTTTTTATTTTTGCAGTGAATTCCATTGTAATGTTGGTGCTCTAGTGCAATATTTGGGTTCTTCGATATGGACTGAGCATTGGACTATCTGTAGATTAAGTTTCCACTGACTAAAATGCAACATTTTAGGTAATAGCAGAACAAGGGTGTAGGATTGCAGTCTCATGCTATCTCCTGCTAAACGTGCGAGAGGTGGTGGAAATCGTCAATGTGATTCACTCATTGTTGAGCAGGGAGCACATAAGGCTCCATTTAACAAGCTTTATGACTCATTCTGTGCTGTGGGAGGAAGCTGGCCAAGAGCAGATTGTTGTATGAAGGCTCCATAATGGTAGTTGACACCTACAGTCACACCTCAGCCCTTCATCTCAGAAGGTATTTTTCCCCTCCTTCTGGCCAACTTTGTTTCTGTTGGATCACACTCTGAGCTCTTGTATCTCGAACCCAAGTTACTCTATATTCTTCAAAAAGCAACTGTAAAGCCTGTGGTAGAGTGTGTGTGTGTGTGTGTGTGTGTGTGAGAGAGAGAGGTGCAGTGGTGTGAAATAACCTTTGTAACTTTCTCTTTCTCATTTACTTGTCCATTTTTCTCTTCACACATTTTTGCCCACTGTATCCTCCATGTGCCCACTCGCTTATTGCTGGGTGAGTGAATATCCCAGTCACATGTTGGCATGATATGGTGTGTTTAAGGCAGAGACTGATAAATTATTGATTAGCAAAGGGGGTTAAGGTTTACAGGAAGAAGGTGAGAGAATGGGGATGAAAACATCAGCCACGACTGAATGTTAAAACAGACTTCCAAAAATAGGTAGAATTTTAACCAGCCAATTAAACACTACAACATTTGTCATGATTGTCTACAACATAATACAGCGTAGCTTCTTAATGATCAATAAATGTTGTTATTTCTATTTTTATTCTCTCCTCTCTTTTCTGTCTTTTGTTATTGCTTCCAAGAATTGATGTACATTTAGGGGGAAAACCCAACAAGTGGTAGTGGAATTTAACAAGTCAGGGAGCAACTGTGGAAGGAAATAGGCAGTCAAAGTTTTGAATCCAAATGAAGAGTGTTGACCCAAAAAGTCAACTGTCCCTTTCCCTACATAGGTAGTGACTCATTCATTTCTTCCTATTATTGTTGTTACTCCAGATTCCAGCATTTGCATTCTCTTGTGTCTCCAGTAGACATTCAGGGAACATTTCCCACTGCCTGGTCAAGAGAATTAACATGGTATTGACTATTGGCATTTCAGAGGGACACTCACAATAATACATTTTATTTCATCCATACATGATCAGATTTTCATAAAATTTTAAGAATTTAACTAATTTGTTTAATCTATAATATGTTTACATTTAGCAACAGGGCATATTATGTCAGATTGTATCCCAACACCTACAAGAAAAATAATTTCATTAAATAAAATATACATAATATTGACTGGTATTTTTAATCTGCTTGAACATAATATGCATGAAATATGCTTTGAAATCCTTATCAGTCCTAGAACAATAGCATTATTTTTAGACTAAAACTAAGTTTCATCAATGATTTTAAAGCAATATACAACGTTTGTACTTCTATCAATTTGTATTGTATAATTCAAGTACCTCACAAATCGTGAATTTATCATACTTGTGTTACTTCTTGCTGGAGATCCCTACAGAGGAAATAAAATGTAGGGTTCATGTGGTCGTACATTCCTGTCATGGTGATGGACATTGACGTTCATTTACTGGTGTGTTATCCATTTCCTTGCTACTCTTAGTGCTTCACCTATCATTCAGCATGAAGTTCTGATCAATTATGAGAGTATGCAGTGTACTATTCCCCTGCAATATTTTGCTGATGTGATAGTATCAGATATCATAAGATTTAGAGTCAGTTTTGAAGTGATTCCAGACTAGTTGTACATCACAGTACTACTCTGTGGTGCTGAGTCTGTAGTGCCAGGGATTGTGCAAGATTTTGGAAGTTAGCTGATGGACATGCCAGGTTGTTGAATCACTTGGCTGGGAATCAGCTGTTTGCATATTGGCACAGGTTACAAAGTGACACTTCAAAAGTTAGTGTCAAAATATGCTGTAATGCCTAGATTAAACACAAGTGATCTATCTATTTTGATTTTATGTTATTGTTATTTTCTTTATATAAACTCCATAAATAAAATGGTGTCCAAGGGAAGCAGCCATTTTCAAAGAATATTTTGTATAATATTCACCAAATCTGGTCTTCAAACTACTTTCAAAATGTAATCTACATGCTGTAATCAGCTTTGCAATCACAACAGCAGCAGCATAAACAAATAGCATTCTCTGTGAAGAGAGCTGATTACTAGTTTACTTTTTTTTTAACTTGAGAGACGTGCTTAGGAAACGGATATGATTAATACGGCATCCTTGTATGCTTTGGCCAAGCTTTCAGAAACCAAGGCTGTACAAACGGAACTACATTGAAAACATCAGAATGAGACCAGAAAAGGTTCCAGGTTGGATACTTCAACATTTTGTAAATAAAACATGGTCACACTTGTTCTTTCAATCAATATTTGGTGTGTTGTTGTATTGAGAGCCATCCCTCACAATACAGAAGTAAAAAATACATTGTTTACGGATGTGAGCTGTGTTCTCAGAAGCTCCTGGACCATCTATGTGAATTACAATGTCCTAACAATGTAATTCATTAATATTTAGAATTGCATTCTCAGATAAGATGTGCTTCCATTCTATGTGCTTGCATTTCACATATTTCTATGGAACCATTAGTCAAGTCTCAACATATTGAAGTGAACAATGCACATTCAACTATTGAAATTATACTTAATTGACTCTTGTATCTTTACACTTAGAAGCTATTTAAAAACTTGATATACATTGAGTTCAATGAATTTTGCATATATTTCAATACAATAGATATTTTAGGAAAGGCTGATGACCTCAGGGCATAGTTCAACACATGGAATTATGATATTGAAGCCATTAGTGACACTTGACTGCATAATGGACAGGACTGGCAGCTGAATATTCTGGGGCTCCATTATTTTAGATGTAATAGAGTGGGAGGAATTAAAAAGGGAAGGGGTGTTTTTAATAGTCAGGGAAAATATTACAGATAGACTAGAGAACTCATCTAGTGAGACTTTATGGGTGGAACTGAGGAATAATAATGGTATGATCATGTTAAAGGGGGTATATGTGCAATGACCTGGAGGTGATAAGAGAGCTTAAGGTTAGGGAACCCTTAGGGAACAGTGATCACAATATGATTGAGTTCACTTTGAAATTTGAGAGGGAAAAAGTAAAATCCAATGTGTCGGTATTTCAATGGAATAAAGGAAATTACAATGGCATGAGAGGGGAACTGCCCTAAATTGACTGAAAAGGGACATTTGCAGGAAGGACAACAGAGCAGCAATAGCTGGAGTTTCTGCAAAAAATGAGGGAAGTGCAAGACAGATATATTCCAAATAAGAAAAAAATTTCAAAGAGAAGAAGGACACTACTGTGGCTGACAAGTGAAGTCAGAGCCAAAGTAAAAGCAAAAGAGAGGGCATACAAGGGAGCCATTGCTAGTGGGAAGATGAAGGATTGGGGAAGTTTTCAAAACTTACAGAAGGAAACTAAGAAGGTCAATCAGAAAGAAAAGATGTATTTTGACAGGAAGCTGGTGACTAATATCAAAGAAGATACTAAATGCTTCTTTTAAGTATATAAAGAGAAAAAGAGAGTCACAGGTAGATATAGGACCAATAGAAAATGATGCTGGAGATATTGTAATGAGGGATGCAGAGGTGGCAGAGGAACTGAATACGTATCTTGCATCAGTATTCACAGTGGAAGATGTCTGCAGTATACCAGATATTCAGGAGTGTCAGTGATGTGAAGTTCATGTAGTGAAAATTACGACTGAGACGGTGCTCAGGAAACTGAAATGGTCTGACGGTGGATAAATCTCCTGGACCTGATGGAATATACCCTTGGGTTCTGTAGGAAATAACTGGTGAGATTGCGGATTGTGATAGATTCTGATATGGCACTGGATCATTGGAAATTGTGAATGTTACTCCGTTATTTAAGCAGGGTGGGAGGCAGCAGGAAGGAAACTATAGATCTGTTAGCCTGACATCAGTAGTTGGGAAGTTGTTGGAATTGATTGTTAAGGATGAGATTATGGTGTACCTGGAGGCACAGGATAAGATAGGCCAAAGCCAACATGGTTTCCTGAAAGGAAAATCCTGATTGATAAACCTACTGCAATTCTTCAGAATCAGAATCAGGTTTATTATCACTGGCTTGTGACATGAAATTTGTTAACTTAGCAGCAGCAGTTTAATGCAATACATAATCTAGCAGGGAAAGAGAAAAAATATAATAAATAAAATAAAACATAATAAATAAATAAATAAATAAACAAGCAAACTAATTACATATATTGAACAGATAAATAAAAAATGTGCAAAAACAGAAATACTGTATATTAAAAAAAGTGAGGTAGTGTCCAAAGCTTCGAAGTCCATTTAGGAATCGGATGACAGAGGGGAAGAAGCTGTTCCTGAATCACTGAGTGTGTGCCTTCAGGCTTCTGTACCTCCTACCTGATGGTAACAGTGAGAAAAGGACATGCCCTTGGTGCAGGAGGCCTTTAATAATGGACACTGCTTTTCTGAGACACAATTTCCTAAAGATGTCCTCGCTAGTGGTCAAGATGGAGCTGACTAGATTTACAACCAACTGCAACTTCTTTCGGTCCTGTGCAGTAGCCCCTCCAAACCAGACAGTGATGCAGCCTGTCAGAATGCTCTCCACAGTGCAACTATAGAAGTCCTTGAGCGTATCTGTTGACATGCCAAATCACTTCAAACTCCTAATAAAGTACAGCCACTGTCTTGCCTTCTTTATGACTACATCAATATGTTGAGACCAGGTTAGATCCTCAGAGATCTTGACCACCAGGAACTTGACGTTGCTCACTCTCTCCACTTCCGATCCCTCTATCAGGATTGGTATGTGATCTTTTGTCTTACCCATCCTGAAGTCCACAATCAGCTCTTTCGTTTTACTGACGTTGACTGCCAGGTTGTTGCTGTGGCACCATTCCAATAGTTGGCATATCTCACTCCTGTATGCCCTCTCGTCACCACCTGAGATTCTACCAACAATGGTTGTATTGTCAGCAAATTTGTAGATGGTGTTTGAGCTATGCCTAGCCACACAGTCATGTGTATACAGAGAATACAGCAGTGGGCTAAGCACACACGCCTGAGGTGCACCAGTGTTGATCGTCAGTGAGGAGGATATGTTATCACCAATCCTCACAGACTGTGGTCTTCCAGTTAGGAAGCTGAGGATCCAATTACAGAGGGAGGTACAGGGGCCCAGGTTCTGCAACTTCTCAATTAGGATTGTGGAAATGATGGTATTAAATGCTGAGCTATATTTGATGAACAGCATCCTGACGTAGGTGTTTGCGTTGTCTCTAGGTGGTCCAAAGCCATGTGAAGACCCATGAAGATTGTGTCTGCCATTGACCTATTGTGGTGATAGGCAAATTGGAATGGAATGAAGCAGGAGTTTAGTCTAGTCATAACCAACCTCTCAAAGCATTTTATCACTGTCAATGTGAGTACTACTGGCTGATAGTCGTAAAGGCAGCCCATATTATTATTCTTTGGTACTGGTATAATTGTTGCCTTTTTAAAGCAAGTGGGAAATTCTGCCCGTAGCAGTGAGAGTTTGAAAATGTCCTTGAATACTCTTGCTAGTTGGCTGACACAGGTTTTCAGAGCTTTACCAGGTACTCAATCAGGACCTTCTGCCTTGCAAGGGTTCACTCTCTTTGAGGAAATTACAAACAGGGTAGATAAAGGAAATGCTGTAGACATGGTGTACTTGGATTTTCAGAAGGCCTTTGACAAGTTGCTGCACATGAGGCTGCTTAGCAAGATAACAGCCCATGGAATTACAGAGGAGTTGCCAGCATGGGTGGAGCATTGGCTGGTCAGCAGAAAACAGAGAGCGGGAATAAAGGGATCCACTGGCTGCCAGTTACCAATGGAGGTCCACAGGGTTCGGTGTTGGAACCGTTGCTTTTTACGATGTACATCAATGATTTGGTCTATAGTTTTAATGGATTTGTGGTGAAATTTGCTGATGATGCAAAGATAATGAACAGATTAGTTATGACAAAGTTATTTCCCATGGTAGGGGATTCTAGGACAAGAGGGCACGACTTCAGGATTGAAGGATGTCCTTTTAGAACTGAGATACAGAAAAATTACTTTAGTCAGAGGATAGTAAATCTGTGGAATTTGTTGCCATGAGCGGCTGTGGAAGCCAAGTTATTGGGTGTATTAAAGGCAGAGATAGAGAGGTTCGTAGCCAGGGCATCAAAGGGTGTGGGGAGAAGGCAGAGGAGTGGGGATGACTGGAAGAATTGAAAACACCCATGATTGAATGGCAGAGCAGACTCGATGGGCCGAATAGCCTAGTTCTGCTCCTATATCTTATGGTCTTATGGTCTTATATTATAGACTGCTTAAAAGTCCGTGGGATTTAGAGGAACAAATTTGTAGAGGAATCACAGAGTCATAGAATCATAGAAAAGTACAACACAGAAACAGACCCATCTAGTGAGTGCTGAACTATTTAAACTGCTTAGTCCCATCTACCTGCACCCAGTCCATAGTCCTCCATATCTCTTTCATCTATGTACCTGTCTGAACTTCTCTTAAACATTGAAATCTAACTTACGTGCATTACTTCCTCTGGCAACTCTTTTCTCACCTCAGTAGAAACCTCAGTAACCTAGTAGAAAAAGCCTGTTTACATTTACCTTATCTCTAACCCTATAATTTTATGTACCTCTATCAAATCTCCCCTCAATGTTCTACATTCCAAGGAATAAAGCATAACTTATTCAATGTTTCCTTATAACTCAGGTCTTCCAGTCTCAGCGACATCCTTGTAGATACTTCTTAAATTATGGAGAGCCAGTGTGGCTTTGTGTGTGGCAAGTTGTTCCTTACCAACTTGACTGAATTTTTTGACAAGGTGACGTGTGAGATTGATAAGGGTAGTGGAGTGGATGTTGTTTACATGGATTTTAATAAGGCATTTGACAAATACACTCATGGAAAACTAATTCAGAAGATAAAGATCTGCAGTGAATTGGCTGTATCGATTCTGAAATGGCTTGTATGTAGAAAACAGAGGTTAGTGGTTGAAGGGACTTATTTGAGCTGCAGGTCCTGGGACCTCTGCTGTTTGTAATGTATATAAATGACCTGGATGAAAACGTGGATAGCTGGGTTGGTAAATTTGTAGATGATGCCAAGATTGGTGGAGTTGTGGATACTGTAGAAGACTGGCAAAGAATATAACACGATATAGTTCAGTTGCAGATATTGGCTGAGAAGTGGCAGAAGAAGTTTAACCCAGATAAGTGTGAAGTATTGTACCTCGGTAGGGCAAATGTAAGAAGACAGTACATTGTTAAGGACAAGACCCTTAACAGTGTTTCTGAGCAGAGAGATCTTGAGATCTGAGTTCATAGCTCCTTGAAAGGAGATACACAAGTTGATAGGTGGTTAACCATGCTTATAGAATGCCTGTTTTCATTAGTCGAGGCATTAAGTCAGGAGGTTGTGTTGCAACTTTATGAAACTCCAGTTTGGCCACATCTGGGGTATTGCACTTAGTTCTGATCTCTAGGAAGGATATTAAGGACTTGGAGAGAGTGCAGAAGAGGTTTAGAGGCCATATGGAATCATGAGAGGCTGGACAAACTTAGGTTATTTTCTCTGGAGCATCAGAGGCAGAGGGGATTTATATAAGATTATTAATGGCCTATATAGAATGGACAGAGAGCATCTGTTCCCCAGGGTTGAAATGTCTAATACCAGAGGGCGTGCATTGCAGGTGAGAAGGGTTGGTTCAAAGGGGATGTGAGGGGTAAGATTTTTACTCAGAGAGTGGTGGAAGCCCAGAATGTGCTGCCTTGTATGGCGGTGGGGGAAAATACCTTAGAAACTTTTAAGAGATGCTTGGATGGGTACATGAATATGAGGAAGATGGAGGGAGGTCAACATTGCGTAGGTAGGAGGGATTAGTGTTTGAGTGTTTTTGATTTGACTTTCTTTGGTTTGACTTCACATGGTGGACCAAATGACCTGCCCTGTGCTGTACTCTGCTATGTTCCATACGTTAACAGCAAAAGGATTTCAAGGGACAAAATTGGTCCTCTGTCTATATGTGGAGTCAAAAGAGCTAAGGGAGATTTTAAGTCAAGTCAAGTCGCTTTTTATTGTCATTTTGACAATAAACTGCTGGTACAGCACAGAGTAAAAACGAAACAACGTTCTTCCAGGACCCTGGTGCTACATGAAACAACACAAAACTACACTAGACTATATGAGACAACTCAAGGCTACACTAGACTATGTAAAACAACAGAAAAATTACACTAGCCTACAGACCTACACAGGACTACATAAAGTGCACAAAACGGTGCAGGGCAGTACAATAATTAATTAATTAATTAATGATTTATCTACAAGACAATAGGCACAGTAGAGGACAAATTTCAATATAATAATAAATGATGTAGATATCAGTTTAGACTCTGGGTATTGAGGAGTCTGGTGGCTTGGAATTTTTGCATCTGTATTTACTTGGGGACAGACATAGAGTCTATTGAAATGAGGCATAGCAGCAGTGAGGTTATAGATTCTATACAGATTACAAAGGAGTAGGTGTTCGCTGTCTTGAGGCATATTAGGGTGGATAAATCGCTGGGGCCTGACAAGGTGTTCCCTCAGATATGTGGGAGGCTAGTGAAGACATAGCACAGGCCTAATAGAGATACTTAAATCATCCTTATTGACCCGTGAGGTACCAGAGGATTGGGGGATAATTAATGTTTTTCTGCTGTTTAAGAAAAGTCCCAGGAATAAACCAGAAAATTATAAGCCGGTGAGCCTGACATTAACAGTGGGAAGTTTATTAAAAGGTATTCTAAAGGACCAGATATACAAGTCTAGACAGGGACTGATTAGGGATTGTCAGTATGACTAAGCGTGTGGTAGATCGTGCCTAAACAATTTTATAGCATCTTATAGGGAGTTACCAGGAAAGTTAATGAATGCAAGGCAATGGATGTTGGCTACATGGACTTCAGCAAGGCATCTGACAGGATCCCAAATGAGATGCTGACCAAGAAGTTTCAGTTGCTCGACATTCAGGATGAGGTAGTAAATTGGATTAGACATTGGCTTTGTTGGAGAAGCCAGAGAGTGGTAGTAGATGTTTGGCTCTCTGACTGAGGCCTGTGACTAGTGGAGTACCGCAGGGATATGTGCTGGGCTCATTGTTGTTTGTTACCTATATCAATGATCTACATGATAATGTAGTTAACTGGATCAGCAAATATGCTGACACCAACAAGATGGGGGTGCAGTGGATAACGAGGAATCTTGCAGCAGAATCTATATCAAGTGGAAAAATGGGCTGAAAAATGACATGGAATTTAATGCAGACACGTTTGAGGTGTGCACTTTGGGAAGACCAATCTGATTAGGTCCCTTACAGTGAGCAGTAGGGCACTGGGGAGTGTGGTAGAAGAAAATTATCTGGGAGTATTGGTGCATAAATTATTGAAAGTAGCATCGCAGGTAGATAGTGTCATAATGAAAGCTTCTGGCACATTACCCTTCATGGATCAAATTATTGAGTACAACAGTGGGGATGTAATGTTGAAGTTATGTAAGACATTGGTGAGGCCTAGTTTGGAGTATTGTGTTCAGTTTTGGTCACCTATCCACAGAAAAGATATAAGTACAATTGAAGGAATACAGAGAGAATTTATAAGGATGTTGCTGGGGCTGGAGGACCTGAGTTATAAGGAAAGATTGAATAGGTTAAAACTTTACTCCCAAGAACATCAAAGATTGAGGGGAGATATGAAAGAGGTATACAAAATTATGAGGAGAATAGATAGATTAAATGCAAACAGGCTTTTTCCACTGAGCACACAAAATGCTGGTGGAACTCAGCAGGCCAGGCAGCATCTATAAGGAGAAGCACTGTCGACGATTTGGGCCGAAACCCTTCATCAGGACGTACTGAAAGGAAAGATACTAAGAGATTTGAAAGTAGTGGGGGGAAGGGGGAAATGGGAAATGATAGGAGAAGACCGGAGGGGGTGAGATGAAGCTAAGAGCTGGAAAGGTGATTGGCGAAAGTGATACAGAGCTGGAGAAAGGAAAGGAGACAGGCTTGTTCTACCCAGCCCTGTGCACTGTTGCTGACAACAGTATCAGTCTGTTCAACATGCAAGGAATCTGCAAAGTTTTGAGCAATAATTGTATTCAGGTATTTTACACTCATTGAAAGCTCAATAGAAGTGGTTATTAAATGCAGCTGAGCACATGGGATTGTGGGTTAATATCCTGTCAAGGACTGAAGGAATGTTAATGGAAAGAAAATAGATAGTTAGATTAAACAAACCTTTCTTGCATTGGCAGCTGTGATCAATGTTGGAGATTCAGTTGTTCACAACCTAGGGCAATTATTTGGATGAGAGGATCAAATACAATATATCCAAGTTTACTAATGACACAAAACTAATTTATGAGAAGGATGCAGAGAGACTTCATGGTGACAAAAATGGGCTGGGTAAATGGAGGAATAAATGGCATACAGAAGATACAAATGGAGAAATGTGCCCTAAATCATCCTGATTGAATAATTATAAGGATAGAACAAAAAAAGTTTAAAAGAATTTGTTGTTCTGAGAAATCTGAATGTATGTGAATGACTTAAGGTTAATATGCAAGTCCAATGAGCAAATAGGAAGGATAAGTGCCATGTAGCAATAGAAAGAGGGCATAGAAACAGATCTATCAACTTAACATGTCCATGCTAGTCTTCAAGTATTCATTTATAATAATCCCAGTTACTAGTGCTTGGTTTACAGTGATCTATGCTTCAGTAAATCAAGTACTCATCTAGATACTTTTTAAAGGTTATAAGAGTCTGCCTCCCTCAGTTAGTGAATTCCCCAAGTCCAACTATTCTGTGGTTGAAAAATATCAGATCCCTTCTAAACCTCATATTCATCAAGTTATACTATGTCCTCTGGTTTGAAGCCGTTCTGAAATAGGGCATGTTTTCTCACATCCTTTGTGTGTTCCTCATCATTTTATATACTTCAGGAGGTGCCCTTCTGCCATCTTCACTCCAAGGAGAAAAGATCCACTCCATCTATTCCCTCCTGAAAACTGGAGATTTGACTAGTCCGGGGGTCGGCAACCCGCGGCTCCGGAGCCACATGTGGCTCTTTTACCTCTGTGCTGCGGCTCCCTGTTGCTTTGGGAAATAATTGGTCTTTTGCAGCATCCGCGCCCATGGGGGCCAGGTTGAGGGAGGCTTAAAAGCAAGGCTGTTTAGTTCGAATAAAGTTATTCGACTGCAGTTTACTGACTGCGTGAGCACACCGCTACAACGTGTTTTTATCGCTATTAATATACGTCACCACTGCCAATACCTGACACCCGTCAGTGCGCAATTTCTTTAATTTTTCGATCCAAGGTAGGCCAACTATGGAGAATTCTAAAAAAAGAAAAGTGACTGAAGAAAACAGAATGTTTAATGATACGTGGACAGATTCATTTGCTTTCACTGCTGACGAGACTGGTTTACCGGTATGCTTAATATGCAATGAGAAACTACCAAACAACAAATAGTCAAAAATCGCAAGACTTTTCCAGAATAAACACGCAGCCTTTGCTCAAAAATATCCGGATGGAGATGAGAGAAAAAAAGCCGTTTCGGAACTGATGCGGAAGGATGATCTGAGCAAAAATCATTTCAAGCAATGGATGAAGTCCGGAAAACCAACGACATACGCTAGTTATATTGCCGCTCAGGAAATAGTCAGGCATGGGAAGCAGTTTACAGATGGTGAATATATAAAAGAATCTTTCATTAAGATTTCAGAACATCTATTCACGGACTTTAAAAACAAGAGTGAAATTGTGCAGAAAATCAGGGATATGCCCCTCTCTGCAAAGACTGTCAAAGACAGAACCATAAAAATGGCAGAAGACATCACAAGACAGCAAATTAAAGACATCAATTCAGCTGTGGCCTACTCGATTGCCTGTGACGAGTCTCAAGACAAAGGTGATATTGAACAAATAGTGTTGTTCTGCCGGTATGTAAACTCTGCCGGGCCACAGGAAGAACTGATTGAGTTGATACCTCTAAAAGACCAAACACGGGGAGAGGACATCTGTGAGGCTGTCTTGAATTGTTTAAGAGCCAAAGGAATAAAGACTACCCACCTGGTGTCAGTAGCTACTGATGGGGCACCGAATATGACGGGAACGCACAAGGGAATTGTGGCTTTACTGCAGAAGTCGCTGGACAGAAAGCTGCTGATTTTTCACTGCATCTTGCACCAAGAGGCACTGTGCGCTCAATCATTTCCTCCGGAATGCACAGAAGTAACGGATGTTGTCATTCAGATTGTCAATAAAATAATGGCAAAAAGTTTATATCACCGTCAATTCCGTTTGTTACTGGACGAGCTGGAAAGCGCATATTCTGATCTCCTGCTGCACAACAAAGTCCGGTGGCTGTCCAGAGGGGAGGTGCTGAAACGCTTTGTCACGTGTCTGGAAGAAATGAAAACTTTCCTGGGCAGCAAAGGGCTGGAAAAGCTACACTTCATGGTAGACATGACAGCGCACCTGAACACGCTGAACACAGCTCTTCAGGGGAAAGGACGTACAGCCCTACACATGTTGGAGGAGTTTTGGCATTCGAGCGCAAGTTGACAGTGCTTGCCAGAGATTGACAGAAAGGCACTTTGTCTCACTTCCCCAATTTGAGAGAGTTCAAACAAGGTCACGACATGATAAGTTCAGAGTATTTACATTCTGCAATCATCGCAATGCAAACATCGTTTGGGAAATGCTTCTGTGAGTTCAGAGAGGAAAAAAACACATTATCCTTCCCGGTCACTCCCCCAAGCATCGATTCATCTCTACTGAATACGACTGCATTGGCAGGTGTGAGTAAACCTGATCTTGAGATGGAACTGGCCGAAATAGCCGACAAAGACATATGGGTGTCCAAGTTTAGACGCTTGACAGCAGACCTTGAAGATGTTGCCCGTCAGAAGGCCGTTCTTGCTCAGAATCACAAATGGAGTGATATTGAAAACCCCCTTAAACCGGACAAACTTGTGTTCGAAACATGGAATGCTATCCCCGACATTTATGTAAAAATTAAAAAGTATGCGCTTGGAGTCCTGTCGATCTTTGGATCCACATATGTATGTGAGCAGGTGTTCTCCAACATGAACTTTATTAAAAACAAACATTGTGCACGCCTCACAGATGACAGCTTGCGATCCTGTATAAAGATGAAGGTGACGTCATACAGCCCTGATGTGCAGATGCTGTGTGCTGAGGTCCAGGAGCAGAAATCCCATTAACCAAGTATGATACATATTTTAATTGCCTATTATTTTAGGATTATTCATATTTTTTCATTGTTCAGTGAAATAGTCCTTTTATTTTTCAGGTTGACAGCTGGCTGACGTTATTTTTGGTTTGCTGCTGGCGGAAAATTTAAGTTCAGCGTTTTTCATAAATACAAGAAGAACTCAAATAGACATTTACTTAAAAGTAACCTTCAACCCAACAACTTTTTTTCGGAGTTCAAAATGTTTTTGTTGCATGCAGAAATATAATTTCGTTTTCTCTGCAGGAGTTCATCAACTTCATAAATGCAACACATTATAGTTTGTTTATACATAGCATAAAGGCAAAAAAAACATTGTATGCAGTGTTATTTCATTTTAAATGTCAAATGGGTTTTGCGGCTCCCAGTGTTTTCTTTTCTGTGGGAAACGAGTCCAAGTGGCTCTTTCAGTGGTAAAGGTTGCTGACCCCTGGACTAGTCAGTAGACAGAATCAGAGAAATTAGTGGTATTACATTGGACAACAAATTTTTATGTAAGTGTTGTTTGCTCAGAATTTCTTTTTGTTTGTGATATACTGAAACTGAACACAAATATAATTTCAGTTTACTTGTATCACATAAGAATTTGGAAAAACAAGAAATTATCCTTTATTGAATGAAACACATAATGGCACCGACACTTTACAATAGTTCAACTAAGCTAAAAAAAATGTGTTGATGATTTTCATTTGTGCTCAGTGTCTGAGGATTCTCGCTTAAGTGTCGAACAATAATCACCCCCAACCTCTGTTATGTTACTTCTATTAAAACATACTGTGGGTTAACAATAAAGAATCATATTCTGGAAGAATTAGAGAACTTTTATTTACAGAAATAAACAAATACATCTTAACCCTGCCACATGCTGATATATTCTGGCAAACCTCCCCGTGTGCTCAGTGCTCCATCAGTCAGGAACTGGCACAACATTGCACATGACATTACCACATCTTCCCTTCCATAAAAAGAAAAAAATAATGAACAACATTAATCTAAACAAATACATAATTCAACAAGTCTCTATCAGTCTCTCTGTGGGTTTATGAACACGAGTAGACCTTCTAAGTGGTAGACACAGATCTTGTGTTTCCTTGTTATTATTTACATTTTGTTTTGTCTGCATCAGTTGATGGAATCTCTGAAGAATCACATCTTCTTTTCCTTAAAAAGAAAAACAAATAACAACATTAACCAATAAACAAATCTATATCAGCTAACTGTAACTCTGAAGTTAGCTCTTCACTATCTGTGCCATGACTCTTCGTGTGCTCATTCTTTTTCTTCTTTTCTACTTTATGCTTTCTTCATGTATCTCAACTAAACCTCTTGGTATACTTTCACATGCCTCCAGGTTAGACTTGGGAATTTCAGGTAAGCAGTTCACACTATCCTCCTCTGCAATCTGCTTCCCTGCTTCTGTTTGGACTGTGTCTTTCCTAATTCTTCCCACTTCCATTTGTAATGAAATGCGAATCTTCTTTTCTTCATCTAATTCATTCATAAACTGTGTAATCCATTTTTTATGCTGAGACTTCATCATTTCAATAAGACTTCTCAATTCCTTCACTTGTGCTTTAACTTCATGCTTATAGCATTGGAGAGAGATAGGAATAGACAAGTTAGAAAAGTGTTTAATTGGAGTAAGGGAAATTATGAGGCTACCAGGCAGGGAATTATAAGTTTAAATTGGAAACAAGTGTTCTCAGGGAAAAGTACGGAAGAAATGTGGCAAATATTCAGGGGATATTTGTGTGGAGTTCTGCATAGTTATGTTCCAATGAGACAGTGATATTATGGTAGGGTACAGGAACTGTGGTGTACAAAGGCTGTAATAAATCCAGTCAAGAAGAAAAGAAAAGCTCACAAAAGGTTTAGAGAGCTAAATAATGTTAGAGATCTAGAAGATTATAAGGCTAACAAGAAGGAGCTTAAGAAAGAAATTAGGAGGGGCCATGAGAAGGCCTTGGCGGGCAGGATTAAAGAAAACCCCAAGGCATTCTACAAGTATGTGGAGAGCAAGAAGATAAGATGTGAAAGAATAGGACCTATCAAGTGTGACAGTGGGAAAGTGTGTATGGAACCAGAGGAAATAGCAGAAGTACTTAATGAATACTTTACTTCAGTATTCACTAAGGAAAAGGATTTTGGTGATTGTAGTGATGTCTTTCAGCAGACTGAAAAGCTTGAGAATGTAGATATTAAAAAAGAGGATGTGCTGGAGATTTGGAATGCATCAAGGTGGATAAGTCGCTCCAATAAAACTCTTAAATTTGTCCAAAAAGGTTGAATCTTAAAACAAGACCAAGCAGAGTGTAAAAAAGTACTAATTTCTTGATTACATCAAAAATATTGATCAGATAAATTTGGGTTTAATCTGTTTATTTTTTGTGGTGTAATATATAATTGATGTAAAAATTATATTGTACTAATCTTAGTCGAACATTTGTTGTATTTGTCATACTGTCAAGACATAGTCTTGACCAACTTGTTTCATCAATTTTAATATTCAAATCAGTTTCCCATTTTTGTCTTGACTTATGAATTCCTTGTTTAATTGCCTGTTTTTGAATCAAATTATACATACAAGAAATACATGTTTTAATTTTTCCTTTATGAATTAAAGTTTCCATTTCATTAGGTTTTGGCAATAACATTGTTTGACCCAGTTTATCTCTTAAATAAGTCCTTAATTGGAAATAACAAAAAAGAGTGTTATATGATATTTTGTATTTATTCTTTAATTGATCAAATGACATTAATATACCTCCTTCAAAACAATCTCCTATATATCTAATCCCTTTTTGAAACCAGTTATATAAAAGTTGATTATCCATTATCCATTAAGAGTTTTATTGGAACACAGCTTCCACACAACCCAATATTATTTTTACTAGGTGATATTGAAGAGATAAAACCGAAACCCAAATTGAACAAATATCAGAAAGAATTCATAAAATTTGCATTGGCAGTAGCCAAAAAGGCTATTGCAGTTACTTGGAAATCGGATTTATACTTAAGTATAGATCGTTGGAAGAATGAAATTTTCAGCTTCATTCCACTTGAAAAAATTACTTATAATTTAAGAAATAAATATGATATATTTCTGAAAATTTGGCACCCTTATTACAAAAGATAGGATTAAATATATAGGTGCTCCAAAGATAAAATTATTGGTCATCTGGGGAAATAAATAAATATATATATTAAGGCTATTTTGGAGCATATGGGGATCTTCCGATATCCAGGCACTCTTTTTCTTTTTTTTTCCTCTTTTTCATAAATATAGGGATATGTTAGGGGGAGGGGGGAGGGCTGATATTATTATCATTTTTTTCTTTCTATTCTGTAACCTTTTTGAAAATTCAATTAAAAAATTAAAAAAAAAGTTGGGTAAGTCACCGGGACCACATGAGATGTACCCCAGGCTACTGTGGGAAGCAAGGGAGGAGATTGCTGAGGCTCTGGCAATGATCTTTGCATCATCAATGGGGACGGGAGAGGTGCTAGAGAATTGGTGGGTTGTGGATGTTGTTCCTTTATTCAAGAAAGGGAGTAGGGATAGCCCAGGAAACTATAGACCAGTGAGTCTTACCACAGTGGTAGGTAAGTTGATGAAGAAGTTCCTGAGAGGCAGGTTTTATGAAGATTTGAAGAGGTATAATATGATTAGGAATTGTCAGCATGGCTTTGTCAGGGGAAGGTTGTGCCTTACGAGCCTGATTGAGTTTTTTGAGGATGTGACTAAACACATTGATGAAGGAAGAGCAGTAGATGTAGTGTATATGGATTTCAGCAAGGCATTTGATGAGATACCCCATGAAAGGCTTAACGAGAAAGTAAGGAGGCATGGGATCCAAGGGGTCATTGCTTTGTGGATCCAGAACTGGCTTGCCCACAGAAGACAAAGAGTGGTTGTAGATAGGTCATATTATGCCTGGAGGTCGGTCACCAGTGGTGTGCCTCAGGGATCTGTTCTGGGACCCTTACTCTTCGTGATTTTTATAAATGACCTGGATGAGAAAGTGGAGGGATGGGTTAGTAAGTTTGCTGATGACACAAAGGTTGGAGGTGTTGTGGATAGTGTGGAGGGCTGTCAGAGGTAACAGTAGGACATTGAAAGTTTGCAAATCTGGGCAGATAGAGTTCAACCCAGGTAAGTGTGAAGTAGTTCAATTTGGTAGGTCAAATATGATGGCAGAATATACTATTAATAGTAAGACTCTTGGCAGCGTGGAGGATCAGAGGGTTCTTGGGGTCCGAGTCCATAGGACACTCAAAGCAGCTACGCAGGTTGACTCTGTGGTTAAGAAAGCATACAGTGTATTGGCCTTCATCAATCGTGAAATTGAATTTAGGAGCTGAGAGGTAATGTTGCTGCTATGTAGGACCCTGGTCAGACCCCACTTGAAATACTGTGCTCAGTTCTGGTTGCCTCACTTACAGGAAGGATGTTGAAGCCATAGAAAGGGTGCAGAGGAAATTTACAAGGATCTTGCCTGGATTGGGGAGCATGCCTTATGAGAGTAGGTTGAGTAAACTCAGCCTTTTCTACTTGGAGTGACGGAGGATGAGGGGTGACCTGATAGAGGTGTATAAGGTGATGAGAGGCATTGATCGTGTGGATAGTCAGAAGCCTTTTCCCAGGACTGAAATGGTTGCCACAAGAGGGCACAGGTTTAAGGTGCTTGGGAGTAGGTACAGAGAAGATGTCAGGGGTAAGTTTTTTACTCAGAGAGAGGTGAGTGCATGGAATGGGCTGCCGGTAACGGTGGTGGAGGCAGATACGATAGGGTCTTTTATGAGACTTTTGGATAGGTACATGGAGCTTAGGAAAATAGAGGGATATGGGTAAGCATAGTCATTTCTAAGGTAAAGACATGTTTGGCACAACTTTGTGGGCCGAAGGGCCTGAATTGTGCTGTAGGTTTTCTACGGTTCTATATTTCTATGTTTATACTGTACCCACTGTGAGCATTCTTGCTCAAGACAGTGATTAGACTACATCTCATATTCTCTCAGCGTCTCTTTCATTATCACTTGCATTGAAGAAACCTCTTCCTGCCATTGCTTTTTCACATCATCAATTGCCTCCTGTTTGGTCATATCAGACACTGCAGCAACTGCTTTTATTTCTCCATGTCAGCATTTTCATAAAGTGCACCATAACTTTCCTCACATTCATCTTCAATCACTGCATTTACTTGTTTCAGTTCATTTTCCTTCCTTCTACTTCTACAACAGCGTGAAAAATGATTAATCTTACCACAGTTGTATCAAACTTTGTCATATGTGAAACACTGATTTGGAGTGTGTTCTCGTGCACAGTGATGACATGACTTTTTTCAAATTCTGTATTTATTAAGAGATTCTGTGAGTTCTGCAAACTTGCATCTTTTACTGTGGTGTTTTAAATTCATAACAAATTGAGCAATCATTTGACCAGGTCTCTGCTGACATTTGAAAAATTTATAGCGCTCATACGCCACATTACACCTTGGTATACAAAATACTTCAAATGGGTCCATTATAGACTTCAAATTGAAATTATTTCCATCTTCAAAGACAAAGTTATTGTATACCTCTATTTTGTCATTTCCGAGTCATGGAGCAAGATTACCACTTTTGTTTTGTCCGCTTTTCTATCAACTCCGATTGCCAAAAAATATATATCTCAAACTGTTGCTTGAATATCCTCCAATTCTCAGACACATTGGCAGTCAGCTGCAGCTTTTGTGGAGGCTGTAAACCTTCTGTTTCACCAGTTACTGTTTGAACTTTTTTCTTCTTTTTTTTCCGATTAACTTCAATTCTTGATTCTCCCATAATATTCTTCCCAAAGCACTTTCTGACACCATGTTATGTTACTTCTATTTAAACATTCAGTGGGTTAACAATAAAGAATCATATTCTGGAAGAATTAGACAACCTTTATTTACTGAAATAAACAAACACATCTCAACCACGTCACATGCTGATACATTCTGGCAAACCCCGCGCATGTTTAATGCTCTCCAATCAGGAACTGGCACGTCATTGCACGTGATGTCACCACAACCTCCTAACTCCAATGTATGCTTGCTTACTTTACTCGATCAGAGCCTCAATAACTCCTAGTAGCTTGGGTTCCCGAAGCTTGCCAGTTTTATGCTTCAGCCCAGCAGGAGCATGCTGACATTGGCCTCTTCATTGTTGCTTGTCCATTGTCATCGATGAAGACCTCGGCACCACTAGTCACTTTGAGACTGGATGCAGTGTGTCTGAAGACGACTGGTCAGGCCAATTCGGGCACGGAATTTCCCAGCACATGTTGGGCAGACATGTGCAGGCACTGCAGTTGTTGTGCTGGTGGCTCTGGACTTGCGCAGCTCACGCTGATGTTGTGCTTCAGCAGTGCGCCTTGCTTCGTAAGCTTGACAGCCCTTGTGGATGAGGCTGTGCCAGGTAGGGCGGTTTTGTTCCAGTGTTCCCAGGTGGCCGTGTCTATGTCAAGCACTTTCAGGAAGGCCTTTAGTGTGTTTTTGTAACATTTCTTCTGCCCTCCATGCAAGTGTCTTCCAGCAGAGAGTTCCCCAAAAAAGAGCTGCTTGGGTATGTGCTCATCCGGCATGCGGATGACATGACCTGCTCACTCGGTCTGTGCTCTCATCGGCAGTGTGTGGACTGATGGTAGACTTGCTCTAGACAGAATTTCAGTGTCTGGTACTTTGTCTTGCCATCTGATGCCTAATATTCTGCGAAGATAAGTCATGTGGAAATGGTTGAGCTGTCTTGCATGCCTTCAATACACAGTCCACGTTTCACAGGCGTACAGGAGGGTAGTGAGTGCCACGGCTCTGTAGACCTTCAGTTGTTTTGCTGGGCTGATTCTTCGACGTTCCCATACAGTGGAGCGCAGTCTACTGAAAGCAGAACTTGCCTTTGCTATTCTGCAGTTAACTTCTGTATCAATAGTCACTGCTTGGGAGAGGGTGCTGCCAAAGTAAGTAAACTGGTCCACTGCCTGTAGTTTCTGTCCTTTGATTGTGATTTTGGGTTCTGAGTACGGTGCATGAAGAGCAGGCTGGTGCATAATTTCGGTCTTTTTGATGTTGATGGTGAGTCTGAAGTTGTCACAAGCCGTGCAGAATTTGTCCATGTTGACTTGAAACCTCTGGCTCTGAACCAGCATACAGGGCGCAGTCATCGGCAAAGAGGAATTCTCTCAGAACAGTCTCCTTCACTTTGGGAATAGCCTGAAGTCTCCTCAGGTTGAAGAGCTCCCCATCCACTCCATACTTGAGGCTGATTCCAGCATCACTGTCCTGGAAGGCATCATCCAGCATGGCAGTAAACATCATGCTGAACAGTGTGGGTGCGAGCCATTGGTGACTGGGAATGCCTTAGAGGATTCTCTGCCATCCAGCCCTCTGGCCATCATGCCACCATGGAACTGGCGTACCATCTGAATGAATTTGGTGGGGCAGCCAAACTTTGACATTGTCCTCCACAGGCCTTGTCGGCAGACAGTGTCAAAGGCTTTCGTGAGGTCAACAGAAGTTGTGTAGAGTTCGTGATTCTGCTCCTGATATCCCTCCTGAAGTTGGTGTGCAGCAAAAATCATGTCAATAGTCCCACGACCTATGCAAAAGCCGCACTGTGACTCTGGCAGCAAGCCCAGCTCCAGATGAGTGACCAGACAACTTAGCAGGACTCTTGCAGGGGCTTTTCCTGCGATACAGAGCCACAAGATTTCTCGGTGGTTGTTGCATACTTGTCGATTGCCCTTCCTCTTGTAGAGGAATGGATGCATCTTTAAACTCCTGAGGAATGGATCCTTGCTTCCAAAAAGACTGTAACAACTCGGTGAGCTTTTCTGTAACTACAGGACCCTGGCTTTGTAGATGTCTGCAGGTATGGCATCTGCCCATGGGGAGTTGCCACTGGATAGCTGGCTGGCAGCTTTCGTGGCCTCGGCTACTACCAGCGGGTCATCCGTGGCACTGTTGATGTCGACCTGGGGAATCCAGTCTATCGCCTCATCGTTAATAGATGACGGTTGGTTGAGAATGGCTTCAAAGTGTTCAGCCCATCTCTGCAAGATCTGAGTCTTCCCTGTAATGAGATATACAACATCTGTACTCAGGAGGGGGGAACGCACGAGTTCCCAGGGCCACTTATATTCCCGGCCCCAAGACGAGAATCAGGTGCCAACAATTAAGCCCCAAGTGAGACAAGGGACAGCCGGAAGACCTGGAGTATGGAGTCCACGGACTGGACCATGAGCTGGAACGTGGACTTCATGGGCCGGACCGGACCATGACAATATGGTCTGCTCTTATGTCTTATGGTCTTATGTATATGTATTAACACTCAGTAGAGAGTGTTGAGGACTTCATAGAATCATTTTGTCGTTTCTTTCAGCGTATCCCTGTATTTCATCTGCCTTGGCGCTCAGCCAAGCATCTTGCAGTTTACGCAGTTTATTCTGGACTATCACTATCCTGTGAGCACTGGTAAAGCCATTTTTCTTGGCAGCTGATGATGGGTCGTTCTGATGGGCACGATGAAGGCGGTGCTTTTCAACAAGTAGAGCCTATATCTCCTCATTATTCTCATCGAACCAGTTATGCTTCTTACGGGGAGAGGGCCCTAGCATCTTTAGTGCAGATGAATGGACAGCATCCCTGAAGCATTCCCAGTCATTCACAGTGCTGCCTGCAAGGTGTAAGTCTTCAACCAGTGCCGAAGCTATGCTGGGGTTCTTCAGCCTGGCTACGTTGATTACTTTCATAGCCTTGCTTCCTTGTGGTCGCCCCTTGAGTCTGATGCGGAGCTTCATTTTGGAGACAATGAGCCTGTGATCTGTCCAGCAGTCAGCACCACACATGGCCCTAACCACTCTGACATCCTGCCTGTCTCTTCTCCTGACAATGACATAAGATGCGAATGCTTAGAGTGGGGGTGCATCCAGGAGGTCTTGTTACGGGTAGGCAGGTGAAAAGTTGTGTTGGTGATGAGGAGGTCATGTGCTGCACAGGTCTTCAGTAAGAGTAGGCCATTACTGTTACACTTGCCCACTCCATGACTCCCAGCGACACCCTGCCAGGCTGCAGAGTCACACTGTACTCTTGCATTGAAGTTGCCGAGCAAGATCAGCTTGTCGGTGCTGCTCACTGCTGATTGCTGGGCATCTAGTTCTTCATAGAACCTGTCGATGAAGAACTATTTGAGTTGGTCTTTGTGGGGGCATAGGCGCTGATCAGGGTGGCTTGACTGCTGTTCTGTAGCGGAAGCTGTATTGTCATGAGCCGGTCGTTCACACCCTTGGGGAGACTGGCATGTTTCCAAACAAAGTGACTCCTGATGGCAGAACCAACTCCAGCATCACGATCTTCATCGCTGCCGTGACTGCTCCAGAAGAAATGTGTATCCGCCTCCAGTTTCAGTCAGCTGACCTTCGTTGGCAAGACGAGTCTCACTCAGGGCTGCAACGTCGGTGTTGTATCTTGCAAAGTGCTCTGGCAACTGAGGCTGTTCTTCTCCCTGGCCTGTTTACTGTGGGGTTGTTCAATAGCATGTGGACGTTCCAAGTGTCAATGGTGAGCGGTGTCACCTTGCGTTTTGTTGTGTTTGTTCGACCGCCGAGATGAGATCCCCGCCAGCCGCGGTAAACTGGCCAGGGTGTAATGAAGCAGGCCATGTTTAGGGCACCTTTTCTAGCCCCTTCCTCATACTATGGAGGTGAGCAGTGCGTTCCTGAGGAGGGCTGCTCAGTCGCCCAGGTAGACGCCGAGTTTCACCGCTGCTTCGGTCAGCGAGAAACAACCATTAGACCTGAGCCGCCTGTGTGCAGGTCCGTGACTACAGCTCCCAGTGTATCCACACCTGCTGCTTCGTCACTCGCCCATCGCCACAGGACTTCAAAGGTTAGAGGGTGATGATGATGAAGGTGTCGAGACGAGCGCTTGATTTGGATTTAAGTGAGGAAGAGTTGGGCAGCGTCAGCCTCACACTCTCTCTTCCCAATTCCCATCTGGATCCAGTGGCAAGACAAGAGTCGAGACAGTTAGAGATGGGACTAGGCGCAGTGGATGACCAGGACACCTTCTGTGTCTTATCGTACTCTACGCACTTGATGACGCTTGCAGAAACCGCCTTCTTGACCGCTGGACCTTCCATTGGTCTCATCCGCTCAGTCCGCTGGAGTCTGTCTTCATATACCGGGATAAACAACTCCGTACCTCACCGAGGGTTTGAGACCCGTCGGCTACCCTCACCTGGTTTAGCCGGCTTGTCGAAGCCGTTGCCCGGGGTGTGGCTGCTGTCACACGCAAACAGCTATGAGGAGCCACAGGTGAGAGCTGAGTGCCAGGTAGGGACCAAAGGTGGACAAACTGCCTGGAAAGGACACAACATGTTCCCCCACCAGAGGTGCTACCCCTCCTTGACAGCCCATACTTCCTGGACTCTTTACATTTCATTCTTAAAAGCATCCCACTTGCCATTTGTTCCTTTCCCTTCAAACAGGCTCCCCTAATCAATGTCAGCTGGATCCTGATTAATTCCCAATAAGTAGACCTGCTTCAGTTAGGACATTAACCTGTGGACTAGTGTATGCTGTTAGGAAGGTAAAATGTCTGGTGAGCAGGTTAATTTGAGAGTGTTAATTGTTCCTGTTGCAGGAAAATTGATGGGAAGTTGATGGGCAAGTGAGAGAGAGAAGAGGTTTTAGGGAAATAAGAGAGGGGATTTCTTCTAGGGTAAACATGGACTTAATATGCACAGTTGGCAGCCTGCGCATGGCCTGACAATGACCAGCTTATTTCAGACTGAATCCTGGCATTTAATACCCAGGGCAGGGGAATCATTAAACCAGCACTGACCTTACCAAATCCCAGAACATTTTCAGTGAAACAAAGAATTCTACTGTAGCTGCTGGGAAAATGATAAAAAGCAGAAAATGCTGGAGATACCCACTTCCCTCCCCACAGATTTACCAGTTCTGCAGGGTATTTCCATCTGATTGTCACAGGGATAATTAAATTAGCATCTACTGAATTAGTGAAAATTCCCAGCAATTTTTGGGATTCATTTCAGAGTCTGATCTGAAGGATGTGTCAAGCTCTGAAGCACGATTTTTGCTCACTTAGATATTATGTGTGTTCATTTGCTGCTTCAAGTCTTTTGAGAGATTTATGGAAAGGGCTTTGTCTCATCAAACAAAGACACTTTAAAAAAAGTTACTTTTGAATCAAAACCGCAAGAAATTTCAAATAGAAGGAATGTCATGTCCATTGAACCAACTATTCAAACAAAACTCAAATGAAAAAGGAAAAGTAGTTTAATCAGGAAAAATTCAACGAGGCCAGCTCTAATTAGTTTCATGAGATTTCACACCATGCTTTAATCTTAATACTATAAACCTTAAAATTCATACTATACTTACTGGGAATTACTGAGTTAACAGCAACATGGGAATGCCTCCAACTGAAAAACTGTCATGATGCAAGATAGTTGTAAACTGCTACCTTTCAAGGACATTTAGAAATGAGCAGCAAACACAAACCTTCAGCATTGCCCTCATTCACATAAAGGAATAAAAAAGGGGGAGTTAGGCACCACTAGACTGAACAGCTCAACAACAAAGACTGGAACATGGCTGACTTTTTCAAAATGAGAAATTATAGAAATGTATCTAAGAATCAAATGAGTAGTGATTTAACGAAGGGATACTTCACCAATTTTACTGAACTCTTTTAAGATGAATCAGGTGGGGTAGATGAGTAAAGGCAGCAGGTGCATGTTTTAATTTAGACAGGCACAGAGAATTTATAGACGATTGAAAGTGGAATCTCAGACAGATTATTTCTCACATATCGGATGCTCATAGTTGAAGAAGATGCTACAAAGAGAGGACAGAGTCCATGGAAAAATTTTAAAACAAGGGTGAGAATGCATAAGCTCAAAGCCTCACCCAACTGTGTAAGTTTACAAATACAGAGCTGATGACTGAATCAGACCTGATACAAGGTAGGGCATAGCTTTAGGTAATGGTCTATGCAGGCTAAAAAAAGAAGTCAGCTTGGAGAATTTGCAAAGATTAAGTGAATAAATAGAAAAGCTGAAGATAAGAAAATGAGCTGAGGAAGGGCAGAAGTCAAGCAAAATTGTAGAAATGGTCATAGAAATGGTGTGGGTATATCTGATGTCCTTCTCAAGGTCAAATATAATACCAAATCTGCAGAATAGGAAGCAATCCATTTCTGGGACATTGAATGATTGGACTTGATTTGCAACTTTAATTAGACTTTACTTGGGTTGCTGTGTGCAATTTAATAATGACTTTATAAAATGACATAAATGATCTGGAGATGATGCTAATATTTATAAGTGTAAGACCAGAACTGCAAGGTCAAATCTCTGAAAAAGAAGGTGGAACATTCCAAGCCAATTCCAAATTTTTTTTGGCAAATGACCCTGTGGAAGAACTCGCACCTTTAACAATACGTCGTGAAAAAGCTTCCAATTATGGGGAATGAGAGTGATGACAATGTAGAAATCCTTGTGATACAGAGATAAATGCTACCACACCTCAAGCAAAGTTGGATCAGCATACAAAGGAGAAATTGCTAAAGGTTTTATTGATTTGATTAGAATACAGAAAACATAAGTAATTCCATGTAGCACAAACAATATGGAATAATTGGCACTCTTGACCTGTTTTGTCTATATCTTTAGTGTAGTTATATCTAGACTGCACAATAAACATTAAATGCACTGCCGCTCTCTCATACCACGTATACTCATTCCTTCATCAACTGCCATTTAGGAGCCTCGAATGGAATCTATAATTGAGGTCAGAAGAAATCATTTGTAGCACTTCTTCAGCTGAGATCAGTTCCAGGACTTCAGTATGGGATTCCCTGTAAGGCAGAGGTTCCCAATCTTTTTATGCCATGGACCAATGCCATCAAGCAAGGGCTGAGAACAACTGCAAGGTGTTAGTCCATCTATTAGATAAAATGTTTACAACTAAGAACTCTTGTTGTTTCAGAGGTGGTGTCTTTTGGAGGTGTGCTAGATCCTGATTTTGGGAGAAGACCTCATGTAAGTAGACACCAGTTATTATATTATTAACCAACAATCAGAGGTTTCACCAGGCATATACTGTCTCATATCATCACTGATCAATTGAACTGACAGGGTTAATTTGTAGAACAACTATGTTATTCGCCTGTTTGGTGTGTTTGACGATGCTCTTATCTCAGTGCATTGATCTCACAATATTGAGAAACCATGTTGCAGCTTGTGCTGCTAAAAAATATGAGCAGATGGACGACGTGACTGGAAAGACCCCTTTGTGACACTGTGGTGAAAGTGTCAGTGAAAGAAACTGAAATGTATCAGAAGGTAGTTTCTTTGTGTAAAGAGTAGCAGCCAGTTTGAAGAAAAGCACTGTAGAAGGAGGAGCACTGTTATTCAAAAATTAAGGTACAAGTATACGTATTAGTCCAAAAACAAAAAAATATGAAATAAAAACAGAAAATACTGGAAACAAAGAAAGAGCCCATCAATATTTTAGTGTAATGGCCTTTAATCAGATCTAGAAAGAAGAGAAAACAAGTTTTAAGTTGCGGGGGCTGGGGCAGGATGGATAACACAAAGCAAATATCTTTGATGGGATGAGGCCAAGGTTTCTGTGGTAATAAGCAATAGAAAAAAACATTTAGTTGAGACAAGACAGACAAACAGACATATAGAATCTGTGAAATATAGGTCAAGAGTTGTAGAAAAAGCCAAGTAGACCAGACAATATTAGTCGCCAGTGACTTAGTTGGCTTTGTGGAACAGTCCATGTTCCAAGCCTATACAGGTATCCATCCCCCACTTTTCCTTCGCTACATCAACGACTGCATTGGTGCTGCCTCCTGAACACATGCTGAGCTCGTTGACTTCATTAACTTTGCCTCCAACTTTCACCCTGCCCTCAAATTTACCTGGTCCATTTCCGACACCTCCCTCCCCTTTCTTGATCTTTCTGTCTCCATCTCTGGAGATGGCTTATCTACTGATATCTATTATAAACCTACAGATTCTCACAGCTACCTGGACCATTCCTCTTCCCACCTTGTCTCTTGCAATAGTGCTATCTCCTTCTCACAATTCCTCCGTCTCCACCGCATCTGTTCTCAGGATGAGGCTTTTCATTCCAGGATGAAGGAGATGTCTACATTTTTTAAAGAAAGGGGCTTCCCTTCCTCTACCATCAAAACTGCTCTCAAATGCATCTCTCCCATTTCCCGCACATCTGCCCTCACCCCATCATCCTGCCACACCACTAGGGATAGAGTTCCCCTTGTCCTCACCTACCACCCCACCAGCCTCCAGGACCAACATATTATTCTCCGTAACTTCCGCCACCTCCAACGGGATCTCACTACCAAGCACATTTTCCCTCCTCCCTCTTTCTGCTTTCCGCAGGGATCGCTCCCTACGCTACTCCCTTGTCCATTCATCCCCCCATCCCTTCCCACCAATCTCCCTCCTGACAATTATCCTTGTAAGCGGAACAAGTGCTACACCTGCCCTTACACTTTCTCCCTCACCACCAATCAGGGCCCCAGACAGACCTTCCAGGTGAGGCGACACTTCACCTGTGAGTCGGCTGGTGTGGTATACTGCATCCGGTGCTCCCGGTGTGGCCTTTTATATATTGGTGAGACCCGACGCAGACTAGGAGACCGTCTTGCTGAACACCTATGCTCTGTCTGCCAGAGAAAGCAAGATCTCCCAGTGGCCACACATTTGAATTCCATGTCCCATTGCCATTCTGATATGTCAATCCATGGCCCCCTCTACTGTCAAGATGAAGCCACACTCAGGTTGGAGAAACAACACCTTATATACCGGCTGGGTAGCCTCCAACCTGATGGCATGAACATTGATTTCTGTTAATGCCCCTCCTTCCCTTCTTACCCCATCTCTTATCAATCTATCTATTTATTTATTTTTATTGCCCCCCTTCCTTTTTCCTCTCCTTTTTTCTCTCTCTGCCCTTCTCACAATCACTTCTTGCCTGTTCTCCATCTCCCTCTGGTGCTTCCCTCCCCCTTTCTTTCTCCGTAGGCCTACCATCCCATGTTCCTTTCCCTTCTTCTGCTCTGTATCCCTTTTACCAATCAACTTTCCAGCTCTTAGCTTCACCCCACCCCCTCCCACTTTCAACTCTTTTACTATCTTTTCTTTCAGTTAGCCCTGATGTTCAAGATTTTCTTTTTCAGATCGAGCACTTGGTCTTTTCATGGGAGCATGTGAAAGACCTGATTCTTCATCAGTGGGAAAGTACCAATTTTACCCTTGATCAAATACTACTATGGAGCATTACTTGAAACATAGAGGACAATCAGATTTTATGTTTTATTGTGATGAACATGCCTAACTTAATTGCGCCTGCAAAGATGGTGGTGGTGTTGGTGATCAGAGAGAGGATCAAATTAGATGAAGCTGATTTACAATCTTAGGATAAATAGGCAAACATTCCTTCCATGTGCAAACTCTCTAAGGACACGTGTAAAATATGAGAAAGGATAACATTAAGCATTTGAAAACTTCCTTCTTTTTACAGGTAGTTTACTACTGCGGAATAAGCATTCAACCACCATCCCCCCCCCCCCCCCCCCACTGGAGGTTTCATGTTTTATTGTTTTACAGTATTGAATCACCCAGGATTTATTTTGGTTCATTTGACATTGATCAACAGAAAAAGGCTCTTTTGTGTCAAAGTGTATTAAATTATGTGTGTGCTAAACCTTTGCAGCAGAGTTTGCTATCCTATTGACTTAGATTGTCCTTGATATTGAACCAAGACCTTGCTTGGTCAAAGTTTTTGGTAGCTGATATGCAACAACTATCCCAAGTTAAAAGTAATCAAACAGATGCATGCTCCACTCAGCAGTGAAGCCAACTTACCTTTGATACTCAGAAGAAGAGAAAGATTTACATTCCAACATTAGTCCTGCAAAGGACATCATCTCTCTGGATACCATTCTTTGGATTTTGTTGAAGGAGGGACTTCCTTTGAATATCTGTTGCAACAACTGGTCAGTACACAAATAAGAGCTAAAAAAGCTGTCAGGCTACACTCATATATAGTTAAATGACAATTAAGCTTGAATTGAATTGAATTGAAATGAAATGAAATGAATTGAAAAGAATGTAAGAAGAATTGATGGACATAAGTAAGAAGATACAGGGAAATAAGATGGAGAATGGGAATGACAGGTGTTGACATGGACAGAATTGGCCAAATCGTCTTCTCGTGTGTCATAGTAAGTAACATATCAGGTGACAGCATATTCACTACAGTCATAGTGTACATATTCCATAGTTTCAAGTTTAACTGTGAAAAGAATTCAGCATTATATTTTTCATCATTACATTTTTCAATATTACACTCACTCTAAACATGTTTGACAAGAACCACTTTGATAATGATTCCTCTACTAGAAGAGTGGCAAAGATTTACTTCATCTTCTTTATTTACAGCCCAATTAACATAGATGAAGGTCCAGTGCACTTTATAGTCAGTACTGATCTCTATTCAAACCAACAATGGCTATCGCTGTCTTCAATTATTTTTACAATGCAGCAACACCAAACAGCAGTGCATAATGCAATTAAGGAAACACGCGGCATATCACTATATCTAATATAATGTGTTTCGTGTTTCAATATGCTTATTTATATGAGCCAGTTTTATACACACAGAAAACCAAGCACTTCAGTTCTTCCACTCTATGTCCATTTTAACAACCCTAACTGTAAAATCTGCTTACTAAAGGTTGTCCCAAAACAAATTGTGAACTTTGCCATTCATGCTGTTAATAGGAAAGCATTAAGAATAAAAGCAGTGTGTTTCTAGAAGTCTTCAGTAAAATAAAAATAATGTTATTCATTCAATTTTGTCATGCAGATTTATTACAATTGAAATAATTTTTCAGGCAGTAAATGCAGCCAACTAAGAATGGAATAATTTGCTGCTATTTAAACAAATCTCTATTGCTTCAACATCAATACAATAGCTCTTATGTTGACAATGACATATTTTGCTGCTCCAAATTATTTTTCCTGTCCTCCAAGTGGAAAACTCAATCAGTGAAGAGAGGGAATTTTAATCTTTTACTTGAGCCAAATGTATTGATATAATAGTTAATCAGCATCCAGAAAAGCAAAATTCATCTCCATCATCCTGCTCTTGGTTTATAGACAGAGCATGTATTTTACACTGATTGATCGGGCAAATAAGATAGATAGATAAAAGGCCCTTAGGTAGTCACATGGATGAGCAGAGCATAAACACAGAATGAGTTTAGTTAGGAATTTACTTACTAGTTTAATTATTTCAGTACTACACGGTGGGCCGAAGCACTTGTTCCTTTGATGTACTGTTCAATGCTCTACACCTGTCATTCCCATTCTCCATCTTATTTCCCTGTATCTTCTTACTTATGTCCATCAATTCTCCTTGCATTGTTTTCAATTCATTTAATTTCAATTCAATTCAAGCTTAATTGTCATTTAACTATATATGAGTATAGCCAAACAAAACAGCATTGCTATGGGTCAAGGTGCCATGACCTTACCAACAGTCATATGCAGTAAGCACACACAAGGTCACAATCTCACAATAAGAGTGCCAAGGCGCACATGTCCCCCCCCCCACATGTCACGTGGCTTGATGCATAAAAGTCAACAAACCCATATAGAATATCAGTACAAATACAATGACGCAGTATATGCAGAAATATATGTACAGTTTAGATCCCCTAACCCACCGATATCATCTGTCGACAGGCTCCCAATGCTTGCTAGGTGTCCGTGGCTTTAAAGCCCAGTCTCTGCTCTGACACCTGACTCCCTCCGGGTGAATCTGTGGCATTAGGGCCCAGTCCTTGCATATACAAGCACATATAGAATATTAGTAAAAACATAACCAGACAAATGTATGTAGTTCAGTCCCTCAGTCCATTGTAAATCATCAGTCGGCACATCTGCGCTACACTGTCCCCAGTAGAGTGTGATCACTCAGACCCCTCTCGTCTGACAGCTGAAAAGCAAGCTACCCTGCAGCCTGAGGCCTTAGTCGACTGAGTGCTGCTAAAAAATCTACAGTTAGCCACAACAGAGCTTGTCTTCTGCCGAGTGAAACCCTGGAAGGGCAGCTCTGATTCCGTTCCGGACACTGTGCCACACAGTTCCTGGTGAAGCATAACAGCTTCATCCCCTCACTCCGGGTGGCTGCAAACAGGCAACATCATGGCTTCAGGCCTAATTCTTGTTACGACCGAGGACTAGGACTTCTCCTTCTGCCCCTGCTCACATCTGATAAATCAGCAAATTGAACTTGCAGCGTACCAGATTAACGTCTGTAGCGGTCTTGTGACACAAGAAAGGTGACCATGACAGCCAATTGCTATTTGATTGTAAGCCTCCATCGACTCAGGGAGTAGCACATATCACAACTCCTTCATTATCTCTGTCAGTTCGCTGATGGTGTAGATCTGCAGTCCTTCGAGTTCTTAATGTATATAATCATCTTGCAGTCGTAAGATATACATTTAAGTTGAATGGTAGCACCTTTTGGTGACCCCGCAGAAGCTGCTGCAATCAGTTGTGCTGCCGTCTTGCCAGAAGATTTGTCATTTAACTACACTAGGAATCATTCACAATAGTCAGTTTTGGGACATGAGCAGAAGCCAGAGCCCATGGAGGAAACACTTGTGGTTACAGGTAAAATATGCAAACTCCACAAGAGAGCACGAGAGGTTAGGATCTAACCTACCTGGGTGGAGCAGCGAGACAGAACCATTAACTGCTACACCGTTGCAGTAAATCAGCAATTGTTCCAATCACAAAAACATAATTAACAACAGGAAACTGCAGACGTATTTAAAACAAAGTTAAAAGGTATTCTGGATACATTGTGGAAAAAAGTATGATTTGCTGGTTCATTTAAAGCATTCCAATATTTGCTTCGAGGTGGATCCAATACAATGCTCTAAATGGCAGTGTGATTGGAATTGAAAAATAGCAAACAATTCTTTAGAATTTATGAGATACCCTGCAACTACATTTAAGTGACAGATTTAAAAGCAAACAATAAGCAGAAGTATGGAATAAACATGTAAAAAAATTCACTCACCTCCTGACAAAGCAATGTTGAGTATGCTGAGACAAATCAACACCACAAGAAACTGCTTTGTTTTGTTGAAAAGGTTTTCCTCACTGGTGGTGCTGGTGCTAGTAAAACGTTTCAACTGTAGCTCATGTATATCCTCTGAGATTATCAACCCCATTCTGTTTTCTGTGAGGGAAGAAGTGAATGGAAGTTTGGTGTCTCTGAGGAAGTTGTGATGAGACATTTGGATTTATCTACTCTTCCTATTCCTAACCTTTGTGGTTCTCTTTACATTTTCATTTGCAATTATCCATGACTCAATAAAGTAGTGACATTACTGTCATTATCAGTTATGCATTTTACTTTATCTTGATGGGTATGGAATTCTGATCTATTTTACAAAGAAAGTTGATTTTTCATTCTTAGACTGATTCATGTTAAACTCTGGTTACTGAGTCAACAAATCTCATCAGCACATCTTCTGGTCTCGCCTAAACCAAAACATTAATGCCAAATATTTAATTAGAATAAATTACAAACTTGTTATTCAGTGTACTAGTATGGTGATCAGATTAAAATAACATATTTGTTTTTTATGGAATGCTTAATAGAAGCTCACATTGGCTGCTTTTGTAACACTGTGAAATCTCAGTGAGCATCTTAATTTCAAAATATAAAAATTATTCATAAAATGTATACGATAATAAAAAATGTTTTTAATATTCATTGTGTTACCATTTAATAGATTTGTTCCATTAACTTTCTGGAATATAAAAAAGTGAGGCTCCAGTTGACTGAACCTTGCCTATGTTGAAGTTAAAATCAAGTCATATTTTACACGTCCTGATCAAAGTCAAGATGTAACACATTGTAAAAACAGAAGGCTTGATCTGACTCTGCAAATTGAGTTTATTCCAACTCGTTCAGATAGAATTGGAAAAGTCATTACCTAAAGCTGGAGAAAAGTATTGGGAAATCTCAATGTGGACCTTGCAAAGGAGTATTATATTGGAGCAGGGCAAATTACAATAGCATTAGGCAGGAACTAGGGAGTGTTAATTGGGAATATCTTGTTTTTGGACAGGTCTACATCCAATATCTAGAGGGTGCTTAAAGACCCAATACGCAGAGTACAGGGCAGGTATGTTCCAGTAAGAAGTGACTACAAAGATTAGAGAAAAGAGAACCTTGGATGTTGAGAGCAGTAATGAATTTAGTCAAGAAGAAAAAATATGTAAAATTTGGATCCTAGAATCAAACAGAGCCCTTGTGAATTAAAAAGAACTATAGTACAACTCAAGAAGGGGATTAAGAAAGCCAAGAGAAGCCATGAAAAATCCATGGCAAGTAAGAATCACAAGGCTTTACATACAGTCAGACAGCACATCAAGATCAAAAGGATAACTAGGGAAAGGGTGGGACCACTAACGGAGGAATATTTGCTTGTATTGGAGGATGTGGGTGAGATCGTTATTGAGTACTTTACAGGAATTGTTATTGAGTATTTCCCAAGAAGGTGGATATGGAGGATCAGTACAGAGAATACTGCAGGTATATTCAAGGGAATTTCAAGGTAAAGGAGGAGGTAGTGTTGGGACTTTTAAAGGGTATTAATTTGGATGTGCACAGGGCTTGATGGGATATACTCCAGGTTATTGAGAGAGGCAAGGGAAGAGATTGCTGGGGCCTTGACCAATATCTTCATGTCCTCGATAGCCACAGGAAAGTAGCTAATGTTGATCCACTCTTCAAGAAGGAAACGAGGAATAATCCTGGAAGCTATAGGCTGCCGAGTCTCATGTCAGTGGTAGGGATGTTACTAAGGAGAATTCTTAGGGATAGGATTAATGAGCATATGGAAAACCATGGCCTAATTAGTAAGAGTCAGCATAACTTTATGTGGGGTCTCACTAACTTGATTGAGATTTCGATGAAGTCACAAGTGTGATTGATGAAGGTCGACTTGTGGATGTTGCTTATATGGATTTTAGTAAGATACTTGACAAGTTCCCTCATAGAGAGGCATCCAGAAGATGAAGATGTGTGAGATCCATAGTGAATTGACCATTTGGATTCAAAACTGGCTTGCCCACAAAGATGTAGTGGTCGATGGGACTTAAGTCTAGCTGGAAGTTTGTGGTTACTAGTGTCCCACATATATCTGTACTGGGACCTCTGCAGTTTGTGACGTATATAAATGATCTGCATGAAAATGCACATGAGTGGGTTAGATTGATGGTGTTTTGGATAGCATAGAAGAATAGTTAAAAAAACAAACTGTGTAAATACAAACAAAAAATTAATGATAATAGTAAATAAGCGATAAATGTTGAGAATATGAAACGAAGAGTCGCTGAAAGTAAGTCCCTGGTTTATGGGGGCAATACAGTGACGGAGGAGTGAAGTTGAGTGAAGTAATTCCCACTGGTTCAAGAGCTTCATGGTTGAGAGGTAATAACTGCTCCTGAACCTGGTGGTGTGGGTCCTAAGATTCCTGTATCTTTTTCCTGATGGCAGCAGTGAGAAAAGAGCATGGCCTGGGTGGTGGGGTCCTTGATGATGGATGCTGCTGTCCTGGACAGTTTTCCATGTAGCTGTGTTCAGTGGTATGGAGTGCTTTACCTGTGATGGACTGGGCCATTTCAACTACCTTTGTAGGATTTCCTGGTTCAAGTTCATGTTTAATTGTCAGACAACCATACATGAATACTCACAAATGTAGCCAAACGAAGCAGTGTTATTCCAGGGCCAAGATGCAAAACAGGCACACAGCCTGTATAAGATACCAGTAAAATACAGTCACATACAAAAAATTTATAGTCCGATATCCTGAGTTCCAGAATGTTGCAGCAGGTAGCAGTTGGACACAATACAACTTGTCTTTTGCCAAGTGAATTCCGGGGGCAGCACCAACTCCAGCTTTGACTTCGCGCCACATTACCTCTGGTGAAATTTGTCAAAGTTTTAGATGTCATGCTTACTTGTTCATCAGACCTGAATGTCACTGATCTGGCCCTCAGTGGATTGTGGATCTCATGATTCATCCAGAGCTTCCGTTCGGGGGAGACTGAATGATCTGGTGGGGACACACTTGGCTATGACTGCTTTTATAAAGTCCATGACATCTGTGGTGTGTTTATTCAGATCCTCTGATGAGTCCTTGAATACAGCTCAGTCCACAGACTTGAAGCAATTCAGTAACTACTCTTTGCTTCCTTATCCCTGAAAGATTCCTCTTTTGCATCTGCCAGTATGAAGGTGGGAGAAGGACAGCCTAGTGATCAGATTTCCCAAAATTCATCGCAATCAGCGAAGAGTTGGTTAGAACTGTTGTTTTATACATGTTCTTCAGTATTGAGTGTAGAAAGATAATGAAGGAGCAACAATGTAAACTTGAACTGTTTTTGCCATTTTATTTGTGATTAATTATGGTGGCTCATTATTGATCAGTTATTTTTCTATACTACCACACCCAGAGTGTACAGAATTATACACAGTGTCTTTCAAGAGGAACTACACACAGTGCTCATAAGAGTGAAGTCCATTAACGTAGTACAACAGTAACCTAACATCACAGAACAATACTGCATACATCACAACTACAAGTCAAGATAATATTCAGTCTTGAAGGGATACTTGCATAGTGTTGGCGCATGGCCAACTTGTTAAGGCATACGTCTAGTTTTCTGAAGCTCGCTAGTTCGAGCCTTGGCTGAGGCTTGTATGTGTGTCCTTGAGCAAGGCACTTAACCACACATGCGATGACAGTGGTGCCAAGCTGTATGGGTCCTAATGCCCTTCCCTTGGATAACATTGGTGGTGTGGAGAGGGGAGCTTGGGCAACTGCCGGTCTTCCATAAAAAAAACCTTGCCCTGGAAACTTTCCAAGGTGCAAATCCATGGTCTACCGAGACTAACAGAGGCCTACATACATACTTGCATATAGTTCTATTTCTATTCAAGTTCTATTTCTCTGTGACCTCCAGTAATGTTATAAAGCAGCTCAATGTGTGCCTCATTAACAACACTTCATCTTCTGTCTGGGCATGTGGAACTCAACATCCAGTTGCATTCTCTCTCTCTGTATTAGAGCTGGCCATTTCTACTTTACATAGGTCATGTACCTGTGATACTTGCTCAGTCTTCCTCTCCCTCTTTACACATCCTGGGCTGATGGGGTTGTCCTCTAGTCCTGCCTGCCATGATGCATTGCTTGGGTTCATCCTTTCAAAACTGCCATTGTTAACCTATTAATAGATGGTGTCATCATCAAACATATCACCATGTGAACCCTGATTTCATGCCATCAGAGATATTTCCTTTTATCTTTCCATTTCTTCCCCACCCTCTGTTTAGCTTCAAATAGTTCTGATAATGGGGACAGGGTTTCCTATATTTTCTGTCTTTTTTTAAATTTCCTTACAGGTTAATCTTATTTCAGATCATACTTAAGACCATAACACCATAATACATAGGTATAGAATTAAACCATTAATTAAGTGACCTGATCTTCTGAGGTGAAAGTCTGACGGTTGCTAAACAATGGACGAATTTATAATAGTCTCTTCATAAATGGTAGCTCCCTAACAGTGAGTAGAATTAGTTGCTGTCCCAGGACAAATGGAGAGATCAAGGACAGTGCGTGGAAATAAAACCAAAGGGAGTGATTCACTTTCATTAAGTCTGATCTGTTTTACCCAATGTCAAAGGACAGTTGATTAGTTTTCAAATTTCCATTGAATACTCTCTGTATCAAGAATTGATAATTAATGACAAGGTCAATAATGGAGATTCAGGGGATACCAAGTAACTGCAGAGGAAGAATATATCTGCGCAGTTAGCTTCCTCATAGACATTGCCAGGGATAGCAAGCAGGTTTGTGTTGTGGTAAATGGAAAAGATTACTCATGTGGTACAGTTGAATATTAAATTAAAGCTACATTAAGTTAATTTCCACACCCCTTTCTGGCATCAGATTTTCTAATATACTTGTGTTTTCTAGCATCCAGTTCAGCAGTGCGATATTCAACCACATTGGTAAAGAGAATGACGGGGACTATTCTTTCACTGATAAAACAACTTTTACTAACACCCGATGGTCAGAAACATTGCTATTTCAGAAACCAACCACAAGCAACCAGCACTCATTGACAGATTGTTCTGCAGAACATAGTTCCTCAAAGTAGACCTCACGGAAAACTGTGACCTCATTGAAATCTCCATTGCAACCTCAGCCTCGAGTCTGTAAACACTCCATTTCCAACGTGAGGTCATCAACATGAGACATTATCCTTATTCTTTTCTCCACAGCCCGACCGTTGCGTATTTCTAGAATTTGCTGATTTTCATTCAGTGGTCACACTAACACCCCAATAGTGTGGTGATCAGTGTGACATCATTGCAGCTTAGGTCGTCAGAGTTCGTAGTTCAATTCTAGTACCATCTGTAAAGAGTTTGTATGTTCTCTGCATGGCCACGTGGGTTTCCCCTGGATGTTGCAGTTTCCTCTCTCAGTCAAAAAGAAATGCGGGTTAGTAGGTTAATTTGTCATTGCAAACTGTCCTATGATTATGCTGATTTTGAATAGATGGGTTGCTGGTCAGTGCAGCTCATCGGGCAGGAAGGGCTGTTCTGCACTTTACCCCTACGAAAATAAATAAATATAAACACTCACCTTTGTTTACAGTTACTAATACATGACACCACATTCTCTGCTCAATGTTGCACTAGGGAGGCTGATAAAGCTCTCCTGCAACAGGGCACATCAGACCAAAGAAGCAAGTGGACTGGACATGAATTTTTGTTACTTAAGCAGGTGTTTCTAGAATAAAGTGCCAAGGCCATTACAATGCCAATGAAAATATACAAATATTCATTAACAGGAAGCAAATTCTTTCAATAACTTGTTGGTGGTAGATTATCAAAGGATTTTTCTGACCGTCAACTCCATATATTTTGGTGTATTCCTCAATTCTTACCTCATCACAGCTGCCTCTCAACATTCATCAGTCACGCAGCTCCAGAAGATGGATTTGGGAAGACCAGGGTTTCCCCTATTCCGGTGGCTGATCACGCCACTCAGAGGTTCAAACACTCACGTAAGCAATGGCTCGGGAAGGTGCACCCCATTACTATTGAGAATGGGAACCACAATAGGGTTCCTAAAGATTAAATACCCCTGTGCAGCACTCTGAAAAAGCTATTAAACAGTCAGAGTTATTTACAATGAGAATGTCTGCTGTGCAGGGCACAACTTGGTCATCAGATGAATTTGCACATTGCGTGCCAAAATGGATGAACAATTCAGCACAAACTTTCCTCCACACTCAACCACAGATCATTCACATTACCACAGAGATACTTAAACTAAAATACTACCTTATGAGTCAGTGTGAAGCAGGTAATCCCACATTTACACCATATAGTCATACTATAAATATAAATTATATCCAGAAAGTCTTTGAAATTCGAATGGACACAGATTTGTTATCCCATGAGTAAGTCAGGAATACCACTCAGACTGGTGTTTGACATGCATGCAACTTGGGTTTTCTTGGGAAAAATGGACTTAACTGAAAGATGAAAACCATAGGCACTTACAGTGAAGGGAAAAGTATATTACTCTGTGGTGAGACTTCCCTGCATGTACAAATAAAGCAAAGCGCATGGAAAAATAGTACCATTACTGTGTACAGTAGAAATAAACTGAGCAAGAGAGGTGATGGTGGACAGAGGCATCAGGGTAAGTATGATACAGAGTTTTGGAAGACAGGTTCCTGTGAAGGGTCCTGATGAAGGGTCTCGGCCTGAAACGTCGACTGTGCTTCTCCCTATAGATGCTGCCTGGCCTGCTGTGCTCCACCAGCATTTTGTGTGCGTTGTTTGAATTTCCAGCATCTGCATATTTCCTCGTGTTTCCTGTGGATGTACCAATTTCAGAATCAGAATCAGGTTTAATATCACCAGCATATGTCATGAAATTTGGTATCTTAGCAGCACAAGTACAATGCAATACATAATAAATATAGAAAAAATGAACTACAGTAAGATACACAGTATGTATATTAAACAGTTAAATTAAAAATAGTGCAAGAATAGAAATATTTTTTAAAAAGTGAGGTGGTGTTCATGGGTTCAATGTCCATATAGAAATCAGATGGCAGAGGGGAAGAAGCAGTTCCTGAATTGCTAAGTGTGTGCCTTCAGGCGTCTGTACCTCCTACCTTACGGTAATGATGAGAAGAGGGCATGTCCTGTGTGAAGGGGGTCTTTAATAATGAACGTCACCTTTCTAACGCACTGCTCCCTGAAGATGTCTTGGATACTATGGAGGCTAGTACCCATGGTAATTTCTTCTGCCCTTCTTCAACACTAAATGTTTCATGTAAATATGTCTGTCAGTCTACTGTGTCTCTGTTCTCAGCAATTTATTGTCAGTTAACCAATAGCTCTTTAGTTTTGTCAGTTTTGATTTTCAGATCTTTGGTGTCCATCTATGGATATAAAAAGCAGTGACTTCTGCTGAAACTCCTGTTTGTACTTGTTAACCGTTACGCCCTGCTATCTCTTACTGATAATCAGATCAATTCAGTGCTTATGTGTTATGTTGATGCCCACAAATCAGAATGCACAGCATTTGTTTTTCAGTGTGAACATTGCACACACAACCTATTTTCTGCATGTATTAATAAGATAGCAACCATCTGCGAATGAAATGTGCCCATCAGGAAATTGGACAGGACACTTCCAGGTGTCATTCATATTAATATGGGTGTTGTTCATCTGGTGTCATCTACAAGCTAGCAAGGAGAATCTGGGAAAAATTTAAAAATAGAGCTTAATATAGGATTAGTGTAATGGGGATTTATGAATGCAGTGGATTTGTTAGGCTGAATCTATGATTCATTCAAGAGATATGAGCTTTGTTGCTAGCACCCTTCTCCTTGAGTTTCTGATACTGCACATATTTCTTACATCAACTTGAATCGCACAGTGATATTTGCAGACTTCCAGAATCAAACACAACACAATTGTGCTTTGATCCAAGACAATTTTAAACACCCGTCCTTTATGGTGAAGTGTAGGCACCAGGCACAATCTTTCAGGAAGAACACAGATATGCGACAAGTCAACTGTCTCACACCATGTTTTCCTTCATCTCCATGTCTGACGTTTATGCTGCTCGATGATGGCTGACAAGGAAGTCACGCTAAGAACTGTTTCTCATAGAGTTATCTGCAAAGGCAGAGCTGCCATAGGAATCCAACAGATCATACTATAATGCTCTATTTGGAGTGAAAATAAAATACTTTATTTTTTCCCATTCTGCAATTTTTTTTAGAGTCCCCCAAGAGTCGTGATAAAAGCAGACATCATACCAGGTAACAGTGAAGTCCAGTTTCCAGGCACATATGCCTTATCTTTAACACCTTGGCCTGGAAATTAACTTCAGACAGTTCCAAATAAAATGGTGCTGTGCTATCAAAAAAAAGTGTATTCATCAAGATACAGGGGAAGTCAAGGAAAGAGGAAGCTTATCATTCCCACTTCTTAAGTCCCATGCTGGAACTTAACCCATACTACCCCAGGCTCTGGCTCGGTGTTCAGACTGAGATCAATATGAGTCTCCACTGTGCATAATTTTGACAGACTACATCAGCAGTGATGTGATACCTTTTGCACGCATTTCCATTTGCATCTGTACCTAATGAGTGTTTTATGGTGAAAGTTTCATAAATATAAACTGATTTTTCTTAGTGTAAAATGTCCCTGAATGGTAATGGAAGTTAGAGAATTCATCTGAAAGTTTCCCCCCTCACTGGTCCTTAAAATGTCAGTTGTTACATATTCTCAGAATAAAAAGCTTTTACTAATCCTGCTTATCCTGAAACTATGCTGCTTCAAGGGCTAACACTTAAATTGCATTCTTTATCATCACTGAGAGCATTGCCCTCATGGCTTTAATGTACTCTTACCTGCTTTATCCATGCAAGCCAGAGTACTTGTCTGACTCACTTTACTAGACTGAAGATCATTCCAGGCATTTTCATACGACCTCTTCCACATTTTGCAGTTTGCCAGTCACTGCTGTTTTAGGAGATTTCATCGATATTTCCTTGCCCCTACAAGAGCAGGAAGAGTGGGTATGGGTATGTGATTTTATGGCAGGCTTCCCTGAACTGCAAGCATTCTGAGACAACACATCCTTTCAGAGAACTCGTCAGCTGCCTTTTGCCAAGAAAGCCTGGCTCTAATGCTGGAGGGTCTCTCTAATACAAAGAACAAGTCCTTCAGACACCCACCACCCCCACCCGTAAGAATTCTGAGCCCACACCCTTATTCATTAGCATGGTTTCTCATGAGCTGGAAGAAATTTGTTTCTGTTGTGGTAAGTCCCGTTGAGAGCTGATATCAAACATTGCAGCTGTTGTGCGTAGGAAGTTCTAACATATCAATAACGAATGGCAGGTTGAAAATGACAGTGTCAGCCTCAGTGATGATAAACAGAAAGTCAGGACAAAGTTGCTCTCTGAAACTCACAAAGAAGAGTAGAATGACCCACAACAGTTTTAATATCATAGAAGTGTCAATTAATCCCTGGCTCAAGCTTCCTCAAGTACACTTACCTACATACATAGCATCTTTTTAAAAAAATAATACACACCTTCATGCTTTGAAGTTGATCAAATTTGACTTATTTATGCTGTAAGAGATTCAATGTGTTGTAACATGAACGAAGTAACCACAGAGACATTGAGGCCTGTGGATGTAGAAGTGTTGTATTCAGCAAAAATGAACAAAGGCATCATATTGAGACATTTATGGAAGAAGCGGCGTGTTTGACCCAATATTACATGGCATTTTTGTACAGTATGTGAAAGATCAAAGGTAACAGTGGGACAATTCTAAAGTTACAATGTATCTACAATGCTTCCTCAGAATTACATATAGTTTTCAAACAGCTCCTTCTTTGCACCCACACTCCAGACAACCAAAATGAATGCTAATTCCCACCGTCTCCAGTCCACATTCATGCATATGCAGGTTTCTGTAGTCAAATGGAAGGCCATTGTTCAGAACTGCATTTTAAATTTAATCTACAATACACATTCAGATCTGGAAGCTGGTTGCAGTTAAAATTAGAATTTGCTATACTCCGTAATTCTAGAGTATGCCCCAATAGTCCCTCTTCTTGCCCCTCCCGGACATAAATTAACCTGTTCCAGGAAAGGACAAACATTAAGAAGAATCAAATCAAATCAAATCGGGCAGCAAATATGCCATGTAATTTGGACTCCCTTCACCAATTACCTACCGTATCCCTATGTGCATCTACACCTGCACCATCATCCTTAATGGCTACCTACAAGACTCTAAGCAGAGATTGTTCCAGTGATTCAACCAATAATCGTTAAAATGCAGCTTTGTCATCTGTGTGTTGCCTCCTTCCCTGCCGGTGGATTGCAGGTTAGTCTCAACACTGTACCTGTACTCATTGTACTTAACCACATGACAATAAACGTGGCTTGCTTATTAAGATGTAGTTACAGTTTCTACTAATTTGTTCTTGTAACCAGGTCTTCTCAGAATCAAAATCAGGTTCATCCTCACTGACTTAGATGATGAGAAATGTGTTGCTTTGCAGCAGCAGTACAGTGCAAAAACATGAACTTATTATAAATAATGAAATATATAAATAGCGCCAAAAAGGAATAGTGAGGGAGTGTCCACAGGTTCATGGACACTGTTCAGAAATCTGATGACAGAGAAGAAGAAGCTGTTCCTAAAATGTTGAGTATAGGTCTTCAGGCTCCTGTACTTTCTCCCTGATGGCAGTAATGAGAAAAAGGCATGTCCTGGGTGCTGGGTGTCCCCAATCATGGATGCTATCTTCTTGAGGTGCAACCTTTTGAAGATATCCTCGATGGTAAAGTGTGTTATGCACACATTGGAGCTGGCTGAATCTACAGCTTCTTTTGATTTTGCTCATTGTAGCCTTCATACAAGACTGTCATGCAACCAGTCAGAATTTTCTGCACTGTATATCTATAAAAATTTCCAAGAGTCTTTTGTGATGTACCATGTATCAAGCTCCTAATGAAATATGACCACTTGCTTGACTTCTTTGTAGTTGTATTAATGTGTTGGGCCTGGATTAGATCCTCTGAGTTTTAGAAAGAATTTAATTTATCTCAGAAGAATGAGAAGTGATTTAATTGAAACATATAGAATTCATAAGAAACTTGACCAGTCAGATGTGGAATTGAAGTTTACCCTGAATGGGGCATTTAGAATTAAGGATCCTATGTTCTAAATAAGGTGCTGGCTATTCAGGACAGCGGAGAAAAAAAAAGGTGAATTTTTCATTCAGGAAAATAAAGTGAATTTAAGAAAAGTACACATTCAAAAATCACCATAATAGAGCATCTAGTACCAACATGTCCTTATGTATTTCAGTTTTGTTTTGGCAAGCTTTCCAAAGCCTCCTTAGAGGATTGTTTCAATTCAAGGAAAACCATTTATTTTGCTTGGTGTGCACTGATCCCAGCACTGTTCATCCAAATGATATAGCTTCTCCTTTAGAACATAGGAAAATGCAGTACAGCAACAGTCACTTCAGCACACTATGTCTGTAACAACCATGATGTCACTTTAAACTAATTACATCTGCCTAAATATGTTCTATAATCCCTCAATCCCCAGCAATGGTACAGAGTACCATGAACTCTGATCTCTGAGTACCACAGTCAATCCTTTGTTTTTTGTAATTTATTTTTTTATTGAAGTCCATCATCAAACAAACATTTCCATAAGATGTATTTTAGACATTGTACATATATATCATATAATCATATATATCACAATCTCCACAAAGTACTTTTCTGAGGTATACACTTATAGAATAAAATCAGGCCTATGAGGCATTATGTAGTTAAACCATTTTTCACAGTATGAATCAAATTGTTCCAGCTTATGATTAACAGATGCTGTTATCTTCTCCATTTTGTAAATGTCCATTGTAATTTCCATCCATGTATTTAAAGTTGGGCTCTCCTGTGATAACCATTTCCTAGTAAGAGTCTTTTTACCAGCCACCATTAAATATTTATCTCTTTTCAATCATTCTTGAGGTCTATATCCAAAATATATGGTCTTACTCTCTAAGGGTATTTCACATTTAAAGATGTCTTGTAGGGCATTGTGTATCCCCCTCCAATATTTTTTGATAACAGGGCAGTCCCAGAAAATATGATAATGATTTGCATTTTGATTTCCACAATTTCTCCAGCAAACAGGGAGGTTACTATCATAATGGGATTTCTGAGAGGGTGTAATAAAATATCTTATCAAGTTTTTCCATCCAAACTCCCTCCATTTCTGTGAACTGGTACACTTCCATTGATATCTCCATATTGTTGTCCATTCTTCCTCAGATATAATTATCCCTTCTTCCTTCTCCCATTTTGTTTTAATGTATGAAGTCGAATGTGTTTTAAGATTTGACAACCCCTTATACATGCTTGAAATGATTCTACTACTATTATCTGAATTATATACTTTTCTAAATAGCTCTATCAAGCATGTACTTACCTTGGTTACATTCTTAAGCGTCTTATCAACATATTGTCGCATTTGTAAATACCGATAAAAATCTTGCTTTTCTAATGTGTTCTCTTTAAGCATTTCAAAACTGAACAGTGTTCCTTCTTTCATTATGTTTAAAAGAACTGTTATTCCTTTAGCTGTCCCGTCCTTAAATCTAGAATCCAATTTATTTGGTGTAAAATTCGAGTCATATGCACACCATTTAAGAATTGCAATATCTCCCTCTAGATTATATTCTTTTATAGTAGTTTTCCATATTTTAAGAGTCAATTTCACCCATGGGTTATCAATAGTATTTATGTACCTTTGCAGTTTGTTATCAGCCAAAATTGCTTGTATGGGGATAGGAAGTACCCGCTCCTCAATGTTTTTCCATTGAGCGTCACATGATGGGTTGCACCAACATATCACAGCTCTCAACTGTGCTGCAAAATAATAATCTCTAAGAGAAGGTAGGCCCCATCCTCCCTTTTCCTTTGCTAATTACAAAGTCTTGAGACAAACTCTAGGCCTTTTACCCTGCCAAATATACCTTGATAGCATCTTGTTCCATTCATTGAATTGATTTTGATTAATCTCTATTGGTAGGGTCTGAAAGAGATATAACAGTTTGGGCAGTATATTCATTTTAATAGACTCAATCCTTGAACTGAGACTGGAAAAAAGGAATCAGGTTCCATCTTGCCACATCGTCCTTAATTTTTTTTTATATAAAGGCTGATAATTACATTCTGATAATTTTGCCAAATCTTTTGGCATAATGATTCTCAAATATTTGAAAGACTCCGTGTGCCATGCCCAGGGGTATTGACTTTCAATTTCTCTTGGTGGGCTATAGTAATATAAAAGTAATTGGGTTTTATCTATGTTGATCTTGTATCCTGATAATTGACCATATTGTTCAAAGGATTGCATCAATTTAGGTAAAGAGTATGTTGGTTGCCCTAGACAGATCAAAATGTCATCCGCATAACAAGCCAATTTATGCTCTGTCCCTTTAATAGTAATTCCCCTGATATCTTCATTTTGTCTGATGTATTCAGCTAATGGTTCCAGATATAACACGAAGAGTAGTGGTGACCATGCACATCCCTGTCTCGTGCCCCTTTCTAGGGTAAGACTATTCGATAAATATCCATTGATTTTAATCCTAGCAGTAGGATTGTCATATAGTGTCTGTATAGTTTTAATAATTGTGTCTTGGAAACTGAATCAAATGCTTCTTCAGCATCCATGCTTATCACTATTGCTTCGATTTTATTTTTTTGTATATGATCCATAATGTGAAGTGTCCTTTGTATATTGTCTTGAGTCTGGTGTTGTCGTATAAAACTTGTCTGGTCATTACGTATCAGTATGGGTAGAAACTCCTCTAATCGTTTGGCCATGACACAGTCAAACCTTTAATGTCACTTGAGCTGAACTTCTGGAAATCCAGGCAACATTACTTCAGCATCAGAATTAGGTTTAATACCATTGGCATATGTCGTGAAATTTGCTGTACAGTGCAATACATGATAATATGGGGAGAAAAGCTAAGTAAGTAAATCAATTGCAGTAAGTATGCAAATTAAATTGTTAAATTAAAAATAATGCAAAAACAGAAATAATTAAATTGAAGTAGTGTTCATGGGTTCAATGTCCATTTAGGAATTGGATAGCAGTGGGAAGAAGCTGTTCCTGAATCAATAAGTGTATGCCTTCAGGATTCTGTACCTCCCTGTTGACCGTAAAAATGAAAAGTCCTGAGCGATCGGGGATCCTTGATATGGATGCCACCTTTCTAAGGCACCACTTTGCGAAAATGTCTTGGATACTGCAGAGACTAGTACCAAAGTTGGATGTGACTGATTTTAAAACTTACTACAGCGCCCTTTGATCCTGTGCAGTACCCTCCCCCCCCCAATACCAGACAGTGATGCAACCTGTCAGAATGCTTTTCACAGTACATCTATAGAAGTTTTCGAGTGTTTTGGGTGACAAATCAAATCTCTTCATACTCCTAATGAACTATCTGCTCTCTTGCCTGCTTTATAGCTGCATTGATATGTTGGATCAGGTTAGATCCTCAGAGACGTTGACACTAAGGAACTTGAAATTACTCACTCTCACTACTTCTGATCCCTCTATGAGGATTGGTTTATGCTTCCTCGTCTTACCCTTACTGAAGTCCAAAATCAGTTCTACCATCTTACTGACATCGAGTGCAAGGTTGTTGCTATGACACCACTCAGTAAGCTGGTATATCTCACTCCTACATGCCCTCTCATCACCATCTGAGATTCTACCAACAATGGTTGCATCATCAGCAAATCAGCATACTTGGCAAGCTGTTTCAGAACTGGCACTGTCACAGATTAACCTAATATCCATAGTCAGTGATAAATGCTCAGCCTCTTTAAAAGCTTGCACTGAATCTGGAGATTTTGACTTAACAGTTCACTCTACATCCAACGTCCAGCCTTCAATTTCCCCTCTCTCCAATGAGATGTTCAGACAGATGAGAACAAGCAGACAGGTTACCTTCCACAAAGTTACATTTAATTTAAATTTCCATTCAACAGGTTTCTTTAAGAATCACATGGAATCCAGGCACAACTGGTTGTGTGAGTACAATGACTGGTGGAATGAAATGTCCAGTTGTTACAAATCAGAACATTGTTTGTGTGAGCTTAATCAATTTATTGTCTCATTTTAAATGGAGTAATGAAAATTTAGGAAGCAGGTGGATTTGCAGCTTATGTAAAAGCACAAAAGCTCACAATAAAATTCCAAGGCAATTTATTTTCAAAAATATAAATATATATATTTTAGGCATATGAAAACATACAGAGAAATGACAAATGAAATAAATAATAAAATACATCTTTTAAAGAGGCAATTAGGTCTGCAGGACATTATAAACATATATTTGTAAAAGTGCAACATTGAATAACAAATTAAAAAACAGTATCCAATTCCATTGGAATTACAATACAAAGTCGGGGATTGTCGCTTATCTTGCTTTAAAAATACCAGTTTTGATCACTTCAGTCAATAAGGTCTTTATTCAGTATGTTTTTGACATAAAGATAAAAAATGACATAAATGATTTCAACCTGCCTGGTTAGAAGACACTTTAATTACAGAAAAAAATTGCAGCAGTCACTGTGTTCTATATTAGAACACCATCAGTATGCTAAATAACACGGTAACAATTTGTACATTCAGTAATATGACAGGTTGTAAACCATATACTAATCAGTAATATATGGGACCATAATAAGCAGTTACACTTCCTTACAAGAACAGCAAATTTAGATACTTACATAAGCAAAACTGAATGATTTTTCTGCTGAACCTACCATGGCAAAAGCCAGGAGGACAGAGATCTACTCATGATCTACTCTGTCCCAAGATCTACCTGAAATAGAAATTACTGTTCCTGTGAAGCCTATTGAGAATACAATAATGGACGGAAGAGGGATTCTGGAGTGAAACATCTGACTATTAACAGGTGATGCACTATTTGATCAGCTGCTATAGTTGTAATCATAATAAAACCAAATAAATCAATTAGTAATATAGAGGGATAACACACACTGACGAGCAGATCAAATTTGACCAATATTGTTTGAAGATTTGACTCTAATTTTGATGTATAAATTTCAGGATTACTTGGAAACTTGCAAATTGTGCAACAGCTAGAAATTAAAAATGCAGTTTTCCATTTGAATACTCTTTACAGCCAATAGTCTGTTAAAGAAGATCACTGTCATCTTCATCTTCCCTGCTCTCTTTGGGCAAGTCTTTTCAGAAGATTTTGCACTTTCGCATCATTTGGATCTGAACAGATGCGACCGCGTTTGGTAAAAAATCTGTACAAAAAGAGATTGGATTTATTTATTTTGTTCATTGTATATGAGAAATGCTCCTTATACATCATAGAATCAAACAAGCCTTTTGCCCAGTGAGTCTGTGTAGACCATTATGAACCCAATTACATTAATCTGGGATCGCAAGACCCTGCAGTGGATAATGAGGTCAGCTGAGAAGATCATTGGGGTCTCCCTTCCCACCATTACGGACATTTACACTACACGCTGCATCTGCAAAGCAAACAGCATTATGAAGGACCCCACACACCCCTCATACAATCTCTTCTCCCTCCTGCCATCTGAGAAAAGGCACTGAAGCATTCGGGCTCTCACGACCATACTATGTAACAGTTTCTTCCCTGTGCTATCAGACTCCTCAATACTCAGAGCCTAGACTGACACCTTACTGCCTTATTGTCTTTTTTAATATTTATTTTAATGCTTGCACTGTTTTGTGCACTTTATGCAGTCCTGGATAGGTCTGTAGTCTAGTGTAGTTTTTTTTCTTTCTGTGTTTTTTTTTACGTAGTTCAGTCTAGTTTTTGAACTGTATCATGTAACACCATGGTCCTGAAAAACGTTGTCTCGTTTTTACTATGTACTGTACCAGCAGTTATTGTCGAAATGACAATAAAAAATGACTTGATTTGACTTGACTTGAACTATTCAATACAATGATGTCTATGATGTTATCCTTTCCCCATCCAACAAACTCTTGCCCTAATTCCTTTTGAGCAACTTTCATCCTAAAATCTCTGTGGAATTGGACTCTTATAATATTTATCTCTTCAGGAAAAAAAGAAATAGGAAAAAAAAATCAGTGTTTTGTCCTTCAGTAGTCTAGGCCTGAACTACACTACCCGGACAGCAGGTATTTCTAGCAACAAACCCAGCAGTTCTGAAAGATCAGAATAAAAGTCACCAAACTAAGATATGATACAAAAGCCAGGCTCTAAGAGTGCCAGTGACTAGATACTTACACCACAGCATCAAATCTACAATGGCCATTCTGTTCCTGAATTCTGTGCCTCAGGATTCTTCCAATACTGGGTGAGTTGGCTGAATATTTCAGACAGCAGCTCCTTCTTCTTGAATTAGGGGCTGGAAAGGAAAACACAAGGATTGAAGTTCACTGCTTTCAGGGTAGAAATTGATAAACCTGCAAAAAGTAAATTACCATCAAACTGATGTTCAGTGCCCCTAAACATCACTTAAGAACATTTCTATTCACCAGCATTTCTTAATGAGAACAAATACAATATCTTCCTTGTTCAGGTGGATGTCAAAGTATGTCACACTTTGAAAGGAGGGGGGAATACTTGCCTTCATTTACAAAAAAAGGTGAATTCAATTTGTTACTGCACAAGGGCTATCCTTACAATCAGTTTGATTTTCCTGTCTATCAATTAAAATTATTAGATACTGAACATCATACTAATCATATTATAGATCTACTCATAGAACTTATAATCATAAGTATGATGAACAACAAAGAACTGTTCTTAAAGCTGGACATAAAGGATAATTATCTATACATTGAGCTTATATGATTATACAAGACAACACCCAAATTTAATTTCAAATTCAAATTCAAATTTATTGTTATGCAGCCATACACATGTAACTCATACACAAAGCATAAGTTGAAAGTTCAAAGTAAGTTTATTATCAAAGTGCAAATATATCAGCCTGAGATTCATTTACTTTGAGCATTCAGAGTTAATACAAAAGAATCAATGAAATACTGCCCCCAAAAGGACAGACAATGGCCAATGTGCAAAAGACAGCAAATACAAAACAAGAAAAAGAACAAAATAGTAATAATAAATAACTAAGCAACAGGATGTAGCGAAAACGAGTTGTAAAGTTCTTGAAAGAGAGGTAATAGTGATAATTTAACAAATAATGAGGAGCATTTGCAACACACTCAGTGTAGACAGACACTGAAACAACTTCTGTTTTTATGTCAAAGTATCTATTGAACCTTTCCTTAATTAGATTTTTCATTATTTGCTAATGATTTCTCTTCAGAGCTTTTGTACCATCACAATTATCAATAGAGACCTGCACTGAATGAAAAGTACATTGGAATTTCACAGCGTATTACCAACGTGGTATTAATTATTCTGTGTCACAGTTGCAAGATGGTTCCTCAAGATTATGCTACTTTAGAAGTTAGGCAACTGAAATGCAAATGGTGTATTATAATCTTTGCTAAACTTCTGCAGCCAATATTAGCTTCAATTACTTACTCTTGCTTTCTCTTCCCGTGAATGGAGACAGTAAATAACACTATGATTTTAAGACAAGCAATTATATCTGACATTTCATGATTTAGTAATGGTTCCAGTCAAAACAAAATGAATGAAAGGACTTATAAATAGGGATTGGATGAAATAATACAGTGATAGGGAGAATTATTCTTAGTTAGTTCATTGATAATTTTCTGATTTTGCTCACACGTTCTCTTAAAACTTAAAAATAACATTGCCAGAAGCTGTAAAAAAAATTTTGTGGAACTATTCTTTAATTGCTATTCTTTAAACTTTGATTAAGTGACATAAAGTCCAAATGTACTAAGTACAAAGTAGATATAACAGCATTTCACTCACCTCCTAATACAGCCCAGGTAAGGACACAGAGACAAACGAGTACCACAAGACTTTGCTTCATCTTAATGAGAGCTTTCCTCACTGGTGACACCGTTGAATGATTTGTAAGTATGTTTCAATCGCAGCTCTATATATCCTGTCAAATGATCAGCCCCCTTTCTTTTTTCCGTGAGTGGGGGTGGCAATAGTAAAGGGGGCTTACTACTCCTCTACGGAAAATATGATGAAGTGGGCAGTTCTGAACATGTTCTCTGCCCCTATTTTTGGCAGTTTCTTTTATAGTTACGTTCTCTTTAATCAACTATCCAATAAAGACAATAAACTTGTGACCATTGTAGATAGTGCTTTATATCAAATTATATTTTGTCTCAATGGTTTACGATCTCTCCATTGTATGTGTGTGTGTATATATATATATAATATAATTGTTAGTTTTATGCAATTTAACATGAAATCTCACTCACTAGCTTATCTTTTTTCTCTAACCACAAAACTGCCTCCAGGCAGCTATTCAAATCAAGATGATAAAGCTTTCAGATTGATTATGCAAGTGTAGCCATCAGGTTAAGAAATTTACTTTATTGGAAGGTCAATTAAAGTGCCATTAGTGGATGTCCACATTGACTGTACTTTGACATGCAGCACAAACTGGATTAGTTTTATGGAATATGTAAGATTCTCAGTTAACTGAGGTTCGAGCTGATTCTGACTTAGTCAGAATAAAATCAGATAGATTTGTGAGAATAGAATCAGTCAGCATTGAAACAGGCCCTTTGGCACCCTGAGCCCACACTGACCGTCAATCATGCATTGATATTAATCTGGTATTCTTTGCCTTCTGCCAGTCAGCCAATCTACTTTACATGATAAAATCTTTCCTGTAATACCACGTTTATCTTGTTTAGCAGCCTCATATATAGTATGTTTTAAAATTGTTTTGAAAATCCAGATAAATAATATTCCTTGCTTTCCTTGGTCTATTCTGCCTGTTATTTCCTAAAGGGATTCCAACAGATTTGCCAGACAATACTTCCCCTCAAAGAAACCATGCTGACCTTGCCCTACTTTATCATGTGTCTTCAAGTACGCCAAAACGTCATCCTTTAACATCTTGCCAACCAGTGAAGTTAGGCTAATTGGCCTACAAATTCTAGTGATTCTTGAAAAATCACTAATAATGCCTTCACAATCTCTTCAGCTACCTCTTTTCACATCCTTGAGTGCAATCCAGGTGTATTCTTTACCTTCAGACCTATTAGCCTCCCAAGCTCTTTCTCCTTAGTGAAAGTGACCACACTCACTTCTGCCACCCCTCACTTCCAAACTTCTGTCATAATGATGGTGTCTTCCAATGCATATCAACTCATATTTAGTTCATCTGCTGTTTCTTTGTTCCACAATCCTTCCTCTTCAGCATTATTTTCCAGCAGTCTGATGTCCACTTTTGCCTATCTTTTACTTTTTATACATCTGAAAAAATATTTGATATCCTGTTTTATATTATTGGTTCACTTACCTTCATATTTCAACTTAAGTGAGGGCTGACAACTGGAATCTCTTAGAAAAGAATCTGCCACATCACTAGTACTGGTGGTTGTACTTAACCTTGGCTGGTTACAATAGTGGTGGTCTGGGAAACATTTTGTAGGCAGGGAGAGATGCATGGATCTAGGGAAGAAAATTTTGAGGATATGGGAGAGGAAGTTACAGACGGATAGAATTGGATTCAGAAGAGATCAGATGGAAAAAGAGAGGTGATTCCACAAGAGGAAGGAAGTGGTAGGGGATAGCAAGCAAGAGATAGTTGAGAAGGGTCATATTGCAAAGATATTTGCTAGGGAAGAGATGGTGGAATTCTTTTGGAATAATAGGGACCGAAGGAGAGTGTGAGCAATTTGATAAGACCGGAGAACGTTCATGACAAGAAGATCTTGAGGGTTTCAGGGAAGAAATTGTGGCATTGACTGAAAGGACAGATTTGATGAGGGATGGGTTTTGATGGGGAATAGGCTGAGTAAGGTCTGTTGAGAAGAGAGTGTAGGGATGGGAAAAGTGCAGTGTTTGAAGGAGGTGGTGTAGGACCACAGTAAAGGATTGTAGTGGAGTCAGAAAAAAACACTGAGGATATCTAGGTGTGGAAACATGAAGGAGACTGCAGTGATTGGTTAGCAGTGGGGGTTTGTAAAAATGCTGCATAAGTAATGGTGGTCATTTTAAAGAAGGGATCGCGAGGGCATGAAGGACACTAGAAGAGCATCATTTTGTGCTGTGGAGGAGGAATGTTTCACGCGGGGAAGTGTGTTTGGCAGTTGATGTGCTTGTGTTTTTTTGGGTTTGGAGGTTGATGATCATGCTGCTATTCTTCTTTTTCTTGGTTTTGTAGCTATCTGGAGAAGAAGAATCTCAGAGTTGTATACTATGATAATAAATTAACTCTAGAACGTTTGGACCTTAAAGAGGGAATCTGATGGACCTGTGTGGTAACAGTACTGGTCATTCTGACCCACATATGGTGCTAATATGCTCATATCAAACCCAGCCTATAGGTCTTGCCTGTCTTCAGCTGTCGGTTTTCATGAGACTGGGAATTGTATTATTCATGGGCTAAAACTGAAACAATTATAAAGCCATCAATTGAGGAGAACATGAAGAGTGTCCTTCACCCCACTTATCCATACTGCCTTTTGTACATTCAATCAACTATAATCCCATTTACCCATGTTAGATCTGTAGCATTCAAAGTCTTAGAAATTCACTTTCTTCTTTAGATAATTTTTCGATGTTCATAGAGTATTGGCCCCCACCAGAACTTTGTACAATTCATTCAAGACTCCCAACCAAATAAATTATTTATTTGAGCAACCATTCCTGGCTTTATATAGTGTGGTTCGTATTCTGCATGGAGGATGGTGACTAACGATGTCCCACAGGAATCTGTTCTGGGACCCTTCCTCTTTGTGATTTTCATAAAAGTCCTGGCTGAAACTTAAAAAAGAATTTTAACTCTTTCTACTCAGCAGAAATTGTCCAGAATTGTTTATCAGATAAAGTCTTGGGAAACTTTATGTCATTTATCCAACACACCCAAACTCCTGGGCTTCAAATATATGCATAAACCCCATTTTGGCTTGAACTCTTTATTATATATGGATTAATTTTTCTATTTTCATGACTTCTGGGCATCTAGGGGGCTGAACTTAGCTGAGATATACACCACATGTAAACGTAACAAATGGTTGTATGTCTGTCTTTCGAGACAATTGAGGCACACCCAGCACACTACATTCAATGCCTGGCACTGACATCAATAGATTTTGGTAAAAATTGCAGATACTCCATTGGACTGGTGTTAGAGCTAGAGCCCTAGTTTCTAGTGCAGTGATGAGAATGGAAAAGCAGCATCGCTACTTGCTTTCCACATCTTCAGCTTTTCTTGACAATCCCTGTGGATCTTAGTTCAGTCGCAGACTTGAAAATGACATCAGCAGTGATTTTACATAAAGAATCCCAAAGCTTCGCAAACTACCAAGTGAGAAATTGCTTAAATTGCAGAGAATTTATTCAAAGTCCTCCCTCTAGAGTCTGCAACTAAAGGAAGTGGTCTTTGAACACCTACCCTATTAAATTCTCCCTGTATCTTTCCCAAGAATATCCCAGAGTCATTTTTTTTGCAGTGAATTCCATGATAACGTTGGTGCTCTAGTGCAATATTTGGGTTCTTCGATATAGACTGAGCATTGGACTATCTGTAGATTAAGTTTCCACTGACTAAAATGCAACATTTTAGGTAATAGCAGAACAAGGGTGTAGGATTGCAGTCTCATGCTATCTCCTGCTAAACGTGCGAGAGGTGGTGGAAATCGTCAATGTGATTCACTCATTGTTGAGCAGGGAGGACATAAGGCTCCACTTAACAAGCTTTATGACTCATTCTGTGCTGTGGGAGGAAGCTGGCCAAGAGCAGATTGTTGTATGAAGGCTCCATAATGGTAGTTGACACCTACAGTCACACCTCAGCCCTTCATCTCAGAAGGCATTTTTCCCCTCCTTCTGGCCAACTTCGTTACTGTTTGATCACACTCTGAGCTCTTGTTGAGTGTGTGTGTGTGTGGAGGGTGGGAAGGAGCGGTGTGTAAAATAACCGTTGTTACTTTCCTTCTCACATTCACTTCTCCATGTGTCTCTTCTCTCGTTATTGTCTGCTATATCTTCCACTTGTCCTCATGTTTATTGCTGGTTGCAATGAATATCCCAGAATGTTGTTTTGGCATGATATAGTGTGTTTAAGTTAATGATTGAAAAGCTATTGATTAGTATAGCAGGTTAATGGTTACAGGAAGGTGAGAGAATGGAGATGAAAATGTCAGCCATGATTGATTGTCACAGCTAACTTGATGGACCAAATAGCCATTTTCTGCTTACATATCCTACAGACATGGCCATCAGAAGACTTCCAAAGTAAGGTAGCACTTTAAACAGTCAATCTTTTAAAAAGTGCAACATTTCTCACAAATGTCTACAACATAATACAGTGAAGCTGCCAATGATCAATGAATTTCAAGTTAATTCTATTTTTATTTACTTCTTCATTTATTATTGCTTCAAAGGATTCTGTGATAAATACGTGAACATTTGGGGAAAAATACAAACAAGAATTAGAAGACATCACCAAGTCAGGCAGCATCTGTGGAAGGAAATGAACAGTTAAATTTTGGGTTGAGACCTTTCATCTTGAGTCCAAATGAACAGTGTAGACCCAGAAGCTCAACTGTCCACTTCCCTCCACAGATGCTGTCTGACCCATCAGTTTCTCCTGATTCTTGTTTGTTGCTCCAGATAGGACAGCTAATGTTGTTCCACAGTTTAACAAAGTCTCTAAGAATAAACCAGAAAATTATAGGCCGCTGAGCCAGACACCAGTAATGGGAAAGTTATTGAAAGTTATTCTAAGGGACCAGGTATATGAGTATTTGGTTAGACAGTGATTGATTAAGGATAGTCAGAAAGGTTAAGTCCATGGTAAGTTGTGTCTGAACACCCTTATAAAATTTTTAAAGGGAGTTATAGGATATTCTGTGCATGGAACTCAGCAAGGTATTTGACAGGATCTCACATAAGAGGCTGGTAAAGAGTGTTCAGTCATTGGCATTCAAGATGAGGTGGTAAGTTCAATCAGACAGGAGCTTTGTGGGAGAAGCCAGACAGTGATGGTAGATGTTTGCCTCTCTGACTGGAAACCTCAGACCAGTGGAGTGCTCTAGGGATCTGTGCTGGGTCTGTTGTTGTTTTTCATCTATACTAATAGCCATCTGGATGATAACGTTGCTAACTGGATCAACAAGATTAGGGGTGTAGTTGGCAGCGAGGAATACTATCAAAGCTTGCAGTGTAATCTGGACAATCTGTAAAAATGGGCTGAAAAAAGGCAGATGGAATTTAATGCAGACGATTGTGAGGAGTAAGACCAACCAGAGTAGGTCTTACACAGTGAGCAGTAGGGCACTGAGGAGCATGGTAGAAGAAAGGTTCTAGAAATACTGTACAGCTCCATAATTCATTGAAAGAGGCATCACAAGTAGATAGTGTCATAAAGAAAGCTTTTTGGCACATTGGACTTTATAGAATAATGTATTGAGTACAGGAGATGGGATGTCATGTTGAAGTTGTATAAGATGTTGGTGAAGCCTAATTTGGAGTATTGTGTGCAGTTTTGGTCACCTACCTACAGGAAATATTTAAGTATGATTGAAAGAGTACAGAGAAAATTTGCAAGGATGTTGCTGGGACTGGGGGACCTGAGTTATAAGGAAATGTTTAATAGGTTAGAACTTTATTCCTTCGAAGGTAGAAGACTGAGGGGAGATTTGAAAGAAATATACAGAATTATGAAGGGTATAGATAGGGTAAATGTAAGTAGGCTTTTTTCACTGAGGTTAAATGAGAATACAACTTGAGGTCATGGGTTAAGGGTGATAAGTGAAAAGTTTAATGAGAACATTGAGGGGAAGCTTCTTCACTCAGAGGGTGGTTAGAATGTTGAATGAACTGCTAGATATGGAAGGCTATGTTCCAAGTGCAGGTTGATGGGACTAGACAGTTAAAATGGCTTGTTATGGTCCAGATGGGCCGAGGGCCTGTTTCAATGCTGAAGTTTTCTATGACTCTATACCTCTTGTGTGTGTTTTTGGTCTGAATACAGATTGTTCTTTGTTCATCAAAATCACTATGAGAGTATGCTATTTGAGATTGTGTGGTTCTGTCCAGCCTTGTGCACTGCTGCTGACAACAAAAGCAGTCTGGTGAACACACAAGGAATTTGCCAGGTGTCTAGCGATCATTTTATGTAGGTATTTTATACTCATTGAAAGCACAACAGAAAGGGTTACTAAATGCATTTGAGCACATGGGGTTGTGGGTTAATATCCTGCCAAGGACTGAGGGAATGTTAATGGGAAGACAATAGATAGTTAGATTAAACAAACCTTTCTTGCAGGCTGTGATCAGTGCTGGAGATCCAGTTGTTCACATCCTATGGCAATTATTTGGATGAGAGGATCAAATACCATACAATATATCCAAGTTTACTAATGACACAAAACTAATTTATGAGAAGGATGCAGAGAGACTTCATGGTGATAAAAATGGGCTGGGAAAATGGACAAAGACATGGCATACAGAAGATACAAATGGAGAGATGTGCTCCAATCCATCCCAGTTGAATAATTATAAGGATAGAACAATAAAAGGTTAAAAGAATTTGTGTTCTGAGAAATCTGAATGTCTTTGTATGTGAATTACTTAAGGTTAATTGCAAGTCCAACAAGCAATTAAGAAGAGAAAGGGCCATGTAGTAATAGAAAGAGGGCATAGAAACAGATCTATCAACGCACTATGTCCGTGCAGTCTTTAAGTACTTACTTATAATAATCCCAGTTACTAGTGCTTGCTTACAGTGATCTATGCTTCAGTAAATCAAGTACTCATCTAAATACTTCTAAAATGTTATGAGAGTCTGCCTCCCTCAGTTAGTGAATTCCCTGAGCCCAACTATTCTGTCTTTGAAATATATCAGGTCCCTTCTGAACCTTATATTCATTAAGTTACACTATATCTGTCATGGTCCCAATCATTAATTCCTTATCTTGCTCCTAACTTCCTTTGTTTGTGCCACAGTTCCGACTGTTAATTTCCCGATTTCTTCTATTTGCTTTGATGACAGCACACCTGGTTTCCATCAAGTATAAGAACCCCGGCATCAGAATCACTAGTCACCAGTTTGTTATTTTTCCTTCCTGTGAGATAACTACATTTCCCAACCACTTAGAACCGTATGTTCTAAGTTTAGCTCCATTTTCAAAGTTTACCTATGAGACCTCATTTCGCTGAGGCGAGGCTCCGTGTCAGGGCTCTGTGTCAAGATCCCTCCTGTTTGCTGTTCAGCATTTACACCCGTGTAAGCATCCAAACTTAATCTCCATGCCTGTGTCCTGCAGTTGGGTTCGCTTCCTTCGCTCATTGCAACAATATCCTCTGGTTTGAAGCTCTTCTCAAATAGGGCAAGTTTTCTCACTACTTATGCTAACTGTACTCCTCATCACTTTATATACTTCAGGAGGTCCCCTCTCAGCCATCTTCATTACAAGGTGAAAAGGTTCACTCCATCTATTCTGTCCTGAAAAACAGATTTGATTCTTCAATACATGGAAGGCAGAAAAATTGGTGGTATTGACAATGCTGAAGAAGGTAGTCTGAGACTATAGGATGATACAGTTCACTTGGTAAGATAAACAAAGCAACATCAGATGGCATCTAATTCTGATAACAGTGAGGTGATACATTGTAAAAGGATGATAAAGCCAGTACTTAAACCGGACATGTATCAGTCTGCTGTTTATTGATTACAGCTCAGTGTTCAACGCGTTATACCCTCAGTTTTGATCTACAACCTTCAAGACCTAAACCTCTGTACCTCCCTCTGTAAATGACTTCCTCACCAGGAGACTATAGTCAATGCTGATTGGAAGTTACATCTCCACCTCGCTGATAATCAACACTAGCACACTTCAAGGATGCATGGTTAGCCTACTGTTCTACTCTCTTTACACCAATGACTGCCAATGAAACAACTATTGTTGGCAGAGTTTCAGATGGTGACTAGGATGCGTGCAGGAGTAAGGTAGATCAGCTGGTTGAGTGTAGTTGGAACAATAATTTTACACTCAATGTCAGTAAGACCAAGGAATTGATTATGGACTTCAGGAAGGGGAAGTCAAGGGAACAGACACCAGTCCTTATGAAGGGATCAACAGTGGAAAGTGTGAGCAGTTATAAGTTCCTGTATAGCAACAGCTCTGAAGATCTATCCTGGGCCACACATATTGATATAATTAAAAAGAAGGCACAATGCAAGCTATATTTCATTAGGAGTTTATGGAGGCTTTGTCTGTCACTAAAGACTCACACAAATTTTTACAGACGTAGCACATCTTTCCTACCCCTCCACTTACTGCTTTCCACAGGGATTGCTCCCTATGTGACTCCCTTGTCTATTTGTCTCTCCCCATTGATTTCCCTTCTGGTACTTATCCTTGCAAGCGGAACAAATGCTATACCTCCCCGTACACCTCCTCCATCATGACCATCTGGGACCCTAAACAGTCCTTCCAGGTGAAGTTCCAGACGCTTCACTGGTGAGTCTTTTGGGGTCATTTATTGTTTTCTGTGCTCCCGGTGCGGCTTCCTGTACATCGGTGAGACCCGACGTAGATTGGGAGACCGCTTTGCTGAGCATCTACGTTCTGTCTGCCAGAACTAGCAGGATCTCCCAGTAGCCACCCATTATAATTCCACTTCCCATTCCCATTCCGGTATGTCCATCTGTGGCCTCCTCCACTGTCATGAAGAGGCCACACTTAGGTTGGAGGAACAACACCTTACATTCCGTTCCGGTAGCAACCTGATGGCACGAACATGAATTTCTCAAACTTCCGTAATAACTCCCAACTACCCCCCACCCCTTCTCCACTTCCCATCCCCTTTTCTTTCTCTCACCTTATCTCCCTGCCCACCTGTCACCTCCTTCTGGTGCTCCTTAATTCTTTTTCTTTCTTTTATGGCCTCTTGTCTCATTCACTGATCAACATCCCAGCTCTTTACTTCATCCCTCGCCTTCCAGGTTTCACCTGTCACCTGGTGGTTCTCTCTTCCCTCCCACCACATTTTAAATCTACTCCTCAGTTTTTTTTTTCTCCAGTCCTACCAAAGGGGTACAGTCGGAAATGTCAACTGTGCTCTTTCCCATAGATGCTGTCTGGCCTGGCCTGCTGAGCTCCTCTTGAATTTCATGTGTGTTGCTCAGATTTCCAGCATCCACAGATTTTCTCTTGTACTGTGAAGAGCATTCTGACTGGTTCGCATCACTGTCTGGTATGGAGGGGCCACTACAAGGATTGGAAAAAGCTGCAGAAAGTTTTTAAGTTTCATCAGCTTCATCATGGGCACTGGTCTCGCCGATATTGAGGACACGTTCAAAAGGAGATGCTTCAAAATGGCAGCATCCATCACCCAAGACATGCCCTCTTCTCTCTTCTCATTACTACCATCAAGGAGGCAGTACAGGAGCCTGAAGAAACACACTCAATGGTTATGGAACAGCATCTTCCCCTCTGCCATCAGATTTCTGAATTACAAAATAAACCCATGAACACTACCTCATTATTTTTTCTCTCTTTTTGAACTATTTAATTTATTTTTATGCATACTTATTGTAATTTATAGTTTTATTATTATGTATTGCAATCTTCTGCCACAAAACAACAAATTTCACGACATACAGTGCCTATAAAAAGTATTGACCCTCCTTGGAAGTTTTCATGTTTTATTGTTTTACAACATTGAATCACAATGGATTTAATCTGGCTTTTTTGATACTGATCAACAGGAAAAGACTCTCTTGTGTCAAAGTGAAAACAGATCTCCACAAAGTGATCTAACTTCGTTACAAATTTAAAACATAAAATAATTGATTGCATAAGTATTCACCCTTTTTAGGTCTGTATTTACTAGATGCACCTTTGGCAGCAATTACAGCCTTCAATCTGTGTGGATATGTCTCTACTAGCTTTGCACATCTGGACTCTGCAATTTTTCCCCATTTCTCTTTACAAAACTGCTCAGGCTCTGTCAGATAGTATGGGGATTGTGAGTGAATGGCCTTTTTCAAGTCCAACCACAAATTCTCAGTTGGATGGAGGTCTGGAATCTGATTTAGCCATTTCAGGACATTAACTTTGTTGTTTTAAAGCCATTACTGTGTAGCTTTGGCTTTATGCTTGTGGTCATTGTCTTGCTGGAAAACAAATCTTCTCCCAAGTCGCAGTTCTCTTATAGACTGCATCAGGTTTTCTTTCAAGATTTCCCTGCATTTTGCTGCATTCATTTTACCCTCTACATTCACAATCCTTCTAGGGCCTGCTGCAGTGAAGCATCCCCACAGCATGATTCAGTGACCACCATGTTTAATGGTAGGGATGGTGTGTTTTTGATTATGTGTTTGGCTTACGCCTAACATAGCATTTAGTCTGATGGCTAAAAAGCTCAAGTTTGGTTTCATCAGCCCATAAAACCTTCTTCCAGCTGAATTCAGAGTCTCTCACATGCGCTTTGGCAAACTCTAGTTGAGATTTCATGTGAGTATTTTTCAACATTGGCTACTTCTTTGACACTTTCTCATAAAGCTGTGACTGGTGAAGCACCCAAGCAGCAATTGTTCTATGTGCAGTCTCTTCCATCTCAGTCACTGGAGCTTGTAGTTCCTCTAGAGTTGTCATATGTCTCTTGCTGGCCTCCCTCACTAGTCCCCTTCTTACACAGTCACTCAGTTTTTGAGGACAGCCTGCTCTAGGCAGATTTATAGCTGTGCCATATTCTTTTCATTTCCTGATGATTGACTTAACTGTATTCCAAGGGATATTCAGTGTCTTGGGAATCTTCTTGTATTCGTCTGCTGACTTCACCCTTTCAATAACTTTTTCATGGAGTTGCTGGGAGTGTTCTGTTGTCTTCATGGAGTAGTTTTTGCTAGGTTACTGCCTCACCAGCAATCAATTGAAACACCTTGACTAAACACAGGTCTCCATTTAACTAATTATGTTACTGCTGAAACCAATTGACTGCACCAGTGATTATTTAGTGTGTCATATTAAAAGGAGGGGGGTGAATACTTATGCAATCAATTATTTTGTGTTTTATATCTGTAATTAATTTAGATCACAGTGTAGATATTTGTTTTCACTTTGACAGAACTGAGTATTTTTTTGTTGATCAGTGTCAAAAAAGCCAAATTAAATCCACTGCGATTCAATGTTGTAAAACAATAAAACACAGAAACTTGCAAAGTAGGGAGGGTAAAGACATTTTATAGACACTGTATGTTAGTGATATTAAAACTGATTCTGATTCTGAGCAGAATTCTATACAATACTCAAATTGTGGCAAAACCAGTGCCTTATAAATTCACAGTATAGCACTTTGCGGTTATATTCTATACCCTACTCACTAAGAGGAAATATTCTACGTACCTTCTTCACTATCTTATCTACCTAAGAGGCAAGTTCAATTTCAGGTTAAATGAAACAATGTTCCTCTCAGACCAAGGTACAAAACACAGTACAGGGAACACACTCAGTGGCCACGTTGTTCGATACACCTGCTCGTTAATGCAAATGTCTAATCAGCCAGTTAGAGTTCAATGCATAAAAGCATGGAGACTTGGTGAAGAGGTTCATTTGCTGGTCAGAGCAAACATCAGCATAGGAAAGAGTTGTGATCTAAGTGAATTTGACCATGGAACGAGTGTCAGTGCCTTATGGGGTAGATGGAGTATCTCAGAAACTGTTGCTCTCCTAAAATTTTCACACACAACATCCTCTGGAGTTTAAATGTAAAAGACAAATAAAACATCCAGTGAGCAGCAGTTCTGCAAGCATAGATGCCTTATTAATGAGAGAGGCCAGAGGAAATTGACCAGACTAGTTCAAACTGACAGGAAAGCAGTAGTAACTCAAATAATCATGCGTTACCATCTCTGATTGCTTAATACGTCAAACCTTGAATGGAATGGACTACAGCAGCAGAAGATCACAAGCCTGTATGAGGTACCTAATAAAGTGCCCCTGTGAGTATTTCACATACAACATATATAATAATATTAATGCAATAATATTAACAGACATACAAAATTGTTCTGCAGATAAACAAATTGACATGAGGTTCATATATGACATATAGTTAAATATACAGCAGTATAATGCTATTACACTGCAATGAATTATGTGTATTGGGTGGCAGCAAGCCATTCAGACATCTCATAGCTGGAGGAAGAAGTTGTTACCCAGGCCAACAGTCCTTGTTCTTATACTGTTGGACCTACTGCCTGACGGTAGAAGGTCAAGGTGATTGCGGGATGAATGGGAAGGAGCCTTGGACTTATCTATTGATGCACTTCTGTAATACTCTGCTGTGTTGAGTATGTAGTCACCGTGTTTAAAGACACTTTTTTTAAATGTTAAGGGAACTGAGGGAGACAGCAGAAAAGTGGCATAGACTTAAAAGATCGGTTCTGACCATTGAACAGTGGAGCAGTCGCCAGAGGATGAATAAACTACTCCTATTTTGGTTTCTAATGTTCTAACAATGCCGGTCAGATCCGATTTTAAGGAGGAGGGAGTGACAAACAGGAAGCTACAGATGCAGAATATCTGAAATAATATCGGAATAATATTGTTCTGATTACCTTAGTGTATTCTTGATTTGTTACAGCCCTCATGACTTCTTCAGGAGGGTGGGCAAAGAGAGCACCTGGTTTTCATGGAATTCACTGAAATGAATTCTTAGCTACACACGTTCAGTATTTATAAAAGCTGGCATGACCACAATTTTGAATGGTGGCTGAAAGTTATTTTCTTTATCACAGAGAAGGTATTCAGACAAAAAGAAAGGCTTACCGATTTTTTCAGAGAATTTTTTTGTTAGTTCATCATTATCTTTGTTGACATGTGCAGGTGCTCAAATTATATCTCCAGGTTTAGTTTAGTATTGAAGGTTGGAGACTGTTCAAATGGTAATAGTTACTTAGAGTAAAAAGGTCAAAGTTTTAGTTTTCTTTAGTTTTCCACAATATGTCAAGTATTTGATATTAAAAACAGGAGTCTAGATCTGAGAATTCTTTTCGCAGCTCTATCTCTGACCAAGAGGCATGGAAGATATTAATAACACAATTTGGCTTGAATCAGATACATTAGTATTTTCTGGTCATTTGATGCAGAGGCTTTACTGTTCTGAATGTTTTAAGCACCACATTACATATTTACGCACCACAGGAGCTTTGACTGGAAGTTTTTGTAATTGAGAACCAAAGTATATTCTGGGGGATTTTCACATGTTAATCATCTTGCAGGGAAACTTACTATACTGTATTTTCCATCAGTAATTAAACTATTAAACTGATTGTGCTTTTGTTAGTTTCAATATTACATTTGAGATTGTTGTGAACTGTGTATTTATGATGTGTTAGATCCAAGTAATTGCAGGAATTTAATTTGGCACCTCTATTCTATTGCAACAGTTTATACAGTTGGGTTTGCCCTTTGTAGTTTCATTTAATTTCATTGAGAAGTACTTGTATATTCCACAGGAAGATTTGGAGCACTTGCTGCAATTCATTTCAATTAGTAGATTTAATTTTTTTCATAAATTTTATATTTTCGTCTTTTACTCTGATGTGAAGTATGGCTCAATTTCATTGCATGGGATTTGCATGCTGTTCTAGAGTTTGAGTTTCTTTGTGCTGTGACCACATCACGTGTAAGATGTTTACAAAAATGCTGGTACTTCTTTGTGCATCTTTGATGTCAATTCCACCCTATGTGACTGCATTTGATCTGTTTCTTCTCACCCTCATATTCGATCGTATTGCATAGTGTTAGACTATCAGTTTCTTGTGGAAAAGTATAAATAAGGAATTTTGTATCATTACATATAGGCATCCATTAGTCTTGTGAGACCATGGATTTGCATCTTGGAAGGTTTTTCGAGGGCGCAGGCCTGAGCAGGGTTGTATGGGAGACCGGCAGTTGCCCAAGCTGCAGGCCTTCCCCTCTCCACACCACCGATGTTGTCCAAGGGAAGGGCACTAGGACCCAAGCAGCTTGGCACCAGTGTCCTCGCAGAGCAATGTGTTGTTAAGTGCCTTGCTCAAGGACACAAAATACTGCCTCAGCTGAGGCTCGAACCAGTGACCTTCAGGTTACTAGTCTGATGCCTTATCCACTAGGCCATGTGCCAACACTTTGCATCATATAGTTTATCTATACATTCTTCTGATGTTTCAGTGACATCCTTTTACCAACACAGCACTGGAGCCTATTGATGCTGCTGTGCCATTCAATAGGGTGATAGTTGGATACTTACATTGATCCTCCACATTCGCACATTATTCCCCTGATCCCATTTACCGATCCAGCCCTCAGCGAATAGGATAATGATGCACGTGTCATCTGATAGCACTGTTGGTGACTGAGGATAGACTAATTGAATGGTAATTAGCCAGACTGTACTTGTGTTACAAGCAGGACAAATCTGGGTTGTTTGCCACATTGTGGGGCTGATGCCAGTGTTTTAACCATGGTGGAACTGCTTGGCCAGGCGTTCAGTTCTAGAATGCAGGTACTCTACATAATAAATCATAGTGATCTACACCTTTGCCATGCCCATGTCCATGTCAATCATCATGCTTAGTTATATTAGTCCCATTCGCCTGCTTTAATTCCATATCCTTCTTTGCCCTGTTCAAGAACCTGTGTTCCATCCAGGAAGTTAGGCTGGTATCACAGGGCTGGTCTCTTCCTACACCCTCCCTCAGAGTAGGACACATTTCCCTAAACTCCCTTCTCTCCTAAACAGTGCACGTAGATGCATTCCCCTTCGCTTTTGCTTTATCCATACTTTTCAAAGCTGTTTAACCCACTTGTACACACTATTATTTAGTTTAAAGCCCTATCCACAGCTTTAGTTATGTGATTTACCAGAACCTTGCTCCCAGTACAGTTCAGGTGGAGCCTGTCCCTGCCTCTCATAATTTTTTATACCTCTATCATGTCAAGTCAGCCTCCTTTGCTCCAGGGAAAATAGACCCAGGATCTTTCTATTTATAACTCAAGCCTCTAAACCAGGTTAAATTTGCGCATCATAAAGATTTGTGAATCTTTTCTTCAGCCTCTCTTGCTTCATGACAATTTCCTATGGAGTGTGAACAGAATGATACTCAGTACTCCAAATGATTTGTCCTGACTCTTACGCTCAATGCTTTGGCCAGTGAAAGCAAGCTTTCCATATGCTTGCTTCACCACACTGCCCACCTATGCCGCCACTTTCAGGGAACTATGTATGTATACCCTTGGGTCTCCCTTTTCCACTTCTTACCCCAGGGCTGAGCCATTCAAAGTGCATGCCTCGGCCTTACTTATTAAAGTTAAATTCCAAATGCCACTCCTGTTCCCACTTCCCTAGTTGATTAATATTATGTTGTACCCCAGCGGCAATCCCACTAACCATGTCTTTGCTACGTCTAGTAATCTCAACCATTCCCTGATATCCAGTGGGGAAAACATTCAAGAGTGTCAGGGAAGTGAAGTTTGTGCAGTGAAAATTACGATTGAGAAGGTGCTCAGGAAGCTTAATGGTGGATAAATCTCCTGGACCTGATGGAATACACCTTTGGGTTCTAAGAAAATAGCTGGAGAGATTGTGGAGGCATTAACAATGATCTTTCAAGAATCAATAGATTCTGGCATTGTTACTTGACGACTCGAAAATTGCAAATGTTACTCCACTATTTAAGAAGGGTGGGAGGCAGCTGAAAGGAAACTATAGACCTACCAGCCTGACATCAGTGGTTGGGAAGTTGTTGGAATTGATTGTTAAGGGTGCGATTACGGAGCACCTGGAGGCATGTGATAAGATATGCCAAAGCCAGCATCCTTTCCTGAAAAGAAAATCCTGCCTGGCAAATCTACTGCAATTCTTTGAGGAAATTACAAGCAGGGTAGACAAAGGAGATGCAGTAGACATGGTGTACTTGGATTTTCAGAAGGACTTTGATAAGGTGCCACACATGAAGCTGCTTAGCAAGATAAGTGCCCATGGAATTATACGGAAGTTACTAGCGTGGGGGGACCATTGGCTAGTCGGTAGAAAACGGAGAGTGGGAATAAAGGGATCTTATTTTGGCTGGCTGCTAGTTACCAATGGAGTTCCACGGGGGTTGATGTTGGGACCACTGCTTTTTACAATGTATGTTAATGATTTGGACTACAGTATTAATGGATTTGCGGCTAAGTTTGCCAATGATACAAAGAGAGGTGGACGAGTGTGTAGAGTTGAGGAAATAGAAAGCCTGCAGAGAGACTTAGATAATTTAGAGGAATGCGTAGAGAAGTAGCAAATGAAATACAATGTTGGAAAATGTATGATCATGCACTTTGGTGGAAGAAATAAACAGGCAGACTATTATTTAGATGGGGAGAGAATTCAAAATGCAGAGATGCAAAGAGACTTGGGAGTCCTTGTGCAAGATACCCTAAAGTTTAACCTCCAGGTTGAGTCAGTTGTGAAGAAGGTGAATGCAATGCTGGCATTCATTTCTAGAGGTATAGAATATAAGAGAAGGGATGTAATGTTGAGGCTCTATAAGGCACTCATGAGACCACATGGAGTATTGTGTGCAGTTTTGGGCTCCTTATTTTAGAAAGGATATACTGACATGGGAGAGGGTTCAGAGAAGATTCATGAAAATGATTCCAGGAATGAAAAGGTTACTGTATGAGGAACGTCTGGCAGCTCTTGTATTCCCTGTAGTTCCCTGTAGTTCAGGAGAATGAGGGGGGATCTCCTAGAAACATTCCAAATGTTTAAGGCCTGAAGAGATTAGATATGGCAAAGTTATTTTCTATGGTAGGGGATTCCAGGACAAGAGGGCATAACTTCAGGATTGAAGGATGTCCTATTAGAACTGAGATGCAGAGAAATTACTTTAGTCAGAGGGTGGTAAATCTGTGGAATTTGTTGCCATGAGTTGCTGTGGAGGCCAAGTTATCGGGTGTATTTAAGGCAGAGATGGATAGGTTCTTGATTAGCCAGGGCATCAAAGGGTATGGGGAGAAAGCAGGGGAGTGGGGATGACTGGATGAAGTGGCTTAGCCCATGATACTCGATGGACCAAATGTCCTCCTTCTGCTAGTATATCTAATGGTCTTATGGACTCCCATCATCTTGACTCTGACAGTCCCTCACTGAGCCCATTGGTCAACTAGCCTAAACTGTTATTGTTCCAGGCAAGACCGTTATGATGTCTTTTGTTATTTATTTAGAGATACTGCATAGTAGCAGGCCCTTCTGGCCTAATGAGCCCATACAACAATTAACCTAGTGAACTGTACATCTTTGGAAAGTCGAAGGAGACCAGAGTGGCTGGAGGCAACAGCTGTGGTCATGTGGAATAAAGTTCTAACCTATTAAACGTTTCCTTATAACTCAGGTCCTCCAGTCCCAGGAACATCCTTGCAAATTTTCTCTGTACTCGTTCAATCATACTTAAATATTTCCTGTAGGTAGGTGACCAAAACTGCACACAATACTCCAAATTAGGCTTCACCAACATCTTATACAACTTCAACATGACATCCCATCTCCTGTACTCAATACATTATTCTATAAAGTCCAATGGCCAAAAAGCTTTCTTTATGACACTATCTACTTGTGATGCCTCTTTCAATGAATTATGGAGCTGTACAGTATTTCTAGAACCTTTCTTCTACCATGCTCCTCAGTGCCCTACTGCTCACTGTGTAAGACCTACTCTGGTTGGTCTTACTCCTCACAATCGTCTGCATTAAATTCCATCTGCCTTTTTTCAGCCCATTTTTACAGATTGTCCCGATTACACTGCAAGCTTTGATAGTCTTACTCACTGCCAACTACACCCCTAATCTTGTTGATCCAGTTAGAAATGTTATCATCCAGATGGCTATTAGTATAGATGAAAAACAACAACAGACCCAGCACAGATCCTTACAGCACTGCACTGGTCTGAGGTTTCCAGTCAGAGAGGCAACCATCTACCATCACTGTCTGGCTTCTCCCACAAAGCTCCTGTCTGATTGAACTTACCACCTCATCTTGAATGCCAATGACTGAACACTCTTTACCAGCCTCCTATGCGGGGTCCTGTCAAATACCTTGCTGAGTTCCATGCACAGAATATCCTATAACTCCCTTTAAAAATTCTATAAGGGTGTTCAGACACATCTTACCATGGACTTAACCTTTCTGACTATCCTTAATCAGTCACTGTCTAACCAAATACTCATATACCTGATCCCTTAGAATAACTTTCAATAACTTTTCCACTACTGATGTCTGGCTCAGCAGCCTATAAAATTTCTGGTTTATTCTTAGAGACTTTGTTAAACTGTGGAACAACATTAGCTGTCCTATCTGGAGCAACAAACAAGAATCAGGAGAAACTGATGGGTCAGACAGCATCTGTGGAGGGAAGTGGACAGTTGAGCTTTTGGGTCTACACTGTTCATTTGGACTCAAGATGAAAGGTCTCAACCCAAAATGTAACTGTTCATTTCCTTCCACAGATGCTGCCTGACTTGGTGATGTCTTCTAGTTCTTGTTTGTATTTTTCCCCAAATGTTCACACATTTATCACAGAATTCTTGGAAGCAATAATAAATGTTATGCAACCAGCAGCGGTAGATATGAAGTTTAGTCCGGTTTTTATAAATAAACAACAATATTTATTAACCTCTACTCAAAAACATTGAAAAGTAAACAAACGACTAATTTAAATGGAAGTTAACAGTGTTATCCATCTATAGTTATCAAACAGTCGAACTTAGAGATAATTCTTAATGGAACTAATTGAAGCTCAGTCTTAAAGTGGTAGTTTAAAAAGTCCAAGTGAGTTGTAAAATAATTGACAGGAGAGGCTTCCCGAACCAGCTTTGAAAAAAACACTTGAAAAAAGACATAACTGCTGACACAGAACCCAGCCACTAAAATAAGTTTTAATCAAAATTTAAGATCCCAAAAAATAAGATTTCTCTAAGTAACTGACTTTTTCAACAGAGATGGTCACCACACACCCGAGACCTTGCAGGAGTTAACCAAATGTGTGTGCCATACTTCACGTCAATCACTTTGATACGCACAGAACACCATTTATTCCTATCCAATTCTTTGGGTTCACTCGAAGCTGGTATCTCTTCACTCTCTCTCTCCTTCTACGATTAGGTAACCACCGACTGTGACTCCCAACAGAAACAACTACGCAACAAATTATTGTCTCTCTTTTATATCAGCGGGAACATGCCATCACGTGACATTACATCACCTCACTATCATAAGACAAGTACATCATACCCATCACAAGATCATTTCATCATGCTCACTGGACAGGATCACAACACCTCCCCCCAAGAAAAGAAAATTTAGATCTATTAAGAGCAAAATTTTTAACTACACTTTAAAAAAATATACAAATGTATAAACTTTACAAAATTCACAATATACATACAATTATCATACAGCACTCCACAAACTAATATAACATATGGTAGGAGTGCCTATAAATATCAAAATTCTACTTCAAAATAAGTTTACTTTGCAATTTCAACATCTGGACAGATAGTCAGCAATTACATTATCTTTGCCTTTAATGTGAGTTATTAAGAGATCATATTCTTGTAAAATCAAACTCCAATTTAACAACCTTCTATTTTTGTTTTTCAGTTTTCACAAAAATACCAATTGGTTATGATCAGTGTAAACCAGGAGTGGTTTCTGATTTGCACCAACATATATATCAAAATGTTGCAGAGCCAAAATAAGAGATAATAATTCCTTTTCTATGGTTGAATAATTTATTTGAGGCCCATTAAATTTCTTAGAAAAGTAAGCCACAGGATGGTCAACGTCATCACAATTATCCCTTTGTAGTAACACTGCCCCTGCAGCCTCGTCACTGGCACCCAGAGTTAAGGAAAATGGCTTCTCAAAATCAGGTGACCTGAGCACAGCTTGGTGACATAGGATAGCTTTCAATTTATTAAAGGTCTCCTGACAAAGCTCTTTCCACACAAACTTCTCACCTTTCTTCAGGAGGTTAGTTAATGGAAGGACAATCTCGGCAAAGTTCTTACAGAACTTGCGGTGATATCCTACCATTCCCAAGAATCTTCTGAGAGCCTTTTTACCTGTTGGAGTGGGAACCTCCAAAATTACCTGAACTTTTGCCTAAGTAGGAGCCAATCTGCCTTGACCCACAACGCAACCAAGATAGGTCACAGTGGCATGGCCAAATTCACTTTTAGCTAAATTAACAGTTAAGTTAGCTTCTGAAAGCCTTTCAAATAGCTTTTCCACTGTAGAGATAAGTGCTTCCCAAGTGTCATTCCCTGTGACTAAATCACCAATATAGGCATCTGTATGTTTTAACCTTTGAATAACAGAATGAATTATTCCCTGGAAAGTTCTTGGAGCATTCTTCATTCTAAGTAGTAATACATTGTATTCATATAGCCAGATGGCGTTACAAATGCAGAAATTGTTTTACCGTTATCTGTCAGTGGAACACACCAATACCTTTTTAACAGATTGATCTTTGTAAGAAACTTAGCTTTTCCAACCTTGTCCACACATTCATCTACCCTAAGGATTGGATACACATCCGTTTTTGTTACAGCATTCACCTTCCTGTAATCGGTACAAAATCGAATACTACCATCTGGTTTACGCACCATGACACAAGGTGAACTCCAATCTGCCATAGAGGGTCTAATAATATTATTTTCTAACATATATTCTATCTCTTGTTCAGTGAGTCAACATTTTTCCATGTCCATTCGATATGGATGTTGTTTTATGTGTTTGGCATTTCCAACATCTATATCATGTGAGGCTACTGTGGTTCTTTTTGGAATGTTGGGAAATAAATCGCTATATTTCATAAATAACTGTTTCATTTGCTGTCACTGCTGTGACTGTAAATGAGCCAATTTCTCATCAATATTTTCCAAAATTATTGAATTTGGTAGTCTGATGGAAATAATGTTCGGTTTAAAATAAGTCTCAGATGGATCGGCTACCAAGTTCCCAGGGGTATCAGACTCATTGTTATTGACAACAAGAGTCATAGAGGCAGAATATTTTTTATAATATGGTTTTAGCACATTTACATGATAAAGCTGAGTTGTCCTTCATCAATCTGGTGTTTTTACCACATAGACCACATTATTGACTTCAGGTATAATCTCGTAAGGACAATTAAATTTAGCATGTAAAGGGTTCATTTGCACAGGGAAAAGAACCAACACCTTATCTCCTGGCTTAAATGACCTCATCTAGCATCCTTATCATACCAAGTTTTCATTCTTTCCTGAGCAGATTTTAAACTTTCCTTTGCTAAACTGCAAGCTTTTTGTAATCTTTCCTTAAATTTTAAGACTTAATTCAACAAATTTGTACGTAGTTCTTTGTTAACCTACTGTTCTTTTAACAATGGCAAATGTTCTTGGACTCTGTGCCCAAACACAATTTCAAAGCGACTAAAGCCTAGGGACTCCTGCACTGACTTCCTTACTGTAAACAAAAGCAAATGAACTCCTTCATCCAGATCCTTCTCATTTTCAACACAAAACATCTTAATCATGGTTTTGAGACTAGAATGGAACCTTTCAAAGGCCCCTTGCCATTCTGAATGGTACGCAAACGATGTAATCTGTTTGGCTCCCAGTTTATAAACTAACTGCTGGAATAATCCAGACATAAAATTACTTCCTTGATCAGACTGAATTTCTTTAGGCGACCCAAATAAGATAAAGACTTTTATGAGAGCTTTTATATTCCTGAGAGGGATTGCTTCTGGAAACCTAGATGCTGTCCACATGATGGTCAGCAAATGCTGATGGCCAACTTTAGTTTTTGGCAATGGACCAACACAATTGACAATAACTTTTGAAAACGGTTCACCAAATGCAGGAATAGGTTGCAATGGGGCCACTGGGGTGACTTGATTTGGTTTTCCCACAATCTGACAAGTGTGACAAGTTCGGCAAAATGTTGCCACATTGTTTCTCAAACCAGGCCAGTAGAAGTGTTCATAAACCTTGTTCGAAGTCTTCACACCAAGATGGCCACCCAAGGGCATACTATGAGCCACAGTTAAAATCTCATTCCTATAGATTTTAGGAACTACTACCTGGTGAACTGCCCATTCCTCACTTGCCAGAATCTCAGTTGGTCTCCACTTCCTCATTAACACCCCACTATTGAAATAATACCCTACAGGTACTTTCTCAATCTCAATATCTGGAAGGGCGTTCTCTCTCAAGGTGGCGATTTCAGGATCTCTGCTCTGTTCCACCATAATCTCCTTCCTAGACTGAGACAAGTCATTATGGTCAGGCTTACTACTAGGATCTTGGTCAAACAAGGAAGAAAGTTCCTGAGAAATCATCAAAATCTGAATCCTGATTTGCGCTGTCATGGATATCTGACCCATGCTGCACAGAACCATCTGCCTTGGCAGACTGTTTGGCCATAGCTCGGGATACTGCACAGGAGGTATACATGTTAGTATACATCTTTGGATCATCAGTACTTGGCTTACTTGCCAGCTGCACTGCAGGAACAACTTTCCCACCTGCTAGATCATTCCCGAATAATCAAGAAACATCATTGATTGGTAAACTGGGTCATAGTCCAATTTTAACAGGTCCTGAAACTAACCCTGACTGTAAAACTACTTTGTGCAGAGGTACAGACTTAAGATTACACTCAATATCTCATATAATATTTACTTCACCAGTGTCAGTCTCATCACTAAACTCTAGAACACTATCCAACATAAGTGAGTGAGAAGCCACAGTATCCTGAAGAATTTTTACTGGTACTGGAGTGGACCCTATCTTCACAGAAACAAATCCCTCTGACATAAAAGGATCAAATCCCTTCCTAACTCAGTCAGATCTCAACAGAGCTTCCTTTGTATGTCCCGAAACCTGCGGGTTTATGGGTTTTTCAAAGTCTTGCACATCGGCATCTGGAAATGCCTCCTTTTCTCTCTTTTTCAAAAGGAAACAGTTAGGCATAACATGACTAGATTTCCTACAATAGTGACAAATAGTACCAAAATGATTTTCCTTCACTGGCCTCCCTTCATCCTTACTTATATCACTATCTTCCGATTTATTTTCTGGTTTACCCCGACTATCCATACTACTCCTTTGGAAAGTTTTACTCGGAGTAAACTTACTCTTGTGGGTTAAAGCATACACACCTGCTAATTAAGCAGACTCTCACAATGTGACAGTGTCCTTTTTATCCAAATATGCTTTTATATAATCAGGGACGCACCTTTTAAATTCCTCAATCAAAACCAACTCTTTCAAGTTGTCAAAATCATCATCCACATTTTTGGATGTGCACCATCCCTCAAAACACACAGATTTGTCATAGGCAAATTCCACATAAGTCTGGTTCACAGATTTCTTCAGATTTCTAAATCTTTGTCTATAAGCTTCCGGAGCCAATTTATAAGCTTTAAGTATAACCTGCTGCCTGTTCACTGGTTTAGGCTGTATAAACCTGTTGTGCTTTACCTCTAAAGACACTTTGTAAAAGGACAAGCCAACCCTCTTTCAGCCAATCTGAACTCAGAGCATTTTTTTCAAAATGCTGGAAGTATTTAATCACTTCTGTCTCATTAAATGGAGGAACCAATTTAACTTCCTAGCTAGCAATAAATGGTTTCCTAGAACCAGGAGCCTGATTCTCAGACCTCATCTTCTGCATCTGTAATTCAAACTGCCTCTGTTTCTCAGCTTCTTCCCTCTGGTTAGCTGCTTCTCTGGTGTCAAACTGCCTCTGTCTTTATCCTCTAACCTCATTTATTCCAGTCATAACTGGATCTCCTCTTTAGTCCCAGGAAACTTCTCTAACACCTTCTTACCAAAGTCCCCCTTAGATACATAGTACTCAGCTATTTTCCTCTGAATCACTGGCTTTGACATAGCCAGCTTTATCTCCATAAGCTCCAGCTCTCTAGCAATTTCCAGCAATTCACCCTTTTTCGCTTTTGTTAATACCTCAGAAGTTGGCAATGCCAGAAATTCCCCGCTATCCATTGTTGCTTATATTCACTCACAAACCAATCAAACAAAAGGAATCGATTATTTCCCCCTTCCCAATCAGATCGCTAATTAAACAATAAATAAGCTCTAAATTTGTTCAAAATCTGGACCAGCTCCCAATTTTTGTTACGCAATAGATATGAAATTGAGTCACGTTTTTATAAACAAATAACAATATTTATTAACCTCTATTCAAAAACATTGAAAAGTAAACAAACAACTAACTTAAACAGAAGTTAACAGTGTTACGTGTCTATAGTTATTGAACGGTCAAACTTAGAGATAATTCTTAACAGAGTCTACTCAAGCACAGTCTTAAAGTGGTAGTTTAAAAAGTCCATGTGATTTATGAAATAATCAAGAGGAGAAGCTTCCTGAACCAGCTTTGGTTCGATGCTTGAAGAAAGATGAAACTGCTGACGCAGATCCCAGCCACTAAATGTCTTTTCTGAATCCAGAAGAATAAGATTTCTCTAAGTAACTGAACTTTTGCCAGAGGTGGTCAACACACACCCGAGATCTTGCAGGAGTTAACCAAAAATGCGTGCCACACTTCATGTCAATCAATTTGATACACACAGAACGCCATTGATTCCTACCCGATTCTTTGGGTTCACTCGAAGATGCTATCTCTTCACTCTTGCTCTCCTTCTACGATTATGTAACCACCAACTGTGACTCCCATCAAAAAAAACTACGCAACAAATTATTGTCTCCCCTTTATATCAGCAGGAACATGCCATCTCGTGACATTACATCACCCCACTATCATGACACAATTGCATCATGCTCATCATAAGATAATTACATTATGCTCACGGGACAGGTAACATAAATGAAAAAGAGAATAAAAAAATCAAAACTGTTACAAGGAAGCATTGGGAGTGGACCCAAGTGCAGTACACTAACACAGAGGTAGTATAAACGTAACAGTGTTCATCGATAGTCACTAGGTAGGCCAGGGAGTGAGGACAAAATGTCAACATGGATGTAACCTTTGGATATCAAACTGGTAAAACCTGGATCTTGACTCAGACTCGAGCTTGGATCTTGACTCAGACTCGAGCTTGGATCTTGACTCAGAATCGGACTTGGATCTTGACTCAGACTCGAGCTTGGATCTTGACTCAGACTCGGACTTGGATCTTGACTCAGACTCGGACTTGGATCTGGACTCGGACTCGGACTTGGATCTTGACTCGGACTCGGGCTTGGATCTTGACTCAGAATCAGGAATTGGATCTTGACTCAGACTCGGGCTTGGATCTTGACTCAGAACTAGGACTTGGATCTTGACTCGGACTCGGGCTTGGATCTTGACTCAGACTCGAGCTTGGATCTTGACTCAGAATCAGGACTTGGATCTTGACTCAGACTCGAGCTTGGATCTTGACTCGGACTCGGGCTTGGATCTTGACTCGGACTCGGGCTTGGATCTTGACTCAGACTCGGACTTGGATCTTGACTCAGAATCGGACTTGGATCTTGACTCGGACTAGGGCTTGGATCTTGACTCGGACTCGGACTTGGATCTTGACTCAGAATCGGACTTGGATCTTGACTCGGACTCGGGCTTGGATCTTGACTCAGACTCGGACTTGGATCTTGACTCAGACTCGGGCTTGGATCTTGACTCGGACTCGGGCTTGGATCTTGACTCGGACACAGGCTTGGATCTTGACTCGGACTCGGGCTTGGATCTTGACTCAGACTCGGGCTTGGATCTTGACGGACTCGGGCTTGGATCTTGACTCGGACTCGGGCTTGGATCTTGACTCAGACTCGGGCTTGGATCTTGACTCGGACTCGGGCTTGGATCTTCACTCGGACTCGGGCTTGGATCTTGACTCAGACTCGGATCTTGACTCGGACTTGGGCTTGGATCTTGACTCAGAATCAGGACTTCGATCTTGACTCAGACTCGATCTTGGATCATGACTCAGAATCAGACTTGGATCTTGACTCGGACTCGGGCTTGGATCTTGACGTGGACTTGGAACTTAACTGGGACTCAGCCTGGACTTGGATCTTGACTCAGACTCGAGCTTGGATCTTGACTCAGAATCAGACTTGGATCTTGACTCGGACTCGGGCTTGGATCTTGACTCGGACTCGGGCTTGGATCTTGACTCAGAATCAGGACTTGGATCTTGACTCAGACTCGGGCTTGGATCTTGACTCAGAATCAGGACCTGGATCTTGACTCAGACTCGGGCTTGGATCTTGACTCAGACTCGGGCTTGGATCTTGACTCAGACTCGGACTTGGATCCTGACTCAGAATCAGGACTTTGATCTTGACTCAGAATCAGGACTTGGATCCTGACTCAGAATCAGGACTTTGATCTTGACTCAGAATCAGGACTTTGATCTTGACTCGGACTCGGGCTTGGATCTTGACTCAGAATTGGACTTGGATCTTGACTCAGACTCGGGCTTGGATCTTGACTCAGAATCAGGGCTTGGATCTTGACTCAGACTCGGGCTTGGATCTTGACTCGGACTCGGGCTTGGATCTTGACTCAGACTCGGGCTTGGATCTTGACTCAGACTCGGGCTTGGATCTTGACTCAGAATCAGGACTTGGATCTTGACTCAGACTCGAGCTTGGATCTTGACTCGGACTCGGGCTTGGATCTTGACTCAGACTCGGGCTTGCATCTTGACTCGGACTCGGGCATGGATCTTGACTCGGACTCGGGCTTGGATCTTGACTCAGAATCAGGACTTGGATCTTGACTCAGACTCGGGCTTGGATCTTGACTCAGAATCAGGACTTGGATCTTGACTCAGACTCGGGCTTGGATCTTGACTCAGAATCAGGGCTTGGATCTTGACTCGGACTCGGGCTTGGATCTTGACTCAGACTCGGGCTTGGATCTTGACTCAGAATCGGACTTGGATCTTGACTCAGACTCGAGCTTGGATCTTGACTCAGACTCGGACTTGGATCTTGACTCAGACTCGGACTTGGATCTTGACTCGGACTCGGACTTGGATCTTGACTCGGACTCGGGCTTGGATCTTGACTCAGAATCAGGACTTGGATCTTGACTCAGAATCGGACTTGGATCTTGACTCAGACTCGGGCTTGGATCTTGACTCAGAATCAGGAATTGGATCTTGACTCAGACTCGGGCTTGGATCTTGACTCAGAACTAGGACTTGGATCTTGACTCGGACTCGGGCTTGGATCTTGACTCAGACTCGAGCTTGGATCTTGACTCAGAATCAGGACTTGGATCTTGACTCAGACTCGAGCTTGGATCTTGACTCGGACTCGGGCTTGGATCTTGACTCGGACTCGGGCTTGGATCTTGACTCAGACTCGGAATTGGATCTTGACTCAGAATCGGACTTGGATCTTGACTCGGACTAGGGCTTGGATCTTGACTCGGACTCGGGCTTGGATCTTGACTCAGACTCGGACTTGGATCTTGACTCAGAATCGGACTTGGATCTTGACTCGGACTCGGGCTTGGATCTTGACTCAGACTCGGACTTGGATCTTGACTCAGACTCGGGCTTGGATCTTGACTCGGACTCGGGCTTGGATCTTGACTCGGACACGGGCTTGGATCTTGACTCGGACTCGGGCTTGGATCTTGACTCAGACTCGGGCTTGGATCTTGACGGACTCGGGCTTGGATCTTGACTCGGACTCGGGCTTGGATCTTGACTCAGACTCGGGCTTGGATCTTGACTCGGACTCGGGCTTGGATCTTCACTCGGACTCGGGCTTGGATCTTGACTCAGACTCGGATCTTGACTCGGACTTGGGCTTGGATCTTGACTCAGAATCAGGACTTCGATCTTGACTCAGACTCGAGCTTGGATCATGACTCAGAATCAGACTTGGATCTTGACTCGGACTCGGGCTTGGATCTTGACGTGGACTTGGAACTTAACTGGGACTCAGCCTGGACTTGGATCTTGACTCAGACTCGAGCTTGGATCTTGACTCAGAATCAGACTTGGATCTTGACTCGGACTCGGGCTTGGATCTTGACTCAGAATCAGGACTTGGATCTTGACTCAGACTCGGGCTTGGATCTTGACTCAGAATCAGGACTTGGATCTTGACTCAGACTCGGGCTTGGATCTTGACTCAGACTCGGGCTTGGATCTTGACTCAGACTCGGGCTTGGATCTTGACTCAGACTCGGACTTGGATCCTGACTCAGAATCAGGACTTTGATCTTGACTCAGAATCAGGACTTGGATCCTGACTCAGAATCAGGACTTTGATCTTGACTCAGAATCAGGACTTTGATCTTGACTCGGACTCGGGCTTGGATCTTGACTCAGAATTGGACTTGGATCTTGACTCAGACTCGGGCTTGGATCTTGACTCAGAATCAGGGCTTGGATCTTGACTCAGACTCGGGCTTGGATCTTGACTCGGACTCGGGCTTGGATCTTGACTCGGACTCAGGCTTGGATCTTGACTCGGACTCGGGCTTGGATCTTGACTCAGACTCGAGCTTGGATCTTGACTCAGACTCGGGCTTGGATCTTGACTCAGAATCACGACTTGGATCTTGACTCAGACTCGGGCTTGGATCTTGACTCAGAATCACGACTTGGATCTTGACTCAGACTCGGGCTTGGATCTTGACTCGGACTCGGGCTTGGATCTTGACTCAGAATCAGGACTTGGATCTTGACTCAGACTCGGGCTTGGATCTTGACTCGGACACGGGCTTGGATCTTGACTCAGAATCAGGACTTGGATCTTGACTCGGACTCGGGCTTGGATCTTGACTCAGACTCGGGCTTGGATCTTGACTCAGAATCACGACTTGGATCTTGACTCAGACTCGGGCTTGGATCTTGACTCAGAATCAGGGCTTGGATCTTGACTCAGACTCGGGCTTGCATCTTGACTCAGAATCGGACTTGGATCTTGACTCAGAATAAGACTTGGATCTTGACTCGGACTCGGGCTTGGATCTTGACTCAGAATCGGACTTGGATCTTGACTCAGAATCAGGTCTTGGATCTTGACTCAGACTCGGGCTTGGATCTTGACTCAGAATCAGGGCTTGGATCTTGACTCAGACTCGGGCTTGGATCTTGACTCGGACTCGGGCTTGGATCTTGACTCAGACTCGGGCTTGGATCTTGACTCAGAATCAGGGCTTGGATCTTGACTCAGACTCGGGCTTGGATCTTGACTCAGAATCAGGACTTGGATCTTGACTCAGACTCGAGCTTGGATCTTGACTCGGACTCGGGCTTGGATCTTGACTCAGACTCGGGCTTGCATCTTGACTCGGACTCGGGCATGGATCTTGACTCGGACTCGGGCTTGGATCTTGACTCAGAATCAGGACTTGGATCTTGACTCAGACTCGGGCTTGGATCTTGACTCAGAATCAGGACTTGGATCTTGACTCAGACTCGGGCTTGGATCTTGACTCAGAATCAGGGCTTGGATCTTGACTCGGACTCGGGCTTGGATCTTGACTCAGACTCGGGCTTGGATCTTGACTCAGACTCGGGCTTGGATCTTGACTCAGAATCACGACTTGGATCTTGACTCAGACTCGGGCTTGGATCTTGACTCGGACTCGGGCTTGGATCTTGACTCAGAATCAGGGCTTGGATCTTGACTCAGACTCGGGCTTGGATCTTGACTCAGAATCAGGACTTGGATCTTGACTCAGACTCGAGCTTGGATCTTGACTCGGACTCGGGCTTGGATCTTGACTCAGACTCGGGCTTGCATCTTGACTCGGACTCGGGCATGGAACTTGACTCGGACTCGGGCTTGGATCTTGACTCAGAATCAGGACTTGGATCTTGACTCAGACTCGGGCTTGGATCTTGACTCAGAATCAGGACTTGGATCTTGACTCAGACTCGGACTTGGATCTTGACTCAGAATCAGGGCTTGGATCTTGACTCGGACTCGGGCTTGGATCTTGACTCAGACTCGGGCTTGGATCTTGACTCAGACTCGGGCTTGGATCTTGACTCAGAATCATGACTTGGATCTTGACTCAGACTCGGGCTTGGATCTTGACTCGGACTCGGGCTTGGATCTTGACAGACTCGGACTTGGATCTTGACTCAGACTCGGGCTTGGATCTTGATTCAGACTCGGGCTTGGATCTTGACTCGGACTCGGGCTTGGATCTTGACTCAGAATCACGACTTGGAACATGACTCAGACTCGGGCTTGGATCTTGACTCAGAACCAGGACTTGGATCTTGACTCGGACTCGGGCTTGGATCTTGACTCAGACTCGAGCTTGGATCTTGACTCAGAATCAGGACTTGGATATTGACTCAGACTCGAGCTTGGATCTTGACTCGGGCTCGGGCTTGGATCTTGACTCGGACTCGGGCTTGGATCTTGACTCAGACTCGGACTTGGATCTTGACTCAGACTCGGACTTGGATCTTGACTCAGACTCAGACTCGGATCTTGACTCGGACTCGGATCTTGACTCAGAATCAGGACTTGGATCTTGACTCAGAATCAGGACTTGGATCTTGACTCAGACTCGGGCTTGGATATTGACTCAGAATCAGGACTTGGATCTTGACTCAGACTCGGGCTTGGATCTTGACTCAGACTCGGGCTTGGATCTTGACTCAGACTCGGGCTTGGATCTTGACTCAGACTCGGGCTTGGATCTTGACGGACTCGGGCTTGGATCTTGACTCGGACTCGGGCTTGGATCTTGACTCAGACTCGGGCTTGGATCTTGACGGACTCGGGCTTGGATCTTGACTCGGACTCGGGCTTGGATCTTGACTCAGACTCGGGCTTGGATCTTGACGGACTCGGGCTTCGATCTTGACTCAGACTCGGGCTTGGATCTTGACTCAGACTCGGGCTTGGATCTTGACGGACTCGGGCTTGGATCTTGACTCGGACTCGGGCTTGGATCCTGACTCGGACTAGGGCTTGGATCTTGACTCGGACTCGGGCTTGGATCTTGACTCAGACTCGGATCTTGACTCGGGCTTGGATCTTGACTCAGAATCAGGACTTCGATCTTGACTCAGACTCGAGCTTGGATCTTGACTCGGACTCGGGCTTGGATCTTGACTCGGACTCGGGCTTGGATCTTGTCTCAGAATCAGGACTTGGATCTTGACTCAGACTCGGGCTTGGATCTTGACTCAGAATCAGGACTTGGATCTTGACTCAGACTCGGGCTTGGATCTTGACTCAGACTCGGGCTTGGATCTTGACTCAGACTTGGACTTGGATCCTGACTCAGAATCAGGACTTTGATCTTGACTCAGAATCAGGACTTGGATCCTGACTCAGAATCAGTACTTTGATCTTGACTCAGAATCAGGACTTTGATCTTGACTCAGAATCGGACTTGGATCTTGACTCAGAATCAGGACTTGGATCTTGACTCAGACTCGGGCTTGGATCTTGACTCGGACTCGGGCTTGGATCTTGTCTCGGACTCGGGCTTGGATCTTGACTCAGAATCAGGACTTCGATCTTGACTCAGACTCGAGCTTGGATCTTGACTCGGACTCGGGCTTGGATCTTGACTCAGACTCGGACATGGATCTTGACTCAGAATCAGACTTGGATCTTGACTCGGACTCGGGCTTGGATCTTGACTCAGAATCGGACTTGGATCTTGACTCAGACTCGGGCTTGGATCTTGACTCAGAATCAGGGCTTGGATCTTGACTCAGAATCAGGGCTTGGATCTTGACTCAGACTCGGGCTTGGATCTTGACTCGGACTCGGGCTTGGATCTTGACTCGGACTCGGGCTTGGATCTTGACTCAGAATCAGGACTTGGATATTGACTCAGACTCGAGCTTGGATCTTGACTCGGGCTCGGGCTTGGATCTTGACTCGGACTCGGGCTTGGATCTTGACTCAGACTCGGACTTGGATCTTGACTCAGACTCGGACTTGGATCTTGACTCAGACTCAGACTCGGATCTTGACTCGGACTCGGATCTTGACTCAGAATCAGGACTTGGATCTTGACTCAGAATCAGGACTTGGATCTTGACTCAGAATCAGGACTTGGATCTTGACTCAGACTCGGGCTTGGATATTGACTCAGAATCAGGACTTGGATCTTGACTCAGACTCGGGCTTGGATCTTGACTCAGACTCGGGCTTGGATCTTGACTCAGACTCGGGCTTGGATCTTGACTCAGACTCGGGCTTGGATCTTGACGGACTCGGGCTTGGATCTTGACTCGGACTCGGGCTTGGATCTTGACTCAGACTCGGGCTTGGATCTTGACGGACTCGGGCTTGGATCTTGACTCGGACTCAGGCTTGGATCTTGACTCAGACTCGGGCTTGGATCTTGACGGACTCGGGCTTGGATCTTGACTCAGACTCGGTCTTGGATCTTGACTCAGACTCGGGCTTGGATCTTGACGGACTCGGGCTTGGATCTTGACTCTGAATCAGGACTTGGATCTTGACTCAGACTCGGGCTTGGATCTTGACTCAGAATCAGGACTTGGATCTTGACTCAGACTCGGGCTTGGATCTTGACTCAGACTCGGGCTTGGATCTTGACTCAGACTTGGACTTGGATCCTGACTCAGAATCAGGACTTTGATCTTGACTCAGAATCAGGACTTGGATCCTGACTCAGAATCAGTACTTTGATCTTGACTCAGAATCAGGACTTTGATCTTGACTCAGAATCGGACTTGGATCTTGACTCAGAATCAGGACTTGGATCTTGACTCAGACTCGGGCTTGGATCTTGACTCGGACTCGGGCTTGGATCTTGACTCGGACTCGGGCTTGGATCTTGACTCAGACTCGGATCTTGACTCGGACTTGGGCTTGGATCTTGGCTCAGAATCAGGACTTCGATCTTGACTCAGACTCGAGCTTGGATCTTGACTCGGACTCGGGCTTGGATCTTGACTCAGACTCGGACATGAATCTTGACTCAGAATCAGACTTGGATCTTGACTCGGACTCGGGCTTGGATCTTGAGTCAGAATCGGACTTGGATCTTGACTCAGACTCGGGCTTGGATCTTGACTCAGAATCAGGGCTTGGATCTTGACTCAGAATCAGGGCTTGGATCTTGACTCAGACTCGGGCTTGGATCTTGACTCGGACTCGGGCTTGGATCTTGACTCGGACTCGGGCTTGGATCTTGACTCGGACTCGGGCTTGGATCTTGACTCGGACTCGGGCTTGGATCTTGACTCAGACTCGAGTTTGGATCTTGACTCGGACTCGTGCTTGGATCTTGACTCGGACTCGGGCTTGGATCTTGACTCGGACTCGGGCTTGGATCTTGACTCAGACTCGGATCTTGACTCGGACTTGGGCTTGGATATTAACTCAGAATCAGGACTTCGATCTTGACTCAGACTCGAGCTTGGATCTTGACTCGGACTCGGGATTGGATCTTGACTCAGACTCGGGCTTGGATCTTGACTCAGAATCAGGACTTGGATCTTGACTCAGACTCGGACTTGGATCTTGACTCAGAATCAGACTTGGATCTTGACTCGGACTCGGGCTTGGATCTTGACTCAGAATCGGACTTGGATCTTGACTCAGACTCGGGCTTGGATCTTGACTCAGAATCAGGGCTTGGATCTTGACTCAGAATCAGGGCTTGGATCTTGACTCAGACTCGGGCTTGGATCTTGACTCGGACTCGGGATTGGATCTTGACTCGGACTCGGGCTTGGATCTTGACTCGGACTCGAGCTTGGATCTTGACTCGGACACGGGCTTGGATCTTGACTCAGAATCAGGACTTGGATCTTGACTCAGAATCATGACTTGGATCTTGACTCAGACTCGGGCTTGGATCTTGACTCAGAATCACGACTTGGATCTTGACTCAGACTCGGGCTTGGATCTTGACTCGGACTCGGGCTTGGATCCTGACTCAGAATCAGGACTTGGATCTTGACTCAGACTCGGGCTTGGATCTTGACTCGGACACGGGCTTGGATCTTGACTCAGAATCAGGACTTGGATCTTGACTCGGACTCGGGCTTGGATCTTGACTCAGACTCGGGCTTGGATCTTGACTCAGAATCACGACTTGGATCTTGACTCAGACTCGGGCTTGGATCTTGACTCAGAATCAGGGCTTGGATCTTGACTCAGACTCGGGCTTGGATCTTGACTCAGAATCACGACTTGGATCTTGACTCAGACTCGGGCTTGGATCTTGACTCAGAATCACGACTTGGATCTTGACTCAGACTCGGGCTTGGATCTTGACTCGGACTCAGGCTTGCATCTTGACTCAGAATCAGGACTTGGATCTTGACTCAGACTCGGGCTTGGATCTTGACTCGGACACGGGCTTGGATCTTGACTCAGAATCAGGACTTGGATCTTGACTCGGACTCGGGCTTGGATCTTGACTCAGACTCGGGCTTGGATCTTGACTCAGAATCACGACTTGGATCTTGACTCAGACTCGGGCTTGGATCTTGACTCAGAATCAGGGCTTGGATCTTGACTCAGAATCGGACTTGGATCTTGACTCAGAATCAGACTTGGATGTTGACTCGGACTTGGGCTTGGATCTTGACTCAGAATCGGACTTGGATCTTGACTCAGAATCAGGGCTTGGATCTTGACTCAGACTCGGGCTTGGATCTTGACTCAGAATCAGGGCTTGGATCTTGACTCAGACTCGGGCTTGGATCTTGACTCGGACTCGGGCTTGGATCTTGACTCAGACTCGGGCTTGGATCTTGACTCAGAATCAGGGCTTGGATCTTGACTCAGACTCGGGCTTGGATCTTGACTCAGAATCAGGACTTGGATCTTGAATCAGACTCGAGCTTGGATCTTGACTCGGACTCGGGCTTGGATCTTGACTCAGACTCGGGCTTGGATCTTGACTCGGACTCGGGCTTGGATCTTGACTCGGACTCGGGCTTGGATCTTGACTCAGAATCAGGACTTGGATCTTGACTCAGACTCGGGCTTGGATCTTGACTCAGAATCAGGACTTGGATCTTGACTCAGACTCGGGCTTGGATCTTGACTCAGAATCAGGGCTTGGATCTTGACTCGGACTCGGGCTTGGATCTTGACTCGGACTCGGGCTTGGATCTTGACTCAGACTCGGGCTTGGATCTTGACTCAGACTCGGGCTTGGATCTTGACTCAGAATCACGACTTGGATCTTGACTCAGACTCGGGCTTGGATCTTGACTCGGACTCCGGCTTGGATCTTGACAGACTCGGACTTGGATCTTGACTCAGACTTGGGCTTGGATCTTGACTCAGACTCGGGCTTGGATCTTGACTCGGACTCGGGCTTGGATCTTGACTCAGAATCACGACTTGGAACATGACTCAGACTCGGGCTTTGATCTTGACTCAGAACCAGGACTTGGATCTTGACTCGGACTCGGGCTTGGATCTTGACTCAGACTCGAGCTTGGATCTTGACTCAGAATCAGGACTTGGATATTGACTCAGACTCGAGCTTGGATCTTGACTCGGGCTCGGGCTTGGATCTTGACTCGGACTCGGGCTTGGATCTTGACTCAGACTCGGACTTGGATCTTGACTCAGACTCGGACTTGGATCTTGACTCAGACTCGGGCTTGGATCTTGACTCAGACTCAGACTCGGATCTTGACTCGGACTCGGATCTTGACTCAGAATCAGGACTTGGATCTTGACTCAGAATCAGGACTTGGATCTTGACTCAGACTCGGGCTTGGATATTGACTCAGAATCAGGACTTGGATCTTGACTCAGACTCGGGCTTGGATCTTGACTCAGACTCGGGCTTGGATCTTGACTCAGACTCGGGCTTGGATCTTGACGGACTCGGGCTTGGATCTTGACTCGGACTCGGGCTTGGATCTTGACTCGGACTCGGGCTTGGATCTTGACTCGGACTCGGGCTTGGATCTTGACTCAGACTCGGATCTTGACTCGGGCTTGGATCTTGACTCAGAATCAGGACTTCGATCTTGACTCAGACTCGAGCTTGGATCTTGACTCGGACTCGGGCTTGGATCTTGACTCGGACTCGGGCTTGGATCTTGACTCAGAATCAGGACTTGGATCTTGACTCAGACTCGGGCTTGGATCTTGACTCAGAATCAGGACTTGGATCTTGACTCAGACTCGGGCTTGGATCTTGACTCAGAGTCGGGCTTGGATCTTGACTCAGACTCGGACTTGGATCCTGACTCAGAATCAGGACTTTGATCTTGACTCAGAATCAGGACTTGGATCCTGACTCAGAATCAGTACTTTGATCTTGACTCAGAATCAGGACTTTGATCTTGACTCAGAATCGGACTTGGATCTTGACTCAGAATCAGGACTTGGATCTTGACTCGGACTCGGGCTTGGATCTTGACTCGGACTCGGGCTTGGATCTTGACTCGGACTCGGGCTTGGATCTTGACTCAGACTCGGATCTTGACTCGGACTTGGGCTTGGATCTTGACTCAGAATCAGACTTGGATCTTGACTCGGACTCGGGCTTGGATCTTGACTCAGAATCGGACTTGGATCTTGACTCAGACTCGGGCTTGGATCTTGACTCAGAATCAGGGCTTGGATCTTGACTCAGAATCAGGGCTTGGATCTTGACTCAGACTCGGGCTTGGATCTTGACTCGGACTCGGGCTTGGATCTTGACTCGGACTCGGGCTTGGATCTTGACTCAGACTCGAGCTTGGATCTTGACTCAGACTCGGGCTTGGATCTTGACTCAGACTCGGGCTTCGATCTTGACTCAGAATCACGACTTGGATCTTGACTCAGACTCGGGCTTGGATCTTGACTCGGACTCGGGCTTGGATCTTGACAGACTCGGACTTGGATCTTGACTCAGACTCGGGCTTGGATCTTGACTCAGACTCGGGCTTGGATCTTGACTCAGACTCGAGCTTGGATCTTGACTCAGAATCACGACTTGGAACATGACTCAGACTCGAGCTTGGATCTTGACTCGGGCTCGGGCTTGGATCTTGACTCGGACTCGGGCTTGGATCTTGACTCAGACTCGGACTTGGATCTTGACTCAGACTCGGACTTGGATCTTGACTCAGACTCGGGCTTGGATCTTGACTCAGACTCAGACTCGGATCTTGACTCGGACTCGGATCTTGACTCAGAATCAGGACTTGGATCTTGACTCAGAATCAGGACTTTGATCTTGACTCAGAATCAGGACTTGGATCCTGACTCAGAATCAGTACTTTGATCTTGACTCAGAATCAGGACTTTGATCTTGACTCAGAATCGGACTTGGATCTTGACTCAGAATCAGGACTTGGATCTTGACTCAGACTCGGGCTTGGATCTTGACTCGGACTCGGGCTTGGATCTTGACTCGGACTCGTGCTTGGATCTTGACTCAGACTCGGATCTTGACTCGGACTTGGGCTTGGATCTTGGCTCAGAATCAGGACTTCGATCTTGACTCAGACTCGATCTTGGATCTTGACTCGGACTCGGGCTTGGATCTTGACTCAGACTCGGACATGAATCTTGACTCAGAATCAGACTTGGATCTTGACTCGGACTCGGGCTTGGATCTTGAGTCAGAATCGGACTTGGATCTTGACTCAGACTCGGGCTTGGATCTTGACTCAGAATCAGGGCTTGGATCTTGACTCAGAATCAGGGCTTGGATCTTGACTCAGACTCGGGCTTGGATCTTGACTCGGACTCGGGCTTGGATCTTGACTCGGACTCGGGCTTGGATCTTGACTCGGACTCGGGCTTGGATCTTGACTCGGACTCGGGCTTGGATCTTGACTCAGACTCGAGTTTGGATCTTGACTCGGACTCGTGCTTGGATCTTGACTCGGACTCGGGCTTGGATCTTGACTCGGACTCGGGCTTGGATCTTGACTCAGACTCGGATCTTGACTCGGACTTGGGCTTGGATATTGACTCAGAATCAGGACTTCGATCTTGACTCAGACTCGAGCTTGGATCTTGACTCGGACTCGGGATTGGATCTTGACTCAGACTCGGGCTTGGATCTTGACTCAGAATCAGGACTTGGATCTTGACTCAGACTCGGACTTGGATCTTGACTCAGAATCAGACTTGGATCTTGAATCGGACTCGGGCTTGGATCTTGACTCAGAATCGGACTTGGATCTTGACTCAGACTCGGGCTTGGATCTTGACTCAGAATCAGGGCTTGGATCTTGACTCAGAATCAGGGCTTGGATCTTGACTCAGACTCGGGCTTGGATCTTGACTCGGACTCGGGATTGGATCTTGACTCGGACTCGGGCTTGGATCTTGACTCGGACTCGAGCTTGGATCTTGACTCGGACACGGGCTTGGATCTTGACTCAGAATCAGGACTTGGATCTTGACTCAGAATCATGACTTGGATCTTGACTCAGACTCGGGCTTGGATCTTGACTCAGAATCACGACTTGGATCTTGACTCAGACTCGGGCTTGGATCTTGACTCGGACTCGGGCTTGGATCCTGACTCAGAATCAGGACTTGGATCTTGACTCAGACTCGGGCTTGGATCTTGACTCGGACACGGGCTTGGATCTTGACTCAGAATCAGGACTTGGATCTTGACTCGGACTCGGGCTTGGATCTTGACTCAGACTCGGGCTTGGATCTTGACTCAGAATCACGACTTGGATCTTGACTCAGACTCGGGCTTGGATCTTGACTCAGAATCAGGGCTTGGATCTTGACTCAGACTCGGGCTTGGATCTTGACTCAGAATCACGACTTGGATCTTGACTCAGACTCGGGCTTGGATCTTGACTCAGAATCACGACTTGGATCTTGACTCAGACTCGGGCTTGGATCTTGACTCGGACTCAGGCTTGCATCTTGACTCAGAATCAGGACTTGGATCTTGACTCAGACTCGGGCTTGGATCTTGACTCGGACACGGGCTTGGATCTTGACTCAGAATCAGGACTTGGATCTTGACTCGGACTCGGGCTTGGATCTTGACTCAGACTCGGGCTTGGATCTTGACTCAGAATCACGACTTGGATCTTGACTCAGACTCGGGCTTGGATCTTGACTCAGAATCAGGGCTTGGATCTTGACTCAGAATCGGACTTGGATCTTGACTCAGAATCAGACTTGGATGTTGACTCGGACTTGGGCTTGGATCTTGACTCAGAATCGGACTTGGATCTTGACTCAGAATCAGGGCTTGGATCTTGACTCAGACTCGGGCTTGGATCTTGACTCAGAATCAGGGCTTGGATCTTGACTCAGACTCGGGCTTGGATCTTGACTCGGACTCGGGCTTGGATCTTGACTCAGACTCGGGCTTGGATCTTGACTCAGAATCAGGGCTTGGATCTTGACTCAGACTCGGGCTTGGATCTTGACTCAGAATCAGGACTTGGATCTTGAATCAGACTCGAGCTTGGATCTTGACTCGGACTCGGGCTTGGATCTTGACTCAGACTCGGGCTTGGATCTTGACTCGGACTTGGGCTTGGATCTTGACTCGGACTCGGGCTTGGATCTTGACTCAGAATCAGGACTTGGATCTTGACTCAGACTCGGGCTTGGATCTTGACTCAGAATCAGGACTTGGATCTTGACTCAGACTCGGGCTTGGATCTTGACTCAGAATCAGGGCTTGGATCTTGACTCGGACTCGGGCTTGGATCTTGACTCGGACTCGGGCTTGGATCTTGACTCAGACTCGGGCTTGGATCTTGACTCAGACTCGGGCTTGGATCTTGACTCAGAATCACGACTTGGATCTTGACTCAGACTCGGGCTTGGATCTTGACTCGGACTCCGGCTTGGATCTTGACAGACTCGGACTTGGATCTTGACTCAGACTTGGGCTTGGATCTTGACTCAGACTCGGGCTTGGATCTTGACTCGGACTCGGGCTTGGATCTTGACTCAGAATCACGACTTGGAACATGACTCAGACTCGGGCTTTGATCTTGACTCAGAACCAGGACTTGGATCTTGACTCGGACTCGGGCTTGGATCTTGACTCAGACTCGAGCTTGGATCTTGACTCAGAATCAGGACTTGGATATTGACTCAGACTCGAGCTTGGATCTTGACTCGGGCTCGGGCTTGGATCTTGACTCGGACTCGGGCTTGGATCTTGACTCAGACTCGGACTTGGATCTTGACTCAGACTCGGACTTGGATCTTGACTCAGACTCGGGCTTGGATCTTGACTCAGACTCAGACTCGGATCTTGACTCGGACTCGGATCTTGACTCAGAATCAGGACTTGGATCTTGACTCAGAATCAGGACTTGGATCTTGACTCAGACTCGGGCTTGGATATTGACTCAGAATCAGGACTTGGATCTTGACTCAGACTCGGGCTTGGATCTTGACTCAGACTCGGGCTTGGATCTTGACTCAGACTCGGGCTTGGATCTTGACGGACTCGGGCTTGGATCTTGACTCGGACTCGGGCTTGGATCTTGACTCGGACTCGGGCTTGGATCTTGACTCGGACTCGGGCTTGGATCTTGACTCAGACTCGGATCTTGACTCGGGCTTGGATCTTGACTCAGAATCAGGACTTCGATCTTGACTCAGACTCGAGCTTGGATCTTGACTCGGACTCGGGCTTGGATCTTGACTCGGACTCGGGCTTGGATCTTGACTCAGAATCAGGACTTGGATCTTGACTCAGACTCGGGCTTGGATCTTGACTCAGAATCAGGACTTGGATCTTGACTCAGACTCGGGCTTGGATCTTGACTCAGAGTCGGGCTTGGATCTTGACTCAGACTCGGACTTGGATCCTGACTCAGAATCAGGACTTTGATCTTGACTCAGAATCAGGACTTGGATCCTGACTCAGAATCAGTACTTTGATCTTGACTCAGAATCAGGACTTTGATCTTGACTCAGAATCGGACTTGGATCTTGACTCAGAATCAGGACTTGGATCTTGACTCGGACTCGGGCTTGGATCTTGACTCGGACTCGGGCTTGGATCTTGACTCGGACTCGGGCTTGGATCTTGACTCAGACTCGGATCTTGACTCGGACTTGGGCTTGGATCTTGACTCAGAATCAGACTTGGATCTTGACTCGGACTCGGGCTTGGATCTTGACTCAGAATCGGAGTTGGATCTTGACTCAGACTCGGGTTTGGATCTTGACTCAGAATCAGGGCTTGGATCTTGACTCAGAATCAGGGCTTGGATCTTGACTCAGACTCGGGCTTGGATCTTGACTCGGACTCGGGCTTGGATCTTGACTCGGACTCGGGCTTGGATCTTGACTCAGACTCGAGCTTGGATCTTGACTCAGACTCGGGCTTGGATCTTGACTCAGACTCGGGCTTGGATCTTGACTCAGAATCACGACTTGGATCTTGACTCAGACTCGGGCTTGGATCTTGACTCGGACTCGGGCTTGGATCTTGACAGACTCGGACTTGGATCTTGACTCAGACTCGGGCTTGGATCTTGACTCAGACTCGGGCTTGGATCTTGACTCAGACTCGAGCTTGGATCTTGACTCAGAATCACGACTTGGAACATGACTCAGACTCGAGCTTGGATCTTGACTCGGGCTCGGGCTTGGATCTTGACTCGGACTCGGGCTTGGATCTTGACTCAGACTCGGACTTGGATCTTGACTCAGACTCGGACTTGGATCTTGAATCAGACTCGGGCTTGGATCTTGACTCAGACTCAGACTCGGATCTTGACTCGGACTCGGATCTTGACTCAGAATCAGGACTTGGATCTTGACTCAGAATCAGGACTTCGATCTTGACTCAGACTCGGGCTTGGATATTGACTCAGAATCAGGACTTGGATCTTGACTCAGACTCGGGCTTGGATCTTGACTCAGACTCGGGCTTGGATCTTGACTCAGACTCGGGCTTGGATCTTGACGGACTCGGGCTTGGATCTTGACTCGGACTCGGGCTTGGATCTTGACTCGGACTCGGGCTTGGATCTTGACTCGGACTCGGGCTTGGATCTTGACTCAGACTCGGATCTTGACTCGGGCTTGGATCTTGACTCAGAATCAGGACTTCGATCTTGACTCAGACTCGAGCTTGGATCTTGACTCGGACTCGGGCTTGGATCTTGACTCGGACTCGGGCTTGGATCCTGACTCAGAATCAGGACTTGGATCTTGACTCAGACTCGGGCTTGGATCTTGACTCAGAATCAGGACTTGGATCTTGACTCAGACTCGGGCTTGGATCTTGACTCAGACTCGGGCTTGGATCTTGACTCAGACTCGGACTTGGATCCTGACTCAGAATCAGGACTTTGATCTTGACTCAGAATCAGGACTTGGATCCTGACTCAGAATCAGTACTTTGATCTTGACTCAGAATCAGGACTTTGATCTTGACTCAGAATCGGACTTGGATCTTGACTCAGAATCAGGACTTGGATCTTGACTCGGACTCGGGCTTGGATCTTGACTCGGACTCGGGCTTGGATCTTGACTCGGACTCGGGCTTGGATCTTGACTCGGACTCGGATCTTGACTCGGACTTGGGCTTGGATCTTGACTCAGAATCAGGACTTCGATCTTGACTCAGACTCGAGCTTGGATCTTGACTCGGACTCGGGCTTGGATCTTGTCTCAGACTCGGGCTTGGATCTTGACTCAGACTCGGACTTGGATCTTGACTCAGAATCAGACTTGGATCTTGACTCGGACTCGGGCTTGGATCTTGACTCAGAATCGGACTTGGATCTTGACTCAGACTCGGGCTTGGATCTTGACTCAGAATCAGGGCTTGGATCTTGACTCAGAATCAGGGCTTGGATCTTGACTCAGACTCGGGCTTGGATCTTGACTCGGACTCGGGCTTGGTTCTTGACTCGGACTCGGGCTTGGATCTTGACTCAGACTCGAGCTTGGATCTTGACTCAGACTCGGGCTTGGATCTTGACTCAGACTCGGGCTTGGATCTTGACTCAGAATCACGACTTGGATCTTGACTCAGACTCGGGCTTGGATCTTGACTCGGACTCGGGCTTGGATCTTGACAGACTCGGACTTGGATCTTGACTCAGACTCGGGCTTGGATCTTGACTCAGACTCGGGCTTGGATCTTGACTCAGACTCGGGCTTGGATCTTGACTCAGACTCGAGCTTGGATCTTGACTCAGAATCACGACTTGGAACATGACTCAGACTCGAGCTTGGATCTTGACTCGGGCTCGGGCTTGGATCTTGACTCGGACTCGGGCTTGGATCTTGACTCAGACTCGGACTTGGATCTTGACTCAGACTCGGACTTGGATCTTGACTCAGACTCGGGCTTGGATCTTGACTCAGACTCAGACTCGGATCTTGACTCGGACTCGGATCTTGACTCAGAATCAGGAGTTGGATCTTGACTCAGAATCAGGACTTGGATCTTGACTCAGACTCGGGCTTGGATATTGACTCAGAATCAGGACTTGGATCTTGACTCAGACTCGGGCTTGGATCTTGACTCAGACTCGGGCTTGGATCTTGACTCAGACTCGGGCTTGGATCTTGACGGACTCGGGCTTGGATCTTGACTCGGACTCGGGCTTGGATCTTGACTCGGACTCGGGCTTGGATCTTGACTCGGACTCGGGCTTGGATCTTGACTCAGACTCGGATCTTGACTCGGGCTTGGATCTTGACTCAGAATCAGGACTTCGATCTTGACTCAGACTCGAGCTTGGATCTTGACTCGGACTCGGGCTTGGATCTTGACTCGGACTCGGGCTTGGATCTTGACTCAGAATCAGGACTTGGATCTTGACTCAGACTCGGGCTTGGATCTTGACTCAGAATCAGGACTTGGATCTTGACTCAGACTCGGGCTTGGATCTTGACTCAGACTCGGGCTTGGATCTTGATTCAGACTCGGACTTGGATCCTGACTCAGAATCAGGACTTTGATCTTGACTCAGAATCAGGACTTGGATCCTGACTCAGAATCAGTACTTTGATCTTGACTCAGAATCAGGACTTTGATCTTGACTCAGAATCGGACTTGGATCTTGACTCAGAATCAGGACTTGGATCTTGACTCGGACTCGGGCTTGGATCTTGACTCGGACTCGGGCTTGGATCTTGACTCGGACTCGGGCTTGGATCTTGACTCGGACTCGGATCTTGACTCGGACTTGGGCTTGGATCTTGACTCAGAATCAGGACTTCGATCTTGACTCAGACTCGAGCTTGGATCTTGACTCGGACTCGGGCTTGGATCTTGACTCAGACTCGGGCTTGGATCTTGACTCAGACTCGGACTTGGATCTTGACTCAGAATCAGACTTGGATCTTGACTCGGACTCGGGCTTGGATCTTGACTCAGAATCGGACTTGGATCTTGACTCAGACTCGGGCTTGGATCTTGACTCAGAATCAGGGCTTGGATCTTGACTCAGAATCAGGGCTTGGATCTTGACTCAGACTCGGGCTTGGATCTTGACTCGGACTCGGGCTTGGATCTTGACTCGGACTCGGGCTTGGATCTTGACTCGGACTCGGGCTTGGATCTTGACTCAGACTCGAGCTTGGATCTTGACTCAGACTCGGGCTTGGATCTTGACTCAGAATCACGACTTGGATCTTGACTCAGACTCGGGCTTGGATCTTGACTCAGAATCACGACTTGGATCTTGACTCAGACTCGGGCTTGGATCTTGACTCTGACTCGGGCTTGGATCTTGACTCAGAATCAGGACTTGGATCTTGACTCAGACTCGGGCTTGGATCTTGACTCGGACACGGGCTTGGATCTTGACTCAGAATCAGGACTTGGATCTTGACTCGGACTCGGGCTTGGATCTTGACTCAGACTCGGGCTTGGATCTTGACTCAGAATCAGGACTTGGATCTTGACTCAGACTCGGGCTTGGATCTTGACTCAGACTCGGGCTTGGATCTTGACTCAGACTCGGACTTGAATCTTGACTCAGACTCGGGCTTGGATCTTGACTCAGAATCGGACTTGGATCTTGACTCGGACTCGGGCTTGGATCTTGACTCGGACTCGGGCTTGGATTTTGACTCAGAATCGGACTTGGATCTTGACTCAGACTCGGGCTTGGATCTTGACTCAGAATCAGGGCTTGGATCTTGACTCAGACTCGGGCTTGGATCTTGACTCAGAATCGGACTTGGATCTTGACTCAGAATCAGACTTGGATCTTGACTCGGACTCGGGCTTGGATCTTGACTCAGAATCAGGGCTTGGATCTTGACTCAGACTCGGGCTTGGATCTTGACTCAGAATCAGGGCTTGGATCTTGACTCAGACTCGGGCTTGGATCATGACTCAGACTCGGGCTTGGATCTTGACTCGGACTCGGGCTTGGATCTTGACTCAGACTCGGGCTTGGATCTTGACTCAGAATCAGGACTTGGATATTGACTCAGACTCGGACTTGGATCCTGACTCAGAATCAGGACTTTGATCTTGACTCAGAATCAGGACTTGGATCCTGACTCAGAATCAGTACTTTGATCTTGACTCAGAATCAGGACTTTGATCTTGACTCAGAATCGGACTTGGATCTTGACTCAGAATCAGGACTTGGATCTTGACTCGGACTCGGGCTTGGATCTTGACTCAGAATCGGACTTGGATCTTGACTCAGACTCGGGCTTGGATCTTGACTCAGAATCAGGGCTTGGATCTTGACTCAGAATCAGTGCTTGGATCTTGACTCAGACTCGGGCTTGGATCTTGACTCGGACTCGGGCTTGGATCTTGACTCGGACTCGGGCTTGGATCTTGACTCGGACTCGGGCTTGGATCTTGACTCAGACTCGAGCTTGGATCTTGACTCAGACTCGGGCTTGGATCTTGACTCAGAATCACGACTTGGATCTTGACTCAGACTCGGGCTTGGATCTTGACTCAGAATCACGACTTGGATCTTGACTCAGACTCGGGCTTGGATCTTGACTCGGACTCGGGCTTGGATCCTGACTCAGAATCAGGACTTGGATCTTGACTCAGACTCGGGCTTGGATCTTGACTCGGAAACGGGCTTGGATCTTGACTCAGAATCAGGACTTGGATCTTGACTCGGACTCGGGCTTGGATCTTGACTCAGACTCGGGCTTGGATCTTGACTCAGAATTACGACTTGGATCTTGACTCAGACTCGGGCTTGGATCTTGACAGAATCAGGGCTTGGATCTTGACTCAGACTCGGGCTTGGATCTTGACTCAGAATCACGACTTGGATCTTGACTCAGACTCGGGCTTGGATCTTGACTCAGAATCACGACTTGGATCTTGACTCAGACTCGGGCTTGGATCTTGACTCGGACTCGGGCTTGGATCTTGACTCAGAATCAGGACTTGGATCTTGACTCAGACTCGGGCTTGGATCTTGACTCGGACACGGGCTTGGATCTTGACTCAGAATCAGGTCTTGGATCTTGACTCGGACTCGGGCTTGGATCTTGACTCAGACTCGGGCTTGGATCTTGACTCAGAATCACGACTTGGATCTTGACTCAGACTCGGGCTTGGATCTTGACTCAGAATCAGGGCTTGGATCTTGACTCAGAATCGGACTTGGATCTTGACTCAGAATCAGACTTGGATCTTGACTCGGACTCGGGCTTGGATCTTGACTCAGAATCGGACTTGGATCTTGACTCAGAATCAGGGCTTGGATCTTGACTCAGACTCGGGCTTGGATCTTGACTCAGAATCAGGGCTTGGATCTTGACTCAGACTCGGGCTTGGATCTTGACTCGGACTCGGGCTTGGATCTTGACTCAGACTCGGGCTTGGATCTTGACTCAGAATCAGGGCTTGGATCTTGACTCAGACTCGGGCTTGGATCTTGACTCAGAATCAGGACTTGGATCTTGAATCAGACTCGAGCTTGGATCTTGACTCGGACTCGGGCTTGGATCTTGACTCAGACTCGGGCTTGGATCTTGACTCGGACTTGGGCTTGGATCTTGACACGGACTCGGGCTTGGATCTTGACTCAGAATCAGGACTTGGATCTTGACTCAGACTCGGGCTTGGATCTTGACTCAGAATCAGGACTTGGATCTTGACTCAGACTCGGGCTTGGATCTTGACTCAGAATCAGGGCTTGGATCTTGACTCGGACTCGGGCTTGGATCTTGACTCGGACTCGGGCTTGGATCTTGACTCAGACTCGGGCTTGGATCTTGACTCAGACGGGCTTGGATCTTGACTCAGAATCACGACTTGGATCTTGACTCAGTCTCGGGCTTGGATCTTGACTCGGACTCGGGCTTGGATCTTGACAGACTCGGACTTGGATCTTGACTCAGACTCGGGCTTGGATCTTGACTCAGAATCACGACTTGGAACATGACTCAGACTCGGGCTTTGATCTTGACTCATAACCAGGACTTGGATCTTGACTCGGACTCGGGCTTGGATCTTGACTCAGACTCGAGCTTGGATCTTGACTCAGAATCAGGACTTGGATATTGACTCAGACTCGAGCTTGAATCTTGACTCGGGCTCGGGCTTGGATCTTGACTCGGACTCGGGCTTGGATCTTGACTCAGACTCGGACTTGGATCTTGACTCAGACTCGGACTTGGATCTTGACTCAGACTCGGGCTTGGATCTTGACTCAGACTCAGACTCGGATCTTGACTCGGACTCGGATCTTGACTCAGAATCAGGACTTGGATCTTGACTCAGAATCAGGACTTGGATCTTGACTCAGACTCGGGCTTGGATATTGACTCAGAATCAGGACTTGGATCTTGACTCAGACTCGGGCTTGGATCGTGACTCAGACTCGGGCTTGGATCTTGACTCAGACTCGGGCTTGGATCTTGACTCAGACTCGGGCTTGGATCTTGACGGACTCGGGCTTGGATCTTGACTCGGACTCGGGCTTGGATCTTGACTCGGACTCGGGCTTGGATCTTGACTCAGACTCGGATCTTGACTCGGGCTTGGATCTTGACTCAGAATCAGGACTTCGATCTTGACTCAGACTCGAGCTTGGATCTTGACTCGGACTCGGGCTTGGATCTTGACTCGGACTCGGGCTTGGATCTTGACTCGGACTCGGGCTTGGATCTTGACTCAGAATCAGGACTTGGATCTTGACTCAGACTCGGGCTTGGATCTTGACTCAGAATCAGGACTTGGATCTTGACTCAGACTCGGGCTTGGATCTTGACTCAGACTCGGGCTTGGATCTTGACTCAGACTCGGACTTGGATCCTGACTCAGAATCAGGACTTTGATCTTGACTCAGAATCAGGACTTGGATCCTGACTCAGAATCAGTACTTTGATCTTGACTCAGAATCAGGACTTTGATCTTGACTCAGAATCGGACTTGGATCTTGACTCAGAATCAGGACTTGGATCTTGACTCGGACTCGGGCTTCGATCTTGACTCGGACTCGGGATTGGATCTTGACTCGGACTCGGGCTTGGATCTTGACTCAGACTCGGATCTTGACTCGGACTTGGGCTTGGATCTTGACTCAGAATCAGGACTTCGATCTTGACTCAGACTCGAGCTTGGATCTTGACTCGGACTCGGGCTTGGATCTTGACTCAGACTCGGGCTTGGATCTTGACTCAGACTCGGACTTGGATCTTGACTCAGAATCAGACTTGGATCTTGACTCGGACTCGGGCTTGGATCTTGACTCAGAATCAGGGCTTGGATCTTGACTCAGAATCAGGGCTTGGATCTTGACTCAGACTCGGGCTTGGATCTTGACTCGGACTCGGGCTTGGATCTTGACTCGGACTCGGGCTTGGATCTTGACTCGGACTCGGGCTTGGATCTTGACTCGGACTCGGGCTTGGATCTTGACTCAGACTCGAGCTTGGATCTTGACTCAGACTCGGGCTTGGATCTTGACTCAGAATCACGACTTGGATCTTGACTCAGACTCGGGCTTGGATCTTGACTCAGAATCACGACTTGGATCTTGACTCAGACTCGGGCTTGGATCTTGACTGACTCGGGCTTGGATCTTGACTCAGAATCAGGACTTGGATCTTGACTCAGACTCGGGCTTGGATCTTGACTCGGACACGGGCTTGGATCTTGACTCAGAATCAGGACTTGGATCTTGACTCGGACTCGGGCTTGGATCTTGACTCAGACTCGGGCTTGGATCTTGACTCAGAATCAGGACTTGGATCTTGACTCAGACTCGGGCTTGGATCTTGACTCAGACTCGGGCTTGGATCTTGACTCAGACTCGGACTTGAATCTTGACTCAGACTCGGGCTTGGATCTTGACTCAGAATCGGACTTGTATCTTGACTCGGACTCGGTCTTGGATCTTGACTCGGACTCGGGCTTGGATTTTGACTCAGAATCGGACTTGGATCTTGACTCAGACTCGGGCTTGGATCTTGACTCAGAATCAGGGCTTGGATCTTGACTCAGACTCGGACTTGGATCTTGACTCAGAATCGGACTTGGATCTTGACTCAGAATCAGACTTGGATCTTGACTCGGACTCGGGCTTGGATCTTGACTCAGAATCAGGGCTTGGATCTTGACTCAGACTCGGGCTTGGATCTTGACTCAGAATCAGGGCTTGGATCTTGACTCAGACTCGGGCTTGGATCATGACTCGGACTCGGGCTTGGATCTTGAATCAGACTCGGGCTTGGATCTTGACTCAGAATCAGGGCTTGGATCTTGACTCAGAATCAGGACTTGGATCTTGACTCAGAATCAGGACTTGGATCTTGACTCAGACTCGAGCTTGGATCTTGACTCGGACTCGGGCTTGGATCTTGACTCAGACTCGGGCTTGGATCTTGACTCGGACTAGGGCTTGGATCTTGACTCAGAATCAGGACTTGGATCTTGACTCAGAATCAGGACTTGGATCTTGACTCAGACTCGGGCTTGGATCTTGACTCAGTATCAGGGCTTGGATCTTGACTCAGACTCGGGCTTGGATCTTGACTCAGACTCGGGCTTGGATCTTGACTCAGACTCGGGCTTGGATCTTGACTCGGACTCGGATCTTGACTCAGAATAGGACTTGGATCTTGACTCGGACTCGGGCTTGGATCTTGACTCAGAATCGGACTTGGATTTGACTCAGAATCGGACTTGGATCTTGACTCAGACTCGGGCTTGGATCTTGACTCAGACTCGGGCTTGGATCTTGACTCGGACTCGGGCTTGGATCTTGACTCGGACTCGGGCTTGGATCTTGACTCAGACTCGGGCTTGGATCTTGACTCAGAATCACGACTTGGATCTTGACTCAGACTCGGGCTTGGATCTTGACGGACTCGGGCTTGGATCTTGACTCAGAATCACGACTTGGAACTTGACTCAGACTCGGGCTTGGATCTTGACTCGGACTCGGGCTTGGATCTTGACTCGGACTCGGGCTTGGATCTTGACTCAGACTCGGATCTTGACTCGGACTCGGGCTTGGATCTTGACTCGGACTCGGATCTTGACTCAGAATCGGACTTGGATCTTGACTCGGACTCGGGCTTGGATCTTGACTCAGAATCGGACTTGGATTTGACTCAGAATCGGACTTGGATCTTGACTCAGAATCAGGGCTTGGATCTTGACTCAGACTCGGGCTTGGAACTTGACTCAGAATCAGGACTTGGATCTTGACTCAGACTCGAGCTTGGATCTTGACTCAGACTCGGGCTTGGATCTTGACTCAGACTCGGGCTTGGATCTTGACTCAGAATCAGGACTTGGATCTTGACTCAGACTCGGGCTTGGATCTTGACTCAGACTCGAGCTTGGATCTTAGACTCGGATCTTGGATCTTGACTCAGAATCAGACTTGGATCTTGATTCAGACTCGGACTTGGATCTTGACTCGGACTCGGGCATGGATCTTGACTCGGACTCGGGCTTGGATCTTGACTCGGACTCGGGCTTGGATCTTGACTCAGAATCAGGACGGATCTTGACTCAGACTCGGGCTTGGATCTTGACTCAGAATCAGGACTTGGATCTTGACTCAGACTCGGGCTTGGATATTGACTCAGACTCGGGCTTGGATCTTGACTCAGACTCGTACTTGGATCCTGACTCAGAATCAGGACTTTGATCTTGACTCAGAATCAGGACTTGGATCCTGACTCAGAATCAGGACTTTGATCTTGACTCAGAATCAGGACTTTGATCTTGACTCAGAATCGGACTTGGATCTTGACTCAGAATCAGGACTTGGATCTTGACTCGGACTCGGGCTTGGATCTTGACTCGGACTCGGGCTTGGATCTTGACTCAGACTCGGATCTTGACTCGGACTTGGGCTTGGATCTTGACTCAGAATCAGGACTTCGATCTTGACTCAGACTCGAGCTTGGATCTTGACTCGGACTCGGGCTTGGATCTTGACTCAGACTCGGGCTTGGATCTTGACTCGGGCTTGGATATTGACTCAGAATCAGGGCTTGGATCTTGACTCAGACTCGGACTTGGATCTTGACTCAGAATCAGACTTGGATCTTGATTCGGACTCGGGCTTGGATCTTGACTCAGAATCGGACTTGGATCTTGACTCAGACTCGGGCTTGGATCTTGACTCAGAATCAGGGCTTGGATTTTGACTCAGAATCAGGGCTTGGATCTTGAATCAGACTCGGGCTTGGATCTTGACTCGGACTCGGGCTTGGATCTTGACTCGGACTCGGGCTTGGATCTTGACTCAGACTCGAGCTTGGATATTGACTCAGACTCGGGCTTGGATCTTGACTCAGAATCACGACTTGGATCTTGACTCAGACTCGGGCTTGGATCTTGACTCAGAATCACGACTTGGATCTTGACTCAGACTCGGGCTTGGATCTTGACTCGGACTCGGGCTTGGATCTTGACTCAGAATCAGGACTTGGATCTTGACTTGGACTCGGGCTTGGATCTTGACTCAGACTCGGGCTTGGATCTTGACTCAGAATCACGACTTGGATCTTGACTCAGACTCGGGCTTGGATCTTGACTCAGACTCGGGCTTGGATCTTGACTCAGACTCGGGCTTGGATCTTGACTCAGACTCGGACTTGGATCTTGACTCAGACTCGGGCTTGGATCTTGACTCAGAATCGGACTTGGATCTTGACTCGGACTCGGGCTTGGATCTTGACTCAGACTCGGGCTTGGATCTTGACTCAGAATCAGGGCTTGGATCTTGACTCAGACTCGGGCTTGGATCTTGACTCGGACTCGGGCTTGGATCTTGACTCAGACTTGGGCTTGGATCTTGACTCAGAATCAGGGCTTGGATCTTGACTCAGAATCAGACTTGGATCTTGACTCGGACTCGGGCTTGGATCTTGACTCAGAATCGGACTTGGATCTTGACTCAGACTCGAGCTTGGATCTTGACTCAGACTCGGGCTTGGATCTTGACTCAGAATCAGGACTTGGATCTTGACTCAGACTCGGGCTTGGATCTTGACTCAGAATCAGGACTTGGATCTTGACTCAGACTCGGGCTTGGATCTTGACTCAGAATCAGGGCTTGGATCTTGACTCGGACTCGGGCTTGGATCTTGACTCGGACTCGGGCTTGGATCTTGACTCAGAATCACGACTTGGATCTTGACTCAGACTCGGGCTTGGATCTTGACTCGGACTCGGGCTTGGATCTTGACAGACTCGGACTTGGATCTTGACACAGACTCGGGCTTGGATCTTGACTCAGACTCGGGCTTGGATCTTGACTCGGACTCGGGCTTGGATCTTGACTCAGACTCGGGCTTGGATCTTGACTCAGACTCGGGCTTGGATCTTGACTCGGACTCGGGCTTGGATCTTGACTCAGACTCGAGCTTGGATCTTGACTCGGACTCGGGCTTGGATCTTGACTCAGAATCGGACTTGGATCTTGACTCAGACTCGGGCTTGGATCTTGACTCAGAATCAGGACTTGGATCTTGACTCAGATTCAAGCTTGGATCTTGACTCGGACTCGGGCTTGGATCTTGACTCAGACTCGGGCTTGGATCTTGACTCAGACTCGGGCTTGGATCTTGACTCGGACTCGGGCTTGGATCTTGACTCGGACTCGGGCTTGGATCTTGACTCAGAATCACGACTTGGATCTTGACTCAGACTCGGGCTTGGATCTTGACGGACTCGGGCTTGGATCTTGACTCAGAATCACGACTTGGATCTTGACTCGGACTCGGGCTTGGATCTTGACTCGGACTCGGGCTTGGATCTTGACTCAGACTCGGGCTTGGATCTTGACTCAGACTCGGGCTTGGATCTTGACTCAGACTCGGACTTGGATCTTGACTCGGACTCGGGCTTGGATCTTGACTAAGAATCGGACTTGGATCTTGACTCAGAATCGGACTTGGATCTTGACTCAGACTCGGGCTTGGATCTTGACTCAGAATCAGGGCTTGGATCTTGACTCAGACTCGGGCTTGGATCTTGACTCAGAATCAGGACTTGGATCTTGACTCAGACTCGAGCTTGGATCTTGACTCAGACTCGGGCTTGGATCTTGACTCAGACTCGGGCTTGGATCTTGATTCAGAATCAGGACTTGGATCTTGACTCAGACTCGGGCTTGGATCTTGACTCAGACTCGAGCTTGGATCTTGACTCAGACTCGGATCTTGGATCTTGACTCAGACTCGGGCTTGGATCTTGACTCGGACTCGGGCTTGGATCTTGACTCGGACTCGGGCTTGGATCTTGACTCAGAGTCAGGACTTGGATCTTGACTCAGACTCGTGCTTGGATCTTGACTCAGAATCAGGACTTGGATCTTGACTCGGACTCGGGCTTGGATCTTGACTCAGACTCGGACTTGGATCTTGACGGACTCGGGCTTGGATCTTGACTCAGACTCGGACTTGGATCTTGACTCAGACTCGGATCTTGGATCTTGACTCAGACTCGGATCTTGGATCTTGACTCAGAATCGGACTTGCATCTTGACTCAGAATCGGACTTGGATCTTGACTCAGAATCAGACTTGGATCTTGACTCAGACTCAGACTTGGATCTTGACTCAGAATCAGACTTGGATCTTGACTCAGACTCGGACTTGGATCATGACTCAGACTCGGGCTTAGATCTTGACTCAGAATCGGACTTGGATCTTGACTCAGAATCAGACTTGGATCTTGACTCAGACTCGGGCTTGGATCTTGACTCAGAATCAGACTTGGATCTTGACTCAGAATCAGACTTGGATCTTGACTCAGACTCGGACTTGGATCTTGACTCAGACTCGGGCTTGGATCTTGACTCAGAATCGGACTTGGATCTTCACTCAGAATCAGACTTGGATCTTGACTCAGACTCGGACTTGGATCTTGACTCAGACTCGGGCTTGGATCTTGACTCAGACTCGGGCTTGGATCTTGACTCGGACTCGGGCTTGGATCTTGACTCAGACTCGGGCTTGGATCTTGACTCAGAATCAGGACTTGGATCTTGACTCAGAGTCGGGCTTGGATCTTGACTCAGACTCGGGCTTGGATCTTGATTCGGACTCGGGCTTGGATCTTGACTCAGAATCGGACTTGGATCTTGACTCAGACTCGGGCTTGGATCTTGACTCAGAATCAGGGCTTGGATTTTGACTCAGAATCAGGGCTTGGATCTTGAATCAGACTCGGGCTTGGATCTTGACTCGGACTCGGGCTTGGATCTTGACTCGGACTCGGGCTTGGATCTTGACTCAGACTCGAGCTTGGATATTGACTCAGACTCGGGCTTGGATCTTGACTCAGAATCACGACTTGTATCTTGACTCAGACTCGGGCATGGATCTTGACTCGGAATCACAACTTGGATCTTGACTCAGACTCGAGCTTGGATCTTGACTCGGACTCGGGCTTGGATCTTGACTCAGAATCAGGACTTGGATCTTGACTCAGACTCGGGCTTGGATCTTGACTCGGACACGGGCTTGGATCTTGACTCAGAATCAGGACTTGGATCTTGACTCGGACTCGGGCTTGGATCTTGACTCAGACTCGGGCTTGGATCTTGACTCAGAATCACGACTTGGATCTTGACTCAGACTCGGGCTTGGATCTTGACTCAGACTCGGGCTTGGATCTTGACTCAGACTCGGGCTTGGATCTTGACTCAGACTCGGACTTGGATCTTGACTCAGACTCGGGCTTGGATCTTGACTCAGAATCGGACTTGGATCTTGACTCGGACTCGGGCTTGGATCTTGACTCAGACTCGGGCTTGGATCTTGACTCAGAATCAGGGCTTGGATCTTGACTCGGACTCGGGCTTGGATCTTGACTCGGACTCGGGCTTGGATCTTGACTCAGACTCGGGCTTGGATCTTGACTCAGAATCAGGGCTTGGATCTTGACTCAGAATCAGACTTGGATCTTGACTCGGACTCGGGCTTGGATCTTGACTCAGAATCGGACTTGGATCTTGACTCAGACTCGAGCTTGGATCTTGACTCAGAATCATGACTTGGATCTTGACTCAGACTCGGGCTTGGATCTTGACTCAGAATCAGGACTTGGATCTTGACTCAGACTCGGGCTTGGATCTTGACTCAGAATCAGGGGTGGATCTTGACTCGGACTCGGGCTTGGATCTTGACTCGGACTCGGGCTTGGATCTTGACTCAGAATCACGACTTGGATCTTGACTCAGACTCGGGCTTGGATCTTGACTCGGACTCGGGCTTGGATCTTGACTCAGAATCACGACTTGGATCTTGACTCAGACTCGGGCTTGGATCTTGACTGACTCGGGCTTGGATCTTGACTCAGAATCAGGACTTGGATCTTGACTCAGACTCGGGCTTGGATCTTGACTCGGACACGGGCTTGAATCTTGACTCAGAATCAGGACTTGGATCTTGACTCGGACTCGGGCTTGGATCTTGACTCAGACTTGGGCTTGGATCTTGACTCAGAATCAAGACTTGGATCTTGACTCAGACTCGGGCTTGGATCTTGACTCAGACTCGGGCTTGGATCTTGACTCAGACTCGGACTTGAATCTTGACTCAGACTCGGGCTTGGATCTTGACTCAGAATCGGACTTGGATCTTGACTCGGACTCGGTCTTGGATCTTGACTCGGACTCGGGCTTGGATTTTGACTCAGAATCGGACTTGGATCTTGACTCAGACTCGGGCTTGGATCTTGACTCAGAATCAGGGCTTGGATCTTGACTCAGACTCGGGCTTGGATCTTGACTCAGAATCGGACTTGGATCTTGACTCAGAATCAGACTTGGATCTTGACTCGGACTCGGGCTTGGATCTTGACTCAGAATCAGGGCTTGGATCTTGACTCAGAATCGGGCTTGGATCTTGACTCAGAATCAGGGCTTGGATCTTGACTCAGACTCGGGCTTGGATCATGACTCAGACTCGGGCTTGGATCTTGACTCGGACTCGGGCTTGGATCTTGAATCAGACTCGGGCTTGGATCTTGACTCAGAATCAGGGCTTGGATCTTGACTCAGAATCAGGACTTGGATCTTGACTCAGAATCAGGACTTGGATCTTGACTCAGACTCGAGCTTGGATCTTGACTCGGACTCGGGCTTGGATCTTGACTCAGACTCGGGCTTGGATCTTGACTCGGACTAGGGCTTGGATCTTGACTCAGAATCAGGACTTGGATCTTGACTCAGACTCGGGCTTGGATCTTGACTCAGAATCAGGACTTGGATCTTGACTCAGACTCGGGCTTGGATCTTGACTCAGACTCGGGCTTGGATCTTGACTCAGACTCGGGCTTGGATCTTGACTCAGACTCGGGCTTGGATCTTGACTCAGAATCAGGGCTTGGATCTTGACTCGGACTCGGGCTTGGATCTTGACTCGGACTCGGGCTTGGATCTTGACTTGGACTCGGATCTTGACTCAGAATCGGACTTGGATCTTGACTCGGACTCGGGCTTGGATCTTGACTCAGAATCGGACTTGGATTTGACTCAGAATCGGACTTGGATCTTGACTCAGAATCAGGGCTTGGATCTTGACTCAGAATCAGGACTTGGATCTTGACTCAGACTCGAGCTTGGATCTTGACTCAGACTCGGGCTTGGATCTTGACTCAGACTCGGGCTTGGATCTTGACTCAGAATCAGGACTTGGATCTTGACTCAGACTCGGGCTTGGATCTTGACTCAGACTCGAGCTTGGATCTTGACTCGGACTCGGGCTTGGATCTTGACTCAGACTCGGGCTTGGATCTTGACTCGGACTAGGGCTTGGATCTTGACTCAGAATCAGGACTTGGATCTTGACTCAGACTCGGGCTTGGATCTTGACTCAGAATCAGGACTTGGATCTTGACTCAGACTCGGGCTTGGATCTTGACTCAGACTCGGGCTTGGATCTTGACTCAGACTCGGGCTTGGATCTTGACTCGGACTCGGATCTTGACTCAGAATAGGACTTGGATCTTGACTCGGACTCGGGCTTGGATCTTGACTCAGAATCGGACTTGGATTTGACTCAGAATCGGACTTGGATCTTGACTCAGACTCGGGCTTGGATCTTGACTCAGACTCGGGCTTGGATCTTGACTCAGACTCGGGCTTGGATCTTGACTCGGACTCGGGCTTGGATCTTGACTCAGACTCGGGCTTGGATCTTGACGGACTCGGGCTTGGATCTTGACTCAGAATCACGACTTGGAACTTGACTCAGACTCGGGCTTGGATCTTGACTCGGACTCGGGCTTGGATCTTGACTCAGACTCGGGCTTGGATCTTGACTCAGACTCGGATCTTGACTCGGACTCGGGCTTGGATCTTGACTCGGACTCGGATCTTGACTCAGAATCGGACTTGGATCTTGACTCGGACTCGGGCTTGGATCTTGACTCAGAATCGGACTTGGATTTGACTCAGAATCGGACTTGGATCTTGACTCAGAATCAGGGCTTGGATCTTGACTCAGAATCAGGACTTGGATCTTGACTCAGACTCGAGCTTGGATCTTGACTCAGACTCGGGCTTGGATCTTGACTCAGACTCGGGCTTGGATCTTGACTCAGAATCAGGACTTGGATCTTGACTCAGACTCGGGCTTGGATCTTGACTCAGAATCATGACTTGGATCTTGACTCAGAATCAGGGCTTGGATCTTGACTCAGAATCAGGACTTGGATCTTGACTCAGACTCGAGCTTGGATCTTGACTCAGACTCGGGCTTGGATCTTGACTCAGACTCGGGCTTGGATCTTGACTCAGAATCAGGACTTGGATCTTGACTCAGACTCGGGCTTGGATCTTGACTCAGACTCGAGCTTGGATCTTGACTCGGACTCGGGCTTGGATCTTGACTCAGACTCGGGCTTGGATCTTGACTCGGACTAGGGCTTGGATCTTGACTCAGAATCAGGACTTGGATCTTGACTCAGACTCGGGCTTGGATCTTGACTCAGAATCAGGACTTGGATCTTGACTCAGACTCGGGCTTGGATCTTGACTCAGACTCGGGCTTGGATCTTGACTCAGACTCGGGCTTGGATCTTGACTCGGACTCGGATCTTGACTCAGAATAGGACTTGGATCTTGACTCGGACTCGGGCTTGGATCTTGACTCAGAATCGGACTTGGATTTGACTCAGAATCGGACTTGGATCTTGACTCAGACTCGGGCTTGGATCTTGACTCAGACTCGGGCTTGGATCTTGACTCGGACTCGGGCTTGGATCTTGACTCAGACTCGGGCTTGGATCTTGACTCAGAATCACGACTTGGATCTTGACTCAGACTCGGGCTTGGATCTTGACGGACTCGGGCTTGGATCTTGACTCAGAATCACGACTTGGAACTTGACTCAGACTCGGGCTTGGATCTTGACTCGGACTCGGGCTTGGATCTTGACTCAGACTCGGGCTTGGATCTTGACTCAGACTCGGATCTTGACTCGGACTCGGGCTTGGATCTTGACTCGGACTCGGATCTTGACTCAGAATCGGACTTGGATCTTGACTCGGACTCGGGCTTGGATCTTGACTCAGAATCGGACTTGGATTTGACTCAGAATCGGACTTGGATCTTGACTCAGAATCAGGGCTTGGATCTTGACTCAGAATCAGGACTTGGATCTTGACTCAGACTCGAGCTTGGATCTTGACTCAGACTCGGGCTTGGATCTTGACTCAGACTCGGGCTTGGATCTTGACTCAGAATCACGACTTGGATCTTGACTCAGACTCGGGCTTGGATCTTGACGGACTCGGGCTTGGATCTTGACTCAGAATCACGACTTGGAACTTGACTCAGACTCGGGCTTGGATCTTGACTCGGACTCGGGCTTGGATCTTGACTCAGACTCGGGCTTGGATCTTGACTCAGACTCGGATCTTGACTCGGACTCGGGCTTGGATCTTGACTCGGACTCGGATCTTGACTCAGAATCGGACTTGGATCTTGACTCGGACTCGGGCTTGGATCTTGACTCAGAATCGGACTTGGATTTGACTCAGAATCGGACTTGGATCTTGACTCAGAATCAGGGCTTGGATCTTGACTCAGAATCAGGACTTGGATCTTGACTCAGACTCGAGCTTGGATCTTGACTCAGACTCGGGCTTGGATCTTGACTCAGACTCGGGCTTGGATCTTGACTCAGAATCAGGACTTGGATCTTGACTCAGACTCGGGCTTGGATCTTGACTCAGACTCGAGCTTGGATCTTAGACTCGGATCTTGGATCTTGACTCAGACTCGGACTTGGATCTTGACGGACTCGGGCTTGGATCTTGACTCAGACTCGGACTTGGATCTTGACTCAGACTCGGATCTTGGATCTTGACTCAGAATCGGACTTGGATCTTTACTCAGATTCGAGCTTGGATCTTGACTCAGACTCGGGCTTGGATCTTGACTCAGACTCGGATCTTGACTCGGACTCGGGCTTGGATCTTGACTCGGACTCGGATCTTGACTCAGAATCGGACTTGGATCTTGACTCGGACTCGGGCTTGGATCTTGACTCAGAATCGGACTTGGATTTGACTCAGAATCGGACTTGGATCTTGACTCAGAATCAGGGCTTGGATCTTGACTCAGAATCAGGACTTGGATCTTGACTCAGACTCGAGCTTGGATCTTGACTCAGACTCGGGCTTGGATCTTGACTCAGACTCGGGCTTGGATCTTGACTCAGAATCAGGACTTGGATCTTGACTCAGACTCGGGCTTGGATCTTGACTCAGACTCGAGCTTGGATCTTGACTCGGACTCGGGCTTGGATCTTGACTCAGACTCGGGCTTGGATCTTGACTCGGACTAGGGCTTGGATCTTGACTCAGAATCAGGACTTGGATCTTGACTCAGACTCGGGCTTGGATCTTGACTCAGAATCAGGACTTGGATCTTGACTCAGACTCGGGCTTGGATCTTGACTCAGACTCGGGCTTGGATCTTGACTCAGACTCGGGCTTGGATCTTGACTCGGACTCGGATCTTGACTCAGAATAGGACTTGGATCTTGACTCGGACTCGGGCTTGGATCTTGACTCAGAATCGGACTTGGATTTGACTCAGAATCGGACTTGGATCTTGACTCAGACTCGGGCTTGGATCTTGACTCAGACTCGGGCTTGGATCTTGACTCGGACTCGGGCTTGGATCTTGACTCAGACTCGGGCTTGGATCTTGACTCAGAATCACGACTTGGATCTTGACTCAGACTCGGGCTTGGATCTTGACGGACTCGGGCTTGGATCTTGACTCAGAATCACGACTTGGAACTTGACTCAGACTCGGGCTTGGATCTTGACTCGGACTCGGGCTTGGATCTTGACTCAGACTCGGGCTTGGATCTTGACTCAGACTCGGATCTTGACTCGGACTCGGGCTTGGATCTTGACTCGGACTCGGATCTTGACTCAGAATCGGACTTGGATCTTGACTCGGACTCGGGCTTGGATCTTGACTCAGAATCGGACTTGGATTTGACTCAGAATCGGACTTGGATCTTGACTCAGAATCAGGGCTTGGATCTTGACTCAGAATCAGGACTTGGATCTTGACTCAGACTCGAGCTTGGATCTTGACTCAGACTCGGGCTTGGATCTTGACTCAGACTCGGGCTTGGATCTTGACTCAGAATCAGGACTTGGATCTTGACTCAGACTCGGGCTTGGATCTTGACTCAGAATCATGACTTGGATCTTGACTCAGAATCAGGGCTTGGATCTTGACTCAGAATCAGGACTTGGATCTTGACTCAGACTCGAGCTTGGATCTTGACTCAGACTCGGGCTTGGATCTTGACTCAGACTCGGGCTTGGATCTTGACTCAGAATCAGGACTTGGATCTTGACTCAGACTCGGGCTTGGATCTTGACTCAGACTCGAGCTTGGATCTTGACTCGGACTCGGGCTTGGATCTTGACTCAGACTCGGGCTTGGATCTTCACTCGGACTAGGGCTTGGATCTTGACTCAGAATCAGGACTTGGATCTTGACTCAGACTCGGGCTTGGATCTTGACTCAGAATCAGGACTTGGATCTTGACTCAGACTCGGGCTTGGATCTTGACTCAGACTCGGGCTTGGATCTTGACTCAGACTCGGGCTTGGATCTTGACTCGGACTCGGATCTTGACTCAGAATAGGACTTGGATCTTGACTCGGACTCGGGCTTGGATCTTGACTCAGAATCGGACTTGGATTTGACTCAGAATCGGACTTGGATCTTGACTCAGACTCGGGCTTGGATCTTGACTCAGACTCGGGCTTGGATCTTGACTCGGACTCGGGCTTGGATCTTGACTCAGACTCGGGCTTGGATCTTGACTCAGAATCACGACTTGGATCTTGACTCAGACTCGGGCTTGGATCTTGACGGACTCGGGCTTGGATCTTGACTCAGAATCACGACTTGGAACTTGACTCAGACTCGGGCTTGGATCTTGACTCGGACTCGGGCTTGGATCTTGACTCAGACTCGGGCTTGGATCTTGACTCAGACTCGGATCTTGACTCGGACTCGGGCTTGGATCTTGACTCGGACTCGGATCTTGACTCAGAATCGGACTTGGATCTTGACTCGGACTCGGGCTTGGATCTTGACTCAGAATCGGACTTGGATTTGACTCAGAATCGGACTTGGATCTTGACTCAGAATCAGGGCTTGGATCTTGACTCAGAATCAGGGCTTGGATCTTGACTCAGAATCAGGACTTGGATCTTGACTCAGACTCGAGCTTGGATCTTGACTCAGACTCGGGCTTGGATCTTGACTCAGACTCGGGCTTGGATCTTGACTCAGAATCAGGACTTGGATCTTGACTCAGACTCGGGCTTGGATCTTGACTCAGAATCATGACTTGGATCTTGACTCAGACTCGGGCTTGGATCTTGACTCAGAATCAGGACTTGGATCTTGACTCAGACTCGGGCTTGGATCTTGACTCAGAATCAGGGGTGGATCTTGACTCGGACTCGGGCTTGGATCTTGACTCGGACTCGGGCTTGGATCTTGACTCAGAATCACGACTTGGATCTTGACTCAGACTCGGGCTTGGATCTTGACTCGGACTCGGGCTTGGATCTTGACTCAGAATCACGACTTGGATCTTGACTCAGACTCGGGCTTGGATCTTGACTGACTCGGGCTTGGATCTTGACTCAGAATCAGGACTTGGATCTTGACTCAGACTCGGGCTTGGATCTTGACTCGGACACGGGCTTGGATCTTGACTCAGAATCAGGACTTGGATCTTGACTCGGCCTCGGGCTTGGATCTTGACTCAGACTCGGGCTTGGATCTTGACTCAGAATCAAGACTTGGATCTTGACTCAGACTCGGGCTTGGATCTTGACTCAGACTCGGGCTTGGATCTTGACTCAGACTCGGACTTGAATCTTGACTCAGACTCGGGCTTGGATCTTGACTCAGAATCGGACTTGGATCTTGACTCGGACTCGGTCTTGGATCTTGACTCGGACTCGGGCTTGAATTTTGACTCAGAATCGGACTTGGATCTTGACTCAGACTCGGGCTTGGATCTTGACTCAGACTCGAGCTTGGATCTTAGACTCGGATCTTGGATCTTGACTCAGACTCGGACTTGGATCTTGACGGACTCGGGCTTGGATCTTGACTCAGACTCGGACTTGGATCTTGACTCAGACTCGGATCTTGGATCTTGACTCAGAATCGGACTTGGATCTTTACTCAGATTCGAGCTTGGATCTTGACTCGGACTCGGGCTTGGATCTTGACTCAGAATCGGACTTGGATCTTGACTCAGAATCAGACTTGGATCTTGACTCAGACTCGGGCTTGGATCTTGACTCAGAATCAGACTTGGATCTTGACTCAGAATCAGACTTGGATCTTGACTCAGAATCAGACTTGGATCTTGATTCAGACTCGGACTTGGATCTTGACTCGGACTCGGGCTTGGATCTTGACTCGGACTCGGGCTTGGATCTTGACTCGGACTCGGGCTTGGATCTTGACTCAGAATCAGGACTTGGATCTTGACTCAGACTCGGGCTTGGATCTTGACTCAGAATCAGGACTTGGATCTTGACTCAGACTCGGGCTTGGATATTGACTCAGACTCGGGCTTGGATCTTGACTCAGACTCGGACTTGGATCCTGACTCAGAATCAGTACTTTGATCTTGACTCAGAATCAGGACTTGGATCCTGACTCAGAATCAGGACTTTGATCTTGACTCAGAATCAGGACTTTGATCTTGACTCAGAATCGGACTTGGATCTTGACTCAGAATCAGGACTTGGATCTTGACTCGGACTCGGGCTTGGATCTTGACTCGGACTCGGGCTTGGATCTTGACTCAGACTCGGATCTTGACTCGGACTTGGGCTTGGATCTTGACTCAGAATCAGGACTTCGATCTTGACTCAGACTCGAGCTTGGATCTTGACTCGGACTCGGGCTTGGATCTTGACTCAGACTCGGGCTTGGATCTTGACTCAGAATCAGGGCTTGGATCTTGACTCAGACTCGGACTTGGATCTTGACTCAGAATCAGACTTGGATCTTGATTCGGACTCGGGCTTGGATCTTGACTCAGAATCGGACTTGGATCTTGACTCAGACTCGGGCTTGGATCTTGACTCAGAATCAGGGCTTGGATTTTGACTCAGAATCAGGGCTTGGATCTTGAATCAGACTCGGGCTTGGATCTTGACTCGGACTCGGGCTTGGATCTTGACTCGGACTCGGGCTTGGATCTTGATTCAGACTCGAGCTTGGATATTGACTCAGACTCGGGCTTGGATCTTGACTCAGAATCACGACTTGGATCTTGACTCAGAATCACGACTTGGATCTTGACTCAGAATCACGACTTGGATCTTGACTCAGACTCGGGCTTGGATCTTGACTCGGACTCGGGCTTGGATCTTGACTCAGAATCAGGACTTGGATCTTGACTCAGACTCGGGCTTGGATCTTGACGGACTCGGGCTTGGATCTTGACTCAGAATCACGACTTGGATCTTGACTCGGACTCGGGCTTGGATCTTGACTCGGACTCGGGCTTGGATCTTGACTCAGACTCGGGCTTGGATCTTGACTCAGACTCGGGCTTGGATCTTGACTCAGACTCGGACTTGGATCTTGACTCGGACTCGGGCTTGGATCTTGACTCGGACTCGGATCTTGACTCAGAATCGGACTTGGATCTTGACTCGGACTCGGGCTTGGATCTTGACTAAGAATCGGACTTGGATCTTGACTCAGAATCGGACTTGGATCTTGACTCAGAATCGGACTTGGATCTTGACTCAGACTCGGGCTTGGATCTTGACTCAGAATCAGGGCTTGGATCTTGACTCAGACTCGGGCTTGGATCTTGACTCAGAATCAGGACTTGGATCTTGACTCAGACTCGAGCTTGGATCTTGACTCAGACTCGGGCTTGGATCTTGACTCAGACTCGGGCTTGGATCTTGACTCAGAATCAGGACTTGGATCTTGACTCAGACTCGGGCTTGGATCTTGACTCAGACTCGAGCTTGGATCTTGACTCAGACTCGGATCTTGGATCTTGACTCAGACTCGGGCTTGGATCTTGACTCGGACTCGGGCTTGGATCTTGACTCGGACTCGGGCTTGGATCTTGACTCAGAGTCAGGACTTGGATCTTGACTCAGACTCGTGCTTGGACCTTGACTCAGAATCAGGACTTGGATCTTGACTCGGACTCGGGCTTGGATCTTGACTCAGACTCGGACTTGGATCTTGACGGACTCGGGCTTGGATCTTGACTCAGACTCGGACTTGGATCTTGACTCAGACTCGGATCTTGGATCTTGACTCAGACTCGGATCTTGGATCTAGACTCAGAATCGGACTTGCATCTTGACTCAGAATCGGACTTGGATCTTGACTCAGAATCAGACTTGGATCTTGACTCAGACTCGGGCTTGGATCTTGACTCAGAATCAGACTTGGATCTTCACTCAGAATCAGACTTGGATCTTGACTCAGAATCAGACTTGGATCTTGACTCAGACTCGGACTTGGATCATGACTCAGACTCGGGCTTGGATCTTGACTCAGAATCGGACTTGGATCTTGACTCAGAATCAGACTTGGATCTTGACTCAGACTCGGGCTTGGATCTTGACTCAGAATCAGACTTGGATCTTGACTCAGAATCAGACTTGGATCTTGACTCAGACTCGGACTTGGATCTTGACTCAGACTCGGGCTTGGATCTTGACTCAGAATCGGACTTGGATCTTGACTCAGAATCAGACTTGGATCTTGACTCAGACTCGGGCTTGGATCTTGACTCAGACTCGGGCTTGGATCTTGACTCGGACTCGGGCTTGGATCTTGACTCAGACTCGGGCTTGGATCTTGACTCAGAATCAGGACTTGGATCTTGACTCAGAGTCGGGCTTGGATCTTGACTCAGACTCGGGCTTGGATCTTGATTCGGACTCGGGCTTGGATCTTGATTCGGACTCGGGCTTGGATCTTGACTCAGAATCGGACTTGGATCTTGACTCAGACTCGGGCTTGGATCTTGACTCAGAATCAGGGCTTGGATTTTGACTCAGAATCAGGGCTTGGATCTTGAATCAGACTCGGGCTTGGATCTTGACTCGGACTCGGGCTTGGATCTTGACTCGGACTCGGGCTTGGATCTTGACTCAGACTCGAGCTTGGATATTGACTCAGACTCGGGCTTGGATCTTGACTCAGAATCACGACTTGGATCTTGACTCAGACTCGGACTTGGATCTTGACTCAGACTCGGGCTTGGATCTTGACTCAGAATCGGACTTGGATCTTGACTCAGAATCAGACTTGGATCTTGACTCAGACTCGGGCTTGGATCTTGACTCAGACTCGGGCTTGGATCTTGACTCGGACTCGGGCTTGGATCTTGACTCAGACTCGGGCTTGGATCTTGACTCAGAATCAGGACTTGGATCTTGACTCAGAGTCGGGCTTGGATCTTGACTCAGACTCGGGCTTGGATCTTGATTCGGACTCGGGCTTGGATCTTGATTCGGACTCGGGCTTGGATCTTGACTCAGAATCGGACTTGGATCTTGACTCAGACTCGGGCTTGGATCTTGACTCAGAATCAGGGCTTGGATTTTGACTCAGAATCAGGGCTTGGATCTTGAATCAGACTCGGGCTTGGATCTTGACTCGGACTCGGGCTTGGATCTTGACTCGGACTCGGGCTTGGATCTTGACTCAGACTCGAGCTTGGATATTGACTCAGACTCGGGCTTGGATCTTGACTCAGAATCACGACTTGGATCTTGACTCAGACTCGGGCATGGATCTTGACTCAGAATCACGACTTGGATCTTGACTCAGACTCGGGCTTGGATCTTGACTCGGACTCGGGCTTGGATCTTGACTCAGAATCAGGACTTGGATCTTGACTCAGACTCGGGCTTGGATCTTGACTCGGACACGGGCTTGGATCTTGACTCAGAATCAGGACTTGGATCTTGACTCGGACTCGGGCTTGGATCTTGACTCAGACTCGGGCTTGGATCTTGACTCAGAATCACGACTTGGATCTTGACTCAGACTCGGGCTTGGATCTTGACTCAGACTCGGGCTTGGATCTTGACTCAGACTCGGGCTTGGATCTTGACTCAGACTCGGACTTGGATCTTGACTCAGACTCGGACTTGGATCTTGACTCAGACTCGGGCTTGGATCTTGACTCAGAATCGGACTTGGATCTTGACTCGGACTCGGGCTTGGATCTTGACTCAGACTCGGGCTTGGATCTTGACTCAGAATCAGGGCTTGGATCTTGACTCAGACTCGGGCTTGGATCTTGACTCGGACTCGGGCTTGGATCTTGACTCAGACTCGGGCTTGGATCTTGACTCAGAATCAGGGCTTGGATCTTGACTCAGAATCAGACTTGGATCTTGACTCGGACTCGGGCTTGGATCTTGACTCAGAATCGGACTTGGATCTTGACTCAGACTCGAGCTTGGATCTTGACTCAGACTCGGGCTTGGATCTTGACTCAGAATCATGACTTGGATCTTGACTCAGACTCGGGCTTGGATCTTGACTCAGAATCAGGACTTGGATCTTGACTCAGACTCGGGCTTGGATCTTGACTCAGAATCAGGGCTTGGATCTTGACTCGGACTCGGGCTTGGATCTTGACTCGGACTCGGGCTTGGATCTTGACTCAGAATCACGACTTGGATCTTGACTCAGACTCGGGCTTGGATCTTGACTCGGACTCGGGCTTGGATCTTGACAGACTCGGACTTGGATCTTGACACAGACTCGGGCTTGGATCTTGACTCAGACTCGGGCTTGGATCTTGACTCGGACTCGGGCTTGGATCTTGACTCAGACTCGGGCTTGGATCTTGACTCAGACTCGGGCTTGGATCTTGACTCGGACTCGGGCTTGGATCTTGACTCAGACTCGAGCTTGGATCTTGACTCGGACTCGGGCTTGGATCTTGACTCGGACTCGGGCTTGGATCTTGACTCAGACTCGAGCTTGGATATTGACTCAGACTCGGGCTTGGATCTTGACTCAGAATCACGACTTGGATCTTGACTCAGACTCGGGCATGGATCTTGACTCAGAATCACGACTTGGATCTTGACTCAGACTCGGGCTTGGATCTTGACTCGGACTCGGGCTTGGATCTTGACTCAGAATCAGGACTTGGATCTTGACTCAGACTCGGGCTTGGATCTTGACTCGGACACGGGCTTGGATCTTGACTCGGACACGGGCTTGGATCTTGACTCAGAATCAGGACTTGGATCTTGACTCGGACTCGGGCTTGGATCTTGACTCAGACTCGGGCTTGGATCTTGACTCGGACACGGGCTTGGATCTTGACTCGGACACGGGCTTGGATCTTGACTCAGAATCAGGACTTGGATCTTGACTCGGACTCGGGCTTGGATCTTGACTCAGACTCGGATCTTGACTCGGACTTGGGCTTGGATCTTGACTCAGAATCAGGACTTCGATCTTGACTCAGACTCGAGCTTGGATCTTGACTCGGACTCGGGCTTGGATCTTGACTCAGACTCGGGCTTGGATCTTGACTCAGAATCAGGGCTTGGATCTTGACTCAGACTCGGACTTGGATCTTGACTCAGAATCAGACTTGGATCTTGATTCGGACTCGGGCTTGGATCTTGACTCAGAATCGGACTTGGATCTTGACTCAGACTCGGGCTTGGATCTTGACTCAGAATCAGGGCTTGGATTTTGACTCAGAATCAGGGCTTGGATCTTGAATCAGACTCGGGCTTGGATCTTGACTCGGACTCGGGCTTGGATCTTGACTCGGACTCGGGCTTGGATCTTGATTCAGACTCGAGCTTGGATATTGACTCAGACTCGGGCTTGGATCTTGACTCAGAATCACGACTTGGATCTTGACTCAGAATCACGACTTGGATCTTGACTCAGAATCACGACTTGGATCTTGACTCAGACTCGGGCTTGGATCTTGACTCGGACTCGGGCTTGGATCTTGACTCAGAATCAGGACTTGGATCTTGACTCAGACTCGGGCTTGGATCTTGACGGACTCGGGCTTGGATCTTGACTCAGAATCACGACTTGGATCTTGACTCGGACTCGGGCTTGGATCTTGACTCGGACTCGGGCTTGGATCTTGACTCAGACTCGGGCTTGGATCTTGACTCAGACTCGGGCTTGGATCTTGACTCAGACTCGGACTTGGATCTTGACTCGGACTCGGGCTTGGATCTTGACTCGGACTCGGATCTTGACTCAGAATCGGACTTGGATCTTGACTCGGACTCGGGCTTGGATCTTGACTAAGAATCGGACTTGGATCTTGACTCAGAATCGGACTTGGATCTTGACTCAGAATCGGACTTGGATCTTGACTCAGACTCGGGCTTGGATCTTGACTCAGAATCGGACTTGGATCTTGACTCAGAATCGGACTTGGATCTTGACTCAGACTCGGGCTTGGATCTTGACTCAGAATCAGGGCTTGGATCTTGACTCAGACTCGGGCTTGGATCTTGACTCAGAATCAGGACTTGGATCTTGACTCAGACTCGAGCTTGGATCTTGACTCAGACTCGGGCTTGGATCTTGACTCAGACTCGGGCTTGGATCTTGACTCAGAATCAGGACTTGGATCTTGACTCAGACTCGGGCTTGGATCTTGACTCAGACTCGAGCTTGGATCTTGACTCAGACTCGGATCTTGGATCTTGACTCAGACTCGGGCTTGGATCTTGACTCGGACTCGGGCTTGGATCTTGACTCTTACTCGGGCTTGGATCTTGACTCAGAGTCAGGACTTGGATCTTGACTCAGACTCGTGCTTGGACCTTGACTCAGAATCAGGACTTGGATCTTGACTCGGACTCGGGCTTGGATCTTGACTCAGACTCGGACTTGGATCTTGACGGACTCGGGCTTGGATCTTGACTCAGACTCGGACTTGGATCTTGACTCAGACTCGGATCTTGGATCTTGACTCAGACTCGGATCTTGGATCTAGACTCAGAATCGGACTTGCATCTTGACTCAGAATCGGACTTGGATCTTGACTCAGAATCAGACTTGGATCTTGACTCAGACTCGGGCTTGGATCTTGACTCAGAATCAGACTTGGATCTTCACTCAGAATCAGACTTGGATCTTGACTCAGAATCAGACTTGGATCTTGACTCAGACTCGGACTTGGATCATGACTCAGACTCGGGCTTGGATCTTGACTCAGAATCGGACTTGGATCTTGACTCAGAATCAGACTTGGATCTTGACTCAGACTCGGGCTTGGATCTTGACTCAGAATCAGACTTGGATCTTGACTCAGAATCAGACTTGGATCTTGACTCAGACTCGGACTTGGATCTTGACTCAGACTCGGGCTTGGATCTTGACTCAGAATCGGACTTGGATCTTGACTCAGAATCAGACTTGGATCTTGACTCAGACTCGGGCTTGGATCTTGACTCAGACTCGGGCTTGGATCTTGACTCGGACTCGGGCTTGGATCTTGACTCAGACTCGGGCTTGGATCTTGACTCAGAATCAGGACTTGGATCTTGACTCAGAGTCGGGCTTGGATCTTGACTCAGACTCGGGCTTGGATCTTGATTCGGACTCGGGCTTGGATCTTGATTCGGACTCGGGCTTGGATCTTGACTCAGAATCGGACTTGGATCTTGACTCAGACTCGGGCTTGGATCTTGACTCAGAATCAGGGCTTGGATTTTGACTCAGAATCAGGGCTTGGATCTTGAATCAGACTCGGGCTTGGATCTTGACTCGGACTCGGGCTTGGATCTTGACTCGGACTCGGGCTTGGATCTTGACTCAGACTCGAGCTTGGATATTGACTCAGACTCGGGCTTGGATCTTGACTCAGAATCACGACTTGGATCTTGACTCAGACTCGGACTTGGATCTTGACTCAGACTCGGGCTTGGATCTTGACTCAGAATCGGACTTGGATCTTGACTCAGAATCAGACTTGGATCTTGACTCAGACTCGGGCTTGGATCTTGACTCAGACTCGGGCTTGGATCTTGACTCGGACTCGGGCTTGGATCTTGACTCAGACTCGGGCTTGGATCTTGACTCAGAATCAGGACTTGGATCTTGACTCAGAGTCGGGCTTGGATCTTGACTCAGACTCGGGCTTGGATCTTGATTCGGACTCGGGCTTGGATCTTGATTCGGACTCGGGCTTGGATCTTGACTCAGAATCGGACTTGGATCTTGACTCAGACTCGGGCTTGGATCTTGACTCAGAATCAGGGCTTGGATTTTGACTCAGAATCAGGGCTTGGATCTTGAATCAGACTCGGGCTTGGATCTTGACTCGGACTCGGGCTTGGATCTTGACTCGGACTCGGGCTTGGATCTTGACTCAGACTCGAGCTTGGATATTGACTCAGACTCGGGCTTGGATCTTGACTCAGAATCACGACTTGGATCTTGACTCAGACTCGGGCATGGATCTTGACTCAGAATCACGACTTGGATCTTGACTCAGACTCGGGCTTGGATCTTGACTCGGACTCGGGCTTGGATCTTGACTCAGAATCAGGACTTGGATCTTGACTCAGACTCGGGCTTGGATCTTGACTCGGACACGGGCTTGGATCTTGACTCAGAATCAGGACTTGGATCTTGACTCGGACTCGGGCTTGGATCTTGACTCAGACTCGGGCTTGGATCTTGACTCAGAATCACGACTTGGATCTTGACTCAGACTCGGGCTTGGATCTTGACTCAGACTCGGGCTTGGATCTTGACTCAGACTCGGGCTTGGATCTTGACTCAGACTCGGACTTGGATCTTGACTCAGACTCGGACTTGGATCTTGACTCAGACTCGGGCTTGGATCTTGACTCAGAATCGGACTTGGATCTTGACTCGGACTCGGGCTTGGATCTTGACTCAGACTCGGGCTTGGATCTTGACTCAGAATCAGGGCTTGGATCTTGACTCAGACTCGGGCTTGGATCTTGACTCGGACTCGGGCTTGGATCTTGACTCAGACTCGGGCTTGGATCTTGACTCAGAATCAGGACTTGGATCTTGACTCAGACTCGGGCTTGGATCTTGACTCAGAATCAGGGCTTGGATCTTGACTCGGACTCGGGCTTGGATCTTGACTCGGACTCGGGCTTGGATCTTGACTCAGAATCACGACTTGGATCTTGACTCAGACTCGGGCTTGGATCTTGACTCGGACTCGGGCTTGGATCTTGACAGACTCGGACTTGGATCTTGACACAGACTCGGGCTTGGATCTTGACTCAGACTCGGGCTTGGATCTTGACTCGGACTCGGGCTTGGATCTTGACTCAGACTCGGGCTTGGATCTTGACTCAGACTCGGGCTTGGATCTTGACTCGGACTCGGGCTTGGATCTTGACTCAGACTCGAGCTTGGATCTTGACTCGGACTCGGGCTTGGATCTTGACTCGGACTCGGGCTTGGATCTTGACTCAGACTCGAGCTTGGATATTGACTCAGACTCGGGCTTGGATCTTGACTCAGAATCACGACTTGGATCTTGACTCAGACTCGGGCATGGATCTTGACTCAGAATCACGACTTGGATCTTGACTCAGACTCGGGCTTGGATCTTGACTCGGACTCGGGCTTGGATCTTGACTCAGAATCAGGACTTGGATCTTGACTCAGACTCGGGCTTGGATCTTGACTCGGACACGGGCTTGGATCTTGACTCGGACACGGGCTTGGATCTTGACTCAGAATCAGGACTTGGATCTTGACTCGGACTCGGGCTTGGATCTTGACTCAGACTCGGGCTTGGATCTTGACTCGGACACGGGCTTGGATCTTGACTCGGACACGGGCTTGGATCTTGACTCAGAATCAGGACTTGGATCTTGACTCGGACTCGGGCTTGGATCTTGACTCAGACTCGGGCTTGGATCTTGACTCAGAATCACGACTTGGATCTTGACTCAGACTCGGGCTTGGATCTTGACTCAGACTCGGGCTTGGATCTTGTCTCAGACTCGGGCTTGGATCTTGACTCAGACTCGGACTTGGATCTTGACTCAGACTCGGGCTTGGATCTTGACTGAGAATCGGACTTGGATCTTGACTCGGACTCGGGCTTGGATCTTGACTCAGACTCGGGCTTGGATCTTGACTCAGAATCAGGGCTTGGATCTTGACTCAGACTCGGGCTTTGATCTTGACTCGGACTCGGGCTTGGATCTTGACTCAGACTCGGGCTTGGATCTTGACTCAGAATCAGGGCTTGGATCTTGACTCAGAATCAGACTTGGATCTTGACTCGGACTCGGGCTTGGATCTTGACTCAGAATCGGACTTGGATCTTGACTCAGACTCGAGCTTGGATCTTGACTCAGACTCGGGCTTGGATCTTGACTCAGAATCATGACTTGGATCTTGACTCAGACTCGGGCTTGGATCTTGACTCAGAATCAGGACTTGGATCTTGACTCAGACTCGGGCTTGGATCTTGACTCAGAATCAGGGCTTGGATCTTGACTCGGACTCGGGCTTGGATCTTGACTCGGACTCGGGCTTGGATCTTGACTCAGAATCACGACTTGGATCTTGACTCAGACTCGGGCTTGGATCTTGACTCGGACTCGGGCTTGGATCTTGACAGACTCGGACTTGGATCTTGACACAGACTCGGGCTTGGATCTTGACTCAGACTCGGGCTTGGATCTTGACTCGGACTCGGGCTTGGATCTTGACTCAGACTCGGGCTTGGATCTTGACTCAGACTCGGGCTTGGATCTTGACTCGGACTCGGGCTTGGATCTTGACTCAGACTCGAGCTTGGATCTTGACTCGGACTCGGGCTTGGATCTTGACTCGGACTCAGGCTTGGATCTTGACTCAGACTCGAGCTTGGATATTGACTCAGACTCGGGCTTGGATCTTGACTCAGAATCACGACTTGGATCTTGACTCAGACTCGGGCATGGATCTTGACTCAGAATCACGACTTGGATCTTGACTCAGACTCGGGCTTGGATCTTGACTCGGACTCGGGCTTGGATCTTGACTCAGAATCAGGACTTGGATCTTGACTCAGACTCGGGCTTGGATCTTGACTCGGACACGGGCTTGGATCTTGACTCGGACACGGGCTTGGATCTTGACTCAGAATCAGGACTTGGATCTTGACTCGGACTCGGGCTTGGATCTTGACTCAGACTCGGGCTTGGATCTTGACTCAGAATCACGACTTGGATCTTGACTCAGACTCGGGCTTGGATCTTGACTCAGACTCGGGCTTGGATCTTGTCTCAGACTCGGGCTTGGATCTTGACTCAGACTCGGACTTGGATCTTGACTCAGACTCGGGCTTGGATCTTGACTGAGAATCGGACTTGGATCTTGACTCGGACTCGGGCTTGGATCTTGACTCAGACTCGGGCTTGGATCTTGACTCAGAATCAGGGCTTGGATCTTGACTCAGACTCGGGCTTTGATCTTGACTCGGACTCGGGCTTGGATCTTGACTCAGACTCGGGCTTGGATCTTGACTCAGACTCGGGCTTGGATCTTGACTCAGAATCAGGGCTTGGATCTTGACTCAGAATCAGACTTGGATCTTGACTCGGACTCGGGCTTGGATCTTGACTCAGAATCGGACTTGGATCTTGACTCAGACTCGAGCTTGGATCTTGACTCAGACTCGGGCTTGGATCTTGACTCAGAATCATGACTTGGATCTTGACTCAGACTCGGGCTTGGATCTTGACTCAGAATCAGGACTTGGATCTTGACTCAGACTCGGGCTTGGATCTTGACTCAGAATCAGGGCTTGGATCTTGACTCGGACTCGGGCTTGGATCTTGACTCGGACTCGGGCTTGGATCTTGACTCAGAATCACGACTTGGATCTTGACTCAGACTCGGGCTTGGATCTTGACTCGGACTCGGGCTTGGATCTTGACAGACTCGGACTTGGATCTTGACACAGACTCGGGCTTGGATCTTGACTCAGACTCGGGCTTGGATCTTGACTCGGACTCGGGCTTGGATCTTGACTCAGACTCGGGCTTGGATCTTGACTCGGACTCGGGCTTGGATCTTGACTCGGACTCGGGCTTGGATCTTGACTCAGACTCGAGCTTGGATCTTGACTCGGACTCGGGCTTGGATCTTGACTCGGACTCGGGCTTGGATCTTGACTCAGACTCGAGCTTGGATATTGACTCAGACTCGGGCTTGGATCTTGACTCAGAATCACGACTTGGATCTTGACTCAGACTCGGGCATGGATCTTGACTCAGAATCACGACTTGGATCTTGACTCAGACTCGGGCTTGGATCTTGACTCGGACTCGGGCTTGGATCTTGACTCAGAATCAGGACTTGGATCTTGACTCAGACTCGGGCTTGGATCTTGACTCGGACACGGGCTTGGATCTTGACTCGGACACGGGCTTGGATCTTGACTCAGAATCAGGACTTGGATCTTGACTCGGACTCGGGCTTGGATCTTGACTCAGACTCGGGCTTGGATCTTGACTCAGAATCACGACTTGGATCTTGACTCAGACTCGGGCTTGGATCTTGACTCAGACTCGGGCTTGGATCTTGTCTCAGACTCGGGCTTGGATCTTGACTCAGACTCGGACTTGGATCTTGACTCAGACTCGGGCTTGGATCTTGACTGAGAATCGGACTTGGATCTTGACTCGGACTCGGGCTTGGATCTTGACTCAGACTCGGGCTTGGATCTTGACTCAGAATCAGGGCTTGGATCTTGACTCAGACTCGGGCTTTGATCTTGACTCGGACTCGGGCTTGGATCTTGACTCAGACTCGGGCTTGGATCTTGACTCAGAATCAGGGCTTGGATCTTGACTCAGAATCAGACTTGGATCTTGACTCGGACTCGGGCTTGGATCTTGACTCAGAATCGGACTTGGATCTTGACTCAGACTCGAGCTTGGATCTTGACTCAGACTCGGGCTTGGATCTTGACTCAGAATCATGACTTGGATCTTGACTCAGACTCGGGCTTGGATCTTGACTCAGAATCAGGACTTGGATCTTGACTCAGACTCGGGCTTGGATCTTGACTCAAAATCAGGGCTTGGATCTTGACTCGGACTCGGGCTTGGATCTTGACTCGGACTCGGGCTTGGATCTTGACTCAGAATCACGACTTGGATCTTGACTCAGACTCGGGCTTGGATCTTGACTCGGACTCGGGCTTGGATCTTGACAGACTCGGACTTGGATCTTGACACAGACTCGGGCTTGGATCTTGACTCAGACTCGGGCTTGGATCTTGACTCGGACTCGGGCTTGGATCTTGACTCAGACTCGGGCTTGGATCTTGACTCAGACTCGGGCTTGGATCTTGACTCGGACTCGGGCTTGGATCTTGACTCAGAATCGGACTTGGATCTTGACTCAGAATCAGACTTGGATCTTGACTCAGACTCGGGCTTGGATCTTGACTCAGAATCAGACTTGGATCTTGACTGAGAATCAGACTTGGATCTTGACTCAGACTCGGACTTGGATCTTGACTCAGACTCGGGCTTGGATCTTGACTCAGAATCGGACTTGGATCTTGACTCAGAATCAGACTTGGATCTTGACTCAGACTCGGGCTTGGATCTTGACTCAGACTCGGGCTTGGATCTTGACTCGGACTCGGGCTTGGATCTTGACTCAGACTCGGGCTTGGATCTTGACTCAGAATCAGGACTTGGATCTTGACTCAGAGTCGGGCTTGGATCTTGACTCAGACTCGGGCTTGGATCTTGATTCGGACTCGGGCTTGGATCTTGACTCAGAATCGGACTTGGATCTTGACTCAGACTCGGGCTTGGATCTTGACTCAGAATCAGGGCTTGGATTTTGACTCAGAATCAGGGCTTGGATCTTGAATCAGACTCGGGCTTGGATCTTGACTCGGACTCGGGCTTGGATCTTGACTCGGACTCGGGCTTGGATCTTGACTCAGACTCGAGCTTGGATATTGACTCAGACTCGGGCTTGGATCTTGACTCAGAATCACGACTTGGATCTTGACTCAGACTCGGACATGGATCTTGACTCAGAATCACGACTTGGATCTTGACTCAGACTCGGGCTTGGATCTTGACTCGGACTCGGGCTTGGATCTTGACTCGGACTCGGGCTTGGATCTTGACTCAGAATCAGGACTTGGATCTTGACTCAGACTCGGGCTTGGATCTTGACTCGGACACGGGCTTGGATCTTGACTCAGAATCAGGACTTGGATCTTGACTCGGACTCGGGCTTGGATCTTGACTCAGACTCGGGCTTGGATCTTGACTCAGACTCGGGCTTGGATCTTGACTCAGAATCACGACTTGGATCTTGACTCAGACTCGGGCTTGGATCTTGACTCAGACTTGGGCTTGGATCTTGACTCAGACTCGGGCTTGGATCTTGACTCAGACTCGGACTTGGATCTTGACTCAGACTCGGGCTTGGATCTTGACTCAGAATCGGACTTGGATCTTGACTCGGACTCGGGCTTGGATCTTGACTCAGACTCGGGCTTGGATCTTGACTCAGAATCAGGGCTTGGATCTTGACTCAGACTCGGGCTTGGATCTTGACTCGGACTCGGGCTTGGATCTTGACTCAGACTCGGGCTTGGATCTTGACTCAGAATCAGGGCTTGGATCTTGACTCAGAATCAGACTTGGATCTTGACTCGGACTCGGGCTTGGATCTTGACTCAGAATCGGACTTGGATCTTGACTCAGACTCGAGCTTGGATCTTGACTCAGACTCGGGCTTGGATCTTGACTCAGAATCATGACTTGGATCTTGACTCAGACTCGGGCTTGGATCTTGACTCAGAATCAGGACTTGGATCTTGACTCAGACTCGGGCTTGGATCTTGACTCAGAATCAGGGCTTGGATCTTGACTCGGACTCGGGCTTGGATCTTGACTCGGACTCGGGCTTGGATCTTGACTCAGAATCACGACTTGGATCTTGACTCAGACTCGGGCTTGGATCTTGACTCGGACTCGGGCTTGGATCTTGACAGACTCGGACTTGGATCTTGACACAGACTCGGGCTTGGATCTTGACTCAGACTCGGGCTTGGATCTTGACTCGGACTCGGGCTTGGATCTTGACTCAGACTCGGGCTTGGATCTTGACTCAGACTCGGGCTTGGATCTTGACTCCGACTCGGGCTTGGATCTTGACTCAGACTCGAGCTTGGATCTTGACTCGGACTCGGGCTTGGATCTTGACTCGGACTCGGGCTTGGATCTTGACTCAGACTCGAGCTTGGATATTGACTCAGACTCGGGCTTGGATCTTGACTCAGAATCACGACTTGGATCTTGACTCAGACTCGGGCATGGATCTTGACTCAGAATCACGACTTGGATCTTGACTCAGACTCGGGCTTGGATCTTGACTCGGACTCGGGCTTGGATCTTGACTCAGAATCAGGACTTGGATCTTGACTCAGACTCGGGCTTGGATCTTGACTCGGACACGGGCTTGGATCTTGACTCAGAATCAGGACTTGGATCTTGACTCGGACTCGGGCTTGGATCTTGACTCAGACTCGGGCTTGGATCTTGACTCAGAATCACGACTTGGATCTTGACTCAGACTCGGGCTTGGATCTTGACTCAGACTCGGGCTTGGATCTTGACTCAGACTCGGGCTTGGATCTTGACTCAGACTCGGACTTGGATCTTGACTCAGACTCGGGCTTGGATCTTGACTCAGAATCGGACTTGGATCTTGACTCGGACTCGGGCTTGGATCTTGACTCAGACTCGGGCTTGGATCTTGACTCAGAATCAGGGCTTGCATCTTGACTCAGACTCGGGCTTGGATCTTGACTCGGACTCGGGCTTGGATCTTGACTCAGACTCGGGCTTGGATCTTGACTCAGAATCAGGGCTTGGATCTTGACTCAGAATCAGACTTGGATCTTGACTCGGACTCGGGCTTGGATCTTGACTCAGAATCGGACTTGGATCTTGACTCAGACTCGAGCTTGGATCTTGACTCAGACTCGGGCTTGGATCTTGACTCAGAATCATGACTTGGATCTTGACTCAGACTCGGGCTTGGATCTTGACTCAGAATCAGGACTTGGATCTTGACTCAGACTCGGGCTTGGATCTTGACTCAGACTCGGACTTGGATCTTGACACAGACTCGGGCTTGGATCTTGACTCAGACTCGGGCTTGGATCTTGACTCGGACTCGGGCTTGGATCTTGACTCAGACTCGGGCTTGGATCTTGACTCAGACTCGGGCTTGGATCTTGACTCGGACTCGGGCTTGGATCTTGACTCAGACTCGAGCTTGGATCTTGACTCAGACTCGGGCTTGGATCTTGACTCAGAATCAGGACTTGGATCTTGACTCAGATTCAAGCTTGGATCTTGACTCGGACTCGGGCTTGGATCTTGACTCAGACTCGGGCTTGGATCTTGACTCAGACTCGGGCTTGGATCTTGACTCGGACTCGGGCTTGGATCTTGACTCGGACTCGGGCTTGGATCTTGACTCAGAATCACGACTTGGATCTTGACTCAGACTCGGGCTTGGATCTTGACGGACTCGGGCTTGGATCTTGACTCAGAATCACGACTTGGATCTTGACTCGGACTCGGGCTTGGATCTTGACTCGGACTCGGATCTTGACTCGGACTCGGGCTTGGATCTTGACTCAGACTCGGGCTTGGATCTTGACTCAGACTCGGGCTTGGATCTTGACTCAGACTCGGGCTTGGATCTTGACTCAGACTCGGGCTTGGATCTTGACTCAGAATCACGACTTGGATCTTGACTCAGACTCGGGCTTGGATCTTGACTCAGACTCGGGCTTGGATCTTGACTCAGACTCGGGCTTGGATCTTGACTCAGACTCGGACTTGGATCTTGACTCAGACTCGGGCTTGGATCTTGACTCAGAATCGGACTTGGATCTTGACTCGGACTCGGGCTTGGATCTTGACTCAGACTCGGGCTTGGATCTTGACTCAGACTCGGGCTTGGATCTTGACTCAGAATCAGGGCTTGGATCTTGACTCAGACTCGGGCTTGGATCTTGACTCGGACTCGGGCTTGGATCTTCTCAGACTCGGGCTTGGATCTTGACTCAGAATCAGGGCTTGGATCTTGACTCAGAATCAGACTTGGATCTTGACTCGGACTCGGGCTTGGATCTTGACTCAGAATCGGACTTGGATCTTGACTCAGACTCGAGCTTGGATCTTGACTCAGACTCGGGCTTGGATCTTGACTCAGAATCATGACTTGGATCTTGACTCAGACTCGGGCTTGGATCTTGACTCAGAATCAGGACTTGGATCTTGACTCAGACTCGGGCTTGGATCTTGACTCAGAATCAGGGCTTGGATCTTGACTCGGACTCGGGCTTGGATCTTGACTCGGACTCGGGCTTGGATCTTGACTCAGAATCACGACTTGGATCTTGACTCAGACTCGGGCTTGGATCTTGACTCGGACTCGGGCTTGGATCTTGACAGACTCGGACTTGGATCTTGACAGACTCGGACTTGGATCTTGACACAGACTCGGGCTTGGATCTTGACTCAGACTCGGGCTTGGATCTTGACTCGGACTCGGGCTTGGATCTTGACTCAGACTCGGGCTTGGATCTTGACTCAGACTCGGGCTTGGATCTTGACTCGGACTCGGGCTTGGATCTTGACTCAGACTCGAGCTTGGATCTTGACTCGGACTCGGGCTTGGATCTTGACTCGGACTCGGGCTTGGATCTTGACTCAGACTCGAGCTTGGATATTGACTCAGACTCGGGCTTGGATCTTGACTCAGAATCACGACTTGGATCTTGACTCAGACTCGGGCATGGATCTTGACTCAGAATCACGACTTGGATCTTGACTCAGACTCGGGCTTGGATCTTGACTCGGACTCGGGCTTGGATCTTGACTCAGAATCAGGACTTGGATCTTGACTCAGACTCGGGCTTGGATCTTGACTCGGACACGGGCTTGGATCTTGACTCAGAATCAGGACTTGGATCTTGACTCGGACTCGGGCTTGGATCTTGACTCAGACTCGGGCTTGGATCTTGACTCAGAATCACGACTTGGATATTGACTCAGACTCGGGCTTGGATCTTGACTCAGACTCGGGCTTGGATCTTGACTCAGACTCGGGCTTGGATCTTGACGCAGACTCGGACTTGGATCTTGACTCAGACTCGGGCTTGGATCTTGACTCAGAATCGGACTTGGATCTTGACTCGGACTCGGGCTTGGATCTTGACTCAGACTCGGGCTTGGATCTTGACTCAGAATCAGGGCTTGGATCTTGACTCAGACTCGGGCTTGGATCTTGACTCGGACTCGGGCTTGGATCTTGACTCAGACTCGGGCTTGGATCTTGACTCAGACTCGGGCTTGGATCTTGACTCAGAATCAGGGCTTGGATCTTGACTCAGAATCAGACTTGGATCTTGACTCGGACTCGGGCTTGGATCTTGACTCAGAATCGGACTTGGATCTTGACTCAGACTCGAGCTTGGATCTTGACTCAGACTCGGGCTTGGATCTTGACTCAGAATCATGACTTGGATCTTGACTCAGACTCGGGCTTGGATCTTGACTCAGAATCAGGACTTGGATCTTGACTCAGACTCGGGCTTGGATCTTGACTCAGAATCAGGGCTTGGATCTTGACTCGGACTCGGGCTTGGATCTTGACTCGGACTCGGGCTTGGATCTTGACTCAGAATCACGACTTGGATCTTGACTCAGACTCGAGCTTGGATCTTGACTCGGACTCGGGCTTGGATCTTGACTCGGACTCGGGCTTGGATCTTGACTCAGACTCGAGCTTGGATATTGACTCAGACTCGGGCTTGGATCTTGACTCAGAATCACGACTTGGATCTTGACTCAGACTCGGGCATGGATCTTGACTCAGAATCACGACTTGGATCTTGACTCAGACTCGGGCTTGGATCTTGACTCGGACTCGGGCTTGGATCTTGACTCAGAATCAGGACTTGGATCTTGACTCAGACTCGGGCTTGGATCTTGACTCGGACACGGGCTTGGATCTTGACTCAGAATCAGGACTTGGATCTTGACTCGGACTCGGGCTTGGATCTTGACTCAGACTCGGGCTTGGATCTTGACAGAATCACGACTTGGATATTGACTCAGACTCGGGCTTGGATCTTGACTCAGACTCGGGCTTGGATCTTGACTCAGACTCGGGCTTGGATCTTGACTCAGACTCGGGCTTGGATCTTGACTCAGACTCGGACTTGGATCTTGACTCAGACTCGGGCTTGGATCTTGACTCAGAATCGGACTTGGATCTTGACTCGGACTCGGGCTTGGATCTTGACTCAGACTCGGGCTTGGATCTTGACTCAGAATCAGGGCTTGGATCTTGACTCAGACTCGGGCTTGGATCTTGACTCGGACTCGGGCTTGGATCTTGACTCAGACTCGGGCTTGGATCTTGACTCAGAATCAGGGCTTGGATCTTGACTCAGAATCAGACTTGGATCTTGACTCGGACTCGGGCTTGGATCTTGACTCAGAATCGGACTTGGATCTTGACTCAGACTCGAGCTTGGATCTTGACTCAGACTCGGGCTTGGATCTTGACTCAGAATCATGACTTGGATCTTGACTCAGACTCGGGCTTGGATCTTGACTCAGAATCAGGACTTGGATCTTGACTCAGACTCGGGCTTGGATCTTGACTCAGAATCAGGGCTTGGATCTTGACTCGGACTCGGGCTTGGATCTTGACTCGGACTCGGGCTTGGATCTTGACTCAGAATCACGACTTGGATCTTGACTCAGACTCGGGCTTGGATCTTGACTCGGACTCGGGCTTGGATCTTGACAGACTCGGACTTGGATCTTGACACAGACTCGGGCTTGGATCTTGACTCAGACTCGGGCTTGGATCTTGACTCGGACTCGGGCTTGGATCTTGACTCAGACTCGGGCTTGGATCTTGACTCAGACTCGGGCTTGGATCTTGACTCGGACTCGGGCTTGGATCTTGACTCAGACTCGAGCTTGGATCTTGACTCGGACTCGGGCTTGGATCTTGACTCAGACTCGGGCTTGGATCTTGACTCAGACTCGGGCTTGGATCTTGACTCAGACTCGGGCTTGGATCTTGACTCAGAATCAGGACTTGGATCTTGACTCAGATTCAAGCTTGGATCTTGACTCGGACTCGGGCTTGGATCTTGACTCAGACTCGGGCTTGGATCTTGACTCAGACTCGGGCTTGGATCTTGACTCGGACTCGGGCTTGGATCTTGACTCGGACTCGGGCTTGGATCTTGACTCAGAATCACGACTTGGATCTTGACTCAGACTCGGGCTTGGATCTTGACGGACTCGGGCTTGGATCTTGACTCAGAATCACGACTTGGATCTTGACTCGGACTCGGGCTTGGATCTTGACTCGGACTCGGGCTTGGATCTTGACTCGGACTCGGGCTTGGATCTTGACTCGGACTCGGGCTTGGATCTTGACTCAGACTCGGGCTTGGATCTTGACTCAGACTCGGACTTGGATCTTGACTCGGACTCGGGCTTGGATCTTGACTCGGACTCGGATCTTGACTCAGAATCGGACTTGGATCTTGACTCGGACTCGGGCTTGGATCTTGACTAAGAATCGGACTTGGATCTTGACTCAGAATCGGACTTGGATCTTGACTCAGACTCGGGCTTGGATCTTGACTCAGAATCAGGGCTTGGATCTTGACTCAGACTCGGGCTTGGATCTTGACTCAGAATCAGGACTTGGATCTTGACTCAGACTCGAGCTTGGATCTTGACTCAGACTCGGGCTTGGATCTTGACTCAGACTCGGGCTTGGATCTTGACTCAGAATCAGGACTTGGATCTTGACTCAGACTCGGGCTTGGATCTTGACTCAGACTCGAGCTTGGATCTTGACTCAGACTCGGATCTTGGATCTTGACTCAGACTCGGGCTTGGATCTTGACTCGGACTCGGGCTTGGATCTTGACTCGGACTCGGGCTTGGATCTTGACTCAGAGTCAGGACTTGGATCTTGACTCAGACTCGTGCTTGGATCTTGACTCAGAATCAGGACTTGGATCTTGACTCAGACTCGGGCTTGGATCTTGACTCAGACTCGGACTTGGATCTTGACGGACTCGGGCTTGGATCTTGACTCAGACTCGGACTGGGATCTTGACTCAGACTCGGATCTTGGATCTTGACTCAGACTCGGATCTTGGATCTTGACTCAGAATCGGACTTGCATCTTGACTCAGACTCGGGCTTGGATCTTGACTCAGAATCAGACTTGGATCTTCACTCAGAATCAGACTTGGATCTTGACTCAGAATCAGACTTGGATCTTGACTCAGACTCGGACTTGGATCATGACTCAGACTCGGGCTTGGATCTTGACTCAGAATCGGACTTGGATCTTGACTCAGAATCAGACTTGGATCTTGACTCAGACTCGGGCTTGGATCTTGACTCAGAATCAGACTTGGATCTTGACTCAGAATCAGACTTGGATCTTGACTCAGACTCGGACTTGGATCTTGACTCAGACTCGGGCTTGGATCTTGACTCAGAATCGGACTTGGATCTTGACTCAGAATCAGACTTGGATCTTGACTCAGACTCGGACTTGGATCTTGACTCAGACTCGGGCTTGGATCTTGACTCAGACTCGGGCTTGGATCTTGACTCGGACTCGGGCTTGGATCTTGACTCAGACTCGGGCTTGGATCTTGACTCAGAATCAGGACTTGGATCTTGACTCAGAGTCGGGCTTGGATCTTGACTCAGACTCGGGCTTGGATCTTGACTCGGACTCGGGCTTGGATCTTGACTCAGAATTGGACTTGGATCTTGACTCAGACTCGGGCTTGGATCTTGACTCAGACTCGGGCTTGGATCTTGACTCGGACTCGGGCTTGGATCTTGACTCGGACTCGGGCTTGGATCTTGACTCAGAATCGGACTTGGATCTTGACTCAGACTCGGGCTTGGATCTTGACTCGGACTCGGGCTTGGATCTTGACTCAGAATCGGACTTGGATCTTGACTCAGACTCGGGCTTGGATCTTGACTCAGACTCGGGCTTGGATCTTGACTCAGAATCGGGCTTGGATCTTGACTCGGACTCGGGCTTGGATCTTGACTCAGACTCGGGCTTGGATCTTGACTCAGACTCGGGCTTGGATCTTGACTCGGACTCGGGCTTGGATCTTGACTCAGACTCGAGCTTGGATCTTGACTCGGACTCGGGCTTGGATCTTGACTCAGACTCGGGCTTGGATCTTGACTCAGACTCGGGCTTGGATCTTGACTCAGACTCGGGCTTGGATCTTGACTCAGAATCAGGACTTGGATCTTGACTCAGATTCAAGCTTGGATCTTGACTCGGACTCGGGCTTGGATCTTGACTCAGACTCGGGCTTGGATCTTGACTCAGACTCGGGCTTGGATCTTGACTCGGACTCGGGCTTGGATCTTGACTCGGACTCGGGCTTGGATCTTGACTCAGAATCACGACTTGGATCTTGACTCAGACTCGGGCTTGGATCTTGACGGACTCGGGCTTGGATCTTGACTCAGAATCACGACTTGGATCTTGACTCGGACTCGGGCTTGGATCTTGACTCGGACTCGGGCTTGGATCTTGACTCGGACTCGGGCTTGGATCTTGACTCGGACTCGGGCTTGGATCTTGACTCAGACTCGGGCTTGGATCTTGACTCAGACTTGGACTTGGATCTTGACTCGGACTCGGGCTTGGATCTTGACTCGGACTCGGATCTTGACTCAGAATCGGACTTGGATCTTGACTCGGACTCGGGCTTGGATCTTGACTAAGAATCGGACTTGGATCTTGACTCAGAATCGGACTTGGATCTTGACTCAGACTCGGGCTTGGATCTTGACTCAGAATCAGGGCTTGGATCTTGACTCAGACTCGGGCTTGGATCTTGACTCAGAATCAGGACTTGGATCTTGACTCAGACTCGAGCTTGGATCTTGACTCAGACTCGGGCTTGGATCTTGACTCAGACTCGGGCTTGGATCTTGACTCAGAATCAGGACTTGGATCTTGACTCAGACTCGGGCTTGGATCTTGACTCAGACTCGAGCTTGGATCTTGACTCAGACTCGGATCTTGGATCTTGACTCAGACTCGGGCTTGGATCTTGACTCGGACTCGGGCTTGGATCTTGACTCGGACTCGGGCTTGGATCTTGACTCAGAGTCAGGACTTGGATCTTGACTCAGACTCGTGCTTGGATCTTGACTCAGAATCAGGACTTGGATCTTGACTCAGACTCGGGCTTGGATCTTGACTCAGACTCGGACTTGGATCTTGACGGACTCGGGCTTGGATCTTGACTCAGACTCGGACTTGGATCTTGACTCAGACTCGGATCTTGGATCTTGACTCAGACTCGGATCTTGGATCTTGACTCAGAATCGGACTTGCATCTTGACTCAGAATCGGACTTGGATCTTGACTCAGAATCAGACTTGGATCTTGACTCAGACTCGGGCTTGGATCTTGACTCAGAATCAGACTTGGATCTTCACTCAGAATCAGACTTGGATCTTGACTCAGAATCAGACTTGGATCTTGACTCAGACTCGGACTTGGATCATGACTCAGACTCGGGCTTGGATCTTGACTCAGAATCGGACTTGGATCTTGACTCAGAATCAGACTTGGATCTTGACTCAGACTCGGACTTGGATCTTGACTCAGACTCGGGCTTGGATCTTGACTCAGACTCGGGCTTGGATCTTGACTCGGACTCGGGCTTGGATCTTGACTCAGACTCGGGCTTGGATCTTGACTCAGAATCAGGACTTGGATCTTGACTCAGAGTCGGGCTTGGATCTTGACTCAGACTCGGGCTTGGATCTTGACTCGGACTCGGGCTTGGATCTTGACTCAGAATTGGACTTGGATCTTGACTCAGACTCGGGCTTGGATCTTGACTCAGACTCGGGCTTGGATCTTGACTCGGACTCGGGCTTGGATCTTGACTCGGACTCGGGCTTGGATCTTGACTCAGAATCGGACTTGGATCTTGACTCAGACTCGGGCTTGGATCTTGACTCGGACTCGGGCTTGGATCTTGACTCAGAATCGGACTTGGATCTTGACTCAGACTCGGGCTTGGATCTTGACTCAGACTCGGGCTTGGATCTTGACTCAGAATCGGGCTTGGATCTTGACTCGGACTCGGGCTTGGATCTTGACTCGGACTCGGGCTTGGATCTTGACTCAGACTCGGACTTGGATCTTGACGGACTCGGGCTTGGATCTTGACTCAGACTCGGACTTGGATCTTGACTCAGACTCGGATCTTGGATCTTGACTCAGACTCGGATCTTGGATCTTGACTCAGAATCGGACTTGCATCTTGACTCAGAATCGGACTTGGATCTTGACTCAGAATCAGACTTGGATCTTGACTCAGACTCGGGCTTGGATCTTGACTCAGAATCAGACTTGGATCTTCACTCAGAATCAGACTTGGATCTTGACTCAGAATCAGACTTGGATCTTGACTCAGACTCGGACTTGGATCATGACTCAGACTCGGGCTTGGATCTTGACTCAGAATCGGACTTGGATCTTGACTCAGAATCAGACTTGGATCTTGACTCAGACTCGGGCTTGGATCTTGACTCAGAATCAGACTTGGATCTTGACTCAGAATCAGACTTGGATCTTGACTCAGACTCGGGCTTGGATCTTGACTCAGAATCAGACTTGGATCTTGACTCAGAATCAGACTTGGATCTTGACTCAGACTCGGACTTGGATCTTGACTCAGACTCGGGCTTGGATCTTGACTCAGAATCGGACTTGGATCTTGACTCAGAATCAGACTTGGATCTTGACTCAGACTCGGACTTGGATCTTGACTCAGACTCGGGCTTGGATCTTGACTCAGACTCGGGCTTGTATCTTGACTCGGACTCGGGCTTGGATCTTGACTCAGACTCGGGCTTGGATCTTGACTCAGAATCAGGACTTGGATCTTGACTCAGAGTCGGGCTTGGATCTTGACTCAGACTCGGGCTTGGATCTTGACTTGGACTCGGGCTTGGATCTTGACTCAGACTCGGGCTTGGATCTTGACTCGGACTCGGGCTTGGATCTTGACTCAGAATCGGACTTGGATCTTGACTCAGACTCGGGCTTGGATCTTGACTCGGACTCGGGCTTGGATCTTGACTCAGAATCGGGCTTGGATCTTGACTCAGACTCGGGCTTGGATCTTGACTCAGACTCGGGCTTGGATCTTGACTCAGAATCGGACTTGGATCTTGACTCAGACTCGGGCTTGGATCTTGACTCGGACTCGGGCTTGGATCTTGACTCGGACTCGGGCTTGGATCTTGACTCGGACTCGGGCTTGGATCTTGACTCGGACTCGGGCTTGGATCTTGACTCAGACTGGGGCTTGGATCTTGACTCGGACTCGGGCTTGGATCTTGACTCAGACTCGGGCTTGGATCTTGACTCAGACTCGGGCTTGGATCTTGACTCAGAATCGGACTTGGATCTTGACTCAGACTGGGGCTTGGATCTTGACTCAGACTCGGGCTTGGATCTTGACTCGGACTCGGGCTTGGATCTTGACTCAGACTCGGGCTTGGATCTTGACTCAGAATCAGGACTTGGATCTTGACTCAGACTCGGGCTTGGCTCTTGACTCGGTCTCGGGCTTGGATCTTGACTCAGACTCGGGCTTGGATCTTGACTCAGAATCAGGACTTGGATCTTGACTCAGACTCGGGCTTGGATCTTGACTCAGACTCGGCCTTGGATCTTGACTCAGACGGGCTTGGATCTTGACTCAGACTCGGGCTTGGATCTTGACTCAGAATCGGGCTTGGATCTTGACTCAGAATCGGACTTGGATCTTGACTCAGACTGGGGCTTGGATCTTGACTCGGACTCAGGCTTGGATCTTGACTCGGACTCGGGCTTGGATCTTGACGTGGACTTGGAACTTAACTGGGACTCAGCCTGGACTTGGAACTTGACTCGGAGCCTGTAACTGGAACATGAATCCTGGAACTGGAATACGGCTTGGAGCCTGGAACTCGACATGGACCACAAGCCTGGACTTGGACACAGACCACGAGCATGGACTTGAAGGACGGACAATGAAGTGACAGAATACCCAACTCGGAGCAGCAGCAGATGGCCATAACTACTCAACTGGAAGGACTTAGACAACAAGGAGACAGAATACCCAACTCGGTGTAGCGGCCAACGACCAGACCTACTCAGCTGGAAGGACTAGGACAGAAGGCTCTCGACTCGACCCAGAAACTGCAAACGGCATCTCCCGACTCGAGCCATTCTCAGCCGGCCATGGAAACAATAGAATTTGGAGTAGCAGCAAAATGGCTGGCAACTCAGATGGACACAAAAACGAATGAATTCACTAAGTGGCCACGGCACTGAAGCAACTAGAGTACACAATTCTCAGCGGCCCCGAGACGAGCACAGCCATCTTGCTGAGATGACTGGATTCCGGTGACTGGTTACTGGTGACGAGCTTCTGATGACGGTCCAGCACTGAGTAGCTCTAACGCGGAGTCTTTTATGCTGCCGGTTAGAAATGAAGATCAGGTGCCTTAATCAAGGTGCCCAACGGAACACGGGGAAATGGAAATAACTGGAATGAGGAGTCCACGGACTGGACCGTGACAAAAAGTAACTTGAAATTCATTGATCATTGGCAGCTTCACTGTATTATGTTGTAGACATTTGTGAGAAATGTTGCACTTTTTAAAAGATTGACTGTTTAAAGTGCTACCTTATTTTGGAAGTCTCCTGATGGCTATGTCTGTAGGATATGTAAGCAGAAAGTGGATATTTGGTGCATCAAGTTAGGTGTGACAATCAATCATGGCTGACATTTTCATCTCCATTCTCTCACCTTCCTGTAACCATTAACCTGCTATACTAATCAATAGCTTTTCAATCATTGACTTAAACACATTATATCATGCCAAAACAACATTCTGGGATATTCATTGCAACCAGCAATAAACATGAGGACAAGTGGAAGATATAGCAGACAATAACGAGAGAAGAGACACATGGAGAAGTGAATGTGAGAAGGAAAGTAACAAGTTATTTTACACACTGCACCTGCCCACCCTCCACACACACACACACTCAACAAGAGCTCAGAGTGTGATCAAACAATAACGAAGTTGGCCAGAAGGAGGTGTGACTGAAATGAAGGGCTGAGGTGTGACTGTAGGTGTCAACTACCATTATGGAGCCTTCATACAACAATCTGCTCTTGGCCAGCTTCCTCCCACAGCACAGAATGAGTCATAAAGCTTGTTAAGTGGAGCCTTATGTCCTCCCTGCTCAACAATGAGTGAATCACATTGACGATTTCCACCACCTCTCGCACGTTTAGCAGGAGATAGCATGAGACTGCAATCCTACACCCTTGTTCTGCTATTACCTAAAATGTTGCATTTTAGTCAGTGGAAACTTAATCTACAGATAGTCCAATGCTCAGTCTATATAGAAGAACCCAAATATTGCACTAGAGCACCAACGTTATCATGGAATTCACTGCAAAAAAAAATGACTCTGGGATTTTCTTGGGAAAGATACAGGGAGAATTTAATAGGGTAGGTGTTCAAAGACCACTTCCTTTAGTTGCAGACTCTAGAGGGAGGACTTTGAATAAATTCTCTGCAATTTAAGCAATTTCTCACTTGGTAGTTTGCGAAGCTTTGGGATTCTTTATGTAAAATCACTGCTGATGTCATATATTTTGGATATTCAAGTCTGCGACTGAACTAGGGTCCACAGGGATTGTCAGGAAAAGCTGAAGATGTGGAAACTTTAAATACAACTCGTGCTGCTTAGTGGATGGTAGGTGAGGTAAGTGCAGTGAATTGTAAGTTTGAAAAATGTTTCTTTGGAGTGAAAGAGAAAGACAGGTGACTTGATAGAGGTGTACAAGATGATGAGAAGCAAAGATAGAGTGGACAGCCAGTCTTTTTCCCAGGATGGTAATGGCTAATATAAGGGGACATAATTTTAAGATGTTTGAAGGGAAGTATAGGGGTAGGTTTGTTATGTGTGGAACGCACTGTAGGACTGGTAGAAGAGGCAAATATATTAGGGGCGTGTAAGTGACCCCTAGATAGACACTTGGATGAAAGAGAAATGGAGGTCTATGGAGTAGGAAGGGATAGGTTGGTCTTGGAGTAGGTAAAAATGTGGGTGGAAGGGCCTGTATTCTGCTGTACTAATCTATGTTCTATGGTCTAATGTACATGGGGCAATCACCAGGAAGAATGTGATACCCACATTACCCACAGATATTGAAATCATGTAGCGTAAAACAAGTTGCTTGATTAGCACCACTTTCATCAACAGAAACATTGTTTTCCTCCAGCCATACTAGATCACAGCTGTGGTGTGTATCTTCTACAAAATGCAACCCACAAAAGCCCCTTTGACTGCAACCCCTAAATACTCCCACCTATGAGGAGGGGAGGATGATGCACAAACCACACAAGTACATTAATGCAAGTGTAAAACTTTTGACCTTAACGTTTACAGAGATGAGTTGGTGGTGAGAGAAGGGATTGGGTGGGATATTGAGAATGAACTACATTAAACTTTGTTCCACTTCTGGCCTGGCTCATACCAAAGACTTAAATTAGATTTGACTTTTATTGATAGAAAACCACAGAAAGCATGGAACAGTCAGGCCAATGCTAACCACAGAAAAATCATCCATAGCCCCTTAATGCTTGTCTGCTTTATACCTGCATTTGTTTTTTCCACTAATAGGTATACACATGTTAAATGTGAAAGGAAAAACTTTTCTTTCAGTTTTGCTGGAAACTACAACAAATCCTGTATAGTTAGTTATATGAAGGAGGAGTTAGCAGAGTAATTGCTCTTAACCGTTTGGCAATGTACATATTTGGATAGCAGTGATCAGCTATTCAAACTTGTACAATTGAGAATAAGGTTGATATGCATCTTATTCACTGATGTCCACTGCCATTGCATTGTGGTTGCTGTGTTGACCATGCTCAATGTAAATGAAATGAATTTGCCAAAGTCTGTCTGCCTTCAGAAAATGAAATCAAGCCAGCCAAAAAGGAGGAAACTAAAAGGACTCGAGTACAATACCTCCTGTTGTCAATGTCCAGTCTGTGAAATCCACATTCCAGTTCACGGTCCTGTCCATGCTCCTTATTCCAGGTTTTCCGGGTTTCCCCAGTTTCTGTTGAGGCAGCTGATTCCTGTTTGGACTGGCCTCATAAATAGCTTCAGGATGCCACTTCTGGGGGATGGATTGTTTTTGTCTAAGTTATGTGTCTGTACCCCTACCCTTCACCTTCCTCCTGGAGCCTTGCCTTGGTCTGGAACTGTCTGTCCATGTCCATGCCTTCGCTAGGAAGGTCTGGCTGTTTTGCTGCTACCTAGTTTTGGGAACTGTCTCGTCGTGTTTAGCGTTCTATGTTATGTGTCCTGGCCCTATGTCCTGTACTCAAGGAGGGGTCCTGGCTTGGTGTTCTATGTTCCTGTCTCTCCCTTGGCTCTTGGTTCTTGTCATGTCCATGTGCCTTGCCCAGCACAGAAGTACCTTGCCCAGCCTGGTGCTGGGATTCCCCTGTTCTGTGCCGGGGTTCCCTTGTCTTGTCCAGGAATCTCGTGTCCAGTCCTGTGCCTCTCCTTGTCCTGTAACCATGTCTCGTCCTCACCTGGTTCTGGAGTCTGAGCCAAGTCAAGACCCAGGAGTCCTGATCCAAGCCTTGAAGAACCATAGCCTTGAAGTGTCCTTGGCCTGGGCCCATTTTGAGCCTGAGTCAAGGCCCAGGTCCTGGGTCCTTGTCTAGTCTCTGGCTTGAAGTACAAGCCTAGGCTCCTATTTCCCAGTTCTATCTCCTGGTGCCTCTATCATAGTCAAGTCCTAGCCCAGGCCTGGAGTCTTTATCTTGACTGGGGCCTTTGTCGTGTCCAGTGTCCTTTCTTCCCCACTTTCCTTGCCTCCTTCTCATGCCTAGTCCTGTTCCTGGTAGTTCAGTGTCTGTGTCTTGCATTTGGGTCCGCTCCCAACGCCCTCCCCCATTATGACACCTACAAGATGGAATCTGAATCATACTTATTGTATGTTACATATAACATATAACAATCACAGCACGGAAACAGGCCATCTCGGCCCTCCTAGTCCGTGCCGAACCCTTAATCTCACCTAGTCCCACCTTCCCGCACTCAACCTATAACCCTCCACTCCTTTCCTGTCCATATACCTATCCAATTTTACCTTAAATGACATAAATGAACTGGCCTCTACTACTTCTACAGGAAGCTCATTCTACACAGCTATCACTCTCTGAGTAAAGAAATATCCCCTCGTGTTTCCCTTAAACTTCTGCCCCCTAACTCTCAAATCATGTCCTCTCATTTGAATCTCCCCTACTCTCAATGGAAACAGCCTATTCACGTCAACTCTATCTATCCCTCTCAAAATTTTAAATACCTCGATCAAATCCCCCCTCAACCTTCTACGCTCCAATGAATAGAGACCTAACTTGTTCAACCTTTCTCTGTAACTTAAGTGATGGAACCCAGGTAACATCCTAATAAATCGTCTCTGCACTCTCTCTAATTTATTGATATCTTCCCTATAATTCGGTGACCGGAACTGCACACAATATTCTAAATTTGGCCTTACCAATGCCTTGTACAATTTTAACATTACATCCCAACTTCTGTACTCAATGCTTTGATTTATAAAGGCCAGCATTCTAAAAGCCTTCTTCACCACCCTATCTACATGAGACTCCACCTTCAGGGAACTATGCACTGTTATTCCTAGATCTCTCTGTTCCTCTGCATTCCTCAATGCCCTACCATTTACCCTGTATGTTCTATTTGGATTATTCCTGCCAAAATGTAGAACCTCACACTTCTCAGCATTAAACTCCATCTGCCAACGTTCAGCCCATTCTTCTAACTGGCATAAATCTCCCTGCAAGCTTTGAAAACCCACCTCATTATCCACAACACCTCCTACCTTAGTATCATTGGCATACTTACTAATCCAATTTTCCACCCCATCATCCAGATCATTTACGTATATTACAAACAACATTGGGCCCAAAACAGAGCCCTGAGGCACTCCGCTAGTCACCGGCCTCCATCCCGATAAACAATTATCCACCATTACTCTCTGGCATCTCCCATCTAGCCACTGTTGAATCCACTTTATTACTCCAGCATTAATACCTAACGACTGAACCTTCTTAACTAACCTTCCATTTGGAACTTTGTCAAAGGCTTTGCTGAAGTCCATATAGACTACATCCACTGCCTTACCCTCGTCAACATTCCTCGTAACTTCTTCAAAAAATTCAATAAGGTTTGTCAAACATGACCTTCCATGCACAAATCCATGCTGGCTACTCCTAATCAGATCCTGTCTATCCAGATAATTATTAATACTATCTCTAAGAATACTTTCCATTAATTTACCCATGTATAATACCAGGTTGTCATGATTCTGGTACTATCCTCCCAGCAACAGCTATTGTCATTACACCAGTGGTTATACCATAATGCAGGATAGTTTCTCACTCTCCTCTTCCTGGAGTGCTATAATTATGAAACTGTTCTCCCACTTTCTAAATCTTTTCCATGTACTCTCTGATATGATCCACAAAGTGAGTTATGTCTTTGGAATCATCTGGCACATAAATGTAATGTTCTTGTCCAGTCAGAGTACATGTACCTGCTTTCTTGGATAAAACGAAGTTGACAGCCATTCAGTTTTTACAAAGCTGCTTTATGGACCACCACCATCTGCGAACAGTTTGCTAATGATGATGTAATATTAATCAGTCCCTGTGCCTTACCGGTTCCATTGGCAGGTATTACCCTCCCCAGGGACAACACTAAGCCCTCTTACGGTTATGTCTTATGGAGGTATATACTTTCCTCTAACACCCTCCAAAGTTATATCCCCATCAATCCCCAGTGACACTCTTGCTTTACCAATAAGGGGAGGAAGGCGTTTATGTTTCCAAGTTCCAGTGTTTTTCTGCCAACATATTCAGGGTAGAGGGCTTGGACCAATTAAAGTAACAGTTTATCTCTGTTCTATTAAAATGCATGGGTAAAAATACCGCACCCACTTCCACATGCCTGGACATCAGTACAAACCCAGCAGCTCGGTCCTGATTGCACGTTTGCAAGTCAATCGCAAGAAAGTGTTCGTGGCAATTGTATCTGTCAGAAAAATGACAAGGTCGAATCCATCCGGAGTCATTGAGGCTTCCCGTGTTTTTTTTTTCATGTTGTTAGGTGCCTTCTTACAGCGAGAAGCATGAATCCATGACGGCTTTTCTCTTACCTTAATGGCTGTATTGGTAATCAACAATACCTGAAATGTTCCTTCAGATTGAGGTTCCAGGCAATTCTTTCCCTTTTTAAATGTTTGCACCATCTCATCATCTCAGGGCTTGATGTTGTGGCACTTAGCATCTGTTAATGGTTAATTCCTCACATGTTTTGCCAAGTTTATTCTTAAATTGTTCCATTCGCCATTTCCTCTCGGCCCTCTAATTGAGAATTGAAATGTTGATTCACTTGTTAGGCTTTGCATACTTCTATAATTACTTTACCAATGAAATGTGTGCCATTGTCACTTGACAAGTTTTTGAGGATCCCAAATCGTAAGATTATTTCTTTTAACATACATTTTGTTACTGTACCTGCACCATTCTTTCTCCACATCTTTCAAGCCATCATGACAACAAATCACTAATAACTAATACATATTTATACCCTTTATATTAAGACAATTCAATAAAGTCAATCTATAAAACTTCAATAAAGTTTAAGTGTAAAAAAAAATCTGATGACAGGGTATGAACCCCTGTTACTTATACCAATTTTCTGGAATTCTGTAAGGCAAATTTCATACATTGTCTACAGATTTGTTCTGCAATGTGAGATACTGCAGGTGCATACCAAGTTTAGTTTATTTAATCAATTATTCCCCTCTTGCCAGCACATATGAACTTGCGCACAGATTACCAATTTACCTGCGGCTGCAATGTGTTAACCGGGGTGAAGCCACATATTATTGTGCTGCTTACAACCTAGCTTTTCCCTTTTTGCTACATAAAGCCAAATGGTCAACAAAGAAAACTAAACAGGCATTAGCAATAGGAGTATGAGTAAGTTCCACATGAGATTTTATTGCTCCTTGTGTAACAGTTTCACCGCTGTGTGGATCACCATCTTCCTCCATGGGCTATAAGAGTTGCACAGCAAGTAATTCTGAGATTCATGCTTTTTATTAACTCAGTTTCATACTTAGTTTGCTTAGCAGGGTAAGGTATTACGTGGCACTGCAAGTCAGCACGTACTGAATGGCAAGGCAAGGGGCTGCCACTGCTGAAAGACAATCCGATAAACCTTCGGTTATTGGATCTGAGCACTAAAATAAACATCTGGCCTTTGTCTTTCCCTGTAATTCTGAGTCAAAGCAATCTGAACAAGCCATTCATGGTGAATGAAAGGTGAAGCTCCTTCTTATGGTCTGGGAGGCCCAATTCTGTGGCAAATATCATTGCTTCTTTTATATGTTCCAATGCTTCCTCAGTTTCCGGGGCATAATGTATCTGGTTGACTGGGATATTTTCTAGAGAGACCTAACAATAGCGGCATAATCTAAAATCCACTCCCTCCAATACCCTCTCAATCCCAGGAAATGCTTCATTTCACAATGAGTCATTGGTTCCGTGGCTTTAACTATTGCTTCAATCCGAAACTTAATCAGTGACCTTGCATCCTGGGATAGGGGATGTCCCAAATACGTAACTTCTGGTTGTAGAGTCTGTAGTTTCTGCTCTGTACTTTATAACCTTTCTTAGCTGGTTTGTGTAAAGTGTAGAGGGAGTCCTGCTCACAGACTTCCTTGCATGTGGAGGTCGACAAGAAGTCATCTATGTACTACTGTATTAGAATAGAGTCCCCTGGGGAAACTCCTTGCTTTCTTCCATTTGCAATTTACAGGACAAAACATTGATACCATCAAAACTATTTTTCAATGTGTCGAAGGGCTTGGCCTTTCTTTTATACTCCACAAAAGAAAGCAGTCTTAATAGTAAAGCAGCTTCTGGAATTACCCTAAAAAAGGCTCTGGGTACCATATAGAATTTCAGAATATCTTCAGGGTTTTCCTCAGTTGTCTATCCTTGCCATGGTCAGCTATGAGTTCTGGGCAAATGAAAGGAGAAACGCGGAGGGGCACAGTCATGATGTGGGGAGCTGTGAGAGGGATTTGTTAAGCCCATCAGCATTCTGTGAATTGGAAGAGAATGTAGGGCAAGAGGGGAGTGGAATGTAAGAAGTAAGATCAGCTATGAGACTGCCATCATTTACAAGGCCTCTGTTCTTTCTGGCTATGATCTCTGTGCTGATTTCCACAGATCTTCTTGGCAGAGCAGGAGGATATTTCAATCCATTGATTCTATTCAGCTGACAGAGAAGTGTGTGTTACTCTGGATTTCCAGCATCTGCGGAATATCTTGTGTTTATGTTCCAACCTTCCATGAGTTTTCCACTCGCAGTTTATTGTAGGCAGTTAATTTATCATCCATATGGGGTGTAGGTTACTGGACAACACATAGGTACAAGGAGAACTATAGTTTTCCACACTGACTGCACCAGAGGCTGGATTTTAACCTGGCTGACAGGAGTTCTGAGGCCATCCATGGCTGTCTCACTTCCTTGAGATCATTTGGCCTGTGAAAACGGTAGATCCTGCTTCTGCACTGTTCCAATGGGGGAAGGCTGGGTTTTTTTTGCTCCTGTGCAGAGAATATGTGTTGGTGAGAGAGTTGCAACATTGATATGTTGTATCCTTCCTATAACAAAGAGTTGAAAGTAAATAGTGAGATACGTACTAGCAGTGGTTAACGTTACCATACTACAAATTCAGAGGCCTAGGTTAACAATGCATGCATCTGATTCAAATCGCAGCCTATGCTTATGAGATTTAATTTCAGTTTATCTTCTAGAGTTGGAAAGAAAACTAACCTTTATCAATGATGACAACAAAACTACTACATTGTTGGAAAGTCACAATAGATTACTTTCAGTGAAGCGAATCTGCCACTTCATGTGGTCTATATCTGACCCAAGACCCATTCCCAATCTGGCTGTTATAGTTTAAGAGCATCTGGGGATGGGTAATGAATGTTGTAGAGCAAACCCTTTACTGGTGTGCCCACATCTGGGAAAACAATGTTTTTTCTAAGTGTGAGTTTTGGACTAGTGATAGCGCTTAAGTATAAGGAGACCTATGAATAATAAGAAGTGATACTTGATAGAGAAGGTTTGTCAGATCAGTGATGCATGAATATAGGTCATTCAACCTTCAATCTTTCTCTACCCTTCAATAAGATCATGTCTGATCTTTTACCTCAAAGTCATGTTTCTCCTATCCTCATATATCTCGGTTGTTAGAAGGGATTCTATTGCTAGAAAGGATTTGTTGATGTTTTCAATTACATTAATTATTAATGTGAGGGTTTAGCAAGCAAATTTTCTGGCACTGCATGTCAAAGTTCAGACTTTTGCATCTGATGTCAGGCCACACCATTGTCTCCATTCAACAGAGCACTTTGCATGTTTTCAACACCGCATTGCTGTAATGAAATGGGCACAAAACTCAGATGGCAACAGCTTTGGAGTAATCTGTCTCGGGTCCCTCATGACAACTCAAGCTCATTCTTCAACCATTATTTTTCCTTGAAAGACAAAAAGTAACTTCTTATGAGAGCCTGTGTTTTCTAACCAAGTTAAATATTTGTGTGCATTGTGGAGCAATTAGCATGCACTTCCTTTTGTTTACGTGAAGCACGGTGCCTTTTACAGAGAAACATTAATTCTGTTACCCACATTAGGTACAACGGCCTTAGTCTGTCTTACAATGATTAAAAAAAACAGCTTCCTGTGCTGCTTTGTAACCGCACGAAGAGTTTGCATTCGGCAGGACATGCAATCCTTAACTATTCATTGACTGTCTGTGACAATCATAGTTTCTGTGACGCTACACGGTGAAAGTTAGTGTACAGTTTCTGGTGGTCACCAATAAATGAGTTGTTATGGCTGCATGTGAAAGTGTTACCATGTCACGCTGTGGTCGCCTGCATTTTCCAAGCATTTGCATAAAATATCAGTTAAATTCTAGCTCCGGGCCCTTATTTGGTCAGCTCCTCTAAGGAACATATTTCAGGCTTCAGCATGTAGTTTACCAATAGGTGAGGCTCTGGAGAGAGTTGTAAATTAATTCTTGCATCTACTTAATAGAGTTTCTTGAGTGCATTGGTGAATTGAACTTTGAACCATCTCACATCAATCAGAATGTCATGAACATAGATTTGAAGAATCTATGGAAGTATGGAAGCAGATCCCTATACCTACTGAATCCACGCAGACCATCAAACACCATCTATACTTATCCTGTTTCGTACACACCACATCCCCCATAACCCTCAAGATCCTACAACTCACCTAAGCACTAGGGGCATCTGACACTGGCCTATTAATGGACCTCAATTGCCTTTTGGCATGGGTAGCATACAGGTCACGTGGAAGAAACCCATGAGGGTCACAGGAGGATCATGTAAACTCCATGCGGAATGTACCAGAAGTTGGAATTGAACCCAATTCAATGGAATTATGCACCATTAGCTGCAACACAGTGCATTTCAAAACCATCCCTAAGGTGCAGCCATACATCTGGGCTGCCCGACTCTAATAAAACCATTTCAGGTTGGAGTGGGAAATCATAATCAAAGATGCTGGCACTTCCATGGCTGTGACATGCAAGGTGGTTAGGATATGCAAAAAGTCAAATGAAGCACAATTCACATTTCATGTCACTTGTCTATAGGAGGCCTCCAAAATTGTTGAAAGCAGATTTAGTTAAAAGCCCCTAACCTACCTGAAAGAATCTAGGGAAGACCTAGTTGGGAGAGTGTAACCTATTCATTCACGTTCAGTTAATTGTCTTAATTAAACTTCCATCTGCTCACCATCTCCACCCTTCCCAATTGGTTACCAAATCCTGACCACCCTCATTTTTCCAACTCCACCATACATTATGCTCAAATACCATCTCCATCTGCCTAAACCTCTCCCGCATGTTTAGCTACACAACCCCTCATACTTTTCACTCTGAATCCTTACCCCAATGCAATTCCGTCTTTGTTCTCCAGGAGATCATTTCACCAATCTACTTCCTGATAAATCTCCACTAACATAGATCTTGGGGGAAGGTTTTGCTCTACTGCACGTAACAACCTGGACCCCTTGTGTACAAGAAAGTCAGAGACCCCTTTAACAGGGCAATCCAAGAATTTCCAAAGACCATCATTGGCTTGCGAAGAATGGTTTGGGCAACTTGATTGGGCAACAAGAAGATTTAGTTAGCTCATCATAACATGGATTACAACAGAATACTGAAGCCACATGCCCAAATCAGAGAGGAGACACCACAACACAATTTTGGGAAGACTACATGTCTGTGAAGAAGTTTGATTTCATTTCTTTCTGATTTGCTGTAGTGTATGTACTGAAGATGCACATTGCAATAGCCTCAGAGTGAGTGCCAGAGGACAGCTGAATATTTTCTAAATAGTTCTCAGATGGGAAGTGTCAAAGAAAGATCACAGCTGACCTAGAGCAATGGAGTTTCTGTTGTTTAAGATGGCTTCGGTACTCACATAAGCATAATGGACCTGAGTGTTTTCCTTCCATGAGGTTCAAAAAAGGAAAATGTAAAAAGCAAAAAACACATATCTACTAATTTTACCTTTCAGAACATCCCAAAATGGTTGGACTGTAAAATAGATGTGAAATGAGTTTACTTTTATTGTAGGTTTTGTTGAGGTGCACACTCAAAGTTATTTTTTTTTCTCTCAGTTTCCAGCAACTTCAAAATAAAGTATTTTCAGGAACAGTGAGATGCAGTATAGTTACATTGTTCGAAGTTTCAAACTACAGCTGTAGTTTGCAATGTCTTGTCTTCAGTGCTTCAGAACTGTCCTCTGTGTTTCAAGTTGAAGTTCATTCAATGTCATGTCACTACATTTATCTGCTAATTTTTGGTCCATTAAATGCATATGGGGGTGGGGTTTCTTTATTCTATCTACATTCTCAGAATTTTGCAAACAGTTGCCTCAGTGTGCTCAACAATAGCAAGCATATTCCATGTAATTGACCTGTGATGATGTCTGAAAGATAATAGATTGCCCATTCAATGCATTTTACCTTTAAGACTCTACATGAGAATAACTCACTCGGAATGCTGGAAACTACATTGTAATGATTAACTTTTATAGAGAATTATAGTTAACCGTCCTCACATGACCATTAAAGTTACCTCTTTCATGTCCTAATCTCAGAAAAGGTGAGTATTAAAGTAACGTGAACTTTTTTTTCCATTCCTTCAATCAAGCCTCCTGGGTTCACCCAGAGTAAAATGACCAGCACAGAGTCTTTGACCTTGAATCACAAGTTACCACAACACCAAAAGGGGCTTTTGCTTCTACATGTGATCTCATTTAATATCTAATTTGTTTCATCTTATTATCAGGAAATGCTGCACCGGGAAGTTTTGATCGCATGAGCAATCAGAAAAAAATACTAGTGGTTTCTACACACATTCAATAAAAGGTTTTATAAAAAAAACACAGACATATCATTCATGATGCTTTTGGTCCCCCTTTGAGCTTATAGAATTGATGGATAATTTAGAATGTAAAACTCACCTACTGTATCAACTCCTACTAGAGATATACATGTAATTATATGTAAATTTAAGCCCCTCTTTCCTGTCCCAATCTCAGAAGAAATTAAAGCCCGTCTTTTTTTTTCATTTTGATAACCTTTGATTAATCTTGATTAAGCAGACTTATCTGTGAATCACAGGATATTATAACACAAATGAGAGGGCTTTGGTCTATTTTGTCTGACTAAGTCGAAGATCTTGATTAGTCTCAATCCTGTGCTTATCCTTTAGATTTTTTAAAACTACGTAATATCTACTGTGTAAAATTAATGTGGAAATGTGATTGTGCTACTACTTTCAGAAGACATCCTATATGCGTACAATTACTTCCATGCTAAATTTGCAATCTCTGTTTACCGACACAAGGACTAGAAATAGCTATTGTTGATTTATCAAATAATGCTAGAATATTGGATACCTCGTTCTGTTGTAGGCCCCTGTTATTCAAATGAAAAAACGACACAGTCTATCGTTTCCTCAAACTGCGGGACTGGCTTGCTTTCTCTGAAGTCATTTCATGTTCAAAGTTCAAAGTAAATTTAGTATCAAAGTACGTATATGTCACCATAACAACCATAAGATTCATTTTCTTGTGGGCATACCAATAATCCATAATAGAATAGTACCCAAAATAGAAACAATGAAAGACCAATTTTTTTTGTTCAATCTGTGTGTAAAAGACAACAAACTGTGCAGATACTAAAAGAATGAAAGAAAATAATAAATAAATAAACCCTGAATATTGAGAACATGAGATGATGAGCCTTTGAAAGTGAATCCATAGGCTGTGGGAACATTTCAAAGATGGCGCAAGTGAAGTTGTGTGAAGTTATCCCCTTTGGTTCAAGAGCCTGATAGCTGAGGGGTAATAACTGTTCCTGAACAAGGTGGTGTGAGTCCTGAGGCTTCTGTAGCTTCTGCCGATGGCAGCAGCAAGAAGAGAACATGTCCTGAGAGGGGGATGGATGGTGCTTTCCTGCGACACCATTTCATCTAGATCTGCCCGATGGTGTGGAGTGCCTTTATCCATGATAGACTGGGCCGTGTTCAGTACTTTATGTAGGATTTTTCATTCAAGGTGATTGGTTTTTCCATACCAGGCTGTGATGCAGCCAGTCAATATATTCTCTATTACACAACTACAGAAGATTGTCAAGGTTTTAGATGCCATACCACGACATTGCAAGTTACTAAAGAAGTAGAGGTGCTACCGTGCTTTCTTTGTAATTGTATTTATATGCTGGGCCCAGGACAGGTCCTCCAAAATAACACCGAGGAATCTAAAGTTGCTGACCCTCTCCATCTCTGATCCTCCAATGAGGACTGGCTGCTCTTCTGATGTCCCTCTTCTGTCAATCCCTTATTATCAGCACAGGCTAAATTTAATTCCAGACCTAAAGGAAGGTCAGTTCAGATTTCTCTTAATATGTTTTAAAGTGGTTTCAACAAATGTTATTTTGTGCATTTTGACTTCACGTTTGAAAGCTTAAACTTTTTGGGTACTGATAGTAATTCCAAAGAAAAACTTGTAGATGAATTACAAGTATCCAGGTGAAATGGAAAGAGTGGAAGGAAGGCTAGAGTTGCTAATAGTGTTTGGGTGTGAGGCAGCTCAGCGTGTAAAATTTGTCACTGGTGGGATTCTAGGTTTGAATCGAGATAACACATAAAGAGATCAGCGTGACTGAGGATACAGGAAAAGGTAATCAAACTGTCTTTAAGTAATTTGTAGGGTGGTGGCATGCAGAGGTACTTCCATCCAGCATTCAGGAATATTGAAGGCAGGTTATTCTGATATTATAATTGCTGTTATGTTAAGGGATTGAAATCAAGGAGCCTAAGGACAAGAAAAAATAACCTAGCAACATAAAGTAATGCAGCAGTTAGCATTTAGCTTCCTGTGGCAATTTGGTGGTTCAATAATCTGTCACTAATCTCTCAGTTTAGAACCATTGTCTCTGCTCATCTCATATCTCTTGGTTTCTTTATATTTAAAGATCTATCAATTTCTGTCTTGAATAGTTGAATCTCCACAGCTTTATTATGCAAAGATCATTTCCATCTGTTGCTGAAATTTCTTCCAATCTCTGTCACAAATAGCCAGCCCTTTAGCTTGACAAGTAAAACCTCTGATTCTGGATCCCTCTCCCTGGGGAAATAACAATTTTGCATCAGCATTGTCAAGCCCCTTGGGACTTTGCACATTTCCATTAGATCCCCTTGTATTCCTGCAAACCATAGGCCACTTTTGTTTAAAATCTCTCCTTGTGACAAACACTGACTAACCACTAAGTGAAGGGGAATGAAGGAATTAGATCTGGTCCTGATTCAATCAAATGCAGTAAATCTTCACCTTGTGTTTTAATAACACCAAGCAGAAAAGAAATCAGTCTTGGGACTGAACCTCATTTGGGAGACTGGACAAGGAAAAGGGAAAATGGCCTGAATCAGAAAATGATTTCAGAAGAGTTTGAGAAAAGGAAAAAAAAAAACAATAAGCAGGTCTAAATACATTGTGCTTTGCGATGGGGTAGAACAAAGAATATTGCGTGCTACAGTATCAGAACACGACATACTATTTTTGAAAGATGGAGCAGGCACAAAGGGCCAGTAGTCCACTTCTGCTTCTTTTCCTCATGTTTTCATGACAACAGTAGCATTGAATGTACAATCTATAGGCAAAACAACAAATAAAACTACCAGATCTTCCAGTTATCATAGACTGTATATTAAAATTAAATCTCTGCTTGTAATTATGACTTGTAATTTTATGACTTTTCTGGATATTAACCTATGCACTTTATTCCTCTTCAGTTTTGATTTTTTATTGATTTACTCTGGACTGACCAATAAACTATGCTGGTAGAAATATAACAGGAAGGAAGTGCTGATTTGAAAGATAAGTCACACCCAGAAAATAAGATCTTTATTACGTAATTAAGAGAAAAAATAAAGGTATGTGTTCTCACATAGTTCACTCGAGCAGTGGATGACACAACTTGAAAATCCCACTCAGTTTTCTCACACTGTTGTTTCTACCCAAGATATTTTTATTTGCATTGTAAGCAAAACAAATCTGTGTGCTTGCTTATAGCCAATAAAAAGTCACTATCTGGTACCACTCACACCAACAGCTTCACTACCCACATCACCAGTACGTGATCTTAGAACGTTTAGTGTAGGTGGAAGTCATAAAATTAGGAAGATGGATTATTATTGTCTTTCTCCTATAAAAGATCAGGAAAGTCAGACTGCCAGAGTATACTGCTGAAGCAAATTATCAGCTGATCCTTTGATTTTAAATCCTCCATTGGCATTTCTATAACCCCTTAAGATTTGTCCATTCTTCCATTCCCAATCTCTGAGGAGTAATTGAACCTCATCACTCCATCTAAAAATCTGAAACTCCTTCCTTCCTGTCTAATTATTTCTGTAATGTTAAAACATTCCTAGAAGTGTCTTTCGCCACTGATCAATTTTAGATAACAGGACTAATGTATCTGCCTGCTGTGACTCAGGAATCAAATTTTGTTTGGTAATGGTCCTGCAGAGAGCCTTGGGCTTCTTCCTCCAGTAAAATTTTTTATTTACACATATGTTGTGTTTTTTTGTTGATGGGCTGGATCATCAATCCTACAAACTCCACTTTCTCTGCTATAGCTTTTCAGGTTGTGTGCAGTATGTAATCCAGGGCCATCTATAGAAAGAGTTGAAACCAGGAACTTCGGCTCAAGTGTTCTTCATAAACTCTCAACTTCCTTAGGAATTGGACATGTTAGAGGCAGGAAACATGTTCCCGATGTTGGGGGAGACCAGAACCAGAGGCCACAGTTTAAGAATAAGGGGTAGGCCATTTAGAATGGAGTTCAGGAAAAACTTTTTCACCCAGAGAGTTGTGAATCTATGGAATGCTGTGCCTCAGAAGACAGTGGAGGCCAATTCTCTGGATGCTTTCAAGAAAGAGTTAGGTAGAGCTCTTAAAGATAGTGGAATCAAGGGATATGGGGAGAAGGCAGGAACGGGGTACTGATTATGGATGATCAGCCATGATCACAGTGAATGGCAGTGCTGGCTTGAAGGGCTGAATGGCCTACTCCTGCACCTATTGCCTATTGAGTTGTGCCTCTGCTTCCTTAGGAGCTTATGAAGATTCAGCATAAAGCTTTGACAAGCTTCTATAGATGTGTGATGCGGAGTATATTGACTGGCTACATCAAGGTCCGGTATGTAAATACCAATGCCCCTGTATGGAAAACCCTACAAAAAGTAGTCAATCTGGCCCAGTCCATCATGGGTAAAGTCCTCTTCATTGAGTGTATCTACATGAAGCATTGTCACAGGAAAGCAGCATCCATGATCAGAGACCCCCACCACCCAGGCCATCCCCTCTTCTCGCTGCTGCCATCAGGGCTCATACTGCCAGGGTCAGGACCGGTTATCACCCCTCCAATTTCAGGCTTTTCAACCAAAGAGGATAATTTCACTTAGCTTCACTTGCCCCATGATTGAAATGTTCCCACAACCTATGGACTCCCTGTCAAGGGCTCTTCATCACATGTTCTCAATATTAATTGCTTATTTATTTATTATTTTTTTTCTTTCCATATTTGCACAGTTTGCTGTGTCTTGCACATAGGTTGAATCTCCAGGTTGGTGCAGTCTTTCATTGATTCTGTTATGGTTGTTATTCTGTTATGATTTATTGAGGATGCCTGCAAGAAAGTATATCTTGGGGTTGTATATTGTGATATATATCTACTTCTATAATAAATTTACTTTGAACTTTGATCTTTTAAACTCCAATTGCTTTTGACTAATTGGACATTGCTGGATAAAGCATTTCAACTCTTGTGATATTTAAAGACAGTAATCCATGCCATTTCACCTAGTGCAGAGGCAACAAAATAAAAATCATGTTCTGACTTTGTCATCACGATTGAAACCTGCAGTTGACTGCTGCAATGTATTTCTATAGGGTTCAATTTCCTTTGTGGCTAGCACTAGTTGAAGATCAACTGTGCTGATTATCAACAATGCCTACACCTCAAAAAGGGGAAGGTTTCATTGTCTGGTGGTGGAGGTCATTATCCAGGTATTGTAAGGATGGCTAAAGTTGCAATGGAGTGCAGATGAAAACTTCCAGTTTTTGGTGGGAAAAGTGAGGAACTGGAAACATGAAGGTCCAATCATATAAACAGATTGCTGCAGGATATTTGCTGGATCTCACATACATGGGCAGGGTCAGTGAAAGGATTATCAGACTGCACCACCAGCATCACATGGTGCTGTGGGCTTCACACCTGCATCACCTACCTTTATTAGTCAACACTCTAACAACAATTTGCTCTGTTACACCCTCAATACTTAGTGTAAGGTAACGTAATTGGGAGAAAGGTAATAATTCACAGCCTCTGACGTTGAGTTGGGGGTTCCCTCTAAGAGGCAGGTCTGATGTGATGGTGTATCAAGTAAAAGGGTATTAGTGGGCTTTTGTTGTATAGATTTTGGATTTCAATAATATGTTTTATGGGTTTCATTGAACATAAAATGGCTCACTTTGTTCAATTTGCAGAAACCTACATTGGTGACCATGATGCTCTAGGATGATTACAGAGTTATTGAGAATGTTTGGCCAACACAGTTGCTTTGAAACTGCTGGAGGTATGGGAACAAAATGCCATCACTTGGTTCAGAGAATAGGAGGCCCATTTCGCTGTGTGAGGAATCTCCACTGACATCACCAAATATTTCTATGTAGTGTCATCGCTCAGCAGTTCCATGGCTGCAAGAGTAGTGAGTTTGCTTGAACACCAGCCTGAACACAATAATTAGCGATCACTGAAAACTTACCTTTCACAGACTTTTGGACTACTGGAGTCTGAGCACACCAAACCATTGTTCTCTTTATGGTAAGGCTTGGGAACTAATGGACCACATGCTGTCTCTCCTGGGAAATCACCTTCCCTGTTTTATTTTTAACGAACCCTTCATGCAGCAAGTGCCTCATCCACTTCGGGTGCTTCTTGCTAATGCGCCCATGATGGACCATAGGGAGCTTGCTAAGATGGCTGATAGTCTACACTCAGCTAGTATGCAGTGCATCATTCCTCCTCCTTTCTCGAGCTCAGTAAGCCCAGTAAGCACAGCCTGCAAAATAACAACACCCATGGCTGCGAAACAGACAACACCAAGGGTGTGCTTTTAGCATGCTCACTTTGGTACAAATGCTAGGACATGCTGACTGTCTTTGCAGCTTTGACAGTGCCAGCCCATCAGGACACCAGAGGTCTGTGAACACCATGGGTTCCAACTGCCAGGGTCAGCTACTGTTCATAACAGATGCCCTTTCAGGGCAGTGCTTCCAGTCTGACACGGGTGCTCAAGTGAGTGTGCTGCCAGCACTGCCTATTGATGTGAAGACAAAGTGCAACAGCAGCAGGATCCAAACTTATGGACACCACGGCTGATGCTCTGCATCAGTGATCGAAGGTACACATGGGACTTTGTCCTGGCTGAAGTGGCTACACCTCTGCTCACTGTGGATTTCCTGAGTGCCCAAGGACTGTTTGTCAATCGTAAGAACTGCCATCTTGTGCATGTGAAGGTCTTAGGACCTGCTCCCAGAGTAGGTCCCCACAATGACTCTGTTAAGTGCATGCACCACCGCATGTGAGTTTACTCGACTGTTAGGCCAATTCCCCAACCTCCCCAAGCCTACGTTCTCCACTACAGTCACAAAACATGGTGTGAGGCACCACTTTCCCTCAACTGCCCCATCAGTCCATGCCCATGCATATAGACTAGACCCAGAAAAATGGGCAAACGCGAAGGCTGAGTTTGACAACATGGATAGACTTGGTATTATACGCTAGTTGAATAGTTCCTGGGCTTCACCCCTCCTATATTCCCTAAGTGTGAAGGTGGTTGCCACCCGCGTGGTGATTACTTAATGAGGCCACCATCCCCAATTGTTACCCAGTCACACATCCAAGACTTTTTGGCTCATTCAGCTACAAAGTTAATTTTTTCTAAAGTCGGTCTAGTTAGGGACTACCATCAGGTGCCTGTGTGCTTGGAGGACTTTCACAAAACAGCTGTGATAACCCCCTTTGACCTTATTTGAGTTTCTGCACATGCCATTTGCACTGAAAAACACAACACAGATTTTCCAACGGCTGATGGACTCTGTATTAAAAGACGTAGATTTTCTTTTTGCTTACCTGGATGACATACTTGTCACAAGTGCGTCCAAATCCAAACACTTATCTCATCTCCACGCACTTTTCAAGCGTGTAAGTTAACACGTGTTGATTATTAATCCTGCTAAGTGCCAGTTTGGGTTGTCATCCATTGACTTTCTTGGCCATCATGTCTCCGCAGAAGGTGGGAAACTGCTCCCATCAAAGGGTACTGTTATTATGGACTTTCCACTGCTGATCACTACTAAAAAACTACAGGCACTTTTTGGCATGGTGAATTTCTATCACCACTTCATCCTGTGAGCTGCTAAACTTATGTTCCCCCTGTACAGTGCACTTAAAAGGCAATACCCTAATGAAGTGCTTGACTGGTCAGCGGACATAACCAGGGCTTTTGATGACTCCAAACGAACCCTTTCTAATGCGACCCTACTGGTGCACACACTGCCCAGTTCACCCATAGCCATTACAACTGACGCTTCAGACTATGGTGCGCACAAACAGCTCGCTCCACTTCTTCAATCATCTGCTCTGTCCCCCGAGAGGAAGGACAACACATTTGATTATGAGCTTCTTGGTCTCTGATGCACCATCAATAACTCACTCTGAGACGTAAGGCGAGATATCGGCTTTTATTGACTGGAAGAAGGAACAAGCAGTGAGTGACCACCATACTACATCCTGGAGACTGAGAGGCCTGGCTCAGGCCTTGATCGCCTTTATACAGGGGTCTGTGGGAGGAGCCACAGGAGCAGTCAGCAGGGAGCGTGTCCAGATAGGTATATGCAGTTCACTACAGTCTATATCTGGCAGTCTGCCATTTTTGTTTTCTTCCAGAGGGTCGCCAATTTACAGTTTTCGTTAACCATAAACCCCTCATGCATGTGTTAGCCAAAATATCAAATGCTTGGTCTGCATGGCAGCAACACCACCTGGCTTGTATATCCGAGTTCACGATGGATATACAGCTTATCAAGGGGAACATAAATGCTGTGGCTGGTTGCCTCTCATGACCAGCCATTATGGAAAGCGACACAGAGTTACTGTTTCATTGACTTTGACCTAAAGCTTTAACCACTGATGCTGTGGGACCTGCTGATTGTGTTCAGCATTTTCTGCTCTGCTTTATGTTTCAGAAGTCAGCATCTGCAGTTTGCTTTTTTTCACTTTCCCTTAAGTTTAAAACTCTTCACAGCAAGAAATTACACTTCCAAGAAATTCCTGAGCTGATCTCATGACACTGAGATATCATGTTAATGAGGTCAGCAAAATTGCTAATAAGCTGCTTCAGAGATGCAATTCTGCTGCACAATAAAGGGAAAATTATGAGGGAACACTTAAATGTGTTACATCAAAGAGGAAAGTTTGGAGTCTCAGAATGCTCCGATTGTTCTCAATTCATTTCGCCTTCTGAACCGTTCCATTACTATAAAGAAATACATGCTATAAAAATAATTTGCAGTGTTAACTTTTTGCAGAATTCACAAGGAAACATTAATTAAAGGAAGAGATTATTTAATCATTACTCAAGTAATTGCAGAAGCATATATATGAACAGAAGCAGGTGAGTCAGAACGCAAAACCTGTTTGTCTATTCAGTGTAAAGATGGTTGACTTGCACCTGACTTCTACTTTACAAGCTTTGATCCATATCTGTTGGTCAACAACAAATATCTGTTAATATAATTAGAGCTCAATTTGTGGTAAAGTGCAAACTTCATGTGTGCCACTACCTACTAGCATTATCTTGGTTTAAAAAAAAACTTTAAAAGGGTTCCAGAAGCAAATGACTTGGAGAAAATCTTAAGTGAATTACTTATTTTGTGATTTGTGCAGTGTTTACTTGCTCTTTACTGAACATGAATAAGAGTTTTGATCTGACAAAGATGAGAAAGGTACTTTCTGTACAGGTAAGCCAGATCTCCAAGTACCCTTTGATTTACTCCTACCTGTGCTGAAAGGTACCTTGTGTTCTATCCTTTGTGTGATATCCTTGTGATATCCTCTTGTAGAGGCTGCAACTTGCAGAGGATTTCTGCAGCTTATATTTATCTGTGTCTCTCTCCACAAGGTGCATGCAAATCAGAAGACACAGATAGTCATCAAGGGCACCAGCCTGCACTTCACTTCCATGAATTCACAGAGTGTATCATGTTTTTGGTTGCAAATGTGGTTTCAAGCAATGCTTTCAGTAGTACGTACATTGCAAAGCATGTGTGCATTGTTAAAAATCAGGTTCACAAGAATGATCCTGGGAATGAAAGAGTTGACAAACGAGGAGTGCTTGTTGGCTCTGAGCCTGTACTATCTGGTGTTGAGAAGAATGAGGGGAAACTCATTGAAACCTACCAAATATCAAAAGGCCTAGAGTGGCTTCATGGGTATGGATTCAGTTTTGTGAACTTCACTTCTGAATGTACTTTGCTTGCTTTATTGTTTTCTGCACATTGGATGTTTAATGGTCTTTTAAAAAAAAACAGATTTATTTATTCATTCATTTGTTGACATACAGTGTGGAATAGACCCTTCTGGCCTTTTGAGCCATGCCTCCTAGCAATCCCCTGATTTAATCCTAGCCTAATTACAGGACAATTTACAATGGCCAAGTAACCTACCAATTGGAATGTCTTCGGACTGTGGGAGGAAACTGAAGCACCCATAGGAAACCCACGCAGTCACAGGGAGAACGTAGAAATCACAGACAGACAGACTTTATTGATCCCAAGGGGAAATTGGGTTTCGTTACAGCCGCACCAACCAAGAACAGTGAAGAAATATAGCAGTATAAAACCATAAATAATTAAATAATAATAAGTCAATCATGCCAAGTGGAAATAAGTCCAGGACCAGCCTATTGGCTCAGGGTGTCTGACACTCCGAGGGAGGAGTTGTAAAGTTTGATGGCCACAGGCAGGAATGACTTCCTATGATGCTCAGTGTTACAGCTCGGTGGAATGAGTCTCTGGTTGAATGTACTCCTGTGCCTAACCAGTACATTATGGAGTGGTTGGGAGTCATTGTCCAAGATGGCAAGCAACTTGGACAGCATCCTCTTTTCAGACACCACCGTCAGAGAGTCCAGTTCCACCCCCACAACATCACTGGCCTTACGAATGAGCTTGTTGATTCTGTTGGTGTCTGCTGCCCTCAGCCTGCTGCCCCAGCACACAACACACAATTCCTTACAGGCAGTGGCAGGAATTGCTACTATTGAATGCACAATACAGAATACATCTTCTGGTATTATTTCACCTCATTCTAATGCTATTATTTCTCTTTTTTACCAACAGTGCTACCTACTTCCTCTGCATACCTACCTGCCCTTTTGATAGGAAATGTATCCTTGGATATTTAGTTCCCACCTGTGAGCTTTCAACCAGAGCTCTGTGATGCACAGAACATCATAGCTACCAGAAGAAGTGATCAATGTGGGTCCAGTTGTATAGCTTAGGATAGGTACATAGAGGGGAGGGGCTTGGAGGGTTATGGGCCAATGAAGGCAACTGGGAACAGCAGGGAGGATGCTGAGGTCGGAATGGACCAGTTGGGCAGAATGGTCTGTTTGCTTGACGTATTAGTCTATGGAGTGAACCTTTCGCCATACACTTAGGCACTTCCTGTACCAAATAAAGTGGCCACTGAGTGTATGTTTGTTGTCCTCTGATGCTGTAGCCGATCCACTCAAGGTTTGACATGTTGTGCATTCAGAGATGTTCTTTTGCACATGAGTGTTATAATGCATCATTATTTGAGTTACTGTTGCTTTCCTGTCAGCTTGAACTACTCTGGCCACTCTCCACTGACCTCCCCCATTAACAAGGCATTTTTCACCAAAGAACTGCCACTCACTGGATGTTTTTTACATCATTCTCTGTAAGCTCTGGAGAATGTTCTGAATGAAAATCCCTGGAGATCATCAGCTTTTGAGATACTCAACCACCCCTGTCTGACACCAATGGTCAAAGTCACTCCATGGTTAGGGACACCTAGATCACGTTTAATCCCCATTCTGATATAAGTCTGAACAACAAATAAATCTCTAGACCATATCTTCAGGCTTCTATGCATTGAGTTGCTGCCACATATTTGGCTGATTAGATATATGCATTAACAAGCAGGTGTACAGGTGTACCTAATAAACTGGCCACTGAGTATAGACTTCTCACATGGATTACAATGATCAGGTTTTGAAAGATACTCACATAGTTTGAAATGTATGTACCTCACCAATGTCTTATACAACTTCAACATCTCACCCCCTGAAACTCTTGAAGTGTATTAAGACCATAAGACAAAGAAAATGCAAACAAAAGAAAGCCTGCAGATAATTGGAAGTTGGAGCAACCACAAAATGCTGGAGGAATTCAGCAGACTAGGCAGCATCTATGGAAAAATGTACAGTTGACACTTCAGGTCGAAACCCTTCAGCAGGACTGGAGAATAAAAAAGCTGAGGAGTAAATTTGAAAGGTGGGAGGGGTGAGAGAAACGCCAGGCAATAGGTGAAACTTGGAGGGGGAGGGATGAAGCAAAGAGCTAGGAAGTTGATTGGTGAAAAAGACAGAAGACCCTGGAAGAAGGAAGAAAGTGGGGGGGGGAGGGAGGAACACCAGAGGGAGGTGATAACATGAGAGGGGATAACATGAGAGGGGACAAGGGGTTGGGAAATGGTGAAGGGGGGAGGCATTGCTGAAAGTTTGAGAAATCAGTGTTCGTGCCATCAGGTTGAAGGCTACACAAATGGAATATAAAGGGTTGTTCCTCCAACCTGAGTGTGGATTTATCCTGACAGTGGAGGAGGCCATGAATGGTCATATTGGAATGGAAATAGGAAAGAGAATTAAAATGGGTGGCCACTGGGAGATCCCGCTTGTTCTGCCAGATGGAGTGCAGATGCTCAGCAAAGTGGTCTCCCGATCTACATCGGGTCTCACCGATATACAAGAGGCCACACCAGGAGCACTGAACACAGAATATATGATCCCAACAGACTGACAGGTGAAGTGTCACCTCACTTGGAAGAACTGCTTGTGGCCCTGAATGGTAGTGGGTGAGGTGTAGGGGCAGGTGAATCATTTGTTCTGTTTGCAAGGAGAAGTGCCAAGAGAGAGATCAGTGGGGAGGGATGAATGGTCAAGGGAGACATGTAGGATCCCTGCAGAAAGCAGAAAGTGGTGGGGGGGGGGGGGGAGCGGAATATGTGTTTGATGGTGGGATCCAGTTGGAGGCGGCAGAAGTTTCAGAGAATTATGTGCTGGACACGGAGGCTGGTGAAGTGGTACGTGAGGACAAGGGGAATCCTGTTCTTGGTAGCGTGGCGGGAGGATGGGGTAAGAACAGACGTGTGTGAAATGGAAGAGATGTGTTTGAGGGCAGCGTTGATGGTGGAGGAAGGGAAGTCTGTTTCTTTGAAAAAGGAGGACATCTCCTTACTTCTAGAATGAAAAGCCTCATGTTGAGAGCAGATGTGGTGAGACGAAGGAATTGAGAGAAGGGGATGGCGTTTTTACAAGTAACCGTGTGAGATGAGGCATTTTAATTACACTTCCTATTCCCATTCCAATATGACCATTCATGGCCTCCTCCACTGTCAGGATAAGGCCACACTCAGGTTGGAGGAACAACCCTTTATATTCCATTTGTGTAGCCTCTAACCTGATGGCATGAACACTGATTTCTCAAACTTTCAGCAATGCCTCCCTCCCCCACTTCACCATTTCCCATCCCCTTGTCCCCTCTCACGTAATCCCCTTGAACGCCCATTGCCCCCCTCTGGTGTTCCTCCCACGCTTTCTTCTTTCTTCCATGGTCTTCTGTCTTTCTCACCAATCAACTTCCTAGCTCATTTCTTCATCCCTCCCCCTCCAAGTTTCACCTATAGCCTGGCGTTTCTCTCTCCCCTGTGAAAGTCCTTTGGTTTATAGTAGACATTGGTGGGTAAGTTGTCTCCGGAGATAGAGACAGTGAGATCGAGAAAGGGAAGGGAAGTGTCGGAAATGGACCAGTTGAATTTGGGGGCCGGGTGGAAGATGGAGGAAAAGTGGATGAAATTGCTGAATTCAGCACGGGTGCAAGGAAGCAGCGCCAATGCAGCCATCAAAGTAGCGTAGGAAAAGTACAGGATGGTCACCGGTGCAGGCTTGGAACATAGACTGTTCCACATAGCCGACAAACAGGCAGGTATAGCTGGAAACAATGCAAGTGCCCTTCTGTTTGAAGGAAGTGGGAGGACCTAAAGGAGAAAATATCTAGAGTGAGGAACTAGTTCCTCATTTATCCCATTGAATTGCTCTTTCATTCTATCATGGCAGAGAAATTCCTCCTCACCCTCTGGCTATAGAAATTTTTCCTCATTTCTGTTCAAAACAGTTATCCTTCTATTCTGAGTTAGTGCCCTCTGATCCTAGATTTTCCCATGATTGGAAACATCCTCTCCATGTCCACTTAAAGTTCCAAGTTCAAAGTATATTTATTATATGCAGACTATATACAACCTTGAGATTTGTCTTCATACAAGCAGCCACAAAATAAAGAGCATGGTAGAGTCATGGTTAGCACAATGCTCTACAATAACAGCAACTGCTCCTTGAAGATGTTCTGGATACTGCAGAGGCTCGTACCCATGATAGAGCTGACTAATTTTACCAGTTTCTGCAACTTATTTTGATCTTGTGCAGTAGCCCCTCCCTCTCCCTATTCCATACACAGACAGTGCTTCAGCCAGTCAGAAAGCTCTCCATGGTACATTTGTAGAGTTTTTCAGTTAACAAGCCAAATCTCTTCAAACTCCTATGAAGTATAGCCGCTGTCTTGCCTTCATCATAGCTGCATCAATAAGTTTAATCCAGGTCAGTTCCTCAGGGCTATTGACACCCAGAAGCTTTTAAATTGCTCACTCTTGCCACTTCTGACCTCTCTTTGAAGATTGGTTTGTGTTCCCTCGCCTTACCCTTCCAAAAGTCCACAATCAGCTCTGTGGACTTGCTGACATTGAATGCTAGGTTGTTGCTGCATCACCATTCAATTAACTGGTATATCACTCCTGCGTGCCCTTTCATCACCACCTAAATTTCATAGAACATAGAATGGTACAGCTCAGGAACAGGTCCTCTGGTTCACAGTGTTGTGCTGAAATTGTTAAAAAGTAAAGAAAAAAACAAACACATCCCTCCTACCTACACAATGTTCATATCCCTCCATCTTTCTCATATTCATGTGCCTATCTCAATGACTTTTAAAAGCCTCAATGCATTCGTCTCTACCTCCATACCAGGCAGCACATTCCAGGCATCCATCACTCTCTGAGTAAAAAATTTACCCTTCACATCCCCTTTGAACCTTCCTTCTCTCATCTTCATACATGCCCTTGGTGTTAGACATTTCTACCCTGGGAAAAAAGATACTCCCTGTCTTCTCTATCGATGCATCTTATAAACCTCCGTCAGATCTCCCCTCAGCCTTTGCTGCTCCAGAGAAAACAGCCAGGGTTGTCCAGTCTTTCACGATAGCACATGCCATTTAACCAGGAAGCATCTTGGTAAACCTCTTCTGTACCATCCAAAGCCTCAACATCCTTCCTATAGGTGACTAGAACTGTATGCAATACTCCAGTTGTGGCCTAACCAGAGTTTTATTATGTTGCAACATGATGGCATCTGTTAATCTCACGAGACTGTGAATCTGCACCTAGAAAGTCTTGCTTCAGCCTCTCCAGGGCACAGGTCTGGGCAAGGTTGTATGGAAGACCAGGAGTTGCCCAAGCAGCAAGTCTCCCCTCTCCACACCGCCAATATTGTCCAAGGGAAGGGCAAGGGCTGACGCAGCTTGGCGCCAGTGTCATCGCAGGAGTTGCCAGAGCGAGGTAGAAGGCAATATCGGACTGCCTTAGGGACTCCAGCTCTAGATTTGTCCTCAGGGTTTACTCCCGAAGCCTTTCCCATAAGTGGGGATGGCTGCAAGGCAGCGGAGGTTTAAAATCAGAGTTTTCCCTCTCTTAGATGGACTGCCTTCCCAGGCTGACGAGTTCCATCTACCCGAAGCATTGGTTTGAAGGTGCCAGGACCCGCCCTCTCCCCTCCTCCTGTCAGTGGAAACAGTTCCGCCAGGCTTAGAGGCTAAGCTACAAGAGAAGGCCAGGAGCTGGATTTGGTTGTCAGAGGCTATTTGAGGTGCATGCTGTGAGGAGCACTTTTAGGTAGTGGGAGCTTCTCCCCATTACCACTCCTTGGCTTGACAACCTTGGAACCTTGGTTATGTTGCAACATAACCTCTTGACTTTTGAACTCAATGCCTTGACTAATAAAAGCAAGCATTCCTGAAGCCATCTTAACCACCCTATTGACCTGTGTAGTCACTTCCAAGAACTTATGAACTTGGACCCCAAAGATCTCTCAGCTCAGCAACACTGTTAAGGCTCTTGCCTGGGAATTAAAGTGTTAATAATGTATGAGGAACATTTCATAGCTGTACTCACCAGAGTTGGAAGAATAAGGGGGCTGTCTTTGAAATCTACCAAATATTGAAAGGCCTAGATAGAGTGGGAGTAGAGAAGTTTTTTCCAAAAGTGTGGGAGTCTAGAACCAGAGGGTCTCTTTAGAACAGAGTTGAGGAAGAAGTCCTTTCGTCAGAGGGTGAGAGGGAATTTCTCTGCCATATTTGAATGGCAGGGCAGTTAGATGGGCTAAAAAATCTAATTCAGTTCCTATGTCTTGGTCTTAATACACTGCAAGACTGCAAATATACATCCTTCCTCATAATATGCATACGTCCTCAGGCTTCCCTAGTTATTCACCTCATTTCTTTAACTCCCATGGTATTCTTTTGAGTAAAGATGGAGGAGAAATAGACATTAAAAATCTTGACTCTCTGATGGTCTTAAAGAGAAACTAGTCTCTCTTTTACTATTAATCTACCTAAAGAACCTCTTGGGATTAACTTTAACCCTGCTTGCTAAATTCATCTCATACTCTATTTCTGCCATCCTGATATGTGTCTTAAACCTGGTCTTAAACTTTTTATATTCATTGAGAAATTCATTTATGCTCAGCTGCCTGAAAGTGATGAACATTTCCTTCTTTCTCCTGATCAATGCCTTAATATCTCTCATCAGCGAGGGTTTCAAAGTTCAAACGTTCAAAGTTCAAAGTATATTTGTTATCAAATTATGTATATGTTAAACAATCTTGAGATTTGTCTCCTTCCCAGCAACACGGAAACCCAAAAGAACCCATTTTAAAAAAGAGAAGACCCAAAGTGTACAGAAAAAAAAACAAATGTGTAAACAATAAAAGTAAGCAAATAAAGGTTCAAAGGTTCATTTATTATCAAAGTTGGTATGTGGTATACAACTCTGAGATTCTTCTTCTCCAGATAGCCACAAAGCATGGAAGTCATTTCAGAGGGAAATAGCAAACCCACTAACACAATCATCAAGTCCTCACCCCAAAACCCCCACCCCTGCATGAAATGCAACAAGAGTATCGGCTCCCCCCAAATCCACCTTCTTCCTACACAAAAAACAATCAGAAAGAATTGCAAAAAAATGTTCATAGCCCATAGGCCAAAATCCATAAGCAGAAACCTTGGTATCATTCACCAGCATTATCGAGAGAGACAGATTTCAGGCACAGCAATAGGCCACACAAGCTTCCTCTTCGGCAGCAAAGCAACCCTGCAAACGATCAGATGCCCTCTGCATTTGCCGCTATGTTTCAATATTCCTCATCACTTTAATCAGTGAACAATGTAAGCTTTAATCAGCGAAATGGAGTTGAAAATCAGCTTGTGCCCTGTCTTGTAGTTTCTTCCCCTGCAGAATGAAAGTGAGTTCGCAGGCGCAAAGCCAGGTATCATTGCAGCCAGAGCCTCATTTCAATGCAGAGCCAAGTAAACATCATGGAGCATGGACGGAACTGGCCTGATTGTCAACTGGTCCTGACCCCCTGTCTTTTCAATCTGTTCTGGCATTTTAATCATCCAATCATCGGATCATTCCTCGTTCTTGGACCTGGGCCCAGTTGCTTTGATACTCTTTGGCCTGGACCCCGCTGCCACATTTTGGCCCATACCCATCCTCTCCAAATCAGCCTGGTGCTTAGATTGATCAAACCTTGGGACTTTCCTTGCTCTCAGTTTAGGTGGATGGGCCTTGACATTGATCGCCTCAACTCTACCTCAACTCCTCCTCATCTCTCCATTGTTTTCCATGATCGTTTACCAGAAATTACAAGTGTTATTAATAAAGTACTTAGTTGTATTCAGTTTGTTTTTCATCGATAAGTGGTTGCTGAACTTTGCCAGTGCCATCTTAAATTGGAAAGATTCCTGAACTTAGTATGCCTACCCTTCTCTCCATGAGGAACATGCTGTCCAGGCTCTTGGCATGACCCTTTTAAAGCCTCCACTTACCAAGTGTTCTTTTATCATTAATTAGAGTTGCTTAGTCAGCCCCAGCTAGATCCAGCCTATTGCCTTCAAAATAAGCCCTGCACGAAGTTTTAACTGTGCCTTTTCTTTCTTATTCCATAGCTATTTCAAAACTAATGGAATTGTTGTCACTGGACCCAAAGTGCTCCCCAACTGCCACCTCAGTTACTTGGTCCAGCTTGTTCCCGTATTGCTCCTTCCCAAACAACTTCCTCCATATGTTACACAAGGAAGTAGTCTTGAACGCACTGCACAAATTCTGACCCACCCAGGCTCTTTGCACTGTGGGTGGCCCAGTTGATACCAACAAAAGTGGAAATTTCCCGCTGTTCCCACAACTGTGTATAATTTCTTGACATATCTGCTCCTCAAGTACCTGCTGACTATCGAGGGAGGCGGGGGCTATAATATACCTCTACCAAGGTGACTATCTCCTTTTTATTTCTAAGGTCTACCCAAATAGTATCTTTAGTTGATTGCTCAAGAATATCATCTCTAAGCACTGCTGTTATGTCCTCTCTTATTAAAAAGACAGCCCCCTCTCCTCTCCTACCTGTTCCTCTGAGGTACCTACAGTGGAGAACAGAGGCTTATGCAATGCTTGCTTTTATTAGTTGAGGCACTGAGTTCAAAAGTCAGGAGGTTATGTTACAACTTTATAAAACTCTGGTTAGGCCACAACTGGAGGATTGCATACAGTTCTGGACATCCCACTATAGGAATGATGTTGAGGCTTTGGAGAGGGTGAAGAAGAGGTTTACCAGGATGCTGCCTGGTTTAGATGGCATGTGCTGTCTGGAGAGGCTGGATAAACTTGGGTTAGATTAGACAGGGCGTATCTGCTTCCCAGGGTAGAAATGTCTAACACCCGAGCACATGCATTGAAGGTGAGAGGGTTTAGGTTCAAAGGGAATGTGAGGGGTAAGTTTTTTACTCAGACAATGGTGGATGTCTAGAAGGGACTGCCTGGTATGGTTGTACAGGCAACTACCTTAGAGACTTTTAAGAGACATTTAGATAGGCACACAAATGTGAGGAAGTTGGAGGGATATGGATGCTGTGTAAGTAGGAGGGATCATTGGGTATTTTTGATTTACTTTTTAGCTGGTTCAACACAATATTGTGGGCCAAATGGCCTGTTCCCATGCTGTACTTTTCTGTCTTCTGGGCCCTCTGTTAAATTTGTTAATTGCTACCCACCTGAGTGACTACTTTACCCTCTGAGAGTTGTTAATTGCATTTCTTTATTGAATTTCCAGAGATGATACAGGATGGAAATACAGGTGTTCTCTCCCCCTCCCTTTACAAAGGTAAAGTGTTCCTATGAAACCTTTCTTAAGCCGAAATGGTATAAAGAGAACCATTAATTTATATGGACAAAAATTTGAAAAAGTGAAAATCCTCTGTAATGCGAAAACAGGTTACTAATGTAGGTCTTTAGTAAAAGTGAAGAGGCGTAAAGCAAACATTCGTAAAGCGGGGGACACCTGTATGAAATCAAAACAGACAATGCTGAAAATTGCAAACACGAGGAAATCTGCAGATGCTGGAAATTCAAACAACAACACACACAAAATGCTAGTGGAACACAGCAGGCCAGGCAGCATCTATAGGGAGTAGCACTGTCGACATTTCGGGCCAAGACCCTTCGTCAGGACTAACCGAAAGGAAAGATAGTAAGAGATTTGAAATTAGTGGGGGGAGAGGGAAATGCGAAATGATAAGAGAAAACCAGAGGGGGTGGGGTGAAGCTAAGAGCTGGAAAGGTGATTGGTGAAAGTGATACAGAGCTGGAGAAGGGAAAGGATCATGGGACGGGAGGCCTCAGGAGAAAGAAAGGGGAGGGGAGCACCAGAGGGAGATGGAGAACAGGCAAACAACTAAGTATGTCAGGGATGGGGTAAGAAGGGGAGGAGGGGCATTAATGGAAGTTAGAGAAGTCAATGTTCATGCCATCAGGTTGGAGGCTACCCAGCCAGTATATAAGGTGTTGTTCCTCCAACCTGAGGTTGGATTCACTTTGACAGTAGAGGAGGCCATGGATAGACATATCAGAATGAGAATGGAATGTGGAAATAAAATGTGTGGCCACTGGGAGATCCTGCTTTCTCTGGCAGAACGAGCATAGGTATTCAGCGAAACGGTCTCCCAGTCTGCGTCGGGTCTCACCAATATATAAAAGGCCACACTGGGATCACCGGATGCAGTATACCACACCAGCTGACTCACAGGTGAAGTGTCGCCTCACCTGGAAGGACTGTCTGGGGCCCTGAATGGTGGTGAGAGAGGAAGTGTAAGGGCAGGTGTAGCACTTGTTCCGTTTACATCGCTACTTCGACGACTGCATTGGCGCTGCCTCTTGCACACATGCTGAGCTCGTTGACTTCAGTAACTTTGCCTCCAACTTTCACCCTGCCCTCAAATTTACCTGGTCCATTTCCAACACCTCCCTCCCCTTTCTTGATCTTTCTGTCTCCATCTCTGGAGACGGCCTATCTGCTGATATCTACTATAAGCCTACAGACTCTCACAGCTACCTGGACTATTCCTCTTCCCACCCTGTCTCTTGCAAAAATGCTATCCCCTTCTCACAATTCCTCCGTCTCCACTGCATCTGCTCTCAGGATGAGGCTTTTCATTCCAGGATGAAGGAGACGTCTTCCTTTTTTAAACAAAGGGGCTTCTCTTCGTCCACCATCAACTCTGCTCTCAAACGCATCTCTCCCATTTCCTGCACATCTGCCCTCACCCTATCCACCCGCCACCCCACTCAGGATAGGGTTCCACTTGTCCTCACCTACCACCCCACCGGCCTCCAGGTCCAAAGTATAACTTTCCGTAACTTCCGCCACCTCCAACGGGATTCCACTACACCTGCCCTTACACGTCCTCCCTCATCACCATTCTGGGCCCCAGACAGTCATTCCAGGTGAGGTGACACTTCACCTATGAGTCGGCTGGTGTGGTGCTCCCGGTGTGGCCTTTTATAGATTGGTGAGACCCGACGCAGACTGGGAGACCGTTTCGCTGAACACCTACGCTTGGTCCGCCAGAAAAAGCAGGATCTCCCAGTGGCCACACATATTAATTCCATGTCCCATTCCCATTCTGATATGTCTATCCATGGCCTCCTCCACTGTCAAAATGAATCCAAACTCAGGTTGGAGGAACAACACCTTATATACTGGCTGGGTAGCCTCCAACCTGATGGCATGAACATTGATTTCTCTAACTTCCGTTAATGCCCCTCCTCCCCTTCTTACCCCATCCCTGACATACTTAGTTGTTTGCCTGTTCTCCATCTCCCTCGGGTGCTCCCCCACAACTTTTCTTTCTCCTGAGGCCTCCCGTCCCATGATCCTTTCCCTTCTCCAGCTCTGTATCACTTTCGCCAATCACCTTTCCAGCTCTTAGCTTCATCCCACCCCCTCCGGTCTTTTCCTATCATTTCACATTTCCTCCTCCTCCCACTACTTCTAAATCTCTTACTATCTTTCTTTTCAGTTAGTCCTGACGAAGGGTCTTGGCCTGAAATGTCGACAGCGCTTCTCCCTATAGGTGCTGCCTGGCCTGCTGTGTTCCACCAGCATTTTGTGTGTGTTGTTATGCTGAAAATTGTCAGCCTTGTGATGATTTCAGACAGTCAGCAATAGTGGAGAGAAATGCTGCTTTATCTTCTGATGATTGTTAGTATTTTCTAGATTTACTTCAGATTTCCAGCATTTGTAGTTTTTCTTTTGCTTTTGTGTTCATAGATAAGCCACTTCATGGCCTTGTTTTTGCCTATGTTTTTACAGAGACTATTTTTGTAAGGTTACAATTCTAACACACCATAAGGCTTCACTGTTAAGTCTAATGTAATGGCTTCTATGTAATGTTCCACTGTTAATGAAATGGTTTCTCTGTAGCAACGATGTTTGGGTTATGGCTGGAGATAACGGGACTTTGGAATGTGTGTTATCCAACGTTGTTCTTTCTTGTGTGTCTGGGTGCCGGGTTTTTAGCTGTCTTTCTTTGGGGAGCGATGGAGAGAGAAGACGTGAATGGAAAAAGTCGGAAGACCACTGGACAGAGTGGACTGAGGAGCGAGGGTCCGATGGCCGGCTGCACTTGGAGGCTGATGGGAACAAATGAACGAACAGTGAGCTCCAACGATGCGCAATAGACTTTTTTCCTTAAAATGGGCCTTTTTTCTTTTTATTTTCTTTACTAGCCCTTTAGTCAGATTAAGATTTATAAAGTTCAATCATTTAATCACACACTGTGTACTGCTTGATGTTTTGCGGTGTGGATTTGTAACCGGGCAACACATCATGCAGCATCCACACAAACAAGATTTCTCAGTTTGGCTTGGTCAGGAGTTGTATTCCCCTAGACGAACATGTGCTGGCCGAGCCTAACGGTTGCACATCAGTGGTGAATTTTCAATATTAGGAAATAAATATCCAGTACATTTTCTCCCTTACTGGTCTTTAGTGATTGAATATAAAGACCCAGACCACCACTATCTACTCGACTATAGGTGGATGGTGATTTTGGAAGATTGAGCCTTTATAGTCCATGCCACTGAAAAAGAATAATGGAGAAAGATGTAGAAGATTACTTTACAAGAAGCAAAGAATAATATCCAATCATCAACTGAACTGTTGCAGCTAAGCTGTGGCCTGTTCTTCCTTGGTGTTTTGCAGTGAAGACCAAGGAGTCTGCCAAACTAATGAAAATAATTCCATAGGTTGAAATTGGACATAGTCAATTTCTCTTCTTGGTTGTTGAAATTTCTACCCAAATCCCTTTGTAGCTATCCTTGGAAAGTAGGACTTCCTTCCACATGAGATGCTTAATGTTTTGACTAGCTGGGGGGAGCACTGTATAATGAGCTAACACAGCTTTTAGATGAACATGCATTTGTAAGCTCTGTGTCTATGACCTTACAATGATAAACATCTAAAAGTAAAAAGGTTAGTAGGCCAATAAAAGTGAAAAGAAATCTATACACTTTCTGCTGATGACATGACAGTCATATTATCTCTCGAGGAAATTCTATTTTGTTATGGCATTTGTAGAATATAGTGAGAAAAGGAAAAAACTATATTATTCATTTTCTTAGACATTTTAACATAAATCATAAGAATGAGGTTTAATTAAAGCCCAGGTTCTTTATGTCCTTATATAGTCAGTTGCTAAAGGTAATAAATGAGAATGCACTATGCCTCTTTACCCACCCAACTACTGCACAATTTGTGTACAAACTTAACATACAGCTGATTGGAACCCATAGGGTTCAATCAAATCATATCAAAGAGAACATTAAAAAACTGGACCAACTATGCTGTTTTCATAACAGGATTTTTTTTTCTTTATTTGGTCTCGGTCTCCGAATACATCCACTCCCATGATGATCTAGGTTCAATACATTTGGAATTTCATTTTCAGTGAAGTATTGCCTTCTGCTCAAAGATGTTATTCAGCTTTGCTGCAAAATGCGTGATTGAGAACAGGGACACTTGTCTTACCTTGTGTGAAGCCACACCCAACCATACTTTGAGCACAACTGGTCTCAATCACAAAACCAGGATTTTAATGTAGGACGAAGCCATGCAGAATAAATATGTACCAGGTTGGAACACTGATCAGTTGTTCTAAATTTTCTTTTGTTAAGAATGTATACTGGCAATTGCATTAATGCAAAATGTCAACATGCCTTCAACTAGCAAACATGCAGGAGATAGAAACCATCTGTGTCTTCACTGAAAAATGGCAGTTTGAAGTTACCACATGGGTTCTTGCTCATGCATGTTAGGTATTGTCTGCAGGAAATGGTGGACAGGAGTTCATGGAAAGTAGGATGAAATCCAAGACATAGACCTTCCTGCTTGACTGTATTGTCAAAGATAAAGCATTGTAAAGGTTGCACGTTTGTTAATGACATAATTGCCATAACTTTATTTCAGATGGATTTCATTGAACATTGTGGTTTCCAAGTAACTGCACACTAGCCTGTGCAGAACTGCAAAGAGGCTGATTGAGGAAATGATAAGCTGATCGTGGTGGATATGTGGGCTGAAGCTTTCAGAATTAAAGTGTCCTGTGTACAATAATAGAAACAAAGAAGGAGTGGCAGAAGAATGAACGAGTTGGACCTTCCACACCCTTTCTTCCCCCACAGAGACAGAGACAATAACTCAGTGGAAAACAGCCCACTGAAGGCCAAGACAGAGGGTGCAACGTAGTAACCAGAGAACAGACATATAAAATGTATACTGGGGACTGCCCCTTTTGGTGATGATGTAAGAGGTGGTGTGAAAATGCCATTCAATCAAAAGTATTTTAAAAAGTACTGTACTAAAAAAAGCACATGGCTTTGTCCCAAAGCTCACTCCAAGCTTGACAATCATTGTGTGTCTTCGGATGAAGACTTTTTTTGTTCCATATGGACATACAGTGTTTCTATCAATCTATGTTATATAATATCATTGTTAACAATTAGAGAGAAAAAAACATTGGAGTTTTTTCTCCTTGCTTCATGTGTGAATGTATATTCATGTAAATATGAAATAATTTGACTTTACCGAGTATAAATATGTCAATTATAGGAGGAAGATTATCACAAGCTCAAGGCTCATAACGCAGCTACCTGTCATTGTGCATATTGTATAAAATTTGTGGACCTAGTTATGCCATCACAGGGCATATGATAGAATTTTATCAAAAATCCAGCTAGGATACTGCACAATATCGAAAACAGATCATATCAATTCTAGGTCCCTTATGTTTATAACCCACTTACAGATTAGGGCCTAGATAAGATGACAATGGCACTACACATGAAGCTGTCATATGTGGATGCCTTTGCTGTAAAACTCACTTAAACAAGTAATATCACTGTGAGTATACCTGGATTTCCTAGGTACTTTTCGTTGAACCTAAACAACTTATATCAACCTCATATATATTTGAGGTATTTCCTTAAATAAAGAAAGGGTATTTCCATACAATTGTGGTTTCCAACAGAGCTGAGATGACAGAGTCCCATAGCAGCCAAGATACCGCATGTAGAAAAGTGTTATGCCTTGAGGACCCCCTTTCTGAATGAAATTGAACTTATACAAAGCCATCAGCAGAAAATTAACAATCCATTTTACACTATACCTACTTTCCTCCCCAACAATTTAAAAGAACAATAAGCAGGGTGTGCAATGAGCTGACAACTTGGCAATAGTGCACTACCATCCAATACAGATCGTACCCATGATATACTTAACAGCCAGCCCATTAATCAGTGCAGATTATTTATAATACAGTATATATTTCTGTGGGTGTGCATAAATATGACAATCTTCAAGTGAATTAAGTAAATTACATAAATAGGTCTACTTTTCTTTTCAGTTGAATATGCTCACTAGCATTTCTCACTTTCAACCTAACCACTTGGTTCCTCCCCAGCCAACATTTTAAAAATGGGTGGCTGAGTTCTCTGTTTGGTAAGGAACTTGAAATTAATTGGACAAAATAAATATTTTGACAGGAAGAATTTGAACTCACATGCAAAAGGTGTGTGGGTTGATAGGTTACCGTAAATTGCCCCTTGTGCGCAGTTGCATGGGGGAATCTGGGAAAGTTTGAATAAGAGTCAGATTCAGGTTTATTGTCATTGTCTTATTTGAAAAAAAAACCTATGAATGTAGGAAGATAAGGTGGGATTAATATAAGAAGATGCTTAATGGTTATTAAGGACTCAATGGGCTGAAAGGCTCATATCAGTGATGTGTCTCAGTTTTTTCCTCTGACAGATTGTCAAGAGCCAGGAAGAAAAGGAAAAAGAGAACTATAAATGTAGCAGTCTCTGTAATACCTCCAATGCCAAGTCCAGTGTGGGTAAAAATAAGAAAAGAAAAAAATGATGAGTGACTTAAGGGGAAGATTTGGAAGAGAGGTCCTTGGAACTTTTAGAAATTAGGTTCAGTTCTGGGACAAAGGATGGGTTGTACCTCAAGCGGCCTGGGACAGTGGGGTCCTCATAGGGCACCATCAGTTTGTAACCATAAACTAATTTTGTAAGGGCATGGACATAGAATGTAAAACAGAAAAAGAGAATAATATCATGAAAGGAATAAGAATGTTGGGTAGCACCAGAGAGAGAAACAGGACTGCAGTATGTAGGTAGGACCAGACAAAAAAGGAAAGAATTCAATGATGTGTCCATTCAAGAAATGTGATGAATAAGGTTGGTGAGGTACAACACATATCTGTGAGAAGATATCATGTACTAGCAATAGTGGAAATTTTTAAAATAGCGAAGACTGCATGTTTAATACTGAAAATGATCAGTAAAGCAACGGGGGTTATCATGATTAGCCAAGGCATTCAGGTTTTTTAAAGGTAGGAAGTTTTTTCTGAGAGTGTGGACGAAATAGATATGGGAAGAATTAAGAAGTAGAAAATAATTTGATCATGTTCTCTTGGGAGTTTTATGGGACCTCATGCTGAGAGGGAGGTGGGGGAGAAAATATGCTGTAAAGTGCTGTCCTTTTCACCTGCCATGGGAGTTCTCTGGGGTCATTTTGGTAGCAGTTTATATTCCACCTCAAGCCAATGTCAATCAGGCTTTAGATGATCTGAGCAATGGGATCAACATGCATGAAACAGCACACCCTAATGCCTTCACCAATGTTTTGGGAGATTTTAACCAGGCCAATCTGAAAAAATCACTAAGCAACTACCATCAACAGATCACTTGCAATACCAAAGGAAACAACATACTGGACCATTGCTACACCACCATCAAGAATGCCTACTGAGCTATTCTATGCCCTCACTTCGGGGTGTCCAATCGCCCAGCTGTACTTCAACTCCCCAAGTACAGGCAGAGACTGAAGACTGCAGCACCAGTAGTGTGGACCAAGAAGGTATCGACAAGGGAAGCACAGGAGTGCCTACAGGACTGCTTTGAATCGGTGGTCTGGACTGTATTCAGGGATTCATCTTTGAACCTGGATGAGTGTGTGCCTATAAAGACTTGCTGTACATTCCCAAACCAAAAGCCCTGGATGAACCAGGAGGTACGTCGTCTGCTGACGGCTAGATCTGTGACATTCAAGTCTGGCAACCGAGGCCAGTACCAGAAAACCAAGTATGATTTGCGGAGGGCTACTTCAAGGTGTGTGTGCACCATTAACACCTGATGGAGTCACCGGGGCGCGGTCGTAACAAGCTTTTTGCACTGATCATTTTGGTGATTGCTCATCATATGGCGTGTCTTGGGCATTTGAAACCTGGCGGAGCCCATTCCTTTCCAGGATTTTTGGAGCCCGCTGGATTCGAACTCAGGAGCCTTCGCTCTGATGCCACTACGCCACCAGTCGGCCTGTTTCAAGGGCAAGGAGACAATTTCGAACGAGGTGGAAGTCGACATTGGATGCATGGCAAATCTGGCAGGGTCTGCAAGAGATTACTTCCTACAAAGCAAAACCCAATAGCATGAATGGCAGTGATGCTTCACTACCAGATTAACTCAATGCCTTTTATGCCCGCTTTGAAAGGGAGAACTCAACTACAGCTGTGAAGATCCCTGCTGCACCTGATGACTCTGATCTCTGTCTTAGGGCTAATGTTAGGCTGTCTTTAAACAGAATGAATCCTCGCAATGCAGAAGTTCCAGATGGAATATCTGGTAAGGGTCTGAAAACCTGTGGCAACCAACTGGCAGGAATATTCAAGGATATTTTCTCACTGCTATGGGTCTAAGTTCCCACTTGCTTCAAAAATACAACTATTATACCAGTGCCTGAGAAGAATAATGTGGGCTGCCTTAAAGACTATCACCCGGTAGCACTCACATCGACAGTGATGAAATACTTTGAGAGGTTGGTCACGACTAGATTGAACTTTTGCCTCAGCAAGGACCTAGACCCATTGCAATTTGCCTATCGCCACAATAGGTCAATGGCAGATGCAATCTAAATAGGATGCTGTGCATCGACTTTACCCCAGCATTTAATACCATCATTCCCACAATCCTGATTGAGAAGTTGCAGAACCTGGGCCTCTGTACCTCCCTCCGCAATTAGATCCTTGACTTGTTAAACAGAAGACCACAACCAGTGCAGATTGGTGATAACATATCCTCCTCACTGACGATCAACACTGGCGCATCTTAAGGGTGTGTGCTTAGCCCACTGCTCTACTCTCTGTGTCCACACGACTGTGTGGCTAGGCATAGCTCAAACACCATCTACAAATTTGCTGATGACACAACCATTGTTGGTGGAATCTCAGGTGGTGATGAGAGGCTGTACAGGAGTGAGATATGCCAACTAGTGGAGTGGTGCCGCAGCAACAACCTGACACTCAACACCAGTAAGACAGAAGAGCTGAGTATGAACTTCAGGAAGGGTAAGGTGAAGGAAACACATACTAATCCTCATAGAGGGATCAGAAGTGGAGAGAGCGAGCAGCTTCAAGTTCTTGAGTGTCAAGATACCTGTGGATCAAACCTGCTCCCAACATATCAATGTAGTTACAAAGACGGCAAGGCAGCTGTCACGTCAACAAATACACTCAAAAACTTCTATAGTTGTACCATGGAGAACATTCTGACAGGCTGCATCACTGTCTGGTATGGAAGGACTACTATACAGGACTGAAAGAAGCAGCAGAAAGTTGTAAATTTAGTCTGCTTCATCTTGGGTACTAGTCTACAAAGTACCCAGGACATCTTCAAGGAGTGGAGTCTCAGAAAGGCAGCGTCCATTATTAAGGACCTCCAGCACCCAGGGCATGTCCTTTTCTCACTGTTACCATCAGGTAGGGGGTACAGAAGCCTGAAGGCACACACTCAGCGATCCAGGAAAAGCTTCTTCCCCTCTGCCATCTGATTCCTAAATGGACGTTGAACCCGTGAACACTACCTCACTTTTTTTTAATATGCAATATTTCTGTTTTTGCTCATTTTTTTAATCTATTCGATATATGTGTTGGATTTACTTGGTTATTTATTATTGCTATTATTTTTTCTCTCTCTGCTACATTATATATTGCATTGAACTGCTGCTGCTAAGTTAACAAACTTTACATCACATGCCAGTGATAATAAACCTGTTTCTGATTCTGATTCAGTCACAAAGATGTGGATGAAATAGAGGATGGTGTATTTGCGAGACATTAATTAACTAAATAACAATAGGGGTACGATCACAAGATATAGGAGCAGAATTAGGCAATTCTGCCCATTAAGTCTGTTTTGCCATTCCTTCATGGCTGATTTAATATCCCTCTCAACCCCAACCCCTGCCTTCTCTTCTATCACCTTTGATGCCCTGGCCAATCAAGAACCTATCAACCTTCACTTTAAATATTCCCAATGACTTGGCTCAATAGGTAATGCTGAGGCAAAGGAAGAGCAATTTGAACAATGGGTTTTCTGAACAGTCTTCTGGAGAACCATTACGTTCACAAGTAAATTGAGCTGGACCCGTTGCTGGCTGCAGGGCTGGAGAATGAGGTGGGTCAAGTGGACAGTAGGAAAACTAGTAAGTGAATTTTTCATAATATTAAGCTTGATATTGAGAAATCAAGCAACAATCTAAAGTGGATATTCTAAACTGTAACTTCAGTGAGATGAAAGGAATCCAATCAGTGTAAAATGAAGCCAAAGCTCACAGAATACAAGAAGACAGAAAATAATAGCAGGAAAGGCTGTTCAGCCTCTGGAGTCCATTCTGTATTCAATAAGATCATGGCTGATCATATGTTTTATTGACACTTTTGGAAAGACACCATATCTCCAATTCTGCTGATATCTAAAACTCCTTGGATCTGGTTGTTGCATAGTCTCAGTGACTAAGCTTGCAAAGCCTCTTCGGGAAAGAAATTCAATAGCTTTACTTTGAGACAGTGAACTCCGCTTCTAGAAATTCCACCCAAATTATTGTTTCCTGATTATAAGAGTTATAAATGTTTCAATAAAAATAATTCCCATTTGCCAAAACATAAGAGAATATCGTTCCAGTTTGCTTAATCTACTCTGAACCAATTAATCCTCCAATCCAGAAATCAATGTGGTGAACCTTCCTCTAGCACAGGCATATGCTTTCTTTGGTGGAGAGATCAGACCTGTGAATACTATTCCAGACATGATTGCAGCAGGGCCCTAAACAATTGGAATAAAATTGGTTCTACTTCTGTGTTCAAATTGTCTTAAAAATAGAATATAACAAAATAGGAGTAGACTGTCAGTCTGTTTTTCAATAATGTCAAGGCTGATCTTTGCTGGCCTCAACTCTTCATGTCCCTCCATTTTTCAATCTTTCAAATATTTATCCATCTATATTTAGCCTCCATTACACTCAAGGCTAGAGAGATCAAAACACTCCCTAGTTTCAAAGAATACATTTCTACACACCTCAGTTATAAACTGGCCTCTTACTAACTCTCCTACTAATGAATGTATCTCGATAGATCTTCTCACCTTCACCAGTTCTTACTGATAGGAGTCTTCACTACATCTCCTCTGATTCCCACATTTTTGCCCTTTCCCTCTCCCCTCCCAGACAGAACAAGGATACAAGAGTACCCCGGTCTTCTTGTATCACTCCACCAGCTTATGCTTCTAACCTATCATTCTCAGCAACTTCTGCCAGCAATATGGGATCCTACCTCCAACCACATCTTCTCCTACCCATTCTATTCTACATTATGCACAGGTCACCCTCTCTTTGTCTCCCTGGTCCCCTCATCCTTCTCTACCCAACTAACCAAGGTAACGTGCCTGAATGACTACCACCCTGTGGTTCTGACATCTACCATCATGAAGTGCTTCAAAAGGCTGGTCATGAAATGCTTCAACTCTAGTTTTGCAGACAAACTTGAGCCATTGCAATTTGCCTTCTTCTGAACAGGTTCAATTTGGACACCATCTCCCCAGCCATACTGTCATTTCTGGAACATCTGAGTAGTAATGGCACCTATGTCAGACTGTTGTTTATTGACTATAGCTCTGCCTTCAGCACTATACTCAACTGCAAACTCCAGATCCTGGGATTCAATACCTCTGTCTGCAACTGGAACATTGACTTCCTGACCAACAGACTTCAATCTGTATGGAAAGACAGCAATACCTTTGTAAACAATAATTCTAACACTGGTGCAACAAAGTTGCATCCTAGGCCCCCTTCTCTACTCTCTACAATCATAACTGTATGGATAGATTCTGCTCTAACTCCATCTACAAGTTTGCAGTTAATACCATTGTAGTGGGTGGTATCTTAAATAATGCTGAGTTTAAGTACAGGATCAAACTGGTCAACCACTTTTCAAACACCTGTGCTCTGTCCACTATGACCATGGCAGTCCGGAGTTCCTGGTTGCTAGCTACTTTAATTATCATCCCCATTCCCAAAACAACCTGTCTGTACTTGGCTTCATCCACTGACAAATTGAGGATAAAAATAACCACAGATAAAACAGCCCAAATTCCACCTGGGCAGTCAACAACCAGGCAACATGAATATTAAATTCTCCAGCATTCAGTTACTGCTGCACCTTTATCCCTTTCCCCTCTCCCCCTGATCTACCTATCTCTTCCCACACTTATTCCTCTCCCCATCTCCCTGTTTCTTCTCTCCCACCCGCTCTATTAGTTGATTAAAGCACATACTCCTCCCACTGGGAATCTTTTCAACAATGTTCCCATCTGCACCCCCCCCCCCCACCTCCCGTACTCAAGTCAATGCTCTACCTTCCTGTCCCATTAGAGTCCATTACATTCATCCCTTTGTCACTTTCACCTCTCATCTCCCAGCTTCTGTCTCTAATTCCACTCTTCTAAAACCCCTCTTCAGTTCATTCCACCTGTTGTCAGCTCATGCTCTGCCCTTACTGTTCACCCCTACTGTTCTCCTTTCTATATTTCTGTCCAGATGAAGAGTCTTAACCCCAAATGTTGACTGTCCATTTCCTTACACAAGTGCTGCCTGATCCCTGAATTTTTTTTAGTCCAGATCCCAGTATCTGCTATCTCTTCTGTCTGCATCTCCACAGCTGTAGTATCAAACCCTGTTTGGATGTTACATGCTTGAATAATTTACTTCTCAGCCTTCTGTATTAGCCTGGCAAACCTTTCTTTACTCATAATGGTATTATTTTCTGTTTTAGGTAAAGTGACCAAAGCTGTGCACAATATTCGAGGTGAGGCCTCACTGACACACCGTACAACTGTCACAAACCTTACTCTTCCTAAAAAGCAATTGCTGTATTGCAATAAAGGCCTACATGCTGATTACCATCTTTCCTCTTGGTTGAACCTATGTGGTAAATGTTTTGATATTCATTCACTAGAACACCTGCACTCTTCTAAAATCACTATTCAGTTAAGCTGCATTTTGATTTCTCTTACCATAATATATAACCATACACACAATAAACTCAATTTGCTAGGTTTTTGCTCAATAACTGAATCTATCAATATCATGTTGCAGAATTACAATTGGCTACTGGTTTATCGGTTTATCACTGTCACATGTATCAAGATGCAGTGAAAAGTCTATCTTACATAATGTTTATACAGATCAAATCATTCCACAGTGTGTTGAACTAGAATATGGTAAAACAATAATAATGCAGAATAAAATGTCAAAGCTTCTGAAAGAGTGCAGTGCAGGTAAACAATATAGGGCAAAATCATAATAAGGCAGAATGCAAAACCAAGACCGTCTTATCTTACAAGAGTCTGATAACGGTGGGATAGAAGCTGTCCTTGAACCTGATAGTATGCACTTTCAGGCATTTGTATCTTCTGCCCAATGAAGAGGGAAGAAGAAAGAACATCCTGAGTGGAATTATGCTGTATGTTTTACAGAAGTATAGGTAGAGTCTGTAGAGTGAAGGCTGGCGTCCGTAATGTGCTGATCCGTGCCCACAGCTCTCGGCAGTTTTTCTGCACTCACATGCAGAGCAGTTGCCATGTCAAGTCTTTATGCATCCACACAGCTTTCTGTGGTGCATCAACAAACATTGGTAAGAGTCAATGCGCATGCTAAATTTCTTTAGCCTACTGAGAAAGCATAGGCAGTGGTGAGTTTTCTTTGACCTTGATACCATTGTGATTTGACCAGGACAAGCTATTGGTGATGTTCACACCTAGGAACTTGAATCTCCCAACCTTCTTGACCTCAGCACCGTTAACGTAGACAGGAACATGTTGTCATCACAACATACCTTTCCACCTAATTCTGTATAATCAAAGATGCACATGCTATTTACCTTCTTAATTGCTTGCTCAGCCTTTATGTTACCTTTCAATAAACTCACGTATGAGGACTTTCTTCTGAATAGCTCCTCATTTCAGTCTCTCATCAATTCTATCAAATTGAATGAATTCACATTTTCCATATTATATTCTAACTGCTCTGATACTGTCCATTCATTTGTCTCACTGAAACCCTGAAGCTTGCTCATGGTGTGCCCTACCATATGATTCGAAAATGACTCATTTATTCCAATTATCTTCTATCCAATAAATAATCTTCAATCCATAATAGCATTTGCCTCTAATACCATGCATTGTATATTTTCTCAATATCACATATATATCAGCATTACTGAGACATTCTCCAATGTATAATATACAAAATCTAATAGTTCCCCTTATTTGCTCTACTAGTTACTATCTCAAAATCTCTAACAGACTTCAAAGGTTCATTTATTATCAAAGTATACAACTCTGAATTTTTTCTTCTCCAGATAGCCATGAAACCAAGAAAGAAAAGAATGGCAACACGATCATCAACCCCACATCCCCCCACCACACAAAAAATGGGAATAATCGGATGAAAAACAGGGAATACAAAAAAAAGCCATGACTGAAAAATGTCCACTGTCTAAGTCTACATCCAAAATGCAGAAAAACCTGGGCAACGTTCTCCATTTCCATAGCAGAGCGATCTCACTAGTGATAAAAAGGCAGGCAGCCAGCATTTCAATCTCTCTCATCATATTATCCAGTGAACAATGGAAGCTTTATACAGCAAAATGGAGTTGAATATTGGCCCACAGCCTTCTGGCCATGAGGTCCCGTCATGCTGCATCTGCCTCCTGAAATCCCATTGGAGACTGCAGAGCACTGAAACTCCCAAGCGATCTCCAAACTGCAAATCACAGGCTCCAACAGTCCCAGAATCACATGCAAGATGGAAAACAAATGTAAAAGACATAATAGAAGTGAAATATAAGGTTTAATTATCCATCCAGAAGATGTGTTGTACACAGGAGCCATCTTTACCAGAAGCCTGTCAACGTTGTTAAGCATATTTCTTCTTTTGTGAATTCATGTTGACAATGTCCAATCTTATTATTATTTTCTAAGTGCCTTGCTATGGAGTCCTTAATAACTGGTTTTGATTCATTTGATAGCACACTAACTGGACCAAGGCTCTCTGTTTCCTTGCTCTCTCTCCAGGAGGTGGTGTGTGGTTCCATTTGTAGGAGCAGACAACACTCACTGATTCTGGAACAGTTTTTTCCCTCTGCTATCTGAGTTCTGAAATGAGCATGAATGCTACGTCATTATTTCTTTTTTGTACTATTTATTTAATGTTGTCATTTATGGTAATTTTATACCTTTGCACAGTACTGCTGCTGAAAAACAACAAGTTCAATAACATATAAGACAGTGGTTTACATTGAATCCACTCTCTTCAAAGCTTCCTTCTTCACAAGACATGATGCATATCATCAGGTTATCAGAATTGAATGCCATTCAATAGTTGGTAGTTTGTTACATCTTTTCTCTGGAGAAACCTTTATCTTCTCAGTGAATGCCTTTCTTACATTCTGCTGCTGTTTCCTACACCCTGTCGACTGTAGGTATGGTTTTAGGGTCCCCCGAGATCAGCTGATTCAATGACTCCATCTTCATATCATGTAATCCTAATAATATTCCCAATATCCTGGCTATAGACTGGAATCCATTCTTCCATAATCCACCATTCTTCAAGGTTACTTTATTTGGGTTTCTTAAACATTGCAAAGTTCTTCACAGGTAAAGTAGGTGTCTGTAATCTCAATCTGAGATAAAATCTGAGAGATATTTGCCAATGCTCTAGATGTAACAGATATCTACTTAAAATTGCTTTTGTAACTGCACATAATGCAAAAATTGTGTTTGGTTCCTCAGAATCACTGATTCTGTCTGCAACCTTTCATAAAGTGCTTTGAAAGATTTCTAACAGTCCTTTTTTCACTCCAATTGAGATGGCTTCTGTGTAAACACAAATATACTGTATGAGATCCTTAATAAGCTAACAGGAATATTCCCTATGTCCCAAAATAATCATGAAGAGGAATCACCCACTAGTATAGTTAGTTCTTTATTCTCATCCAGCCTTCTCCTAGCTGATTTCAATGTGAGCCCAATAAAATGGACTATTCTTTGCTATTTCTGGGCTTTTGAAATGTCTCCCTTCAGATCATGCCATGTTAGGAGCTGTTCTAACACATGTAGCAACATTGTGCACGCTTGAAATAAGCAGAAGCAAAACAGAACTATTCATTGATCAGAAGCTTTAACTCTGCTTCTCTCCCCAAAGTTGGGGCCTATCTGTTTGCCCAACAGGTTCTGTTTTTTTTCAGACTCTGCCATTCAAATAGCATGAATTTCAAATTCAAAGTACATTTTGTTATCGAAGTATGCATACATTAAACAACCTTGTGATTCATCTCCTTATAGGCAGCCACGAAACAAAGAAACCTAAAAGAACCCTTAAAAAATAAGAATACTGGCAAACACCCAATGTGCACAGAGAGAGGAAAAAAATCAAGTTGTTCAAACAATGAAAGTAAGCAATTAGCATTTAAAACAAAAGTGAGTCCTCAGACATGAAGCCCAGAACAGGCCACAGCCATAGTTTCAGTTCAGCGCATAGCAGTGTAAACATCGCGGAGTCTGCAGACACGATGCCCAGACCAGCTGGAGCAGGCCACAGCCATAACCTTAATTCAACGCAGAGCAGAGAAAACTTCACCAAGCCCGCAGACATGAAGCTCGAAGCAGCTGGAACAGGCCACATCCTCAGCCTCAGATCAGCAAAAAGCAATGTAAATGCTGCCGATCAGCAAGCAGAACTGTTCCAACCATTGCATTTTCATGTGTTAGTAGTAAAACCCTTTATTATCTACATTTTTCCCAATAAATTCCCATCTAAACATGCAACCATTTCCTGATGGAATATTGGCTGGATTATTGTAGGACGCCTCCAGCAGGGCGGCCCCTTAAAAGCAAAGGAAAATTTATGCTCATTTTCTTTTCTCAACCAAATAGACTAAAACCCACTTGAAACATCAAACATAGTTCATCTTGTTGCTGAGCTTGTAATGCTGTTATTTAGATCAACCATGACAATAACTATTAGAATACATGCTTGTATGTTTTTATTTGATATTTTAATCAATTGTCATCCTCAATCATCCATCTGTGTCTTAATAACTTATCAAGTTATTAATAACTTAATAAATTACTATAAATTTACCCATGGTGCCAGAGCTTGTGCCAGTGCAGACCCCTAAACCATGAGGTTCTTTACAACCATCGATAAATCTCTTGTTAGTTTCAGACATGTTACACAATTTCTGTACATTTTCATAGGTCCTTTCCTAGCTACAGACTTTCCATAGCAAGAGAATGTTGGAATCAGGATTACCGTCACCATTTGAAAAAGAAGGGTATTTGGGTGTTTGAGATGCTTCGACACAGAAGGGTACATGTCCAGTGCTGGAAAGTGAGATTATTACAGATGGGTGCCCACTGTTCAGCAAGGAAACAGTGGGATGAATGGCTTGTTTCCATGTCATATGACTTATAAGGATTCTGACATGCTCCTGCAGTTTGGTTTATGCTGGGTATGTGTCGCCCTCTCCTGTTCCATGAAGGTACTACTTCACTCCAGACTTCTATTTCCTGAAACGCTTGACTACCTTTTTCCACAGGTGCTGCTTGACCTGCTGAGCATATCCAGCATTATCTGTTTTTTGTTTTAAACCTCCCTGTTGTATGCTCCCTTTCCTGAACTGCACATGCCATTAACTTGATATTTAGGAGGACCATCAGCTTTTATTGTCCTTGCATACGCAATTATTGATGAAATCTCTCACAAAGCCATTTTCTCTGCAGTCTGATTCTCACACCTCTCTCTCCTCATCCAAGCACATTAATATGCATCCTTGTTCTTGCTCTTACTATGATAAATATTGTATGTCATTGGGTTGCTTAGTAAGTTTGCAGATGATATAAAAATGGCAAAGTGGAGGACAATGAAGAAGGTAATCAAAATGGAGAGCAGGATTTAAATCAACTACAGTTATGGGTGGAGAAGTGGCAGTTGGACTTTAATCCAGGTGTATGTAAGGTGCTGCATTTTGGGCGGTTAAATGTAAGGGAGAAGTATACAGTTATCTTCATCACTGAAAGATAAAGCTGGTTGCTTAATATCCAAAGATACACACTGAACCAAAAGCATAAGCAAGAAGGCAGAGGTGGTGGCATTGCTCTGTTGGTGAAATAGGATACCGGAGGCATGGCTTCCTTCAGGGAAAATCTTGCCCAACAAAATTGTCAGAATTCTTTCAGGAAATAACAAGCAGGATAGACAAAGAAGAATCAGTGGATGTTGAGTACTTGGATTTTCAGAAAGTCTTTGACAAGATGACATACTTAAGGTTTCTTAATAAGATGTGAGCCCATGGCATTTCAGGGTAATATAATGGGTGAGAGATGACATATATTGTTCATAATAAAAACAGCTCTGCATAATTCACAGGCATTAAGATATTGTGTTCACTCTAAGATATAATGACATCAGTGTAAGGTTTGTCCGTAATGGAAGTATAGGACTGCTGCTTTTGTTAAGCACATAAAATGACCCCTTGCATTTTTTATTCACAAAATCTTGCAGTATTGCATGTATTAGCTGATTGGCAGGAGGAAAAGCGTCAGAATAAAGTAAGTCTTTCCTGGTTGGCTGCTGGTGACTAGTGATGTTCAGCATGAGTCAGTGAGGGGACCACTTCTTTTTATGTTATAGGTTGACAACTTGGATGATGGAATTGATGGCTTTGTGGCTATGTCTGAAGATAGGTAGAGGGGCAGGTAGTGTTGAGGAAGCAGGGAGGCTGCAGATGGACTTAGAGAATTAAGAGAATAGGCAAACAAGTTGCCCAAAGAAGTGACTGGAAGTGAATGGTCATGCATTTTGGTAGAAGGAATAGAAGCATAATCTATTTTCTAAGTAGTGGAGAAAATTCAAAAATCCGAGGTGAAAGGGACTTGAGAGTCCTCTCGCAGGATTTTCTAAAGGTTAACTTGTAGGCTGAGACAGGCAAATGCAGTTCTGGGAAGACTAAAATATAAAGACAAAGGTGTAATGCTGAGGCTTTACAAGGCACTGACAAGGCCTCACTTGCAGTTATGAGCCGTTGTGGTCCCCTTATCAAGAAAGGATGTGCTGGCATTGGAGAGGATTCAGAGGTAGTTCACAAGAATGATTCTGGGAATGAAAGGGTTATCATATGAGGAGCATTTGATGGCTCTGGGCCCATACTCACTGCAGTTTAGAAGAGTGAGAGGAGATCTCACTGAAATCTATTGAATATTGAGAGGCTTAGAATGAATGTCTATCTATAATTGGGGAGTCTAGAACCCAAGGACCCAACCTCAGAATAGACCCATAGATGACCATTTGATGAACAATGGCCTGACCATTTAGAACAGAGATTATTTTTCTTTAGGCAGATGGTGGTGAATTTGTGGAACTCATTTCAACAGGCAGCTCTGGAGGCCAGTTCATTGGGTCCATTTATCGCAGGGGTTGATAGGTTCCTGATCTTTCAGGGTGCGAAAGATTATGGGCAGAAGGCAGTAGAATGGGATTGAGAGAGTAAAGAGATCATCCATGATGAAATGGCAAAGGAGGCAGGATGGGATGAATAGCTTAGTTCTGCTCTTATGTCTTTATATAATCAAGGCTATGCAGATCTGACTGACTAAGTGAGCCATTCAGGCGGCACATAGATCTGCGGCACATGTGGCTCTAAGGTCGTGGATTATGCTTGTTTCTAATGGACTGGGACGGGCACTGGTGATAACACTGCCAGGGGTAAAACATTGTCACCTAAGCTTCATAATTCTGTAATTACACCGGATCATTTTTATTTCTGTTCATTTTGTGGTTTATGTTGTTTAATCTGATTTATTTGAAACCCATTTATCTTTACAAGTAGTTTAGAGAAACCATTGAACTAAATTTTTCCATTTCAAGACCAGTCAAGTCAAGTCAGGTCAAGTCACTTTTTATTGTCATTTCGACCATAACTGCTGGTACAGTACATAGTAAAAATCAGACAACGTTTTTCAGGACCATGGTGCTTCATGAAACAGTACAAAAACTGCACTGAACTACGTAAAAACAACACAGAAAAAAGAAACTACACTAGACTACAGACCTACCCAGGACTGTATAAAGTGCACAAAACAGTGCAGGCATTACAATAAATAATAAACAAGACAATAGGCACAGTAGAGGGCAGTAAGTTGGTGTCAGTTCAGACTCTGGGTATTGAGGAGTCTGATGGCTTGGGGGAAGAAACTGTTACATAGTCTGGTTGTGAGAGCCCGAATGCTTTGGTGTCTTTTCCCAGATGGTAGGAGGGAGAAGAGTTTGTATGGGGTCCTTCACAATGCTGTTTGCTTTGCGGATGCAGCGTGTAGTGTAAATGACCGTAATGGTGGGAAGAGAGACTCTGATGATCTTCTCAGCTGACCTCACTATCCACTTCAGGGTCTTGAGATCTGAGATGGTGCAATTTCCAAACCATGCAGTGATGCAGCTGCTCAGGATGCTCTCAATACAACTCCTGTAGAATGTGATGAGGATGGGGGTGGTGGTGGGAGATGGACTTCCCTCAGTCTTTGCAGAAAGTAGAGACGCTGCTGGGCTTTCTTTGCTATGGAGCTGGTGTTGAGGGACCAGGTGAGATTCTCTGCCAGGTGAATACCAGGAAATTTGGTGCTCTTAATGATCTCTACCGAGGAGCTGTCGATGTTCAGTGGGGAGTGTTCGCTCCGTGCCCTCCTGAAGTCAACAACTATCTTTTTTGTTTTGTTCACATTCAGAGACAGACTTGATGATGTGGTTCGAGCTGTGTGTTGCAGCACAGTCGTGGGTCAGCAGAGTGTATAGCAGTGGACTGAGCACACAGCCCTGGGGGCCCCCTGTGCTCAGTGTTGTTGATGTTGGAGATGCTGCTTCCAATCTGGACTGACTGAGGTCTCCCAGTCAGGAAGTCTAGTATCCAGTTGCAGAGGGAGGTGTTCAGGCCTGGTAGGCTCAGCTTTCCAGTCAGTTTCTGAAGGATGATTGTGTTGAATGCTGAACTGAAGTCCATGAACAGCATCCAAACGTATGTGTCTTTTTTGTCCAGGTGGGTTGGGACGGTACATGAACTGCAGGGGTCCAGTGAGGAAGGGAGCAGGGTCTTGATAGGCCTCATGACAAGCCTCTCGAAACACTTCATGATGATGGATGTGAGTGCAACGGGATGGTAGTCATTTAGGCAGGACTCTGAAGAATTCTTCGGCACGGGGACGATGGTGGCAGCCTTGAAGCAGGTTGGAACAGTGGAGCTGCTCAGGGAGATGTTGAAGATGTCAGTAAGAACATCTGCTATCTGGTCTGCACATCCTCTGAGCACTCTACCAGGAATGTTCATATTGCTCCATCTTCATATTGATGAGCTGCAGTCCGAGCTTCAGACACTGCGACACATCAGGGAGGGGGAGAGTTACCTGGACTCTGTGTACCAGGAGATAGCCACACCTAATAGATTAACTAATGTAGATTGCAGTCAAGCACAGGATGGTGTGGCTATGAGTGAGGAAAGTAGGGGAATCCAGGAGGTAGGGCTGGAGGAGATGCAGGCCTTGCTCTTGTCCAACAGATTTGAGGCTTTAACTCCCTGTGAGGGCAGGAGCGGGGAATGTGGGGAGGATGAGCAACCTGCCCATAGCACCATGGAGTGGGGGGCCATTCCAGAGGGGGGAGTCAATAGAAATGTAATAATAGGGGACAGTATCGTCAGGGGGATAGATAGGGTTCTCTGCAACCGACAGCGAGAGTCCCGAAGGCTATGTTGCCTGCCTGGTGCCAGGGTTAAGGACATCTCTTCTGGGCTGGAGAGAAACTTGCAGTGGGAGGGCGAGGATCCAGTTGTCTTAGTACACGTCGGTACTAATGACATAGATAGGACAAGGAAGAAGGTTCTGTTACAGGAATATGAGCAGCTAGGGGTCAAATTAAAAAACAGAACCTCAAGGGTAATAATCTCTGGATTATTACCTGAGCCACTAGCAAATTTTGCTAGGTTAAATAAAATTAGGGAGTTAAACGCGTGGATCAAAGACTGGTGTTGGAGAAGTGGGTTTTGCTTCTTGGGACACTGGCATCAGTACTGGGACAGGAGAGAACTGTTCCGGAGAGACGGGCTTCACCTGAACCGGGCTGGGGTTAGTGTCCTGGTGAATCATATAACTAGGGCTGCAGAGAGGTCTTTAAACTAACTAGTGGGGGGGAGGATTCTAGAGAGCAAATAATTAAAAAGACAATGCAGAAGGTAATAGATGTAGGTAAAAGTGGAGGAATAAAAAGACAGAGTGTGTCAGGAGGGGAAAGAATGTACGGAGATAAGCGTAAAGTTGTACAAAAGGAAAATGTAGGAAATAAGTATCAAACATATTTGAAAGTCCTTTATTTGAATGCACATAGTATTAGGAATAAAATTGATGAGTTGATGGTACAAATAATTACGTATGGATATGATATTGTGGCAATTACGGAAACATGGCTGCAGGGTGACCAGGACTGGGAATTAAACATACAAGGGTATTCGACAATTAGGAAAGACAGGCAAGAAGGAAAAGGAGGTGGGGTGGCTATATTAATAAAGCAAGAAATCACTGCAATAAAGCGAAATGATATTGGCTCAAAGGATCAGGATAACGAAACAATTTGGGTAGAAATAAGAAATAGTGAAGGGAAAAAAGCAGTGGTGGGAGTAGTCTATAGGCCTCCAAACAGCTGTAGCTCAGTTGGTCGGAGCATAAATCAGGAAATAGTTGGGGCTTGTAATAAGGGAACAGCTATAATTATGGGGGATTTTAACTTTCATATTGACTGGACTAATCAAGTCGGACATGGCAGCCTTGAAAAAGAGTTTATTGAGTGTATTCGGGATGGGTTCCTTGAACAATACGTTACTGAGCTGACAAGGGGGCAAGCAGTCTTAGATCTGGTCCTGTGTAATGAGACAGGACTAATAAAAAATGTCCTAGTAAAGGATCCCCTTGGAATGAGTGACCATAACATGGTCGAATTCCATATTCAATTAGAGGATGAGAGGGTTGGATCTCAAACAAGCGTACTGAGCTTAAATAAGGGAGACTATGATGGTATGAGAGCGGAATTGCTTAAGATGGATTGGGAAAATAGATTAAAGGGTAGATCGGTACTTGATCAGTGGTGTATATTTAAGGAGTTATTTTACAACTATCAAGAAAAATATATTCCACTGAAGAAAAAAGGGTGTAAAAGAAAAAGTAGTTATCTGTGGCTAAGTAAAGAAATAAAGCAAAGTATACGACTAAAAAGAAAGTTATATAAGGTAGCTAAATCTAGTGGGAAGATTGAAGATCAAGAAGCTTTTAAAGATCAGCAGCAAAAAAACAAAAAGATTGATTAAGAAGGGGAAGATAGATTATGAAAGTAAATTGGCGAAAAACATAAAAGAAGATAGTAAGAGTTTTTATAGTTACATAAAAAGAAAAAAGGTGGCTAAAGTACATGTTGGTCCCCTAGAAGATAAGACTGGGAAATTAATGGTAGGGGACGTGGAGATGGCGGAAACGCTGAACAAATATTTTGTATCTGTTGTTACAGTAGAGGACACTCAAAATATCCCAACACTGGATAAACAGGGGGCTCTAGGGGAAGAGAAGCTAACTACGATTCAAATCACCAAGGAAATGGTACTTGATAAATTAATGGGACTGAAGGTGGATAAATCAACTGGACCGGATGGCTTGCATCCTAGGGTCTTAAGGGAAGTGACGGTCGGGATTGTGGATGCATTAGTGATAATTTTTCAAAACTCGCTGGACTCAGCAATGGTCCCGGCAGATTGGAAAAATGCTAATATAACTCCTTTATTTAAAAAGGGCAATAGACAGAAGGCTGGGAATTATAGGCCAGTTAGCCTAACATCTGTGGTTGGCAAAATGTTGGAATCGATAATTAAGGAAACAGTAACAGGGCATTTGGATAAACATAGCTTAATAGGACAAAGTCAGCATGGCTTTACAAAAGGGAAGTCATGTTTGACAAATTTGTTGGAGTTCTTTGAGGACATAACATATAGATTAGATAAAGGGGAACCAGTGGATGTGTTGTATTTGGACTTCCAAAAGGCATTTGACAAGGTGCCACACCAAAGATTATTACTTAAAATAAAAAATCATGGGTTTGGGGATAATATTCTGGCATGGGTGGAGGATTGGCTTTCTAACAGAAAACAGAGAGTTGGGATAAATGGTTTATTCTCAGACTGGCAGTTGGTGACTAGTGGTGTTCCGCAGGGGTGGGTGTTGGGACCCCAACTCTTTACGATCTATATTAATGATTTGGAGAAAGGGACTAAGTGCAACGTATCGAAGTTTGCTGATGACACAAAGATGGGAGGGAGTGTAATGAGTGCAGAGGACATTGAAACTCTGCAGGGGGACATAGATAGGCTGAGTGATTGGGCAGACATTTAGCAGATGAAATATAATACTGACAAGTGTGAGGTCTTGCACTTTGGCAGGAAAAATAATAGAGCAAGTTATTATCTAAATGGGGAGAAACTGGAAAGTGCTTCTGTGCAAAGGGATCTGGGGGTCCTGGTGCAGGAAACACAAAAAGTTAGTACGCAAGTGCAGCAGGTGGTCAAGAAGGCCAATGGAATGCTGGCTTTTATTGCTAGGGGGATGGAGTATAAGAACAGGGAGTTCTTAATGCAATTGTACCGGGTATTGGTGAGACCACACCTGGAGTACTGCGTGCAGTTCTGGTGTCCATATTTAAGAAAAGACATACTGGCTCTCGAGGCAGTGCAGAGAAGATTCACTAGGTTAATTCCGGGGATGGGTGGGTTGATGTATGATAAGAGGTTGAGTAGATTGGGACTCTACTCTTTGGAGTTCTGAAGAATGAGAGGTGATCTTATTGAAACATATTAGATTGTGAAGGGGCTTGATCGGGTGGATGCGGGGAGAATGTTCCCAATGATAGGTGAAACTAGGACTAGGGGGCATAATGTTAAAATAAGGGGATGCCGTTCCAGGACTGAGATGAGGAGAAATTTCTTCACTCAGAGGGTAGTGGGGCTGTGGAATTTACTGCCCCAGAGAGCTGTGGAAGCTACTACACTCAATAAATTCAAAACAGAGATAGACATTTTCCTGGATAAAAATGGCATTAGGGAATATGGTGAGCGAGCAGGTAAGTGGACATGAGGCTAGGTTTAGATCAGCCATGTGATCTCCTGGACCAGTTTTCGATAGCCTGGATGGGTCAGAGAGGAATTTTCCAGATTTTTTGTCCTCAATTGGCAAATCGTTTTTGTTTTCCCCGGGTGATCACATGGGTTTGGGCGGGATGAATAATAAAATAAAATGATCGCCATGGTGCCCTGTTGGTTGGCACTGTTGCCTTGTGGGATTCGGTGAAAACTAGAGTTAAGTTTGGATCAGCCATGATCTTGTTGAATGGCGGAGCAGGCTTCAGGGGCCGATTGGCCTACTCCTGCTCCTATCTCTTATGTTCTTATGTTATGTATGTTGTGTTGTCTGGTCCAGCAGCCTTCCGTGGGTTGACTCCGCACAGGGTTCTTCTCACATCAGCCACAGTGAGACACAGCACCTGGTCATTTGGAGGAGAGGTGGATTTCGTCGCCACCACATCATTTTCTGCCTCAAAACGAGCATAGAAGTTGTTCAGCGCATCTGGGAGGGAAGCATCATCCGCACAGTAGGTGATGTTGTCCTGTAGTTGGTGATGTTCTGAATGCCCTTCCACATGCACCACGTGTCGCCACTGTCCTGGAAGTGGCTGTGGATTACTTGGGCATGTGCATGCTTTGCCTCTCTGATGGCCCGGGACAGCTTGGCCCTCGATGTTGTTAGAGCTGCCTTGTCGCCTGCTCTGAAGGCGGAGTCACGGGTCCTCAGCAGCGCATGCACCTCCGCGGTCATCCATGGCTTCTGGTTGGAGTGTGTAGTGATGGTCTTGGACACTGCGTCCGATTCTTATTAAGTCTCATATTATTGATTTGATGTATTCTGCCAATGTTCTGAGCAAATTGTTTATAAACTTCCTTCAATAGTTTTTAATGAAGTTTTCTTAAATTAAATCACATCTGTTCTTCAATAGGTATTGACAAGTGCTGTCAGTGTTCTCGTTAATCTCCCTGTCATTATGAGAGGGGTTAATACCCTGTTTCCAGAATTTACACATCCAGGTTCATGACAGGATTTATTTCCTGGACCTCCTAGTGAGTGGTTACACCACTGGTTCAAATGTTAGCTCTCAGGTTCCTTCCTCAGCGTGGCAAAGGAGTTTCATACAACACTTTTCTACTTTCCAATCTTTGCTATGTTTTAGAATGAGCTTTTACTTTGCGTATGAAACAGTCATGGTTTCCTGCATGAATCCCTGACTATTCTCAAAACTGCCTGTAACACTGGGCCACGTTTCCGCTCTCCTTTTGCTTCTTTAAAGCCTCATTTCCCCAAATAGCCTGAAATCTCGCCAGTGGGTTTCAATCAAATGTAGAATCTAAATGGAGACAGCAACTCAATGTTGAGTCAGTGTAAATGTGACGGCAACCAATTCTGCTTGCTGTGTACTTAGATTGCTTGGCAAATCAGTGACACCACAACTTCATTCTTCATAATCCAAATTCCATATCTCCTCTTCCTTTTTCCTCTTTTAATTAATTGAATTTGTCTAGAAAGAGACCTTTAGCTTCTGAGTGAATGTCTTTCTTAAATCCTTCTTCTGTTCCCTGCACCATGACCACTGTACTTTGATATGGTTTTATTGTGTCCCCCAGGATCAGATGATTCAATGACTCCACCTACATATCATGCCATCCTAATAATACTCCCAATATCCTGACTACAGACTGGAATCCAATCTTCCATAATCCACCCTTCCTTGAGGTTACATTATTTGGGTTTCTTAAACATTGCAAAGTTCTTCACAGATAAAGTGGATGTCTCTCATCTCAACTTGAGATAAAATCTGACAGATATTTGCTATTGCTCTAATTGTAACAGATATCTACTTAAAATTGCTTTTGTAACTACACGTAATCCACAAATTGTGTGTGGTTCCTGTGCTCTTCCTAGCATTGATTCTGTCTGCAACCTTTCATAAAGTGCAATGAAAGCTTTCTAACACTCTTTTGTCTGCTCCAATTGAGATGGCTCCTATGTAAACACATATAAACAGCTTGAGATCCTTTATAAACTAACAGGAATATTCCCTATGTCCCAAAATAATCATGAAGTGGAATCACCCACTAGTTTTGGTAGTTCTTTTTTCTCATCCATCCTCCTCTTGTCCGATTTCAATGTGAGCCCCATAAAACAGACCATCCTTTGCTCTTTCTGGGCTTTGGAAGGAGCCATGGTTGGAGCTGATCCAACACATGTAGCAGCATTGTATGTTCCTGAACTAAGCAGAAGAAAATAGAATCAATCATTGATCTGATGCATTAACTCTCCTTCTCTCTCCAATCATGTGACCTACCTGTTTTCCCAAAGTGTTCTATTTTCCTTTCAGACTCTGCCATTCAAACAGCATGCATTTCAAATTCAAAGTATGCATACATTATACAACCTTGAGACTCACCTCCTTACAGGTGGTCAGAAAACAAAGAAATCCACCCCCCCAAAAAAACATTAAAACGATGAAGACCGACAAACACCCAATGCGCAGAGAGAAAAACTAATTTTGCAAACAATAAAAGTAAGCAATTTGCATTTAGAATGTAAGTGAGTCCTCAGAGACAAAGGTCAGAGCAGCCAGAGCAGGCTTAGCTTCAGTGCAGCTTAGCAATGTTGCCGGGCACTGAGCAAAACCGGCCCGAACCTTGCATTTGTGTGTGTTAGTAGTAACATCCTATATTGTCTACATTTCCCTACTGAATTCCCATCTAAACATAACCATTTTCTGATGGAATATTAATTGGGTTATTGTGAGACTCATCCAACAGGGCTGCCCCTTAAAAGCTGAGGCCAATTTATGCTAATCTTCTTTTCTCATCTAAATAGACTAAAACCCACTTGAAGCATCAAACATAGTTCATCTTGTTGCTGAGCTTGTAATGCTACTGCTTAGATCAACCATGTCAATGAGTTTTAGGTTGGTGTGTTTTTATTTAATAATTTTATCAATTGTTGTCATCCATCTCTGTCTTAATAACTTATTAACTCAGAAATTTACACATGGTGCCGGAACTCCTACAAGTGCAGACATCTAAACAATGAGGTTCCTTACAACCATCTATAAATCTCTTGTTGTTTTCAGACATATTGCATGATCTCTGTGGATTTTCATAGGTTATCCCCTAGCGTCAGACTTTACCTAGCAAGAGAAAGTTGGAATCAGAATTACTGTTGGCATTTGAAAAGGAAGGGTATTTTGGTGTTAAGATGCTCAGACACAAAAGGGTACATGTCCAGTACTGGAAAGTGAGATTATTACAGATGGGTGCCCACTGTTCAGCATGGAAACAGTGGGATGAATGGCTTGTTTCCATGTTGTACACTTTTATCAACAAGGCTTCTGACATGCCCCTGCAGTTTGGTTTATGCTGGGTATGTTTCGCCCTCTCCTGTTCCATGAAGGTACTACTTCACTCCAGACTTGTCTTTCCTGAAACGCTGACTACTAGCTTTTTCCAGTTATGTACGTTCACCAATGCCACCCCTCATGAGCGCCTATCCTCTTTTCCCAGGAAGTCTGCCACTGGGTCAACCCTAACAGCTTGGCTGACGTCCCCAGGGCCAGTGCTGCTCCAGAAACATGTGAGGAGCAATAAGTACTCCCCGCTGGTCGAGAGGGTTCACCTTCTACATGCGAACCCCCAGTATGCTTACGTGGCCTTACCTGATGGGCGGGAGGACATGGTCTCCGTCCGCGACCTAATGCCTGCAGGAGCAGAAAACATCCAAGGATATGCACTGTTTTGAAAGGATAGGCAAGAAGCAGAATGGGTAACATTGTTCTAATGGTTAAAAAAAATTAAATGAAATCATTAGAAACAGATGATATAGGGTCAGGAGTCATTGTGGATAGAGTTAAAGAGCTGCAAGGGTAAAATGACCCTGATGGGAATTGTATGCAGACCCCCAACTATGAATATAGATGTGATCTACAAATTACAACAGGAGATAGGACAATGTTACAGTCATCATGAGGGACTTCAATGTGCAGGTAGATTGGAAAAATCAGGTTGGCACTGGATTACGGGAGGGGAATTTTTTAGAATGCCTGTTGGATTACTTTTTAGAGCAGCTCATGGTGAGCCTGCTCGAGGATCAGCTATTCTGGATTGGGTGTTATGCAATGAACCAAAATTGATCAGAGAGCTTAAGGTAGAAGAATCCTGAGGGAAAAGTGAGCATAATATGATCAAATTCACCCTGAAATTTGAGAAGGAGATGCTAAAGTCAGAAATATCAGTATTTCAGTGGAGTAAAGGGAATTACAGAGGGAAGATGGCCATAATTGATTGAAAATGAACACTGGCAGGGATGACAGTATAGAGTAGCAATGGCTGGACTTTCTGGAAGCAATTCAGAAGGCACAGGATATATACATCCCAAAGAGGAAGGCCTATTCTAAAGGAAAGATGAATCAAACCATAGCTAATATGAAAAGTCAAAACCAATGTAAAAGCCAAAGAGAAACATATATTAGAGCAAAGATTGTTGGAAAGTTGGAGGATTGCAGAGCTTTTAAAAATCAACAGAAGGCAACCAAAAGGGTCTTTAAGAAGGTAAAGAAGGAATACAAAAGTAAGCTTGCCAATAGTATTAAAGAGGATACCAAAAGTTTCTTCAGTTACATAAAGTGTAACAAGAGAAGTGGGAGTGGATATTGGACCCTTGGAAAACAATGCAGGTGAGGTAGTAATGGGGGAAAACAATATAGAGGATAAACTGAATAAATATTTTGTATCAGTCTTCACTGTAGAAGATACTAGCAGTATGGCCGAAGTTCTGGGTGTCAGGAATCATAAAGTGTGTGAAGTTACCAGAACTAGGGAGAAAGTTCTTGGGAAACTGATAGGTCTAAAGGTCCAGAGTTCTGAAGGAGGCAACTGAAGAGATCGTGGAGGCATTAGTAATGATGTTTCAAGGATCACTAGATTCTGGAATAGTTTCTGAAGACTGGAAAATTGCAAATGTCACTCCACTCTTCAAAAAGAGAGAGAGGCAGAAGACAGAGAACTATAGGCCAGTTAGTCTGACCTCAGTGGTTGGGAAGATGTTGGAGGCAAGTATTAAGGATGAGGTCTCAGGCTACTTGGAGGTATGTGAAAAAATAGGCTGTAGTCAGCATGGTTTTTTCAACGGAATATCTTGCCTGACAAATCTGTTGGAGTTCTTTGAAGAATTAACAAGCAGGATAGACTAATGAGAATCAGTTGATGTCATGTACTTGGATTTTCAGAATGCCTTTGACAAGGTGCTGCACGTGAGTTGCTTAACAGGCTACAAACCCATGAAATTAAAGGAAAGATTCTAGCATGGATAAAGCAGTAGCTGATTGGCTGGAGGTTAAAGAGTGGGAATAAAGATGGCCTTTTCTGGCTGGCTGCTGGTGACTAGTGGTGTTCCATGGGGGTTTGTGTTGGAACCAATTCTTTTTACGTTATATGTCAATGAGTTAGATGATGGAATTGATGGCTTTTTTGCAAAGTTTGCAAACGATATGAAGATAGGTTGAAGAGTAGGTACTTTTGAGGAAGTAGAGAGGAAGAAAGACAGACAGATTAGGAAAATGAGCATCGAAATGGCAGATGGAATACACTGTGGGAAAGTGTATGGTCATGCATTTTGGCAGAAGAAATGAAAGAGCTGACTATTTTCTAAAAGGAGAGAAAAGATGAAAAAACTGAGATGCAAAAGGATTTGAGAGTGCTTATGCAGGATTCCCTAAAAGATCAGTCTGTAGTGAGGAAGGCAAATAGAATGTTAGCATTCATTTCACGAGGACTAGAATATAAAGTCAAGGATGTAATGTTGAGACTTTATAAAGTACTATTGAGTCCTCAGTTGTCAGCAGATTCAGGCCCCTTGTCTTAGAAAGTATGTGCTGAAACTGGAGAGGATTTAAAGGAGATTCACAAAAAATGATTCCAGGATTGAATAGCTTATTTTATGTGATGGCTCTGGGCCGCTGTTGACAAAAATTCAAAAGAATGACGGTGACCTCATTGAAACCTATTGAACGGTGAAGGGCCTTTATAAAGTGGATGTGGAGAGTATGTTTTCTACGGTGGGAGAGTCTAAGACCAGAGGATACAGCCTCAGAGTAGAGGACTGTCCTTTTAGAGAGCAGAAGAGGAGGAATTTCTGTAGTCAGAGGTGGGGAATCTGTGGGAAGTTTGCCACAGGCAGCTCTGGAAGCCAAATCTTCATAGATATTCAAAGAAAAAAATTGAAAGATTCTTGACTGGTCAGAGCCCAAAGGGATATGGGGATTGATGCTGACAGGAAAATTGGATCAACCATGATGAAATGACCTCGATGAGCCAAACGGCCTAACTCTGCTCCAATATGTTATGGTTTAATGGTCTTAATGGCAGAACCCTTAACAGGATTGATATACAGAAGATATTAGTGTCCAAGTCTAAATCCCCCTGAAAGTGACAATGCACATTTGATAGAATGGTAAAAAAGTCATTTGGCATGTTTGACTTCATCACGAGGGACAGCCGGAGGTGCAGTGCGAGCACACCCAGCACATCTTTAAGAAAAAAGCTGAACTAAGCAAGCTAATTAATTAGGTGCCTGTGGTGAACTACATATACCTGTCTGGACACGCCCCCTGCTGACTGCTCCTGTGGCTCCTCCCACAGACCCCTGTATAAAGGTGATCAAGGCCTGAGCCCGGCCTCTCAGTCTCCAGGATGTAGTATGGTGGTCACTCACTGCTTATTCCTTCTTCCAGTCAATAAAAGCCGATATCTCACCTTTACATCTCAGAGTGAGTTATTGATGGTGCATCAATTTTATTGACTGGAAGTTTTAAAACATGGAAACCGTTTTACGTCCGGAAAGATTGGAGCAATAAGTACTCCCCGCTGGTCGAGAGGGTTCACCTTCTACATGCGAACCCCCAGTATGCTTACGTGCCCTTACCTGATGGGCGGGAGGACATGGTCTCCGTCCGTGACCTGTTGCCTGCAGGAGCAGCAGACCACACCCCCCCGAAGGAGATGTGTGAGACAAGTTCTGTACAGAGCTGTCAGTGCCTAGAACGTGTTGCCAGGGACAGTAGTGGGAGCAGATATGATAACACTGTTGAAGAGACCTTTAGGTAGACACAGAAAATGCAGGGAATGGGGGGTTTTGGATTATGTGCAGGCTGAAGAGATTAAATTGGCATCTTACTTGGCATGGATATTATGGGCTAAAGGGCTTATTCCTGTGCTGTATTGTTCTATTTTCTACTCAATTGGAAACATTTGCATGCAAAGAGATTATAATACTAATCTATGCAGAGCATTCTCATAAATTCTCACAAAACATTGGGGTTTGCACTGGATCCATGAGGCCCACTGATATGAGTTACTGTAGGTGATGCCCTCTATCCTTTTTGATAGTTCTGGTCAGTGTCTCATAGCACTCAGATCTGAGTGACAAAGGTACAACAGATGGCTGAATTAGTGGCATTGCTGTTTAAGTTGAAAGCTTTCTCCTGACCATGACCTTGGTAGGGTTGAGCAAGAAATACTGGACCAGAAAACTATAAGGAGAGGATGTGCAGATCAGCTTGAAGCCCTTTTGTGGTATGTTCAGCCGGATTGAAATCAATCAGAACATAATTCCATTGGCTCTTCTGAGTTGATTGCCAATTATGCACATAAACAGAGAATCATCTTGTTTCATTAAATATGTAACCAAGCACAAACTTGCTATTGCTAAAGAACTTGATATCATCTAGTTCTGTGTCCAGCTATTCAGTTATCACCTCTGCCATCTCAATTGCTGGAACAGGAGAACCGAGTTCAAGTTCTGGTTTGGTGAGATATGGTTTGGGAGAAAGCTTTGCCTTGCCCAGGATGAATGCCTTTCCACTGTGTGCATCAAATTGAATCATAACTAATCTGTGCAGGAAATGACATAAAAGACAGCTTATGTACAGCAAGTGATGTTCATAGAAAATGAGCTGTGCCTCTAGAGGCCAGAACAAGAGAAATAAGAAGGTTCAAAGAGCATATGAACTGATTTCCTTTAGGACAATACATTTCTATATTGTCCTAAAGAAAAGCAGTTTATTTGCCCTTTATGTTTATAAAGGTTATTGGAAGTAATGACATATAAATTCTGTCACAGCTGTCATGCATCCAATTATGTCTTTAGCATCACCTAGAATTTCCTTTTCATTCTTATGATGACTGTACCTGGACTTTTCTGGACTTCTTGTAGGGTTCTGGATCATCGCTCTTAAACTTTGCAGATCTAGTCCTCAGCAGACTGTGAGTCTCCTAGATCATCTCAGACTTCTCGTTGGTTATGTCCGGTCTAATTTTGAAAGCATATTATCCACACAGCTCTTGAAGAAGTTGATGGCAACTGTGATATATTCATTCAGATCCAAAGACGAGTCCCTGAATATGACATGGTATGGAGGCCCTGGGACCCTGCATTGCAGTTTTACCTGGAGCCCAGTCTGGCAGCCATGCTTTCCAAGATAACGTAGAGGAAGCTTCAGCTACAGCACTCACTCCCTGGATGGTCTGGTCCTCGGATGGGGATTCCAAAGATAGGGTTGATAGTTTTTTTTTAATGATTTAAAACAGTCTCTATGGCTGCAAATTTCATCTGTAGTAATTCCGTATGGGAACACTAAGTGATGCCATTGGGAGCAGCACACAAAATATGTTAACACTCTGGAGCCTTCTTGCTGAAACTCCTGCACCATCTTGTTCAACACAAGAGCATCTCACACAAACATCACTCACAAGAAGACCAACACACAAAGCTCTATCCTCAAGTAGCGTACAGAAACAGCTTCACACACAAGCCTCAACCACAACCAACACACCAACGATGCTTCACCCACAAAGACTTTGACTGCTTCTTTCCATGTTATATTATCTTAGGACATAGGAATAGAGTTAGGCCATTTGGCCCATCAAGTTTGGTCTACCATTTCATCATGTCTGATCCAATTTTTCTCTCCGACCCAATCTCCTGCCTTCTCCCTCTATCTCATCATATCCTGACCAATCAAGAATTTATCAACCTTTGCAATAAAGACTTGGCCTTCACAGCTGCCAGTGGCAATGAATTTCACAGATTCACCACTCTCAGGCTAAAGCAATTCCTCCTCATCTCTGTTGTAAAACGACATCCCTCTAAACTGAGGCGGTGTCCTCTGGTCTTAGATTCTCCCACCACAGGAAACATCCTTTCCACATCCACTCTATCAAGGCCTTTCAACATTTGATAGGTTCAATTAGGTCACTCCTCATTCTTCTAAATTCCATTGAATACAGGGCCAGAGCAATCAAGCCCTTTTCAAATGACAAGTTGTTCGAATCTGGAAAAGAGTACAGTCACCTTTTCAGGACAGAACCCTTCAGCAAGACTCTCTGAAGGGTCTCGGCCCAAAACATTGACTGTACTCTTCTCCATAGATGCTGCCTGGCCTCCTGAGTTCCACTAGCATTTTGAATGTGTTGCTTGGGTTTCCAGCATTTGCAGACTTTCTATTGTTTGTGATTAGATCATTTTCGTGAACCTCCTTTGAACCCTCTCCAGTTTCAACACATCCCTTCTAAGATAAGTGACCCAAAACTGCTCACAATATTCCAAGTGAGGCCTCACCAGTCCTTTATAAAGTCTCAACGTTACATCCTTGATTTTATATTCTAGTCCTCTTGAAATAAATGCTAGCATCACATTTGCCTTCCTCACCAAAGACTCAACCAGTAAATTAACCTTTAGGGAATCCTGCACAAGCACTTCCAAGTCCCTTTGTACCTGAGATTTTTGTATTTTTTTCTCCATTCAGAAAATAGTCAACTTTTTTATTTCTTTTACCTAAGTGCATGACCATACACTTCCTGACACTATATTCCATCTACCAATTCTTTGCCCATTCTCCTAATCTGTCTGTCTTTCTGTAACCACACAACTTCCTCAAAACTACCTGCCCCACTACCTATCTTCATATCATCTACAAACTTTGCAACAAACCCATCAATTCCATCAAGCAAATCATTAACATAAATCATTACATAGTAAAAAGAATCGGTTCTAATACAGACTCCTGTGGAACACCAGTAGTCACCAACAGCCAATGAGAGAAGACTCCCTTTATTTCTATTCTTTGCCTTCTGCCAAGAGTAAAAATACTTTGCTTTATATGACCATTGTTTCATCCATGCTAATATCTTTCAACTAATACCATATGCTTGTAGCTTGTTAAGCAGCCTCATATGTAGCATCTTGTCAAAGCCCTTCTGAAAATCCAAGTATACAACATCAAATAGTTCTCCTTTGTCTATCTTGCTTGTTATTTCTTCAAAGAATTCCAAGGAATTTTAGGCAAGATATTCCCTAAAACTGTTCATTTTTCTACGCTGATTATGGTCTCTTTTATCATGTGCCTCCATGTACCCTGAAACCACATCCTTAACAATCAACTCCAATATCTTCCCAGCCACTGAGGTCAGACTAACTGGCCTATAAATTCCTTTCTTCTGCCTCTTTCTTTTCTTGAAGTGTGGAGTGACATTTGCAATTTTCCAGTCTTCTGGAACCATTCCAGAATCTAGTGATTCTTGAAAGATCATTATAATACCTTCATGATCTCTCCAGCCACCTCTTACAGAAATCTGGGGTGTACACTGTCTTATCCAAGTGATTTATCTACCTTCAGACCTTTCAGTTTCCCAAGAACCTTCTCCCTAGTAATGGTAACTTCACACACTTCATGACCTCTGACACCTGGAACTTCCAGCATACTGCTATTGTTTTCCACAGTGAAAAGTGATGCAAAATACTTATTCAGTTCATCTGCCATTTTGTTGTCCCCCATTACTACCTCTCCCACATCATTTTCCAATGGTCTGATATCTACTCTCGCCTCTCTTTTACGCTTTATGTACCCGAAGAAACTTTAATAGTATTGGCTAGCTTACTTTCATATTCCATCTTTACATTCTTACATTTTTTAGTTGTCATCTGTTGATTTTTAAAAGCTCTGCAATTGTCTAACTTCCTACTAATTTTTGCTCTATTATATGCCCTCTCTTTGGCTTTTATGTTGGCTTTGACTTCTCTTGTTAGCCACAGTTTGTATCGATTTTCCTTTAGAATACTCTTTCCTCTTTGGGCTGTATATATTCTGTGCCATCTGAATTGCTTCCAGAAAGTCCAGCCATTGCTGCTCTGCCATCATCCTTGCCAGTGTTCTTTTCCAATCAATTCTGGCCAACACCACTCTTACTCCACTGAAATAATGATACATCTGATTTGAGCATCTCCTTCTCAAATGTCAGGGTGAATTCAATCATATTAAGGTCATTTTCCCCTCAGGGTTCTTTGACCTTAAGCTCTCTGATCAATTTTGGTTCACTGCACAATACCCAATCCAGAATAGCTGATCCTAGAGAAGACTCAACCACCAGCTGCTCTAAAAAGCTGATCCGATAGATATTCTAGAAATTCTCCACCCCATCATTTAGCACTAACCTTATTTTCCCAATCTACCTGCGTATTGAAATCCATACTGACTATCGTAACATTGCCCTTTTGACAAGCATTTTGATGATGTAATTTGTAGACCATATCCTTATTACTGTTTGTGAGTCTGTATATAACTTCCATCTGTGTCTTTTTACCCTTGTAGTTCCTTAGCTCTATCTACCAAAATTCAACAGCTCTTTCTAAAGATTTGATTTTATTTTTTATCAAGAGACCATCCCTCCTGCCTTCCTGCCTGTCCTTTCAATACCATGCGTACCCTCGGTCATTAAGCTATAATCTTCCTTCAGCCATGATTCAGTGATGTCTACAACATCATACCTGCCAATCTGTAACTGTGATACAAGGTCATCTACCTTATTCCATTTACTGCACACATTCAAATATAACATCTTCAGTCCTGTATTCATCCTTTTCGAATTTGTCCACCTTTTATGTTGCAACTCATTCTGTTGACTGCAATTTGGCCCCATCAGCTGCCTCTCCTTGCTAGGATACTCACTACACATTGCCTCTGTATGTAAACCAACTACCTCATCTTCAGCACTATCACTCTAGTTCCCATACCCTTGCCAAATTAGCTTAAACATACCCAGCCAATCTGCAGCAAGGATATTGTATCCCCTTGGGTTCAGGTCATACCTTTTGTACAGGTCATACCTTCCCCAGAAGAGTTTCCAATGATCCATAAATCTGAACCCCTACACCTCGCACCAGTTCCTCAGCCATGCATTCCCCTGTCAAATTATTCTATTCTTACCCTCAGTGGCACATGGCACAGGCAACAATCCAGAGATTACTATCCTGGAGGACCTGTTTCTCAGCTCTCTACCCAGCTCTCTAAAATCTCTTTTCAGGACCTTTTTACCTTGTCTGCCTGTGTCATTGATGCCAATATGCACCAAAACTTCACCCTCGCCCTTGAGAATGCCATGGACCCAATCCAAGACAACCCTGATCCTGGCACTAGGGAGGCAACATACCATGCAGATGTTTCAATTGCACCCATAGAAACTCATCTCTCTTCCTCTGACAAAGGAATCTCCCATCAACACCGCAGTCCTCTTCACCTCTCTGTTCTTCTGAGCCACAGCACCAGACTCAGTGCCAGGGACCCATTCACTGTGACAACTACACCCCCTCCACCCTTAACTGTCCCCCTCAGTAATATCTAAAGTTGGAAAATTATTATTGAGGGGAATGGCCACGGATACTTCGCACTGGCTGTGCGTTTCCCCTCCTTCTCCTGACAGTCACCCAGTTATCCATCCCTTGCAACCTTGGGATGACTACCTCCCTTTAGCTGCTGTCTATCGCCTCTTCATTCTCCCGTATGAGTCAAAGGTCATCAAGCTCTTTTTACACAGCCATGGCATGGATTACCCAACTCAGAGACAAATGGTGGAAAGCTCTGGTTTTAATCTGAGTGAAAGGTCTATGCGCTGCTTCCTGCTAATTGGTTGCTCCTCAACTCAGAGAAGCTGCGGCAAAACCCCACCACTGAAATCTCGATCGCCCTCCTGACTAAAAGGTTGCTCTTTTTATGCAGCGTGACATAGATTGTCCAGCTCCATGATAGGTTAATGATTTGGATGATGGAATTGAGGGCTTGGGGGTCTTATTTGTAGATGATACAAAGATTTGTGGAGGGGTTGGTAATGATGAGGAAGCAGGGAGTCTGCAGAAGGATGTAGGCAGATTAACAGAATGGGCAAAGAAGAGGCAGACGGAATATAGTGTCAAGAAGAGTTCAATCACGTACTTTGGTAGAAGGAACAAAGACGTGGACTCTTTTCTAACTTGGGAGAAAATTCATTAAATCAGTGGTAAGGAAGGCTAAATGCAATGTCTGCTTTCATTTCGAGAGAGACTAGAATATAAAGCCAAGGATGTAATGGTGAGCATTAGTCAGACTGTGTGGAGTATTGTGAGCAGTACTGGGCCCCTCATGTAAGAAAGGATGTGTTGGCATTGGAGAGTGTCCAGAGGAGGTCCTCGCAAATGACCCTGGAAATGAAAAGGTTAATGTATGAAGAAAGTTTGATGGCTTCGGACCTATACTTGCTGGAGTTTAGAAGAATCTAAACTCCAGGTGAATCTCATTAAAGCCTCGCAAGTGTTGACAGGTGTTTCCTATAGTGGGGGAAGACTAGGCCCAGATGTCACAGACTCAGAATAATAAGATGTCCTTGGAGTACAGAGGTGACAAGGAGTTTTTTTCACCAGAGGGTGGTGAAACTGGAATTCATTGCCACAGAGGATCTGGATACAAAGCTATTAAGTAATCTTAAAGCAGAAGTTAATAGGTTCTTAATTAGTAAGGGTGTCAAAGATTACAAGCAAAAGGCAAAAGAATGGGGTTGAGAGGGACAATAAATCAGCTATGATAGAATGGCAGAGCAGACTTGATGGGCTGAATGGCCTAATTCTGCTTCTATGTCTTATGGTCTTATGGATATTTAACTGCTCCTGGAGTGTTTGCATTAAGAAATAGGCAGGGAGAGAGAGAGAACAGTAGCGGGAAGAAATATTGTTGTAAACAATTCTATATTGGACAGAGCATTGCATATTATAGAACATAGAACATAAAAGAGTACAGCACGGGAGCAGGCTATTTGGCCCACAATACTAAGCCAAACCAATTAAATAGTTACCAAATGGTGAACTAAACCAATCCTTCTGCCTCCACAATGACCATATCCTTTCATTTTCCTCACATACCTGTGCCCATTTAAATATCTCTTAAATATCCCTGATATATTTGCCTCTACCACTAGCCTAGATAGCACATTACAGATACCCACCACTCTCAGTGTAAAAAACACATGTACCCCTCATGTCTTCTTTGATCTTACCCCTCCCCCCACCCCTCACTTGAATGCATGCCCTTTGGTATTAGACTTTTCAATGCTGGGAAAAAGATGCTGTCTGTAACTATGCCTCACATAATCTTATAAACCTCTATCAGATCTCCCCTCAGTTTCCACTGCTCCAGAGAAAAAGCAACCCTACTTTGTCCAGTCTCTCATTATAAAGGTTATCTCTCATTATATCGACTAATAAAGGCAAGTATACCATATGCCTTCTTAACCTCCCTATCAAACTGTGTAGCCACTTTCAGGGAGTTATGAACTTTGCCCCCCCCCCCCTCCCCTCCAGATCCCTCTGCTCATCAACACTGTTAAGATTTCTTGCACTTAACAGAAACCTAGTGTCTCCTTACATTTGACCTACCAAGATGCAACATGTTCACATTTGGCCATGTTAAGCTTTACCTGCATTTCTCTGCCCACATTTGCAATTGATCTATATCCTATATTCTTCACCAGTCTTCAATGCTATCCACAACACCACTTCTGTTAAAGAGTCTTATAAATAAATGTGACCTAGTACTTTAATAAACAATAAACAGTAAAGAAAGCACTGAACAGCAGTTTGATTACTTTTATCGTGTTTTGCATCATTTATTACATTATTTGAATTATCTATGAAGGTTGATTACTCTGGAGATTTTGAGAATCAGAATCAGGTTTATTACCACTGACCTACATCATGAAATTTGTTTTGTAACAGCAGTAAAGTGCTTTTGCTTTTTTTTCCTGCATATTGGGTGTTCGATGGTCTTGTATGACTTTCTGGTTCATGACTGTCTGTTAGGAGATGAATCTCCAGGTTGTAAAATGTATACGTACTTTGATAATAAATGTACTTTGAATTTTGACCTTTGAAGACTTAAAAATGACTATAAGTTATAAAATAAATGAATAGTGCAAAAGGCGAATAATGAGGTAGTGTTCATGGCTTCACAGACCATTCAGAAATCTGATGATAATGGGACAGAAGTTGTTCTTAAAATGTTGATCCTCAGTTTCCTGTACCTCCTCCCAATGATAGCAACAAGAAGAGAGTATGTCCTAGATGATGAGGATCTTTAATGATGGATGACTCCTTTTTGAGACACTGTTTCATGGAGATATTCTCAATAACGGGAGGGCCGAGCATATGATAGAGCTGGCTGACTATAAGAGGAGCGAAGGGAGAATATGAGGGAAGACAGGTGATAAACATACCCAAACTTTTCATGAAGAGAGATGAAGCCAATAAGAAACTTAAAAATAGGTCACTAGTCCCTGCTTCCCCCTCCAGAGGGGCTGCCCACCAGCTGACTGATTCTAGCATTTTCAGCTTTCATTTCAGGACAGTTTTCACCTTTGCAAGTAAGCAATGTTTGAAGTGGAAGTACTTAAATAATATGTTGAGTATATATTCAAAGATTCAAGGTACATTTATTATCAAAGTATGTATGCGGTACATGAGCCTAAAACTCGTCTTCCTCACACACAGTCATGAGACAAAGAACCATGGAACCAACCCATTCAAAGAAGAGCATCAAACATCAAAACACCCTCCCCCCATGCGCAGAAAAATTGCACCAACAGCATTAAAAATGAGCAAAACAGAATGTAAAACACAAAATCAAAAAAAGCATATTTTAGTTCGGTTCATTGTCTGCAGGCCACCCTGATTCAAGAATTGCCCAAAAGCAATAACAAGAAAGAGTGACCTGAGCTGGAACTAGGACGCATCATAAATTTGAATCTACATTCCACGTCGATTAGACTTTGCTCCAGCACAATCCACCGACAGATTCGAGGGGGAGAGAGGTCACTCGGATATAACGACTTACACTCGGGAGCAGTGAGCAGTGACTACCACATGCAGAGACCTTCTCCAGCAGCAGTGAGCAAGAGGCTATAGGTGGGGCTGAACACTCATTCTCCCTCTGCCCCCACTGCAGTGATTTCAATCTTCCTTGGTGCTTTAATCTGTGAGAGGTGGAATCGATCACGGACTCACACCCCGTCTCCTGACTTCTGAGCCTTTACGCCGCCTACTTTGGTCACAGTCTCGAGGAACTCTCTCAGAGACAGCAACCTACTAGATCGGCCCGAAATCACACCATCAGAAGATAGATGACAGGCTGTAACAGTAGCAGAACTATATACAAAATAAAAAGAAGATATAAAAGATGTGAGGAGAATTGCTTCATGAACCATTTTAAGAATGTCACCATTGGTAGTGTTGTCCACTGGTGCCATCTTCTCTCTTTTTAATAATAGATAATGTTTCATATTAATAACTTGACGTTAGATGTATTGGACACAATTTCCAAATTTGCAAATGGCAGGTTGTTTGGAAGGAGCAAAGTAATGTGCAGTGCAGAAAGACTGCTAAAGTAAGTAGATGGGAAAGATGAAATTTAAGTCAAGGAAATGTAAAGAGTTACATTTTGCTCCATAAGCCCGAAAGACCAGAGCATACAGGAGCAGAATTAGGTCATTTGGCCCTTTGAGTCTGCTCCGCATTCAATCATGGATGATTTAATAACCCTCTCAACTCCACTCTCCTGTCTTCTCCCAATAACTTTTGAAGCACTTACTAATCAAGAACCTATTAACCTTCACTCCACTCTAAATATACCCAATAACTTGGCTTGTGGCAATGAATTCCACAGATTCACTACCCTCTGACTAAAAAAAATTCCTCCTCATCTCTGTTCTAACGGTATTTCTTTCTATTCTGAGGCTGTCCTCTCTAGTCCTAGACTCCTCCACCAAAGGAAACATCCTCTCCACATCCACTTTATCTAGGCCATTCACTATCAATAGGTTTCAATGAGATCCCATCATTCTTCTGATCTCCAATGAGTACAGGCCCAGAGTCATCAAACATTAACCCTTTCATTCCCAGGATATTCCAGTGAACGTCCTTTGGACCCTCTCTGAAAGAACTCTCAGAAGAACAAAAAACTCTGTCAATATCTGCGTCCACCCCTTTTAGCCTGGCTCCAGTTGCCACTCAACCCGTACTTACCTGGATCCACCTGTCACCTATCAGCCTCTGCCTCACCCCTCCCTCTCATCTCTTTATATCGACAATCTCTTCTTTGCACTTTCAGTTTTGGTGCAGGATCTCAACCCAAAATGTCGACTATCCTTGCCTCCTCAGATACATTTAATCCACGGAGTTCCTCCAGCAGCTTGTTCCCCTGCTCCCCCCCCCCCCCACCTTTTTAAAATCTATTGTCTTATTTCTTTCACAGATGCATATAATTCTGTCATCAAAAAAGAGAATTGTGGTGGAGAACCATAGCAATGTTAAGAACAATTGAAAGTAATCTAAATCATTAAGTGGACTTACACTGCAATATAAAAATCTGTCAGTAGACGGAGCCCAACGACTAGATTGTGTACAAGGTAGAATATTGTTTCCTGCAGCCTTAAATGAACCAATGCTCCATCAAAAGAGCTTTGGAGATATTCATCAGCATCTTTGGTGCAATCAGATGTGGTACTGAATGTTTACTGATAGCTTTGATTACTGAGAAAAGTGTCGTTAAAGTTTAATCTTGTTTCTATACATTCACTTAATATAGCAGTGATAGGGCATAGAATCCACAGGCTCCAGGGTGTCAAGAATATCTGTTCATTACTTAATGAAGGGAGGTTGCATTAACTATGAAAACTGGGTGTCTTTTATATAATGCGTGACTGAGATTGCTCAGGTGATACACGGAGACATTTTGCAGGCAGTTCACAAAACTACTAGAGATGCTTCCCTGAACTACAATCTCTGCAATCTCCAGCCTGTAATTTCCCTTCAACAAGTGTACTTTTGACCCATCTAATTGAGCTGATGGTTTTATGGTCTCATGAAGGATTTAGTGAACATGACTCTAGGTACAGGCACAGCACCTTGCAGCGGACAAGCGTCGGATGTTGCTGAAGGGTGGGTGCTGCTTAAAGCCTCAGGCCTGATCAAGCATCAAGGCCCAAGAGTGGTGTTCTGCCCCACTGCTCCGTGCCAGCCAAGATCCCCCACCTGAGCATGTCCCACCTGCTTGCTTTTGACACATCTCCCTCTCTTCTTGTAACTACCATTGGGCGGGAAGTGCAGGAGTCTTGTTTCCCTGGACATCCGGTTCGGGAGCTCTTGTTGCCCTGCAGCCACTGGGCTTCTGGACTGTCTTCACTCAGCTCAGCACTGAACAGACTCCGCAGTCAGTGGACTCACCTTTTGGGACTCTGAAGCTTGAGTTCTTAATATTACCTTCTCTGTTATTTGCACAGCTTGTCTTCATTTTCACTTTGAAAGTTTGTTGGTCTTCAGTTTTTCATGGATTCAATCGAATTTCTTTGTTTTCCTGTGTGTGAGTGCCCGCAAGAAAATGAATCTCAAAATTGTATATAAGTACTTCAATAATAAATCTATTTTGAACTTTGACAGCTGAGGTTGTTCATTAAAGATCTACCCCAATGCACATGTGTGTCTTTGATTTAATTCATACTCTTTTGCAATGAACCAATATTCCTGAGCCATTAGAGCAGTAGACATTGAGAAACTGTGGCAGTCTGGAAGAATCTGAATTCTGCAACAAGTTTACAAGACACTTGTATACTGATTTTAAAAGAGTCGTGTATATAGTCACAGCTCTAAGGATGCCAAATGTAAGTGCAGTTGTTTCTTCCCAGACTCTTCCGGTTTCTGGTCTCTACTGGTTTAAGTTGGCACTGGTGAATCACAGCGATGACTTGCTGGTAGCAAACAAAACTATTGATTACTGTATTAATCACACTTTTTCTCAGGTATGATTACCGCAATCAAAGGATTCAAAGCTACAGTTAGAATCAAAGTATGCAATTCTGAGATTCTTCATCTCCAGATAGCTACGAAACCAAGAAAAAAAAGACCAACAATACAATCATCAACCCCCAAATCCCCTTCCCCACTCAAAAAAGCAAACAAGAATGGAGCAGGAACATCGACCCCCCAAATTCCCCCTCTCCTACATGAAAAAGCAAACAAAAACTGACAGGAACATTAACACCCCCCCCCCAAATCCCTCTTCCTACACACAGAAAAGCAAACAAAAAACGGAGCAGGAACATCGACTCCTCAAATTCACCCCCGCACGATAAAACTGACAAAAATGGAGCAGGACCATTGACCCCCACCCCCAAATTCTCCTTCCCCCACACAAAATAAATGAGAAAGAACAGGCAAAAACGCAGGATATAAAAAACTATAGAACAGAAAATAGGACCATAGACCGTAGTTCAAATCCATACTTGTATCCATAATGAAAACACAGAAAACCTCGGTAACATTCTCCAGGCATAATGGCAGGCCACACAGTCTCCACTCTCAAGCAACAGAGCATTCCAGCGGCGATCAAAAGGCAGGCAGCCGATGCTCACCTTCTCCAGTCACCTTGATGTTTCCATCTCTCTCGTAGCTTTAATCAGTGAACAATGAAAGCTTTAATCAGCAAAGTGGATCAAACATCGGCTGCCTCTTGGAATCCTCTCAGACACAGCAAAGCACTGGATCACACAAACAATCCCCAAACTGCAAATCACAGGCTCTATCAATTCCAGAAACACATTCAAGATGAAAAATAGGCATAAAAGACATTAAAAAAAGAGAAATAAATAGTCTCGCAGCCTATCCATAAGATGTTGATCATGGGTGTGTTGTATGCAGGCACTCTCTCAACCAGAAATCATATACAACCTTAGCCTAGCCTGTAACTTCCCTTTTGGAATTGAGCTTTTCAACCTCCTGTGCAACTTGGCATTTTTGTGGTCTGAACTGAAGTCTCAAAGGTGCAGGACGGATGCGACGTGATATGTACGGGATGAATCAAGAGCAGGGAATGAGCCAATGTTTGCCATTGGTGGAGCAGACATGGAGGTGATTCAATGGAGCAGAACTGAGCTGAAGCAAATGGGTCCTGGGCCTGGGCTCAAGAGCAAGGGAAGACACAAAATTTGATCAATTTAAGCACCAGGTCGGGTACAGGCCAAATCAAGTTGGTGGGGCCGGTGCCTGAGAGTGTGTCAAAACAACTAGGTCTGAGTCTGAGAGCACTGAATGACTCCAGGTTTGGATGATTTAAGTGCCTAGCCAATTTGAAAGGGTCAGGGTGTCAGGGCTGGAGGAAAGGAATAGGCCAGTTCAGCTCACTGTTTCACAAAGTTTACACACTTCTGCACTGAACTGAGGCTGTGGCCTGCAACTAATGGGCTCTTGAATAAGCTGCAATAATGGCTGGATTCATGGTTGTGGACTCACAATCGTGAACTTCAGTTCTGAATGTTATTTGCTTTCTTTTATTGTTTGTATGATTTGAGGTTTTTTTCCTGCATATTGGGTGTTTGACTGTCTTTTTTTAATTGGGATTTGTTTTTGTGGCTGTCAGTAAGGAGACGTAACTCAAGGTTGTATAAAGTAGACATACTTTGATAATAAATGCACTTTGAACTTTTAATTAAATTTTATCATCATCAGTTGAAGCTTTACCTTGAGGAATAAAAGTGCTGTATTTTGATGGGCATGTGTGAAAGAAAGAAATGTGAGGGAGCTGCTTTAGTCTAAAGTTAAAAGGGTAATTAATGAGACAAATGAGATTGCTCCCCTAGGAGGTGGCATGAACCTAATGGGCCAAAAGGCATCTTTCTATGTTATAACATTTTAAAAAATAGCAACAATGTACTCCCATAGCAGTATGTTAATTTATAAGGACATTCATTTGGGTCATTATTTTTGGAAGCATACCTTTAAGCACTTCGAAGAATTTTTGATATTCATCATGGCTTGAGATATTAGATATCCTTAAAGTATTTAAAAATTGAAATATTGAATAATTTTTGTAAGCTTTTGGGGGCTTAAGCTCTTTATTTCTTTGGGTATTTAGTTTTGCATTTATGAAGCTTTTAAAGCTTCTGCAATGTTTTAGTAGAATTTAGAAGTCTTTAAACACCAGGATATCACTAGCTGGGTTTGGAATGGGGACATGAGAATTGGTCAACTGTCAAAGTTTTTTTGTGCCATGTTGTTGATGTGATTTTAGATGCAATATGTGATATCTCTTCAAACCATCAAAGTACCATGCTCTGTGAAAACATCCCAAAATGAAATGTGAAGGATCAGAAGTTTTCTGTTGTAATGAGGAAATCATTCCTGTTTATTCCTAATCATCAATCATTTGGCTTAATTCAACCACAATAACAAAGGAACTTACTATTTTTAAAGCCTATAGATGCATATCATTCTTTGCAATGAATTTGAATTTACTATAAGCCATCTTACCAGTTAATGGGTAAGATGGGTGTTGTCTACAGGCCCCCAAACAGTAGCATGGATATTGGGTGCAAGTTGAATAGGGAGTTAACATTGGCATGTGGTAAAGGTAATGTCGCAGTAGTTATGGGGGATTTCAACATGCAGGTGAACTGGGAGAATCAGGTGGGTGCTGGACACCAGGATAGGGAATTTGTAGAGTGCCTACGGGATGCATTCTTGGAACAGCTTGTACGAGAGCCAACCAGGGACAAGGCTATTCTGGATTTAGTGTTGTGTAATGAACAGGATTTGATAAGCGATCTTGAAGTAAAGGAGCCATTAGGAGGTAGTGACCATAATATGATAAGTTTTTATCTGCAATTTGAGAAGGATAAGGGCAGATCAGAGGTGTCAGTGTTGCAGTTGAACAAAGGAGACTATGGAGCCATGAGGGAGGAGCTGGCCAAAGTTAAATGGACGGATATCCTAGCAGAAAAGACAGTGGAACAGAAATGGCAGGTATTCTTGGGAATAATGCACAAGGTGCAAAATCAGTTCATCCCCCGGAGAAGGAAGGATTCAAAGGGGGGAAAGGGTCCACAGTGGTTGACAAAGGAAGTCAGAGATTGCATAGCATTAAAAAAAGGGAAGTATGACAGAGCTAAGGTGAGTGGGTGGACAAATGATTGGGAAATTTTTAAGGAACAACAGAACTTAACTAAAAAGGCAATACGGGGAGAAAAAATGAGGTACGAACGCCAGCTAGCCAGGAATATAAAGGAGGATAGCAAAAGCTTTTTTAGGTATGTGAAGAGAAAGGAGATAGTTAAGAGCAATATTGGGCCCTTGAAGAATGAATTGGGTGAAATTGTTATGAGAAACAGAGAAATGACAGAAGAATTTAATAAGTACTTTAGATCTGTCTTCACTAGGGAAGACACAAGCAATCTCCCAGATGTATGGATGGGCCAAGGACATAGGGTAACAGAGGAAATGTAACAGATTGACATTAGGAAGGAAATGGTGATGAGTAGACTGATGGGACTGAAGGCTAACAAATCCCCAGGTCCAGATGGTCTGCATCCTAGGGTAGTAAAGGATGTGGCCCTGGAAATTGTGGATGCATTGGTAATCATTTTCCAATGATCCTTAGATTCAGGATCAGTTCCTGAGGATTGGAGAATGACTAATGTTATCCCACTTTTTAAGAAAGGAGGGAGGGAGAAAACAGAGAACTATCGTCCTGTCAGCCTAACATCAGTAGTGGGGAAGATGCTAGAGTCCATTATTAAAGATGAAATAGTGGTATATCTAGATAGCAGTGATAGGATTGGGCCGAGCCAGCATGGATTTACCAAGGGCAAATCATGCTTGACTAATTGATTGGAGTTTTTTGAGGATGTAACCAGGAAGTTAGACAAGGGAGATCCAACGGAAGTAGTGTACCTCGATTTTCAGAAGGCATTTGATAAGGTCCCACATAGGAGATTGGTGGGTAAAATCAGAGCTCATGGCATTGGGGGGAAGACATTGACATGGATAGAAAACTGGTTGGCAGATAGAAAGCAAAGGGTAGCGGTGAATGGGTGTTTCTCGGAATGGCAGGTGGTGACTAATGGGGTGCCACAGGGCTCAGTATTGGGACCACAGCTGTTTATGATTTACATTAACAATTTAGATGAAGGCATCAGCAAGTTTGCTGATGATACTAAGCTGGGTGGCAGTGTGACATGTGATGAGGATGTTAGGAGAATTCGGGGTGACTTGGATAGGCTGGGTGAGTGGGCAGATACTTGGCAGATGACGTTTAATATGAATAATTGTGAGGTTATCCACTTTGGGAGTAAGAACAGGAAGGCAGATTATTATCTGAATGGTGTAGAGTTAGGTAAGGGAGAAATGCAAAGAGATCTACGAGTCCTTGTTCATCAGTCACTGAAGGTGAATGAGCAAGTGCAGCAGGCAGTGAAGAAAGCGAATGGAATGTTGGCCTTTATTACAAAGGGAATTGAGTACAAGAGCAAGGAAATCCTTTTGCATTTGTACAGGGCGCTGGTGAGACCACACCTGGAGTATTGTGTACAGTTTTGGTCTCCAGGGTTAAGGAAGGACATCCTGGCTGTAGAGGAAGTGCAGCGTAGATTCACAAGGTTAATTCCTGGGATGTCCGGACTGTCTTACACAGAGAGGTTAGAGAGACTGGGCTTCTACATGCTGGAATTAAGGAGATTGAGGGGGGATCTGATTGCAACATATAAGATTATTAAGGGATTGGACAAGATAGAGGCAGGAAATATGTTCCAGATGCTGGGAGAGTCCAGTACCAGAGGGCATGGTTTAAGAATAAGGGGTATGTCATTTAGGACAGAGTTAAGGAAAAACTTCTTCTCCCAGGGAGTTGTGGGGGTGTGGAATGCACTGACTCAGAAGGCGGTGGAGGCCAATTCTCTGGATGCTTTCAAGAAGGAGCTAGATAGATATCTGATGGATAGGGGAATCAAGGGATATAGGGACAAGGCAGGAACCGGGTATTGATAGTAGATGATCAGCCATGATCTCAGAATGGCGGTGCAGGTTCGAAGGGCCGAATGGTCTACTTCTGCATTTATTGTCTATTGTTTATTGTCAGTTAATCAAGATACAAATAACAGCTCTATTTATACCCTACCGTTCTTGTCACAGGTCACCCACAGCTACTTTGAAATGATGCTATGTGTATGCAGTAGCTGTCTCTTGGTATTTTACACTTCCTTGTTAAATAGGTAGTAAGAACTGCTTTTACTCCCTGAGCTACACTGAAACTTGATCAAATTCAATTTTATTTTCCACAGTTTTGCCCTGTAATTTCTTCTTATATGACATGGCACATAATGGTGATGATGACCATGGGATTGCTTTCAAATAGTGTCTGATTGTAACTTCTTCAGGGACATTCCATGGGTTTCATCCTTGCATGTTCACATGAAGGAAAAATAGGGACATGGTAAGTCTCCTGTTTTCATTGCCAGAAGTTTTCTTTTCAAGTAAAAGTGACAGGGTCATCTGTTGAGTCAGTGTGGGTGGAAGTTAGAAACAGGAGGTCTTCTAAATGCTCTGCTACCCACCCCCCACCCCCCGGCCCCAATAGCAACAGTGACATTGAATAGCAGATCAGAAGGCAGATTTTAGAAAGGAGCAGAAATAACAAGGTAGTTTCCATGAGTGACTTCAATTTTTCTAATACTGATTGGCCCCTCCTTAGTGCAAGAGGTTTAGATGGGGAAGAATTGGTTAGGAATGTCCAGGAAAGACTTCTGATGCAATATGTAGACAGGCTGACTAGAGGGGAGTTTATGCTGGTTCTAATACTAGGCAATGAACCTGGTCAGGTGATAATGATCTTTCAGTGGGTGAGCACTTTGGGAACAATGACCACAACTCCCTGACCTTCAGCATAGCCTTGGATTAAGGATAGGAATGGATTGTATGGGAACGTACTTAATTGAAAAAGGATTCCCCATTCTTGTTTCCCTCTCTCACCTTATTTCCTTACCTGCCCATCACCTCCCTCTGGTGCTCCTTCCCTTCCCTTTCTTCCATTGTCTTCTGTCCTCTCTTATCAAATTCCCCCTTCTTCAGTCCACCAATCAATTTCCCATCTCCTTACTTCTTCGCCTCCTCCCTCCCAGTCTAAGTGCTTCCCCTTTCCTTTCCAGTACAGATGAAAGGTCTTGGCCGATACCATCGACTGTTTCCTCTTTTTCATAGATGCTGCCTGGCCTGCTGAGATTATCCAGCGTTTTGTGTAGTTTCTTTTGGTTTTCCAGCATCTGTAGATTTTTTCGCATGTGTGTAATGGAGAGAGGGATACTTAAGATGCTTTATGACAAAATCTTGGTAGTGTCAATTGGGAATAGATGTTTTCAGAGAAATTTACAGTAGAAGTGGGAGGCTGTTTAGGAAACACCTGTAGGGAGTTCTGGACAGGTTTGTCCCACTGAGCCAAGGAAAGAATGGTAGGGTGAATGAACCATGGTTGACAAGAAAGGTGGAGCAATTAGTCAAGAGGAAGAAGAAAGCATACTTAGGATTTAGGCAGCAAAATTCAGTCATGGCTCTTCAAAGTTACAAGGTAGCAAGGAAGGAGCTTAAGAAGAAGATAAGGAGAGCCAGAAGGGGCAAGAGAAAGCCTTGGTGAGTAATATTAAAGAAAACCCCCAAATGTTCTACATGTACATGAAGAACAGGAGGATGATTAGAATGAGGGTAGGAACAATCAGGGATAAAAGAGGAACTATGTGCCTTGTGCATTCATTACTTCTGTGCTCACCAATGAAAGAGATTTTGATGAACGTGAGATAAGAATAGAAGCAGTTAATATGCTGGCACATGCTAAGGATAAGTAAGTGGATGTGCTGGAACTTTTGAAAAATATTAGAATAGGTAAGTTCCCAGGGCCAGATGAGTATAGCCCAAGTTACTACAGAAAGCAAGGGCAGAGTTTGTTTTGCGATTTTCAAAGGGTCAAAAGTTCATTTATTATCAAAGCACACAACTCTGAAATTCTTCAATTCTATGGGAAGCCATGAAACCAAAAAAGAAAAGAAAAGAAAGGCAGCACAATCATCAACCCCCAAATCCCACCTCCCGTTTACAAAAAAACCAAACGAAGTGGATCAGGTACATCAACTCCCAAATTCCTCCTCCTGCACAAAAACCCAACAAAACAGTAAGGATTTTTGCATCCTTACTGGCCCAGCAATGGTACCTGAAGATGGGAGTAAATGTTATTCATCTGTTCAAGAAAGTTAACACTTATATATATAATCCTTGGAATTATAGACCAGTGAGCTTTACAGTGTCTATAAAAAAGTATTGTTTTACAACATTGTATCACTGTGGATTTAATTTGGCTTTTTTGATACTGATCAACAGAAAAAACACTCATTCCTGTCAAAGTGAAAACATACCTTTAGAAAATAATCTAAATGAACTACAAATATAAAACAAAATATTGATTGCATAGGTATTCACCTCCATTAATATGACACACCAAATCATCGCTGGTGCAGCCAAATAGTTTTAGAAGTCACATAATTAATTAGATGGTAATAACCATGTGCAGTCAAGGTGTTTCAATTGATTGTAGTAAAATATACCAGTATCTGGAAGGTTCCAACTTCTGGTGAGTCAATATCCTTGTAAAAACTACACTATGAAGACAAAAGAACATTCCAAGCAACTCCGTAAAAAGGTTATTGACAAGCACAAGTCAGGGGATGGATACAAGAAAATTTCCAAATCATTAAATATCCCTTTGTCATGGTCCCGATCATTAATTCCCTATCTTGCTCCTAATTTCCTTTGATTGTGCCATGATTCCGACCATTAATTTCCCAATTGCTTTGAATTCTCTTTGATGACGGCACACTTGGTTTCCATTAGGATCGGCAGCATAAGAACCCCAGCATTACAACGACTAGTTGCCATATCATTGGCTTTGCCTGTGTGGTGATTAATGGTTCCTGCTGCTTAGGAAACATGTGTTCTAAGTTTTCCTCCAGTTTCAAGATTTACCTATGAAGCTCTGTGTCAAGCTCCCTCCTGTTCACGCCTGAGTAAGCATCTTAACTCAATCTCCGTGCCTGCGTCCTGCACTTGGGTCCGCTTCAGTTGCTCATTGCAACAGAACGATCTGGCCACAATGGACCAAGCGGACACGACTACCCTGCAACAAGCCCTTGCCAGGCAGGGCTCCCTACTGAGCTGCATGATCAGCTTCTCCGGGATGTCATGGAGAGCCCCCCTTCCCTGTCTGCTAACGTAATGAAGATTGGTGACCAGGTGGACCGTGTATCCGTTCATCTTACCCCATCCACTCCTGGAACCCCGTCTAGCCAGCCCAGACAACCTGTAATAGTAACCCCTTATGTGTCACCAACACCCCTGCCAAGAGAGCTGCATGTACCTGAATCGGAGCACTATGCTGGGGATTTGGGGAAGTGCCAGGCCTTCCTTCTGTAACGCTCCTTGGTGTTTGAACAACAGTCATCCACGTACTCCACAGATAGGTCAAAGATAGCTTATATCATGGGGTTGTTGCGGGGAAGTGCCTTAGAGTGGGCTACAGATGTTTGGGATGATCAACTGGATATCTGCTCTTCTTTCCCCACCTTTATCGTGGAGATGAGGAAGATCTTTGACCACCCCATCCATGGTAAAGATGCTGCTAAGTGCCTACTCACTCTCTGTCAGGGCTCACGCAGTGTTGCTGAATATTCCATGGAGTTCCGGACGTTAGCAGCCAACTCGGGGTGGAACGATGAGGCACTCCAAGGGGTATTTTGGAATGGTCTCAGCGACATGGTGAAAGATGAGTTGACAGCAAGAGATGACACCAACAACCTGGATTCCTTGAGTTCCCAAACCACCTGGTTGGACAATCGCCTTCAAGAATGCCACAGGGAGAGATCTGGTCGTCCACCACCTTTGGCCACTCCACGGCACTCATTACTGCCTCCTGCCAGAACAAGCCTCTCTCCTCCTCCTGCTCCTAGAGTAGCTCCCAGCCTGGCCGTTTCTACCACCCCAGAAGAGGAACCCATGCAGCTGAGTCGGAATCACCTTTCCCCCGCAGAACAACTACGGAGATCGAGAGCAGGTCAGTGTCTATATTGCAGCCAGTCTGGCCACTTCCGAGCTACCTGTCCTCTTCAGTCAAATAGGGAAGGCCCACCAGTAGAAAGGGGGACCCTAGTGAGCCAGACAACATTCCCTTCCGTTCCCCAAATGTGGATGCAGATCCCAGTGACTTTACGTTACAACCAACAGTCCCTGCCTCTGTCAACTCTAATGGACTCTGGCGCTGAGGGAAACCTTTCGGATGAGAACTTAGCTTTCCAGGCCAGAATTCCTTGTGAGCTGTTGAGTACCCCATTGGAAGCCTGGGCACTGTACAGTAGACTTCTGGCCCGAGTCACACGCTGCACACCACCCCTGTCTCTTATTCTCTCTGGGAAACACTGGGAGCAGGTATGATTTAACTTAATTTCCTCTCCTCAAGCTCCTATAGTTCTTGGGTACCCCTGGTTAAGTCGCCATAATCCCCATATTGACTGGGTCACCGGCAAGAAGGCCAGCAGGAGCCTGTTTGTCACTGCAATTGTCTACAATCAGCCCTTTCCCCTGTGAAAGTCACTGCAACCTTGTATGCCTCTGAAACTCCTGACTTGTCCAAGGTTCCAGCAAAGTATCACGACTTGGGAGAAGTGTTTAGCAAGCAATGGACTGTTTCCCTGCCTCCACATTGCCCTTGTGCAATCGACCTTCTCTCCAGAGCCCCTCTACCCACCAGTCAGCTGTATAACCTGTCCCGGCCAGTAAGGGAAGCAATGGAGGCTTACATCAATGACTCTCTTGCGGTAGGCATTATCCGACCCTCATCTTCCCCTGTAGGCTCAGGTTTCTTCTTTGTGGGGGAAGAAAGATGGCTCACTGTGCCCCTGCATTGACTACTGGAGCCTGAATAGCATCACCATAAAGAATAAGTATCCACTGCCCCTTATCAACTCTGCTTTCGAACCCCTTCATAGAGCCACCAGCTTCTCCAAGTTGGACCTATGAAGTGCCTATCATCTGGTCAGGCTAAGGGAGGAAGATGAGTGGAAAACAGCTTTTAACAGCCCTCTTGGTCACCTGGTCATGCCATTCGGACTTACCAATGCCCCCATCATCTTCCAAGCCCTGATAAAAGATGCCCTTAGGGACTTTATTAACCGTTTCATTTTGTTTATTAGGACAACATCTTAATCTTCTCCTGCAGTTTTCAGGAACACACCTATCATGTCTGCAGAGGCTTTGGGAGAACAAACTATTTGTTAATGCTGAGAAGTGTGAGTTCCATCCACGTCCCTTCTGTCAGTTTCCTGGGGTACATCATTGAGAGCGGGTAAATGAGGGCGGATCCCATCAGTGCGGTGGTGGAGTGGCCAAAACCCATGACACTCAAGCAACTCCAGCAATTTCTGGAGTTTGCAAACTTTTATCATCGTTTCATCAGGGATTGCAGCCGGGTGTCAGCGCCCCTTACTGAACTCACCTCTCCTGCGACCCCTTTCCACTGGGACCCTGAAGTGGACTCAGCCTTCTCAGAGCTGAAGAGGCATTTCACCTCCGCTCCCATCCTGGTCCAACCTCAGCCCTCTCGCCAATTCGTTGTGGAAGTCGATGCCTCCGACTCTGGGGTGGGAGCGGTCCTCTCCCAATGCTCTGGCACAGACCAAAAGCTCCATCCCTGCGCCTTCTTTTCTCGTTGTCTATCCCCCGCTGAACGGAACTACGACGTTGGGAACCGGGAGTTGCTGGCCGTCAAACTTGCTTTGGAGGAGTGGAGGCTCTGGCTGGAGGGAGCTCAACATCCATTCATCATCTGGACTGATCACAAGAACCTCGCATACATCCAAACCGCCAAACGGCTGAATTCCTGCCAAGCCCATTGGGCGTTATTTTTTGGCCATTTTAGATTCATACTCATCTATCGTCTGGGGTCCAAATATGGAAAGTCCCACGTTCTCTTCCATGAAAACATTTCAGAAGAGGGTTTTCCGAACCCCAAGACCATCCTTCCACCATCCTGTGGTGTGGCTGCCCTCACCTGGGAGATCGAAACTATAGTCAAAGAGGCCCAACAGACTCGACATGACCTAGGCAATGGACCCCCCAATCGTCTCTTCGTGCCTGACTCTGTTCGATTCAGGTTCTCCAGTGGGGGCATACTTCTCGTTTTGCCTGCCTTCCTGGAATCGATCGAACTCTGGCCCTTCCGAAGAGACATTTCTGGTGGTCCACCGTGGATGCTAACACTTGCTCCTTCATCTCTGCCTGTTCTGTGTGTGCCCACGGAAAAGCCTCCCACAGATCACCTGCTGGGTTGCTTCATCCCCTACCTGTCCCTGGCCACCCTTGGTCCCACATTGCTCTGGACTTTGTTACTGGACTACCCCCTTCACATGGGAACACTGCTGTACTCACCATGGTGGATCGCTTCTCCAAAGCCGTGCACTTTGTGGCCCTTCCCAAAATCCCTACAGCCTGTGAAACAGCCGACCTCCTTGTCCATCTTGTCTTCCACCTTCATGGAATTCCCTCTGACATTATTTCTGACTGGGTTCCCCAATTCATCTCTCGGGTCTGGAGATCCTTTTGTCAAGCCCTTGGAGCCTCAGTAAACCTGTCTTCCGGCTTCCATCCACAGACTAATGGTTGAAGGGAATGAGCAAACCAGGATTTGGAAGCAGCACAGCGCTGCATAACCACCAACAATCCGTCATCCTGGAGCACCCATCTCGTTTGGATCGAGTACGCCCACAACTCCCTGGTCAGCACCGCCACCAGAATCTCTCCCTCGGTTACCGACCCCCTCTGTTTCCCGCCATGAAGATGACATCGTTGTGCCTTCAGTTCAGGCCCATCTCCGCCAGTGCCGCAAGGTGTGGAAGGATGCATGCGTGGCCCTGCTCCGCTCAGCCGACCGCAACCGGAGGACTGCCGATCGCCATCAAATTTCTGCACTAAATTATCAGCCTAGGCAGAAGGTTTGGCTCTCGTCAAAAGACATCCCCCTCAAGAATGTACCTAAGAAACTTGCCCCTCATCACCTGGGACCATTCGAGATTGAGAGTGTCATCAACCCCTCAGTGGTCAGACCTAAACTGCCCAGATCCTTGCACACTCATCCCGCATTCCACATCTCCCAACTGAAGCCTGTATTTGTCAGTCCTTTGTGCCCTCCTGCCGAATCCCCTTCACCCGCTGGGATCATTGATGACCACCCAGCTTACACTGTCCGGTGAATACTGGATGTGCGCCGCTGAGGCAGGGGGCTCCAATACCTGGTCGATTGGGAGGGATACGGCCCAGAGGAACATTCCTGGATACGCCACTCCTTCATCCTGGACCCTTCCCTCATCCGTGATTTCCATCGAGATAATCCAGACAAGCCTGGTGGTTCGCCTGGAGGCTCCCATTAAGTGACGGGGTGGGGGTACTGTCACAGTCCCGATCATTAATTCCCTATCTTACTCCTAATTTTCTTTGATTGTGCCACAATTCTGGCCATTAATTTCCCAATTGCTTCTAATTCTCTTTGATGATGGCAGAACTGGTTTCCATCAGGACTGTCAGCATAAGAACCCCGGCATTACAAACACTAGTCACCAGATCGCTGGTTTTGCCTGTGTGGTGATTAACATTTCCCGGCCGCTTAGGACCGTGTGTTGTAAGTTTTGCTCCAGTTTCAAGGTTTACCTATGAAGTTCCGCATCAAGGCTCTGTGTCACGATCCCTCCTATTTGTTGTCCAATGTTCATGTCCGTGTAAGTATCATAACTCAATCTCCGTGCCTGTGTCCTGCACTTGGGTCCGCTTCAGTCACTCATTGCAATACCCTTGTGGTACGATTAAGTCAATCATCAAAAAATAGAAAGAATCTGGCACAGCTGTAAATCTGCCTAGAGCAGGCTGTCCTCAAAAACTGAGTGACCATGCAAGAAGGGGACTAGTGAGGGGGTCCACCAACAGACCTATGACAACTCTGGAGGAGTTACAAGCTTCAGTGGATGAGATGGGAGAGACTGTGCATTCAACTGTTACCTGTGTGCTTCACCAGTCACAGCTTTATAGGAGAGTGGCAAAGAGAAAGCCACTATTGAAAAAAACTCTCATGAAATCTTGGCTGGAGTTTGCCAGAGGCCTGTGGGAGACTTTGATGTCAGCTGGAAGGTTCTATGGTCTGATGAAATCAATATTGAGCTTTTTAGCCATCAGACTGAACATTATGATGGGCATAAGCTAAACACCACACATCATCATCTTCACATCCTTCTTGTGAAGCATGGTGGTGACTGCATCGTGCTGTGGGGATGCTTCACTGCAGCAGGCCCTGGAAGGCTTGTGAAGGCAGAGGGTAAAATGAATGCAGCAAAATACAGGGAAATCCTGGAAGAAAACTTGATGCTACCTGCAAGAGAACTGTGACTTGCGAGAAGATTTGTTTTCTAGCAAGACAATGACCCCAAGTGTAAAGCCAAAGCTACACAGGAATGGCTTAGAAACAACAAAATTAATGTCCTGGAGTGGCCATCAAAGTCCAGACCTCAATCCAGTTGATAATTTTTGGCTGGACTTGAAAAGGGCTGTTCATTGATGATTCCCATGCAATCTGACAGAGCTTGAGCAGTTTTGTAAAGAAGAATGGGGAAATGTGCAACTGTGTCCAGATGTGTAAAGCTGATAGAGGTCTATCCACACAGACTCAAGGCTGTAATTGCTGCCAAAGATGCATCTACTACATACCGACTTGAAGCAGGTCAGTAACTATGCAATCAATTATTTTGTGTTTTATATTTGTAATTAATTTAGATCACTATATAGAGATCTGTTTTTACTTTGACACAAAAGTGTATTTTTCTATTGATTATTGTCAAAAAAGCCAAATTAAATCCATGTGGATTCAATGTTGTAAAGCAATAAAACCAGAAAACTTCCAACGGAGTGGGGGTAGTGAATACCTTTTATAGGAAATGTACATCAGTGATGATTAAATTATTCGACATGATTCTTGGAGACAGGATTTATAAGCATTTATTGAAGCATAGTCTAATTAGAGATAGTCAGCATGGCTTTGTGAGGGATAGGAGAGACATCTTTGAGGAAGTGACAGCAAATTGATGATGGTAGAGTGGCAAATTTGGTGTATATGGATTTTGGTAATGTGTTTAACCAGGTTCCCAATTATAAGCTCATTCAGAAAGTCAGGAAACCTGGCTGTGTGGATATGGAATTGGTTTGCCCACAAGAAGGCAGAATGTGGTAGTAAATAGCACGCATTGTCTCAAGAGGTCTGTGACTAATGATGTTCCACAATATCTAGGACCTGTGCTATTTGTGATATTTTTTAAATATAAATGATTTGGAAGGTTGAGTTATTAAGTTTGACACAAAAGTTGGTGGTATGGGTATTTTGAAGGACATTAGCAGGATGTAGTGCTGGGTGGAGAAATTACAAACAGAGTTCAGTCTGAAGTGATAAATTTTGGAAGGTTGAATTTGAAGGCAGAGTACAACGTAAATGATAGGATTCAGCAGGGAGGTGGAACAGAGGGATCTTGGGGTCTAAATCCATTGATATCTCAAAGTTGCTGCACAAGTTGATAGGGTGATTAAGAAGGTATTTGGTGCAGTGGCATATGGTTAGTTGGGGGAATTCAGTTCAAGAGGTGTGAGGTAATGTTGCTGCTATATAAAAGTCTGATTAAACCACACTTGGAGAATTGTGTTCACTTCTAATCATCTCATTATAGGAAAGGTGTGGAAGCTTTAGAGAGGGTGCAGAGGAGATTTACCAGGATGCTGTCTGGCTTAGAGAACACGTCTTATGAGGTAATTTTCCTGATCTATTTTACTTTCCTGTAAATCTATGTTATTTTCTTATGAATAATATAGACGTGTATGATCAGTATCAACCTTATCAGATTCCTAATTAAGATTTTACATCTTTTGATATTTATGTCCCAAGAGAATCCTAAAAAATTGTGTATGAATATCTGTATTACTAAGAAATGTAAGCTACCAGTTGTTTGGATAAGTTACCAGACTTCAAAAAAACACGTTAGTTTAGAGACACTCCTCCCATGTGCATGATGTTCAGGGGCTGTTGGTTGAGGTACTGTTTCATTTTGAGTGAGTTTCCAAGAAATGTGAATCATTTCCAATTCATCTGAAAGGTTGTAGTATAGTTCCACTTTTGTCTTTCAGACTTTGATCTGAAGTTAGAAAAATTTCCTGTTAGAAGACATGATGGCAAATATAGGATAGCTCTGGAGTATTTACTTCACACCAAGCCCGAAACCAAAGGTAGTGCAGACCCTAATGCCTGATAATCTTTTCTTTAAATTTTGGATCCATTCAATATTGTCAATCACCAACCAGAACAGATAAGCTCGCTGTCTCCATGACAAGTACAGAATGTAAAAAAAATTGTACATTATAGAGAAGTGGAATAGTTGTGAAATGGAGAGAAATTAAATAATGTTGATGTTCAAGAAGGCCTTGGTGCATCCAGGTCTCTAAAGGCCAACGTACAGGTACAATAAATGATAAAAGAAGGCAAATGCCTCAATACTTATTTCAAGAGGGTCTGAATGCAGAAGTACAGAAATCCTACTGCAATTGATTTGAATCTTATTTGAAAGAGAACTTGGAATATTATGCTGAGCTTTGCTCTCCCCACCTCAGAAAGAATGTATCTGCCATAGAGTAAATGTAGCAAAGATTCATTGTTTTGCATTGAACAATTTATCATATGAGGGAAAATTGAGAAGTTTGTGACTTTGGAGCTTAAAAGAATGAGAAGAATTTTAAAAGGCTAGCGCACAAAATGCTGAACATACTCAGAAGGTTAGGCAACATCAATGGAAGGGAGTAAACAGTCAACTTTCCAGTTGACTCTTCATTAGGACTCTGTGCACAAAACATTGGCTGTTTGTTCCCTTCTGTATACAGTATGCTACCTGCCCTGTTGAGTTCTTTTAGCAATTTGTGTGTTTTGCTCAAGATTTACAGCATCTGCTGAATCTCTTGTGTTTAGGATCTTAAAAGGCTAGACAGGCTAAGTGCAGGAATGGTATTTCCTTGGCTGGGAATTTCAGAATAAGGGCAGGGCTAGTTAGGATTGGGATGAAATTTTTCTTCTTTGGAATACTCTATTCCAGATGGCTGGTGGAAGCACAGTTATTAAGTCCACTCAAAATAAAAATCAAGAGATTTCTCAATATTAAGGGAATCAAACGATGCAGAGATTGAGGGAGGAAATGGGAAATACTAAGAACTAATGGCACATGGCAATTCCTCCTAGAAACTGACATGTAGAAAGTATTCCTGTTCCTGCTGGACACTGATCTTCTGAACAAACACAAGGAAAGCTGCAGATGCTGGAAATTCAAATAACAACACACACAAAATGGTGGTGGAACACAGCAGGCCAGGGAGCATCTATAGGGAGAAGCGCTGTCGACGTTTCGGGCTGAGACCCTTCATCAGGATTAACTGAAAGGAAAGATAGTAAGAGATTTGAAAGTAGTGGGGGGAGGGGGAAATGCCAAATGATAGGAGAAGACCGGATGGGGTGGGATGAAGCTAAGAGCTGGAAATATGATTAGTGATAGTGATACTGAGCTGGAGAAGGGAAAGGATCATGGGACGGGAGGCCTCGGGTGAAAGAAAGGAGGAGCGGAAGCACCAGAGGGAGATGGAGAACAGGCAAACAACTAAATATGTCAGGGATGGGGTAAGAAGGGGAGGAGGGACATTAACGGAAGTTAGAGAAGTCAATGTTCATGCCATCAGGATGGAGGCTACCCAGCTGGTATATAAAGTGTTGTTCCTCCAACCTGAGTTTGGATTCACTTTGACAGTAGAGGAGGCCATGGATAGACATATCAGAATTGGAATGGGATGTAGAATTAAAATGTGTGGCCACTGGGAGATCCTGCTTTCTCTGGCGGACTGAGCGTAGGTGTTCAGCGAAACGGTCTCCCAGTCTGCATCGGGTCTCACCAATATATAAAAGGCCACACCGGGAGCACCGGACGCAGTATACCACACCAGCTGACTCACAGGTGAAGTGTCGCCTCACCTGGAAGGACTGTCTGGGGCCCTGAATGGTGGTGAGGGAAGAAGTGTAAGAGCAGGTGTAGCACTTGTTCCATTTACAAGGATAAGTGCCAGGAGGGAGATCAGTGGGAAGGGATGGGGGGGGCGAGTGGACAAGGGAGTCATGTAGGGAGCGATCCCCGTGAAAAGCAGAAAGGGGAAGAGGGAAACATGTGTTTGGTAGTGGGATCCTGTTGGAGGTGGCGGAAGTTATGGAGAATTATACGTTGGACCTGGTGGCTGGTGGGGTTGTAGGTGAGGACAAGGGGAACCCTATCCCGAGTGGGGTGGCGGGTGGATGGGATGAGGGCAGATGTGCGGGAAATGGGAGAGATGCGTTTGAGAGCAGAGTTGATGGTGGATGAACATTGACTTCTCTGACCTGTTAATGCCCCTCCTCCCCTTCTTACCCCATCCCTGACATATTTAGTTTTTTGCCTGTTCTCCCCCCCCACCCTTTCTTTCTCCTGAGGCCTCCTGTCCCATGATCCGTTCCCTTCTCCAGCTCTGTATCACTTTCGCCAATCACCTTTCCAGCTCTTAGCTTCATCCCACCCCCTCCGGTCTTCTCCTATCATTTTGCATTTCCCCCTCCCCCCACTACTTTCAAATCTCTTACTGATCTTCTGAAACCTTTTTTTCTGAATACAGACATTTTTTTGTTTATGACAATAAAGCAGAATTTTGTTTGCACAAATATGTTTGGCTAAGATATTCACCCAAGCTCCATTAAGTCTAAATGTGAATAAAAACCCTGAAGATTGGCTTGTAAATATAACACCTCAGAATCTTAAATCTAGGATTTATATGAATTATGTTTTTGACTCAGTTTCAAAATTCCCATTTGAGCACACAAAATGCTTTTTTGTTTCAACTCAGGTGAAGCCCCAAAAATTTTTCAGAGAAGCCACTTGGTGTTTCCTGGAAATTGCTCTTACTTCAGTGCAGAACATTTGTTACTTATCGAAACAAGTTAGGCTAAGTAACACGCACAAAATGCTGCACTAAGTCAGTAGGCCAGATAGCATCAACGGAAAAGAGTACAGTCAACGTTTTGGTGTGAGACCCTTCAGCAGGACTGGAGAAAGAAGATGAGGAGTGACAGTAAGAGGCTGGGGGATGGGAAGGAGAAGCACAAGATGATAGGTGACACTGGGAGGAGGGAAGGGGTAAAATAAAGAGTTGGGAAGTTGGTTAGTGAAAAAGATACAGGGCTGGAGAAGGGGAAATCTAATAAGAGAATACAGAAGGCCAAGGAAGAAAGAAAAAGGGGGAGGAACACTAGAGAGAGGTGATTGACAGTCAAGGAGATATAGTGAGAGAGGGAAATAGGAATGATGAATAGGGAAGGAGAGCTGGGGGCAGGGCATTGCCAGAAGTTCGAGATTTCGATGTTCATGCCATCAGTTTGGAGACTACCCAGACAGAATATAAGGTATTAGTCCTCCAACCTGAGTGCGGCCTCATCATGACAGTAGAGGAGTCTATGGATGGACATGACAGAATGGGAATAGGAAGTGGAACTAAAATAGGTGGCCACTGGGAGATCCAGCTTTTTCTGACTGATGGAGCATAGGTACTTAGCAAAGCAGTCTCCCGATCTGTTGGGTCTCACCAATATATAAGAGACCAGAACAGTTGGACCTATCTTTCACTAATCAACTTCCAAAATCTTTATTTCACCCATCCCCCCTACAGGTTCCACCTATCACTTTCTGCTTCTCTCTCACCTCCCCCCACCCTTTTGCCCTCCAGTCCTGCTGAAGGGTCTCAGTCTGAAAACGTTGACTGTACTCTTTTCTATAGATGCTGCCTGTCCTGCTGAGTTCCTCTAACAGTTCGTGTGTTACTTGGATTTCCAACTTCTGCAGTTTTTCTCTTGTTTGTGCTGCAAATTAAGTCATTTCTGGCTCTACTCCAGCAGCATATAGTTAGTCATCTGAGCAGACAGGCTACTGTGGATCATTAATTCAAAGAACCTCTATGTGTCAGCAGCCTGGCTTGGACTTAGGCAGATGACCAGGAATATGACTATTATAGAAGCTTGTTGCTTGCTTCCAATGAATTATGGAATCATGTTATATTCATGAAAGTAAATGGCAAAATTGCCTCCAATTAATTTGTTATGAAAAAGAAAGTAATCGAAGGCTACTATGCTTTATTGTGGCAGGAAAATTATTACAATTATCTTTGCAGACGCCATAGGGGAGCAACATGTTTCTGGTACCAGGGTCAATGGTCTGTGAGGATAATATCAATTAATTGTAGAGGTACTATTTGATTTACAAACATTCCATTTACAAATTTTTACCATAACACCATTGACCCTTTAGACTTCTGTATCTTCAATTTACAGTATTATCTTTCACCATAATTGTCATGATGGTATTGAGTTCACTGTCTGCAAAGCCCTAAACTCAAAAGGAGACTTAAACTCTACCCATTATAGATATCTACAGGTACCCTCACTGTACAGAGGTTATACTGTATCCACCTATTTTTTAAAGACTACCTTACTTCCCTGTTTAGTCTCTGCAGCAAGGTCTAGCTGCCAATACTCACTATTTGATTGGTGGATTTCCCTTCCTTATCAAGGAGGAGATACTTCCAGCTAACAAAGTAGTTTGAACAGTTTAACTTATTTTAAAGATATACATTTAAATATAGACAAATAGTTTTTAACATATATCTAAAACTCACAGGGAATTTCTGATTTATAAAAGAGTTCTGAATCCCAAATAGATTATCAATTGCAAAAGATTTCCAACCACAAGTACATTGAACTTACCAATGAACAGAGAATGAGTTATCCATCACAGAAAATGAGTTAAGGAATAAATTCTAGTCCTCCTTTCTGTCATTCTCCTTGTCATTCCTCATAATTCCCAATACTTTTTAATACTTATACTGCTTTGCTACTAGTTGATATTATGTGCATGTGATGTTATTCAGAAACTTTTGCTGGGACAAAGTAATTCTCATAGATGGTCTGAAAGCTTCTCAGGACAGAGATCCCAGGTACTCAAAATAAATGATGTGAGGGCTGACTCTGAGTACACAAATATTCCATCTATTGATTCATCCCACCTGGGAGCATGTTTGATGTGCCAAGTGACAAAGTAAGTCTGGTCTGCAATCTACCTTGATCTCTATCACAATGTTATAAATAACTGTAATTGCCTGATTTGCAAAGTTGACCTTTCAATTTCAGACTTTTTGATTACAATTTACATTAAGAACTGAAAGCTCATTCTTGTATTCAACCTGAAGCTAAGCAAGGAATATTGGCCAGAACTTTAACTTTATCACAAACAACTCTGAACCTTTGAAAACTTCATGCTGCTGTACTAGAAAGCCGAGGTTAGCAATAAGCCTCCAGGGCCCTGGAAAGTGAATATTCATCGCACTCTCAGCCAGGATCAAGTTCAATTTAAATTTATTGTCATTCAACCATATACAAGTGTTGTTCCTTTTCACACCTTTTGGCGCTTTGGGTGGCATTTTTGCCATTTCCATAGCATTTGACTGCTTTTTACAAGGTCAAGTTGCCAGCACAATGTTCAACCCAGCCCAAATGGAAAACGTGCAATGACCCGGTCAGATTCGAACTTGGGACCACTCGCCAGTGCTGATGCCACTACACCATCGACCAGCCAACCACATACATGTATACCACCAAATTAAACAATATTCCTCTGAAATAAGGTGCACAACACAGCACATCTAACTCGCACTCAATATATGAAAGTAATATTACCACAAATCAAATTAACAAGCAATAAAATATATTTCAGAGAAGTGACATTTAGCACAAGGTGCACTTATAACACAGATCAACAAGTAAGCAACATAAGCTACTGGTGCTTCATCCATGATGAGACCTGGGTGGTATCAGAGAGCTTGGTAATCTCATGTCCTGATAACAGTCCTTGTCCTAATATATTTCCTGACGGCTGGTACAGGGTTAAAGAGATTGAGAGAGACTCTTGACAATGCTGAGGGCCCTGCTTATTTCCTGGTCGATATCTCGGATGTGTTAAGGAGACACCCTGATGAAACTCCCAGCAGTCCTTGCAATCCTTTGTAGGATGTTGTGGTCAGATGCTTTGCAGTTCTTGTACCAGATGGTGACGCAGTTGCTCAGTGTTGGTGCGTGGCCAAGTGGTTAAGGCTTTGAGGTGCCTCAGCTGAGGCAGCGTGTGTGTCCTTGAGCAATGCACTTAACCACACACTGTTTCTGTACATTTAGAGCCCAGTGGCAGAGGTTGATGTAGTATGGACAAGACCAGACAAGGACACTGTCAATGGTGCTCCTGTAAAAGAATGGTGGGGTGAGGAGGCCCCACTCATCTCACTCTCCTCAGGAAATGAAGACACTGCTGTGTTTTCTTGACTAAAGAAGTGGTGTTGTGAGTCCACATGAGATTATGTGCAGTCCTAGAAACTTGGTGCTCCTAACTCTGTTCACGGGGGAGCCATTTACATGCAGTGAGGAGTGGTCAATTTGCACCTAACTAAAGGTCACAATCATCTCTTTGGTCTTGTTCACATTGAGACTCAAGTTAACGTGCTTGCACCATTCTACAAGCCGCTCAATTTCCTCTTTGTATGCCATCTTATCATCGTTGTTGATGTCAACCACTGTTGAGTTGTCAGTAAACTTGATGAGTTGGTTTGAGCTGGATCTCACAGTACCTTCATGAGTCAGCAGTGTGAACTGAGCACACTGCCACGGGGGGAGACTTGTGCTCAGTGTGAAGGAGCAAGAGATGTTCTTGTCAACATGGACTGACTGTGGTCTTTGTGTCAAAAAGTCCAAGATCCAGAGAGAGGTGTTGTGACCTGACAAGGATAGTCTACCCTCCAACTTCTGAGGGATGATCGTATTAAACACCAAGCTGAAGTTGATAAACAGCATCTTGGGTAACAGAATACCCATAATGCATTTTGTTCAGCACAGTTGAAACTTTTTACTTTCAACAAAATATTTTCCACTAATGCACTCTTTTGTAAATCGAGGAATAGTATTCAGTCCTGCTGCATTGAGTATAACAGAAAGTGGTCAATAAGTACTTGAGCTTCAGGGCCAAAGGTCAGTTACTTCAAATGTTATTATTTATTGCTAAATAGATTGGATGTTGACATTCAGAAGCACTAATGATGAACTGATGTGGGGAAGTGGGAGTGGAGGGTTACAATGGGATGAAGATAAAAGGGAATGTCTGAATAAGTGATTTGTCAATATCTCTTAATGCAGTAATATCATTAACTATTTATTGTCCAATTAATTTTAGTTGAAGTCTTAATTACCGGCATGACAGGATCACAACTCTGTTCAATATAAAGACCATATTTAAAGCAGGAGTTGGGGAAAATAGGAAGGAAGTGTTTCAGAATGAAAGGAAGGCCACTAAAGGTTATATTTCACTTCATTAAAATGCCCCGGATGCACTTCTGGGCAGCCTTTGTAACCCAGAGCAGTGCAGTTGCACAGCAGTAATAGAGAATAAAAATGGTCATCTGGGGTCACTAGAATAACATTGTTACTTAGCAGTTAGCTTCAGGAAACCATTGAAAGGTTGCCACATCCAAACAAGATGGCTTGCAATAACCTAACCAGGACAGAGAGGTGATAACAATGGAGGTTTGCTCTACATCCTTTTACTCTGTCCTCTTGTTCTTGCCTTTTGTAGTACACCCCACCATATCGGTCATGATAGGAAAGTAGGAATTTGAGCAGGATATTAACCCTTCTATTTGGTTCAAACTCGTGCATCAAAAAGGTTTTTTTACCTTCACTCCTGAGGTTTGGCTCTAATCTTTTAGAATATGCCTTTTGATCCTAGAAGCAGTTTCACATTAACCAGCAATGAGTTCCTTTTAATATCTTGAAAACTTCGTCAAGTGATAAGCTTTTGAACAGGGAAGATGCAATCCATTTGAAATAGTGGAAACTTCAGTGACTTCTGGCTGGTGGAAAACAACAAAGTACTTTGTTAATCTCACTTTTTCTGGCAAATGATCATTGCAAGTATTAGTCTGTAACTTCCTTTTGAATTTAGAGACAATTCGTCGTGGCAGAACTGAGGCAAGATGAGATGACAGTCCTGTCACCGAGAGTGTGGAAGACCTGAGGATCGATCATTATAAGCGCTGTGCTGAATTGGAGAAGTCAGTTACAGGCCAAATCGAGGTGACCGAGTCCAGGCCACGGAGTGTATGGAGGTGAGTGAACTCAATGTTTGGATGGAGATTCAGGCATCGGGCCTGATCGAAAAGGCCAGGGTATCGGGGTCCAAGGCTAGGGATGGGCCGGTTCAGATTGCTGCTCCGTGACTCAGCTCCGCGCTGATAGATGTTGAACTATGGGACTCTCTGGACTTCAGTTCAGAACACTATTTAGTTGCAGTTATTGCTTGCAGGATATTTCTTATCTACATGTTTTTAATGGGCTCTTTTATCTCTTTATTGGCTCTCTTTGGTTGTTGGGTCTTTTTTTTTAATGGGTTCTTTCTGTTTTCTTTTGTTTCCTGGCTGCCTATAAGGAGACCAATCTCAAGGCTGTGTAATGTATAAAAACTTTGATAATAAATAAACTTTAAAATTTGAAGTTGAACATTGAAATTATGGAGGGGTATGAGGTACACACCGAAGCATTTGCTAATACAGGAACGATACAATTAATATCAACCAGCCGAAGACAAGATTCACTTGAGGTAGAAACATAGAACCATAGAACATTACAGCACAGAAACAGGCCTTTTGGCCCTTCTTGGCTGTGCCGAACTATTATTCTGCCTAGTCCCACTGACCCGCACCTGGGCTATATCCCTCCATACACCTCTCATCCATATACCTGCCAAGTTTTTCTTAAATGTTAAAAGTGAGCCCGCATTTACCACTTCATCTGGCAGCTCATTCCACACTCCCACCACTCTCTGCGTGAAGAAGCCCCCCAATGTTCCCTTTAAACTTTTCCCCCTTCACCCTTAACCTATGTCCTCTTTTTTTTTTCTCCCCTAGCCTCAGTGGAAAAAGCTTGCTTGCATTCACTCTATCTATACCCATTATAATTTTATATGCCTCTATCCTAGAATTTATTAATTCAGCTTACAGATGGAATTGGATATTCTGTGTAACAAAGCCTTTCAGATGTCATGACAGCAGTTAATCACTTAATATTTTGTACTGACTCAAATGACATAAATGCTATTATCATTACACCAAGGAAAGGAACTGAGTACTGATATAGACCATAAGACATAGGTGCAGAATTAGGCTATTTGGCCTGTCGAGTCTTCTCTGCCATTCAATAATGTCTGATCCTCTTTTTCCCCTTCTACAGTTCCATTCCAAGGCCTTCACTCCATAAACTTTGAGGCTTTGTCCTATTAAGAACCTATCAAGTTCTGCCATAAATACACCCAACAACCTGGCCTCCAAAGTTGCCTGTGGTAATAAATTCCACAAATTCACCTTCCTGCTGAAGAAATTTCTCTGCATCTATGTTTTAAATGGATGCTCCTCTATGCTGAAGCTATGCCTTCTTGTCCTAGCCATCCCCACCATGGGAAACATCCTTTCCATGTCTACTCTGTCTAGGAATTTTCAGCATTTAAAAAGGTTTCAATGAGATCCCCCCCTCGATCCTTCTAAATTTCAGCGAGTTCAGAACCTGAGCTACCAAACGGTCCTCATATAATAACCCTTTCATTCCTAGAATCATCTTTATCAACCTCGTCTGAAACCTCTCCAAGGCCAGCACATCTTTTCTTAGATGAGGAGCCCAAAACTGTTCACAATACTCAAGGTGAGGCTTCATCAGTGCCTTGTAAAGCCTCAGCATCACATCCCTACTCTTGTATTCTAGATCTCTTGAAATGAGTGTTGACATTGTGTGTACTGACCAGCTGTTGCAAGAGGTATTCAAAGAAAGTCCCCTCCATCAAAAAAATCCAAAAGATTTGAAATCCAGACCAATGATGGCCCTTGCAGGATTAATGCTGTAATATAAGTCTTCCTCTTCTTCTGAGGATCAAAGATGACTTGTTTTACTGAGGAGTGGAACATGCCTCTATTTGATTACGTTTAACTTGGGATAGTTGTTGCATATCAGCTACCACATGGCTTTGACTAAACAAGGTCTTGGTCCAATGACAAGGACTGCCAAGCCAACAGGATAGCGAATTCTGCTGCAAAGATTTAGCACGCACACATTCTAATATCTCAGTACTCAGACTCTGGCTAGCACTGGATCCTAGTTTTGTGTCAATATTATTCTTGGAGCACTGTACAAAAATTTAATCCATTTCTTTTCAGATTCGCAGTTGAGTGCAAACATATCTGTGCAGATCCAAAAAAGAAACAGGTCATTAAAACTTTGTAAAAATTCTCAGAAAAGGAACAGAAGTTGAAAATCATGTTGATTCTCTTAGATTAAACTACCCATGAAATGAAGGAAGTTTTCAAATACTTAATATTATGCTTTCTCGTATTTTACACATACCCTTGGAAAGTTTGCACATAGAAACAATGTCTGCATTTGTATCATTAAACTGTAAACCAGCTGGTTTCCGGTGATGTCATCGTCGAGAATGGCAGCTTCAGTCACGAGCTCCTCCAGAAAAACGCGTATAAGCCCCATTAATCCATCAAATATAGTATCTTTCGAAAAATATTTGAACTGAAAAGAGGGACAAGAATGGGGAAAAAGAATGGAAATAAAAAAAGCGACACTGCGGAGCATGCGGCCGAGAGGAGTGCAGTGAGTGGCTCTCCTACCTGACCGCGTGCTAGCAAGGCAGATGCCAGGCCTCATTCAGGCGAAGCGGCGAATATGATCGAAATTCTGAAAGAGATGAGGGAGTTTCAGAAAGAAATAAAGCAGCAGCTACATGATATTAAGTTAGAGCTCGCCAACGTCAGTCAAATATAGCGGTGGCAGACACTCGAATTGAGAAGGTGGAAGATTGCATTCAAAATGTGGAACAAATACTGAGTAAGATGATAAAAATATTAAATCACCAAGAAGGTAAACTGCTTGAACTGGAGGGAAGATTACAGCAGAAAAATATCAGAATATACAACATTCCCGAAGGAGAGGAGGGCTTGTCTATGACTGAGTTTGTCGGGAAGTTGCTGTGGGACGCGCTGGAGCTTCCCTCGACTATGGAGCTGGAAATCGAGAGAGCCCATTGCATGCTTATCCCAAAGCCTACCCGGGAAAAGCCATGCTGAATAATAATTAAATTCCTTCAGTGCAGTACCAAGGTGGAGATTCGACAAAGGGCCTGGGGTAAGAAGAGGGTGTTTTTAGATGATAAATTCATATATTTTGACCAAGATTACACCCCCCCCCCCCCCGTGGTCCTGCAGAAACGTAAAGAATACTCTGAAATAAAGTGAGTACTAAAGCAAAAAAGGATTAGATTTCAAACACTGTACCCTGCTAAACTTTGAGTGTTTTATGACGATGGGATGCAGTTGTACCAGACAGTGGAAGAGGTGACTACAGGCATGAAGGCCAGAGGGTTGCCCATCAGCGTGATCAAACCGAGGGAAAACCTGGTGGAGGAATTATCCCGCTCCACTTGGGAAATAGTGCGAGAATCAAGAAGGCAGGAGAGGCCAAGAGAAGTATATCAGGAAGAGACTGGGAGTATTCCAAAGACAGTCCTCACCCCCTCCAGAAGAGCCACAAGGTCTGGCTAACTTTCAAAATGTTGAGAAGCTAAACAAAAGCAAAAGTAGATGGTGATATACCTATCTTGAGAAATACTTATTATAATGTGGATTTTATATTACTTAGTTGTTATTCTTTATTCGCTCCCTTACTCCTTTTACCCCATCAAAATGAGAATATATATATATATATGTGTGCATATATGTGTATGTTTGTAATATATATGTACATATATATGTGTGTGTGGGTGTGTGTGTGTGTGTGTGTGTGTATATATATAGCAGGAGTACACTTATATAACAGGGGAATCTTTTCTGTGTGTAATGGATTTGTTTGCTGAATTTTATGAATACTGCAATGGGGGCCCTCAACTCACAAGTAGGAGGAGTTATCCCCCACAGCTAGACATTTCCTTTAGCTCAACACAGGGTCATCTACTAGAGACCTCAGCCTTGGAATCACATATTCGTTGCCATTTTTGTTATTATTTGCGTTTCTTGGTTCTTATTTGTTCAGAGGTAGATTGATTAAGTTTTATTCTGCTAATTTCAATGATACATTGACTGATTGATACAGATGGCTAAGGACAAAGTAAAAATTCATTTCTTTTAATGTCAATGGGCTATTAAATCCAATCAAACATAATAGAATTTTATCCAAAATGAAAAAAGAACAAGCCCATGTAGAATATTTACAGGAAACTCATTTAAATGATAATGAGCATAGAAAACTAAAGAGAATGGGCTTCACTAATTTGTTTTTCTCCTTATATAAATCAGGACATAGGAGAGGAGTTGCTATTCTTATCTCAAGTAAGCTAAATTTTGAAAAAGTATTCAAAAAGGGAGATAAAGAGGGCAGATATATTATGGTAAGGGGGAATATAGATGGAAATTCAATTGCTCTATTGAATATATATATATCCCTGGGAAGCGATATTGGTTTCTTTCAGAAAATTACTGATATAATGGTAGCGAAAACAAAAGGTCTCCTGATATGTGGGGGAGACTTAAGTTTACAATTACAACCAAACTTAGACTCTTCCAATAGAAAAACCTATGAAACAAAATCTTTACATAAGAAAGTTAATACACTTTTTGAGGATGTTGGTTTAATTGACCTTTTCCCTGACAGAAGGGATTACACTCATTATTCTGCTCCCCATTCTGCATATACAAGAATAGACTATTTCATAACATTTGGAAAAGACAAAAGACAAAATAAACATCTGTGGAATAGGGACAATATATGTAAGTGACCATGCTCCTATATATTTATCTATTCATTTTGACCTACAACCAAAGAATACTATTTAGAAACTAAATTCAAGTCTACTCAATGATCCATACTTTAAGGAACAAATTAAAAAAGAAATTGGTCTCCACTTAGAATTAAATGATAATGGAGAGGTTTCACTTCCTATTTTATGGAATACTCTGAAGGCTGTCTTAAGAGGGAATATTATAGCGATATCTTCATATAATAAAAAAAGGAATAAAATATTAGAGGAATTACAAAATAGGCTGAAGAAACTAGAGAAAAAACACAAATTGAATTTGGCACAGGATACATTGGAGGAAATTAAAAGGATTAGGAATGAAATTAATAGTTTGGCTATGCAAGAAATCAGGAAACAGAAAATGTTTCTGAAACAGAGACATTATGAAAGTAGATCAAAATCTATGAAAATACTGGTGTGGAAACTGAAAAAAAAGATAGCAGAAAATACAATTCATAGAATTAGGGACCCAGGAACAAAAATGATAAAAAATAAGCTAAGTGAAATTTAAGAAGCTTTTGAAGTGTTTTACAAAACTCTATATTCCAAAGTTCCAAGGGGAAGCATAACCCAAATTGACGCCTTCTTGAATTCCCTAGAGTTACCCACTTTAAGCAAAGAACAAAATAGAAGGATGACTGCTGACATAACTGAAGTTGAATTAAAAGCTGCAATTAGTAGGCTTAAATTAAGCAAGTCACCAGGATCAGATGGGTATACGGCAGAGTGATACAAAAAATTTTAAAATGAGCTAATTCCTGTTTTACTCACCATATTGAACTGGGCTCTAAAAAAGGCACAAATGCCTTTGGAAGGAAGCAATAATCTCAGCTATACCGAAAGAAGGCAAGGATAAAATGGAATGTGGGTCATTTAGACCAATATCCGTTCTTAATGTAGATTATAGATTATTTACCTCTGTCATGGCCAAACGATTAGAGGAGTTTCTACCCATACTGATCCGTAACGATCAGACAGGTTTTATAGGACAATGCCAAACATAAGACAATATACGAAGGACACTTCACATTATGGATCATATACAAAAAAATAAAATCGAAGCAATAGTGATAATCGTGGACACTGAACAGGCATTTGATTCGGTTAATTGGAATTTTCTTTACAGAGTTTTACATAGATTTGATTTCCAAGGCACAATTATTAAAACTATACAGACACTATATGACAACCCTACTGCTAGGATTAAAATCAATGGATATGTATCAAATAGTCTTACCCTAGAAAGGGGCACAAGACAGGGTTGTGCATGGTCACCACTACTCTTCGCGTTATAGCTGGAACCATTAGCTGAATACATCAGACAAAATAAAGATATCAGGGGAATTACTATTAAAGGGACAGAGCATAAATTGGCTTGTTATGTGGATGACATTTTGATCAATCTAGGGCAACCAACATACTCTTTACCTAAATTGATGCAATTCTTTGAATAATATGGTTAATTATCAAGATACAAGATCAACATAGATAAAATCCAATTACTTTCATATTACTATAGCCCACCAAGAGAAATTGAAAGTAGATATCCCTAGGCATAGCACACAGAGTCTTTCAAATATTTGGGCATCATTATGCCAAAAGATTTGGCAAAATTATCAGAATGTAATTATCAGCCTTTATATAAAAAAAAATTAAAGAAGATATGGCAAGATGGAACCTGATTCCTTTTTTCAGTATCAGTTCAAGGATTGAGTCTATTAAAATGAATGTACTGCCCAGACTGTTATATCTCTTTCAGACCCTGCCAATAGACATTAATCAAAGTCAATTCAATGAATGGAACAAGATGTTATCAAGGGATATTTGGCAGGGTAAAAGGCCTAGAGTTTGTCTCAAAACTTTGCAATTAGCAAAGGAAAAGGGGGGATTGGGCCTTCCTTCTCTTAGAGATCATTATTTTGCAGCACAGGTGAGAGCTGTGATATGTTGGTGCAACCCATCATGTGACGCTCAATGGAAAAACATTGAAGAGCGGGTACTTCCCATCCTCATACAAGCAATTTTGGCTGATAACAACCTGCAAAGGTACATAAATACTACTGATAACCCATGGGTGAAAATTGACTCTTAAAATATGAAAAACTACTATAAAAGAATATAATCTAGAGGGAGATATTGCAATTCTTAAATGGTGTGCATATGACTTGGATTTTACACCAAGTAAATTGGATGCTAGATTTTAGGACTGAATTGCTAAAGGAATAACAGTTCTTTGCAACATAATGAAAGAAAGAACACTGTTCAGTTTTGAAATGCTTAAATAGAAACACTTATTAGAAAAACAAGATTTTATTCGGTATTTACAGATGCGACAATATGTTGATAAGATGCTTAAAAATGTAACCAAGGCAAGTACATGCTTGATAGAGCTATTTAGAAAAGTATATAATTCAGATAACAGTAGTAGAGTCATTTCAAGCATGTATAAGGGGTTGTCAAATCTTAAAACACATTTGACTTTATACATTAAAACAAAATGGGAGAAGGAAGGAGGGATAATTATATCTGAGGAACAAAGGACAATAATATAGAGGTATCAATGGAAGTGTACCAGTTCACAGAAATGGAGGGAGTTTGGATGGAAAAACTTGATAAGATATTTTATTACACCCTCTCAGAAATCCCATTATGATGGTAACCTCCATCATGGTAATTGCTGGAGAAATTGTGGAAATCAAAATGCAAATCATTATCATACTTTTTTGGGACTGCCCTGTAATCAAAGACTATTGGAGGGGGATACTCAATGCCCTACAAGACATCTTTAAATGTGAAATACCCTTAGAGAGTAAGACCATATATTTTGGATATATACCTCAAGAATGGTTGAAAAGAGATTAATATCTAATGTTGGTGGCTGGTAAAAAGACTCTTACTAGGAAATGGTTATCACAGGAGAGCCCAACTTTAAATACATGGATGGAAATTACAATGGACATTTACAAAATGAAGAAGATAACAGCATCTGTTAATCATAAGCTGGAACAATTTGATTCATACTGGGAAAAACGGTTTAACTACATAATGCCTCATAGGCCTGATTTTATTCTCACAAATCACTGAATATGTTGTAAAAATGATCACTCCCTACTTGTGCATAGTATTTTCCTTTTGCTTGGTTTTTCTTTCCGGTCTTTTCTATATGTGTATACCTCAGATAAATACTTTGTGGAGATTTGTGATATATATGATTATATGATATATAGGTACAATGTCTGAAACACATCTTATAGAAATATTTGTTTGATGATGCACTTCAATAAAAAATAAATTGCAAAAAAAATTGTAAACCAGCTTCATCTTATTTGATCGTCTCTGATATTTAATCCTCTCTGATGTTTGAACTGTTTCTGAATATTACCACTACCACAACCACCTTTCCATGTGCCATTAGTTAGGTATGCATATCGCAAAATAAATAATAAATAAAATCTAACTGTCCTCCATGCTTCTATCAATACTGTGCAATAGTAGTTAATCAAGTGTAAAATTAGTACTTTCTCACATGCTCCCATGAAATTTACCCAAAGAGTAAGATCTCGATCTGAAAAACAAAAGCTTGAACCTCAGTGCTGGTTGTGTGGACCTCCACAAGTATATGTGTTCTCATCTCCAAATGGCTTACATTGTAAGCACATACTCACATATATTGTAAGTAATGCTTTAGCATAAAGGGACCATGCACATCAATTTAAGATGGCTTCACTGTCAGGTTGTGAAAATTCATTCATGTTAATTGTTTCTTCAAAAAAGGTTGAATGAAGGATGGGCCCCCTTAAACTGACTGCATAGAAGAGAATTTATTTTCAAGATTGATGGCATAATAGCCCACAGAATGAGCATATAGGAAATACACTGAAATTTCAAGCTTTTGTTTAATGCCACTCTTTCAGTACTTTACAACATTCCACAAAGAGAGTCCTTCTGCTTAAGTCGAAAGTATGGTTATGTATTTTAATTATAATTTCCTGGGATTTATTTTGTTTCAATAAATTGTGGATTTATCATCTGTAAATAGATCATCTATGTTTATCATCAGACATATCTGTGTCTGCTAAACAGTGGATTTACTGGCTATATTAAAATTCAAAAGTTGGAAGTTCAAAACATATTTATTATCAAAGTATGTATACATTATACAACCATGAGATTCTTTTCCTTACGGACAGTGACAAAACAAAGAAACCCAGAAGAATCAGAATCAGAATCGAGTTTAATATCAGTGGCATTTGTCATGAACTTTGTTAACATTGTGGCAGCAGTACGATGTAGGACATGATTAAGATCGTAAGACATAGAAGCAAAATTAGGCCATTGACTCATTGCGTCTACTCCGCCATTCAAACCATTTCTTCCTTCCTCAGCCCCACACCCCAACCTTCTCTCTGTAGCATAGAATCTACAGCATATTACAGGCCCTTCGGCCCACAATATTGTGCTGACCATGTAACCTACTCTAGAGACTGCCTGGAATTTTCCTACCACATACCCATCTATTTTTCTAAGCTCCATGTACCTATCTAAGAGGCTGTTAAAAGACCCTATTGTATCCGCTTCGACCACTGTCACTGACAGTGCATTCCAGGCTCCCAGCACTCTTTGTGTGAAAAACCTACCTCTGACATCCCCTCTATACCTACTTCCAAGCTCCTTAAAACTATGCCCCCTCATGTTATCCATTTCAGCCCTGGGAAAAAGCCTCTGACTATCCACATGATCAATGTCTCTCATCATCTTATATACCTCTATCAGGTCACCTCTCATCCTCCACTGCTCCAAAGAGAAAAGGCCAAGTTCACTCAACTCATTTTCATAAGGCACGCCCTCCAATCCAGGCAAAATCCTTGAAAATCTGCTCTGCACTCTCTCTATAGTATTCACATCCTTCCTGTAGTGAGGTGACCAGAACTGAACACCGTACTCCAAGCAGGGTCTGACCAAGGTCTTATATAGGCTGTAACATTAACATTATGGATGGGCCAGGGTCATAAGATATCAGAGGAATTGAAACAGATTGACATTAGGAAAGAAACTGTGATGAGTCGACTGATAGGACTGAAGGCTAATAAATCCCCGGGTCCAGATGGTCTGCATCCGAGGGTTCTAAAAGAGGTGGCTAAAAGAGATATCTGATGGATAGGGGAATCAAGGGATATGGGGACAAGGCAGGGACTGGGTATTGATAGTGAATGATCAGCCATGATCTCAGAATGGCGGTGCAGACTCGAGGGGCCGAATGGTCTACTTCTGCACCTATTGTCTATTGTCACAGCTCCTGAACTCAATCCCATGGTTGACGAATGCCAGCACACCATATGCCTTCTTAGCAACACTGTCAACCTGCGGAACAGCTTTGAACGTCCTACGGGCATGGACCCCAGGATCTCTCCGATCCTCCACACTGCCAAGAGTCTTACCATTAATATTATATTCTGTCTTCAAACACTATTTAGTAGTTCACAGTGACTGATACAGATCAGAATCAGGATCAGCTTTAATATCAATGACATACATTGTGAAATTTGTTGATTTTTCAGCAGCAGTTCAATGCAGTGTATAGTAATAGAGAAAAAAATTGTGGATTACATTGTCTTTCGCCTCTCTTTTGGCCAGACGTGCAGTCCTTCTTAGGTGGAGAGATGCTGCCCCACCCACTCATGCTCAATGGCTCAGAGACATTATGTCTGCTTAGACCTTGAAAAGATTCATTATTCACTTCTTAATTCAGACATAAAGTTTCACAAGGTGTGGGGACCTTTTCTTGAAGATTTTCATAATTCCCATTTAGATTAAGGGTGCATTCCTCCCATTTTTTCTTTTGCATTTAAATCCCTTACTTCCAGCTTCTTTCGGTTAAGATTTACAGGTTTTTTTTGACGTGTAAACATATTATAGCTCAGGTAGTAGGCAATATACCTTCTTTTTATAAATACATCTCAATGGTGATGAAAGTTCTGATTAACTTTTTTATATATCGTAAGGTTGGCTTGGAATTGAGTAGTGGGAGGGTGGGGTGGTAACTAACTTTATACGATTCTACTATGGATGCTTTTTCTTAACTGTGATGAACTGAATATTTGATACATTTGTTTTGCACTATATATACCTCTTTTTTTTAACTGTTTTTTTGTTTTGTCACATTGTAGAAACTTACTAAAAATTTATTTAAAAAAGTAATAAAAAGTAGTGAGGCAATGTTCATGGGTTCAACGTCCATTCAGAAATTGGATGGCAGAAGAATTTATGAATTTGCAGCTTCATAAATTTCCTTTATGGCTTTTGAACCTTTGATAACGTGTTCAGTCAAGAACCTACCAACCTCTGCCTTAAATACAGCCAGCGACCTGGCCTCCACAGCTTCCTGTGGTAACAAATTCCACAAATTCAACACCCTCTGGCTAATGAAATTTCTCCACCTCTCTGTTTTAAGTGGACATCCCTTTGGCCTGAGGCTGTGTCCTCTTGTCCTAAACTCCCCCAACATGGGAAACATCCTTCTCCACATCTACTCTACTAGACCTTCCAATATTCAAAATGTTTCAATCAGTTTCCCCTTTATCTTTCTAAATTCCAGCGAGTACAGACCTAGATCAAATGTTCCTCATATAACCCTTTCATTCCTGGAATCAACCTTGTGAACCTTCTCTGAACACTCTCCAATATCAGCAAAACTTTTCTTGGATGAAAATCCCAAACCTTTTCACAATATTCAAGGTGAGGCCTCACCAATGCCTTATAAAGTCTCAGCATCACTTTCCTGCTCTTATATTCTTGACCTCTTGAAATGAATGCTCACATTGAATTTGCCTTCCTCACCACTGACTCTACCTGCAAGTTAACCTGCAGGTTGTTCTGCACAAGGACTCTCAAGTCCCTTTGCATCTCAGATTTTCTCCCCATTTAGAAACTAGTCTGCACATTTATTTCCACTACCAATTATTTCCACTACCAAAGTACATGACCTTGCATTTTCCAACATCATATTTCATTTGCAAATTTCTTGCCCATTCTCCTTCTGCAGCCTACCTGTTTTTTCAACTCTATCTGCCCCTCCACCAAACTTGGTATCTTCTGCAAACTTGGCAACAAAGCCATCTATTGAATCATCTAAATCATTAATATACAGCATAAAAAGAAGCGGTCCCAACACCAACCCCTGCGCAACACAACTGGTCACTGGCAACCAAAGAGAAAAGGATACTTTTATTCCCACTCATTGCCTCCTACCAATCAGCCAATGCTCTAACCATGCAGGCAACTTTCCTGTAATACCATGGGTTCTTAACTTGGTCAGTAGCTTCGTGTAACACCTTGTCAAAGGACTTCTGAAAGTCCAAATATACAACACCCACTGCATCCCGTTGATCTATCCTACTTATAATCTCCTCAAAGAATTCCAACAAGTCCGTCAGGCAAGATTTTCCCTTCATGCCGACGTTGTTTGTCTTAGGCACATATGTATAGCTAAGGTGCGTAAAACTTTTGCATGATACTGTATTTGTCAATGTGGAGTGGAGAACAGGTAAATCTGGCATGAGCAAAGTAAGTTGGGGATGGCAAGGGAGGAGTGGCACAGTAGGAGTGTGGGATAGATGGCAGAGAAGGAGTGCCTAAGGGAGGGTGTGGAGTGGATACAGAGACATCCAGCACTGAGACATCACTTAAGGTCATTTGATTGATCCTAAGCAATTGGTTTGTTTGTTTATTCGAGCCATGCTGCCCAGAAATCCCCCAATTTAATCCTAATTAGTTCACGGGACAATTTACAATGACTAATTAACCTAGCAACCAATAGGTCTTTGGACAATGGGAGGAAACCAATGCAATCACAGGGAGAACGTACAAACTCTTTACAGGCAGTGGCAGGAATTGAACTCCAGTCATCTGTACTGTAAAGCATTATGCTAACCACAATACTGCTGTGCCACCTTGATCATTACAAAATGTTACTCTAGTATTTCCTGCTCCCTCCCCTCTCACTTTTCCCAACTTTTCCCTATCCATAACCAGCTTCCCACTCACAGTCCACAATAGAGACCCATATCAGAATCAGGTTTATCATCACCCACATAGGTTATGAAATCTGTTTTTTTTTGTGGGAGCAGTACAGTGCAATACATTAAATTACTACAGTATGCTGCAAAAGTCTTAGGCACCCTAGCTACGGTGCCTATAAAATGTATTCACCCCCCTCCCCCCGAAGTTTTCCTGTTCTATTATTTTACAACATTCAATTACAGTGGACTTAATTTGGCTTTTCTTTTGGCATTGATCAACAGAAAAGGACTCTTTCGTGTCAAAGTAAAAACAGATCCCTACAAAGTGATCTAAAATAATTACAAATATATGTTACACCCTGGTAAAGGTTTACTGCTAACGTAGTTGCCTTCCTGAAGAAGAAGTGCTTGGGTTATGGTTAGAGATAATGAATAGTTCAGAATGTGAGCTGGGTTTTTTGTTCGGTGTGGTATAAAGAGGGAAGATGCTGGACAGAACTGGTTGTAGGATACCACCCGGTCGGGAGATCGGGATTTGATGGACCGAGGCAACAATCAACTGAGGATTGATGAATTGAGCTCCAACTGGTGCACGTTTGACTGTTTAATTATAATGAACTCTTTTTGTTTGTTTTTTCTTTCTTTTCCTCACTAACCCTTCAGTTAAGGTTCATAAATATAATTCCTTTAATCACATGCAGTGTGCTGTCTGTTGTTCCTTGTCACTGAGTTGTAACAGGGTTACAAATTACACATCATCCACACAAACCGGGGTTTGGGGTTGGTGAACCATCTCAATCTCACAGGGTTGGGGGATCGGAGTGTGTCATCCCTCGAACTGTGCAGTCGAAGAAACCAGTGAGGTTTCATATACAAACACAGAATAATTGTCTGCATGAGTATTCACCCCCTTCAAGTCAGTATTTAGTAGATGCACTTTTGACAGCAATTACAGCCTTGAGGCTGTGTGGATAGGTCTCTATCAGGCTTACGCATCAGAACACTGCAATTTTTCCCCATTCTTCTTTACAAAACTGCTCAAGCTCTGTCAGATTGCATGGGGATTGTGAGTGAACAGCCCTTTTCAAGTCCAGTCACAAATTCTCAATTCGATTGAGGTCTGGACTCTGACTGGGCCACTCCAGGACATGAACTTTGTTGTTTTTAAGCCATTCCTTTCTAGCTTTGGCTTGATGCTTGGGGTTATTGTCTTGGTAGAAAACAAATCTTCTCCCAAGTTGCAATTCTCTTGCATACTACAGGATTTCCCTGTATTTTGCTTCATTCATTTTACCCTCTACCTTCACAAGCCTTCCAGGGCCTGCTGCAGTGAAGCATCCCCACAGCATGATGCAGACACCACCATGCTTTACGGTAGGGGTGGTGTGTTTTTGATGATGTGCAGTGTCTAGTTTAAGCCAAACATGGCATTTAGTCTGATGGCCAAAAAGCTCAATTTTAGTTTCATCAGACCATAGAACCTTCTTCCAGCTGACTCCAGAGTCTCCCACCTGCCTTCTGGCAAATTCTAGCCAAGATTTCATGAGAGTTCTTTTCAACAGTGGTTTTTTCTTTGCTACTCTTCTATAAAGCTGTGACTGGTGAAGCACCCAGGCAAAGGTTGTTGTTCACACAGTCTCTGCCATCTCAGCTGGGGGTGTTGTGGATAGTGTGGAGGGCTGTCAGAGGTTACAGTGGAACATTGATAGGATGCAAAACTGGGCTGAGAAGTGGCAGATGGAGTTCAACCCAGATAAGTGTGAGGTAGTTCATTTTGGTAGGTCAAATATGGTGGCAGAACATAGTATTAATCAGAATCAGAATCAGAATCAGAATCAGACTTTAATCGCCAAGTACCTGTGCACATACAATGAATTTACTTCCGGCAGATGTTGTCTCTCTGCTCATAACAATAATAATGATAAATATAAATAAAAATATAGATTATACATACAGGTAGTGCAATCCAAGTAATAGTTAGCCGGCAGTTAACCAGCAGTTAACTGTTCAGCAAAGTGACCGCAGTAGGGAAAATCTTCTCCAGTGCCTATTAGTCTTAGTCTGGAGGGATCTAAAGCACCTACCAGACAGAAGCAGTTCAAACAGTCCGTACGCAGGATGGAAGGAGTCCTTTATGATGTTCCCCGCCCTCTTCTTCAACCTGGAAGAGTACAGGTCCACAATAGAGGGCAGGGAGGCTCCAATGATGCGCTCGGCAGTCCTCACTGTGCGCTGTAGTCTGGTTCTATCCTGCTTGGTGGCGGCTCCAAACCACACAGTGATGGAGGTGCACAGGACAGACTCAATGACTGCAGTGTAGAACTGCAGCAGCAATTCCTGAGGCAGACCATATTTCCTCAAGAGCTGCAGGAAGTACATCCGCTGCTGGGCCTTCTTCAGGATGGAGCTGATGTTCTGCTCCCACTTCAGATCAAATGGTAAGACTCCTGGCAGTGCAGAGGATCAGAGGGATCTTGGGGTCCGAGTCCATAGGACACTCAAAGCTGCTGCGCAGGTTGACTCTGTGGTTAAGAAAACATACGGTGCATTGGCCTTCATCAACCTTGGGACTGAATTTAGGAGCCGAGAGGTAATGTTGCAGCTATATAGGACCTTGGTCAGACCCCACCTGGAGTACTGTGCTCAGTTCTGGTTTCTTCACTATAGGAAGGATGTGGAAGCCATAGAAAGGATGCAGAGGAGATTTACAAAGATGTTGCCTGCATTGGGGAGCATGCCTTATGAGAATAGGTTGAGTGAACTCGGCCTTTTCTCCTTGGAGTGACAAAAGATAAGAGGTGACCTGATAGAGGTGTACAAGATGATGGGAGGCATTGATCGTGTGGATAGTCAGAGGCTTTTTCCCAGAGCTGAAATGGCTAGCATGAGAGGACACAGTTTTAAGGTGCTTGGAAGAAGGTACAGAGGAGATGTCAGTGGTAGGTTTTTTATCCAGAGAGTGGTGAGTGCATGGAATGGGCTGCTGGCAACGGTGGTGGAGGCAGATACAATAGGGTCTTTTTAAGAGACTCCTGGACAGGTACATGGAGCTCGGAAAAATAGAGGTTTATGGGTAACCCGAGGGAACTTCTAAGGTAAGGACATGTTCGGCACAGCTTTGTGGGCTGAAGGGCTTATATTGTGCTGTACATTTTCTATGTTGTATGTTTATATTCAGAGACTGGAATTTTCTGTATCCATCTCCTGACTTCTGCTTTTCAATAACATTTTCGTGGAGTTGCTTGGAGTATTCTTTTGTCTTCATGGTGTAGTTTTTGCCAGGATACTAACTCACTAGCAGTTGACCCTTCCAGAAACAAGTGTATTTTTACCACAATCAATTGAAACACTTTGACTGCACTCAGGTCTCCAAACACAGGTCTCCATTTCACTAATTATGCGACTTCTGAAACCGAATGGCTGCTCCAGTGATGATTGGATGTGTCATATTAAAGAGAGTGAATACTTAGCAATCAATTATTTTGTGTTTTATACTTGTAATTAAGTTAGATCATTTTGTAGAGATCTGTTTTCACTTTAACACACAAGAGACTTTGCCTGTTGATCAGTGTCAAAAAATGCTAAATTAAATCCACTGTGATTTAATGTTGTAAAACAATAAAACATGAAAACTTTGAGGAGGTTGAATACTTTTTATAGGCACTATATATATATATATATATATATGTCCCTAAGACCTTTGCACTGTACTGTATCTGACCCATTATCAAATCTAAACTTAGAAGAGTACATCTGAAGTTTAGATATGAAAGTAACTAGCTTAAAATTGAAGTCGAGCCTAAAATGACCAAACAACTACTACTACATCGACTCAGGCCTAGGCACGAAAGTTTCTTACACCTTACCCCAAATATAGGTCATCTAGTTTTATCTGCTTCTGATATGGAGAAAAGTTTCCTGCAGTCTATCCTTCTATAGTTCTCATAATTTTATATACTTCCATCATTTCCCTTCCCCTAGAGAGAAGAGAGGTTCAACGGTTCTTCAATCTCTCCTCATAACTGAACTTCTCCATCACAGGCAACATTTTGATGAATTTCCTTTGCACCCCCTCAGTGCTAACATATCATCCCTATAGATCAGTGAGAATAGCTTCATTCAGTTCTCTAGCTGAGGTCTGATCAAGGTTTTAAAAAGCTGAAGTGTAACCTTCCTATTTCTGTATTCAATGTTGCAATGAATGGAAGACCGATAACCCATAAGCTTCCAACTCACATTATGTACCTTTCTTTTTTCTTTCAAGGATTGAAGATCCTTCTGTTCTTCAACATTCCTGCAGAACCTACCATTCACAGTGTATGCCCTAGCTTTATTATCACACTGTCAAGTTGCATCACCTCGCATAAGGCCATTAAGCCCAACATTCACATATACAGTATTACAAATTGAGTTTCTGTCTCAGATAGAGCAAGGGAAGGTCTTTAGAAATGACCAGTGTCCCAGGGAATCAAGTCACCAAACATTTAGTGTGGGCTTCTGTTTGCAGCAGTTTTAGGAAACCTTTCATTTAATTCCCAACCTAAATTTCATAAAATTCTATCTAGCATGCAATGAGGGATAATGAAAAATTATTAAAACAACATTTCAACATAGAAAGCTATTTGAACAAGCTGCAAGGAAAGGCATTTTCCTCACAGTGTAACAGTTTTACAAAGAATCACTAGCTGGTCTAATCAATCTACAGGGTGATGGTAGGGGACTATCATTGGAGTAATCAGAATTCATCATATTTTGCACTCTTATTACTTGTAGCATTACTTAGTTTCTATAACTTTACAAAATATGTCTAACTTCAATAAATACCCTCAATCTTCTAAACTCCATTCTGGTGGATTTTCTTTCTCAGTCCGTTTCTTAGTATTACCTCCATCCTAGTACACAGGCATTCAAACTGGAAATAATGTGCTACTTATGTCCTTATGGTTTCCTGTGTCAACTGTATTCACTGGTCCAAATTTTAGGAATCAATTGGCTACAGTGACTTGATTAGATGATAATTATGATGATATGCATGATAATGTACTAGAAAGGTGAAGATATTTTATGAAGACTACACTGAAAGCTGCAAGACATCACAGCACATGGTGGAGGGCAGCTTAAACACTTCCTCTTTAAAATAGCACTTGCATGAAATTGCTAACAGTTTTGCTGTGTGATAATAGAAACCTGAAGTGGTTTCATGACCAGTGCAATCACAAATTTGAACATGCCTGTCTTTCTGACAAAGTAAAAGATTCAAAGTTAAATTAGTGATATGCCAGACTAAATAAATTCCATTGCTATGAAAATCTAAATTTATAATTCAAAATGACTGACTGCCTAGATTTATACAGGTGTTGTCTCTATAGATTTTGACGTTGCTTTTTACTGTTTTTCTGAAAGCAAAAGAGAAGGACAGTCAGAAAGACAAAAAGATGGAAGGGCTGTGGGGAAAAGGAGAGAGAAAGGACTATGGAGGAAAGAAGGAGAACATAATAGAGGGAGTCCAGAGAGAGAGATTTAAACAAAGAAAGATCCAGTTCAGAATAAGGGAACAGGACAGTGAGAGAAAGTAATGAGAATGAGGAAGGAACGCTCCATATTCAGGAACCAGATGTGAAACTGTACAAGAATAGAAAATTGTAGAGGGATTTTCACTCGAGAGTGCTGCATCTGCAATTATGGTGCCAGTCTGCTGTGTACAATTCTGAGTTGGGCTGAGTACGCAGAGAACACATCAGATGAGGGGCAATAGACCACTCATGTCAGGTGTGGAATAGGTACAATGTGAGTGTGTGTTTGTATGTGTATTACTATCAATTCTTGCCAAGCGTTCAGCACATACACTGGTAAATGGAACTTTCATTTCACTTTGCTATCTTGTTATTGTGTGTCACTGTGTTCCATGATTGTCTCTCTGTCACATTTAATATGAAAAGAATGAGAAACTGAATTCAGAAATTAATACGCAAGTGTTATACTTACAAATTTCATGAATATATTTGAAATAATTACCTGATGTTCACAGGTTCTCAAATAGCTGAATAGATAGAGATGGATGAAGAAGGAAAGAAAGAGAGTTGAAAAGCAGAACATAGTAGACAGAGAGGGATGGGGAGATAGGAAGGGGTAGAGGAGATGGAGGGGTGAAGGGGTGGGAGAGGGGGAAACAGAGGACATTAGCAAATTAGTGAAATAGGGTCTCCATATGCATCCTGTGCTCTCATTGTTCAGGGAACCTTTGATTGGACAGTGTGGTGAGTACACTATTTCATATCCAGCATGCGCCAGTCTTATCCTAGTTTAATATAGGGAGACTTTAATCTGTTCTACCCAGTTATGATTGAGTAGAGCAAACACAGAACATGATGAACATTGTGATCAATAAATGTAATACCAGAGTGTACCCCAGCATCAATGCCTGAGCCCCTAATGAATGCAGTAAGTAAATGACAAATAACCCAATCCAATCTTTTTTTCCTTGGCTTGATTTTTACTGAAGTTGCTTCCAGTCTCTTTGCCCACCTATTTCTCCTCTCTGTCCTCTTTTCGCATCTCAAATTGTTCTTTCACTTGTCTAAGATCTGCTGAGATCTTCTACCTAATGAAATAACAAAAAATCACACTTTCTTTAAAGTGTTAACTTTGTTGGAGAAGGCCACACCATCAATCACTTCCATCAAATATCAGTTCCTCACTCTCGATCACACTACCAGACCCTAATGCTACTCAGCCTATCTCTGGCCACCACAGAAACCCAGCCAAACTCAGTGCTTGATTTCAAAAGTGAGAGCTAGTTAGTTCATTGTCAAAGCTGAAGTAAGATTTTGAGTAGGGAAAGAACAATCAGACCATCATTGGAAGCTGTCACTTTAAGGCACACTGTAGTTTCTATGCCAGTTCTTCTCATGCTCTGCTGTGTTTGTAAGGGGAGTGGAGGGAGGTAGACTTGTATTTACTATAAGTTTGGATGATACTTTGAAGTAGCCATTGTTAATTCACTAACCCTTTTCTTCTCCTTCAAATTTTCCTTTCTGCAATTTTAGCAGTCATTATCAAGTAGCTAAATTTGCTTTATGCAAAACAAGTTTTTGTTGTGATCTGAAAAAACACCAATAACTTGAAATTCAGTCCCAGTTAGAAGTAGTAAACATGTCTATAATCATGTCAGCACATTGCACTTCAAGCAAACAAATTTTCGAGGCAGGATATCACTTACTGAGTGAACGATGTAGTTTGCTCAGTGCTATGGCTGAAGATAAGTTGCTGGAAAATTGCAGCAACAATGTGGCTATGTTCAATAGCTGCTATGTAGTTTAGCACTTGAATTGCTTTCATTGTTCAGTCTTGTGAGGACTGAGATGATTAAGCGGTCTGAGTTCTGTAAAATGTCATCCATAGATTTCAATAACACTCATGATGTGCAGATGTCAGGATTTGTTCTTCTGATGTGCACAACATTACCCATAACCTTATCAAATATTAATTGGCAGTATCAGTATTTTGTGGACATTGTTCTGGAGCCAATTTCCATTTTTTGTTCCTGCAAATCATTTTGTTTTCATTTTACATTAAGTTTCAAAGGTAAGTATAAATAATAATCAAAAGTATGAACACAAATTTACAGTCAGCATTACATCCTATCCACCACTGCAGTTCTCAATCTGACTGAACTACTACAAGTAGCCACAATTTCCACCTACTTAGTTATTTTTTAAAACTTCTCCAAGATTTAGCATTGAAAGCCAGCAGGTACAGTTATTTGTGTTATGTTGAATTTTATGAATAGTGCTTTAGAATTTCAAGAAAGCAGAGGTGGTTTGAATTCCTACTTTATCTTATGTGCTTATAAAGAATAAATACCTAATACCTTGTTTTCTCCTGATGGGACAATCTGCTCATCTTAGGAATTAGCCTTGGGGTTCTCTTCAAGTTTGTCTCCAAGGCCAGTATACCATTCCTTTAATAAATGGACCAAACCACGTAACATGAATCCAGATGTGGCCCCACCAGAACATTGCAGAATTGTAATAAAGATAAATATGTCAATAGGTCATTTGCCTTCCCAACCATTCTCTGTATCTGCATGTGTATTTCTCTCATCTACACTCTTTATCTATAGAATGATCTGCCTTCAGATTCCTCTTACTGAAATGTATGCATTCACACCTACCCACATTAACCTCCATTTGGCAAGCATTTGCACGCTCATTCAGCTTATTTATAACCTGTTGCAGAGTCATAATATCCTCATTGCAACATCTCCTCCCACCTTTTTTTCATGTCACAGGCAAATTTGGATACCTTTTACTCATTCTGCTCTTCCAGCCCATGAATATAAATTGTAAATAATTGTAGTTTTCCAGCCTGAAAAGGATCCATTTATTCTGTCTTCTTGGCTTCTATAAAAAATAGCTATATTCAGTCCATGCTAACTGTTACGACTAAAACTGAGCCACAGGGAAGCTGTAACTGAGAAATATAAAATTATTATTCACACGGAGAACTTCCATGAGAGAGAAAGTAGGAGAAGCCAAGGGAATTTCATTCTCCTGACATGATGCATTCTATCTTTTCAACAGGAAGGTAACAATAACTGATCAACTACAGTTTCAATTGCTATAATTGCCCATTTCACTTTAGCATCTTGAATATAGTCAGGTTAAGTCAAGTCAAGTTAAGTCAAGTCAACTTTTATTGTCATTTCAACCATAACTGCTGGTACAGTACATAGTAAAAATGAGACAACGTTTTACAGGACCATGGTGTACATGACACAGTACAAAAAACTAGACCGAACTACGTAATAAAAAAAAACACAGAGAAAGCTACACTAGACTACAGACCTACATTGGACTGCATAAAGTGCACAAAAACAGTGCAGGCATTACAATAAATAATAAACAGGACAGTAAGGCAAGGTGTCAGTCCAGGCTTCGGGTATTGAGGAGTCTGATGGCTTGGGGGAAGAAACTGTTCCATAGTCTGCTTTGAGAGCTCGAGTGCTTCGGAGCCTTTTCCCAGACGGCAGGAGGGAGAAGAGATTGTACGAGGGGTGCGTGGGGTCCTTCATAATGCTGTTTGCTTTGCAGATGCAGCGTGTAGTGTAAGTGTCCGTGATGGCAGGAAGAGAGACCCCGATGATCTTCTCAGCTGACCTCACTATCCGCTGCAGGGTCTTGCGATCCGAGATGGTGCAATTTCCGAACCAGGCAGTGATGCAGCTGCTCAGGATGCTCTCAATACAACCCCTGTAGAATGTGATGAGGATGGGGGGTGGGAGATGGACTTTCCTCAGCCTTCGCAGAAAGTAGAGATGCTGCTGGGCTTTCTTTGCTATGGAGCTGGTGTTGAGGGACCAGGTGAGATTCTCCATTAGGTGAACACCAAGAAACTTGGTGCTCTTTATGATCTCTACCGAGGAGCCGTCGATGTTCAGCGGGGAGTGGTCGCTCCATGCCCTCCTGAAGTCAACAACCATCTCTTTTGTTTTGTTCACATTAAAAGACAGGTTGTTGACTCTGCACCAGTCCGTTAGCCGCTGCACCTCCTCTCTGTAAGCTGACTCATCATTCTTGCTGATGAGACCCACCACGGTCGTGTCATCGGCGAACTTGATGATGTGGTTCGAGCTGTGTGTTGCAGCACAGTCGTGGGTCAGCAGAGTGAACAGCAGTGGACTGAGCATGCAACCCTGGGGAGCTCCCATGCTCAGTGTGATGGTGTTGGAGATGCTGCTCCCAATTCGGACTGACTGAGGCTCAGCTTTCCAATCATATTCTGAGGGATCATTGTGTTGAATGCTGAACTAAAGTCTATGAACAGCATCCGACCATATGTGTCTTTTTTGTCCAGGTTGGTTAGGGCCAGGTGGAGGGTGATGGCAATGGCGTCATCTGTTGAACGGTTGTATATATAGAATTACATATTTACAGTGGTACCACATCCCAACCAGCAGAACCCCTTTAAATATTCAATACTAACATCTGTTGCAAAACCACCAAAATATACTCTTTTTGATGAACTTCTGAGGATGTCTCCATGAATATACAACTAACCAGAGGTTTAGTAATAAAACAAATCTTTCGTTAATTGCTGCAACATTCATCTATTGCCTTTCCCTATGTAGTTTCAATCAGACAGAATCAGAATGATTGGTTTCACTAGCTTCAAAGTATCAGTTGGAAGTTAAATTATGTGTAGGTTTTATCTCCGGATGTCTGGTTCTCATTTTAGTTGGTTCATAATTACGCTATCCATAATTTCATAATCCCAGAATGATTCTTAACACTAACCACTTCCCCTAATACCACATGCTTGTAAGCTGTGTAATATCTTTTAGGTGACACTTCGTCAACTACCTCTGAAACTACAAATAAATCAATAGATTCTTCTCTATCAATTTTACTTGTTAGAAGCTCAAAGAACTTTTAACAAATTTATTACGCATGATTTATTTTTGATAACACGATGGTGACTTAGTTATATTGCATTCATCATCATCATTATGTGTCATGTTGAATGACATACCCGATCATGGTCTCATGACCATGATTGTCATTGGCAAATTTTCTACAGAAGTGGTTTGCCATTCCCTTCTTCTGGACAGTGTCCTTACAAGATGGTGACCCCAGCCATTATCAATACTCTTCAGAGACTGTCTGCCTTTCCTTTGGCTGACCGTGATCAGGGTCTAACCAGGTTCTAACTTTGTCCAAGGGTGATCTGCAGGCTAGCGGAGGGAAGAAGTACCTCACACCTCCTTTCATAGAGTTGTATCTCCAGCTTGCCATCCAACATTACATTAAGCTTCTTGAAATGACTATTTCTTTCTTGCCAACTGTTGTGTCTGTACAGCTACATATCAAATAAATAAAGGCACGCACATCCACTGTGTAAAGCAGTGGTCCAGTTCCTGTAGCTATCCTACCAGGTGTCTACTTATCTTCTCAGTAATCATGCACTAGGACTTCCTGTCCAACCTCAAAGTTCTTTGCTGATTTACTTGGCAACTGGCTGAACTGTTTATTCTGCACTTCCCTCTGTAGATCTGGGTTCAGGAGGTCTATGCGAGATCTCAGCTTCCTTCTCATGTACAGCATTGCAGGAGTTTGATTTATCATCACATGAACAGAGTTGAGATACATATAAAGGAAGATGTCCACATTGCGCTGTAGAGAAATGTCCTCCTTGTCAATCGCTTTAATGGATTTCCTGAAGATTTAGACAAACCTTTCAGCTCACCCATTTTTTGCTGGGTACTGTGGAGCTGGCTTGAACTGTTTGATGCAGTTTTTCTTCATGAATAGTCTGAAATCCTCTGATGTGTATTGTGGTCTGTTGCAACTCGCTATTTGTTCAAGTAAGTCATTTCCGGAGAAGTTAGTCCTCAGAGCAGAAACAGTATTTTCTGATGTGGTTGACTTCATTAGTATGATCTCAGGCCACTTTGAATCAGCAACCACAGCGATCAGAAACATGGAGTTCATGAGTTGCCTAGCAAAGTTGCTATGCACTCTTTGCCATGGTGAACACAGCCACTCCCATGGTGTAATGGTGTCTGTCCGGTTGCATTTTGAACTTTGTGCATCCCAAGCAGCTTTTGGTCAAGTCTTCAATCTGGCTATCTAATCCCCTCCACCACACATCGTTCCAGGCAAGACTCTTCATCTTGATTGTACCCAGGTGTCCTTCGTGCAGGTTTTTTTACACACTGGTGCATAGTTTAGAGGGAACCACAACACAAGATCCATACATCAGGGTTCTTTGACAGACATACAGTTGGTCTCATCTCACTGAGCACTCTGAGAACCTAGGATCATCCTTGAATGGCTGATGTCATAGGCGTATCACAAAGACAGGTCATTCCTTGTTTCTCTGTGTATTTCAGAATTTGTTACTAACAACTGGTCCACCAATGGTGTGTGGAGCACTTCTGCTGGGTCACAAAATGGGAACTTTTCTTCTTCAGTTGCCAACAGTGGAAGACATGACAAGTTGTCAGTGTTGCTATTTTGCTCGGTACCCTTGAACCTTATTTCATAAGAGTAGGCTCCTAAGAAAAGTGCCCAACTTTGCAACTGGCAGCAGACATCACTGGAATTGAGAATGGACACAAGAGGCTGGTGATCTTTCACTAGAGTAACCTTTTTGTCTGTAGAAGTAGTGGTGGAACTTCTTTATTCCCCATATTAGACTAAGGGCCCTTGGTCGATCTGAGTGTAGTTGTGTTCTGCGCTCCTCAGTGATCTTGAAGCAAATGCAATCAGACATTTAGGTTCATCTTTCATAGTGTGTGACAAAATGGCACCAATGCTGAAAGAGGATGCATCACTCACTAGTCTGATGGGCAGGGATGGGTCATAATGGTTGAGCATTTCATCTGATGTTATTAGTATCTTTGATTCCTTGAATGCTCTTTCACATCTTTCTGACCATTACCACTTTGCTCCTGTTTTGCGATATGCTTCAGTAATGCTATACAGTTCTAGACATGACAGTTCACCGTCAGACTTTGAGTTACAGTGCTCAATTTCACATTCAGTCACTTTATGCAGTTGTTTAGTTTTGTGTTCGAAAATTTTCATCTGTGTGGTTTCTCTCTTTGGTTGTGTTTTTTGGTTGCCCTTTCTCTCTGTGTGGCCTTGTCTGTGACACTTCCTGCAAAGTTGAACCATTAGACATTTCCATCATAGGAATATTTGCCACATTGATAACATTTTCGGGTTTTTCCACAATTCAGGGACATTTTGTGCATTTCATGTTCTAAGTACATCTGATGCATCATTTGCTGCAGTCTTTGACAATATTTTAATGGTCAATGCCCGTTCTCAGGTTAGGCTTCTTTTGAGTGCTTTGACTAGCCATGTTACATACAAGCATGTCCCTTATTGCATCAGAAAGTCCATCTCTGACGTCACAGTATTAGGAAAGTTTGTGCAGTTCTGCAATGTATTCAGAAATGCTTTCATCTTTGACTGATGCCTGTTGTGAAATCTAAATCTCACAGCTATTACTAGCAGTTTAGGGCTCAAGTGATTTTGTAAAATTGTAACAATTTTGTCAACTTCTTGTTTGCTTGCTTTTCAGGAGTTACTAAGTTGCATAATAACCTCTATGTTTTAGAGCCCATTAAGCTAAGAAGCGCGGAGTCTTTCTTTTCCCCATCTACATTGTTTGTGTCTCAGTACAGTTCAACCCTCTCGATATATGATTCCCAGTCCTTGTTGGCACTATCAAATTCATCAACTTTATCATCTAAGACCATTGTCATGTTTTTTTCACTTTAACAGAATCAGACTCAAAATCAGAATCAGGTTTATTATCACTGGCATGTGACATGAAAATTGTTAACTTAGCAGCATCATTTCAATGTAATACATAATATAGAAGAGAAAAATAATAATAATTATTATTATTATAAATAACTAAATCAATTACAGTATGCTTATATTGAATAGATTTTAAAAACATGCAAAAAAACAGTAATACTGTATATTGAAAGAAATGTGGTAGTGTCCAAGGGTTCAATGTTCATTTAGGAATTGAATGGCAGAAGGGAAGAAACTGTTCCTGAATCACTGAGTCAGGCTTCTGTACCTCCTACCTGATGGCAACAGTGAGAAAAGATCATGCCCTGGGGCTGGGTACTTTGTAGGCTAGTACCAAAGATGGAGCTGACAAGATTTATATCCCTCTGCAGTTTTGTTTGGTCATGTGCAGTAGCCCTTCCATACCAGACAGTGATGCAGCCTGTCCAAATGCTCTCCGTGGTAAATCTATAGAAGTTTTTGAGTGTATTTGTTGACATGCCAAATCTCTTCAAACTCCTATTGAAGTATAGCCGAAGTGTTGCCTTCTTTATAACTGCTTTGATATGTTGGGACCAGGTTAGATCCTCAGAAATCTTGACACCCAGAAACTTGAAACTCCTCACTCTCCCCACTCTGATCCCTCTATGAAGACTGGTATGTGTTCTTTCGTCTTACCCTTCCTCAAGTCCACAATCAGCTCTTTCATCTTACTAACGTTGAGTGCTAGGTTGTTGCTGCGACACCACTCTGCTAGTTGCCATATCTCGCTCCTGTATGGCCTCTCGTCACCATCTGAGATTCTACCAACAATAGTTGTATCATTAGCAAATTTACAGATGGTATTTGAGCTACGCCTAGCCACACTGCCATGGGTATAGAGATAGTAGAGCAGTGGGCTAAACACACACCCCTGAGATCAGTGTTCAACCCCAGTGTTGATCGTCAGCAAGAAGGAGATATTATCACCAATCTGCACAGATTGTTGTCTTCTGATTAGGAAGTCAGGTATCCAATCACAGAGGGAGGTACAGAGGCCCAGGATCTGCAACTTCTCAATCAGGTTTGTAGGAGTGATGGTATTAATTGCTGAGCTATAGCCAATGAGTTGTGGTTTGCTGATTGTCCGTCTCTCACTGTGTACCATGCACTATTACTCAAGTATCCCTTTGTTAGTATCCGTGATTGCGTTCTTCATACTGATTCACTTTTTTGTCTCGCTGTCTCTCTCCCTTCCTCCAAATTTTGTCATCCCGTAACCGTTGGTGCAGTTGGTGATATTTGCTGACGTTCAAGTTCGTACCCGTCGCCAATTTGTTGTGTCTGTCCAGCTACATATCAAATAAGTAAAGGCATGCACACGGAGGTGAAGGTTAACTTGTATATTCACTTTGCAATGAGAGAGAATGGCGCAAGGCGAGTCTGCAGGATAATGGGTCAATGCACATGGGCAAGTTATCAGTCAACAAGTAGTTCTAAGGCAGTCATTACGCTAAAAGAAATAGATCCATACACTACATCAACAACAGATGCTAAGTTAGCAAGAATAAAGTTATTCACTTTGGGCTTCTTTTACTTTAGACTCGATCTGAAGGTGGCAACCACACAGGATGGTGGGAGGATAGTCCCTGGGCTGGAAGTGTTATACTGTTTAGGCCTCTGTAATCAATACAAGGATGAAGTAACCCATCCTTCTTTTCTACAAAGAAGAAACCAGCACCTACCAGGGAAGATGAAGATCTGATAATGCCCGCTGCGAGGGACTCGCTGATGTACTTCTCCATGGCCTCTCCCTCGGGTCAGGATAGGTTAAAAAGGCGACTGGTGGGTAGCGGTGCCCCGGGGAAAAGGTCGATGGCACAATCATATGGGCGGTGCGGAGGCAGGGAAAGGGCCTATTGTTTACTGAATACTGGTTCCAGGTCATGGTATTCTGTGGGGATTCGGGACAAATCGAGGGGTTCTGGGGCAGGCGGAGTCAAGGTAGCTTCCCTGGGAGATTGGGCTGACTGTAGACAGTTGGCGTGGCAAGACTGGCTCCATTTGGCTATCCTCCCGGTAGACCCCAGTCGATGTGGAGATTGTGTTGGGTCAGCCATGAGTACCCTAGCACTACCGGGGCTTGAGGTGAACAAATGAGACTGAATTGCACCTCCTCCTGATGGTTGCCGGATAGGATCAAGGTCAGGGGCGGCGGACAGTGGGTTACCTGGGCCAGCAGTTTTTGGTCCAGGGCCCGAGCCTCCAGAGGGGTAGTTAACGGCTGGCGAGGCATTCCAATCTGGGAAGCTATGTATTTGTCCAGCAGGTTGCCCTCGGCACCGGAATCCACCAAAATGGATAGGGACAGAGACTGTCGTTGGTGATTCCCAGTAGCCGGGATCTGCATCCAAGTCTGAGAGGCTGAAGGGAGTATCGTCCGGCTCACCAGGGCACCTTTTTTCACTGGTGCCTTCCTTTTTGGCCACTGAGGGCAGATATCCTGGAAATGTCTTGGCTGGCCACAATAGAAATAATCCCCAGCTCTCCACCTCTGAAGTCATTCGGCCGGGGAGAGCTAGTTCCGTCCCAGCTGCAGCAGTTCCTTCCCCAGGGTGGTGGGGACAGTCGGAGCAGGAGCTACACTTGGAGTGGCTGGGGCTGATAAGGTGGACTGTGGTTCTTTCTCTCAGCTGCTCTTGAAGTCAATTATCTAATCTAGTGGCTAGCAAGATCAGAGAGTCCAGACAGTCTGTGTCATCCCTCGTGGCCAACTCATCCTTTATCTTGTCTGAGAGGCCCTGTCGAAACACATCCCGTAGGGCCTCTTCATTCCACCCAGAGTCTGTGGCTGAGGTTTGGAACTCGATGGAATACCTTGCTATGCTTCGCAAACCCTGACAAAGAGTCAGCAAGCATTTAGAAGCTTCCTTGCCATGAATGGACTGTTTGAAGACCTTCCTCATTTCAGCGACAAAGGAGGGGAAGCAGGAACAAACCTCTGGTCGGTTATCCAATATCGCGGTCACCCAAGCCAAGGTCCATGATGTACGCAATCTTGGATTTATCTGAAGTGTAGGTACGCGGCTGTAGCTCAAAGACCAGAGAGAATTGTAACAGGAACCTCCCTAGGTTCCCAGTGTAGGGTTCAGGCTCGGGGACATATGGCTCTCGAGGGGACTGTGTTGCTGATCCCAGTGGCAACACCATCCTGAGCAGTGCAGTTTGGGTAGTCAGGATTCGTGGAGGGCACGCAAAAAGGGAGGCGGAAACTCGGTCCACCTGCTCGCTGACCTTCTGTACATTCATGGAGAGCGTCCGAAGGTTTTCCATGACCCCCCCCCCCCCCCAAGTAGTTGGTTGTGGGTGGCCAGTAGGTAGCCCTGACTGGTGAGGGTCTGTTGTACGGGATCCATGTCCACTGGGTTCATTATGGCCAGTTTGTTCTGTTACATGAGCGTGGCGGTGCACGAACCCAAGTGCAGAACACAGGCACGGAGGCAGAATCGGGGGGTGCTGTTGACGTAGCGAGCATGGAATCGATACCCAGGAGCGATGCTAGACTTAGAACTGGCAGTCCGAAGAACCATGAAACGAGGTTACTCACACCGGAGTCGACCAACAAACTGGCAGCTCCTTGTTGTGATCACAGGATCTTTATCCTGCATTATCTGTTGGAAAGCGGGAGTATGTAGTTAGTGGAACCTGGGAATGATTGGAAACTAAATGAGGGGATTGAGGACCAATTTCTGAGGTAAATAGCAAGGTGTGGGATTGCCAGAAAGGACCATGACAAATTCCCCAAGTGAAATGAGTGTTCTGGGTAGCTATTTACAACAAACTACTATATTTAAATCAACTCCCTGATAAAAGTTTTATCATGTCAATATCTTGTAATCTACTTACTAGACCTTAAGTTAGACTTGCTAACAGCTGAATTTTCTCACAGTCACAAGTTATATGCATCTGTGCTTTACCTTGAAAACACACTGTTTACTGTGGTAATACGTTTGTCTGCGTCATAGATGGATGAAAATGATACCTTGTGGTATTAGTAACAGAATCATCAGTTTTAACATTTAAAGCATGCTTATTTGAAAGTTAACTTTAAACATGTACTTATAGTCATTAATTCATGACATCTTATATTTTAGTTCAAGTATTGTTAAATGATGTAAGTACGTCATGTGAGGAAATAAAAATAATTGAAGTAGACTTAAAGGATAAATATATAGCGATCTTAAAATATCCTTGTCACAGAAGTTATCTCGTATGTTCATCTATGGTTATTTTTTCTGCAGCTGGCTGTGATGCCATGCACGTCTGGTATTTTACTTTTATTGTTACTGTGATTTATGTTTTTGCTTCGTTTGAAAATGGTTATTTATTTAATGCCGTCCTTGCACAAATGTTTAGCTATTTAGCTTAACTGCATTAACTAAAACAAGGGTAACAGAAAGGGTTATTTCTTTCCTTTAATTCTCAAAGCTGAAATACTACTGATAGTTAACTGTGAGTAAGTGTTACTTTTGTATTTATACAATGTGACCTCCTCTCACAAATCACCAATTCACACATGCTGTTGTTGGTCTGCATAGTTTTAGACCTGCACATCCAGAAAACTAGTGAGTTTCACAATTCTTGAAATCAAAACTAACAGTCAGGGCCAACATGTTTAAAAATTTCCACCCATTATTAGAAAAATAATTTAAACTTGATATGTCACAGGTAATAACTTATGTCTGGACTTCTTGCAATATTACATTTTCCAGATAGTTTTACTGAACTAGATCAGTTTTCATTGCTGATTATGATATGACATTGTCTTTATTACTCAAGTAATGCATGGGTTTAATGTTTCATTTCATTGGTTATGATATACAAAGTAACACATCTCCATTTGGTCATCCCTCAGCCATCTTTAGCTAAGAGAAAATAAAATTGGTCTGTTCTTCCATTTTGTTGTGTTCCATCTTGCATGCGTAAGGCCATCTTTGTAAATTTCCTCTACACTTTTGCCATTCCCTATTTCTTACCTGTAATGTGGTAACTAGAATGGTACACAGCTGTGTAAAAGCACGAGGTCTGCTCAACAAAGCAGGTAGGCTGCAGGGATAATGAACTGTTGGGATTTCAAGGTCATGCAAATAATAGACACCAAGCTAACAAAAGAGCAGCAGTAGTTTCTAAACAGTCCTGGATATAGGACATTAAGGAAAAAAAGTACTATCAGAAGAAAGAAGATGACAAGCCAAAACTCCATGGATAACAAGAGAAGAATAAAGCAGAAATTAAAAATCATATAGCAAATGCCAGATTACCAACATAGTCATCCAATCATAGAGCTGGGAAACAGGCCCTTCAAACCACCATATCTATAGTAGCCACCAAATGACTAAGTGTCAGAAAATAGCTTAGGAGTGATAGCTGCTTTTAGTACTGGTGGCAAATACATAAAACCATAAGATATAGGAGCAGATTTAGGGTATTTGACCTATCAAATATGCTCTGCCATTCCATCACAGCTGATTTATTATCCCTCTCAGTCTCATTCTCCTGTCTTCTACCCATATCCTTGGACACCCTGACTAATTAAGAATGTATCAACATCCACTTTAAATATACTCAATGACTTGGCCTCCACAGCCATTGGTGGCAATGAATTCCACAAGTGTACTACCCTCTGGCTAAAGAAATTCCTCCTCATCTCTGTTCTCAATGGATGTCACTGAATTATGCCCTCTAGTCTTAGATTAATCTACTATAGGAAACATCTGCTCCACACCCACTATATCTCGGCCTTTTGATATTCAATAGGTTTCAATGATATCCCCCCTCATTCTCCTAAATTCTAGCTGGTACAGGCCCATCAAATGCTCCTCACATGTTAACACTTTCCTTCCCTGAATAATTTGCATGAACCTCCTCTGGACCCTCTCCAATGTTGGTGCATCCTTTTATAGGTAAGGGGCCCAAAACTGCTCACAGTGAGGTCACCCAGACTGTTGAAATGAATTATAACATTGCATTAACCTTGCTTACCACTGACTCAATCTGCAAGTTAACCTTTAGGTTTGCACCTCTGATTTTTGAATTTTCTCCCCATTGAGAAAATAATATACACCTTTAAACTAATGTACAAAAGTGTGAAATAATTTACACCTTTGGTAATGTACACCATTACCAAAGTACATGACTCTACACTTCCCAACATAATATTCGATCTGCCACTTCTTTGCCCATTATCCTTACTTGTCCAATCCTTCTGCAGATTCCCTGCTTCCTCAACATTAGCTGCCCCTACACCTATCTTCATATTGTTGATAAACCTGGCCACAAAGTCTTCTACTCCGTCATCTGAATCATAGACATATAACGTGAAAAGAAGCAGTCCCAACACTGACCTCTGTGAAACCAGCAGCCACCAAGAAAAGGCCCCCTTTATTCCCATTCTTTCCCTTCAGCCAGTCAGGTAATTTTTCCTGTATCACCATGGGCTCTTATCTTGTTAAATAGCTTCATATGCAGCACCTTGTCAAAAGTCTTCTAAAAATATAACTAAGCAACATCCACTGACTCTCCTTGGTTTGCCCTGCCTGTTATTTCTTCAAAGAATTCCAACAGATTTATCACGCAAGATTTCCCCTTAAGGAAACCATGCTGAATTGGACCTACTTTATCATGTGCCTCCAAATATCCCAAACTTCAGCCTTAATAATGGACTCTAACATATTCCCAACCACTGAAGTGAGGGTAACTGAAAAATAATTTCCTTTCCTCTGCTTACCTCCCTTTTTAAAGAGTGGAGTGACATTTGCTATTTTGCAGTCCTCAGGAACCATTTCAGAATCTAGTGATTCTAGAAAGATCATTACTAATGTCTCCTACAATCTCTTCAACCACCTCATCAGAACCTTAAGGTGCAGCCCTTCTGGCCCACATGACTTATCTACATTCAGAACTTACAATTTTGTAAGTATTTTCTCTTTAGTATTAGCAACTAGACTTACTTCCACCTGCTGACTCTCTCAAATTTCTGGCACACTGCTGACAACTTGCACAGTGAAGAACAATGCAAAATATTTATTAAGCTTGGCTGCCATTTCTTTGTTCGCCATTCCTACCTCTCAGTATCATTTTCCAGAAATCCAATATCTACTCTCACCTCTCTCTTACACTTTATATACACATGAAAAAACTTCTGGTATGCTCTTCAATATTATTGGTTAACTTACCTTCATATTTTCACTTTTCTCTTCTTGTGGCTTTTCTATCACCTTCTCTTGGTTTGCAAAAGCTTCCCAATCCCCTAACTTCCTATCTTCCTAATGTTGTGATATTATATGCTCTCACTTCTCCTTTTATGCTATCTTTGACTTCCCTTGTCAGCCCTATCCTCTCTTTAGGATAATTCTTCATATTTGGAATGTATCTATGCTGCGCTTTCCGACTTGCCTGCAGAAACTCCAGCCATTTCTGTTCTGTCATCATCACTGCTCGTGCCATCTTCCAATCAACTTTGGACAGCTTCTCTCCCAAGCTTCTGTAATTCCCTTTACTCCACCATAATATTGGTACATCTGACTTTATCTTCTCCCACTCAAGCTGCAGGGTGATTTCTATCTTGTTATGATACCTGTCCCCTAAAGGTTCCTTTATGTTAAGCTCCTTAATCAAATCTGGTTCATTACAAATCACCCAATGTAGAATAGCTTATTGTCTAGTGGGCTTAACCACAAGCAGCTCTAAAAAGCCATCTCATAGGTATTGTATATATTCTTTCTCCAAAGTCAGCGCCAAACTGATTTTCCCAACCTACACCTGTACTGTACTGTAATACCCATGACTAGCATAACACTGCATTTTCTATATCCTCTTGTAATTTGTAGTCCATATCCTGGCTACTGTTCAGAGGTTGTTATATAACTCCCATTAGCATCTTTTTACCATTCTATTGGCATTTCATAATTCCACCCACATGGATTCTACATCATCTGATCCTTTGTCACCTCATTCTAAGGATTTGATTTTGTATTTTACCAACAGCCACTCCACCCTTTCTGTCTATCTGCCTGTCCTTTCAATGCAATATATATCCTTGGATGTTAAACTCCCAACTATGATGTTTGAGCCACAACTCAGAGATGCCCACATCATGCCTGCTAATTTCTAATTGTGCTACAATTATTTCATATACTGCATGCATTACAATAAAATAGCTTCTGTCCTGTATTCATCGCCCATTTCAATTTTGCCCCCCAGTTACACCAACTCATCCCACTGACTGCAATTTTGCCCTATCACCTGTCTGTCCTTCCTCATAGTCTACTGCATCTACTTGTATAAATACTGCCCTATCTTCAGCCCTATCACTGCTGTACCCAATTTCCTGTCACATCAGTTTAAATCTTCCCCAACAGCTCTAGTAAATCTGCCCAGATGGATATTGATTCCCCCTTGGTTTCAGGTGTATCCCATTCTTTTTGTGGAGGTCATACCTTCCCCAGAAAAGTTCCCAGTGATCCAGAAATCAGAAAGCCTGCTCTGTACCAACTCCTCAGCCATACATGCATCTCCTAAATCATCCTATGCTCGTGGCACAGGCAGCAATCCAAAGGTTACTAGTCTAGTGGTCCTGCTTGTCAGCTATCTACCTCACTCCTTATCTTCTATCTTCAACACCTCCTCCCTTTTCCTATCTATGTTGGTGGTAACATGACTTCTGGCTGCTCAATTGGAACAACTCACTTGGAACAATTTAAAAAATCACATTTATTTATGCCTTAGACTTTGAATAGAGGGTAAATTTTTGAAGTTTATATGTGAAATAAAATTTGGAGGAGCAGTGTAGTGTGAGGATAAGATTAGACTTCAAGGAGAAATCGGTGGATGGAATGAGTGACCGACAAATCATGCTGGAGATTGCAAAAGCTGAAGGATGAAAACAGTACAAGAATAATGAAATTTGAAGGTAGATGTGAATAGTTTGTTGGAAGTGGAAGTGATGGGTTAAAGCAATAATTGTGGCATTTCTCAGTGTTGTAGAAAAAAATCTCAGGAACAGCAGATGGAATAGATCAGGCCGACTCAGAGAATTGTTTCAGACTAAAGGCTTTTATGATATGATATCATGGAGAGCCCAGACTCCAAAAGCGGAGGAGCTCCACAGCTCTGCTCAACAATGGATTACACTCTTACTTATACCCTGGGTGTACGTGACAAGAAGCACTTAAATCTTAAAAAGGCGGGGACTTCAACTACGACTCATTTGAATAGCGAAGTTGCACTATATGTCCTTGAGTGGTTATACATTTTCTTCAGAGTTAGTTCTCAGGACAGTATATCGGGCTTTCACAAGCACAGAAAGGTGATTATTCTTAGAACAAGTAAGCACAGACATAGTTATTTTCCCCTCCCATCTACAAAGCACATTTCAGTCACACAGTGTACATTAATCACAGATAAGTGATGACAGACTGAATTCACATACCAGAAGATGGTCATTAACCCTTTAACGTTTGTCACAATCTCTTACTATTTTCTTCCACAGTTCCCTCCTTGTTAATCTTCTAGATTAACATTTCTTACTGTGGTATATCCTCCTCTTCCTCATAAGGGGGCTCATATCTATAGGGGAAGGGTCTTTCCTTCCCTGGGTGCACTTCTTCACCCCACGAGTGCTCCTTGATAGTTTTATCTTTTACCACCTGGGATATCATCAGGATACCCTAAGGGCCAGACGAAGTCCTCTTTATCAACTGATAACAGCACAGCCTCTGTTCTCCACATACACAGCACCCTAAAACACATATCATTACCACTATAATTATTCCATGCGTTATCCAGCTTCCCCAGCCAGAAAACCATATTCCTTCCAACCAAGATCCTCCGCTGTTAAGTTTTCAAGCTGTTCTCGCACCTTCCTAATCTCCTTAAGCTTCTCCATAACGTGCTGGCCTAAGTCAGTTATCTTCTCTGTGGCATTGCGAATATAAGTACAACATTCCTCTTCATCATAACTATCCTCTTTTTCCCATCTCTCAGAATGTGTGATTGTGCATAGAGTAATGCTGCCATCTCCCCGACTTTGACTTTGCACAGGCGCAGACCTAGTGAATGCATAGTTGTATGACACAATGAACTACCACTGCTAAACAGACCAAGGCAATGAGGCCGTAAAAGAGCCAGGAAGATATTCCCTCTGCTAACACCTAAAGAAATCCCAGCCTTCTGGAGGGGCTTGAGAGTTCAGTCGATGCATTCCGTCTCACAACTGGGTCGTATGTTCTAACACATGGGTCATATTATCTGAAGCATTGGGTATGCAACATTCTCTCCCTACCAATGCACAGACCCCTCCTTCCCAGGATAGTACTTCTTCACTTTCCTGTTTCCTTGCCCTCCGACACTGTTAGGTAATCAATCACTCCCACCCTCAATATGATTATTACCACTACTTGCTTCATGTTCATCCTCTGCTGAGTATAGATTCTGTTAATAATCAGTCACTATGTATATAACATGAGGTATGGGTTAAAAATGATGTACGTTCCAGTCTCTCAATAACACTTGGTTTTTGGTTCTCAGTGTCATTCCCCCCCCCCCACACTCTCTCTATCTATCTCTCTCTATCTCCATCTCTGATCTAGGTGAGGACAAGACATGGCAAGGCAACAGGACTGGATGTGGGGGCAGTACATGGGACTCCTGGGCTGGACGCAGAACTCCTGGGCTGGATGAGGACATGAAGCTCAGACTGAGACTTGGGAGACTGGCACACAGAGCCTTGGTCTTGGGAGATAGGAATGCATAACACAGAGCCTTGGGCTTGGGAGACAGGACCTCACGACACAGAGCCTTGGTCTTGAGAGACAGGAATGCAGAACATAGAGCTGGGACCACTCCTTGGGAACAGGGCGTAGGGCCGGGACATACACAGAACACAGAGCAGGGGCCCCTCCTTGGGAACAGGACGTAGGACCAGGACTCATACACAGAAAGCTGAATACGATGAGATAATTCTCAACACTAGGTAGCAGCAAACAGCTGGACTTACCTAGCAAAGGCGTGGGCACAGAGACAGTTCCAACTCAAGGTAGCGGCAAACAGCCAGACTTACCTAGTAAAGCTGAGGACACAAAGAGACAGCTCCAAACAATGAAAGACGGTTCCTTATCTAGACACAGCAAGGCTCCAGTCTTGCTCTGGCAGTAGGACTTGACTGTGAGAATAGGCGAGGTCGCAGGCGAGGCTCCAGGCAAAAGGTAGCAGGCAAGACTCCAGCCAAGGGCTACAGAAAGAAGGGGAAGGCAAGGGAACAGTCCAGTATCAGGGTAACAGCAAAGACAGCCTGGCTTACCCCACAGAGGCAAGGGCAGGATACTGATGAGATGAACCAGCACCCACACTCAAACCCAGGGCCACCTATATTCCCAGCATCAAGATGAGCATCAGGTGCCTATGGTTAAGCCCAGCTGAAACAGCCGGATGACCCGGAGTCTGGAGTCCATGGACCAGACCGTGAACCGGAACGCGTACTTCACAGACCGGACCATGACAATGTATGGACATATCTGAATGGGATATGATTGCCACCCACTTCAACTCTGCTTCACATTCCCATTTGGATATGTCCATACATAGCCTCCTCTACTGCCATGATGAGGCCAAACTCAGATTGGAGGAGCAACACCTCATACACCGTCTGAGTAGTCTCCAGCCCCTTGGTATGAACATCGAATTCTCCAACTTCCAGTAATTCCCTGCCCCCTTCCCCATCCCAGTTTCACTCTGCCTCCTCCTCCTCTAGCTGCCTATCACCTTCCTTGGTTCTGCCTCCTTCTAATGCATTCCTTCTTCACCTTTCCTACCTATCCCCTCCCTTCTTCCCCTCCCCCACCTCTTGATCTTTCCCCTTACTGGTTTTTCACCTGGCACCTACCAGCCTTCTCTTTCCCACCCTCCCCCCACCTTCTTTATAGGGCCCCTGCCCCCTCCCTATTCAGTCCTGACGAAGGTCTCGGCCCGAAACGTTGACTGTTCGTTTCTACGGATGCTGCCCGACCTACACACAGGGAGCTCCTTCCCTCCTGATTCAGCCCGAGGGGTCTGTGACACAGGTTGTCCCTGAAGGGTCACCTGTTTTGCTACCATGTCTGCAAACCGATTCCCCTTGGAGACCTCGTCCTCGGCTGAGGTGCGTGCCTCGCACTTAATTATTACTAAAGCCTGTGGCAACAGTAAAACTTCTAAAAGGTTCTTTCCCCCGAAGGAGGCTTTCCCCCAAGGAGGTAATAAATCCTCTATTTTTCCACAATTTCCCGAAGTCATTGGCTGTCCCAAACGCGTAACGTGTGTCGGAATAAACATTGGCAGCTTTTCCTTCGGCCCAAATGCGTTTTGCCGCATGCGTTAATGTCCCCATTGTCAAGGTGTAGGCTTCTACTACCTCGTGGGGAGTTACTATAGCATACTCTGCCAGCAACACATCATCTCTTGGGCGGTGCAAGGAGCCATCTGTGAAAAAAATTAAATCAGGTTTGTCAATAGGTTCGCTTCTCGGATCTGGTCGGGGAGTAGCAGTGGCTTCCACTGCGATCAGAGAGTCGTGGCCATCCTCATCTTGCTGTGCAGATGGTAACGGAACAAAAGTAGCTGGATTAATAGCCGGAGATCTTTTGTACGATCTTTTGGATCGAGAGAGAAGAATCACCCCATAACCTGTCCTTCTGGCCATGGTAAAATGCTAAGTAGCAGCTGAATTCAACAGTAGCATTACGGCATGTGGTACTATCACAGTGCACGGGTGATCCAATACAATAGGAATAGATTTTTCTACCATTTCATTTGGGTCATAGAAGGCTTTCTCCCTTTCGGGTGTCTATTGCACGATGAGGGTCTCCGTTTTCAACGTAGCAGAATGCATTACTGCATCCCTCTCCCAGTATTCGGGAATCCACTGTCGACAGTGCCCGACCATGTCCAGGAAAGAAAGAATGTCTTTTTTTTTGTTTTGGGGACAGGGATCTTCTTTATTGCTTTTATTCGATCCCTTCCCAAACTTCGCCAACCTTCACTGAGCTGGAATCCAAAGTCCTGGGCATTCTCTTGGCAAAACTCAAGTCAAGTTTATTGTCATTTCGGCCATAAGCTGCTGGTGCAGTACACAGTAAAAACGAAACAACGTTCCTCCAGGACCCCGGTGCTACATGAAACAACACAAAACTACACTAGACTTTGTGAGACAGCACAAGGCTACACTGCACTACGTAAAGCAACATAAAAACTGCACAAACAAGACAATAGACACAGTAGAGGACAAATTACAATATAATAATAAATGATGTAGATATCAGTCTAGACTCTGGGTATTGAGAAGTCTGATGACTTGGGGAAAGAAACTGTTGCACAGTCTGGTCGTGAGAGCCCGAATGCTTAGGTACATTTTGCCAGATGACAGGTGGGAGAAGAGTTTGTGTGAGGGGTGCGTGGGATCCTTCACAATACCTTTGTGGATGCAGCGTGTGTTGTAAATGTCTGTAATAGCGGGAAGAGAGACCCCGATGATCTTCTCAGCTGGCCTCACTATCCGCTGCAGGGTCTTGCGATCCGAGACGGTGCAATTTCCAAACCAGGTGGTGATGCAGCTGCTCAGGATTCTCTCGATATCCTCTGTAGAATGTGATGAGGATGAGGGGGTGGGAGATGGTCTTTTCTCAGCCTTCGCAGAAAGTAGAGGCGCTGCTGGGCTTTCTTGGCTATGGAGCAGGTGTTGAGAAACTGCCTTCTCTCCACAGGCTCCCTGTGCCCTCTTCTCGCCAAAAGTTCAAGGTGTGTTAAAGAATCTGTCAGGCATTGTGGCCCTGTAGCAGAAGCTATCAGGATGTTGTCTGCAAACTGAATCAGCGTGGAATATTCGGACAGCTGGCATTTGGCCAAATAATTTTTAACTGCTGCAACATAAACTGCGGAGCTTTCAGTATATCCCTGGGGCAGACGTGTCCACGTATATTATTGCTCATTCTTATAAGTGAGGCAAATAAATTCTGGCTATCCTCGTGCAACGGTATGGAGAAAAACGCTGAGCACCGATCGACTACAGCAAAGGTACTAGCTCCCGCAGTTATAGAAGTAAGCATAATGTTGGTGTCCGGCAACGGAGCAATAGGGATGACTATCTTATTAATGGCTTTGAGGTCCTGCACAAAATGCCACTCATTTCTCCGGCTCGTTTTTGGGATAGGTAATATAGGGATGTTACACAGTCGTCACCAACACCCCTTGCTGCAATGAGTCAATTACTGGAGCCATAAGTTCTTCAGCTTCTAGGGTGCATCCATGTTGTCTTGAATTTGTTGGCCATTCTGAATACTGTGTTCGTGATAGTGAGGTCATGCTCTTCACATTTGCTCAGAAGAAGAAGACCATTGCTATTCATCTTCCCGACTCCGTGTCTGCCAAGCACTCCACTCCACTGATCATGGTCTTGGCCGGCTCGGGCATTGAAATCTCCCAGCAAGATCAGTTTATCACTGGCTGGCAATGAGCGCAGGATGGAGTCAAGGTCGACGTAAAACTGCTGTATGGTTTCAGTAGGGCTGGTCAGGGTGGGGGCATAGGCACTAATGATAGCTGCATGTCGGTTTTAGCTGAGGGGCAGACGTAGCTTCATCAATCTTTCGCTGATGCCAACGGGCAGGTTGGGGAGCTGTTTCATCATGGTACTCCTTATGGCGAAGCCCACTCAGTGGACCCTGTCTTCGTTCTGCACCCTTCCTCTCCAGAAGAAGTCGTAGCCACTGGCAAGCTCAGTGAAGGATCCCTCATCTGAAACCCTGGTTTCACTCAGCGCTGCGATGTCAATGTTTTAGTGAGCAAGTTCTTTACCAATGAGCTGTTCTCCTTTCAGGTCTTGCAGTGTTTTCCTTATCCATTAAGGTGCGAACGTTCCATGCTCCTATACGGAGAATCTTTTTCTTTTGATTTTGACTTCGACTGCAATGATTGGGTGATCCGTCAGTCGCGGTTAACTGGCCGGTGGTCTAGGCGATATTTAGGCCACCTCGTCTAGGCCCCTCCCTGATTACAGGGTGGGCAGCGCTGTCCTAAAAAGCGCTTGACACTGTCAACAGAAAAGCCTTGTGAATCATTCTCAGGAAACTTGGCTGCCCTCCAAAGTTCATCAACCTCATATACCTCTTCTATGAAAACATGACTGGAGAGATTCTCTCAGCTGACAAACCTAGCGAGAAATTTGACATCTCCAACGGCGTTAAGCAGGGCTGTGTGCTTGCGCCAGTACTTTTCAACCTTTTCTTCACTCAAGTACTAATGCATGCCGTCAAAGACCTAAACCTGGGCATTTCTATCAAATACCGCCTGGATGGGTCTGTCTTTGACCTATGTCGCCTTGCAGCACACACAAAGACCCTCCGAAAGCTGTTCATTGAAGCGCTCTTTGCAGATGACTGCGCACTCATGGCGCACCAAGAGGACCACTTACAAACAATGGTCAGCAAATTGTTCTAGATTTAGATCCGCATCTAGATCGTTCAGCTTGACAATCAGCCTCGGTAAAACAGAGGTCCTCCTGCAGCCTACACCTAATAGCGCCCCGCCATAACCATGCATCCCCATCGATGACACAGAGCTACGGAACGTTGACAACTTCAAGTACCTGGGGAGGACCATCTCCAGCGACGGTGCCCTTGATAAAGAAATCACGTCAATGATCCAGAATGCAAGCCAGGCACTCGGAAGGGTCCGGGTCAAAGTTCTGCTGCACAAAAACATTCGCCTCTCCACTAAACTGAAGGTTTACAATGCTGTTGTGGTCTCGTCACTTCTATGTGGCTGTGAAACCTGGACACTGCATCGCAGACATGTCAAATAGCTTGAACCATTCCACAATCGCGCTCTGCGATCAATCATGCAAATCCGCTGGTAAGACCGTATCTCCAGCCTGACAGTTCTGGACCGAGCCAATTCCACAAGCACTGAAGCCAAGGTTTTGAAGGCTCAGCTCAGATGGACCGGCCATGTGATCCGCATGGATGAGTCCAGAATGCCGCGTCAGTTGTTCTACGGAGAACTGGAGCAGGGCAACCGTGCCCAAGGTCTCCCAAGGAAGTGGTACAAGGACAACCTCAAGTCAAACCTGAAGTGGGCCAAACTCCAGCCTCGCGATCTCGAACACACTGCTGCTGATCGGTCCAAGTGGCGCAGTCTATGCTCCAAGGCAGCAAACAACTTCCAAGCCAACTGGCGCATGCAGCGCCTCAAGGCGAGTCGAGAAAGACACTGGAAGGCGTCCGCTCCTGCCCCAGCAGGCGGTGCTCCTTGCCCCATCTGCGACCGTATCTGTGCTTTGGACATCGGCCTCAGAAGTCATATGCGTGCCCACAGACGCTGACTGCGCAACACATTCGTCTTCCTCGGACGTGGAGAGACTACTACTACCTTCTTCAGCTTCAGTAGCTATACGGTACTGTCTAGTACCGGGCAGTGGCACGTTCTTTTTTTTTAAGAGTAACTTTATGCTCCGGAGCTGTTTGGGACTTAGCCACATGATTTTTATGCTGGGCCCATAGGTTCCCTCTACCCTCTCTAAGGCTCTAGGGGGAAGTAGAGGGTGTTTTGCTGGTGGATGTTACTTTTCAAAGGTTGTTTCCCAGCTCTCGACTTTAACATAACTCTCCCCTCCTTTTCGTTAAAGAATTCTATTCGGGCTTCTTGCCCCAGTACTGGCAGAGTTATAGTATAGACATCATCGTAGTTCTATATCATGATATAGAACATTATCGTTCTATCATTGTCCCGATCTATTTAGGCTTTTGCTGGTGGTTTTATGACCACTGTCAAATGAGGCATTGAGGAGTCCCCTTGTCGGAATCCTTTTTTTGGTCTTCCACTAAGTTTACCAGGAGCCCTAATCCTTCGGGACCAAAATACGCTTACGGTGTTGCCTTCAGTGTTACTGTTTAAATAAGGGTGCACAGCCTGATCATGGTGCGGGTCAGATTGTGAATTGTAATGGCCCGTGCAGTGGAGCTGCTTCTTTTCTCGGCTGCTATTGATCAAGTATTGCAGGTTTTGCATGTAGAGTTTGGCTCGTCCTGTCCATGTGTCATACAGTCTCTGAACTTGCCAAGCATAGAGATTGTCATCCAGCTGCCAACAATACAGTATGGGTTCTGAAACGTCCTTTTCTCTGCCTATTCATTAATTTTAGCATCTGAGGGATCCTAATTTGAGATAGCTTAAGCTGTACAGTGCAGTGTTGCCTCTAATCGGATCTGCGGATCGAGCGGGGAAGCGGGACTGTTTTAGATATAATGAAGGTATTTGTTAAAAGTTTATTCTCCATTCTGTTTTTCTCTTGACCTGCCTCTTTTTTTTTTTGCTTATTCGTGCGTATATTTTTTAAATAATCTCTAGTACTGCTAACACTTTCTTCAACTACCTCCGCTTCAATTCCTCGTTCCTGAGATCCTTCTATCGTTACAGTGATGTCTGGTCCCCCGGGGGTGTCAGATGCCTGAACCTCTGGCATGGGGAGGGGTGTTTGTATGGAGTGGGTGCTGGTCGCCCAACGTATTTGTCATTATTAAATCGTCTGTTTCACTATTGGGTGCCACTGGGGCACTGGCCGGTACGGGGAGTTGTGGATAAAGCTCCGTGGCAGGTTTCCTTCCAGCCCCAGCCTTCTCTGTTTCAGGTTCCTTTATCTTTGGAGGTTGGTGTCTTTCAGCCACGTCCTTACATCGAGTAAAACGACTTTACATGTAATCAGCCTCCCAAATTTGGGTGGCGGTACCCATTTTGGGTGGCACCCTCCCAGTACTGGATTAGTCTCAAATTAAAACTTCCCCGTACGGCCAATCCCCTTCTGACCACTCATGCAAGTCACTACTGAATGTTACCGCATAAAGATCATTTCCGGCCACTCTGATCACCAGATCCGCCGGGGAACCAGACGGTACGAAGGGGTCTCTTATTGCTAGCGGTGTCGCTTTATCTTTCTCAATCTTTTTTTGCGGTGTTTTTTCCCACCTATAGTCAAGTGTTCAAAGCCTTCGTGTTACATCCGGAACTCTTTGGTTTATTATCAGGATCAGTGCTAGCCGATCGTCAGCTCGCAATTCCGTTTTTCCTGTTTCGTATTTAAATTTCAGTTAAGAGAGCTCAAGGTTTCTTTATTCACACTGTGTACACAATGAGCGCTCACTGGTGTGTTTCCTCTGCCTTTCCACTGGTCTCCGAGTTCGGTCACGGAATAAATCGGTAGTTATCTTGGCACTCCCACGAGCACCCACGTCGTCTTCCTTTAAGCCAGGATGCAGGACACCTGTCTCATCCTTTCAGTCAGGACGCAGGATACCTGTCTCACCCCTTCAGCTAGGACGCAGGATATCTGTCTCCGCCTTTCAGCCAGGACACAAGATACCTGTCTCCCCCTTTCAGCCAGGACGCAGGACACCTGTCACCACCTTTCAGCTAGAACGCAGGACACCTGTCTCACCCTTTCAGCCAGGACGCAGGATACCTGTCTCACCCTTTCAGATAGGACGCAGGATACCTGCCTCCCCATTTCAGCTGGGACGCAGGACACCTGTCTCACCCTTTCAACCAGGACACAGGATACCTGTCTCCCCCTTTCAGCTAGGACGCAGGACACCTGTCTCCCCCTTTCAGATAGGACGCAGGATACCTGTCTCCCCCTTTCAGATAGGACGCAGGACACCTGTCTCACCCCTTCAGCTAGGACGCAGGACACATATCTCCCACTTTCAGCTAGGATGCAGGATACCTGTCTCCCCCTTTCATCCAGGATGCAGGATAGCTGTCTCCCCTTTTCAGATAGGATGCAGGACACCTGTCTTCCCCTTTAGCTGAGACGCAGGATACCTATCTCCAACATTCAGCTACGACGCAGGACACTTGTCTCCCCCTTTCAGCTAGCACAAAGGACCCCTGTCTCCCCCTTTTAGCTGGGACGCAGGACACCTGTCTCCTACTTTCAGCTAGCACACAGGATACCTGTCTCCGGCTTTCAGACAGGACGCAGGACACCTGTCTCCCCCTTTCAGATAGGACGCAGGATACCTGTCTCCCCCTTTCAGCTGGGACGCAGGACACCTGTCTCACCCTTTCAGATAGGTCGCAGGACACCTATCTCCCACTTTCAGCTAGGATGCAGGATAACTGTCTCCCCCTTTCATCCAGGATGCAGGATACCTGTCTCCCCTTTTCAGATAGGATGCAGGACACCTGTCTCCCCCTTTCAGCACGGACGCAGGACACCTGTCTCCCGCATTCAGCCAGGACGCAGGACACCTGCCTCCCGCTTTCAGCTAGGATGCAGGACACCTGTCTCCCCTTTTAAGCTGGGACGCAGGACACGTGTATCCCCTTTTCAGCTAGGACGCAGGATACCTGTCTCCCCCATTCAGCTAGTATGCAGGACGACTGTCTCCCCTTTTCAGCTAGGACGCAGGACATTTGTCTCCCCCTTTCAGCTAGGACAAAGGACACCTGTCTCCCCGCTTCATACAGGATGCAGGACAATTGTCTCCCGCTTCAGCTGGGACGCAGGACACGTGTATCCCCTTTTCAGCTAGGACGCAGGACACCTGTCTCCACCTTTCATCCAGGATGCAGGATACCTGTCTCCCCTTTTCAGATAGGACGCAGGACACCTATCTCCCACTTTCAGCTAGGATGCAGGATACCTGTCTCCCCCTTTCATTCAGGATGCAGGATACCTGTCTCCCCTTTTCAGATAGGATGCAGGACACCTATCTACCCCTTTCAGCTAGGATGCAGGATACCTGTCTCCCCCCTTCAGCTAGGACACGGGACACCTGTCTACCCACTTCAGCTAGCACACAGGACACATGTCTCCCCCTTTCAGCTAGCACACAGGAAATCTGTCTCCCCCTTTCAGCTAGGACACAGGACACCTGTCTCCCGCTTTCAGACAGGACGCAGGACACCAGTCTCCCCCTTTCAGATAGGACGCAGGATACCAGTCTCCCCCTTTCAGCTGGGACGCAGGACACCTGTCTCACCCTTTCAGATAGGATGCAGGATACCTGTCTCCCCCTTTCAGATAGGACGCAGGACACCTGTCTCGCACCTTCAGCGAGGACGCAGGACACCTATCTCCCACTTTCAGCTAGGATGCAGGATACCTGTCTCCCCCTTTCATCCAGGATGCAGGATACCTGTCTCCCCTTTTCAGATAGGATGCAGGACACCTGTCTCCCCCTTCAGCTAGGATGCAGGATACCTGTCTCCCGCTTTCAGCTGGGACGCAGGACACATGTCTCCCACCTTCAGCTATAACGCAGGACACCAATCTACCCCTTTCAGCTATGATGCAGGATACCTGTCTCCCCCTTTCAGCCAGTTCGCAGGATACCTGTCTCCCCGATTCAGCTAGGACGCAGGACACCTGTCTCCCCCTTTCAGCACGGACGCAGGACACCTGTCTCCCGCATTCAGCCAGGACGCAGGACACCTGTCTACCGCTTTCAGCTAGGATGCAGGACACCTGTCTCCCTTTTCAGCTGGGACGCAGGACACGTGTATCCCCTTTTCAGCTAGGACGCAGGACACCTGTCTCCCGATTTCAGCCAAGACGCAGGACACCTGTCTCCCTCTTTCAGCTGGGATGCAGGACACCTGTCTCCCCCTTTCAGCTAGGACACAGGTCACCTGTCTCCCCCTTTCAGCTAGGACACGGGACACCTGTCTCCCCCCTTCAGCTAGGACACGGGACAACTGTCTCCCCCTTTCAGCTAGGACACAGGACACCTGTCTCTCCCTTTCAGCTAGGACACAGGAAACCTGTCTCCCCATTTCAGCTAGGACACAGGACACCTGTCTCCCCCTTTCAGCTAGGACACAGGAAACCTGTCTCCCCCTTTCAGCTGGGATGCAGGACACCTGTCTCCCCCTTTCAGCTCGGACACAGGTCACCTGTCTCCCCCTTTCAGCTAGGACACGGGACACCTGTCTCCCCCCTTCAGCTAGGACACGGGACACCTGTCTCCCCCTTTCAGCTAGCACACAGGACACCTGTCTCCCCATTTCAGCTAGGACACAGGACACCTGTCTCCACCTTTCAGCTAGCACGCAGTATATCTGTCTCGACCGTTCAGCCAGGACGCAGGACACCTGTCTCCCCCTTTCAGCTACGACGCAGGACACCTGTCTCAACCTTTCACCGAGCACGCAGGATACCTGTTTCCCCATTTCAGCTGAGACGCAGGATACCTGTCTCCCCCTTTCAGCCAGGACGCAGGACACCAGTCTCCCGCTTTCAGCTGGGACGCAGTACACCTGTCTCCCCCTTTCGGCTAGGACGCAGGAAACCTGTCTCCCCCTTTCAGCTAGGGCACAGGATATCTGTCTCCCCCTTTCAGCTACGACGCAGGATACCTGTCTCAACCTTTCAGCTAGCACGCAGGATACCTGTCTCGCTCTCAGCTGAGACGCAGGATACCTGTCTCCCCCTTTCAGCTAGGACGCAGGACACGTGTATCCCCTTTTCATCTAGGACGCAGGACACCTGTCTCAACCTTTTGTCGAGGACGCAGGACACAGGTCTCCCCCGTTCGGCTAGGACGCAGGACACCTGTCTCCCCCTTTCAGATATCACACAGGACACCTGTCTCCCCCTTTCAACGAGGACACAGGACACCTGTCTCCCCCTTTCAGCTAGGACACAGGACACCTGTCTCCCCCTTTCAGCTAGGACGCAGGAGACCTGTCTCCACCTTTCAGCTGGGATGCAGGCTACCTGTCTCCCCTTTTCAGCTAGCAAGCAGGACACCTGCCTCCACCTTTCATCCAGGATGCAGCATATCGGTCTCCCCTTTTCAGATTGGACGCAGGACACCTGTCTTCCCCTTTAGCTGATACGCAGGATACCTGTCTCCCGCTTTCAGCTGGGACGCAGTACACCTGTCTCCGCCTTTCGGCTAGGACGCAGGAAACCTGTCTCCCCCTTTCAGCAAGACACAGGAAACCTGTCTCCACCTTTCGGCTAGGAAGCAGGACACCTGTCTCAACCTTTCAGCTACGACGCAGGACACCTGTCTCAACCTTTCACCTAGCACACAGGATACCTGTTTCCCCATTTCAGCTGAGACGCAGGATACCTGTCTCCCCCTTTCAGCCAGGACGCAGGACACCTGTCTCCCGCTTTCAGCTGGGACGCAGTACACCTGTCTCCCGCTTTCAGCCAAGACGCAGGACACCTGACTCCCCCTTTCAGCTAGCACACAGGACACCTGTCTTCCCCTTTCAGCTGGGATGCAGGACACCTGTCTCCCTCTTTCAGCTAGGACACAGGTCACCTGTCTCCCCCTTTCAGCTAGGACACGGGACACCTGTCTCACCCCTTCAGCTAGGACACGGGACACCTGTCTCCCCCTTTCAGCTAGCACACAGGACACCTGTCTCCCCATTTCAGCTAGGACACAGGACACCTGTCTCCCCCTTTCAGCTAGGACACAGGAAACCTGTCTCCCCCTTTCAGCTAGCACGCATTATATCTGTCTCGACCTTTCAGCCAGGACGCAGGACACCTGTCTCCCCTTTTCAAATAGGATGCAGGGCATCTGTCTCCCGCTTCAGCTAGGATGCAGGACACCTATCTCGCCCTTCATCTAGGACGCAGGATACCTGTCTCCCACTTTCATCTAGGACGCAGGACAACTGTCTCAACCTTTTGGCTAGGATGCAGGATACCTGTCTCCCCCTTTCAGCCAGGACGCAGGACACCTGTCTCCCGCTTTCAGCTGGGAAGCAGTACACCTGTCTCCCCCTTTCGGCTATGACGCAGGAAACCAGTCTCCCCCTTTCAGCTAGGGCACAGGATACCTGTCTCCCCCTTTCAGCTACGACGCAGGACACCTGTCTCAACCTTTCAGCTAGCACGCAGGATACCTGTCTCGCCCTTTCAGCTGAGACGCAGGATACCTGTCTCCCCCTTTCAGCTAGGACGCAGGACACGTGTATCCCCTTTTCATCTATTACGCAGGACACCTGTCTCAACCTTTTGTCGAGGACGCAGGACACAGGTCTCCCCCTTTCGGCTAGGTCGCAGGACACCTGTCTTCCCCTTTTAGATATCACACAGGACACCTGTCTCCCCCTTTCAACGAGGACACAGGACACCTGTCTCCCCCTTTCAGCTAGGACACAGGACACCTGTCTCCCCCTTTCAGCTAGGACGCAGGACACCTGTCTCCACCTTTCAGCTGGGATGCAGGCTACCTGTCTCCCCTTTTCAGCTAGCACGCAGGACACCTGTCTCCACCTTTCATTCAGGATGCAGCATATCTGTCTCCCCTTTTCAGATAGGACGCAGGACACCTGTCTTCCCCTTTAGCTGAGACGCAGGATACCTGTCTCCCTCTTTCAGCTACGACACAGGACACCTGACTCCCCCTTTCAGTAGGACGCAGGACACCTGCCTCCCCCTTTCAGCTATCACACAGGACAACTGTCTCCCCCTTTCAGCTAGGACACGTTACACCTGTCTCCCCCTTTCAGCTAGCACGCAGTATATCTGTCTCGCCCTTTCAGAGAGGACGCAGGACACCTCTCACCCTTTAGGCGAGGATGCAGGATACCTCTCTCCCTATGTCAGCCAGGACGCAGGTCACCTGTCTCCCCCTTTCAGCTAGCACACAGGACACCTGTCTCCCCCTTTCATTAAGGATGCAGCATATCTGTCTCCCCTTTTCAGATAGGACGCAGGACACCTGTCTTCCCCTTTAGCTGAGACGCAGGATAACTGTCTCCCTCTTTCAGCTACGACGCAGGACACCTGTCTCCCCCTTTCAGCTCGGTCGCAGGACACCTGTCTCCCCCTTTCAGCTAGCACACAGGACACCTGTCTCACCTTTTAAGCTAGGACGCAGGACACCTGTCTCCCACTTTCAGCTGGGATGCAGGCTACCTGTCTCCCCTTTTCGGCTTAGCACGCAGGACACCTGTCTCCACCTTTCATCCAGGATGCAGCATATCTGTCTCCCCTTTTCAGATAGGACGCAGGACACCTGTTTTCCCCTTTAGCTGAGACGCAGGATACCTGTCTCCCGCTTTCAGCTGGGACGCAGTACACCTGTCTCCACCTTTCGGCTAGGACGCAGGAAACCTGTCTCCCCCTTTCAGCTACGACACAGGACACCTGTCTCAACCTTTCAGCTAGGACACGGGACACCTGTCTCCCCCCTTCAGCTAGGACACGGGACACCTGTCTCCCCCTTTCAGCTAGCACACAGGACACCTGTCTCCCCATTTCAGCTAGGACACAGGACACCTGTCTCCCCCTTTCAGCTAGGACACAGGAAACCTGTCTCCCCCTTTCAGCTAGCACGCAGTATATCTGTCTCGACCGTTCAGCCAGGACGCAGGACACCTGTCTCCCCCTTTCAGCTACGACGCAGGACACCTGTCTCAACCTTTCACCGAGCACGCAGGATACCTGTTTCCCGATTTCAGCTGAGACGCAGGATACCTGTCTCCCCCTTTCAGCCAGGACGCAGGACACCAGTCTCCCGCTTTCAGCTGGGACGCAGTACACCTGTCTCCCCCTTTCGGCTAGGACGCAGGAAACCTGTCTCCCCCTTTCAGCTAGGGCACAGGATACCTGTCTCCCCCTTTCAGCTACGACGCAGGATACCTGTCTCAACCTTTCAGCTAGCACGCAGGATACCTGTCTCGCTCTTTCAGCTGAGACGCAGGATACCTGTCTCCCCCTTTCAGCTAGGACGCAGGACACGTGTATCCCCTTTTCATCTAGGACGCAGGACACCTGTCTCAACCTTTTGTCGAGGACGCAGGACACAGGTCTCCCCCGTTCGGCTAGGACGCAGGACACCTGTCTCCCCCTTTCAGATATCACACAGGACACCTGTCTCCCCCTTTCAGCTAGGACGCAGGACACCTGTCTCCCCCTTTCAGCTAGGACACAGGACACCTGTCTCCCCCTTTCAGCTAGCAAGCAGGACACCTGTCTCCACCATTCATCCAGGATGCAGCATATCTGTCTCCCCTTTTCAGATTGGACGCAGGACACCTGTCTTCCCCTTTAGCTGATACGCAGGATACCTGTCTCCCGCTTTCAGCTGGGACGCAGTACACCTGTCTCCGCCTTTCGGCTAGGACGCAGGAAACCTGTCACCCCTTTCAGCAAGACACAGGAAACCTGTCTCCACCTTTCGGCTAGGAAGCAGGACACCTGTCTCAACCTTTCAGCTACGACGCAGGACACCTGTCTCAACCTTTCACCTAGCACACAGGATACCGGTTTCCCCATTTCAGCTGAGACGCAGGATACCTGTCTCCCCCTTTCAGCCAGGACGCAGGACACCTGTCTCCCGCTTTCAGCTGGGACGCAGTACACCTGTCTCCCGCTTTCAGCCAAGACGCAGGACACCTGACTCCCCCTTTCAGCTAGCACACAGGACACCTGTCTTCCCCTTTCAGCTGGGATGCAGGACACCTGTCTCCCTCTTTCAGCTAGGACACAGGTCACCTGTCTCCCCCTTTCAGCTAGGACACGGGACACCTGTCTCACCCCTTCAGCTAGGACACGGGACACCTGTCTCCCCCTTTCAGCTAGCACACAGGACACCTGTCTCCCCATTTCAGCTAGGACACAGGACACCTGTCTCCCCCTTTCAGCTAGGACACAGGAAACCTGTCTCCCCCTTTCAGCTAGCACGCATTATATCTGTCTCGACCTTTCAGCCAGGACGCAGGACACCTGTCTCCCCTTTTCAAATAGGATGCAGGGCATCTGTCTCCCGCTTCAGCTAGGATGCAGGACACCTATCTCGCCCTTCATCTAGGACGCAGGATACCTGTCTCCCACTTTCATCTAGGACGCAGGACAACTGTCTCAACCTTTTGGCTAGGATGCAGGATACCTGTCTCCCCCTTTCAGCCAGGACGCAGGACACCTGTCTCCCGCTTTCAGCTGGGAAGCAGTACACCTGTCTCCCCCTTTCGGCTATGACGCAGGAAACCAGTCTCCCCCTTTCAGCTAGGGCACAGGATACCTGTCTCCCCCTTTCAGCTACGACGCAGGACACCTGTCTCAACCTTTCAGCTAGCACGCAGGATACCTGTCTCGCCCTTTCAGCTGAGACGCAGGATACCTGTCTCCCCCTTTCAGCTAGGACGCAGGACACGTGTATCCCCTTTTCATCTATTACGCAGGACACCTGTCTCAACCTTTTGTCGAGGACGCAGGACACAGGTCTCCCCCTTTCGGCTAGGTCGCAGGACACCTGTCTTCCCCTTTTAGATATCACACAGGACACCTGTCTCCCCCTTTCAACGAGGACACAGGACACCTGTCTCCCCCTTTCAGCTAGGACACAGGACACCTGTCTCCCCCTTTCAGCTAGGACGCAGGACACCTGTCTCCACCTTTCAGCTGGGATGCAGGCTACCTGTCTCCCCTTTTCAGCTAGCACGCAGGACACCTGTCTCCACCTTTCATTCAGGATGCAGCATATCTGTCTCCCCTTTTCAGATAGGACGCAGGACACCTGTCTTCCCCTTTAGCTGAGACGCAGGATACCTGTCTCCCCCTTTCAGCTACGACGCAGGATACCTGTCTCAACCTTTCAGCTAGCACGCAGGATACCTGTCTCGCTCTTTCAGCTGAGACGCAGGATACCTGTCTCCCCCTTTCAGCTAGGACGCAGGACACGTGTATCCCCTTTTCATCTAGGACGCAGGACACCTGTCTCAACCTTTTGTCGAGGACGCAGGACACAGGTCTCCCCCGTTCGGCTAGGACGCAGGACACCTGTCTCCCCCTTTCAGATATCACACAGGACACCTGTCTCCCCCTTTCAGCTAGGACGCAGGACACCTGTCTCCCCCTTTCAGCTAGGACACAGGACACCTGTCTCCCCCTTTCAGCTAGCAAGCAGGACACCTGTCTCCACCATTCATCCAGGATGCAGCATATCTGTCTCCCCTTTTCAGATTGGACGCAGGACACCTGTCTTCCCCTTTAGCTGATACGCAGGATACCTGTCTCCCGCTTTCAGCTGGGACGCAGTACACCTGTCTCCGCCTTTCGGCTAGGACGCAGGAAACCTGTCACCCCTTTCAGCAAGACACAGGAAACCTGTCTCCACCTTTCGGCTAGGAAGCAGGACACCTGTCTCAACCTTTCAGCTACGACGCAGGACACCTGTCTCAACCTTTCACCTAGCACACAGGATACCTGTTTCCCCATTTCAGCTGAGACGCAGGATACCTGTCTCCCCCTTTCAGCCAGGACGCAGGACACCTGTCTCCCGCTTTCAGCTGGGACGCAGTACACCTGTCTCCCGCTTTCAGCCAAGACGCAGGACACCTGACTCCCCCTTTCAGCTAGCACACAGGACACCTGTCTTCCCCTTTCAGCTGGGATGCAGGACACCTGTCTCCCTCTTTCAGCTAGGACACAGGTCACCTGTCTCCCCCTTTCAGCTAGGACACGGGACACCTGTCTCACCCCTTCAGCTAGGACACGGGACACCTGTCTCCCCCTTTCAGCTAGCACACAGGACACCTGTCTCCCCATTTCAGCTAGGACACAGGACACCTGTCTCCCCCTTTCAGCTAGGACACAGGAAACCTGTCTCCCCCTTTCAGCTAGCACGCATTATATCTGTCTCGACCTTTCAGCCAGGACGCAGGACACCTGTCTCCCCTTTTCAAATAGGATGCAGGGCATCTGTCTCCCGCTTCAGCTAGGATGCAGGACACCTATCTCGCCCTTCATCTAGGACGCAGGATACCTGTCTCCCACTTTCATCTAGGACGCAGGACAACTGTCTCAACCTTTTGGCTAGGATGCAGGATACCTGTCTCCCCCTTTCAGCCAGGACGCAGGACACCTGTCTCCCGCTTTCAGCTGGGACGCAGTACACATGTCTCCCCCTTTCGGCTATGACGCAGGAAACCAGTCTCCCCCTTTCAGCTAGGGCACAGGATACCTGTCTCCCACTTTCAGCTACGACGCAGGACACCTGTCTCACCTTTTCCGCTAGCACGCAGGACACCTGTCTCCCCCTTTCAGCTGGGATGCAGGCTACCTGTCTTCCCTTTTCAGCTAGCACGCAGGACACCTGTCTCCACCTTTCATCCAGGATGCAGCATATCTGTCTCCCCTTTTCAGATAGAACGCAGGACACCTGTCCTCCCCTTTAGCTGAGACGCAGGATACCTGTCTCCCTCTTTCAACTACGACGCAGGACACCTGTCTCCCCTTTTCAGCTAGGACACAGGACACCTGTCTCCCGCTTTCAGCTAAGACGCTGTACACCTGTCTCCCCCTTTCAGCTAGGACACAGGACACCTGACTCCCCCTTTCAGTAGGACGCAGGACACCTGCCTCCCCCTTTCAGCTATCACACAGGACACCTGTCTCCCCCTTTCAGCTAGGTCACAGGACAACTGTCTCCCCCTTTCAGCTAGGACACGGGACACCTGTCTCCCCCTTTCAGCTAGCACACAGGACACCTGTCTCCCACTTTCAGCTAGGACACAGGACACCTGTCTCTCCCTTTCAGCTAGCACGCAGTATATCTGTCTCGCCCTTTCAGAGAGGACGCAGGACACCTCTCAACCTTTAGGCGAGGATGCAGGATACCTCTCTCCCTATGTCAGCCAGGACGCAGGACACCTGTCTCCCCCTTTCAGCTAGCACACAGGACACCTGTCTCCCCCTTTCATTAAGGATGCAGCATATCTGTCTCCCCTTTTCAGATAGGACGCAGGACACCTGTCTTCCCCTTTAGCTGAGACGCAGGATAACTGTCTCCCTCTTTCAGCTACGACGCAGGACACCTGTCTCCCACTTTCAGCTCGGACGCAGGACACCTGTCTCCCCCTTTCAGCTCGGTCAGCAGGACACCTGTCTCCCCCTTTCAGCTGGGATGCAGGCTACCTGTCTCCCCTTTTCGGCTAGCACGCAGGACACCTGTCTCCACCTTTCATCCAGGATGCAGCATATCTGTCTCCCCTTTTCAGATAGGACGCAGGACACCTGTCTTCCCCTTTAGCTGAGACGCAGGAAACCTGTCTCCCGCTTTCAGCTGGGACGCAGTACACCTGTCTCCACCTTTCGGCTAGGACGCAGGAAACCTGTCTCCCCCTTTCAGCTAGGAAGCAGGATACCTGTCTCCCCCTTTCAGCTACGAAACAGGACACCTGTCTCAACCTTTCAGCTAGCACGCAGGATACCTGTCTCCCCCTTTCAGCTAAGAAGCAGGATACCTGTCTCCCCCTTTCAGCTACGATGCAGGACACCTGTCTCAACCTATCAGCTAGCACGCAGGATACCTGTTTTCCCATTTCAGCTGAGACGCAGGATACCTGTCTCCCCCTTTCAGCTACGACACAGGACACCTGTCTCTCCCTTTCAGCTAGCACGCAGGATACCTGTCTCCCCCTTTCAGCTGAGACGCAGGATACCTGTCTCCCGCTTTCAGCTGGGACGCAGTACACCTGTCTCCCACTTTCGGGCTAGGACGCAGGAAAACTGTCTCCCCCATTCAGCTAGGACACAGGAAACCTGTCTCCCCCTTTCAGCTAGGAAGCAGGATACCCGTCTCCCCCTTTCAGCTACGACGCAGGACACCTGTCTCAACCTATCAGCTAGCACGCAGTATACCTGTTTCCCCATTTCAGCTGAGACGCAGGATACCTGTCTCCCCCTTTCAGCTACGACACAGGACACCTGTCTCAAACTTTCAGCTAGCATGCAGGATACCTGTCTCCCCCTTTCAGCTGAGACGCAGGATACCTGTCTCCCCCTTTCCAGATAGGACGCAGGACACCTGTCTTCCCCTTTAGCTGAGACGCAGGATACCTGTCTCCCGCTTTCAGCTGGGCCGCAGTACACCTGTCTCCCACTTTCGGCTAGGATGCAGGAAAACTGTCTCCCCCATTCAGCTAGGACACAGGAAACCTGTCTCCCCCTTTCAGCTAGGAAGCAGGATACCTGTCTCCCCCTTTCAGCTACGACGCAGGACACCTGTCTCAACCTTTCAGCTAGCACGCAGGATACCTGTTTCCCCATTTCAGCTGAGACGCAGGATACCTGTCTCCCCCTTTCAGCTGGGATGCAGGACACCTGTCTCCCCCTTTCATCCAGGATGCAGGATACCTGTCTCCACTTTTCAGATAGGACGCAGGACACCTGTCTCCCCCATTAGCTAAGATGCTGGATACCTGTCTCCCCCTTTCAGCTGCGACACAGGACACCTGTCTCAACCTTTCAGCTCGCACGCAGGATACCTGACTCCCCCTTTCAGCTGAGATGCAGGATACCTGTCTCCCCCTTTCAGCTAGGACGCAGGACACCTGTCTTCCCCTTTCAGCTGAGACGCAGGATACCTGTCTCCCCCTTTCAGCTAGGACGCAGGACACCTGTCTCCCCCTTTCAGCTGGGTTACAGGCAACCTGTCTCCCCTTTTCAAATAGGATGCAGGACATCTGTCTCCTGCTTCAGCTAGGACGCAGGACACCTGTCTCCCCCTTCAGCTAGGACGCAGGATACCTGTCTCCCCCTTTCATCTAGGACGCTGGACACCTATCTCAACCTTTAGGCGAGGATGCAGGATACCTCTCTCCCTATGTCAGCCAGGACGCAGGACACCTGTCTCCCCCTTTCAGCTGGGTTCCAGGCTACCAGTCTCCCCTTTTCAGATAGCACGCTGGACACCTGTCTCCCCCTTTCATTCAGGATGCAGCATATCTGTCTCCCCTTTTCAGATAGGACGCAGGACACCTGTCTTCCCCTTTAGCTGAGACGCAGGATACCTGTCTCACTCTTTCAGCTACGACGCAGGACACCTGTCTCCCACTTTCAGCTCGGACGCAGAACACCTGTCTCCCCCTTTCAGCTAGCACACAGGACACCTGTCTCACCTTTTCAGCTCGGATGCAGGACACCTGTCTCCCCCTTTCAGCTGGGATGCAGGCTACCTGTCTCCCCTTTTCAGCTAGCACGCAGGACACCTGTCTCCACCTTTCATCCAGGATGCAGCATATCTGTCTCCCCTTTTCAGATAGAACGCAGGACACCTGTCCTCCCCTTTAGCTGAGACGCAGGATACCTGTCTCCCTCTTTCAACTACGACGCAGGACACCTGTCTCCCCTTTTCAGCTAGGACACAGGACACCTGTCTCCCGCTTTCAGCTAAGACGCTGTACACCTGTCTCCCTCTTTCAACTACGACGCAGGACACCTGTCTCCCCTTTTCAGCTAGGACACGGGACACCTGTCTCAACCTTTCAGCTAGCACGCAGGATACCTGTCTCCCACTTTCGGCTCGGATGCAGGAAACCTGTCTCCCCCATTCAGCTACGACGCAGGACACCTGTCTCCCACTTTCAGCTCGGACGCAGAACACCTGTCTCCCCCTTTCAGCTAGCACACAGGACACCTGTCTCACCTTTTCAGCTCGGATGCAGGACACCTGTCTCCCCCTTTCAGCTGGGATGCAGGCTACCTGTCTCCCCTTTTCAGCTAGCACGCAGGACACCTGTCTCCACCTTTCATCCAGGATGCAGCATATCTGTCTCCCCTTTTCAGATAGAACGCAGGACACATGTCCTCCCATTTAGCTGAGACGCAGGATACCTGTCTCGCACTTTCAGGTAGGACGCAGGACACCTGCCTCCCGCTTTCAGCTGGGACGCAGGAAACCTGTCTCCCCCTTTCGGCTAGGACGCAGGAAACCTGACTCCCCCTTTCAGCTACGACACAGGACACCTGTCTCAACCTTTCAGCTGAGACGCAGGATACCTGTCTCCCCCTTTTCAGATAGGACACAGGACACCTGTCTTCCCCTTTAGCTGAGACGCAGAATACCTGTCTCCCGCTTTCAGCTGGGACGCAGTACACCTGTCTCCCACTTTCGGCTAGGACGCAGGAAACCTGTCTCAACCTTTCAGCTAGCACGCAGGATACCTGTCTCCCCCTTTCAGCCAGGACGCAGGACACCTGTCTCCCGCTTTCACCTGGGACGCAGTACACCTGTCTACCCCTTTCGGCTAGGACGCAGGAAACATGTCTCCCCCTTTCAGTTGTGGCACAGGATACCTGTCTCCCCCTTTCATCTACGACGCAGGACACCTGTCTCAACCTTTCAGCTAGCACGCAGGATACCTGTCTCCCCTTTTCACCTGGGACGCAGGACACGTGTATCCCCTTTTCATCTAGGACGCAGGACACCTGTCTCAAACTTTTGTCGAGGATGCAGGACACCTGTCTCCCCCTTTCAGCTAGGACGCAGGACACAGGTCTCCCCCTTTCGGCTAGGACGCAGGACACCTGTCCCCCCCTTTCAGCTATCACACAGGACACCTGTCTCCCCCTTTCAACTAGGACACAGGACACCTGTCTCCCCCTTTCAGCTAGGACAAAGGACACCTGTCTCCCCCTTTCAGCTAGGACGCAGGACACCTGTCTCCCCCTTTAGCTGAGATGCAGGATACCTGTCTCCCCCTTTCAGCTAAGACGGAGGACACCTGTCTCAACCTTTCAGCTAGCACGCAGGATACCTGTCTCCTACTTTCGGCTAGGATGCAGGAGACCTGTCTCCCCCATTCAGCTATGACGCAGGACATCTATCTCCCGTTTTCAGCTAGGACACAGGACACCTGTCTCCCCCTTTCAGCTAGGACACAGGACACCTGTCTCCCCTTTTCAGCTAGGACACAGGACACCAGTCTCCCCCTTTCAGCTAGGACACGGGACACCTGTCTCAACCTTTCAGCTAGCACGCAGGATACCTGTCTCCCACTTTCGGCTCGGATGCAGGAAACCTGTCTCCCCCATTCAGCTACGACGCAGGACACCTGTCTCCCACTTTCAGCTCGGACGCAGAACACCTGTCTCCCCCTTTCAGCTAGCACACAAGACACCTGTCTCACCTTTTCAGCTCGGATGCAGGACACCTGTCTCCCCCTTTCAGCTGGGATGCAGGCTACCTGTCTCCCCTTTTCAGCTAGCACGCAGGACACCTGTCTCCACCTTTCATCCAGGATGCAGCATATCTGTCTCCCCTTTTCAGATAGAACGCAGGACACCTGTCCTCCCATTTAGCTGAGACGCAGGATACCTGTCTCGCACTTTCAGGTAGGACGCAGGACACCTGTCTCCCGCTTTCAGCTGGGACGCAGGAAACCTGTCTCCCCCTTTCGGCTAGGACGCAGGAAACCTGACTTCCCCTTTCAGCTACGACACAGGACACCTGTCTCAACCTTTCAGCTGAGACGCTGGATACCAGTCTCCCCCTTTTCAGATAGGACACAGGACACCTGTCTTCCCCTTTAGCTGAGACGCAGAATACCTGTCTCCCGCTTTCAGCTGGGACGCAGTACACCTGTCTCCCACTTTCGGCTAGGACGCAGGAAACCTGTCTCAACCTTTCAGCTAGCACGCAGGATACCTGTTTCCCCATTTCAGCTGAGACGCAGGATACCTGTCTCCCCCTTTCAGCCAGGACGCAGGACACCTGTCTCCCGCTTTCACCTGGGACGCAGTACACCTGTCTACCCCTTTCGGCTAGGACGCAGGAAACATGTCTCCCCCTTTCAGCTGGGGCACAGGATACCTGTCTCCCCCTTTCATCTACGACGCAGGACACCTGTCTCAACCTTTCAGCTAGCACGCAGGATACCTGTCTCCCCTTTTCACCTGGGACGCAGGACACGTGTATCCCCTTTTCATCTAGGACGCAGGACACCTGTCTCAAACTTTTGTCGAGGATGCAGGACACCTGTCTCCCCCTTTCAGCTAGGACGCAGGACACAGGTCTCCCCATTTCGGCTAGGACGCAGGACACCTGTCCCCCCCTTTCAGCTATCACACAGGACACCTGTCTCCCCCTTTCAACTAGGACACAGGACACCTGTCTCCCCCTTTCAGCTAAGACGGAGGACACCTGTCTCAACCTTTCAGCTAGCACGCAGGATACCTGTCTCCTACTTTCGGCTAGGATGCAGGAAACCTGTCTCCCCCATTCAGCTATGACGCAGGACATCTATCTCCCGTTTTCAGCTAGGACACAGGACACCTGTCTCCCCCTTTCAGCTAGGACACAGGACACCTGTCTCCCCTTTTCAGCTAGGACACAGGACACCAGTCTCCCCCTTTCAGCTAGGACACGGGACACCTGTCTCAACCTTTCAGCTAGCACGCAGGATACCTGTCTCCCACTTTCGGCTCGGATGCAGGAAACCTGTCTCCCCCATTCAGCTATGACGCAGGACACCTATCTCCCCTTTTCAGCTAGAACACAGGACACCTGTCTCCCCTTTTCAGCTAGGACACAGGACACCTGTCTCCCCCTTTCAGCTAGGACACGGGACATCTGTCTCCCCCTTTCAGCTAGCACACAGGACACCTGTCTCCCGCTTTCAGCTAGCATGCAAGACACCTGTCTCCCGCTTTCAGCCAGGACGCAGGACACCTGTCTCCCCCTTTCAGCCAGGACGCAGGACACCTGTCTCCCCCTTTCAGCTGGGATCCAGGACAACTGTCTCCCCCTTTCGGCTAGGATGCAGGAAACATGTCTCCCCCTTTCAGCTGGGGCACAGGATACCTGTCACCCCCTTTCAGCTACGACGCAGGACACCTGTCTCAACCTTTCAGCTAGCACGCAGGATACCTGTCTCCCCCTTTCATCTGAGACGCAGGATACCTATCTCCCCCTTTCAGCTAGGACGCAGGACACCTGTCTCCCCTTTTCAGCTGGGACGCAGGATACAGGTCTCCCCCTTTCGGCTAGGACGCAGGGCACCTGTTCCCCCCTTTCAGCTATCACACAGGACACCTGTCTCCCCCTTTCAGCTAGGACGCAGGACACCTGTCTCCACCTTTCAGCAGGGATGCAGGCTACCTGTCTCCCCTTTTCAGCTAGCAGGCAGGACACCTGTCTCCCCCTTTAGCTGAGATGCAGGATACCTGTCTCCCCCTTTCAGCTACGACGCAGGACACCTGTCTCAACCTTTCAGCTAGCACGCAGGATACCTGTCTCCCCCTTTCAGCTAGGACGCAGGACACCTGTCTCCACCTTTCAGCAGGGATGCAGGCTACCTGTCTCCCCTTTTCAGCTAGCACGCAGGACACCTGTCTCCCCCTTTAGCTGAGATGCAGGATACCTGTCTCCCCCTTTCAGCTACGACGCAGGACACCTGTCTCAACCTTTCAGCTAGCACGCAGGATACCTGTCTCCCCCTTTCAGCTGAGACGCAGGATACCTGCCTCCAGCTTTCAGCTGGGACGCAGTACACCTGTCTCCCACTTTCGGCTAGGACGCAGGAAACCTGTCTCCCCCATTCAGCTATGACGCAGGACACCTATCTCCCCTTTTCAGCTAGGACACAGGACACCTGTCTCCCCCTTTCAGCTAGGACACGGGACATCTGTCTCCCCCTTTCAGCTAGCACACAGGACACCTGTCTCCCGCTTTCAGCTAGCATGCAAGACACCTATCTCCCGCTTTCAGCCAGGACGCAGGACACCTGTCTCCCCCTTTCAGCCAGGACGCAAGACACCTGTCTCCCCCTTTCAGCTGGGATCCAGGACAACTGTCTCCCCCTTTCGGCTAGGATGCAAGAAACCTGTCTCCCCCATTCAGCTATGACGCAGGACACCTATCTCCCCTTTTCAGCTAGAACACAGGACACCTGTCTCCCCTTTTCAGCTAGGACACAGGACACCTGTCTCCCCCTTTCAGCTAGGACACGGGACATCTGTCTCCCCCTTTCAGCTAGCACACAGGACACCTGTCTCCCGCTTTCAGCTAGCATGCAAGACACCTGTCTCCCGCTTTCAGCCAGGACGCAGGACACCTGTCTCCCCCTTTCAGCCAGGACGCAGGACACCTGTCTCCCCCTTTCAGCTGGGATCCAGGACAACTGTCTCCCCCTTTCGGCTAGGATGCAGGAAACATGTCTCCCCCTTTCAGCTGGGGCACAGGATACCTGTCACCCCCTTTCAGCTACGACGCAGGACACCTGTCTCAACCTATCAGCTAGCACGCAGGATACCTGTCTCCCCCTTTCATCTGAGACGCAGGATACCTATCTCCCCCTTTCAGCTAGGACGCAGGACACCTGTCTCCCCTTTTCAGCTGGGACGCAGGATACAGGTCTCCCCCTTTCGGCTAGGACGCAGGGCACCTGTTCCCCCCTTTCAGCTATCACACAGGACACCTGTCTCCCCCTTTCAGCTAGGACGCAGGACACCTGTCTCCACCTTTCAGCAGGGATGCAGGCTACCTGTCTCCCCTTTTCAGCTAGCAGGCAGGACACCTGTCTCCCCCTTTAGCTGAGATGCAGGATACCTGTCTCCCCCTTTCAGCTACGACGCAGGACACCTGTCTCAACCTTTCAGCTAGCACGCAGGATACCTGTCTCCCCCTTTCAGCTAGGACGCAGGACACCTGTCTCCACCTTTCAGCAGGGATGCAGGCTACCTGTCTCCCCTTTTCAGCTAGCACGCAGGACACCTGTCTCCCCCTTTAGCTGAGATGCAGGATACCTGTCTCCCCCTTTCAGCTACGACGCAGGACACCTGTCTCAACCTTTCAGCTAGCACGCAGGATACCTGTCTCCCCCTTTCAGCTGAGACGCAGGATACCTGCCTCCAGCTTTCAGCTGGGACGCAGTACACCTGTCTCCCACTTTCGGCTAGGACGCAGGAAACCTGTCTCCCCCATTCAGCTATGACGCAGGACATCTGTCTCCCCCTTTCAGCTAGCACACAGGACACCTGTCTCCCGCTTTCAGCTAGCATGCAAGACACCTATCTCCCGCTTTCAGCCAGGACGCAGGACACCTGTCTCCCCCTTTCAGTCAGGACGCAAGACACCTGTCTCCCCCTTTCAGCTGGGATCCAGGACAACTGTCTCCCCCTTTCGGCTAGGATGCAGGAAACATGTCTCCCCCTTTCAGCTGGGGCACAGGATACCTGTCTCCCCCTTTCAGCTACGACGCAGGACACCTGTCTCAACCTTTCAGCTAGCACACAGGATACCTGTCTCCCCCTTTCATCTGAGACGCAGGATACCTATCTCCCCCTTTCAGCTAGGACGCAGGACACCTGTCTCCCCTTTTCAGCTGGGACGCAGGACACGTGTATCCCCTTTTCATCTAGGATGCAGGACACCTGTCTCCCCCTTTCAGCTAGGACGCAGGACACAGGTCTCCCCCTTTCAGCTGGGACAAAGGACACCTGTCTCCCCCTTTCAGCTAGGACGCAGGACACCTGTCTCCCCCTTTAGCTGAGACGCAGGATACCTGTCTCCCCCTTTCAGCTACGACGCAGGACACCTGTCTCAACCTTTCAGCTAGCACGCAGGATACCTGTCTCCCACTTTCGGCTAGGATGCAGGAAACCTGTCTCCCCCATTCAGCTATGACGCAGGACATCTATCTCCCCTTTTCAGCTAGGACACAGGACACCTGTCTCCCCCTTTCAGCTAGGACACAGGACACCTGTCTCCCCTTTTCAGCTAGGACACAGGACACCAGTCTCCCCCTTTCAGCTAGGACACGGGACACCTGTCTCAACCTTTCAGCTAGCACGCAGGATACCTGTCTCCCACTTTCGGCTCGGATGCAGGAAACCTGTTTCCCCCATTCAGCTATGACGCAGGACACCTATCTCCCCTTTTCAGCTAGGACACAGGACACCTGCCTCCCCCTTTCAGCTAGGACGCAGGACACAGGTCTCCCCCTTTCAGCTAGGACAAAGGACACCTGTCTCCCCCTTTCAGCTAGGACGCAGGACACCTGTCTCCCCTTTTCAGCTAGGACACAGGACACCAGTCTCCCCCTTTCAGCTAGGACACGGGACACCTGTCTCAACCTTTCAGCTAGCACGCAGGATACCTGTCTCCCACTTTCGGCTCGGATGCAGGAAACCTATCTCCCCCATTCAGCTATGACGCAGGACACCTATCTCCCCTTTTCAGCTAGGACACAGGACACCTGTCTCCCCCTTTCAGCTAGGACGCAGGACACAGGTCTCCCCCTTTCAGCTAGGACAAAGGACACCTGTCTCCCCCTTTCAGCTAGGACGCAGGACACCTGTCTCCCCCTTTAGCTGAGACGCAGGATACCTGTCTCCCCCTTTCAGCTACGACGCAGGACACCTGTCTCAACCTTTCAGCTAGCACGCAGGATACCTGTCTCCCACTTTCGGCTAGGATGCAGGAAACATGTCTCCCCCTTTCAGCTGGGGCACAGGATACCTGTCTCCCCCTTTCAGCTACGACGCAGGACACCTGTCTCAAACTTTCAGCTAGCACGCAGGATACCTGTCTCCCCCTTTCATCTGAGATGCAGGATACCTATCTCCCCCTTTCAGCTAGGACGCAGGACACCTGTCTCCCCCTTTCAGCTAGGACGCAGGATACAGGTCTCCCCCTTTCGGCTAGGACGCAGGGCACCTGTCCCCCCCTTTCAGCTATCACACAGGACACCTGTCTCCCCCTTTCAGCTAGGACGCAGGACACCTGTCTCCACCTTTCAGCAGGGATGCAGGCTACCTGTCTCCCCTTTTCAGCTAGCACGCAGGACACCTGCCTCCCCCTTTAGCTGAGATGCAGGATACCTGTCTCCCCCTTTCAGCTACGACACAGGACACCTGTCTCAACCTTTCAGCTAGCACGCAGGATACCTGTCTCCCCCTTTCAGCTGAGACGCAGGATACCTGCCTCCAGCTTTCAGCTGGGACGCAGTACACCTGTCTCCCACTTTCGGCTAGGACGCAGGAAACCTGTCTCCCCCATTCAGCTATGACGCAGGACACCTATCTCCCCTTTTCAGCTAGGACACAGGACACCTGTCTCCCCCTTTCAGCTAGGACACGGGACATCTGTCTCCCCCTTTCAGCTAGCACACAGGACACCTGTCTCCCGCTTTCAGCTTGCATGCAAGACACCTGTCTCCCGCTTTCAGCCAGGACGCAGGACACCTGTCTCCCCCTTTCAGCCAGGACGCAGGACACCTGTCTCCCCCTTTCAGCTGGGATCCAGGACAACTGTCTCCCCCTTTCGGCTAGGATGCAGGAAACATGTCTCCCCCTTTCAGCTGGGGCACAGGATACCTGTCTCCCCCTTTCAGCTACGACGCAGGACACCTGTCTCAACCTTTCAGCTAGCACGCAGGATACCTGTCTCCCCCTTTCATCTGAGACGCAGGATACCTATCTCCCCCTTTCAGCTAGGACGCAGGACACCTGTCTCCCCTTTTCAGCTGGGAAGCAGGACACGTGTATCCCCTTTTCATCTAGGATGCAGGACACCTGTCTCCCCCTTTCAGCTAGGACGCAGGACACAGGTCTCCCCCTTTCAGCTGGGACAAAGGACAACTGTCTCCCCCTTTCAGCTAGGACGCAGGACACCTGTCTCCCCCTTTAGCTGAGACGCAGGATACCTGTCTCCCCCTTTCAGCTACGACGCAGGACACCTGTCTCAACCTTTCAGCTAGCACGCAGGATACCTGTCTCCCACTTTCGGCTAGGATGCAGGAAACCTGTCTCCCCCATTCAGCTATGACGCAGGACATCTATCTCCCCTTTTCAGCTAGGACACAGGACACCTGTCTCCCCCTTTCAGCTAGGACACAGGACACCTGTCTCCCCTTTTCAGCTAGGACACAGGACACCAGTCTCCCTCTTTCAGCTAGGACACGGGACACCTGTCTCAACCTTTCAGCTAGCACGCAGGATACCTGTCTCCCACTTTCGGCTCGGATGCAGGAAACCTGTCTCCCCCATTCAGCTATGACGCAGGACACCTATCTCCCCTTTTCAGCTAGGACACAGGACACCTGTCTCCCCCTTTCAGCTAGGACGCAGGACACAGGTCTCCCCCTTTCAGCTAGGACAAAGGACACCTGTCTCCCCCTTTCAGCTAGGACGCAGGACACCTGTCTCCCCCTTTAGCTGAGACGCAGGATACCTGTCTCCCCCTTTCAGCTACGACGCAGGACACCTGTCTCAACCTTTCAGCTAGCACGCAGGATACCTGTCTCCCACTTTCGGCTAGGATGCAGGAAACATGTCTCCCCCTTTCAGCTAGCACGCAGGATACCTGTCTCCCCCTTTCATCTGAGACGCAGGATACCTATCTCCCCCTTTCAGCTAGGACGCAGGACACCTGTCTCCCCTTTTCAGCTGGGACGCAGGACACGTTTATCCCCTTTTCATCTAGGATGCAGGACACCTGTCTCCCCCTTTCAGCTAGGACGCAGGATACAGGTCTCCCCCTTTCGGCTAGGACGCAGGGCACCTGTCCCCCCCTTTCAGCTATCACACAGGACACCTGTCTCCCCCTTTCAACTAGGACACAGGACACCTGTCTCCCCCTTTCAGCTAGGACACAGGACACCTGTCTCCCCCTTTCAGCTAGGACGCAGGACACCTGTCTCCACCTTTCAGCAGGGATGCAGGCTACCTGTCTCCCCTTTTCAGCTAGCACGCAGGACACCTGTCTCAACCTTTCAGCTAGCATGCAGGATACCTGTCTCCCCCTTTCAGCTGAGACGCAGGATACCTGCCTCCCGCTTTCAGCTGGGACGCAGTACACCTGTCTCCCACTTTCGGCTAGGACGCAGGAAACCTGTCTCCCCCATTCAGCTATGACGCAGGACACCTGTCTCCCCTTTTCAGCTATGACGCAGGACACCTATCTCCCCTTTTCAGCGAGGACACAGGACACCTGTCTCCCCCTTTCAGCTAGGACGCAGGACATAGGTCTCCCACTTTCGGCTAGGATGCAGGAAACATGTCTCCCCCTTTCAGCTGGGGCACAGGATACCTGTCTCCCCCTTTCAGCTACGACGCAGGACACCTGTCTCAACCTTTCAGCTAGCACGCAGGATACCTGTTTCCCCCTTTCATCTGAGACGCAGGATACCTATCTCCTCCTTTCAGCTAGGACGCAGGACACCTGTCTCCCCTTTTCAGCTGGGATGCAGGACACCTGTCTCCCCCTTTCAGCTAGGACGCAGGATACAGGTCTCCCCCTTTCGGCTAGGACGCAGGGCACCTGTCCCCCCCTTTCAGCTATCACACAGGACACCTGTCTCCCCCTTTCAACTAGGACACAGGACACCTGTCTCCCCCTTTCAGCTTGGAAGCAGGACACCTGTCTCCACCTTTCAGCAGGGATGCAGGCTACCTGTCTCCCCTTTTCAGCTAGCACGCAGGACACCTGTCTCCCCCTTTAGCTGAGACGCAGGATACCTGTCTCCCCCTTTCAGCTACGACGCAGGACACCTGTCTCAACCTTTCAGCTAAAACGCAGGATACCTGTCTCCCCCTTTCAGCTGAGACGCAGGATACCTGCCTCCCGCTTTCAGCTGGGACGCAGTACACCTGTCTCCCACTTTCGGCTAGGACGCAGGAAACCTGTCTCCCCCATTCAGCTATGACGCAGGACACCTGTCTCCCCTTTTCAGCTATGACGCAGGACACCTATCTCCCCTTTTCAGCGAGGACACAGGACACCTGTCTCCCCTTTTCAGCTAGGACACAGGACACCTGTCTCCCCCTTCAGCAATGGCGCAGGACACACGTCTCCCCCTTCAGCAAGGACGCAGGACAACTGTCTCCCCATTTCAGCTAGGACGCAGGACACATATCTACCCCTTTCAGCTAGGATGCAGGATAGCTGTCTCCTCCTGTCAGCTTGGATGCAGGATACCTGTCTCCTCCTGTCAGCTAGGATGCAGGATACCTGTCTCCCCCTTTCGGCTCGCACACAGGACACCTGTCTCCCCCTTTCAGCTAGGATGCAGGACACCTGTCTCCCCCTTTCAGCTAGCACACTGGACACCTGTCTACCCCTTTCAGCTAGGACGCAGGACACCTGTCTCCCCCTTTCAGCTAGGACGCAGGACACCTATCTCCCCCTTTCAGCTAGGATGCCAGTCACCTGTCTCCCCCTTTCAGCTAGCACACAGGACACATGTCTCCCCCTTTCAGCTGGGATCCAGGACACCTGTCTCCACCTTTCAGCAGGGATGCGGGCTACCTGTCTCCCCTTTTCAGCTAGCACGCAGGACACCTGTCTCCCCCTTTAGCTGAGACGCAGGATACCTGTCTACCCCTTTCAGCTACGACGCAGGACACCTGTCTCAACCTTTCAGCTAGCACGCAGGATACCTGTCTCCCCCTTTCAGCTAGGACGCAGGGTACATGTCTCACCCTTTCAGATAGGCCGCACTATACCTGTCTCCCCCTTTCAGCTAGGACACAGGACACCTGTCTCCCCCTTTCAGCTAGGACGCAGGACACCTGTCTCCCCTTTTCAGCGAGGACACAGGACACCTGTCTCCCCCTTTCAGCTAGGACGCAGGACACAGGTCTCCCCCTTTCAGCTAGGACAAAGGACACCTGTCTCCCCCTTTCAGCTAGGACGCAGGTCACCTGTCTCCCCCTTTAGCTGAGACGCAGGATACCTGTCTCCCCCTTTCAGCTACGACGCAGGACACCTGTCTCAACCTTTCAGCTAGCACGCAGGATACCTGTCTCCCCCTTTCATCTGAGACGCAGGATACCTATCTCCTCCTTTCAGCTAGGACGCAGAACACCTGTCTCCCCCGTTCAGCTAGGACAGGGGACATCTGTCTCCCCCTTTCAGCTAGCATACAGTACACCTCTCTCCCCCCTTTCATCCTGGATGCAGGATACCTGTCTCCCATTTTCAGCTAGGACGCAGAACACCTGTCTCCCCCGTTCAGCTAGGACAGGGGACATCTGTCTCCCCTTTTCGGCTAGGACACAGGACACCTGTCTCCCCCTTCAGCAATGGCGCAGGACACACGTCTCCCCCTTCAGCAAGGACGCAGGACAACTGTCTCCCCATTTCAGCTAGGACGCAGGACACATATCTACCCCTTTCAGCTAGGATGCAGGATAGCTGTCTCCTCCTGTCAGCTTGGATGCAGGATACCTGTCTCCTCCTGTCAGCTAGGATGCAGGATACCTGTCTCCCCCTTTCGGCTCGCACACAGGACACCTGTCTCCCCCTTTCAGCTAGGATGCAGGACACCTGTCTCCCCCTTTCAGCTAGCACACTGGACACCTGTCTACCCCTTTCAGCTAGGACGCAGGACACCTGTCTCCCCCTTTCAGCTAGGACGCAGGACACCTATCTCCCCCTTTCAGCTAGGATGCCAGTCACCTGTCTCCCCCTTTCAGCTAGCACACAGGACACATGTCTTCCCCTTTCAGCTGGGATCCAGGACACCTGTCTCCACCTTTCAGCAGGGATGCGGGCTACCTGTCTCCCCTTTTCAGCTAGCACGCAGGACACCTGTCTCCCCCTTTAGCTGAGACGCAGGATACCTGTCTCCCCCTTTCAGCTACGACGCAGGACACCTGTCTCAACCTTTCAGCTAGCACGCAGGATACCTGTCTCCCCCTTTCAGCTAGGACGCAGGGTACATGTCTCACCCTTTCAGATAGGCCGCACTATACCTGTCTCCCCCTTTCAGCTAGGACACAGGACACCTGTCTCCCCCTTTCAGCTAGGACGCAGGACACCTGTCTCCCCTTTTCAGCGAGGACACAGGACACCTGTCTCCCCCTTTCAGCTAGGACGCAGGACACAGGTCTCCCCCTTTCAGCTAGGACAAAGGACACCTGTCTCCCCCTTTCAGCTAGGACGCAGGTCACCTGTCTCCCCCTTTAGCTGAGACGCAGGATACCTGTCTCCCCCTTTCAGCTACGACGCAGGACACCTGTCTCAACCTTTCAGCTAGCACGCAGGATACCTGTCTCCCCCTTACATCTGAGACGCAGGATACCTATCTCCTCCTTTCAGCTAGGACGCAGAACACCTGTCTCCCCCGTTCAGCTAGGACAGGGGACATCTGTCTCCCCCTTTCAGCTAGCATACAGTACACCTGTCTCCCCCCTTTCATCCTGGATGCAGGATACCTGTCTCCCATTTTCAGATAGGATGCAGGACACCTGTCTCCCCCTTCAGCAATGGCGCAGGACACACGTCTCCCCCTTCAGCAAGGACGCAGGACACACGTCTCCCCCTTCAGCAAGGACGCAGGACACACGTCTCCCCCTTCAGCTAGGAAGCAGGACACCTATCTACCCCTTTCAGCTAGGATGCAGGATACCTGTCTCCTCCTGTCAGCTTGGATGCAGGATACCTGTCTCCTCCTGTCAGCTAGGATGCAGGATACCTGTCTCCCCCTTTCGGCTCGCACACAGGACACCTGTCTCCCCCTTTCAGCTAGGACGCAGGATACATGTCTCACCCTTTCAGATAGGCCGCACTATACCTGTCTCCGCCTTTCAGCTAGGATGCAGGACACCTGTCTCCCCCTTTCAGCTAGCACACTGGACACCTGTCTACCCCTTTCAGCTAGGACGCAGGACACCTGTCTCCCCCTTTCAGCTAGGACGCAGGACACCTATCTCCCCCTTTCAGCTAGGATGCCAGTCACCTGTCTCCCCCTTTCAGCTAGCACACAGGACACATGTCTCCCACTTTCATCTGGGAACCAGGACACCTGTCCCCCGCTTTCAGTAGGATGCAGGACACCTGTCTCCCCCTTTCAGCTCGGACGCAGCACACCTGTCTCCCCCGTTCAGCTTGGACACGGGACATCTGTCTCCCCCTTTCAGCTAGCATACAGTACACCTGTCTCCCCCTTTCATCCTGGATGCAGGATACCTGTCTCCCATTTTCAGATAGGATGCAGGACACCTGTCTCCCCCTTCAGCAATGGCGCAGGACACACGTCTCCCCCTTCAGCAAGGACGCAGGATACCTGTCTCCCCCTTTCATCCAGGATGCAGGATACCTGTCTCTCCTTTTCAGATAGGATGCAGGATACCTGTCTCCCACTTTCTGCTAGGAAGCAGGATACCTGTCTCCCACTTTCCACTAGGACACAGGAAACCTGTCTCCCCCTTCAGCTAGGACGCAGGATACATGTCTCTCCCTTTCGGCTAGTATGCAGGACACCTGTCTCCCCCTTCAGCAATGGCGCAGGACACACGTCTCCCCCTTCAGCAAGGACGCAGGACAACTGTCTCCCCATTTCAGCTAGGACGCAGGACACATATCTACCCCTGTCAGCTTGGATGCAGGATACCTGTCTCCTCCTGTCAGCTAGGATGCAGGATACAAGTCTCCCCCTTTCGGCTCGCACACAGGACACCTGTCTCCCCCTCTCAGCTAGGACGCAGGATACATGTCTCACCCTTTCAGATAGGCCGCACTATACCTGTCTCCGCCTTTCAGCTAGGATGCAGGACACCTGTCTCCCCCTTTCAGCTAGCACACTGGACACCTGTCTACCCCTTTCAGCTAGGACGCAGGACACCTGTCTCCCCCTTTCAGCTAGGACGCAGGACACCTATCTCCCACTTTCAGCTAGGATGCCAGTCACCTGTCTCCCCCTTTCAGCTAGCACACAGGACACCTGTCTCCCCCTTTCAGCTAGGACACGGGACACCTGTCTCAACCTTTCAACTAACACGCAGGATACCTGTCTCCCACTTTCGGCTCGGATGCAGGAAACCTCTCCCCCATTCAGCTATGACGCAGGACACCTATCTCCCCTTTTCAGCTAGGACACAGGACACCTGTCTCCCCTTTTCAGCTAGGACACAGGACACCTGTCTCCCCCTTTCAGCTAGGACACGGGACATCTGTCTCCCCCTTTCAGCTAGGACGCAGGGTACATGTCTCACCCTTTCAGATAGGCCGCACTATACCTGTCTCCCCCTTTCAGCTAGGACACAGGACACCTTTCTCCCCCTTTCAGCTAGGACGCAGGACACCTGTCTCCACCTTTCAGCAGGGATGCAGGCTACCTGTCTCTCCTTTTCAGCTAGCACGCAGGACACCTGTCTCCCCCTTTAGCTGAGAGGCAGGATACCTGTCTCCCCCTTTCAGCTACGACGCAGGACACCTGTCTCAACCTTTCAGCTAGCACGCAGGATACCTGTCTCCCCCTTTCAGCTGAGACGCAGGATACCTGCCTCCCGCTTTCAGCTGGGACGCAGTACACCTGTCTCCCACTTTCGGCTAGGACGCAGGAAACCTGTCTCCCCCATTCAGCTATGACGCAGGACACCTGTCTCCCCTTTTCAGCTATGACGCAGGACACCTATCTCCCCTTTTCAGCGAGGACACAGGACACCTGTCTCCCCCTTTCAGCTAGGACGCAGGACACAGGTCTCCCCCTTTCAGCTAGGACACAGGACACCTGTCTCCCCCTTTCAGCTAGGACGCAGGACACCTGTCTCAACCTTTCAGCTAGCACGCAGGATACCTGTCTCCCACTTTCGGCTAGGATGCAGGAAACATGTCTCCCCCTTTCAGCTGGGGCACAGGATACCTGTCTCCCCCTTTCAGCTACGACGCAGGACACCTGTCTCCCCCTTTCAGCTAGGAAGCAGGACACCTGTCTCCACCTTTCAGCAGGGATGCAGGCTACCTGTCTCCCCTTTTCAGCTAGCACGCAGGACACCTGTCTCCCCCTTTAGCTGAGACGCAGGATACCTGTCTCCCCCTTTCAGCTACGACGCAGGACACCTGTCTCAACCTTTCAGCTAAAACGCAGGATACCTGTCTACCCCTTTCAGCTGAGACGCAGGATACCTGCCTCCCGCTTTCAGCTGGGACGCAGTACACCTGTATCCCACTTTCGGCTAGGACGCAGGAAACCTGTCTCAACCTTTCAGCTATGACGCAGGACACCTGTCTCCCCTTTTCAGCTATGACGCAGGACACCTATCTCCCCTTTTCAGCGAGGACACAGGACACCTGTCTCCCCTTTTCAGCTAGGACACAGGACACCTGTCTCCCCCTTCAGCTAGGACGCAGGATACATGTCTCTCCCTTTCGGCTAGGATGCAGGACACCTGTCTCCCACTTCAGCAATGGCGCAGGACACACGTCTCCCCCTTCAGCAAGGACGCAGGATACCTGTCTCCCCCTTTCATCCAGGATGCAGGATACCTGTCTCTCCTTTTCAGATAGGATGCAGGATACCTGTCTCCCACTTTCTGCTAGGAAGCAGGATACCTGTCTCCCACTTTCCACTAGGACACAGGAAACCTGTCTCCCCCTTCAGCTAGGACGCAGGATACATGTCTCTCCCTTTCGGCTAGTATGCAGGACACCTGTCTCCCCCTTCAGCAATGGCGCAGGACACACGTCTCCCCCTTCAGCAAGGACGCAGGACAACTGTCTCCCCATTTCAGCTAGGACGCAGGACACATATCTACCCCTTTCAGCTAGGATGCAGGATACCTGTCTCCCCCTTTCAGCTGAGACGCAGGATACCTGCCTCCCGCTTTCAGCTGGGACGCAGTACACCTGTCTCCCACTTTCGGCTAGGACGCAGGAAACCTGTCTCCCCCATTCAGCTATGACGCAGGACACCTGTCTCCCCTTTTCAGCTATGACGCAGGACACCTATCTCCCCTTTTCAGCGAGGACACAGGACACCTGTCTCCCCTTTTCAGCTAGGACACAGGACACCTGTCTCCCCCTTCAGCTAGGACGCAGGATACATGTCTCTCCCTTTCGGCTAGGATGCAGGACACCTGTCTCCCCCTTCAGCAATGGCGCAGGACACACGTCTCCCCCTTCAGCAAGGACGCAGGATACCTGTCTCCCCCTTTCATCCAGGATGCAGGATACCTGTCTCCTCCTGTCAGCTTGGATGCAGGATACCTGTCTCCTCCTGTCAGCTAGGATGCAGGATACAAGTCTCCCCCTTTCGGCTCGCACACAGGACACCTGTCTCCCCCTCTCAGCTAGGACGCAGGACAACTGTCTCCCCATTTCAGCTAGGACGCAGGACACATATCTACCCCTTTCAGCTAGGATGCAGGATACCTGTCTCCTCCTGTCAGCTTGGATGCAGGATACCTGTCTCCTCCTGTCAGCTAGGATGCAGGATACAAGTCTCCCCCTTTCGGCTCGCACACAGGACACCTGTCTCCCCCTCTCAGCTAGGACGCAGGATACATGTCTCACCCTTTCAGATAGGCCGCACTATACCTGTCTCCGCCTTTCAGCTAGGATGCAGGACACCTGTCTCCCCCTTTCAGCTAGCACACTGGACACCTGTCTACCCCTTTCAGCTAGGACGCAGGACACCTGTCTCCCCCTTTCAGCTAGGACGCAGGACACCTATCTCCCCCTTTCAGCCAGGTCGCAGGACACCTGTCTCCCCTTTTCAGCTAGGACACAGGACACCTGTCTCCCCTTTTCAGCTAGGACACAGGACACCTGTCTCCCCCTTTCAGCTAGGACACGGGACATCTGTCTCCCCCTTTCAGCTAGCACACAGGACACCTGTCTCCCGCTTTCATCTAGCATGCAAGACACCTGTCTCCCGCTTTCAGCCAGGACGCAGGACACCTGTCTCCCCCTTTCAGCCAGGTCGCAGGACACCTGTCTCCCCCTTTCAGCTGGGGCACAGGATACCTGTCTCCCCCTTTCAGCTACGACGCAGGACACCTGTCTCAACCTTTCAGCTAGCACGCAGGATACCTGTCTCCCCCTTTCATCTGAGACGCAGGATACCTATCTCCCCCTTTCAGCTAGGACGCAGGACACCTGTCTCCCCTTTTCAGCTGGGACGCAGGACACGTGTATCCCCTTTTCATCTAGGATGCAGGACACCTGTCTCCCCCATTCAGCTAGGACGCAGGATACAGGTCTCCCCCTTTCGGCTAGGACGCAGGGCACCTGCCCCCCCTTTCAGCTATCACACAGGACACCTGTCTCCCCCTTTCAACTAGGACACAGGACACCTTTCTCCCCCTTTCAGCTAGGACACAGGACACCTGTCTCCCCCTTTCAGCTAGGACGCAGGACACCTGTCTCCACCTTTCAGAAGGGATGCAGGCTACCTGTCTCCCCTTTTCAGCTAGCACGCAGGACACCTGTCTCCCCCTTTAGCTGAGACGCAGGAAACCTGTCTCCCCCTTTCAGCTACGACGCAGGACACCTGTCTCAACCTTTCAGCTAGCACGCAGGATACCTGTCTCCCCCTTTCAGCTGAGACGCAGGATACCTGCCTCCCGCTTTCAGCTGGGACGCAGTACACCTGTCTCCCACTTTCGGCTAGGACGCAGGAAACCTGTCACCCCCATTCAGCTATGACGCAGGACACCTATCTCCCCTTTTCAGCTAGGACACAGGACACCTGTCTCCCCCTTTCAGCTAGGACACAGGACACCTGTCTCCCCCTTTCAGCTAGGACACGGGACATCTGTCTCCCCCTTTCAGCTAGCACACGGGACACCTGTCTCCCCCTTTCAGCTAGCATGCAAGACACCTGTCTCCCCCTTTCAGCCAGGACGCAGGACAACTGTCTCCCCCTTTCAGCTGGGATCCAGGACACCTGTCCACCGCTTTCAGTAGGATGCAGGACACCTGTCTCCCCCTTTCAGCTCGGACGCAGCACACCTGTCTCCCCCGTTCAGCTTGGACACGGGACATCTGTCTCCCCCTTTCAGCTAGCATACAGTACACCTGTCTCCCCCTTTCATCCTGGATGCAGGATACCTGTCTCCCATTTTCAGATAGGATGCAGGACACCTGTCTCCCCCTTCAGCAAAGGCGCAGAACACACGTCTCCCCCTTCAGCAAGGACGCAGGATACCTGTCTCCCCCTTTCATCCAGGATGCAGGATACCTGTCTCTCCTTTTCAGATAGGATGCAGGATACCTGTCTCCCACTTTCTGCTAGGAAGCAGGATACCTGTCTCCCACTTTCCACTAGGACACAGGAAACCTGTCTCCCCCTTCAGCTAGGACGCAGGATACATGTCTCTCCCTTTCGGCTAGGATGCAGGACACCTGTCTCCCCCTTCAGCAATGACGCAGGACACACGTCTCCCCCTTCAGCAAGGACGCAGGACAACTGTCTCCCCATTTCAGCTAGGACGCAGGACACATATCTACCCCTTTCAGCTAGGATGCAGGATACCTGTCTCCCCCTTTCAGCTAGGACGCAGGATACATGTCTCACCCTTTCAGATAGGCCGCACTATACCTGTCTCCGCCTTTCAGCTAGGATGCAGGTCACCTGTCTCCCCCTTTCAGCTAGCACACTGGACACCTGTCTACCACTTTCAGCTAGGACGCCGGACACCTGTCTCCCCCTTTCAGCTAGGACGCAGGACACCTATCTCCCCCTTTCAGCTAGGATGCCAGACACCTGTCTCCCACTTTCAGCTAGCACACAGGACACCTGTCTACCCCTTTCAGCTAGGACGCAGGACACCTATCTCCCCCTTTCAGCTAGGACGCAGGACACCGGTCTCCCCCTTTCATCTAGGATGCAGGACACCTGCCTAAACCTTTTGGCGAGGATGCAGGATACCTCTCTCCCCATGTCAGCCAGGATGCAGGACACCTGTCTCCCCCTTTCAGCTAGCACACAGGACACCTGTCTCCCGCTTTCAGCTAGCATGCAAGACACCTGTCTCCCGCTTTCAGCCAGGACGCAGGACACCTGTCTCCCCCTTTCAGCCAGGCCGCAGGACACCTGTCTTCCCCTTTCAGCTGGGATCCAGGACACCTGTCTCCCGCTTTCAGTAGGATGCAGGACACCTGTCTCCCCCTTCAGCTAGGACGCAGGATACATGTCTCTCACTTTCGGCTAGGACGCAGGACACCTGTCTCCCCCTTTCAGCTAGCACACAGGACACCTGTCTACCCCTTTCAGATAGCACACAGGACACCTGTCTCCCGCTTTCAGCTAGCACGCAAGACACCTGTCTCCCATTTTCAGATAGGATGCAGGACACCTGTCTCCCCCTTTCAGCTAGGACACGGGACATCTGTCACCCCCTTTCATCTAGCACACAGGACACCTGTCTCCCGCTTTCAGCTAGCATGCAAGACACCTGTCTCCCGCTTTCAGCCAGGACGCAGGACACCTGTCTCCCCCTTTCAGCTGGGATCCAGGACAACTGTCTCCCCCTTTCGGCTAGGATGCAGGACACCTGTCTCCCCTTTTCAGCTGGGACGCAGGACACGTGTATCCCCTTTTCATCTGGGATGCAGGACACCTGTCTCCCCCTTTCAGCTAGGACGCAGGACACAGGTCTCCCCCTTTCGGCTAGGACGCAGGACACCTGTCCCCCGCTTTCAGCTATCACACAGGACACCTGTCTCCCCCTTTCAACTAGGACACAGGACACCTGTCCCCCTTTCAGCTAGGACACAGGACACCTGTTTCCCCCTTTCAGCTAGGACGCAGGACACCTGTCTCCACCTTTCAGCAGGGATGCAGGTTACCTGTCTCCCCTTTTCAGCTAGCACGCAGGACACCTGTCTCCCCCTTTAGCTGAGACGCAGGATACCTGTCTCCCCCTTTCAGCTACGACGCAGGACACCTGTCTCAACCTTTCAGCTAGCACGCAGGATACCTGTCTCCCCCTTTCAGCTGAGATGCAGGATACCTGCATCCCGCTTTCAGCTGGGACGCAGTACACCTGTCTCCCACTTTCGGCTAGGACGCAGGAAACCTGTCTCCCCCATTCAGCTATGACGCAGGACACCTATCTCCCCTTTTCAGCAAGGACACAGGACACCTGTCTCCCCCTTTCAGCTAGGACACAGGACACCTGTCTCCCCTTTTCAGCTATGACGCAGGACACCTATCTCCCCTTTTCAGCTAGGACACAGGACACCTGTCTCCCCTTTTCAGCTAGGACACAGGACACCTGTCTCCCCCTTTCAGCTAGGACACGGGACATCTGTCTCCCCCTTTCAGCTAGCACACAGGACATCTGTCTCCCGCTTTCAGCTAGCATGCAAGACACCTGTCTCCCCCTTTCAGCCAGGACGCAGGACACCTGTCTCCCCCTTTCAGCTGGGATCCAGGACACCTGTCTCCCGCTTTCAGTAGGATGCAGGACACCTTTCTCCCCCTTTCAGCTCGGACGCAGCACACCTGTCTCCCCCGTTCAGCTTGGACACGGGACACCTGTCTCCCCCTTTCAGCTAGCATACACTACACCTGTCTCCCCCTTTCAGCTAGGACACAGGACACCTGTCTCCCCTTTTCAGCTAGGACACAGGACACCAGTCTCCCCCTTTCAGCTAGGACACGGGACACCTGTCTCAACCTTTCAGCTAGCACGCAGGATACCTGTCTCCCACTTTCGGCTAGGATGCAGGAAACCTGTCTCCCCCATTCAGCTATGACGCAGGACACCTATCTCCCCTTTTCAGCTAGGACACAGGACACCTGTCTCCCCTTTTCAGCTAGGACACAGGACACCTGTCTCCCCCTTTCAGCTAGGACACAGGACACCTGTCTCCCCCTTTCAGCCCGGACGCAGGACACCTGTCTCCCCCTTTCAGCTGGGATCCAGGACACCTGTCTCCCGCTTTCAGTAGGATGCAGGACACCTGTCTCCCCCTTTCAGCTCGGACGCAGCACACCTGTCTCCCCCGTTCAGCTTGGACACGGGACATCTGTCTCCCCCTTTCAGCTAGCATACAGTACACCTGTCTCTCCCTTTCATCCTGGATGCAGGATACCTGTCTCCCATTTTCAGATAGGATGCAGGACACCTGTCTCCCCCTTCAGCAATGGCGCAGGACACACGTCTCCCCCTTCAGCAAGGACGCAGGATACCTGTCTCCCCCTTTCATCCAGGATGCAGGATACCTGTCTCTCCTTTTCAGATAGGACGCAGGATACCTGTCTCCCACTTTCCGCTAGGAAGCAGGACACCTGTCTCCCCCTTTCAGCTGGGATCCAGGACACCTGTCTCCCGCTTTCAGTAGGATGCAGGACACCTGTCTCCCCCGTTCAGCTTGGACACGGGACATCTGTCTCCCCCTTTCAGCTAGCATACAGTACACCTGTCTCTCCCTTTCATCCTGGATGCAGGATACCTGTCTCCCATTTTCAGATAGGATGCAGGACACCTGTCTCCCCCTTCAGCAATGGCGCAGGACACACGTCTCCCCCTTCAGCAAGGACGCAGGATACCTGTCTCCCCCTTTCATCCAGGATGCAGGATACCTGTCTCTCCTTTTCAGATAGGACGCAGGATACCTGTCTCCCACTTTCCGCTAGGAAGCAGGACACCTGTCTCCCCCTTTCAGCTGGGATCCAGGACACCTGTCTCCCGCTTTCAGTAGGATGCAGGACACCTGTCTCCCCCTTTCAGATCGGACGCAGCACACCTGTCTCCCCCGTTCAGCTTGGACACGGGACATCTGTCTCCCCCTTTCAGCTAGCATACAGTACACCTGTCTCCCCCTTTCATCCTGGATGCAGGATACCTGTCTCCCATTTTCAGATAGGATGCAGGACACCTGTCTCCCCCTTCAGCACTGGCGCAGGACACACGTCTCCCCCTTCAGCAAGGACGCAGGATACCTGTCTCCCCCTTTCATCCAGGATGCAGGATACCTGTCTCTCCTTTTCAGATAGGACGCAGGATACCTGTCTCCCACTTTCCGCTAGTAAGCAGGATACCTGTCTCCCACTTTCCACTAGGACACAGGAAACCTGTCTCCCCCTTCAGCTAGGACGCAGGATACATGTCTCTAACTTTCGGCTAGGATGCAGGACACCTGTCTCCCCCTTTCAGCTAGGACGCAGGATACATGTCTCACCCTTTCAGATAGGCCGCACTATACCTGTCTCCGCCTTTCAGCTAGGATGCAGGACACCTGTCTCCCCCTTTCAGCTTGCACACAGGACACCAGTCTCCCCCTTTCAGCTAGGACGCAGGACACCTGTCTCCCCCTTTCAGCTAGGACGCAGGACACCTATCTCCCCCTTTCAGCTAGGATGCCAGACACCGGTCTCCCCCTTTCGGCTAGGACGCAGGACACCGGTCTCCCCCTTTCATCTAGGATGCAGGACACCTGCCTAAACCTTTTGGCGAGGATGCAGGATACCTCTCTCCCCATGCCAGCCAGGATGCAGGACACCTGTCTCCCCCTTTCAGCTAGCACACAGGACACCTGTCTCCCGATTTCAGCTAGCATGCAAGACACCTGTCTCCCGCTTTCAGCCAGGACGCAGGACACCTGTCTCCCCCTTTCAGCCAGGACGCAGGACACCTGTCTCCCCCTTTCAGCTGGGATCCAGGACACCTGTCTCCCGCTTTCAGTAGGATGCAGGACACCTGTCTCCCCCTTTCAGCTAGGACACAGGACACCTGTCTCCCCTTTTCATCTAGGACACAGGACACCAGTCTCCCCCTTTCAGCTAGGACACGGGACACCTGTCTCAACTTTTCAGCTAGCACGCAGGATACCTGTCTCCCATTTTCGGCTAGGATGCAGGAAACCTGTCTCCCCCTTCAGCACTGGCGCAGGACACACGTCTCCCCCTTCAGCAAGGACGCAGGATACCTGTCTCCCCCTTTCATCCAGGATGCAGGATACCTGTCTCCCATTTTCAGATAGGATGCAGGACACCTGTCTCCCCCTTCAGCACTGGCGCAGGACACACGTCTCCCCCTTCAGCAAGGACGCAGGATACCTGTCTCCCCCTTTCATCCAGGATGCAGGATACCTGTCTCTCCTTTTCAGATAGGACGCAGGATACCTGTCTCCCACTTTCCGCTAGGAAGCAGGACACCTGTCTCCCCCTTTCAGCTGGGATCCAGGACACCTGTCTCCCGCTTTCAGTAGGATGCAGGACACCTGTCTCCCCCTTTCAGCTCGGACGCAGCACACCTGTCTCCCCCGTTCAGCTTGGACACGGGACATCTGTCTCCCCCTTTCAGCTAACATACAGTACACCTGTATCCCCCTTTCATCCTGGATGCAGGATACCTTTCTCCCATTTTCAGATAGGATGCAGGACACCTGTCTCCCCCTTCAGCACTGGCGCAGGACACACGTCTCCCCCTTCAGCAAGGACGCAGGATACCTGTCTCCCCCTTTCATCCAGGATGCAGGATACCTGTCTCTCCTTTTCAGATAGGACGCAGGATACCTGTCTCCCACTTTCCGCTAGTAAGCAGGATACCTGTCTCCCACTTTCCACTAGGACACAGGAAACCTGTCTCCCCCTTCAGCTAGGACGCAGGATACATGTCTCTAACTTTCGGCTAGGATGCAGGACACCTGTCTCCCCCTTTCGGCTAGGATGCAGGAAACCTGTCTCCCCCATTCAGCTATGACGCAGGACACCTATCTCCCCTTTTCAGCTAGGACACAGGACACCTGTCTCCCCTTTTCAGCTAGGACACAGGACACCTGTCTCCCCCTTTCAGCTAGGACACAGGACACCTGTCTCCCCCTTTCAGCCCGGACGCAGGACACATGTCTCCCCCTTTCAGCTGGGATCCAGGACACCTGTCTCCCGCTTTCAGTAGGATGCAGGACACCTGTCTCCCCCTTTCAGCTCGGACGCAGCGCACCTGTCTCCCCCGTTCAGCTTGGACACGGGACATCTGTCTCCCCCTTTCAGCTAGCATACAGTACACCTGTCTCTCCCTTTCATCCTGGATGCAGGATACCTGTCTCCCATTTTCAGATAGGATGCAGGACACCTGTCTCCCCCTTCAGCAATGGCGCAGGACACACGTCTCCCCCTTCAGCAAGGACGCAGGATACCTGTCTCCCCCTTTCATCCAGGATGCAGGATACCTGTCTCTCCTTTTCAGATAGGACGCAGGATACCTGTCTCCCACTTTCCGCTAGGAAGCAGGACACCTGTCTCCCCCTTTCAGCTGGGATCCAGGACACCTGTCTCCCGCTTTCAGTAGGATGCAGGACACCTGTCTCCCCCTTTCAGCTCGGACGCAGCACACCTGTCTCCCCCGTTCAGCTTGGACACGGGACATCTGTCTCCCCCTTTCAGCTAGCATACAGTACACCTGTATCCCCCTTTCATCCTGGATGCAGGATACCTGTCTCCCGATTTCAGCTAGCATGCAAGACACCTGTCTCCCGCTTTCAGCCAGGACGCAGGACACCTGTCTCCCCCTTTCAGCCAGGACGCAGGACACCTGTCTCCCCCTTTCAGCTGGGATCCAGGACACCTGTCTCCCGCTTTCAGTAGGATGCAGGACACCTGTCTCCCCCTTTCAGCTAGGACACAGGACACCTGTCTCCCCTTTTCAGCTAGGACACAGGACACCAGTCTCCCCCTTTCAGCTAGGACACGGGACACCTGTCTCAACCTTTCAGCTAGCACGCAGGATACCTGTCTCCCATTTTCGGCTAGGATGCAGGAAACCTGTCTCCCCCTTCAGCAATGGCGCAGGACACACGTCTCCCCCTTCAGCAAGGACGCAGGATACCTGTCTCCCCCTTTCATCCAGGATGCAGGATACCTGTCTCTCCTTTTCAGATAGGACGCAGGATACCTGTCTCCCACTTTCCGCTAGGAAGCAGGACACCTGTCTCCCCCTTTCAGCTGGGATCCAGGACACCTGTCTCCCGCTTTCAGTAGGATGCAGGACACCTGTCTCCCCCTTTCAGCTCGGACGCAGCACACCTGTCTCCCCCGTTCAGCTTGGACACGGGACATCTGTCTCCCCCTTTCAGCTAACATACAGTACACATGTATCCCCCTTTCATCCTGGATGCAGGATACCTTTCTCCCATTTTCAGATAGGATGCAGGACACCTGTCTCCCCCTTCAGCACTGGCGCAGGACACACGTCTCCCCCTTCAGCAAGGACGCAGGATACCTGTCTCCCCCTTTCATCCAGGATGCAGGATACCTGTCTCTCCTTTTCAGATAGGACGCAGGATACCTGTCTCCCACTTTCCGCTAGTAAGCAGGATACCTGTCTCCCACTTTCCACTAGGACACAGGAAACCTGTCTCCCCCTTCAGCTAGGACGCAGGATACATGTCTCTAACTTTCGGCTAGGATGCAGGACACCTGTCTCCCCCTTTCGGCTAGGATGCAGGAAACCTGTCTCCCCCATTCAGCTATGACGCAGGACACCTATCTCCCCTTTTCAGCTAGGACACAGGACACCTGTCTCCCCTTTTCAGCTAGGACACAGGACACCTGTCTCCCCCTTTCAGCTAGGACACAGGACACCTGTCTCCCCCTTTCAGCCCGGACGCAGGACACATGTCTCCCCCTTTCAGCTGGGATCCAGGACACCTGTCTCCCGCTTTCAGTAGGATGCAGGACACCTGTCTCCCCCTTTCAGCTCGGACGCAGCACACCTGTCTCCCCCGTTCAGCTTGGACACGGGACATCTGTCTCCCCCTTTCAGCTAGCATACAGTACACCTGTCTCTCCCTTTCATCCTGGATGCAGGATACCTGTCTCCCATTTTCAGATAGGATGCAGGACACCTGTCTCCCCCTTCAGCAATGGCGCAGGACACACGTCTCCCCCTTCAGCAAGGACGCAGGATACCTGTCTCCCCCTTTCATCCAGGATGCAGGATACCTGTCTCTCCTTTTCAGATAGGACGCAGGATACCTGTCTCCCACTTTCCGCTAGGAAGCAGGACACCTGTCTCCCCCTTTCAGCTGGGATCCAGGACACCTGTCTCCCGCTTTCAGTAGGATGCAGGACACCTGTCTCCCCCTTTCAGCTCGGACGCAGCACACCTGTCTCCCCCGTTCAGCTTGGACACGGGACATCTGTCTCCCCCTTTCAGCTAGCATACAGTACACCTGTATCCCCCTTTCATCCTGGATGCAGGATACCTGTCTCCCATTTTCAGATAGGATGCAGGAAACCTGTCTCCCCCTTCAGCACTGGCGCAGGACACACGTCTCCCCCTTCAGCAAGGACGCAGGATACCTGTCTCCCCCTTTCATCCAGGATGCAGGATACCTGTCTCTCCTTTTCAGATAGGACGCAGGATACCTGTCTCCCACTTTCCGCTAGTAAGCAGGATACCTGTCTCCCACTTTCCACTAGGACACAGGAAACCTGTCTCCCCCTTCAGCTAGGACGCAGGATACATGTCTCTAACTTTCGGCTAGGATGCAGGACACCTGTCTCCCCCTTCAGCAATGGCGCAGGACACACGTCTCCCCCTTCAGCAAGGACGCAGGACAACTGTCTCCCCATTTCAGCTAGGACGCAGGACACATATCTACCCCTTTCAGCTAGGATGCAGGATACCTGTCTCCTCCTGTCAGCTTGGATGCAGGATACCTGTCTCCTCCTGTCAGCTAGGATGCAGGATACATGTCTCCCCCTTTCGGCTAGCACACAGGACACCTGTCTCCCCCTTTCAGCTAGGACGCAGGATACATGTCTCACCCTTTCAGATAGGCCGCACTATACCTGTCTCCGCCTTTCAGCTAGGATGCAGGACACCTGTCTCCCCCTTTCAGCTTGCACACAGGACACCAGTCTCCCCCTTTCAGCTAGGACGCAGGACACCTGTCTCCTCCTTTCAGCTAGGACGCAGGACACCTATCTCCCCCTTTCAGCTAGGATGCCAGACACCGGTCTCCCCCTTTCGGCTAGGACGCAGGACACCGGTCTCCCCCTTTCATCTAGGATGCAGGACACCTGCCTAAACCTTTTGGCGAGGATGCAGGTTACCTCTCTCCCCATGTCAGCCAGGATGCAGGACACCTGTCTCCCCCTTTCAGCTATCACACAGGACACCTGTCTCCCGATTTCAGCTAGCATGCAAGACACCTGTCTCCCGCTTTCAGCCAGGGCGCAGGACACCTGTCTCCCCCTTTCAGCCAGGACGCAGGACACCTGTCTCCCCCTTTCAGCTGGGATCCAGGACACCTGTCTCCCGCTTTCAGTAGGATGCAGGACACCTGTCTCCCCCTTTCAGCTAGCACACAGGACACCTGTCTACCCCTTTCAGCTAGCACACAGGACACCTGTCTCCCGCTTTCAGCTAGCACGCAAGACACCTGTCTCCCGCTTTCAGCCAGGACGCAGGACACCTGTCCCCCCCTTTCAGCCAGGACGCAGGACACCTGTCTCCCCCTTTCAGCTGGGATCCAGGACACCTGTCTCCCGCTCTCAGTAGGATGCAGGACAACTGTCTCCCCCGTTCAGCCAGGACACGGGACATCTGTCTCCCCCTTTCAGCTAGCATACAGTACACCTGTCTCCCCCTTTCATCCTGGATGCAGGATACCTGTCTCCCATTTTCAGATAGGATGCAGGACACCTGCCTCCCCCTTCAGCAATGGCGCAGGACACACGTCTCCCCCTTCAGCAAGGACGCAGGACAACTGTCTCCCCAATTCAGCTAGGACGCAGGACACCTATCTACCCCTTTCAGCTAGGATGCAGGATACCTGTCTCCCCCTTTCTGCCACGATGCAGGACACCTGTTTCCCCCTTTCAGCTAGGGCGCAGGACACCTGTCTCCTCCTTTCAGCTAGCACACAGGACACCTGTCTCCCCCTTTCAGCTACAACACATGATACCTGTCTCCCCGTTTCAGCTAGGACGCAGGACACCTGTCTCCCCCTTTCAGCTACGACACATGATTCCTGTCTCCCCGTTTCAGCTAGGACGCAGGACACCTGTCTCCTCCTGTCAGCTAGGACGCAGGACACCTGTCTCCTCCTTTCAGCTAGGATGCAGGACACCTGTCTCCCCCTTTCAGCTGGGATGCAGGACACCTGTCTCCCCCTTTCAGCTGGGACGCAGGACACCTGTCTCACCCTTTCAGCCAGGATGCAGGACACCTGTCTCCCCCTTTCAGCTAGCACGCAGGACACCGGTCTTCCCCTTTCAGATAGCACGCAGGATACCTGTCCCCCCCTTTCAGCCAGGACGCAGGACACCTGTCTCCCCCTTTCAGCTACGACACATGATACCTGTCTCCCCGTTTCAGCTAGGACGCAGGACACCTGTCTCCTCCTGTCAGCTAGGACGCAGGACACCTGTCTCCTCCTTTCAGCTAGGATGCAGGACACCTGTCTCCCCCTTTCAGCTGGGATGCAGGACACCTGTCTCCCCCTTTCAGCTGGGACGCAGGACACCTGTCTCACCCTTTCAGCCAGGATGCAGGACACCTGTCTCCCCCTTTCAGCTAGCACGCAGGACACCGGTCTTCCCCTTTCAGATAGAACGCAGGATACCTGTCCCCCCCTTTCAGCCAGGACGCAGGACACCTGTCTCCCCCTTTCAGCTGGGATCCAGGACACCTGTCTCCCGCTCTCAGTAGGATGCAGGACACCTGTCTCCCCCGTTCAGCCAGGACACGGGAAATCTGTCTCCCCGTTTCAGCTAGCATACAGTACACCTGTCTCCCCCTTTCATTCTTGATGCAGGATACCTGTCTCCCATTTTCAGATAGGATGCAGGACACCTGTCTCCCCCTTCAGCAATGGCGCAGGACACACGTCTCCCCCTTCAGCAAGGACGCAGGACAACTGTCTCCCCAATTCAGCTAGGACGCAGGACACCTATCTACCCCTTTCAGTTAGGATGCAGGATACCTGTCTCCCCCTTTCAGCTAGGACACGGGACACCTGTCTCCCCCATTCAGCTAGGACACGGGACACCTGTCTCCCGCTTTCAGCTAGCACACAGGACACCTGTCTCCCCCTTTCAGCTAGGACACAGGAAACCTGTCTCCCCCTTTCAGCTAGCACGCAGGACACCTGTCTCGACCTTTCAGCCAGGACGCAGGACACCTGTTTCCATTTTTCAAATAGGATGCAGGGCATCTGTCTCCAGCTTCAGCTAGGACGCAGGATACCTGTCTCCCACTTTCATCTAGGACGCAGGACAACTGTCTCAACCTTTTGGCTAGGATGCAGGATACCTCTCTCCCCATGTCAGCCAGGACGCAGGACACCTGTCTTCCCCTATCAGCTAGCACGCAGGACACCTGTCTCCACCTTTCATCCAGGATGCAGCATATCTGTCTCCCCTTTTCAGATTGGACGCAGGACACCTGTCTTCCCCTTTAGCTGATATGCAGGATACCTGTCTCAACCTTTCAGCTAGCACGCAGGATACCTGTTTCCCCATTTCAGCTGAGACGCAGGATACCTGTCTCCCCCTTTCAGCCAGGACGCAGGACACCTGTCTCCCGCTTTCAGCTGGGACGCAGTACACCTGTCTCCCCCTTTCGGCTAGGACGCAGGAAACCTGTCTCCCCCTTTCAGCTGGGGCACAGGATACCTGTCTCCCCCTTTCAGCTACGACGCAGGACACCTGTCTCAACCTTTCAGCTAGCACGCAGGATACCTGTCTCGCCCTTTCAGCTGAGACGCAGGACACCTGTCTTCCCCTATCAGCTAGCACGCAGGACACCTGTCTCCACCTTTCATCCAGGATGCAGCATATCTGTCTCCCCTTTTCAGATTGGACGCAGGACACCTGTCTTCCCCTTTAGCTGATACGCAGGATACCTGTCTCCAGCTTTCAGCTGGGACGCAGTACACCTGTCTCCCGCATTCAGCTGGGACGCAGGACACGTGTATCCCCTTTTCATCTAGGACGCAGGACACCTGTCTCAACCTTTTGTCGAGGACGCAGGACACCTGTCTTCCCCTTTCAGCTGGGATCCAGGACACCTGTCTCCCGCTCTCAGTAGGATGCAGGACACCTGTCTCCCCCGTTCAGCCAGGACACGGGAAATCTGTCTCCCCGTTTCAGCTAGCATACAGTACACCTGTCTCCCCCTTTCATTCTTGATGCAGGATACCTGTCTCCCATTTTCAGATAGGATGCAGGACACCTGTCTCCCCCTTCAGCAATGGCGCAGGACACACGTCTCCCCCTTCAGCAAGGACGCAGGACAACTGTCTCCCCAATTCAGCTAGGACGCAGGACACCTGTCTCCCCCCTTCAGCTAGGACACGGGACACCTGTCTCCCCCTTTCAGCTAGAACACAGGAAACCTGTCTCCCCCTTTCAGCTAGCACGCAGGACACCTGTCTCGACCTTTCAGCCAGGACGCAGGACACCTGTCTTCCCCTTTAGCTGATATGCAGGATACCTGTCTCAACCTTTCAGCTAGCACGCAGGATACCTGTTTCCCCATTTCAGCTGAGACGCAGGATACCTGTCTCCCCCTTTCAGCCAGGACGCAGGACACCTGTCTCCCGCTTTCAGCTGGGACGCAGTACACCTGTCTCCCCCTTTCGGCTAGGACGCAGGAAACCTGTCTCCCCCTTTCAGCTAGGGCACAGGATACCTGTCTCCCCCTTTCAGCTACGACGCAGGACACCTGTCTCAACCTTTCAGCTAGCACGCAGGATACCTGTCTCGCCCTTTCAGCTGAGACGCAGGACACCTGTCTTCCCCTATCAGCTAGCACGCAGGACACCTGTCTCCACCTTTCATCCAGGATGCAGCATATCTGTCTCCCCTTTTCAGATTGGACGCAGGACACCTGTCTTCCCCTTTAGCTGATACGCAGGATACCTGTCTCCAGCTTTCAGCTGGGACGCAGTACACCTGTCTCCCGCTTTCAGCTGGGACGCCGGACACGTGTATCCCCTTTTCATCTAGGACGCAGGACACCTGTCTCAACCTTTTGACGAGGACGCAGGACACAGGTCTCCCCCTTTCGGCTAGGACGCAGGACACCTGTCTCCCCCTTTCAGATATCACACAGGACACCTGTCTCCCCCTTTCAACGAGGACACAGGACACCTGTCTCCCCCTTTCAGCTAGGACACAGGACACCTGTCTCCCCCTTTCAGCTAGGACGCAGGACACCTGTCTCCACCTTTCAGCTGGGATGCAGGCTACCTGTCTCCCCTTTTCAGCTAGCACGCAGGACACCTGTCTCCACCTTTCATTCAGGATGCAGCATATCTGTCTCCCCTTTTCAGATAGGACGCAGGACACCTGTCTTCCCCTTTAGCTGAGACGCAGGATACCTGTCTCCCTCTTTCAGCTACGGCACAGGACACCTGTCTCCCACTTTCAGCTCAGACGCAGGACACCTGTCTCCCCCTTTCAGCTAGCACACAGGACACCTGTCTCAACTTTTCCGCTAGCACGCAGGACACCTGTCTCCCCCTTTCAGCTGGGATGCAGGCTACCTGTCTCCCCTTTTCAGCTAGCACGCAGGACACCTGTCTCCACCTTTCATCCAGGATGCAGCATATCTGTCTCCCCTTTTCAGATAGAACGCAGGACACCTGTCCTCCCCTTTAGCTGAGACGCAGGATACCTGTCTCCCTCTTTCAGCTACGACGCAGGACACCTGTCTCCCCTTTTCAGCTAGGACACAGGACACCTGTCTCCCCCTTTCAGCTAGAATGCTGGACACCTGTCTCCCCCTTTCAGCTAGGACGCAGGACACCTGTCTCCCGCTTTCAGCTGAGACGCTGTACACCTGTCTCCCCCTTTCAGCTAGGACACAGGACACCTGACTCCCCCTTTCAGTAGGACGCAGGACACCTGCCTCCCCCTTTCAGCTATCACACAGGACAACTGTCTCCCCCTTTCAGCTAGGACACGGGACACCTGTCTCCCCCTTTCAGCTAGCACACAGGACACCTGTCTCCCCCTTTCAGCTAGGACACAGGACAACTGTCTCCCCCTTTCAGCTAGGACACGGGACACCTGTCTCCCCCTTTCAGCTAGCACACAGGACACCTGTCTCCCACTTTCAGCTAGGACACAGGACACCTGTCTCTCCCTTTCAGCTAGCACGCAGTATATCTGCCTCGCACTTTCAGAGAGGACGCAGGACACCTCTCAACCTTTAGGCGAGGATGCAGGATACCTCTCTCCCTATGTCAGCCAGGACGCAGGACACCTGTCTCCCCCTTTCAGCTAGCACACAGGACACCTGTCTCCCCCTTTCATTAAGGATGCAGCATATCTGTCTCCCCTTTTCAGATAGGACGCAGGACACCCGTCTTCCCCTTTAGCTGAGACGCAGGATAACTGTCTCCCTCTTTCAGCTACGACGCAGGACACCTGTCTCCCACTTTCAGCTCGGACGCAGGACACCTGTCTCCCCCTTTCAGCTCGGTCGCAGGACACCTGTCTCAACCTTTCACCTAGCACGCAGGATACCTGTTTCCCCATTTCAGCTGAGACGCAGGATACCTGTCTCCCCATTTCAGCCAGAACGCAGGACACCTGTCTCCCGCTTTCAGCTGGGATGCAGTACACCTGTCTCCCGCTTTCAGCCAAGACGCAGGACACCTGTCTCCCCCTTTCACCTAGCACACAGGACACCTGTCTTCCCCTTTCAGCTGGAATGCAGGACACCTGTCTCCCCCTTTCAGCTAGGACACAGGTCACCTGCCTCCCCCTTTCAGCTAGGACACGGGACACCTGTCTCCCCCCTTCAGCTAGGACACGGGACACCTGTCTCCCCCTTTCAGCTAGCACACAGGACACCTGTCTCCCCATTTCAGCTAGGACACAGGACACCTGTCTCCCCCTTTCAGCTCGGACACAGCAAACCTGTCTCCCCCTTTCAGCTAGCACGCAGTATATCTGTCTCGACCTTTCAGCCAGGACGCAGGACACCTGTCTCCACTTTTCAAATAGGATGCAGGGCATCTGTCTCCCGCTTCAGCTAGGATGCAGGACACCTAACTCGCCCTTCATCTAGGACGCAGGATACCTGTCTCCCACTTTCATCTAGGACGCAGGACAACTGTCTCAACCTTTTGGCTAGGATGCAGGATACCTGTCTCCCCCTTTCAGCCAGGACGCAGGACACCTGTCTCCCGCTTTCAGCTGGGACGCAGTACACCTGTCTCCCCCTTTCGGCTATGACGCAGGAAACGTGTCTCCCCCTTTCAGCTAGGGCACAGGATACCTGTCTCCCCCTTTCAGCTACGACGCAGGACACCTGTCTCAACCTTTCAGCTAGCATGCAGGATACCTGTCTCGCCCTTTCAGCTGAGACGCAGGATACCTGTCTCCCCCTTTCAGCTAGGACGCAGGACACGTGTATCCCCTTTTCATCTAGGACGCAGGACACCTGTCTCAACCTTTTGTCGAGGACGCAGGACACAGGTCTCCCCCTTTCGGCTAGGACGCAGGACACCTGTCTTCCCCTTTCAGATATCACCCAGGACACCTGTCTCCCCCTTTCAACGAGGACACAGGACACCTGTCTCCCCCTTTCAGCTAGGACACAGGACACCTGTCTCCCCCTTTCAGCTAGGACGCAGGACACCTGTCTCCACCTTTCAGCTGGGATGCAGGCTACCTGTCTCCCCTTTTCAGCTAGCACGCAGGACACCTGTCTCCACCTTTCATTCAGGATGCAGCATATCTGTCTCCCCTTTTCAGATAGGACGCAGGACACCTGTCTTCCCCTTTAGCTGAGACGCAGGATACCTGTCTCCCTCTTTCAGCTACGGCACAGGACACCTGTCTCCCACTTTCAGCTCAGACGCAGGACACCTGTCTCCCCCTTTCAGCTAGCACACAGGACACCTGTCTCAACTTTTCCGCTAGCACGCAGGACACCTGTCTCCCCCTTTCAGCTGGGATGCAGGCTACCTGTCTCCCCTTTTCAGCTAGCACGCAGGACACCTGTCTCCACCTTTCATCCAGGATGCAGCATATCTGTCTCCCCTTTTCAGATAGAACGCAGGACACCTGTCCTCCCCTTTAGCTGAGACGCAGGATACCTGTCTCCCTCTTTCAGCTACGACGCAGGACACCTGTCTCCCCTTTTCAGCTAGGACACAGGACACCTGTCTCCCCCTTTCAGCTAGGATGCTGGACACCTGTCTCCCCCTTTCAGCTAGGACGCAGGACACCTGTCTCCCGCTTTCAGCTGAGACGCTGTACACCTGTCTCCCCCTTTCAGCTAGGACACAGGACACCTGACTCCCCCTTTCAGTAGGACGCAGGACACCTGCCTCCCCCTTTCAGCTATCCCACAGGACACCTGTCTCCCCCTTTAGCTGAGACGCAGGATACCTGTCTCCCTCTTTCAGCTACGACGCAGGACACCTGTCTCCCCTTTTCAGCTAGGACACAGGACACCTGTCTCCCCCTTTCAGCTAGGATGCTGGACACCTGTCTCCCCCTTTCAGCTAGGACGCAGGACACCTGTCTCCCGCTTTCAGCTGAGACGCTGTACACCTGTCTCCCCCTTTCAGCTAGGACACAGGACACCTGACTCCCCCTTTCAGTAGGACGCAGGACACCTGCCTCCCCCTTTCAGCTATCCCACAGGACACCTGTCTCCCCCTTTCAGCAAGGACACAGGACAACTGTCTCCCACTTTCAGCTAGGACACAGGACACCTGTCTCCCCCTTTCAGCTAGCACACAGGACACCTGTCTCCCACTTTCAGCTAGGACACAGGACACCTGTCTCTCCCTTTTAGCTAGCACGCAGTATATCTGCCTCGCACTTTCAGAGAGGACGCAGGACACCTCTCAACCTTTAGGCGAGGATGCAGGATACCTCTCTCCCTATGTCAGCCAGGACGCAGGACACCTGTCTCCCCCTTTCAGCTAGCACACAGGACACCTGTCTCCCCCTTTCATTAAGGATGCAGCATATCTGTCTCTCCTTTTCAGATAGGACGCAGGACACCTGTCTTCCCCTTTAGCTGAGACGCAGGATAACTGTCTCCTTCTTTCAGCTACGACGCAGGACACCTGTCTCCCACTTTCAGCTCGGACGCAGGACACCTGTCTCCCCCTTTCAGCTCGGTCGCAGGACACCTGTCTCCCCCTTTCAGCTGGCACACAGGACACCTGTCTCACCTTTTCAGCTAGGACGCAGGACACCTGTCTTCCACTTTCAGCTGGGATGCAGGCTACCTGTCTCCCGTTTTCGGCTAGCACGCAGGACACCAGTCTCCACCTTTCATCCAGGATGCAGCATATCTGTCTCCCCTTTTCAGATAGGACGCAGGACACCTGTCTTCCACTTTCAGCTGGGATGCAGGCTACCTGTCTCCCGTTTTCGGCTAGCACGCAGGACACCAGTCTCCACCTTTCATCCAGGATGCAGCATATCTGTCTCCCCTTTTCAGATAGGACGCAGGACACCTGTCTTCCCCTTTAGCTGAGACGCAGGATACCTGTCTCCCGCTTTCAGCTGGGACGCAGTACACCTGTCTCCACCTTTCGGCTAGGACGCAGGAAACCTGTCTCCCCCTTTCAGCTAGGAAGCAGGATACCTGTCTCCCCCTTTCAGCTACGACACAGGACACCTGTCTCAACCTTTCAGCTAGCACGCAGGATACCTGTCTCCCCCTTTCAGCCAGGAAGCAGGATACCTGTCTCCCCCTTTCAGCTACGATGCAGGACACCTGTCTCAACCTATCAGCTAGCACGCAGGATACCTGTTTCCCCATTTCAGCTGAGACGCAGTATACCTGTCTCCCCCTTTCAGCTACGACACAGGACACCTGTCTCAAACTTTCAGCTAGCACGCAGGATACCTGTCTCCCCCTTTCAGCTGAGACGCAGGATACCTGTCTCCCGCTTTCAGCTGGGACGCAGTACACCTGTCTCCCACTTTCGGTTCGGACGCAGGAAACCTGTCTCCCCCATTCAGCTAGGACACAGGAAACCTGTCTCCCCCTTTCAGCTAGGAAGCAGGATACCTGTCTCCCCCTTTCAGCTACGACGCAGGACACCTGTCTCAACCTATCAGCTAGCACGCAGGATACCTGTTTCCCCATTTCAGCTGAGACGCAGGGTACCTGTCTCCCCCTTTCAGCTACGACACAGGACACCTGTCTCAAACTTTCAGCTAGCACACAGAATACCTGTCTCCCCCTTTCAGCTGAGACGCAGGATACCTGTCTCCCCCTTTCCAGATAGGACGCAGGACACCTGTCTTCCCCTTTAGCTGAGACGCAGGATACCTGTCTCCCGCTTTCAGCTGGGCCGCAGTACACCTGTCTCCTACTTTCGGCTGGGATGCAGGAAGCCTGTATCCCCCATTCAGCTAGGACACAGGAAACCTGTCTCCCCCTTTCAGCTAGGAAGCAGGATACCTGTCTCCCCCTTTCAGCTAGGACGCAGGACACCTGTCTGAACCTTTCAGCTAGCACGCAGGATACCTGTTTCCCCATTTCAGATGAGACGCAGGATACCCGTCTCCCCCTTTCAGCTACGACGCAGGACACCTGTCTCAACCTTTCAGCTAGCACGCAGGATACCTGTTTCCCCATTTCAGCTGAGACGCAGGATACCTGTCTCCCCCTTTCAGCTGGGATGCAGGACACCTGTCTCCCCCTTTCATCCAGGATGCAGGATACCTGTCTCCACTTTTCAGATAGGACGCAGGACACCTGTCTCCCCCATTAGCTAAGATGCTGGATACCTGTCTCCCCCTTTCAGCTGCGACGCAGGACACCTGTCTCAACCTTTCAGCTAGCACGCAGGATACCTGACTCCCCCTTTCAGCTGAGATGCAGGATACCTGTCTCCCCCTTTCAGCTAGGACGCAGGACACCTGTCTTCCCCTTTCAGCTGAGACGCAGGATACCTGTCTCCCCCTTTCAGCTAGGACGCAGGACACCTGTCTCCCCCTTTCAGCTGGGATACAGGCAACCTGTCTCCCCTTTTCAAATAGGATGCAGGACATCTGTCTCCTGCTTCAGCTAGGACGCAGGACACCTGTCTCCCCCTTCAGCTAGGACGCAGGATACCTGTCTCCCCCTTTCATCTAGGACGCTGGACACCTATCTCAACCTTTAGGCGAGGATGCAGGGTACCTCTCTCCCTATGTCAGCCAGGACGCAGGACACCTGTCTCCCCCTTTCAGCTAGCACACAGGACACCTGTCTCTCCCTTTCAGCTAGGACGCAGGACACCTGTCTCCCCCTTTCAGCTGGGAAGCAGGCTACCTGTCTCCCCTTTTCAGCTAGCACGCAGGACACCTGTCTCCACCTTTCATCCAGGATGCAGCATATCTGTCTCCCCTTTTCAGCTAGCACGCAGGACACCTGTCTTCCCCTTTAGCTGAGACGCAAGATACCTGTCTCGCACTTTCAGGTAGGACGCAGGACACCTATCTCCCACTTTCGGCTAGGATGCAGGAAACCTGTCTCCCCCATTCAGCTATGACGCAGGACACCTATCTCCCCTTTTCAGCTAGGACACAGGACACCTGTCTCCCCCTTTCAGCTAGGACACAGGACACCTGTCTCCCCTTTTCAGCTAGGACACAGGACACCTGTCACCCCCTTTCAGCTAGGACACGGGACACCTGTCTCAAACTTTCAGCTAGCACGCAGGATACCTGTCTCCCACTTTCGGCTAGGATGCAGGAAACCTGTCTCCCCCATTCAGCTATGACGCAGGACACCTATCTCCCCTTTTCAGCTAGGACACAGGACACCTGTCTCCCCTTTTCAGCTAGGACACAGGACACCTGTCTACCCCTTTCAGCTAGGACACGGGACATCTGTCTCCCCCTTTCAGCTAGCACACAGGACACCTGTCTCCCGCTTTCAGCTAGCATGCAAGACACCTGTCTCCCGCTTTCAGCCAGGACGCAGGACACCTGTCTCCCCCTTTCAGCCAGGACGCAGGACACTTGTCTCCCCCTTTCAGCTGGGATCCAGGACAACTGTCTCCCCCTTTCGGCTAGGATGCAGGAAACATGTCTCCCCCTTTCAGCTAGCACGCAGGATACCTGTCTCCCCCTTTCATCTGAGACGCAGGATACCTGTCTCCCCCTTTCAGCTAGGACGCAGGACACCTGTCTCCCCTTTTCAGCTGGGACGCAGGACACGTGTATCCCCTTTTCATCTAGGTTGCAGGACACCTGTCTCCCCCTTTCAGCTCGGACGCAGGACACAGGTCTCCCCCTTTCGGCTAGGACGCAGGACACCTGTCCCCCCCTTTCAGCTATCACACAGGACACCTATCTCCCCTTTTCAGCTAGGACACAGGACACCTGTCTCCCCCTTTCAGCTATCACACAGGACACCTATCTCCCCTTTTCAGCTAGGACACAGGACACCTGTCCCCCTTTCAGCTAGGACACGGGACACCTGTCTCAACCTTTCAGCTAGCACGCAGGATACCTGTCTCCCACTTTCGGCTAGGATGCAGGAAACCTGTCTCCCCCATTCAGCTATGACGCAGGACACCTATCTCCCCTTTTCAGCTAGGACACAGGACACCTGTCTCCCCTTTTCAGCTAGGACACAGGACACCTGTCTACCCCTTTCAGCTAGGACACGGGACATCTGTCTCCCCCTTTCAGCTAGCACACAGGACACCTGTCTCCCGCTTTCAGCTAGCATGCAAGACACCTGTCTCCCGCTTTCAGCCAGGACGCAGGACACCTGTCTCCCCCTTTCAGCCAGGACGCAGGACACCTGTCTCCCCCTTTCAGCTGGGATCCAGGACAACTGTCTCCCCCTTTCGGCTAGGATGCAGGAATCATGTCTCCCCCTTTCAGCTAGCACGCAGGATACCTGTCTCCCCCTTTCATCTGAGACGCAGGATACCTGTCTCCCCCTTTCAGCTAGGACGCAGGACACCTGTCTCCCCTTTTCAGCTGGGACGCAGGACACGTGTATCCCCTTTTCATCTAGGATGCAGGACACCTGTCTCCCCCTTTCAGCTAGGACGCAGGACACAGGTCTCCCCCTTTCGGCTAGGACGCAGGACACCTGTCCACCCCTTTCAGCTATCACACAGGACACCTGTCTCCCCCTTTCAACTAGGACACAGGACACCTGTCTCCCCCTTTCAGCTAGGACACAGGACACCTGTCTCCCCCTTTCAGCTAGGACGCAGGACACCTGTCTCCCCCTTTAGCTGAGATGCAGGATACCTGTCTCCCCCTTTCAGCTACGACGCAGGACACCTGTCTCCCCTTTTCAGCTATGACGCAGGACACCTATCTCCCCCTTTCAGCTAGCACACAGGACACCTGTCTCCTGCTTTCAGCTAGCATGCAAGACACCTGTCTCCCCCTTTCAGCCAGGACGCAGGACACCTGTCTCCCCCTTTCAGCTGGGATCCAGGACACCTGTCTCCCGCTTTCAGTAGGATGCAGGACACCTGTCTCCCCCTTTCAGCTCGGACGCAGCACACCTGTCTCCCCCGTTCAGCTAGGACAGGGGACATCTGTCTCCCCCTTTCAGCTAGCATACAGTACACCTGTCTCCCCCTTTCATCCTGGATGCAGGATACCTGTCTCCCATTTTCAGATAGGATGCAGGACACCTGTCTCCCCCTTCAGCAATGGCGCAGGACACACGTCTCCCCCTTCAGCAAGGACGCAGGACACACGTCTCCCCCTTCAGCAAGGACGCAGGACACACGTCTCCCCCTTCAGCTAGGACGCAGGACACCTATCTACCCCTTGCAGCTAGGATGCAGGATACCTGTCTCCTCCTGTCAGCTTGGATGCAGGATACCTGTCTCCTCCTGTCAGCTAGGATGCAGGATACCTGTCTCCCCCTTTCGGCTAGCACACAGGACACCTGTCTCCTGCTTTCAGCTAGCATGCAAGACACCTGTCTCCCCCTTTCAGCCAGGACGCAGGACACCTGTCTCCCCCTTTCAGCTGGGATCCAGGACACCTGTCTCCCGCTTTCAGTAGGATGCAGGACACCTGTCTCCCCCTTTCAGCTCGGACGCAGCACACCTGTCTCCCCCGTTCAGCTAGGACAGGGGACATCTGTCTCCCCCTTTCAGCTAGCATACAGTACACCTGTCTCCCCCTTTCATCCTGGATGCAGGATACCTGTCTCCCATTTTCAGATAGGATGCAGGACACCTGTCTCCCCCTTCAGCAATGGCGCAGGACACACGTCTCCCCCTTCAGCAAGGACGCAGGACACACGTCTCCCCCTTCAGCAAGGACGCAGGACACACGTCTCCCCCTTCAGCTAGGACGCAGGACACCTATCTACCCCTTGCAGCTAGGATGCAGGATACCTGTCTCCCCCTTTCGGCTAGCACACAGGACACCTGTCTCCCCCTTAAAGCTAGGACGCAGGGTACATGTCTCACCCTTTCAGATAGGCCGCACTATACCTGTCTCCGCCTTTCAGCTAGGACACAGGACACCTGTCTCCCCCTTTCAGCTAGCACACAGGACACCTGTCTACCCCTTTCAGCTAGTACGCAGGACACCTATCTCCCCCTTTCAGCTCGAATGCCAGACACCTGTCTCCTCCTTTCAGCTAGCACACAGGACACCTGTCTCCCACTTTCAGCTAGGACGCAGGACACCAGTCTCCCCCTTTCGGCTAGGGCACTGGACACCTGTATCACCCTTTCGGCTAGGACGCAGGACACCTATCTCCCCCTTTCAGCTAGGATGCAGGATACCTGTCTCCTCCTGTCAGCTTGGATGCAGGATACCTGTCTCCTCCTGTCAGCTAGGATGCAGGCTACCTGTCTCCCCCTTTCGGCTAGCACACAGGACACCTGTCTACCCCTTTCAGCTAGGACGCAGGACACCTGTCTCCCCCTTTCAGCTAGGACGCAGGACACCTATCTCCCCCTTTCAGCTCGGATGCCAGACACCTGTCTCGTCCTTTCAGCTAGCACACAGGACACCTGTCACCCACTTTCAGCTAGGACGCAGGACACCTGTATCACCCTTTCGGCTTGGATGCAGGACACCTGTCTCCCCCTTTCAGCTAGCACACAGGACACCTATCTCCCCCTTTCAGCTGGGACGCAGGACACCGGTCTCCCCCTTTCATCTAGGATGCAGGACACCTGCCTAAACCTTTTGGCGAGGATGCAGGATACCTCTCTCCCCATATCAGCCAGGATGCAGGTCACCTGTCTCCCCCTTTCAGCTAGCACACAGGACACCTGTCTCCCGCTTTCAGCTAGCTTGCAAGACACCTGTCTCCCCCTTTCAGCCAGGACGCAGGACACCTGTCTCCCCCTTTCAGCTAGGACACGGGACATCTGTCTCCCCCTTTCAGCTAGCATACAGTACACCTGTCTCCCCCTTTCATCCTGGATGCAGGATACCTGTCTCCCATTTTCAGATAGGATGCAGGACACCTGTCTCCCCCTTCAGCAATGGCGCAGGACACATGTCTCCCACTTCAGCAAGGACGCGGGACAACTGTCTCCCCAATTCAGAAAGGACGCAGGACACCTATCTACTCCTTTGAGCTAGGATGCAGGATACCTGTCTCCCCCTTTCATCCAGGATGCAGGATACCTGTCTCCCCTTTTCAGATAGGATGCAGGATACCTGTCTCCCACTTTCCACTGGGATACAGGAAACCTGTCTCCCCCTTCAGCTAGGATGCAGGATACATGTCTCTCCCTTTCGGCTAGGATGCAGGACACCTGTCTCCCCCTTCAGCAATGGCGCAGGACACACGTCTCCCCCTTCAGCAAGGACGCAGGACAACTGTCTCCCCATTTCAGCTAGGACGCAGGACACCTGTCTCCCCCTTTCGGCTAGCACACAGGACACCTGTCTCCCCCTTTCAGGTAGGACGCAGGATACATGTCTCCCCCTTTCAGCCGGGATGCAGGACACCTGTCTCCCCCTTTCGGCTAGCACACAGGACACCTGTCTCCCCCTTTCAGCTAGGACACAGGATACATGTCTCTCCCTTTCGGCTAGGACGCAGGACACCTGTCTCCACCTTTCAGCTAGCACACAGGACACCTGTCTCCCCCTTTCAGCTAGGACGCAGGACACCTATCTCCCCCTTTCAGCTCGGATGCCAGACACCTGTCTCGTCCTTTCAGCTAGCACACAGGACACCTGTCACCCACTTTCAGCTAGGACGCAGGACACCTGTATCACCCTTTCGGCTTGGATGCAGGACACCTGTCTCCCCCTTTCAGCTAGCACACAGGACACCTATCTCCCCCTTTCAGCTGGGACGCAGGACACCGGTCTCCCCCTTTCATCTAGGATGCAGGACACCTGCCTAAACCTTTTGGCGAGGATGCAGGATACCTCTCTCCCCATATCAGCCAGGATGCAGGTCACCTGTCTCCCCCTTTCAGCTAGCACACAGGACACCTGTCTCCCGCTTTCAGCTAGCTTGCAAGACACCTGTCTCCCCCTTTCAGCTAGGACGCAGGACACCTATCTCCCCCTTTCAGCTAGGACGCCAACACCTGTCTCCTCCTTTCAGCTAGCACACAGGACACCTGTCTCCCACTTTCAGCTAGGACACGGGACATCTGTCTCCCCCTTTCAGCTAGCACACAGGACACCTGTCTCCCGCTTTCAGCTAGCATGCAAGACACCTGTCTCCCGCTTTCAGCCAGGACGCAGGACACCTGTCTCCCCCTTTCAGCCAGGACGCAGGACACCTGTCTCCCCCTTTCAGCTGGGATCCAGGACAACTGTCTCCCCCTTTCGGCTAGGATGCAGGAAACATGTCTCCCCCTTTCAGCTGGGGCACAGGATACCTGTCTCCCCCTTTCAGCTACGACGCAGGACACCTGTCTCAACCTTTCAGCTAGCACGCAGGATACCTGTCTCCCCCTTTCATCTGAGACGCAGGATACCTGTCTCCCCCTTTCAGCTAGGACGCAGGACACCTGTCTCCCCTTTTCAGATGGGACGCAGGACACGTGTATCCCCTTTTCATCTAGGATGCAGGACACCTGTCTCCCGCTTTCAGCTAGGACGCAGGACACAGGTCTCCCCCTTTCGGCTAGGACGCAGGACACCTGTCCCCCCCCCCCTTTCAGCTATCACACAGGACACCTGTCTCCCCCTTTCAACTAGGACACAGGACACCTGTCTCCCCCTTTCAGCTAGGACACAGGACACCTGTCTCCCCCTTTCAGCTAGGACGCAGGACACCTGTCTCCCCCTTTAGCTGAGACGCAGGATACCTGTCTCCCCCTTTCAGCTACGACGCAGGACACCTGTCTCAACCTTTCAGCTAGCACGCAGCATACCTGTCTCCCCCTTTCAGCTGAGACGCAGGATACCTGCCTCCCGCTTTCAGCTGGGACGCAGTACACCTGTCTCCCACTTTCGGCTAGGACGCAGGAAACCTGTCTCTCCCTTTCAGCTAGGACACAGGACACCTGTCTCCCCTTTTCAGCTATGACGCAGGACACCTATCTCCCCCTTTCAGCTAGCACACAGGACACCTGTCTCCCGCTTTCAGCTAGCATGCAAGACACCTGTCTCCCCCTTTCAGCCAGGACGCAGGACACCTGTCTCCCCCTTTCAGCTGGGATCCAGGACACCTGTCTCCCGCTTTCAGTAGGATGCAGGACACCTGTCTCCCCCTTTCAGCTCGGACGCAGCACACCTGTCTCCCCCGTTCAGCTAGGACAGGGGACATCTGTCTCCCCCTTTCAGCTAGCATACAGTACACCTGTCTCCCCCTTTCATCCTGGATGCAGGATACCTGTCTCCCATTTTCAGATAGGATGCAGGACACCTGTCTCCCCCTTCAGCAATGGCGCAGGACACACGTCTCCCCCTTCAGCAAGGACGCAGGACAACTGTCTCCCCATTTCAGCTAGGACGCAGGACACCTATCTACCCCTTTCAGCTAGGATGCAGGATACCTGTCTCCTCCTGTCAGCTTGGATGCAGGATACCTGTCTCCTCCTGTCAGCTGGGGCACAGGATACCTGTCTCCCCCTTTCAGCTACGACGCAGGACACCTGTCTCAACCTTTCAGCTAGCACGCAGGATACCTGTCTCCCCCTTTCATCTGAGACTTAGGATACCTGTCTCCCCCTTTCAGCTAGGACGCAGGACACCTGTCTCCCCTTTTCAGCTGGGACGCAGGACACGTGTATCCCCTTTTCATCTAGGATGCAGGACACCTGTCTCCCGCTTTCAGCTAGGACGCAGGACACAGGTCTCCCCCTTTCGGCTAGGACGCAGGACACCTGTCCCCCCCCTTTCAGCTATCACACAGGACACCTGTCTCCCCCTTTCAACTAGGACACAGGACACCTGTCTCCCCCTTTCAGCTAGGACACAGGACACCTGTCTCCCCCTTTCAGCTAGGACGCAGGACACCTGTCTCCCCCTTTAGCTGAGACGCAGGATACCTGTCTCCCCCTTTCAGCTACGACGCAGGACACCTGTCTCCCCCTTTCAGCTGAGACGCAGGATACCTGCCTCCCGCTTTCAGCTGGGATGCAGTACACCTGTCTCCCACTTTCGGCTAGGACGCAGGAAACCTGTCTCTCCCTTTCAGCTAGGACACAGGACACCTGTCTCCCCTTTTCAGCTATGACGCAGGACACCTATCTCCCCCTTTCAGCTAGGACGCAGTACACCTGTCTCCCCCTTTCAGCTAGGACGCAGGACACCTATCTCCCCCTTTCAGCTCGGATGCCAGACACCTGTCTCCTCCTTTCAGCTAGCACACAGGACACCTGTCTCCCACTTTCAGCTAGGACGCAGGACACCAGTCTCCCCCTTTCGGCTAGGACACTGGACACCTGTATCACCCTTTCGGCTAGGACGCAGGACACCTATCTCCCCCTTTCAGCTAGGATGCAGGACACCTGTCTCCCCCTTTCAGCTAGCACACAGGACACCTATCTCCCCCTTTCAGCTAGGACGCAGGACACCGGTCTCCCCCTTTCGGCTAAGACGCAGGACACCGGTCTCCCCCTTTCATCTAGGATGCAGGACACCTGCCTAAACCTTTTGGCGAGGATGCAGGATACCTCTCTCCCCATGTCAGCCAGGATGCAGGACACCTGTCTCCCCCTTTCAGCTAGCACACAGGACACCTGTCTCCCGCTTTCAGCTAGCTTGCAAGACACCTGTCTCCCGCTTTCAACCAGGACGCAGGACACCTGTCTCCCCCTTTCAGCCAGGACGCAGGACACCTGTCTCCCCCTTTCAGCTAGGACACGGGACATCTGTCTCCCCCTTTCAGCTAGCATACAGTACACCTGTCTCCCCCTTTCATCCTGGATGCAGGACACCTGTCTCCCATTTTCAGATAGGATGCAGGACACCTGTCTCCCCTTTCAGCAATGGCGCAGGACACACGTCTCCCCCTTCAGCAAGGACGCGGGACAACTGTCTCCCCAATTCAGAAAGGATGCAGGACACCTATCTACTCCTTTGAGCTAGGATGCAGGATACCTGTCTTCCCCTTTCATCCAGGATGCAGGATACCTGTCTCCCCTTTTCAGATAGGATGCAGGATACCTGTCTCCCACTTTCCGCTAGGAAGCAGGATACCTGTCTCCCACTTTCATCCAGGATGCAGGATACCTGTCTCCCCTTTTCAGATAGGATGCAGGATACCTGTCTCCCACTTTCCGCTAGGAAGCAGGATACCTGTCTCCCACTTTCCACTGGGACACAGGAAACCTGTCTCCCCCTTCAGCTAGGACGCAGGATACATGTCTCTCCCTTTCGGCTAGGATGCAGGACACCTGTCTCCCCCTTCAGCAATGGCGCAGGACACACGTCTCCCCCTTCAGCAAGGACGCAGGACAACTGTCTCCCCATTTCAGCTAGGACGCAGGACACCTATCTACCCCTTGCAGCTAGGATGCAGGATACCTGTCTCCTCCTGTCAGCTTGGATGCAGGATACCTGTCTCCTCCTGTCAGCTAGGATGCAGGATACCTGTCTCCCCCTTTCGGCTAGCACACAGGACACCTGTCTCCCCCTTTCAGCTAGGACACAGGATACATGTCTCTCCCTTTCGGCTAGGACGCAGGACACCTGTCTCCACCTTTCAGCTAGCACACAGGACACCTGTCTACCCCTTTCAGCTAGGACGCAGGACACCTGTCTCCCCCTTTCAGCTAGGACGCAGGACACCTATCTCCCCCTTTCAGCTAGGACGCCAACACCTGTCTCCTCCTTTCAGCTAGCACACAGGACACCTGTCTCCCACTTTCAGCTAGGACGCAGGACACCAGTCACCCCCTTTCGGCTAGGACACTGGACACCTGTATCACCCTTTCAGCTAGGATGCAGGACACCTGTCTCCCCCTTTCAGCTAGTACACAGGACACCTGTCTCCCCCTTTCAGCTAGGACGCAGGACACCTATCTCCCCCTTTCAGCTAGGACGCAGGACACCGGTCTCCCCCTTTCGGCTAGGACGCAGGACACCGGTCTCCCCCTTTCATCTAGGATGCAGGACACCTGCCTAAACCTTTTGGCGAGGATGCAGGATACCTCTCTCCCCATGTCAGCCAGGATGCAGGACACCTGTCTCCCCCTTTCAGCTAGCACACAGGACACCTGTCTCCCGCTTTCAGCTAGCATGCAAGACACCTGTCTCCCGCTTTCAGCCAGGACGCAGGACACCTGTCTCCCCCTTTCAGCCAGGACGCAGGACACCTGTCTCCCCCTTTCAGCTGGGATCCAGGACACCTGTCTCCCACTTTCAGTAGGATGCAGGACACCTGTCTCCCCCTTCAGCTAGGACGCAGGATACATGTCTCTCCCTTTCGGCTAGGACGCAGGACACCTGTCTCCCCCTTTCAGCTACGACACATGATACCTGTCTCCCCGTTTCAGCTAGGACGCAGGACACCTGTCTCCTCCTGTCAGCTAGGACGCAGGACACCTGTCTCCTCCTTTCAGCTAGCACACATGATACCTGTCTCCCCGTTTCAGCTAGGACGCAGGACACATGTCTCCCCCTTTCGGCTAGGATGCAGGACACCTGTCTCCCCCTTTCAGCTGGGATGCAGGACACCTGTCTCCCCCTTTCAGCTGGGACGCAGGACACCTGTCTCACCCTTTCAGCCAGGACGCAGGACACCTGTCTCCCCCTATTCTAGTAGCACACAGGACAACTGTCTCCCCCTTTCAGCTAGCACGCAGGAAACCTGTCTTCCCCTTTCAGATAGTACGCAGGATACCTGTCTCCCCCTTTCAGCCAGGACGCAGGCACCTGTCTCCCCCTTTCGGCTAGGACGCAGGATACCTGTCTCCTCCTGTCAGCTAGGACGCAGGACACCTGTCTCCCCCTTTCAGGTAGAACACAGGATACATGTCTCCTCCTTTCAGCCGGGACGCATGATACCTGTCTCCCCTTTCAGCTAGTACGCAGGACACCTCTCTCCCCATGTCAGCCAGGACGCAGGCCACCTGTCTCCCCCTTTCAGCTGGCACACAGTACACCTGTCTCACCCTTTCAGCCAGGACGCAGGACACCTGTCTCCCCCTTTCAGCTAGCACACGGGATACCTGTCTCCCCCTTTCTGCCAGGACGCAGGACACCTGTCTCCCCCTTTCAGCTGGGGTGCAGGACACCTGTCTCCTGCTTTCAGTAGGACTCAGGACACCTGTCTCCCCCTTTCAGCTCGGACGCAGCACACCCGTCTCCCCCTTTCAGCTAGTATACAGGACACCTGTCTTCCCCTTTCAGCTAGGATGCAGGATATCTGTCTTCCCCTGTCAGCCAGGACGCAGGATACCTGTCTCCCCCTTTCAGCTAGGACGCAGGACACCTGTCTCCCCCTTTCAGCTAGCACACAGGACACCAGTCTCCCCCTTTCAGCTGGGACGCCGGACACCTGTCTCCCCCTTTCAACTAGCACACAGGACACCTGTCTCCCGCTTTCAGCCGGGATGCAGGACACCTGTCTCCCCCTTTCAGCTAGCACGCAGGACACCTGTCTTCCCCTTTCAGATAGCACGCAGGATAACTGTCTCCCCCTTTCAGCCAGGATGCAGGACACCTGTCTCCCCCTTTCGGCTAGGACACAGGATACCTGTCTCCTCCTGTCAGCTAGGACGCAGGACACCTGTCTCCCCCTTTCGGCTAGCACACAGGACACCTGTCTCCCCCTTTCAGGTAGGACGCAGGATACATGTCTCCCCCTTTCAGCCGGGATGCAGGACACCTGTCTCCCCCTTTCAGCTAGCACGCAGGACACCTGTCTTCCCCTTTCAGATAGCACGCAGGATAACTGTCTCCCCCTTTCAGCCACGATGCTGGACACCTGTCTCCCCCTTTCGGCTAGGACGCAGGATACCTGTCTCCTCCTGTCAGCTAGGACGCAGGACACCTGTCTCCCCCTTTCGGCTAGCACACAGGACACCTGTCTCCCCCTTTCAGGTAGGACGCAGGATACATGTCTCCCCCTTTCAGCCGGGACGCAGGACACCTGTCTCCCCCTTTCAGCTAGCACACAGGACACCAGTCTCCCCCTTTCAGCTGGGACGCAGGACACCTGTCTCCCCCTTTCAGCTAGCACGCAGGACACCTGTCTTCCCCTTTCAGATAGCACGCAGGATAACTGTCTCCCCCTTTCAGCCAGGATGCAGGACACCTGTCTCCCCCTTTCGGCTAGGACGCAGGATACCTGTCTCCTCCTGTCAGCTAGGACGCAGGACACCTGTCTCCCCCTTTCGGCTAGCACACAGGACACCTGTCTCCCCCTTTCAGGTAGGACGCAGGATACATGTCTCCCCCTTTCAGCCGGGACGCACGATACCTGTCTCCCCTTTTCAGCTAGGATGCAGGACACCTATCTCCCCCTTTCAGCTAGCACACAGGACTCCTGTCTCCCACTTTCAGCTAAGACGCAGGACACCGGTCTCCCCCTTTCGGCTAGGACGCAGGACACCTGTCTCCCCCTTTCATCTAGGATGCTGGACACCTGCCTCAACCTTTTGGTGAGGATGCAGGATACCTCTCTCCCCATGTCAGCCAGGACGCAGGCCACCTGTCTCCCCCTTTCAGCTGGCACACAGGACACCTGTCTCCCCCTTTCAGCTGGGACGCAGGACACCTGTCTCACCCTTTCAGCCAGCTCGCAGGACACCTGTCTCCCCCTTTCAGCTAGCACGCAGGATACCTGTCTCCCCCTTTCTGCCAGGACGCAGGACACTTGTCTCCCCCTTTCAGCTGGGAGACGCTCCACCAGTCTCCCCCTTTGAGATAGGAGACTGATTTTCCTTCCCAACTTGGAAGGCACCTTTTTGTCTTGCTTCTCCTTTTCTGCCTAGGGTTCTTTTTTTTTGGATACTGCCCTTCCCAGCTCCCCCTTTCAGCAAGGAAACTAGATTGAGGATCCCATCCTTCGTCGCCAAACTGTTGTGGAAGAAAATCTCAGGAGCAGCATGATGCAATAGACCAGGCCAACTTAGAGAATTGATTCAGACTAAAGGGTTTTATGACATGATATCATGGAGAGCTCAGACTCCGAAAGCAGTGCTCCATAGTTCTGCTCAACAATGGATTACACTCTTATTTATACCCTGGGTGTACATGACAAGAAGCACTTAAATCTTAAAAAGGAGGGGACTTCAACTACAACTCATTTGAATAGCGAAGTTGCACTATATGTCCTTGAGCGGTTATACATGTTCTTCAGAGTTTGTTCTCAGGACAGTATATCAGGCTTTCCCAAGTGCAGACATATGATGATTCTTAGAACAAGAAAGCACAGACATAGTTATTTTCCCCTCCCATCTCAAAGCACATTTCAGTCACACAGTGTACATTAGTCACAGATAAGTGACTACAGACTTTGAATTCACATACTAGAAGAATGTCATTAACCCCTTAATGTTCATCACAATGTCTTACTATTCTGCTGGGCTTTGTACATAGTGGAGATCAGAAACAAGAAAGTTACAATGAATATTTATGAAACACTGACTCAGCCACAACTAGCTGTATATGTCTGGTTCTGGACATAAGCCTTTAGCAAAGATGTGAAGAAGTTAATTAATATCATTCTAGCAAAGAAGGATTTCACTTTGTTGGATGGATCACAGAAATTATATTTGTTCCTCCTGGGTCAGTGGAGTTTCTACTAGAGACAGTGACATAGATTCATAGAGTAATGTAGCATGGAAACAGGCCATTTGGTCCTATTGGTGTTGACGAGTGAGCTAGTCCTATCTGCCTGTCCATGTATTTATCTGGATGGTTTTTAAAACTGGAGGCCTGATCATTGAGTGTGTTTAAGGAGGAGATTGATAGGTATCTAATTAGTCAGGGTATCAAGGGATATGGGGAAAAAGCTGGAAATTAGAACTAGGTGGGAGAATAGTTTGGCTCATGGTGGAGTGGCGGAGGAGACTCGATGGGCCAGATGGCCTACTTCCACTGCTTTCTCTTGTGATCTTGTAGATGTTGCTAGTGCGCCTAACACAACCACTGTTTCTGGCAGCTCATGCCAAATGGATACCCCATCTACCCCTGGTTCTTCTTTTAAATCTTTCACCCCTGCTCTTATACTATGCTCTCTTGTATTTAGTACTCCTAACTTGGGTGCAAACTACGATCTTTCACCGTGTCTATGCCCCTTCTAACCTCCTTTTCCTCTATCAGGTCACACCTTAGTCTCAAATATTCCAGGGAATAAAGTTCCAGTCTATGTAACCTCTCCTTGCAACCCAGCTCAAGCAACCTAAGCTCAGGCAAAATCTTTTCTGTGCTCTTTCTAGTTTAATGACATCTTTCCTGTAGCAGGGTGTACAAAACTGTACAAAATACTCCAAGTGCTTTCTCACCAGCATTTTATATTTCTACAACATAACTCCCAACTTCTATTTTCAGTGCTCTGACTGATGAAGGGCAGTGACACAAACACCTTCTTCAGCATCCTGTCTACCAGTGACATTGCTTTCAGCAAACTATGTACTTGGACTCCTTGTCCCTCTGTTCCATAATGCAACCCAGGGCCCAACCATTCACTGTAAAGTCCTACCATGGTTCATGTCCCAAATTACAATACCTCCCATCATTTACCCGGATTTAAAGTTATTTGTCAATCCTCAGCCCACACCTGCAGCTGATCAAGATCCCCTCGTCATTTTTCATAACCTTCTACAATACACAAAATGTAAGACACAAAATTCTCAGTTTTATCTTCAAAGTATGGCCTAGACCAGTGGTTCCAAACTTTTTTTGGCTCCCTGACCACATCCCCCGTGCATCCTCCCTTTCCAACTATTACATAAAAAACTATAAAGGATTTTGATTTATGATACACAGGATCAGGAAAGAAAATAGGAACTGCAAATTCAAAGCAGTGACAATTAATTGCAAAAATATTCAAATCTATTTAAAGCTACAAATAATATGATTTCTTTATTTAATTGTATTAAGAACAGTTTTATTCAACTTTAGAGCATACATTTGTAGTCCAACTATTCACTGCTTCATTCCTTTTTCGTCTTTCAATGAGATGGATGGGCTTGGTGCAGTAATGTCAGCTTCTCAACATCAGGCTGAATGTCACTCAGGAATCTCAGATCAGCACATTCTCTAATGTGCAGTCTGGTTCATTTTTTTTGAAAGAGTTTTGGCCACTGCACTGAAGCTGTGCACCACTAAGTATGATGTTGGAAGGGTGATAAAGAACATCTTTACCTTTTTCCACAGTGCAGGATAGCGGTCAGAGATGTCTTTCTCCTACCAAAAGCCTTAATATGATTTTTTGAACTCGGCTTCAGCTCAAAGTTATTTTGTAACAAGATCAGTACTTCCTTCATCCTTCCTGTTAATTCCTCAATACAAGTGTTCAGGAATGGATTTATTACCCAGACTGGAACTTGGATTGAGAGAATCCTGAGATTTCTCTGACATGTATTTATGGAGCTGACCCAGGTGGGCACAATATACTTGAAGATCATCATCTGGTATTTTTCTTTCTCTTCCAACAGGGGAGTTTTGAACATTGGAAAACATTGCAAAGGCCAATGTTGCACTTAAATAGAATTAATTTAGACTGAGCTGTAGAGATAACTGATTTGACCTTGACAAGGTTCACAGCATTGCCTTGCAATTGAAGATTAATTTCATTAAATTTTGTGAATAATTCTGACAAATGAGCAATCTCATGCCTGATATTGAACAAGTTAGGTCTTTATTCTTTGGAGAGTAGAAAGTTGAGGGGGGACTTGATAGAGGTATTTAAAATTCTGAGGGGGATAGATAAGAGTTGACATGGATAGGCTTTTTCCATTGAGAGTAGGGGAAATTCAAACAGGAGTACATGAGTTGAGAGTTAAGGGGCAAAAGTTTAGTGGTAACACAAGGGGGAACTTATTTACTCAGAGAGAGGTAGAGAATGAGTTTCCAATGGAAGTCGTAGAGGCAAGCTTGATTTTGTCATTTAAAAAAAATTGGATAGGTATATGGACAGGAAAGGAATAGAGGGTTATGGGCTGAGTGCAGGTCGGTGGGACTAGGTCAGGGGTCAGCAACCTTTACCACTGAAAGAGCCACTTGGACCCGTTTCCCACAGAAAAGAAAACACTGGGAGCCGCAAAACCCGTTTGACATTTAAAATGAAATAACACTGCATACAATGTTTTGTTTTGCCTTTATGCTATGTATAAACAAACTATAATGTGTTGCATTTATGAAATTGATGAGCTCCTGCAGAGAAAACGAAATTACATTTCTGCATGCAACAAAAACATTTTGAACTCCGAAAATAAGATGTTGGGTTGAAGGTTACTTTTAAGTAAAATACTCAACGTCTATTTGAGTCCTTCTTGTGTTTATGAAAAACGCTAAACTTAAATTTGCCGCCAGCAGCAAACCAAAAATAACGTCAGCCAGCTGTCAACCTGAAAAATAAAAGGACTGTTTCACTGAACAATGAAAACATATGAATATACGTAAAATAATAGGCAAATAAAATATTTATCATGCTTGGTCAGGTTGACTCACACCTGACAATGCAGTCGTATTCGGTAGGGATGGATCGATGCTTAGGGGAGTGACCGGGAAGGATAATGTGTTTTTTTCCTCTCTGAACTCACAGAAGCGTTTCCCAAACGATGTTTGCATTGCGATGATTGCAGAATGTAAATACTCCGAATTTATCATGTCGTGACCTTGTTTGAACTCTCTCAAATTGGGGAAGTGAGACAATGTGCCTTTCTGTAAATCTCTGGCAAGCACTGTCAACTTGCGCTCGAATGCCAAAACATCCTCCAACATGTGTAGGGCTGTAAGTCCTTACCCCTGAAGAGCTGTTTTCAGTGTGTTCAGGTGTGCTGTCATGTCTACCATGAAGTGTAGCTTTTCCAGCCACTCTGGCTGTTCCAGCTCAGGAAAGGTGAGCCCTTTGCTGCCCAGGAAAGTTTTCACTTCTTCCAGACACGCGACAAAGCATTTCAGCACCTCCCCTCTGGACAGCCAGCGATAAAAACACGTTGTAGCGGTGTGCTCACGCAGTCAGTAAACTGCAGTCGAATAACTTTATTCGAACTAAACAGCCTTGCTTTTAAGCCTCCCTCAACCCAGCCCCCATGGACGCAGATGCTGCAAAAGACGCGTACTCACAAACCCCCGTAGGCTATCTCCCTTAGCCGGAATGCTGGCTAATTGTGAGCCGTTTCGGATGTGCCAGGAAATGTGTCGCCACACTTAGATTGTACAAGATCACCATAATCTTCAAATTTAGAATTACATTTCAAAAGCTAACAAACTAACATAAAATACATTTTAATTAAATACTGACCAATTATTTCCCAAAGCCACAGGGAGCCGCAGCACAGAGGTGAAAGAGCCACAAATGGCTCGGGAGCCGCGGGTTGCCGACCCCCGGTGATAGTAAGTGTTCAGCATGGACTAGAAGGGCTGATATGGCCTGTATCCGTGCTGTAATTGTTACATGGTTATATATTCTTGAGTTGATTACTGAAAGAAGCATCTGAGTCTTCAAAGAATGTTATCAATTTCCAAAAGCATCTCAGGCAGTTTCCTTTTGAGAGCCATCTGACTTCTGTGAGCAATAGCAGATGTTCATTGTCCTCTATACAAAGGTCTCAAAATAGCCAAGAATTGAGAGCATCAGACTTGATTCTATTTACAATGTGGTAGCGGTATTTAATGATTAGTGCAACCAATCACAGTTATTTTTGCAATAAGGAGTTGTAAGTGAATTACACAGTGAGTGGTAAATATGTTAGGTTCAGCTTTTTTTCAAGAAAGTAATAATCCTCAGTGCTGTCCTGTCATCACTGGTGCCCATCTATTGCACAAGCAAGAATGTTGATGAGCAGAGTCTCCTTCTCTTTGAAATTTGCTCCACAGCCCAAAATATTGACTCCAACTTCATCTCTGCTCTAGTCTCCTTGCAAATAACTCTTGAACCATGCTTTCATCTTCTATACAGGAAACATAACCAAGAAGTAATGATTCATTGTCTGGCAAAACTCACTCATTCAACTGCAAAACAAATTCCATTGGTCTGAATATGTTGCACAATGTCTTGCACATTCCCAGAATTTTCACCTATTTGTCTTTGAACAGTGTCACCACCCATTCGAATCACTTTATCTCTTCAGTTTGGTGATTTATGCAAAACCGTACTCAGTACCTACCCTACTGCTACAGAATCAGATCTTCTCCAATTGTATGGGGCTTTCCAGATTTGGCAATGAGCAATGAAATGTTGTATGAAGCACACAAGCCATCACTGTTTGTTGTGAAGTACTAGTAAACTTGTTTTGAAGTGTTTTTCATTTCTGAAAGTTTTCACAAAATGACTGAAAATAAGCCAATTTGTTTTTTTGCTTTATCAGAGTATATTGTCTTCAAGTGTTCAAGGAGCCTCCGTGGTTTAATTGCCTCATTTGAAAAAAATATTTTCACACAACAGGTACATTGCTGCTATTGGTTGCTTAGTGATGGTATAAATCTATATTTCAGATACTGAACACTATACTGTTTTGTTTAGTCTGCTGCTGCCATTTTTGTTCAGATTAATTACAATGGTCAATCACCTATTGTTTAAGTCCAACCTCAAGTGCTGCAATCAGTAAAACGGAACTTTATGATGCCATCACTGCTCAAGCAAAACCTGACTCTGGCTGAAAGTATATAAAGAGGGGCAGCAATATTGTGATTGGGCTGTGGGCAAGTGGAATGTGGTCAAGGCTATTCAAAGGAAGACTCTGACTGACCCCATTGAACGGCGTAGCCTAATTGTGCCACTGCATGATTAGAGTATGGGAACTGTACTAGCTAACATTGTACTACAGTAGTGAGAGGCAATAATGCGCCGGCCAGGCCTGGAAATAACACACTTTCTTCAGTCCATTTTCCTCATGATATTTCAAATATAGAAGTGTCACATTGCTTTCCAACAACTGTAATGAGCTTTGAGCAAGGTCTAACAGAATGGTGGGTTAACAAGAGATGAGGTGATTACATGATCACTGAGGCACTGAGGATCAAGTGCTTATAATAAGCAGTTCATTTCTTAAATTAAGCCTGTAATCCCTCATCACACGCCCTCCCCCCCACTACCAAGTACCCTCTCACCAACCTCTTTATCTTTATCTTAGAAACTTCCACAGCCCCTGGGTAGGGGGTTGGGAAACTATATCACCCACTTCAGGAACCACTGGTCTGGACTCTCAGCACTGTCATTCAGCTGTCCTTTCAATCTCTTTCCTCGTGTAGAACATAAGAAGCTGGAATTCTCAATAGAGGTCATTCCTGCCCCAGCTCTTACTGTGCTGTTGTTTTTGCAGGGTGGGTTAATACTCTCTTCCTTACAAAACAAATACTTCAATTAATAATATGTCTTTAAGACCACAAAAATTTCAAAGTATTTCACACTTGTGCTATCAAACAAAATCTGATTATTAAGTCATGGAACAAAACAACTGACCAAAAGAGGTAGGTTCAGGGGTATTTCAGAGGAAGAAACAAAGCATAGAGGCTTATGATTCTAAACATCAGATGCTAACGTTATGATTCCTGTGACAAAGAGGTTTCACAATTTCTCTTGCACCATTGTAGCCAGGAAATGTTCAGGCAAGAGCAAAATTAACTATGAACGAAGCAGAAGACCACAGCGAAACTTCTTTGAAACCAACCAAAATGATGACATTATCAGTAATATGAATTGGTCAGTTGGAAAAACTGTTTGGTTTATTCTTATTTATTTATACTTGTGTCAAGTAAGTTTTTCACAGAAATTGCTATTTTGTATAAAGCTGTGAATAATTATTTCCTTTTCCCCATATGTCAATTTTTCAAAAATATATTCCATCAAACTTTTTCACTTTATATATCATAAAACCCACATAGTTCACTGACAACCTTCATGGAAGGAAATTTGTCATCCTTCCCCATACTGGACTAAATGTGACTGCTGACCCTAAATAAATCTCAAAGTTCTTGCTAATAGATGTTGAAGATTTCACCTAGTTTACTTTCTTTATCCTTCCAATTCTTTCAACAAAAGTAGTGATTCATAAAGGATGGATATTAAGCATTCATAAAGAGGTTTCCTTGCCTTTCTTTGATATGAGATTTCATGTGATCAGAAGACAACACTGAGGATTCCAAGGGCTATTCACACTGTGCAGCTCACTCTGGTGATTTTGGTCTGACATCAGGTCAGGGTCTACCCAGCAATGGTTTCAAAAAATTCTGGGACATGGTTGAAGGGTAACATTTTCTAAGTGCAATATATCCCATCACATGTCTGCTGAACCAATCTCTGAATGTAGTCAACAGAATTCAAGAGATGGAACAAGCAATCAACTGCAGGAACTCAGCAGGTTAAGCAGCATATCTGCGGTGGGGAGAGGGCGCTGCTGACATTTCAATTTGAAACCTTGCATTGGGAGTAAGAATGGCTAAGGTCCTAATCCCGAGGGCAAGGAAGCTTAAGACATTTGTTAACATTTGTTCGAGAGTGGAACTTGGGCTTGAGAAGTTGCCACCAAAGGTATAACAAGCTGGGCATGAAGAGGTTGAGTAAGTGACTTAGGTGAGTGCAAATCTCAAAAGTTTCAGAGAGAAGGGACAGGTAAGAACAGGTAAGCTTTTTTATTGTCTGTAAATCCTTAGTTCTTAGTTCAGTGTAGGCAGGATAGTTAAGACGCTGCAATGCTCCTTCCGTGAGAGGTGGGATTTCAGGATACCTGACAGTATCCCTGATGACTACACCTGCAGGAAGTGCACACAACTTCAGCTGCTGACCGTCAGAGTCTAGGAACAGGAACCAGAGCTCGGTACACTCAGCACCGTCCTCGAAGCTGGAAGCCTCATTGATGAAACTTTTACTGTGGTCACAGCCAGAGTGTAAGCTTCAGATAGTAGAGGGGTGACCACCAGGAGAAGTGAGGAGAACAAGCATTCAGTGCAGGGTTCCCCTGTGGCCATTCCCCTCAGCAACAAGTACAACCCTTGGGATACTGCTGGGGGTGGGGGGGTGGGGTTGACCGATCAGGGCACAACAGCAGCAGCCAGACCAGTGGTACTCTGGTTTGCTCTGAGGCTCAGCAGGGAAGGGTAAAATCAGGGATAGGAGGCTCGATAGTTAGGGGGATGGTCAGCATATTCAGTGGACAAGAAAGAGAAGTCAGGATACCGTGTTGTCTCAGAGCTGCTGCAGCATGTTCTCACGAGGGAGAGTGAGCAGCCAGAGGTCGTTGTGCACATTGGCAGCAATTGACTAAGATAGGAAGGAGGACAAGGTCCTGTGTATGAGGTACAAGGAGTCAGGAAAGAGGCTGAGGAGCAGGACCTCCAAGGTAGTAATCTCTGGATTACTCCTGGTGCCACATGCCAGTCAGGGAAGGAATAGGGTGATAGTACAGATGAATGAATGGCAGAGGACGTGGTGTAAGGAGCAGGGCTTCAGCTTTTAGGAACATCAAAACCTCCTCTGGGAAAAGGGGTGACCTGTAAAAGAGGGATGGGTTCACCTAAACTGTCGGGGAATCATAAATAGGAGGTTCACTAGTATTACCAAGAGGGTTTTATATGTGTTGGTATGGAGCCGGATCACCAGGTTAAAAAGTGGATGGATCGAAAGGAAGGTAGATGTCGGTGCCAGTAAACACAGGCAGGAGCTAAGTAATAAATACGATAGGACAGATAGTCTAAAGTGTATACATTGTAATGCTGGGGTATTATGGGTAAAGGCGATGAACTTAAAGCTTGGATCACTGCATGGAACTATGATGTTGTAGCTATTACAGAGAAGGACAGGAATGGGTATTTAATGTTCCAAGGTTTTCATTTATTAGAAAACATAGAGAAGGGCATAAACAAGAGGGAGGTGTTGCACTACTAATCAGGGACAATATCACAGCTGAACTCAGAGGGAACATAATGGAGAGCTCACCCACTGAGTCTACATGGGCAGAACTCAAAAACAGGAAAGGTGTAATCACTCTGATGGGATTATACTACTGATCCCACTCCCCCCCCCCCCCCACCATTGCCACTGTGACATTGAGGAATAGATATGCAGGCAGGTTAAGGAAAGATGTAAAAGCAATAGCCTTTTTGTCATGGGAGAGTTCAACATCCCTAATGGAAAAAATGGGACTTTCTGAGTGCAAGTGGATTAGATGGGGTAGAATTTGATAGATGCATCCAGAATGGTTTCTTAAATTAATATGGAGATAGTCTAACATGAGAAGGCTGCTGGACTGGACCTGGTCTTGTGTAGTGAGCTTGGCCAAGTGACTGACCTTTCAGTGGGAGCACAGTTTGGAAACAGTGACCACAACTCCTCAGGTTTTAAGACAGCTATAGACAAGGATAAGCATAGACCTTGTGGGAGAGTATTAAACTGGAGCAGAGCAAATTATGAGAACATTAGGCAGGAAGTAGGGAGAGTTAATTAAGGACAGCTATTTTTGGGCAAGTCCACATCCAACATATGGAAGGCGTTTAAAGACCAACTGCACAGACTATAGGACAGGTAAGGTATGTTCCAGTCAGAAGCAAGGACAAGGATGACAATAGAAATGAATCTTACATTTTGAGGGAAGTGATAAAGTTAGTCAAGAAGAAAGATGCTGCCTGACCTGCTGAGTTCCTTCAGCATTTCATATGTGTTGCTTGAATTTCCAGTATCTGCAGAATTTTTCATGTTTGAGGATAGGGAGATCAGTGCCAAGAGTATTAACATATGAGGTCTTTCAAAGTAAAGGAGGAGGTAGTATTGGGTCTCTTAAAGAGCATTAAAGTGGATCTGTTCCCAGTGCCTGATGGGATATATGCAAGGCTATTAAGAGAGGCGAATGAAGAGATTGCTGGGGTCCTACTGGTGAGTATCACATCAGTGGTAGGGAAGTTACAGGAGAGAATTCTTAGGGATAGGATTTATGAGGATTTGAAAAAACATGACCTAATTAGGGAGAGCCAGCATGGCTTTCTGCAGGGCTAGTTGTGTCTTATGAACTTGATAGAATTTTTTTTTAACAAGGTGACAAGGGTGACTGATGAAGGTAGATTGGTGGATGTTGTCTACATGGATTTTAGTAAGGCGTTTGACAAGGTCCCTCATGGGAGACTCATCCAGAAGATTGAGATTCTTGGGATTAATGGTGAATTGTCTGTTTGAATTCATAACTGGCTTGCCAATAGAAGACAGAGGGTGGTTGGTGATAGGACTTACACCTTCTGGACATTTGTGATTTGTGGTGTTCAACAATGATCTGTACTGGCACCTCTAATTTTGTGATATACTGTATATAAAAAACTTGGATGAAAATGTAGATCGGTGGGATAAAAGTTTGTATAGATGATAGAAAGTTTGGTGCTGTTGTTGAAAGTATAGCTGAATGGTAAAGAATGCAGCGGGATGCAGATATGGGTGGAGATATGGCAGATGAAGTTTAACCCCACCAAATGTGAAGAATTGCACCTTGGTAGGTCAAAGGTAAAGAGACAGTACACTTTTTAAGACATAAGTGTTGATGAGCAAAGAGAACTTATGGTCCAAGTTCATAGTTTCCGAGAAGTACCTTCAGAAGTTGTAGAGTGGTTGAGAAGGCAGATGGCATGCTTGCCTTTATTAGTCAAGCCACTGAGTTTAAGAGTCAGAAAGTTATGTAGCACCTTTGTAAAACCCGAGAAAGGTCATGTCTGTAGTATTGCATACAACAGGTCATGTCTGGTTGCTCCACTATAGGAAGGATGTTGAGGCTTTGAAGAGGGTGCAGAGGACTTTTACCTGGCTGCTGCCTAGCTAAGAGGGTAGGTGCTATAATAAGAGGCTGGGCAAAATTGGGTTGTTTTCTCTGTGGTGGCAGAGGCTGGGGGGAGATCTGATAAAGGTTTATAAAATAGATAAAGATAAAGAGGCATAGATAAAGTAGGCAGGCAGTATCTTTTTTCCCAACGTTGAAATGTCTAATACAAGAGGGCCTGCATTTAAGCTGAGAGAGGGTAATTTTAAAGGAGATGTGAAGGGCAAGTTTTTTGCACAGCTTATGGTGGGTGCCTAGAATGCACTGGGAACAAAGTACAGGAGCCTTGGGTCATACACCACCAAGCTCAGAAAAAGTTGTTAGTTTTCAGCCATCACGCTTCTGAACCAGTGAGGATAACTTCCCCCACCTCAATATTGAACTAATTGCATGACCTCTGGATTCAGTTTCAAGGTCTCTGTAACTCATATTCTCAGTACTGTATTACATTTTTATTTATCTATTTATTTATTTATTTTCTTTGTACTTGCACAGATTGTTTTCTTTTGAACATTGGTTGTTTGTTTGTCTTTGTTGGCGTTTTGTTTTCCATTGATTCTTTTGTGTTTCTTTGTTCTACAGTGAATGCCTGTACAAAAGTGTATCTCCAGTAAAATATGTTGACATATACATACTTCAATAATAGATTTACTTCGAGGTTTGTACTTTGTAAGTCAATGTATGCGCTAATAGAAAAGAGGTTCTATGATTTGTTGGTCCTCCAACCTCATCAGGGCAGTAGAAGAGGTCATGGACCAATATATTGGAATAGGAAGTGGAATTAAAGTGGGTGGCCACTGGAAATATCCAAGCTTTGTGGCAGATGGAATAAATGTGCTTAGCAATGCAATCCCCAATTTACACCACGTCTCACCAGTGTAGAGGAGTACTGGATATAGTAAACTAATCCAATAGTGTGCAGGTAGGTGAAGTGTCACTTCACCTGGAATGACTTTGAGGCCCTGAATGGTTGTGAGGGAGGAAGTGTAGGGACAGGTGTAACTTTCACCCTGCTTTCAGGGATAAGTTTTGGGAGGGAGATTAATGGAGTAGGATGCGTGGACAAAGGAGTCACAGAGAGAGTATTCACAGCGCTAAGTGGAGGGGGGGCTGGAAAGATGTGTTTCACAGTGGGAACCTTTTGAAGCTGGCAGATGTTACAGAGAATAATGTGCTAGATTCTGAAGTTCATGGGGTGGTAGGTAAAGACAAAGGGAACTTTATACCTGTCATGATAGTGAGAAGATTGGGTTAGGGCAGGTGTCTGGGAAATGGAGGTATTGATCATTATGTTGGTTAACTAACTGAAGTCAAACAAATGACCACATAAATCAAAATTAATTTAAACACACAACTGTGTTACATCAAATGCAAGTATCCAGGAAAGTTATGTTAACCTTGTGTCAACAACAGTGTAACAGTTAGCAGAATTCTGTTACATCTCAGGGTGTCAAAGTTCAGGGTTCTCTTCTGGCACCTTTTGCAAGGAGTTTGCATGTTCTCCCTGCAAATTGTAGGGGTTTCCTCCAGGTGTTTCAGTTTCCTCCCACAGTCCAAAGATGTAGTGGTTAGTAGGTAAATTATCCTGTGATTAGGCTGTGAGTAAGTAAGTAAGTAAGTGATTTGCTGAGCAGCTTGGCTCATTGGGTCAGAAAGGCCTATTCTGTAGCATTCAATCAATCAATCAATCAATAAATAAATAAATAAATAAATAAATAAATAAATAGCAGTCCCTAAATGCTATTGTTCCTTAAGGATCAGTATTTACTCAAACTACATCTTCCATTTACAACTCTGAAGTAGGAGATCTCCCACCAAATCATTTTTCTTGGCCCTGCTCTGTGGGTAGAGACTTTCTGACAGTAGCTAGTCTCCCTGGAGTTCTCACTTGCTAGTCTCCTGAGTTCCTGCTTGTTAGTTTCCTGAGTTCTCACTGCTCCTCCTCTTAAAAACAATCATTATTATTCTTCAGTTCAGTTCTGCACTGTTATACTTCCATGTTGTTGTTTCTGCCTTACTGCGATCTCCTGTATCCCCGTTGGAATAGTTCTGGCCCAGGTCTACAGGTGGCTTTTTCTCCCTGTTCCTCTCCCAATTAAAGGTATGCCTCCAAAATCATTCCTTGGATTTTTGCTGAAGCTGGCCATTTCACAACAATTATATGCAGTTCAAGTCAGACACAGGGCTCAGCTTATTTCAGTTCATGGACACAGACTATTCTTATAAATTCACGTTGAATCTTCTGCCTTATCAAAGAGCATCCCACAAATAACTTCTTATTTGGAAATTATTTATGATTAGCAGGTTATCTGTAGGCCTTTGTTATGTCCACTTTTGATTACTTTAACGCAGCAAGTTAGTTTAGAAAATGACAGCCTCCATCCACATCCTGCTGAAAACTAAGACGCATGCTTTGCCTACTTGACTACTGTCCTTCACTTATTCCAACTTGCTGTACCACAGATTTTTAACTTTTTCAGGCCTACAATTGGAAAAGTGATAGGCAGAGTAGACAAAAACAAAAGAGGAAGAAGAAGCCAGAACAGGGATAGAATGGGTGAAGGTGGGACGGTTCTTGGAAGTGATAAACAAAGCATAAAGACATAATGAAACTGGAAGAAGTTTGGAAGAGCAAAGAGAGCAGGGTGGTGGTGGTGGAGGGCAGGAGGGGAGGAAATGGAAATGAAGGGTATGAGAAGGCCTATGTTGATAGCAACATTGCCATGTCCAAATGCATGTATGAAATAATTACTTAAGGACAGTAAACAGAAGGGTGTGGGAGATGGCTGCTTTTCTGACAGGAGGATAGTAGGGATTAATGTTCCCCAGGGATTCATTGCTTGAATACTTCTTTGTCCTGGCATTTGATTGTGACTTCAACATCACTTAACAAACTCTTGTTTTTAAAAGTTGAACAAGACGGTCTCATTAAGTGACACTGGAATGTCTTGTGCTCCTAACTTAATCAGTTAAGATAAAACAAGAGCCTGCACAATGGCCATCTTTTGGAGTGATGCCCTCAATGTTATGGGGCAAATAGGCACACAGATTAATTGTATTGTCATAGATTATTATTGTACTAATCGGCTGCAGGTGTGTGACAGCAACTATGGAATTTGCAGATAATGACAAAGTGAAGAGGAACAGTAATTGACTGAAAGGAGACATAAATAGGCTAGTTGAATGGACAAAGACATGACATTTCCTGAAGTATTCAATGGTACATTTTAACAACAAAAAGAACAAGAGAAAATGTAAGCTAAATACAACAAACTCTGAGGAGTGTGTAGGATCAGAGGAATGAATCAGAGTGTGCATGTGCAGAATTCTTAAAAAATGACAATAGATGTTTAGAAAGTAATTAGTAAAGCATGTGAGATTCTGTCTTTCATGAAGAGGAACACAGAGCTAGTAACTCCCGTAGAGAACTCCAAGATAAAATACAATGGTGCAGTTGAAAATTGAGTTAATCAGCAGTGGAACACATCTTCACCTACATCTATTTTGAAATGTCCTGCTGCCAGTCATTAACATAGTTGTCTCACTTAGGGTGAGAATTTCATGTTTGTTCACACTTGTTTATGACGTTAGACTTGACCAAATGATGCAACAACACTTGAAACCCCAGGTTTCTCATCAGCAGCATTTTGCTTACAGAAAGCTGAGTCAGTTTGTGTTAATATTGAAATCTTAAAACATTATTTGAAGTGTGATACATACTTAGCTCGCACCACTGCTGCAATGTGTACTCACAGCTTACTCTGTACACTGACCCTTCCTTATATCTTCAGATTCTTCGTTGCAACCAAACTGGGCTGTAGTGGGCATTCTTCTAGAACCAGAAACACTAAAAAGTACAAAATATATTTAAACAACACTCCTGCCCTGCCTTCATAGCACTCAGGGACCATTCTGAGGAAAAATAAAGTAATTCAACATTCAAGATCTTACTTGCCAAGGAACCAGTTATTTTAGCAATATTCATAGAGGAATGCTCTGTTTCCACAAAGTAATCCTCTATGACATCTGTGAGCTCATAAAATATAAAGTACAAACCTATACATGTTCTCACATGGTCAACGTTACCTTAAATTTCAGATTCTTAGTATCACTCTGTCCAATAGATACTCATTTACTACTCATCAATGCATTTGTTAAGACATTGTCAAGACCACACTTGATCTTCATCGTCAGCTCACGAGAACAGGTGGACTGGACATGAGCACTTGTGCCATCTCTTCTTCTTGTTTTACGGTGGTTGGCATCCAGCTTAATGGTACATTACTGCCACCTTCTGCTCTGGAGTGTGGATCAGATGATAGACTTATGTTCTAAATCCCTTCACCCATTCTCTCTCTCTCTCTCTCACACACACACACACACACATCTACACTTTATCCTTTCTTCTTTGGTCATCCTAGTACCCTATTCCTGCTTAACCATCATATCCTATAAAAATTCCCTGTATCCCTTAAGAAACCTAAAAGTACCCTGACCTGTGCTCTCTCACCCATGCCCAGTAACCCTTTTAATGTGAATTCCTGCACCCCCAATTCCCTTAGATTAATTCTCATCATCTCTCTCTGTATCCCATACTTCCTGCAACTCAGAATTACATTATCTACTGACTCCTCTTTCTGATATTCCTCACACAATCCTGTCTGGTGTATCCCTATCAATTTCAATGTTTTGGTTAGTGCACAGTACCCCAGCCTTAACCTAGTCCTCACAGTTTCCTCTCTTCTGTATCCACTGCCTACCCTAATACCTGTAACACTCTTTTGTATTTGATATAAATGCCTCCATTTCCCCTCTCTGTCCCATCTTTCTTGCCACATTTGGATGCCATGGTATTTACTTGTGCCGTGGTAGATTTCATAGGCATATGGACAAGTCATAATGTAATCTCCCTACTTATAACAACAACTTTTGCCAGTAACACCATGATTCTACTGGTCTAATGAAATCCCTACACAGCAATAATGGTGTCAGCTCTGAGAACTAATGCACTTCACAAAGATACTTCTATCCCTACTCATCTCTGCTTCTTCAAACAGCAATGATTTGCCAAGGACAAACTTTCTCAATTAGAAAATCCTGAGTTGTCTGCTCCTATAATGATTAATTTCAGATCAATCTAGTATTTCCGAGAACATTTCAGATCACTTATTACTGACTTTTTCCACTGTTTGGACTCTATAGAGCTGGAGAATTTCTGAGGAAACCCTTGCTCTATGGATCACTACTATTTAAAGTATAGCCTGAGAGTATCATTGGAGGAACACTGAGTCATCATGGAAAGGTCAGGGTAACCTCATGTGATACTTAACATTACTTGACTGTACTTAATCAAGGATACTTGACTCTAGATTGAGCTCATACATTTGGGATCACTCTCCTTCCAATTAATCCAATGAGAGCTAGCCAACAAGATGACCACAAGAAAGGGACTCTAGTATTACAACAGAGGAGGACAGAATACAACACTTATCCATTCACATGTGTTCTTGTCTTCGAATTAGCATCTTCACATATATACCAATACCTCGTCCTGGTTAGGTCAGGACAGTATACTGGTGATGAAAAATATGAGTAAAATTGGCACTCAGTTGTTTCAACTGGCTTCACTCAGCATTAACTGCACAAAAGGACCAACAATAGCATTAATGGAACAAATTTTATAAGTGCTAAGTAAACGTACTGAAAGAATGATTGATAACCCACACACCACTTACTTCCCTTCGATTCTGTGTGTTTCTAACACTTTATCGCAAAGGTTCCCTTAGACCAACTATACTTCCCTCATCTGCAACTTGCAGCAATACCAAAGAGCCGATTACTGACTACAAGTGGTCAATGAGTCAGTCCTCATCAGAGGTTTAGAGGTGGAGAAGCATGTAAATGTAAAGCCTTTGGTGTTAATATTTCACAGGATCTGTCATGGGTCCAATACACAAGTGCCATTACAAAGAAGGCACTTTTTAGACGTTTGCAAGATTCAACAGGTTATCTAAAACTTTGACTAACTCCTACAGATGACTGTTGCATCGTGGCCTGGTATCGAAACACCAATACCCTTGAATGGAAATACCTAAAAAAGCCAGTCCATCACAGGTAAACACAACCCCAGCACTCAGTCATAGATGTGCACCATTGATCATGTCTAGAAGGAGCGCTGTCACAGGAAAGCAGCATCCATTATCAAAGGTTCCCACCATCTGGGCCATGTTCTCTTCTCAGAGCTGCCATCAGGAAGGAGGGACAGGAACCTTAGGTCTCACACAGCCTGGTTCAGGATCAGTTATTACCCTTCAACCACCAGGCTCCTGAAACAAAGGGGATAACTTCACTCACCCAGAGACTGAGGTCCCAGAATTCCGCAACCTACGGACTCACTTTCAACGACTGTACAACTCCTGTTCTCAATATTATTTATTAGTTGTTTTGTATTATTATCATTTTGTTTGTTTTTCTTTTTGTGTTTGTACAATCTGTTGTATTTTGCAGAATGGTTGTTTGTCCATCTTTGCGTGTAGTTTTCAGTTATTGAGAGGTACAGCATGGAACAGGCCCTTCCAACCCAATCAGCATGCTGTCCAGCATCGAACCTATTACCTACTACCAGGACAATTTTGCAATGAACTAACTGGAACATCTTTGGGCTGTAGGAGGAAACCGGAGCACCCAGAGGAAAACCATACAGTCACTGGAAGAACATTTTCATTGATTCTTTATGTTTCTTTGTATTTATTCTGAGCGCCCACAAGAAAATGAATTTCAGGGTAGTAGAAGGTGACATGTATAATAATAAATTTACTTTGAACTTCTGAACTTTGAATTGAAATGTATGATCTCAAATTTGTCCACAGTAATCAAAATGCACGACCGCACTATAATTCAGATTGTCTATCTCCCTTGCATTTTCTTGCTGGGATGCTCTTTCAATGGGTGATGACTCTGCTCAAAACACTTCAGCACTACAGGTAATGCTATAGGTATGGCTGGTCATGCTGAATGTGCTAGGAACTTTGAGACAGGATTACAAACAACATAACCCTCAGTGAAAAGCCCACTGCCGCTGTTACACCATATCCTACCTGAACCTTTTTGATGTACAATAGACAATAGACAATAAGCGCAGGCATAGGCCATTCGGCCCATCAAGCTAGCACCACCATTCAATGTAATCATGGCTGATCATCCACAATCAGTACCCCGTTCCTGCCTTCTCCCCATATCCCCTGACTCCACTATCTTTAAGAGCTCTATCTAACTCTTTCTTGAAAGCATCCAGAGAATTGGCCTCCACTGCCTTCTGAGGCACAGCATTCCATAGACCCACAACTCTCTGGGTGAAAAAGTTTTTCCTGAACTCCATTCTAAATGGCCTACCCCTTATTCTTAAACTGTGGCCTCTGGTTCTGGACTCCCCCAACATCGGGAACATGTTTCCTGCCTCTAGTGTGTCCAATCCCTCAATAACCTTATATGTTTCAATCAGATCCCCTCTCATCCTTCTAAATTCCAGTGTATACAAGCCCAGTCACTCCAATCTTTCAACATATGACAGTCCCACCATCCCGGGAATCAACCTCGTGAATCTACGCTGCACTCCCTCAATAGCAAGACTGTCCTTCCTCAAATTTGGAGACCAAAACTGAATACAGTACTCCAGGTGTGGTCTCAACAGGGCCCTGTACAACTGCAGAAGGACCTCTTTGCTCCTATACTCAACTCCTCTTGTTATGAAAGCCAACATGCCATTAGATTTCTTCACTGCCTGCTGTACCTGCATGCTTACTTTCAGTGACTGATGTTCAAGAACACCTAGATCTCGTTGTACTTCCCCTTTTCCTAACTTGACTCCATTCAGATAGTAATCTGCTTTCCTGTTCTTGCCACCAAAGTGGATAACCTCACATTTATCCATGTTAAACTGCATCTGCCCATTCACCCAACCTGTCCAAGTCACCCTGCATTCTCCTAACATCCTCCTCACATTTCACACTGCCACCCAGCTTTGTGTCATCTGCAAATTTGCTAATGTTACTTTTAATCCCTTCATCTAAATCATTAATATATATTGTAAATAGCTGCAGTCCCAGCACCGAGCCTTGCGATACCCCACTAGTCACTGCCTGCCATTCTGAAAAGGACCCATTAATCCCTACTCTTTGTTTCCTGTCTGCCAACTAATTTTCTATCCATGTCAGTACCCTACCCCCAATACCATGTGCTCTAATTTTGCCCACTAATCTCCTATGTGGGATCTTATCAAAGGCTTTCAGAAAGTCCGGGTACACTACATCCACTGGCTCTCCCTTGTCCATTTTCATAGTTACATCCTCAAAAAATTCCAGATTAGTCAAGCATGATTTTCCCTTTGTAAATCCATGCTGACTCAGACCGATATGTTTGCAGGCTTAGGTTTCCAAGACTGTACTTTGTAGAAAAGTGTGACCTTTGAACACATCCTGACTGGACTGCTGTCTCTGTGGAAGTCAAGACAGGTAGATTCATAGCTTCCATGTCATAGGATTTTTCCCAATGCTGCACCAGATCCCTACACATTTTACAACTTTTGCATATCACAGCATGAGAGAATTCACCCAGTCTCTCCACCTCTGCAGAAGTGATTTAATCTACTTCGATTTCAATGAAGAGCATGTGATAGCTCACATATTTTTTTCCAGGCTCAAGTTTTCATAGCCGGGGTGGGATGGGTGTAGTTGGGATAAGCTCCCATTGCCTTTTAAATGCTTCCAATGACATGCATCTCAAATAGCTTCTGATAATTCAGTCCAGCTCCTGGTCTTCACATATGACTTTGTTACTAAACCTAGTGGAACCATTTTTACTGACGGGAGAAGGTGGAAAGGCAGATTACTGGCACTTTAAAGCCAGTCACACCAGGCAGATGAGGCTCATCAGCCATGGTTGGCAACTCATCTAGGAGAAGAAAAACTCTGATTTCACACCTCCACTACCTTGTGACTATACCCACTCATGGGGAAGGATTCGGGAGTAAATACTGAGGGGAAAAACCTGGAGCTGGAGTTCCTAAGGCCATTTCACATTGGGTTAAATGTTGCCTGGCAATTCCTGTGATGCTGCCGGGGTCAAGTTGTATCCGTCTCTGCTGTTCCTTTGGATTCATCAGCTGTGGAGTGGGAGGAGAATCCGCTGCACAGCCAACAACCAGCTTGCTCTTCATATCGTACTGCTTTGGCTTGCATACTGCCTGCAACTCAGACAGCTAGGATGAAACATCCATGGTTGACCTTGACCGACAGAGGGCCTTATTTGTGCTTTCCAGTTTTTGCTGGCTTTCTGCAAGCTTTACTCACATGCTCCTTGGAATTCATTAAAATCCCCAATATTCAATGGTTAGGAAAGGTTCTCACTTCACTGCATATCACAAGAAGAGTTCCTTTATGGTGAACATTAAGCTTCTGGGAAGCATCCTAACAGTCAGATTTCCCAGTCACCAAATTAACCTGGGCCCGTGGATTCCCCTACACTATAGTCACACCAGTACATTTTAAACCATACCATTTGACTGCAGATACAATGAGTGCCATGCAAATGCCAGGAATGTAGGGGAAAATGTTGGTGGAGGCGGAGTTAAGATGGCCCTAAATCGTGACTCCTTTGCTTGCATCTTTGGAACAGCTCTATTTCCATCTTTAATATCTTTATTTTTCCCTTTCAGGGTTCTTTTGAAGACCCTGAACTGGAATTACATGCAGACTTCAGTCCTTTGCGGGAATGGGACCCATTCTCAGGGTTTCAGGACCAGCCATTGTTCGGCATGCCAAGGGTTCGGCCTGAGAGGAGGCCTATTGTTTGGAAGCCTAAGATCTCCGGGCTCTGCAGACAGGTGGATCGAGGGTCGGCGTCAAGGCAGGAGACCCATGTGTCATCAGGGAGGATGGAAAATCTTTCACTGTGGGCCCAAAGACCCGAGATCTTAGCAACGAAAAACTGACGAAACAGACTTTTTAACATTGTAAACCAACATGCTGTTTTTATGTCTCCCGCTTGCTGTGAAAATGGGGGACACCTCCCTCTCCCTTATTACTGAGAGAGAGAACCTGTGCGTTGCCGAATGCTGGATGAAATGCGATAGACTTTAGGATAGCTGCAAGGTCTATGTATTTGCTATTGTTTAGCTCACACTTGTGCTCAGTAGCGTGTGCGCTTTGTTTTGCCGGGGGGGGGGGGGGTATTGTTGCCTTGCTGCTTCTTAAGCATGGGGGTGGAGCTGGGGGGGACTTTGGTGTTCTCATGTTTAACTGTCGTTCATTCTTTGGGACACTTCTCTGTTCTCGTGGATGTTTGCGAAGAAAAAGCATTTCAGGATGTATATTGTATACATTTCTCTGACATTAAATTGAACCTTTGAACCTTTGAAAATGTCATTCGTCTCCTAAAAATCAGGTTCATTGCCCACATTAGTCCTGGTATATTTTGCAGTACACTCATAAGCCTCCACATCCAACAGATCATTCCCAACAAATTCCACCATCTCCAAAGGGATCCTACCACCAGACATAACTTTACCTCCCTCCTCCTCTCTCCGTTTACCATAGGGAATCTGTGATTCACTTTTCCATTGATCCCTCCCCACTAATCTCCTTCCTGACACTTATCCCTGCAAGCGGCCTGTTCACCTCCATTCAGCACTGCAAGCAGTCCTTCCAGATGAGGTAACACTTCACCTGAGAATCTGCTGGGGTTGGTACTCCGAATGGGGCCTCCTCTACATTGGTGAAAACTGTCATAAATAGGGAGACTGCTTTGACGAGCACCTCTACTCTATCTGCCAAAAGCCAAACTTCCCAGTGGCCAATCATTTTAATTCCAATTCCCATTTCCATTATGACATGTCGTTCTGGTCCATGGCCTCCTCTTGTGCCAAGATGAGGCCCTCCTCAGGTCAGAGAAGCAACATCTGATATTCCGTCTGGTAACCTCCAACCTGATGGCATAAATATCAATTTCTCCTGGTAAAAAAAAATCCCTCCCCCTCCCCGATTTTCTATTCCCCAATCTGGCCCTTTAACTCTTCTCACCTGTGTATCACTCCCCCTGGGACCATCCTCCTTCTCTTTCTTCTATGGTCCACTCTTCTCTCCTATCAGATTCCTTCCTCTCCAGCCCTTCACCCTCTCTACCCACCTGGTTTCACCTTTCACTTTCTAACTATCCTCCTTCCCCTCTCCAACTTTTTTATTCTGTTGTCTTCCCCCTTCCATTTCCGACCTGAAAAAGAGTCTTGGCCTGAAATGTTGACTCTTTGTTTATTTCCACAGATGCTGCCTAATTTGCTGAGTTCCTCCAACATTTTCAGTGGGTGTTTCTTTGGAAGAGGAAGTTTCCTCCTATGAAAGAATTGACATTTAATGATCACTGTTTAACAATAAGAGATTTCCCATTTAGGACAAAGGTGAAGTAAATCTTTTCCCTCATTAGGTCATATGTCTCTAAATCTTTTCCTTTGACTATTTTTAACACAGAGTGTGATAGATTCTTGATGAACAAGAGGATGAAGGATTACTCATGTGCAGACAATCAGATCAGTCATTAATTTGTTAAATGATGGAGGAGGCTCAAGGGGCCATGTGTTCTTCTATTAATCATAATTTGTATCTTCATGTGTTTGTATATTTGCAGTAAGATAGTTCATGATAGTAAGACGGTAAGATAAGTTCATGTGTAAACATAAGTGCTGTGAGCTGGAACCCAACTAAACACATTTTTGGCAATAACAGTGAGCAGAATAAAAAAAAAAGTTGCAGGGAATTTTTCTGAATCTTCTCGGATACACAGGATCTAGAAAAGGCAGGGACGGGAAGAAAAGAGTGGAGGTTTGGTACTGATTGTGAACATTACTGTGGTGGAGGGAGAGTCTGTCTTTGAATGAATAAGGGCAAAAGCTATCTGTTTTGGATTAAGAAACAATAGCACTCCTGGACTGTTCCGTGGGTGACCAACTAATGGGAGGGGAAGTCAGGAGGAAATATTCTGGGGAATTACCGAAATCTGGTCTCATAGTTTTAGTTGAAATCCCCCTCCCCTTATCACTACTCTCTGATAATTCTCTGAATAGAATTGAGAATTGCAATAACGTTAGAATGGAAGGAGTCCCTAAAATATGTTCACTAGAACTTCATTGATTTTAGAGTTGCGGGCTAAATGAAGAATGTGCCATTTCTGTACATAACAGGACAATGAGGAAAGCCAAGTGGGACAGTTATCAAAGTGGGATAATACTATAGGGATTGATTTTGCAATAAAAAGGGATATGGACCACTGCAGGGCAAAAATAGTCACTGTGAGAAGGAATGATTTAAATTTCAGCACAAGAAAGTCTGCAGATGTGGACAATCTGGACAACATACAATATGTTAGAGGAACTCAATGTGTAAGGCAGCAGCTAAAATGGACACCAGATGCTTCTGACCAATGTGACTGGAAAAGAAGAGGGAAGAGGGAAGAATCCAGCATTAAAGGGTAGAAGTGATAGCTTGTGGATGATAGATGAAGCCAGGTGAAGGCGGGGAATATAGGCAGGTGGAGGGGAGTCAGATTGAAGTAAGAAACTAGATGCTGATAGGTGGAAGGCTGAAGAAAGTGGAATCTTATAAGAGAGGACAGTGGAAAAACCAGATGCATTTAAAACGGATAAATCATTTGGTGCTTATGGGATAGATTTTACTGTAACAAGGTAGAAAGGAAATTTAAGCAGTATAATCTTTCAAGCATTAAAAGCACTTAGACATTCAGGGATTTTCCAAACAGATGAAAGATTCCAAGACCTCAGAAATCTGCAGATGCTGGAGTCACTCAGCAGGATCAAGCTTCATCTATGCAGAAAAATTAACAAACAATGATTCAGGCCCTTCATTCCTGATGAAGGATTTCAGCCTGCATCACCGACTTTTCATTTCCCTCCATAGATGCTATCTGACCTCCAACATTTTGTGTGGAAAATTCAAGAAAGAGTGTAGCTATAAATCCAATAACTACAGACGGGGCAGGTTGAAATTCCAAAAACAATAATCAGGAACAGAGTTAGCAGTATTTTGAGCACTCGTGAACTAATCAGAAAAATACACCTTGGATTTGTTACAGACAAATTATATTTGACTAATAATAGAGATTCATTAATGAAGGGAGTGCAGGGTAGTTTTGTGACTGACTAATCTGAGCCACATAGAACCTAGGAGATACAGAAGCCTTTATTCAATACAGTAGATCTTCTGGGGTGAATCTTACTCCTCTCTCCTGACACAACATTTTATATTCTTTAAACACAAAGACAATAAGTAATTAACTATAGTTTCAATGGCTATAATCACCTACTTAGTTTTAACATTTTGTAGGCAAGTAACTTTGTGGAATTAGTTATTTACATTGGCAGCACATTCCAACTATCAGAAACCCTTTGTATATTTAATACTGGTGGCCAGTCCAAAAGTTTCTGACTACAAACTCCAAACAAACAAAATTTTGTTACAATGTTAAAGAATGGCTCCCTGAATATATAACTGATTAGAAGATTAAGTGACAAGACAGAACTTCACATTAAGTGGCATCGATGTGCTTTTTTAACTCTGTGGTAATACAGGGGGTGGCCACTTCCCTGATCTCATCCTGAAGTTTAGAATCTGAATCTGAATTCGATTTATCATTGACATATTTTGTGAAATCTGTTGTTTTGTGGCAGCAGTGCAAGATATAAATATATTAAATTACACAAAAAAGTGGAATAGTGAGGTAGTACTTATGGGTTCAGGGAATATTTAGAAAGTCAGTGGCAGAGGTGAAGATTGAGTGTGGGTCTTCAGGCTCCTGTACCTCCTCCCTTAAGGTAGTAATGAAAAGTGGGCATTTCCCAGATGGTGAGGGTTTGCCTTCTTGAGACACTATGTTTTGAAGATGTCCATGATGAAGCTAGCAGCATTTACACCCTCTTTTGTTCCTGTGCATTGGAGCCTCTATACATTTTTTTTAATGATCATCAATGAGCATGAACTGGCAGCTATTGTCTTCCCCTGAATAGTTTCAATAAGACAGAATCAGAATGTCCCCCACCCAATGATTGGCTTCAGTAGCCTTAAAGCTACTCAAAGCTTGAAATTAAATTGTGAATAGGTTTAATTTCTGGAAGAAGGACTCTCCCTTTAATTAACATCTGTTCTCCATAAGTACATACGGATGGCTGATATTAATTGAAATGACTTGCTGATTTCCTCCAGCATTTTGTGTGTGTTGCTCAGGGATTTTTTTTCTTCAACTAGAGGCAAATATGCTGTAGAGTTCCCCATGGATTTGATCATAAGACCATAAGATATAGGAACAGAATTAGGCCATCTGACCAATTAAGTCTGCTCCGCCATGCAATCATGGCTGATCCTTTTCTTTTCTTCTCCTCAACCCCAATTCTCGGCCTTCTCCCCGTAATCTTTGATGCCATGTCCAATCAAGAACCTATCAATTTCTGCCTTAAATACACCCAACAACCTGGCCTCTACAGCTGTATGTGCCAACAAATTCCACAAATTCGAAAGGTCAAAGGTCCAATTTAATGTCAGAAAAATGTATATAACATTCATTCTGAAATGCTTTTTCTTCACAGACATCCATGAAAAGAGAAGTGGCCTAAAGAATGAACAAAAACCCCCCAGCTCCCTCCCTCCCACGCATAAGCAGCAGCAAGCAAGAATCCCTCCTCCCCCCACCAGCCAATAAAAAGCATCAGCATCCACCACCAAGCACTCAAGCGTGAGCAAGGCAACAGCAAAGACACAGACTTGCAGTTACCCCAAAGACTTCACGTTTCACCTGGCATTCGACATACCACAGGTTCACTCTCTCTCCTTAATAAGGGAGAAAGAGGTGTCCCTGTTTTTCCCAGCAAGTGCAGAGTCATAACAAACAACTCATTGGCTTACAAGGTTAAGAGTCTATTATGTGACCTTTTTCTGAGCTCTGTTCACAAAGATCTCAAAGATGCTGGGTCTTTGGGCACACAGCAGTAGATTTTCCAACTCCCCGATGACACACAGGTCTCCTGCCGTGACACCAACCCCTGATCTGCCCATCTCCAGAGCCCCGAGATCTTAGGCTTCCAAATCCAAGCTGGACTCTCAGGCCGAACACTTGGCATGCCGAACAATGGCCAGTCCTAAAACCCTGAGAATGGGACCCATTTCCACAAAGAACCGAAGTCAGCATGTAACTCAGGTCAGGGTCTTCAAAAGAACCCTGAAAGGGAAAAATAAAGGTATTAAAGATGGAAATAGAGTTGTTTCCAAAGATGCAAGCAAAGGAGTCATTGTTTAGCGTCATCTTAACTTTGCTCCACCTGCACCACACTTTGGCTAAAGAAATTTCTCTGCATCCCTGTTTTGAATGGGCGCCCCTCTATCCTGAGGCTCTGCCCACTTTTCCTAGACTTTCCCACCATGGGAAACATCCTTTCCACATCTACTCTGTCTAGGCCTTTCAACGTTTGAAAGGTTTCAATGAGATCTCCCTTCATCCTTCTTAATTCCAGCAAGTACAGACCCAGAGCCATCAAATGTTCCTCGTATGATAACCCTTTCATACCTGGAATCATCCTTGTGAACCTCCTCTGGACTCTCTCCAATGCCAGCACATCTTTTCTAAGATGAGAGGCCCAAAACTGTTCACAGTACTCAAGGTGAGGCCTCACCAGTGCCTTATAAAGCCTCAGAATTGCATCTTTGCTCTTGTATTCTAGACCTCTTGTTCAGGGCACAAACTTATCAATCACCCCTCATATACCGTTATTCATGACTTTGGGCATAAAAAAATTTGTAATTGTTCCATCCATATTGTACATAAGGCTTCATCTGCAGTAATCAGCACCTATAGTGCTAACATGTTTCTGCAAATCAGCTCATTCAGAGCCTGAGATTACAAATACATTTCAGGTTGGGGAATAGGCAGGAGATAGGAGGTTGCACTGAAAATTATAAGGGATCCAGTTATAGAATTGAATAATGATTATTCAGAGCGTCATTGGAGAGCAGGATGTGGGTGAAAGACAGGAAGTACAAATTACTGTGAAGTTGGGTATGGTGGAAAAAATTACGAGCTTGTTAGGCAGAAATTAATTCTGTACGTACAGGTCACTATAGTTTATTACAACATCACCCCTGGTACTACACTAGGATGACATTGAACAAGACAGAACTGCCAGGAATGCAAAAAGACTTGTCTTAACAGGTAACTATATCACTCATTAAATGCAGGAGGAACTCAGCAGGCCAGGCATCCTCTATGGAAAAGAGTAAACAGTCCATGCTTCAGACTGAGTTCCTTCAGGACCCTCCAACACTTTGTGTGTGTTAGTTGTATTTCTGGCATCTGCAGATTTTCTTGTCATTATGTCACTATTGGAGCCTGAGACTGATTGAAACATCAACAAGGCAAGCACTGAAGCACTAGGTGCTGGTCAAAATCACATCGTTTTCAGTTATCTCTTGTTTCCAACTCGAGCTGTGTGGCTTTTTGTAAAATTCATGAAGCTCCAACAAGTGGGATTAACTCTTCAGACAGAGCACAGCTATCTATTTCCAATTGAGTCGGTTAATTACAGAATTCACACTTATTGCATCAGCACCGTTCCTCAGCTACAAGATGATAGTATCCTGTAATTCTTATCCTCACACACTGAGTGATATGCCAAGGTTTTCTGCTGTAGGTATACCAATCTGAAGCTCTCAGAACAAAATATATTCCTGTTACAGACTTAGCATCCAGCTGTTATCACTCTTCAGCTTTCTAAGGCTGATGTTAACTGTCTTCACTATACTAAG